>NC_133577.1:23243452-24493452 GCF_964106895.1 Numenius arquata | reverse complement strand
GCAAACCTTTACAGCAAATTTACGTTCAGCACTTAACACACAAGGCTCAGCCAACAGCACCCTTCCTTGCCCTATACCCCCGCGCCCCCGCCACAGCCCGCCCCCCGCCGGCAGCAGCCTCAGCCTGCGCCGCGACCCCACACTCCTCTCTCCCCGAGGTGCAGGGCCCCGGGGGAGGTAGGTGGGAACACGAAAGCAATCCCGGGCCCTGAGGAGAACGAGGAGGAGTGAGAAGGCGCGGTGAGGCGGAGGGAGGCAGGTTCTGCGCCGCCCTTCCCCTCAAACAAGGCGCACAGAGGATCAGCGCCACCCCGGCTCTGCCCGCTCACCTCAGGCCGGCCGGGCCGCTTCTCTTCGGCCTCAGGGCGCCCCCCGGCGGCACAGCGCTGCACAGCAGGCGCCGGCTGGAACGGGCCGCAGGCGGCGGGCGGGCTGTGGCAGCGGCAGCGGGGCGGGGGTGGTCCGCGGCGGTAACGGGGCTTGGCTGCCGGTTTGCCGCCTTGCGGACGTAGCCACCTTCCTGTGCTGAAGGCTAGGCACGCCTCTGTGAGGAACAAATGCAAAACGGGAATGGTTTTACCACGCTGCTTGTTAATGGGGTTAAATTGAGGTGGTGTTTTTTTTTTTTTTCTAATTATTATTACTATTATTTTTAGGGCTGGCAGGGCGAGCGGCAACAACTTCCACTTAGAAACCCCAGGGGCAGAGAGGCGGGGCGGGGCTGGGCGGAGGAGGCGGCGCTGCACACGGCCCGGCGGGAGCCCCGGGGCCAGGTTACCTCGGGATGGGCCGCGGCAGCTCGGCCTCCGACCCCGGGGGAATCCAGCCCGTGTGCTGTGGGTCGCTTATGTTGTTACTTGTTAAGGCTGCCGCTGGTGTATGTACAGCATTCAGTTATATAGGAGCCAGGGGGCTTGGCAGGCAGTTGTCTCCTTTCTGCTGACCACCCGAGAAGGACACTGAGGAGATTACAACTGCTTTTTTTGCCCTCCAGCTCGGTGTGTCCTGGAGGCGTCTGCTTTTCTGTCATGCCTGCCTGGGAAGATGCCCGTTTCCTTCACAAAACTCCCCGGGAAGAGAAACAGAAGTTAGGTTGGGTCGTGTCCTTCAGCCAGGCGGTTTCCTGTCCCGACCAGCAGCTTTTCCGGATCTACCCCTGTTGCAAAGCAGTAACCACCATTGTCCCACTCTTTCCTGGTGGTTTCTGTGGGGTTTTATTTGTTTGTGAACGGTGGCTCAGTGGCAGAAGTCAATTGAGCCTTATCTCCTTAACATCATTAAAATACATTTACCTAAAAAATAAAGTTAATAGTAGGTGGCTTAACAAAATGTTAGTTTTGGGTGGGTGGGGGGGAAGTGCCAAGAATATATTGTATGTTTTTAAATGGAACTGGTTTTGCTTCTAACACAGTAAAATAAAAGATGATCATTTCATGAACTGAATAATTGTGCCAACTGTTTGTGTTTGTTTATACCGTGACAGAACATTAAATGCATTAGACTTCAAATGGCCCAGCTGAATAAATTGCCCTAGTGGGTGGAGCAGAGCAGAGAACTGTAAAAGTGTGAAAAAAGAAAATAGTGAAAAAAGAGGAAAGGAGAAAGTTTGAAGAAACAGAGCTGCAGATGTTATTACAGGAACTACATTAAAGAGAAACTCTGCGTGGAGAAAGTAAGTACGAAGCAGATTTCTTAACCTTTGGGGGATTTTTGTAGAATTCTCACAAGCAAGTTTTTTGATTATATCATGTGGATAGCAAAAACTTTGTCTTTCTCATTTCTTTCATAGACCTGTGTCTATGTAAGTTTATTATATTAAATAAGCATCTTAGCTACAATTATAATTCCTTCATGATAATATTTGACAATATATATTATTTCTAATAAATCATAATTATAAAATAAATATAAGTACATTGTGTAGATATGTTAATATTATACATAAATATATTATTAAATATACTTCAAATTATAACTAAATAATTAAACATTATAATTTATTATCAAGTAATATGATATTAACTATTTAAAGATTAGGAAATGGTGGCATTAAGGTTGTCAGGACAGGTTTTGTTTCAACCCTTTTGCAAGTGCTTTTTAGTGTCACTTTTAGTGATTGTTTTTCGCTCAGGATCCTTGCTTCATTCAGAGGACAGAGTGGTAGCGCAACAAGCATTCTAGGAGGAGCCAGAGTTGTTAGGAAGTGATATGGTTGTTCATAGGGTATAAGATATATGTGAATTGGGGTTTGGTAAAATAAGGGTTTGCGTAAGGGCATATCAGGTCTTTATAACTACAGATGGGGGGAGCTCAGGAGGGGAGAGGGTAGAAACTGTCCAGTGCTACATGCTGCAAAAGGAAAAGGGAGAGAATGATTTAACAGCTGGGATGGGGGGCAGGGAGTAGGTATTTATCCTGGACATACTTCTGTCACCTCCAGCTGTGCTGGCTGTGGTTTATTTTGGAGCAAAATCCAGTATAATACAATGGCAGATTTCCAATCCTCTTATAGAACAGACAACACTGCAGTAAAAGGACTTCAATCATTTTTGCTATTAAAATGTTTTAAGAGGTGTGTTCCTGTATGGAGCTGTATTTGCTTCATCTTAAATATGCCATTGCTGAGAACCTTTCATCAGAAACTGCTGTCTTTTGTTTTGTTTTATTTTTCACTTTTTGTTAGCCCAGATTATTTTTTTTAAGTAATGAATGTCTAAATCTCAGTTTGGCAAAGGTGGTACAGCCACTTGATTGATGAATAGAAAAAAATATGCAGAATTTCAAGCTACCTTAATGGAAGAAACTGAGCAGCTGAATTTGAGTCCGATTAATCAAAGTGACATGTTTTGAGATATATTTAGCCTAGTTTGTCAGTTTAAATGTGTGAGATGTACTAAAGAAATCTCAATCAGTGGCATCAATGACCAAAGCTAAAATCAAAAGTGATTTTACTAATTGGCAATGCTTGTTGGGATTGTCATATGTTGGGACTGCTTGTCCCAATTGTTTCTTAGGTCAGTGACATCAGGTTTCCATTACATATGTCATGCTAAGTATTTGGTTTTTTGACAATACAAATTGTAGAGAGCCACAAGGATAAAATTGTAGCCTTAGGAGGCCTACAGCACTAGGCTGTTTATTGTACCTTGCTTAAAGTGTGTCCTATGTTCAAACACATGGCAAAAGAGTATAAAGATATATAAAGATATGAAGAAGAAAGAATTTCCAGGATTGTATCTTCAAAGGTAGGATACACAAGCCTCTGTCTGTATCTTCAGACAACTTTGGTTATAATTTAGTTAGGATCTTACCATATCTATTCTAATGGCCTACCTATTTTATTGTGTTTATGTCTATCAATGATTTTGAATTAAGAGAAGCAAAATAGTCATTTCAGAGAAAGTTTGCAATAAAAAAGACAGTGTGATCTGTGAGTCAGAAGTAGGTTGAGGGGAGGTGGTCAATTTCCCCCCTAGAGCTCTATAAAAATGAGTTGCACAAGAAAAATTCAGTCTTCAAAATGTTTTTATTGAGACACACTAAATGTAAATTATTTTAATTTGCAGAACTTTGTAAAAATAAAGTTATTTTTATTTAAAAAAAAAGAAAAAGAAAACATGAAGCTAGTTATTTGGACAGTATATTCTCTTTATAAAAGCCTTATAGTCCTATATCAAAAGTGAATTTAATGTTAGAAGAAATGAGGTCTATTTTGAGGAAAAAAAATCCTTTCATCAAAAAGAAAGCAACTACGTCTCCTTCTGTTCTTTCTATTGAAAACACAGTGACTGACAGATACAGAGACCAGGGAAAATTCTCAGCCTTTTTTAATTCACTGTAAAATACAGAGATTAATAAAAAGATACAAATGTCTCTATGACATTTTGTGATAGATAACTGTGTATGCAAAGTTAAAGCTCAGCAGTAACAAGTTCCATCATTTCAGGAGAATTCCACTGGGAGCTGGGGTTGTTTAGCCTGGAGAAAAGGAGGCTGAGGTGAAACCTTATCACTCTCTACAACTACCCGAAAGGAGGTTGTAGCGAGGTGGGGGTCAGTCTCTTCTCCCAAGTAACAAGTGTATAGGACAATTGGAAACGGCCTCAAGTTGCTCTGGTGGAGGTTTAGGTTGGATATTAGGAAAAATTTCTTTACTGAAAGGTTTATCAAGCATTGGAACAGGCTGCCCAGGGAAGTGGTTGAGTCACCATCCTCGGAGGTATTTAAAAGACATGTAGATGTGGCACTTAGGGACATGTTTTAGTGGTGAATTGGCAGTGCTGTGTTAATGGTTAAACTCCGTGATCTTAAAGGTCTTTTCCAACTTCAATGATTCTATGATCTGTTAGCATGTTTAGTAAAAAGGTGTATTTCTCTAGGTTTAACATAGCAGATCTAACCACAGCTCCAATCAGCCCCTTTACTGCAAGTGTCTTCATGGCAGGGACCAGCGGAGGGTGCTGTTGTTACTTTTCTGTACCGGAGCACGGTGAAAAAAACTGAGAGTAACGTTGTAGCGGGAGAAGTACAGTGTGCCAGCGCGGGGTCCTGCGGTTCCCCTCCCAGCGTGGCCTGTGCGAACTCCTACCCACCACATCCTCGAAAATCTAGGAAGTAGTTAATAATGGTTGATAGTGCGCATCGTCTCCAGCCTGAAAGACAGGGTGTGTTAACTACAGCGTGGCGGGGAGAGGTGGGGGAGCAGGAAGGAAACAGCTTCCATTGAGAAGGAGCCTGCAACAGAGCAGTGCAAAAAGCTGTGTGGTAGGAGTCACTTTCAATTTGTAAGGCTTGGCACATGGGCGGGCAGGCAAGAGGTTCTCATCTGTCACTGGACTCAGTCTGCCATGCTAGGTGTTTCAGTTTGTCTGAGCTCTGTTTCTCTTTTGAAATCTATCTGTGGAGCTGTACAACAGGTTTACCTCCTTTAGCATAAGCTTATCTGCCTAAGTACATTCTTTGTGGTGAGCTTTTTTCCTTGTGATATTGTAGCTTCTTAGCTGTTTTCAAGCAATCCTGATGCCAACTTTGAAAAGTCACCTTTTGGAGGTTGCAAGGTATGCAATATTAAAAGTATCATGTATTGTAGCCCGTGCATGTTGTATGGATCCTTTGCAGGTTTGCATACGCTTGGATACTTTGCTTGTTGACTTCCCAGGTATGGGACCTCTGATAGGGGGAAATCTGTTGGGACCCTTAGCTTCTGCTTCATTGTATTTTCAGTTTGCCAGATACCCTAAGGAGAAAGTCTGCAATGCCAAGAACTCTTTAACACTCGCTGGATGGAGTCTGAAGAAATAAAGTATTACACATAGGAAGCAGGAATCAATCTCAGCAAGATTCTAAATATACTTCTAAATACACAGTTTAAGCTTCTTGGTGCCTCTTGTGTGCTGCTCTGTCTTTCTGGTTAGCACTAACTTCACCCAGTTTTTGACTTTTGGACCAGTGCCAGTGCCTTTCATGTGTCTAGTGAGTCAGGCATGCCTATTCCTTTACTTTCTCTAAGCATCCTTTCTTATTACTGAGTGGCAGCATTTGTCCTGTATTCAAACACACCAGGCACTCATTTAAAGAATTCACTCATCTCAGCTGAGAATTACTGAAAATAAGTGAGACCTTCAGTCAGAGAAGAGATCCATTTTTTCTTGCAGGGTGCCAAGTCCAGCAGGATCAGCAGACCTTGGATGTCATTTGGTAGCGCTGGGAGTACACGTGTGGTTGGGCAGCAGTCCACCTCTTCCTTCTTTGCTGCAGGATTGGATAGCCCAAGTTGTTCTCTCCTTGTTTGTTACTATGTGATCAACCCCTTTAATGAATGGGACAATTTGTATGCACAAATGTCAGCATTGTGTCAGGGCTTACATTTGTATCCTCTGACTTAAAAGACTCATGTTCTCTTTCTCTTTCCCGCCATCCTTCTCTCATCTGACTCCTCTTTGAAATCCAGTTTTTCCCCTGCCTGGTTTCTTCCTTCTCAATTGAAAAAATACTTCCTCAAAGTAAGGAGTAAGGTTACTGAAGCCAGTGGAAGTTCAGCAGTTCTCAGTTCTGGGTCTGGCTCCACCACAGCCAGAAGCAGCTGAAAGCTGGTGGTTCAAACGGTGGGACAGTAACCGAATTGTTACTCTGCTGAAGCAACACATGCAACAAATGTTTATATCTGGTACCAAGAGGGATAAAGCCCGTTTGGTGAAGATGGGCTCTTTGGAGATGACAAAGATCTAGTCCTTAGGCAAGGCTGAGGAATCTGGGGGGATTTCTGTTAAAGTCATTCTGAAAAGCCTGAGAAAACATTAATACACTGTAGGGAATGTTCAGAAATCATAGAAACTAGAAAAGTTATGAGAGTTAGTGGCAGTGAAACAATAAGGGTACTGTACTTATAAGTTCTTCTGTATGTATAATATATATGATAATAAATATAAGTCCTGAGTTTGCAAATGCTCAGGCAGGAATGCTCCCAAGTTTTTGAGAATACTTAGATGTATGAAATGTGCAGGGCATGCTGCTGAATATGTGAAAATGAGCATCAGCAAACAAGAAAATTAAGTTAGTCTTGGTCATAGTTTGCCATGTAAAATGGACGTGATGCTGTGGAAACTTTAAAGGTAAGGTGTTATTCAGATGAGAATCATTCCAGGCAGAAGTTCCTGTCTAATTCTCCTGTCTTTGTACTTTGCTGTCTTTGGATAGAGAGTTATTTGGAAAATGCTGCACAGTCAGGGGTGATTTGCTGCTGCTGTTGTGTCAAATCAGCCTGTTAGTTTTTCTTTACTCTGAAGCATACATCCTGTTTTCAAAGTGATGGAACAATTTATGGAGATCAGAAACATCCTGCAGATATTTATGACCAACCTTTTAATTCCTCCATCACACAGAATGGAAATGGTTGCAAAAGTTTTGTGTCTTTCTCTGTTTACTGGATTGTAATTTGTCAGTCCTGAGCCCCCCAAAAAAGCTGAATTTGGCAGCCAGCAACAGAATCCTTTGTTACATATTCACCTTAAAAAAAATGACTCAAAGTTTTCCTTTTGATTTTTCATTAATTTCTGCCCTGTGGTAGCCCCCTGAATATCTGAAGTTGGTGAGCTTTCCTGAGGCTTGTGAACATTAAGAATAACTACACAGCTTCACACTCTGGATACCCATGGAGATAGTTATTACTTGAAACTGGCATTTGCCTTTGGAAGAAACATTATCTGGTCCACTTCAGAAAGCTACTTCTGGTTCTCAGGAAATCTCCACTGAGTTTCCTGTGTGTCTTCTGATTTGCCAGGTGGACAAGCCATGTTTCTTTGGTCCCTTAATTTTTCTATTTGTAAAGTGGAATAATAATAAATGTTTCTTAAGTCAACAGGAAATGTTCTGAGATTTGACAGAGTAGTAATGGAAAGTGCTGTTGAGACTACTAATCTGTGATTACTGGATGAAAATCTGCTTTATGCTTTAGCACTGCTGCAGGGAATAAGCTGCAGAAAATAATTATGTTTTGGATGAGGCAAAGTCCTGTGCTGAGTACTTAAATAACTGCATTGTATTTACTAATATGGAAGAAGCAGTAGATTTCCCTCAGGAAGAACACAATGCTCTCATTTGTTCAAATGCTGTGGCTCAGTCTTCAGAAGTTAGATTCTTTCCTCAGATGGTAAAAATGTGAATATCTGTACGTCCACAAAAATCAATAATTTTGATTTTGATTTTTGTTTAATAATTTTGATTTTTGTTTAAAACTTAGGTCCAATGTAATACACATTTCCCCCCGTTGTTTGTTGTCAATAATTGTTTCTCCAACACACGGTGAATACGAGTTTCTAAATGGCAATTTCATACTGTATTTAATGGCTCTAAAGCTGGGTGGGATTGGTGGATTGGATCATTGTTTTAAGGGACAAATGCATTAAATACATAAAATGTGTAAATAAGAATTATTATATTTCAAGAAAAAAACCCAGAGCATTAAGGATCAGATTTAGATGGTCTTATTTTGGACAATACTTGTTCTTTCTTAAGTAATTTCCTTAAGTTTAGTGGCCTTACTTGTAAATAAGAATAACCCGTGCTGGCAGAGCTGTGCTTTGAAAGATCTGTGCTGCTGGAAAACATTCAAATGTTTTTCATGCAGGAAGTTTGAGAGAATCATAAAAGATTTGCAATTAAAGGAAAACAGACGTGAGTTTCTCTGAGAAAGAACTCAAGGAATGAGAACTGGTCAATGAGCCATAAAGTGGGTCAGCCCTAAGATCCCAAAAGGTTAATAAAAAGCCTCTTCTGGAAAAAGACAAGGAAGGAAACTAGGAAGAACATAACCGGTACAGAGTTAAAGGCCCTTGTGGGGAAAAGGTAAAGGCAAAGGATGTTAACGGTAGGTTCAGAGAGCTAAAGGGAGAGAAGACATGACAAGGAAGATCTGTTAGGTAGAAATCCAAGAGTGACTGCAGAGCAAGAACAAGTAATTGCTTGAAAATGGATTTGGTAACCTCTCATTTGCTAGTGTAACTTTTTGAATTGTAAGTGTCTTGCTCTCTCTCCCCCTTGAAAAACTTAAAAATACGCCTCTGACTGCAGGTATACAGGTATATCTGTATTGCTGAATGAGAGAGGGCCAGAAATCTCTCTCATGCACTGGATCCCTGAATTTCCAAACTGCTTAAGTGTTAGCTGATTTCCTGGCTGCTCCAAGTGGCTCTTTCCAAGACAAAGCACAGGAGTGGTCTGGGGATAGTTTGCTCCAAGGACCACGCTCTAAAGGCAGTCACAAGCCAGGACCAGACTTTGTTCTTGGCCCTGTCTAATCTTCCAAATGTAGCCCAAAGGCTTTGCGACTTCAAATACCTGCACATACTCTTGTGTCACAGGCTGTGGTGTGTGACGTGTACCCTTAGTCTTGTGCTGTAACAAAACCACTGTTAGACTGCTTAACAGTTCACTTTATTTGAGACACTGTGAACTAGGGGGAAAAATACCAACACATTTGTGTCCTAGGGCTACAGTAACCCAGCAGCGATCATGAGCTAAATGCTATGTAGTACAGATACAAACAGTGAGATCTAGGGGTTAGCAGTTTGGACACAATCCAGTCCTGGCTACTTGGCCTTGGGGATCACACCCTGTCCCTCTTTTAATTGGGAGTGTAGACTACACACAGAGTTTGTTCTCAGCAACTTCTTGTGGAAAAAAAGAGAGTTCCTGCTTTTCTTGCTCCTACCCTGTCACTTCTCCACTGAATAAGTTATTGCAGCAATGCTAGTGTTTGCAAATAATGCGTCTTTTTCCCAGGGGCAACATGATTGTTTCTGTGCAGAGTTGCTTTAGTGCAGGTCTTCATGTTTTATTGTTGCTCTGTGACAAAACCGCAGTGTTACCTCCTAGGCTAAAACACTGAACTGTGTTTGGGAAGAAATGAGCGGGCCACTGTTTATATTAGTCTGCAGATTCCAAGTGAAGTGAACAGCAATATAAGTCCTTGGGTCAGGAAGAATAAATAGCTGTAATTAATTGAATTACTCCTGTTTTTTTGGATCTGGACTGTTTCAGGCCAGGGGAAAGTTCACAGTCTTTACACAGTTTTTTAAAAAAGAGAGAAAAATCTTCTTTCAGCATTATGGTTGCATGGTATGTTGCAGCCAACTATATGCACTATTTCCACTAATTTTAAACATAATTTATCTCCAAGTACATAAATTTATCTCCAAGCACATAATTGAAGTTATGTGTGTCTAATCTAAGAATAAATTATTATATTTGTAGCACTTCATAGCTACAGTTTCAACTCAAGGTACTAGAAATCTTAAGAAGAAAAAAAAAAAAAAGAAATAAAAAAACCTGGTGAAAATACTGAATTGTTACCCATCAGTTTTTACTAGTATTTTGTGTGGAAAAGAGCAGAATTGTCACTCCAAAATTTTGCCTGTTGACAGCATTCTTGGAGTCTAAGTTTATGATTCAGGCAAGCTTTTGAGAAGAAACATTTTAGCCTTTGAGCACACACTTGCATCCACCCCCCTCAGCAAATGATCTTAAACTCACAAATAAATTTCAGTAACTTGTAGGAACTTCAGTTCCTAAAGCCTTTGGCATAGCTAACTTTGAACAGTTGACCAGGAGAGGTCAGGAAACACATCTTTTTTGGATGGAAGAATTTTCTTTCTTAGTAGACCTTGTCAAACAAAGAAAACATTTACAAGCAACCTCATTAAAGGAAATATTAATACCTAGTGTTCAATCTGGCTAAGCATGGACTTATACAGGTAACTTTGTTCTCCCTCTATGCAGGACTTTCACAACTATCTGTACGTGTAAAGATAAATGACAATCTAATTTTGAGACCATACAGTTAATAAGAAGTGTCATCTTTATTCAACAATTCTTCCACTATTCAGTCCTTACAATAGGACAACAGGACTGGACAGCCACTAATTAAATTGTTGGCCTCTGTTGCACCGCGGCATCATATATTCTGAATGAAAATTAGTTTTACTCACAGCTGCTCAAGGTAATGATATATTCTCCTGGGTAAATTTCACTAGCTTAGGCAATGGATTCCACTTCAGAAAATCAGTTTCAGAAATAAGTCTTTTTTCCTTGTAAAAGAGATCATCCAGTCATGATGGGGGAAAATGGGTCAAGTGTCTTTTCAAAATTTTCATGAATATTTAGACTCATCTGAGAAATCAAGTACTCTTTTTCTAAATGAAGATTGTTACAAGTTGTACTATTCTATCAGGCAGGGCCAGGCTCCATGGGACTGGGTGATCTATAGGCACGAGGAGCGGATGCGAGATAGTAGCTTGGCTGTCACAGGAGAGCCTGGGCCAATGTTTCAGACTTTATTAGTCATTTTGCATGTTTGTAGAAAAGTTGAGGCTGACCTTCTCTTGTAATCATCTGTTATTGAATTTCTAGCCACCACTAACGTCAGACCAGTGCTCTTTTCTTATTGATTGTCATCTAGAAGCTTTGTTGCTAGGAGTCAATGCAACATCTTTTTGGTGTGTTTCATGTACAACTGAAATTCACAGTCATTGCAGTCAAAGTCTGGGTCCCAAGTAAAACAGAATACAAAATTTAGCAATGCTTTTGGTTGGGGTGTGCATTCAGTCTGAAGTGATGGGTTAACTTGAGATGCATTAAATACCATCTCATCGCCAGACTGCGAGGAGATGTGTTTTCCCTGTGTCTATTATCTTTGTTCTGAAAGCTGACCCAGTGAGGTATCAGTGGGTCAGGGTAGTTATTTCTTTAGTCTCAGAGTGGATAGGAGGTAAAGGATACCTTTTCAGTGTCTGTCTTCCTGTCCCATTCAAATTGCTTTTCCACATGCTATTCCCATTGTTTAAAAAAAACAATGTTTCTTCATACTGTAATTGTTTTTTGCATATACGAGAAACTGGTCATACATTCCTGTCTCCTGTGTGTTTTTTAAAAGTCTGTAGTCAGTTATTATTGTCTGTTTGGAGTCTTTTCGTGCATAAAGCTAAAACTTTTAGATAATAACAAGACTTGGAGTAGGTGTAGTAGTTGACTGAAAGTAGGTGTAGTAGTTAGTGTTGTGCTGAATATTTAAATAGAAGACTAATTATATACCTTCTTGCCCTACTACAACTCTCTTACTACAGAGAAGTCCTAGTATTCTTACTGGATTAGAAGCTCTGTTCTTGGAAGAAAACAAGCGTTAGAATTTAGGAGGGATATTTTGATAAAATACGAAAAAAAAAAAAGATAAAAAGCATCATATTTTTCATGTGGCTGTGTGGTGGATGGGAGGGTTTTAAGACTGCTTTATTTATCTAGCCAGTTTCTGTGATGCAGATATTTTTCTGTTATGTTTTCCATTGCATTTTTCCTAAGTTATAAACTGAGATGAAGAAAAATGTTCATGCTTCTGTATAAGCATAACTTCACTGCGTAACTTTCTCCGTGGTATTTTTTTCCTGTCCCTTATTAATATAGTTATCGCTTCTAATAATGACACATAGAAATAGATGAAAGTAACCCTAGAAATGTAAACAGTCCCTCCTAGCACCAGACCTGGGAAGAGCCTGAGAGATACCGTCTCTCCCATGCTTCTTGCCCTGCTCCAGGCAGTTACTAATCTGTTACTGCTATGTACCGTTATATCGCAGCAGTGTATCTCTTCTGTTCTGACCAGGTCATTGGTCAAGTGTTAACACATTCCCAGTCTTGCCCAGCTGTTGTTCAGAACAGGATATGAGTTCCTGAGGAGCTTGTCCTTTTGTTGCCATGTAAGAGAGAAAAAGAAGGGATTCTACAGTCGTCTGTACCCTGCACTAAATGCAGAGGGCGAGGTACAGTATTGCCCTTCATGTGCATCTCTTCTCAAGACCATCTAACAGCACTTCAAAATTAGTCTGTTTCTATAGGGAGTTCAGCTGCAAAATACACTTTTTTGAAGTTGTTCCTGACTCTTGTGACCTCCATAGTGATACATGTAGAGTTACAGAGGGGATCTCATCATGTTTCACTCTAATAAACAATGAGCATTAGGTTCCAAGACAGTGATTTAAATTTATGATGCTCACTCCATGATCTTCCTGCAAGCCTTGCTTTTGCTTGTGACCCTTTGATTCCCATGACCTTGTCTCTCTAAAAAATGCTCCTTCTCAGCAGACCTCCGTCCTATTCTTTCCTGTCATTATCCCAAATGCTCAATTCTTTCCAGTTTATTACTATAGGGTTACTCTGTCCTTTGATGATCCATCCACTAGAATACTTTGTCATCTTTGGACAACAGATCATCATGAGGGGCCCAGGGCATTACTTTCTTTCCTCCAGTCATGCCAGCAAAGGGGACACTAACTCCCTTTTCTCTGTTAATAAAACCTGGGGAGGAGCTTGAGAAGGTCAGGAGAGTCACAGTATCTGCAATCCCCTTTTCCAAATCTCCTCACATGTAGGCAGTAGAAATTTTCAAGTATATATGCATGTATACCTGTGAGCTATTTCAGTAACATATGAACATAGAAGCTCAGGTCAAAATCTGTTGGGCTGTCTCATCCTATGATTAAATACGGAATTATTCTTTAAGGTCCTAGTGTTGGACTACCCAAAGCTTTCTGTCATGCTGCTTCCACTATGTCTAATCTATGGTTTCTCTGAAAATACACCCCATGGTAAAGAAGCATTTTCTGATACTTGGTTTCATGGCTTCTTTTAGTTACTTTGATATCCTACTTACCCGTACTCCTCAAGCTCAGCCATATAATTCCTCCGTCTGTTTGATAGCACTGTTCAGATATTTGAATTAAAAACACTTCAATGGAAGATGTTAATCAAATCTCCTCCTCATTATCATTTAGCCAAGTACACATGTTCAGTTCTTTAACAATTCCTTGTACATCACTCCCTCTGGTCCTCTGATCTTTTTTTATTGTTTCACTCTGAATTCTCTCCAGTGGTGAATTTTCTGTGAAATCTCTGGAAAAGCAGTGTCATTATATCCCTTCAGAAAATGTCACTACCTCCTTGTAACACAATAAAACCTGCTAATTTATTGTACAGGATCTCAGTGGCTGCTCTGGGGATACTCTTGCTTTGTAAACTGCTGTCATATCTGATTTATGATCCATTGAAAATGTGATATTCTTCTCGGAATTTACTAGCAAAGTTCTGGAAGATTTTTCTCCATGGTGTGTTAGTTGGTGATATTCCAATTTGCATCTGAAAGAATTTCTTCCCTTCCTAAATTTCACTGACGTGTTTTGCGTTCTCCATTCTGGTTGGTGTTAGCAATTAATATCTCCCAATTAATTACATCATATGTAAGGATGCTTTTCCATCCCTTTTTCAAGTCATTATTGAAGATGCTAGAAAGGACAACTAGAAATATTTTTTTAGTCTTAGAACTAACAATTCTTATTACTAGTCAAAGTGGGAGCTGCATACAAGGTAAACTTACTCAACTACAACAGAAACACTGCAATCCTCTTAAGGTAAAATAGACTAAACAATCACAATATACTGACTAATGGACCAAAAATTTACCATAACATGGCTATTACTTTGTGTTCTAAACATGCAGATGTAGATATTTAACTCTTCAGCCTTCAAAGCAATTTCAAATTTACTACAGTAATTTTCTGGCTTCCCAGTGGTCCTCATCTTCCAAGTTCTGGACATAATACTAGGAAATCATGTGGATCTGACAGGAAAGCAATATCCTCTCAGAGTTTTCTTCTTGTTGTGCTTATATCTTCCTCTTGTTGAGGCTGACTTTTTTATTGAGGAAAAATGTGGCTATGGAAAACTTCAAGCCTAACAGAAATGACATTTTTATGTTGTGAATGTGTATATGTGGTTCTGGAGGTGTTTAATTTAGGCTTCCTCTTTTCTAAGGAGCTACATCACACAAGCACACATTGCCTTTAGGTTCTACAGGTTTGGAAATAGGCTTATGCTGGAGAAGGGAGGTTGTAAATGGGAGGATGATTTTGAGCGTGGTAGTATTCCAGTGTACATGCTTAATGTGGGTAAGAAGTTAGTTTGCTTAACTGCTTGTAGTTTAAGTATCCATTTGTCAAACAAGGAGAAGGATACCTCAGCTGGGTATCTTGAGGCATCTTTGTGGATATGACTGTGCTCAGAGATGGTGATCCAGCCAAGAGACTACTTTTGTAGCAGTGGTTAGCCAGGCACACCTGAATCCACCAGATACTGTTTTATGGGTTCGGAAAATATGGAGGGAAGTTGCAGGTAAAAGTACAGTGAGATCTGAATTGTGTGGAGAGACTTGTCTTCCTCCCAGGCCACCGTGCTACTTGTCTCGGTGGCTGTTTGCACTGAAATATAGAAGTCAGTTGTAAATAGTTGCCAGTGATAATAATGGTGACTAGATATACAGATGCGTTTCTCTCTTTTTGGTGGACATTGTTAGAGCTCTACCTGGAACGTCTTGTGCTCTTGCAATTCGCCAAATGCAAAATTATGTTTTCTTACCAAAAAAATGAGCAGGCATTTAAAGAAAAGTAAAAAGCATACGGGTAACATTTCAGCTGCCTTCCCTTGGGTGATTTTCTGCTATAAACATCTGTGGAAGTATCACAGCATACTGTGTCACAGCTTTAATGGACAAGGAAAAATATATGAAAGATATCTATTCTTCAGTTGCTTCTGAGTGTTTCCTGGGAGCAGGACTAGGCTATGAAACAAGAAGGCATAGTCAGAAAGAATGTATTTAGATATCCTATATTTCTTTTCTATGTATCTCACACAGGAAGTTTTTATTTACCGATTTGTTGGGAGTTTTGTTTGGGTGGGGTTTTTTTTAGTTTTATTTTACAATCAAATTCAGCTCTGACATTGATGTAGTTAATTTATGAAACATTCCAGTGTACTTCTTCGTTTCCCCCCGGTAATAAACACCTGGTGTCAAAATGATTTCAGAAGACAGCATAGGGACTCATATTTCTGTTCCAGGTTGAATTTGGTACTTTGTGCCAGCGCGTCGGCCGTTGCCGTGCTGGTGGAAGATACTGCACGTAAGAGCCCGCATTTCCCAATGCCAGAAACCCCACCGGTCCTGGGAGGGAGCCGTAGCTTTGAAAGCGTCTGTGGGACGCCTACAGCCCCGCGCCGATTTCGCTTCCCCCGTTCCTCACCCCGCAAGCGACGCGCTCTGAGCCCCCGAGGCGGTTGGGTCCCCCGTGCCGGAGCTAACCCCGCTTTGCTCCTCGGCTCCCAGCCGGCGCGCGAAACCACGATCCGGGACAGAATTCCTCCCCTCCTCCGGCTCCGGGCTGTGGGAGCGGGCCCCGGGGGTCCCGGCGGCGGGCGGGGTGGGCGGAGCCGTGCCGGGGTCGCCCCGGGGCGGGGAGGGCGGTGGGTCCCGCTAGCCCCCCGCGCAGCCATTGGCCCGGCCCGGCCCGGCCGGCCCCGCTGCCCGCGCTTATAGCGGCGGGACGGCGCCGTCGCGGGCCGGGAGCCGCCGGGATGCGCGCCGCGCAGAGCTGCCCGCGCTGGGCGCTGCTGGCCCTGGCGCTGCCCCTGGCTCTGCCCGCCGAGCGGCTGTCGCTGCTGCCCCACGGGGAGGAGAGCGGCGACGCCGCGCTGGAGGCCGGGGACGATGCGCGGTCGGCGGAGCTGGAGCTGAGCACGGCGCTGCGCTTCTACGGCGCCGCCGTCCGCTCCCTCTACGTGAGTGTGGGGCCGGGGAGGGCGCGGGGTCCCGCTCCGGGCTGCCGGAGGGTCGGAAAGGCTGTTTGGGACTTGTAGCCCCTCTCCGTGCTGCTGCCTGGGTGGGTGCGCGGTGGCGCTTGTTGGCTTTATGTCTGTTGTGTGAGCGCCGTGGTCAGAGGTCGGTTCAAAGAGCAGAATTGTCCCAATTGTGTTCAGTCAGATATCAGGCCGTGTTAATTACCTTCTCACGCTGTGGCTGTTGCGGATACTTTGCGATGCACGCTGTCTGGTCGAGGCAATACAACAGACAGCAGAAGTGTAAAGAGAATGTAATCAGTTATCCAGGGTGAACACCATCCCCAGGCGTTTTCTGTGTATGTGCCGCTAAGAAACACGCTCATCATGGTCTATAATTTGTGTGCTTCAGCACACAAAGTCACAAAACTGGAACTATGAGAGTCTAGCCTGACTTGTCCAAGACTTGTACCTCTTAGCACTGAGAGGGCTATTCTGCCCCTTAATGTCTTGTGTATTCTCAGATGTTCATTGCTCAAGGGTCTCCTGTGCAGGAGAAATCGGCCTCCAGAGCAATTGCAGGCTTTGAGCTCCAGGCAGACCTCAGCCATGTGTGCATGCCTTGTAGCAGAATCTGCATCCCAGAGTTGTGTGTGCATTTTTAAAACTAGTGGAGGACGTTTGGTATATGAAGGTGGGATCGAAGACAGATTGTCTGGAGCAGAGCTGCTCAAAAGCAGCCAAAAAAAAAAAAAGTTTAAAATGGCATTGTGTGTTCAGAAGGCTGCTAGAGTCTTGGCTGTTTTATCATTGCCTCTTTTCCCATGAAACCCCATCTAGGCTGGTAATTGAAGACACTAACTAGCATATTTAGAAAGGCCTTAGTAGGGAAGGTTCAGTGTGTTCAGTGCATTAATCTGATCAAGTTAAAACCCACTTCCATGTCCAAATAAACCAACATGCACCATGGGTCTAAGATGCAACTTTGGGGACTAATCTACATGGAAATGCTTGGGAAACTAGACCCCATGTGGCTGCAGTCATTCAAAAAATTCCATGCAGTTACCATGTACTTGAGTCCTTTTTATGGGTATTCACTGAAGATTTAACATGCCTACATTACGCTGAATTATACTAGTACTGCCACTTAAGTTGTGCTCTTTTTCATTGTCCACACTGCTCCTACCTAGATAAATCCTGAAATCACATCTGAAATCGAAAATTTTGAGAGGTTATGTCTGGGTGTTGTTAACTTAAGCTGGCAGTAAAGACAAAGTAATTCACAAGTATGAAGTAGAGTTCAGACTTCAGTTTGACTCTTAGATCATTGTCTTGTCTTCCGTACTCTAAGTTTGGTCACTGATTAGCCATCCCAAGTAAAAAATACACTTTTTGAAGCACAGACATAATCTTGAAAGATAGCCAGCTGTGTATCCAGTCACTGAGAAGCAAAGATAACAAGTAATGTGTCAGATAAGTGACAGAAAGGGGACAGTTTTCAAAGAGCAGTAAATTGGTTAACAGCAGTAGGTTTCTTTAATTTAATGACCTTGTTACTTGCCCACGTTGTAAAACAGGAACACTTCTAGTTAGTTTTTGTCTGTAAGAATACCCATACAGAGGCTGTTCCAGAATCACTTTTAGAGCCGTTGCAGCATGATTACTCAGTACTAAGGATGGGCAATTTTAATGTAGGCTGTCTGATAATGAATGCTATTTCAGTATCAGTCTACATAATATGCAGAGGCTTTTAACTTGCATTTAATCTGTCACAGGTATTGCAAAACAGAAGCACAGTACAAACTGTATGAGAGTAGGGAAAGGAGAAGTATATTTGTTAAGGAAAGGTATTGAGCAGTCTTAATTGCACCTTCAGAATACACCGTATTATTGTATATTGGCAGTGAGTCCTTATTAAGCTCTATGATGTTACTCAGTAAGCAGAATTTACTGAAGTATTGCTAGCTGATAGTAAATATTATCAAGCTGATACAATTAACATGTGGTATCAGTGGCAATACATCATAATACTTCAAGGAATTCCTGGATCAGGTTTTGAGTTGTGATAAAATACATTTTTCTGTATGGTTCACCAGGATAATGTGATAACCTTATCTTAATTCTTGAGTGATTGATTTTTGCAAATTTTGCCTTCAATCAGTTGAAAATTTATGTCGGTTTTCTATTTTTTCCAACAGTTGAGAAACTAAGTTGTCTGAGTTAGTTCTACACATGAATAAAAAGGCAAGGAGTTCTAAGGAACAATTGTTTAGTATCAACTTGTCATAAAATCCATGGCAACAGAACTTTTTTCTTTTCATAGACAGAAAAGAGAACTTTTATTTACTATAAGTGGAAACAGACTTTCACATAGTGAAATCTTCAGTATGGTGGTTTCCTATGCAAGTTTTATAACACTGAATCCTATCACTAATCCATGCTGATCTATTTGTTTTAATAGTACACTTTTATTAAGGCATTTTCAGTTTGCACTAGTGCTCACTGGTGTGGAAAAGCTAAAGGATTAGGGATTACTTCCTTTTAGGGAAGAATAGGAGTCCTTTAAGACAAGCTCGGATCAATTTGTTAATTGTTACTAATTTTAACTTCCTAAATTAGTAGTAGATCATGTTTATATTAGAAAATTTTGCTGCTTTAAGCCAACTGGCACTTCATTATACAAATGAATTCAACTTTTCTAAACTCTCTTACTCAGAAATGTTCAAGTACTCAAAATGCCTACTAAATGAACAGGGGAAAATACCTCATTTGTTGGAAAGTTTAATTTTTGTTATACACATATGGATACACTTTTTTGTTTCAACAGAAGTACTTTGTTACTTTGTACTTCCTTCTCCTCACTTGGTTTTTCAGGATGGACCTGTAATAGCGTATGTGTGATTTGTTCTGCTTGAAACCAGGAATGTATGTTAACTATGTGTGTAATCCAGAAGTTTAACATGCTAAAAATACATCTGTGTTAGTTCCCTGTCAAGTTAAATACTGTTATACCCTAAAAGGAAAGATGTACAGTACAGCTGGTCTTTAGACAACGCCCACCTGAGGCCTTTTTTCTTTTTTCCCCCCTTTCCCTTTTGACAGGAATGATACTTCAATGAAACTCAGTATTCACCCTGAATTACTTCTCTTTATTTTGGGATTCACAATTTAACCTATGTGTGTAACTTTAAAAGGAACATGGTAAAGTTAAATCATACTATTCACCATCTTTGTCAATATAAATGTATACTTAAATCGGAAAGCTAAAAACACTTTTTCCATAATGATAGATGTTCTTTCTCTACACTAAAAATCTCTTTGCAAAAGTTAACACTTTGTGTATTTATTTTCATTTTAATGGCTCGCAAATGTTTTCTGCATGATAGAGTACTTGCAATCAAACTTTCCCTCGACATTTAAAACTGAACTGTCTCATTTATAAACTACAAACAAATGAAAATGGGCTTGACTTTTTGCATCTCCTTAATAAAATGACTTGTTGCATTTAAGTTTTTAGCAAGATAGGAAATAAATGAATACTCAGAAGCATGGCCCTAACAGATGAAAAGAGGAAGGACAAATGTTAGGTCATTTCTCCTGGAGTCTACTTTGTTCTGTAGTATTAACTAGTCTTGATTGTATTTTCTCTTAATGTTATTTTAATCTCTGCCATAAATGGTGGACCATGCAGCCGCAAAGTCTGCACACACCAAATCTGATGAAGAGCATGGAATTTGTTTAAAATACTTCAAACACCACTCATCTCTCACAAGAGGATTGAGAGTGGGAGTAGGGGTGCTTGTGTACAAAAAGTATAAGCAAGAAGAAGGGAGGGAAAAACTTTTAATTTACTCTGAATTTATTACTTTAAAGGTGGAGTATGTCTCCTTGCTAAAATGTCTTAATGCCTACCATTTTCCCTACTATAATCTAGTGGTATAGCCTTATTGGTGGCTTTTAATTTTTAGGGTAAGTTTTAGCTTTGCTTTATGAGGATATGAAGCATTTTCTGGTGTACAGATGTTATAGACGTTCTGGGGACCTTTCTGGATGAGATCTGTTGCACGTCTGCCTGCAATTGCTACACTGGGGTAACCCATGCTATCTTGTTAGTTCTGTATTCTTAAAATTCATAGTTCATCTTAAGATCTGTAGCCACTGTTAAGTCAGAAATGATGAGAGGAAAAACAATCACAATTTTCCACCTCTCATCCCCCTTTCTAACATCACCTGCGTTCCCATCATGCTTGTGCATATTATATACTGCTTATATATCCTAGATATACATTCATGCATGAAGTCAACTTCCCATTTTTTCACATGATCTTAACTTTTTTAGTATTTTTCACTGTAGCAGCTAATGAAAT
The DNA here is from genome assembly GCF_964106895.1 of Numenius arquata. Taxonomy (NCBI): domain Eukaryota; kingdom Metazoa; phylum Chordata; class Aves; order Charadriiformes; family Scolopacidae; genus Numenius; species Numenius arquata. Next base: position 24,472,936 of record NC_133577.1, on the reverse strand, counting down.
ACATTTACAAACAACATAGCATATGTCAATTTAAAGTAAATTCTGATACACTGTGTGAAATATTTGCTAAGTTTAGCTAATGGTTTTTGCTAACCATTATCCAGTTATATACCAAGCTGATTGCCCACTGGCCTGTGGCAGGGGCCATGCTCTGACCCCTTGGTAGCCACAGGAGGGTTCAAGGTATAGGTGTGTGCTGTATATGAAGGAGTGATTTGTAGCATGAGTTCCCATACTACACTTTTTCTGATTTGCTATACATAGTGCTAGTAATGGTGGTCCGGATTTTAAAAGATGTTGCCAAGACATGTATAACCAACATCCCTGACAGGCTTGCATAGCTCACAATTTCTCTGTGTCTTGAAGAATATATTTAGTATTGGCCTCCTTTTTTTTCCAGATGTACGTAGCAGAAAAGGGGAAGGAAAATTGGGAGACAATGAAAATGATCAGAGACAGGGAACAGCTCTTATACGGGGAGTGCATGAATGGGCTGGGTGTCTTCATTCTGAAGAAGAAATTATGTAGGGGGAGAGACTGGGTAGGATTTGACTGTACATCTCAATACAAAAACTAGGGGCCATCAAAGGAAGCTGGGAGCCTGAATGAAAACAAATAAAAGTAGGAGAGACCTCAGGGTATGAGTCACAGATCTGTGGATTTCCTTTTTAAGGGATTTTGTTGATGCATAAAGTTTATATGTGTTGAAGGGAAGACTTAACAAATACGTGAAGGAGATCCACTGAGGATGAATAAACGGTCAAACCACAGGGAATCCCTTGAGCTGAAGGTGTTTGGAGGCTGATTGGAGGAGTTTGTGCATGTCCTTCTCATGTTCTGCTGAATCTGTAAGCTACCAGGTATGGTTGGGGACGGGCAACTGGGCTAGATGGCCTTGTGGTCTGAGTCACGGTGGCCATTCTGACCCTCTTCCAAACATTCATAAAGATTGTGTAACATTGTGAATATCTTGACCACGTGAAGAGATCCAGCACCAGTTTGTTCTTCTTGGACTTGCAAGAATCCCTGTGAGTGAGAGAAGCCTGTGAGAAACTGTAGTTTTAGTTTCATAGCTTGTGGTGCCAGTTTTGGGACCTCTGTCCCTTTCTGAGTCATCTGCCTGTGTGGCAGCAGCTCTAGAGTGGTGAGTGCCTGGCTGCCTGCAGGTAGTCAGATGTGTCCTGTTATCAGGTAGTCAAACCCTTAGAAAGACACTTGTATGTGTCTGAATCATACTGTGACACACATCTGGAAGAAGGGCTTGGGACAAAAAGCTCTGTGTGAGCAGTTTATGCACTGCCTCGGGGCCTGACACCTGTAAGTCTTGCTTGCTGCTTCTGTGTGCGTGAGTCAGCTGTGGTTTGCCAAGGGAGTTTGGCTTTCACACTTGGTCATCTACCTGTATGTATATATTTATGTCATTTTTAGTCAGAGGTGGTCATCACTAGTCATCATCTCATTCACCAGTTAAATCTCACTGAGCCAGTACGTATGCATTTTCAGACCAAGAGTTTCCCTTATATATGTTAATGCTTATTTATGTATTTTTAAGAAATAGAGACAGTTTTCCATAGGATTGTGTCAGGGTACTCAGCTGTAAGGGAATTTACAGGGTGGCCTGTATCTGCTGTAAAATTCTGACTCCTAGCCTCTATAGCCTCTGGTATTGGAGCTGTGCTCACAGCACATCTCAAGAGTGAGCAGCGGCTTGTTGCAATCAACCTTGCACAGCAGCAGAGAAGTTCCTAGGAGGATGGTTGTAGTGAAGTGAAAATTAGAGCAGCCCTGGCCAGGCAGAGAGAAATCTGTAACCAAGCTATTACAATATTTAAGCATGGAGTAGTTTTTTGGGTGGGCGTCCATGTGTAGACCAGTTCTGTGCTCAGAAGTTCTTTCAGCTTCTGAGGCAGTGCTGTAGTAGCAAGGAAAGCTCAACTGACGCACTTGCATCCTGACTCCATAACCAGAGTTTCATGGAAATGACATAGCCTGTTGTGTCATGACTTGACACGAGAGAGCTGTACAGTTTCCCCCACCACCACTGTTTTTTTTTTGTTTTCCATTGACAGCAGACTTTCTTAGGAATGGGCAGCTTTCTAAGCTGTCCAGATTAAGCATCCTCCTCTGCCTTCATAGCACATTCCCAGGGGGTGTGCTATGACTTTGATACAGCTTCTCTGTAGTCCACTCTGCTTTACACCAGGTAAGAATCTAGATTGCTGCTTGACTGAAAAAGTAACTGTTGCAAATATTTTCTTCATCCTTACTATTGCCAGTCATGCTATTGTGAAACTGGTCTTCAGGAGAGTAAAAGGTGAAAGAGGGAAGAGCTTTTTGGTCATCTGGGAGGATCTGTACACAATTCTTGACAGACTCATGGAGGGGTTGCGCTGGGTCTTGGTCTAAGAAAGACTTGGAAACCTGTGACGTGGTGGTTTTGTATGTCTTTGTTAGAAGGGGCACCAAGTATCTTAAAATTAAATAGCTAAAATCTTTATCTAGGAAAAAAAGGTTGGTCCATCAGTAAAGTACACTTCTAGTTTTGGGCAACTGAGATTCCAGGACACCTGACATTGGATAGAACAAAAACTTGAAAAAATTCCATTACTTTACAAATACAAGGCCAACTTTTGATCAATTTCTTTCGGAAATGCAATGAAAATATTGTGATCTAGAGCACATAGGTGTGAGAGACAGCCGTATGAACAGTATCTATCTTACAATTTCTACCTTTTTATTAGGTTGTCACTAATGGGATTATTGCAGTGAATGAACCTTCAAGTGAAGAAAAATATCTTGGTCAATTCCCAGTCAGTTTTGGAGCTATTGCTCCTTTTATGGCTGACGTGGACACAACTGGTGGACGTGGAAATGTGTATTACAGAGAAGATTCATCTTCAGATGTTTTGCAACTTGCATCAGACTATATCAAAAGAGGTTTTCCTGAGACTACTTTTGATCCCAGCAGTGTTGTCATTGTTACCTGGAAGCTTGTGGCTCCTTATCAGGCACCGGGAGAAGATCATGCTTTGGAAGAAAAGGTGAATGTTAATCAGATCTTTAAGACATATTGGACACATGTTCAGCTGAAGTGTAACACCAGAACCTGTTGTTTTGAAGGCTTGAATTCCTTTGTATTTAAATGAGTCCTGTACAGTTAAGAAAGTATTTTGTTGTTGAAAAGGCTGTAGCAAAATTAAGTTTTCAGGATTTTTACTTTATTTTTATTTTACAGTATTTTATTCATTCAAAAGAAAATGCTTTAATCTACACAGTTGATATCTTTGTATTCCCTGAATGTTGTGTGATGTGGTAGGAACTGAAATAGTAGGATATCTTGCCCTCTGTGCAATATAACTCAGTTGGATTGCATTTCTCAACAGACTCTTAAGTCATTTTGATATCAAACTGTCTAAAATTTGGTAGGTTTATGGACTAATAGGAACTTCAGACTGTGAATCCCTTTTGGGACAGATGGCTTTGCGTTCACAAAAAGGTCATGCTTTGTAGCTGGTATTGAATGAAGAAGCAGTTAGGGGTTATTTTTTTGTATTACTTGCAAACCGTTTCCCTTTTTAAACCATGTTAGGTACTATTCTGCAAAGATATGTAATTTTATGCATCATAATTATCCCAGCTGATGAGCCGCTCACAATATATAAAGTTGAGAACATTATCACAACTTAGCAAATCTTATTTTGTCAAAGTTGAATTTCTTATGCCTAACCTGACACAACCATTGTGTTCACAGTAATGATTCTGCACCCTGGTAGCAATGAATAGCTGTTGTCTTGAAGGTTCCTACAGTATGTAGGAGCATTGTTACAGGAAAAGACACTTGCAGCAACATGAAACTTGAACTATTCTTTAAGTATTCTGTTTACAGAATTTTTCTATGTAGCCTAGCACATCACTTTTATTTTAAGGAGATGATATAGCATCCTTTGCACATTGCAGAACTCAGAATTCTTATGTTTTAGGCAGCCTCTCTGGCTATTTCCTAACAGATTAATTTACCATTGATAATGCTTTTTTTTTAGTGTTTATGCGTGCTAAAGCTAAAACTGTCTTAGCAAAACATAACCTTGCGTAATATTGATTTCTCCTAGGAAGTACATGATGCATTATGTGTGATGGAAATTCTGATTTTGACTTTGTGTTTTAAAAAATGTTATTCAGTTGTCTATCTTGATTATTTTCCCATGAGTAAGTGGATGTTAAATTTTTTCCACAGAGGAACACATTCCAGGCTGTTTTAGCCTCTTCTGACTCCAGTTCCTATGCTATTTTCCTTTATCCAGAAGATAGTTTGCAGTTCTATAGTACATATTCCAAGAATGATGATGGAAGGATTCCTGCTATGGTTGGCTTTAGTCAAGCCTCTACAAACTACTACTTTTGGGAAAAGCCAGGATCCTACAATGTCATTGCTAATGATGAAGACAGCATTAGAAACCTGTACAGGTATGCATCTTAGTTTGTATAAACTCCTCAAGAAAACAACAAGGAGTCCCGTGTTTTTCTTAATTGTAGCATGAGTCAATGAGAAAAAATAAGATCCCCTTGGCCATTGCATGAGAAATCGCAAACTCTGCCACTGATAAATATCCGCCCTCTTGAGGAATATAAGGACTTGGGTCTAATTTGTCAAAAGTCTGTAGTTCCATTGTCACTGGTATGAGCTGCTCTATACTTAGTCCTTCTAAAAATAAGACAACTTAAGACTTCAACTCTTTTTATTTTGAAAGAAGAAGTGAACAAGAAGGAAAGGAAATGAGTTAGAGGGTTCTAGTAAGTGTTAACAAGGTCTTTCTCGTTTGAATATTTCCTTCTGTTCCCATCAGCTTGGAGATAAGAAGGCTAGAAATTCTCAACAAAAGAGCTCTGGGAGTTGAGAAAAAATTCTACCCAAACTGTCAGGGGTGTTTTATACCTGAATAAACTGTATCTGTAGATGAGTATGTAGATAAGATAATTTGACAGTTTTGTCCTGATATTTCTCAGTGAAGGATAAAATTTTGTGAAGGGTAGAAATACCACACAACTTGTGCTTGATCATTTTGATTTGGCATATGCTTCCCTTTGATAGAAGCAGCAATGCTGGGAAACAAGGTGTCTGGGTGTTCGAGATTGGTAGCTCATCCAACAGTATTGTGCCTGCCAAGATCAGCAATGTTTTGGAGAACCTGGAGTCCAATGAACAAGACCAGGAGATGACTTCAAAACCTTTTATGTCAGACTATGGCTCCACTGAAATAAGACAGCAGTATGTCACCAGTAGTACGGACAGCACAGAAGAGGATCAACACCACGTTACATATAGTGTTCCTCAGCTAGCTGCAGAAGACTTTCTGACTTCATACCAAGATGTAACAGGAACACCTTCAACTGAGTCTTTTTACAGTCATCAAGATTTCCCAACAGCAAAAGCTCCACCTCGCCAGTTCCATGTCCAGCAGTTCCCCCCACAGCAACCCCAAGTCATAGATGTGGAAGAATTTGATGAAACTGGTATAGGTAAGGTCTTTTGTACAGCTTGGATGCTTCTAAGGTGGATAGGCTGCAAAGACCAGAGGTGTGCAAGAAATTGAACCACTAAAAGAATAATCTGTTTCCTTCTCACTACCTTCATACCTGAAAATCTGGACACATTTAATAAGTTTTTGTTATTCATCGAGGTAGTTAACTTGGATGTCATCTCAGATTCAGATCTCACCAATAAACTAGTGCTTCAGTCAAGTTCACAGGAGAGCACATTTACACTGTGTCTGTGGAACCTGAATCTCTCCTAAGGAGAGCTTCCTGTAGGGATAATTGTGTTCCTAAAGTCACTGTATTCTTAGCGGCAACTGATTTCCCCTTCTCTTTTGCCCAGGACTGGTGGTAAAGGTATGACCTTAAGTTTAATAGCTGCATTAAGTGGCTATTCCTGGTAGAGATTTTATGATCATTTCTACTGAAACCTGTCTTATTTCCTTTCATAGGTATGTTACTGAATACAGGTGATTTAACAAAGGTTGGGAATAGTAACTGTTGTAAAAATTGTTGGTTAGAGTTTCATGGCATTAAGTTTTATGAGGGTGGGATTAGTGGTTCTAACTTCTGAGGAAGTGTTTGTAGAAAATTCAAAACAGTGGGACTGACTGCTCAGATAGTAATTGTTTGTTGAAGGTGATGTGAAAATTGCTGTCTCCATGACATAGAGGGTAAACCAATTAGGATTACAGGGTGCATCAATAAGTGCATGGTCCTGGGTACTGTACTGATGAGTATTGTTCTGAGATTGAGAAGGCTCCTTTTTGCTTTGGCTTGAAAACAAGGACAGGTTACAATTATAGTGTATTTAGTTTCACCAAGACAGTTTAACTGATCTGTATTAATACAGATCTGCTGGAATCAATAGAATTGAACAGTTTTCTAATATCTGAAGCTCTGATGTTTTCTACAAAATAGTAGACTGTTACTTGCATATTGCAAGGTTAGCAAAAATCAACTGCAATTGTTTGTTTTCCTTAAAGAGAAAAAGAAAAAAACTAATCAAGTTAGTCTAGAGAGATTTTTAAACCGAACCAGGGATATGTGAGTACTATAGTAATTACATGAAGTGTGTCTGATCTTATTTTCTACAGTGTTTCGCTACCACACAGATGTCCAAGAGACCTGTGCTAACAACCGCCACCAGTGCTCTGTTCATGCTATTTGCAAAGATTATCCCAACGGATTTTGTTGCAGTTGTATTGCTGGTTACAAAGGAAATGGCAGACAATGTGTTGCAGAAGGTAACTTTTTTTGAAAATTAGGTACATATGCAGCAATTACTCATTTTTGAATGAGGCAATGTAGTTAAATACTTCTTGCAAGACTTACCTTTCAATACGTCTCAGTGATATTTTAAATAGTGAGCTATAATTTCTAAATTGGTGGGGGTTTTTTGAATGAAGTAAATGATTTTAGGTGGTCAATTGTACACATTATGCATTTTAACATGACTTTGTAGAAAAAAATAAGCTCTTACATAACTGACATAACTTAATAGATAGTGTAACTGTGTTTATTGCTAGAATTAGTTGTGAAGTTCCAACATGTTATAATCTGACTTGGTCCTCACTCTAGAAAAGGACAGTTCAAAGGGGATGAACAAATTAACTCTGATCATCAAACTAAAGAGTGTGGCTCCTCTTTGTCTGACTCTTAAGCTTCTTTACTATAGGGCTAATCTGCCAGATTTTTGTTAGATACCCATTTAAACTTTGTTCCTGTGTAAAATCCATAAAGGAATTTCTTATGTATACACTTGTAATCCTCATAGTGACTTGACTCAAAGAGTATAGATGCATTTCAACAACTAAAATAGCTGACTGCAGACTTTGTGCTTTATGAGACAGGAAAGCAAAATTTACCAGCTTTCAGTTTGTAAAATTGAATTTTCCAGAGAAAGAAAAGAAGGATCTGATGATAATGGAATTTGAATTTGCACATGCAAAATCATATACAGAAGAAAACTAGCAATCCAAAGTAGCTACTTCTGTAAAAAAATGGACAGTCTAAAAACGGTCAATTGTTTTGAATCAAGAAATAGAATAGGTTAGAGTGATAGGTCAATTATTCTAACACCTAATGGTGTTAGCCTTCTAATAGGGAATGAACAAATTTACATTCAGTAGGTTTTGATATGACACGTGATCTTTGAAAGAAGTCTGTGTGCCACTTCCTGCCAGAGAGACTGCGGCAGCTTAGTCTGTTTATGGAGTTATCCTTGTAGACAAAATTGTTAATTAGGGTAAAGGGCATCTCTTCAGGCAATTTTGGCCACTTAGTCATCTGTATAATGACAACACACACACATGCACGCCCGTATGTATGTATGTAAGCAAATTAACACTGTTTGTAGGCAGTTTGCTGTCTGTTGAATTCTGTGGGTATTTGTTTGCCATTTCTTTCAACGCTAATATCTTTTAACATAGTGAACGCCCTGAACACATTCCTTAGAGAGTATGTGAGAACCGTCATTTTGTTCTGATGCATTGTACTGATTTGCCAGGTTCTCCTCAGAGGGTCAACGGGAAGGTCAAAGGAAGAATCTTTGTAGGAAATAACCCTGTTCCAGTTACGTTCGAGAACACTGATCTCCACTCCTATGTTGTGATGAACCAGGGGCGCGCCTACACTGCTATCAGCACAATCCCAGAGACTTTGGGGTATTCCTTGCTGCCTCTTGCCTCTATTGGAGGTATCATAGGATGGATGTTTGCTGTGGAGCAGCAAGGATATAAAAATGGATTCAGCGTTACTGGTAACTTTTAAATTAAAATAATGTTAAAAAACATGCTGTGCTTTGTCTTGAGAGAAAAGAAATGTGTATTTAGAAGCAATATAGGTTGAAAACATGCTTATTCTGAGCTGCAAATTGATTGCCTGTAATCAAACTTCTCACCATTTTTCTTGTTTACAGTGTAGAGATATTGGGCTTTTTAATTTACCGTTGTTGCACTAGCACATAAGTCTGTTAGAAAGAAGAATGGCTCAGCCAGTTCCTGTGCAAGAAAGAGATTTTTAAAAAGGACCTAATTTTTTGGTACTAGAATGTACAGAGCTACTGAAAAAAAAGCTGCCCCTGCGTCTACAAGAGGTCTAACATGTTAATTGCCTGATTGTACCAACAGTGCAAAAGGGAAATGAAAATTAGATCTCATGAAGGTCTGAAGTTCTTAACAGAAGCAATTCCTGCATGAGATGCAAATGATTCTGTTAACTTATTTGAGGGAAACCCCAGTTCACAATTACAGCTTTTCATGAGAGTCTGAGGCCAAATCTGGTTGGTTGTGCTCATGAACTCAAGCTGTAGATCCAATCTGTTCTAGGAGAACATGTGTTTCTTTTTAAAATTTTATCCTCTACAGCCCTGTACTATGAATTTAGTTGAACATAACTATTTGTTTTGGGTTTTTCTTGGATTTGATGTGTTTGAAGTTTGTTCTGGAATTTACAACATATGTTTCACTTGGTTTTGATTTGGAAACACATGTACTTGACCTTTTTTCCTTTTTTTTTTTTTTTTCTTTTTTAACTCACTGTATTCCTGATGGAGGTTTCCCTGAAATATACATCTTCTTTGCCATTTTAGTTGGTAGGATAAGCCCTACTATTATTAGCTTTGTTGGGACTTTTTTTTTTAATTAAAAAAAACCCTGCTTCTTCAGACTTACTTGCAGTCCAGTGGGTTCAGTGCTTAATAAAAGACTTTCTTTGCAGTATCCAAAGATATTATCAGCATACCTTTGAAAGTATTTCTGTAGAAATCTGAAACAGTAGCAATTATGCTGCATCAAAGCTCACAGAAAATAATAATTTATATTTTATTTACTAGAAGCAATACTTTGAATAAGAGGATTCAGAAACCACTGTGAAGTGGTTTAACTAATACTGTTTCTTTAGGTGGTGAGTTTACACGGCAAACTGAAGTAACTTTTCTTGGCAACAATGAGAAGCTGGTTATAAAGCAGAAATTCAGTGGAATTGATGAACATGGTCACCTTACCATCAGCACAGAAATGGAAGGCAGAATACCTGAGATTCCATCTGGCGCGTCGGTCCATATAGAACCATACACTGAACTCTATCACACTTCTAGTTCTGGTAAGGTTTGCTGAGAATGAAATGATAAGAAAATATGCATTTCTCAGAGCAGAAAGTAACACAGTCTGAAAAATGTTATTTTATTCCCTTCTTAGTGAGTGTACTTAGGACCCTTTGATTTACAGAAAGTTGCTTTTTGCCTCTAAAGAACAGGTCCTGAAAGAAGGTGGATTTTGAGTGGGACAATGCAAATATTTCTAATCTTTTTATTGAAAAAAGTGAGTTTAACTTTCCCTAAACTGATGTTTGCAAAAGACTCTTGATTTCCCTTTCTATTGGCCTTTTTTACGCTGTTGATGGCAGTTGGACAAGTATCCTCAGTAGGAGCTATACTGGTGTACCTTCTTTGGTGATGGGCCAATGGATTGGATTAAGTCTTGTCCGATGAGACTGTGCAAACCAGTTATTTACCAGTATGTGTCACGTAAACTGCATTGCAATGGCTGTACCTTGTGATAGTAACAGCATTTGTCAGTATTATTTGAGCTGAATTTGAACAGCCGACCAGAAAATTAGGAGCCTTTTAATTCACTTACCAATTTCTCCATTGTCTCTTCCGTACTTCTCTCTCTCTCTCTTTCTTATCTTAGACTGAGATTTGGTAGAGAGTCATTCTTCATTTCACTATTTACACGGGAATCTCCCTTCTTTTGCTTCTGCGTGTTTCAACACAGCAAAAACAAAGTGAGGTTGGAGTGTTGCAGCCAGCCAGCCAGCCCAGCTGTCAAAAAGCAATAAAGAGGAAGCAGCCTGTGGTGCACTCTGGTGCACATGAATATTGGAGAGAGTACACTTTACCTCAAGGACGCACTTTGATTGTTTAAGATAGTAATGATGCAACTACACTATTTTCAGCTAACTTGTATCTGCTAAGGTCTGGCTTTGGTAGCCAATGATGAACCCCTCTTGCTGCTTTGCCTGTTGTTATGGACTGTGAGGATGAAGAGCTGGAGGCAGCAGGAAACTTCCACTTTGTGCTGAACCGCTTCAGGGTTTTGGAGGAGTTGTTTGGGCAGTGTGTGCTCTGTGGAACACCTGCCTTGGCAGAAATGCTGTCCCCATGGAGGAAGTCAGGGGCTGGAAGGAGGCATCCTTCAGGCTGGATTTGATTTACCAGTACTCAAATAGTTATTCTTCTATGTCATATACGATACACCATTACTTAGCAGAAATCCAGCTTTTGCCAGCCGTTGCAAGTGGATTGATGCAGGTGTGTTCTGGTGTCCATATGAAGAATAGTGGAGCTCTGAGGAGCTTTCTGTTTGTGGGAAGATCTGCAAGCCCAGATCTGCTCTGAAGAGTTTGGGTCACAATTTTTCACAATATATAAAACTGTTATGAAGCATGTAAGAGGTCTCAGATATGCATCTTCTTCGGGACCCTGTAAAAATGCAAGGCCAATAGACTACAATGACCTAAAAGTGGGCGTAGTTTCGTGCTGGTGAGGTGGCTCTTGTCCTTCTTAGCTTATAGACCCATTATGTAAATTCATCTAAAGAAACCTCTGAGTTTCCCGAGTTAAACTTTCCTTTCTTTACCTGGTAACCCACAAAGTAAAGTTAAATTTTTAAAATATGTCAAGATAAATTATATGACTCATTCCTCAAGGCTGCGATATCTGAGAAAGAGTAAGCCTAGTCAAGTGCCTGGAAATACGTCCCCTTTCATAGAAATTCCAAAGGCAAGAAACTATTTACGCTACTCATGCTGTATCCCAAGTCTACAGATAGCATTGGGCAGAGTATTTTTGCTCTCTGTTCTGATCAGCGTGTTTGTTGCCATGTTGCAGTGATCACTTCATCATCCACCAGGGAGTACACAGTGACAGAGCCAGAAAGGGATGGGGTTGCTTCCACGTACACAGGCGCCTATCAGTGGCGCCAGACCATCTCGTTTGATGAATGCATTCACGAAGACTCTCACCATGCTGCTTCTGCTACTCAGCAGCTCTCGGTGGACAGTGTGTTTGTCCTGTATAACCGAGATGAGCAGATTCTGCGATACGCTATGAGTAATTCCATCGGCCCCATCAGTGGTACGTATGAATTGGAAATCTTTCTTTTTCTGTTTTGTGAGTAATTTAGAGCAGGCTTCTCTATTCTTTTAGCCTGCCTTAGCTGGGTTTAATTAATGAGTTACATTAATTCGTTGCATTAGTCGGTAGAAGTCCAGGTCCATCAGTTAAGATGAGAAACAGGACTGTTGAAAGTTTGTTTTTTCACTTGGATAAGAGTATTTAAGTGATTATCTCCTCTTGAAATTCAGTGCAGTTTGTGCCTAATTCCTTGAAATAATCTCCATACCACCTTGAATCTATTGCTGCTCAGATACATGGAGTGTATCGTTTATCTTTACCTACTTTATAGTTCCTCTATTAATGAATTTTTTTATATTGTTAGAGCAGAGGACAAAAGAGTTGAATGAGATTTGCCATTGAAAGAGCTAGTTTCTGTAATTTATCTTGAAACATGGCATTTTATCTTTGGAAGGTAGGCAGCCTATGAACTGTATATTTTGGATGAGCTGTCCAAGTTTGCACTAAAATTAAAAAAAAAAAAAAAGCAAAGGAGCAATCTGGAAATGCACACCAGATGAGTACAAGAAAAGACCATGGTCACTTTTGTTTCTTACAGAGATAAAGTTCTACTAAATAAAATTAACAAACCAAGCTGTTAAGAATCGCATTTTAAGTCTAGTGTCAGTGGCTGGAAGTTTCATTATCTTTGTCAGTCCTGCTCTTTAGAGAGTTTTTTGTGGCTTCTCTGTTTTTTAACTCAGCAGTCCTTTGCACAAGTGACAAGGAATACAGGTGCTATTGCCATGTCTGAGATTCATGTCTTGTGTGTCGTCTGCAAGTCCCTTTCTTCCTGGTGCAAAAAGTATTCTCTTCCTTTGTTTCATGTACACTACAAGCAATCTCCTTCTGGGCCTTATCTGAGTGCTATTACTTGGATAGAGTCATCATGGCTAAATATGGTCTCTCTTGTCAGATGGTTCTGCTGATATTAACCGGAATCCTTGCTACACTGGTACCCATAACTGTGACACCAATGCGATATGTCGTCCAGGAACCGGAAACCGCTTCTTGTGTGAATGTTCGATTGGATTCCGTGGAGATGGAAATGTTTGTTATGGTATCAGAAAACTTTCATTACAAAATGACAGCTAATGTAGAATTTGTTTTGCTTGGAATGTATTGACCCTCAGGAATAGCCATTCCAGCAAAATGAACTGTCCGGAGGGGCTGGTTTTGGGAAAGATAGGTTAGAGGGATGCTGGGGTACCTGACATATCTCAATAATCAAAGTAAGCAAGTTTGACTGTCTTGAAGGGTCAAACTTGGATATGCTTTGCTAGCTTACAAAGCATCTTTCCTACCTAGTTTGTCTTTTCATGAAACCTATGGGAACTTAGCTGAAATTTACTGTAATGCAAGTTCTGGTTAACATGAGTCAACTAGGTTAAAAATTCTTTAGGGAGATAAGGAATGGCATAAGCACATGCGTACAGAGCACAGATATGTGGAATCCATTGCAGTCATCAATTTTTTCAAGATCTGCTTTGAAGATCCCTTCTGTTCAAGGAAACTTTTATTTCCTAGCTCTGTATTCTTAATGTATTTGGGCACAAATATTTGTTTTCAAGAGGTGAAGATGTGTATTAATGAAATATGCATCATTCCTATTAGTTGAGTTGTTTTTTAATAAAAAAAACCAAAACACAACCCTCCCCCCCACTCCAACCCTTAAATCAACTTGCAAATGAAAACAGCATCACAATATCCCTCTCACTCCTCTGGTGCTGTGAGTTGAGCAACAGTGGATTAGAGATATATATGGATAATGAAAGGGGAAGTCTTTCCTGAAGTTCATGCTCCTCCAGTAGTCATCACTGCTTCTCATCGCCTTGTAGGTTGCATTTTCTTTTTCTCAGTGGTTCCTCCTTCCTTTCTGATTGCCCGTCCCTTCGCCTTATTACTCCATTATAGAAACACTTATAGGTTTTTTTTCGGTGTAGATCAGTCAAGGACACAGTTACCTGAAAACTTATTTTCAGGGTACTGTAGTCTCTTCAGAGATATGGTCTATCAAAGATACGGTTTTAATATTCATGCCTGCTATTATTCAACAGCTGCACAGTTTCTGGTTTTTCTGACATCAGTATTAAATGCATCTTTCTAATAACTGAAATCCTTATAATACTCTAGACATTGATGAATGTTCAGAGCAGCCAGCTCTATGTGGCAGCAATGCAGTCTGCAATAACCAGCCGGGCACCTACCGCTGTGAGTGTGTTGAAGGATACCAGTTTGCAGCAGATGGGCGGACTTGTGTTGGTGAGTTTCACATTTCTTTAAAACACTGCCCACCAGCTTTCAGGCTGTGACTCATTTCAGAGACAGAAAACGGAGCTTCTAGGATCTGCACTGACTTCTAATGTGAGTTGAATTTAGGAGTTTATGCTGCAGTTATTGATTATAATCCACTATGTAACTGAAGAAGGTGCCTGAAGTACTTTCTTTTCATCTCATTAAAACTCCCCATTCAGAATGTTTCCAAATAGAAAGTGGAAATGATTATTGAATGCTTCTGTCCTTTCTGTACCATTATTTAGCTGTAGATTTCACATGGAAGTAAAATTCAAATTTGTAAAAGAAGAAAAATTAAAGCGAGCAGTTATTCATTTGTTGTTATTTCAGAGCATCTCACTTTCAAGATGAGGCAGGACTTTTTCTGCATTTTCTGTAGTCTTGCAATTTGGCTTTTTGGGGTCTTGGGTTTTGTTTCTTTATTATATCCATCCAGAATTAGATATAACAGATTATATTTTAGTTACAGATTCATCACTTGGATGATGCAGTGCACAGGTCTAAAACAGTGTGTCTTAACTATTGCAGGCTTATCCTTAAGTAATAGTTAATCATGCTGAAAGAGTTATAAATACAAATCATCTCACTTTCGAAATCTTTGACATTTGAAGGAGATCTAGCTGGTTTGTTAATGGACCACGAAAACTTCAAATTCGGTAGTTGTCACTGAATTAGTTATTTTTATTTAATTTAAAAACTTTTTTCTGGAGGAAGCCTGCTTTAATCTCTACTTGTACTAATGTTGCCCTGCTGAGCGTTATTTTTTCCTGCTTATTCTGTTTTGCACTAAAGTTGTAGAAATTCTACTTGGTAGCTGGCAGAACTGATTGTGTGGGAAGGGTATTAAAAGTGAATTTTCCATATAGAAAGAAAAACCATAAGCTTTAACCTCGACAACATTAAGCTGATTCTATTGGGTGTCAATTATATTGCAAATATCAAAAGCTAAATAAAAAAATTACAAATGGCAGATAAACAAGGGGTAATGACTCTACTGCTATAGCTGCAACTGCAGGACAGGCTATAGATTAAATTATTTATTTTTAGTTAGAATTTTTTTCTTCATTTGCAACCTGACAGTAATTCTGCATACCGACAAAACCTCTACACACTCTTCCAGTATGGTTGGACCAGTTACTGTTTCTTTTGAAAATAACTGATAACAACTGAGGATTATGTTTTCTTCTGCTGTGGCTGCTTCGTGGTGGAAGTTTAGTTACCCTTTGATCAGCTAATGCATTCAGGTTTTTCCTTGTTATAGCCAAGACTGTTCTTCATCTAAGACTGAGGAGCCTTCATCTTACAGCAGAAAGTTGTGTTACTTCCCTTAAGCGTGTGACTTTCCATGCTGTGTATTACATTCCATCATGAGCCCAGTTTCTCTGCTCTAGTAAGAATTACCATTCATGTCTGCTTACAGTGCACCCTAAGTCTCCCCTTTGTTGCAGAACAGTTGGAAAAAGCAACTTCTCCTACCAGGACACCGGAAGGAATTGTGTGAGATGTAGAAGAGCAGCTTATGTTCTTCCCATTATGTCCACCACTGCCCTTATGTCACTTAGATCTGAAAGGGAATGTTCTTCCCTGCAGCCATGACCTCGCTGGCTTCACTTGACTGCTTTCCCATGAAGCTGATGTGTCACACTTCTAACAAGTGCTAATTAATTACTTGCCCAGCTTGAAGGACTTCAGTTTGATCCCTTTCTTCAATCAAAACCAAACTTTGCATCTGTAAGACCAAAGAGAGGGAAGATGAACTCAAGTTTCCCAACAGATTGAAAATAAATGTCATGCTAATCTTGTTCCCCTTTCCACAGGGGAGGGTTTTATTACCTACAGACAACTTGGACCCCAGAAAGGGCAACAGCTACCCTTTTTGTGCTTTTACAGCTTGCCCTGGGATACCAACTCTGACTCGGCTTTTCTGGAACTGCAGCTTTTTCATACCAGCTCGGTGACTCACTGGATAGCTTTAGAAGAGAGTAGTAAATAAATCCTGTTCTCCTAGTTGTAGGCTGAGGAATAGGAGGACGTGGGGACTCCCTTCGAGCTCCAACTACAAATCTTATGCATTTATAAAGCAGTTCTCAATAGGTACTTTTGTAATCTAAAACTTACTTCATCAAACAGAACAGATATAAATTATTTTAACAATGATGTCATCTCCTCCAGAGAAATAAAAAAAAAAATAAATGGCTGTTTTCAGATCTGGCTCTGGCAGATTTTTATTATTTCTCTGCTGATACTGTGGTAGTTTCCATCTGTGTACTGTGATGAAAGGAGCATTGTAGAGTCTTGTCTTGGTCCCCTGTCAACTCCTCGTAAGAACTGCATAAAGAAAGCCTCAGTGGACTCTCTGTTACAGCAGCTGTTCCTAGTTATACATACTACAAATTTATCTATTTCCAGGCCCCAAATTTTTGTAGTATTTTGCCTCTTCCTATTTTAAATTCTTCTCTGACATAACAGGTAAGCATAGGCAGGGATCCAGTGACTGCCTGAAATAATTTGTGTGTAAAGCAGTGCAATGCCTTCAGAGTCACTGCTGTCAACAATGAGAAAGTTATGAAAAGGTGCAGGAATGGTCCCAGCTTCCACAGTTGGTCAAAAATCTCTCCAATAGTTGACAAATGTGTTTATCTTCTACTGATTGAGTCACAGCTTCTCTCTATTGCCAAGTGATGACAGCCCTGGGTCAGTGCTAGGTTAGTGTAGTGGGATATCTAGTAATTCCCAGTGCAGTGAACTGGCCACTTAGCTAACATGTGAGACATCTCTGAGATGCCTTACATTTCCTCATCCAGGACTCCTTTTTATAAATAAAACTGTCGTGGCTATTCAGATCTGTCACAGTAGTAGCCTTTCTGCCCTGTTCTGTATTAACAAACATTTATGAGGTGCTGAGGAGAGCGTAAAACATCAATAAGAAGATATAACACCAGTGAAAGGGGAGATCTTGGCAAACAAAACCCCAGCCCCCAAAACAAAAAAATCAGTTTCCTTGTTTCCTTTCTCTTCTGTATGCTTCCACGGCTGTCCTTCTCTTCCTGTAAACTTATTATGAGCTTCAGACTTTGTGAAGGAAAATTCAAATTTTCATCACCTCTCCTGTACTTCTAACCTGCAGCGGTTGAATACATCATAAACCATTGCCAGACAGGCACACACAACTGTGACATTCCTCAGCGCGCTCAGTGTGTGTACACTGGAGGGTCTGCCTACATCTGCACATGCCTCCCTGGCTTCTCCGGAGATGGGCGTGCCTGTGAGGGTGGGTAACACCACTTGTTTTGGGTTTTTTATACTCTATTGTACAACTTGGCTGGTCGTTGCCATGTCCTATAGTTACTTGTGATTTAAAGTAGGAAATGTCATAGTTTAAGTCCCTCAGGCAGGCATTACATTATGCTGTTTTCCATTCCTCCCCTCACTTTTGAGTTCACTCTTCACTATCACTTTCACTACAGAAAGTCTAAGATGAGCTAAATGCAAAAATTGCAGTAATTGAAGTTAGCAGACCAGATCTTCATCTGCTGGGACTGTTTGCACTGGATTGGTTTATATTACTAAGGTGGTGACACATAATGCTCAGACTACACAAAAAAGTTTTATTCTGTTTCATGTTAATTGGAGTGCAGTGGGGGAGCAGCTTTACCTAACTACATGTTGGAAACCTTGCTGGCCAAATCCTACTTCTCTTGCTGTGTTAAGTCTTTTGCTTGAGAAATATAGGCATATATTTCTAAAATATTGTGCAAGTTAATAATGTTAGTAACCCATTGGAATAGCAGAGTGCAGGGATTTGCTGAGAGCCAGAACCTAAAATACACACATGGGGTTTTTTTCTCCTTTGTACTTCTGTATAGATGTTCTTCCAGAAGTCTGTAATTCTAATCGGATATCCTAACATAAGCACCTGAAAGTAATACGGCAGGTTCGCACTTTGTCACTGTCATTTGTCTATTAGGTGGAACAATTATCTGAGATTGATCTTTTCTTTTACAGATGTAGATGAATGTCAACAGGGCCACTGTCATCCAGATGCTTTCTGCTACAACACTCCTGGGTCCTTCAGCTGCCAGTGTAAGGCAGGTTATCGTGGGGATGGTTTCCGGTGTGTGTTAGGAGGTAAAATTTTATAGTTCTTGAAAGTCGGACCAGAAACATAATTTGGGAATCGGAGAATATATGTTAATTTGGTTCCTCTTTGTAACAGACTGTGTATTGTCTTATTGGGGTCTTTATTCTTTCTCAAGTCTTTCAAGTTTTGAACCTCACCAAGCTTGTATCAAAATCTGTATCTTGACATCGCTTCTCCATGATATCCTCTTCAATGTCCTGTTTTATGTTTCGTTTGTTCTGTCCTCAGCAGTTCTTAGCCTCAAATTGATACTATCTTTTGAAGTTGCTTTTCATAACAGTTTCACTACAGATTGATTTGGTTTGCATAAACAGTAGGCACTTATCATAAAACATTTGGAACTGTTGGCAATGTAAATGGAATGCAACAATTATAGGAGAAAAGCGAAGGATGAGACCAAAGTACCTGCACTGTTGTCTTCAGTGGGATCTAGATGCCTCTGTGCCACATATA
The DNA here is from genome assembly GCF_964106895.1 of Numenius arquata. Classification (NCBI taxonomy): domain Eukaryota; kingdom Metazoa; phylum Chordata; class Aves; order Charadriiformes; family Scolopacidae; genus Numenius; species Numenius arquata. The sequence continues at coordinate 24,454,337 of NC_133577.1, read as the reverse complement.
GGCAGCAAGAGTCCAGAAAGACTAATTCCGGTTTCTAACTAGCACTTAGTTATTTCTGTATTTACCCATCTTGTTCTCTGTTTAGCAGAAAGTTCTTTTCCCTCCCACACTTCTGTTCTTTCATTGTAGTTTGGTCCTTGAAGTATACAACTCCTGATCTCAAAGGTATGAAGGTATGCTTAAAAAAAAGAAAGTAAGGAACGCTGAAGGACAAAGTAGCACTGTTATAGTTACTCTAATTCAAAAGCGTGGCAAACCTATGGGACAGCCCTCAGGTTTTGCAGAATGGTGAATGCTTTCATCCAGGAAATAAACCCTAGCTTCTGGGTGTATTCAAACCCAGTTCTCCTGCTTCTAAGATTCTTGCTGCTGGGAAAAAGACCCTGTGCCTTTCAACAGACTGGAACTCAAACTGTGTAGCCAAGAGTAAGAAAGGTATAGGGCCAAAGGAAAAGAAAGCAGGAAGTAATATGACTGAGGAGGGAGGCTGTCTTTATAATTCAGCTTCTTCACTGTGGTGTTAATGATGTCCAAAGTATTTGATGATTCAAAATTGAGGTGTTTGGGGAGTTTTAATAACGAATGCACTGGTTTAAAAGTGCTAGTCTGCATGACAAACTATTACTACTTGATGTGTTGCTGAAACTTAATATTTTTCTTTTGCCATTATATTCCCTAATTCTGAAGTTCTGACTTTTTTTTGCACAATTGGACACTCATGTCTTAAAACAAAAAGGCAAAGGATCTTTTATAGGAAAAGCATAAAGAAATTGCAAGATTGTTTCTGGTTTTAGATTATATTTACATGACTCTTTGTCATGTGCTCAACAACATGTGTTACGTCAGATCACCCAGTGCTTGTAGACTTTTCTATCATAGATAAATTGTAGGAGGTTTTGCAGTGCTTAATTCTGAAGCTCTAGCTTTTGCCACTTCGTCAGTCTTTCAATACTATTTTAACTGATTTTCCATGCATGAATGCCCATGTATATTTTCATTTCAATGCCAGGTGGATGAAGAATTACCCATGTTTCTGACCTGTGTCAAAATAGTTAGCTAACGAACCAGCTGATAAAACTAGGATTATTCCTCCAAGAGGAGAAACTTGATGTGAATGAAGTGAAGTAAAATCGATCCTTAAACCTTCCAGTTCTTTAGGATTAAATGTAGAGGCAGAAATATTGCTTTCATGTCTGGCACATTCCCTTTGTAGCTGAAACAGGTGGTTTGGTAGACCGATACTTGAATTCAACCAATTAACTTTATTACCAGGACACAATTAATTTTTTAATATAATGCGATAGTATATTTAATTCAGGTTTTTTTGTTGAGAACAAAACCTTTTCACATTGTCATGGTTTAACCCTGTCTGGCAATTAAGTACACACAGCTGCTCACTCACTGCCCCCTAGGTGGGATAGGGGAGAGGATCAGAAGTGTAAAAGTGAGAAAACTCATATATTGAGATAAAGACCATTTACTGGGTAAAGCAAAAGCTGTGCACACAAGCAAAGCAAAACAAGGAATTTGTTCATCACTTGCCATGGGCAGGCAGGTGTTCAGTCATCTCCAGGAAAGCAGGGTTCCATCATAGCTTGGCCACTTGGGAATGGTTACTTGGGAAGACAAATGCCATAACTCTGAACGTCCCCTCCCATTTTCCTTCTTCCCTGAGCATGACACCATCTGGTATGTAATATCTTTTCAGTCAGTTGGGGTCAGCTGTCCCAGCTGTGTCCCCTCCCAGCTTCTTGTGCACCCCCAGCCTACTGCACCCCCAGTGGGGTGAGAAGCAGAAAAGGCCTTGACTCTGTATAAGCACTGCTCAGCAATAATGAGAACACCCCTGCGTTATCAACACTGTTTTCAGCACAAATCCAAAACGTAGCCTCATACAAGCTACTATGAAAAAATTAACTCTATCCTAGCCACAACCAGTACACACATGCAGTGGTTAGTGTGTCTACTAAATTGCTAAGCACAGTGTACTGTGTTGTTGTTGCTTTATGTTATTTTTTGCTGCTTATCCTATACACTTCTTGACTTTCCATACTCAACACAGTTGTATCTTGAATGGGGATTTTTTCATGTCATAGCTTTAATGGTAGTAACAAAATATTTTAGAGAGTTTTGTTGTATCTGCTGTTTTAGTGGCTGGGGATCTGCCAGGTTTTGTTAGTCTTCCTATATGCCTCTCTGATTTTTATTTTTTTTAATGCTGTTTTGTACTACCAGTAGAAGGACATGCTTTAGAAACACTTGTATCAATTGGCTGTGCTCACAAAGTGCTCTGAGCAGAAAAAAATCTGTGTAGATAGATCTCATTTTTCCTGAATCCTGACTGACATACAGAGTATCTGTAATGCTCTGCTTGGCTGCAGCAATGGCAGCGTTTACAATAAACTTAGCTACTCCTCCCTTCTTAGAGTGTTAATAGAACAATAGCTGCCCTTGGGTTGTCATCTGTGGCTAAAGCTTTAGTGCTTTTAAAACGGATATATCCAACAGTTAATCATTGCCAGGAGATGGAATCAAAATGCACTTTCTGAAGCCTAGCAAAAAGCAGCTTAGTTTACTTTAGCACCCAATTTGTGAAGTAAGTTGCTTCAGAATTGAGATTCCAGATGAGGCTGTATTGTATTCAGCTGTAATTAGAGAACCTTTCTTCCCCTTTTTATCCGCTAAGGTTTTGATCTAATTAGCCTCAGTCATGTAACTGAAGTCTTTCCTGGTTGTTAATAGCATGGAAAGTTTCATTCATCCAAATACTCCATTCCTTCTGCTGTACCCTTTTCCGATCCATGTATACAATTGCTTGCTTCTTTCGTGTCTCTATTATTATACGAAACCTACTGTTGAATCTTACCACCGCTGAACGGCAACTCTTGAAACAAGTAGACTAACAAGTACGATAGATTTGAGTCACTCACAAGAGAACGTCTGTAGGAGTGAACCAGCAGGCTAATGAAAGAGTTAATGATGCTGGAATGTCCTACTGCTCACAGCTATTAAGAAAGTCTGTACTTCATTATTTCCTCACGCTTCATTTTTCCATTTCAAAAAACCAGATGTCTGAGTATTTCTACCCCTGCAGACCCCAGACACTGTTTACTAAACAGAAACAAATCTAGATTCTTGGAACTAGGGGTCTGACTGTTAAGAACCCTTCTCTGGTCCTCTGTATACAATCTGTTTCACATGAGAAATGCACTTAACAGGGCAACACTGTAAGTGAGGGATTACAAAGGAAAATGAGTGGACAAAGTGAAGTGTTATTTTGTTTCGGGTTTTTTCCTCTTCTTTTTTGGCAAAGTCTGAGAACAGCAATTAAAAATGTCAGTATAACCCCTTGTGATACATGGCGAATAAAGTGATCCTCACAGGGAATTAAAAAGTACTCTGTGATTACATACTGATTCTGGACACAGTTTTAAATCACTTCTGACTTTAGCCTGTGAATGAAAACATGTTTGAGTAGATCTTTAAATATTTGTGAATGCTGTCGCAGAACTAATTGAATTTGGTTTAGTGTATCAGACTGTAATCCCCCCTGCAAAACGGGAGGGAAGAAGTCCATGTTTCTCATCCTGTTTTCTCAGCCTCCATCTTTTTTTTTTAAAGTCCATGAATTATTTTCTGCAGTGCTGTTGTTTCCTTTATGACGAAAAAGACTTTGAATGTTTGTATATGGCTTTAGGTTGGTTTTTTCCCCCCATTCTGTTTGTTTCGTTGCTTATGTGGGAAATGTGTATGTGTATGTTTTTCATCACTTTCCGTATCCATCCTATTTCCATTTCATTTTTTTAAGTTCCACGATATATTTCAGTGACTTTTAAATTCCAGATAGTTTATGAAACAACTGAAAAAAAAGATATTTAAAACATTTAAATACAAATTTATTTTCCTGAGAAAGATTATACATTTAGCTTGAGTTCAGGATGCACCATTCTATGTATATAGTCTGACTTGTGTGTACTGTGGTCCATGGAACATAACTTCTTCATCAGGCCTTCGATCTCTGCTCTGAACTACACCTTCTCTCTTAGGAGGTCTTTTCTGTACACTGGTTCAATTTTTCACTATCCTTTTAAACTGTGGTTACCAGAGCTGGACCCAGTATTCCTTGAATAATCTCCCCAATCCCATGTTGCTTCTCTATACCTGTGCAGTGTTCCTTGTGTATATGCTGAACTCTTATTTATACCCCCTCACAATCCCTGCAGCACTGGGCTGGGTGCTGGCTGCTTATCTGCTTGCAGTTATCTGCTGATAGCTGTGGTCTGTCTTTAGAGGCTGGTCTACACAGTGTATTCCAAGAAGTGTAACTTTCCATTTGACTGTGTGAATCTACTTGTTGACTTTAATGAGTTCAGTTTACCTAGTGATGAGGTCTTGTCTTTCTCATGTTTTGTAGCCTGTTTCTCTTCCACAAATGGTGCAACCTACGGTTGTATGTTTTTCTCTGGAATCCTAATGAAGGAATTAAATTTCTTAATAAGGAAATTTAAAATAAAATAATATGGGAACTTAATAGAAATACTACTACTTCATGATCCTTGCTCACTGACTTGTGTAATTTTTCAGGTTTTAATCATTTATCTAATTAAGGTAGCCTACAGTATGGTGCTTTGTTTGAAAATAATACTGTCTTATGGGCAGAAGTGGAGTGTCATAGGGAAACACAAAGTGACTAGGTCAATGTTTTACCTTCATCAGCCAAATGCCAGCTGCATCAAAACACACAGAAAATGGATTTTTACTCAGTTTCATAATAAATGCTAATCAGTAATGTTTAACATAGATACTGAGAAACACTGAAACTTGATCCTGCTGTTAATAAAAGGCTGTTGCCACCCCCACTTTCCTGCACCACTGAAGATTACCCAGGTCTTGTTCTCGCTGTTCAGTTCATCTCTGACAGTATGCACTAACCCTAGTGCATGCCATTTTTCTCATCATTGACATGATCATTTGGCTTGAATTTCAAATGTGAGTTTCAAAAATGATAAGAACCTCTGAAAATCGGGGCTGGTAACCCCTGGATATGGAGCCTTGAAATAGGCAAGAGTTATTTTCTGTTTGCTAAGATCAAATATAGTAGTAGTTGTAACAGCACCGTTACACCAGGTAAGCATTATTTGCTCTTAGCTCCACCTGTTGTAGTTAATGGAAATCAAGAGATCAGAGAACTCTTCTAATGTTAATTGTTCTGTATCTTTGAAGAGTCTTGACTGAATGAAATATTCCTGTATATATATTAAATGAAGAGCACTAAGAAACCTCATTTAGGCTGCTGTACTGGAGGAAAGGAAAGTTACAAGCCATGAAGTTTGTGTCTTGGAAGCTGGCTTACAAAGTAGCCCCTGTAGTAACTAACTGTGCTAATTTTGTTATATGTTTTGTATAGTTTAGTGCTGTTAGCTCATCAAGGCAGGGAATGTGCTTTATTTACTGTGTCAAGTCTCATCTTTCACACTCTGTCATACCTACTTTCATTTCAGACAATTAATTAATGCGATTTAAAACTTGCAAAATCAGGGTATCTTCTCTTAAGCACACTGAGTAAAATGCATGACTGTATAAGCAGATTGTTTATCCTGACTAGATGTCATCTCTATCTAAGATTATTGTGCTTTCATTGCTGCATAGGCTACAGCACTGGACTGGGATTCATCTCACTTTTCTTTAGGTGTCTCTAAAGTGTAAGCATAGTAATCCTGCTCATGATTCAGAGATAAGGAGAGAAAAAATACAGTATGGATTCAAAGTGCCTGGTTTGGACTCTCATAGCTACTTTATGGGCTTGTTTTGGTTTATAAATTTTAATATAGGCTAAATTCATGTTACTGAGTTTAAATGAGTTTACCATTGAAAGACAGGTTAAAATGGTTGAGTCAGCACAGATGAACACGGTAGCACTGGTTTTATTTCTTTTCAGAATGTTTCTTTAACATAGATTACTTATCACGCTTCAGACTGGTAAAAAATTTTATCACAAATATAAGAGGCTTTCAGGAGTAGTGAAATACATAGTTATTCCCAAAAGTGAGTGGCAATAGGGTATTTGACATCTTTTTATACAACTGAAAAATCAGTGTTGATAGGATTTTTTAGAAAGAACAAATCATATTATCTGCCTTCTAGAAACTGAGTACTAATTTTGAAAATTAATTTTTCTCTTGACTTTAGGGGGGCTAATTGCATAAGCAGGCCATTTGTGATATTGGTCTTGATCATCGCAATATAAGTACTCTTCAAAAATTCCATCAGTACTCCTGTATAAAATATGCAGCTATAAATGTGAACATTGTTTGGGAATTAGGACTAGAAACTAGTATTTCAAGTTACCGATAATACTAATATATTTTATGTATAACAGCTGGGTCCTATCTGGGAGTGTATACACACTCCTTTGTATAATTCATATTTGCTAACTCATTTTCATAAAGTTGATCTAGTCTGTTGATTTTAAAATATTGTATACATTTGTTTTTATATCCCACTGAGAAGGAGCTAATAGTGTCTCAAAGCTGACATGAATGCAATGAAGATTTTGTTCTGCAATGAACAAAAGCAGGGTGGGTCAGTTTATCAGTACTCTGTATTCCCCCTGCTTTCTTTCGTGAGCAGTGTATATAATTACAGCTTAAAATAAAATAAAGTGTGGCAAAACTATACGGTTACTGGAATCAACATTTCTTTTACCTGCATACTGCATTGAATACATGCAAACAAAATTTGAGATAGATAATGGAGGTTTTGCTTCAGGGTCTGGTTTTGTAGGTTGATTCAAGGCTCTCCACCACCCACAGTAAAGCTAATGCCAAATATTTCAGTTGTTTAGAGCGAGCTGTTCTCCAGACATTTATATTTCTCTAATTGTGTCCAGGTGCATGAAACTTGTCCAGAGCTTTTTCTTGCATAACTAGTTTAAGTAATAATAAAAAACTACCCTTCTTTTTTGTATTTGTGTGATTTACACCACAGTAGTCTGTGGGCGCTTGGGATTAGCTTTTTGCTCAGCTGGGCTGAGTCTACTCTGAGCCACACAAAGCTAATGCTGTCCACCAGGCAATGCAAAAACAAGAAAGAAATAAAAGGCAGTGTAATGTTAAAGCCTCTTTAGCAGGCATTTTGTGATAATATTTCTAACTGTCTGTAGAAATCATTGACAGGAAAAAGATACTCCCCCATAATTAGAGCTCTTTCTCTCCCAATGCACTGAATTCTTCAGGAACCTCAAGTGTAAGGTAAAACTAAGCCAGATTTCTTTGTCTAGAGAAGAAAAAAGATTATTTTTGTTGCATTCTTTTAATTTCATTATGTTTTTTGGCATCTAGAAGGATATATTGATCCAGATGGCATTCCCTGTTGCATGACAGATAATACCGTAAGAAGATGTTTATTTTAGTCCAGACTATTTTGTAAAATGGAAACCGAAAGAACCAAGTCCCTGAATCTCTTGATAATCTGGAAAGTTAGTCTTTCCTCTGTAATCCCTACAGTAATACACATGTATGTGGTGTAGCCATTGTACATTATGTGTTTCTCTGCACATTCCTGTTTTCTGTTTAGCCTTACTTATGCGCTTTACCAGGGACTGGACAATCCATCCCTGCAATTCCTTTCTTAGGTCTGAAAGTATCAAATGAGTGCTCAAACTAGATAACTGAGCTCTGAAAACCTAATATACATCAAAGCAATTAGTTGTTTCATTTCCTAGGTTCTATAGAAAACTGTCGTGGTTTTGGCTGAATTTACCAAAACCGGACCGGCAGATGGCCCTTCCCCCCCCCTTCCCCCCCCTAAAAGAGGAGAGAGGAGGAGAAAGAGATAAGGAGATTCAGAAGTTTAGAATGAACTAAACTACTTTAATGAAAAATTAATATTAAAATAAAAATAAAGAAGAAAATAATGAAATAGATACAATATATACAAAACCGTATCAAGCTCCCAGGATGACAGTCACGTCACCGGCAGGCACTGGGGAAGTCCCAGACTGGACTCAGTGACGAATGGGAACTGGATTCCAGCTCTGGAGTCAGGAACACACGGATCGGGATCAAAGGCAGATGAACAGACAGAGTCCTCTCTGGATGTCGGCCATCACAGGAAAGGGCTGACCCTTTGATCCCTCAGCCTTTATACTGAGCATGGGGCAGATGGGATGGAATACCCTAGTTGGTCAGGTTTGGGTCACCTGTCCTGTCCACTCCTCCCCACCGACGTGACCCCTCTACGTTTTTTCCGTTTCCGACCCTCTAAGGGGGCAAATAACAAAATTGGCTGACCTTGGTTGTTATAGCAATAAGTATAAGCAAGGGCCTCCCTGCATACCGTTCCTTGGCATGGAGCACAAACATTGGTCTTATCACTCTGAGAACGAGCAGTTTTCTCCACAATATGCCGTTAATTTCAGAGAGTTAGAGGAGGCCTAGCTAGGATGTAAAGTTACAGAACAGAAAATTGGTTCGGTTTTTGAGAAAAACTCAGCATCTGCTTCATGTTGTGGTTTTTTCTGGTGGCTCTGAAGGGAATCTGGACTATTAGCATTACAAAAAAGCCTTTTTCCACTGTATGGCCTGGCTAATTAGTCACATTTTAAGGTCCATGGATAATTGCCAAATGAGTAGACAAGTAGACGCATTGGGTTCACAAGTTGGACAGAATGTTCTTGCTAATGTGCCTGAAGGAGAAAGACAGTGTTTTCCAGCTTCTGTTTAGGATGCTTCAGTGTAGGAAGCTGCAGAGGGGCTGTTTGCTCTGTTTTAAACTAGACAGTGAAAGATAAAATGACATTAGTTTGGGGCAAATGTGTCATATTTACACATAGGGGAGACTGTTCCTGAAGGTACGCTGAAGGCATATGCCTTCAAGGTATGTAACAGTGCCATGTTCCTCCAATGGTAAGAATTCTTGCATTGTATACGTGATCAGCATACACAAACCATCATGGAACATAGTAATTAGTTAAAACAGAAATATTCACTGGTCTGTATGTTTTTTTCACAGAAGCAGAAAAGACCAAATGCCAGCGTGAACGAGAATTAGCTCTTGGAAGTGGAGGCACTTTCTTCCCCAGGGAGATAAGAGTTGGTCACTTCATTCCCCAGTGTGATGAGCATGGGAATTACCTACCCACTCAGTGCCATTCTGGCAGTGGATATTGTTGGTGTGTGGATAGAGATGGAAATGAGATTGATGGCACCAGAAGCGGCCCAGGAGTTCGACCGCCATGTAAGTGGCTGAAGCTCTTATTTCTTCTGTATGTCCCTCCACTCAAGTGCACTGTTTCCCAAAGTGAGGCTTAGTCATGCCCCTGAGATACAGCACTGACTTAGAGCAATGCAGATCGTTGCTGTCCCAGTGATGATATGCTTCATGCTGCAGCCCTTCGGTAACTCCACCATACACTCTTCATTCAGCCAGGGCACCTGGACAGCTGTCGTGAGCCTCTGAGTAGGAAGATGTTTTTCTGACTTCTTCCCTGCCTTGAAACTATGGGGGGCCCCTATAGCTTCTGCCCTCTGGGAGCTGTGGCAAATCTGAGTGTGTAGTAACTGACTTGCCTCAGGAAATGAAGGATGTTCCTTCCTACATCTTCCTCAGTTCAGCTGCAAAATAAGATAGATTTTTTTCTAAACATTTGAAGGAAAGAGTAATTACAGAGCTGAACATGAAAAGACCTATTATGTCAATTGCTCCTTCTCTGTCAGCCAAGGGAAAAATTCAGGAGCTTTCTGCATCTGATTATAGTTATTATTGTCAGCTTATAGGGCTGTTTCCTTCTGAGAAGTCTGACTGTAATTGTGTCTCTGCAAATAACAAGGAGCCTTGTTATGCAGTACAAGCTAATTTTTTCCCCATCTGTTTCCTTCTCCATTAACAAGGTCTGAGCACAGCTGCTCCTCCTGTTGTTATTGGGCCCTCTGTTCGACCAGATACAGTACCTCTGCCACCAGGAACGCACTTGCTCTTTGCCCAAAGTGGTAAAATTGAACATGTTCCACTAGAGGGAAACAATATGAAGAAAAATGGTGCAAAGGCACTATTGCATATTCCAGTAAGTAACCTGCGATACTAAATCCATGTGTTTTAGAAGACTTGTGACAAAGCTGAAAGTGAGAGTGTTTGTAATTTGGTAATTTAAGTTCCAAACTCAATTTTTACTCTTGATTAAAATTTCAGTATCCCATCACTTTGTCACTGAAAGTTTCTGATCTGACTAGTCAAAAAGCCTAAAACTGAGCTATAGAAAAAATTATTTGCCTTTAAAGGCTAGCTCATAAGACAGAAATCTAATATTTGTGATCTCACATGCCACCAACTGTTCATCATATAAACTTTCCTGCACTCACACTTCCATTGGCTTTCTGATTCTGATATAGAAGTCTAGGAAACCTAGAAGGGCAGTATATGAAGAGATGTGTTTGGGGTTTTTTTTTCCTCTTACTCCCTCAAAGTTTTTTCTGAAGTCTTGATCTCTTCCTGTTTTTCAGTCAATTTTCTGCACTTCTTGGCTACAGTTATATATAGATTTTTTTTTTCTTCTTTTTTGCTTCCTTCTCCATGTGTAGGCCCAGTGGGTGGTAAATCTTTTTCCCACACTTCTTGCTACTGTCTTGAGAATTTTTTTTCCTTGAAAATGAATCTCTGATGCTGAGAACCTATCTCTTCCATCACCTGTGACACATGCCAACTCTTCTTACTTTCAATTTCATCATATTCATTTGTTGTGCCCTAAGTCTGGGATTTCTGTTTTCATTCCAGTGTTACTGTATTTGTAATAGATAGCAATACCAGGCAGCATGCTGGCCTCCTTTTTACATTACTGTGAATATTTAGTAGACCAGATACTGACTAAATTACACAGATTCAGTTGAGTAAATAGTACCACAAACTGTGCTGTGATGCAAGAGCAAAATCAAGCTTTTGTCTCTTGTCTAAAGTGCTGCTGCAATAGTGTAAAAATAAAGTAAAATACTGGGCACAAAACGGGGTAGTTAGGCTGATACAGAGACATGACTCTGAATCCTTGTCAGCTCATCTCAGTTTTTACTTGATCTAAATTAAATTAGAGGTATGTTCAGGAAAGAGCTTCCAAGAGGTAAGATGCAACTCATCATTAAAGCTTTCTGTTACAACAAAACTTTCAGTCTCTGCTAAGTGTTGTCGTCATGTTGTGTATTTGTGAAGTGACAGTGTTTAGCAGCATAGAGATGTTCAGATTGTTTTGTAACCTACAACATTAATGTATGCTGATGAATAAGTGCATCTGTTTTAATGCATGGCTTTGGACCACCTTTCTAAGAAGTTGCAAGTTACAAAAGCAGAAAGGCAATAGATCTGGGAATCCACATTAAATTATCATTTTATACAGAAAGTCTTTTTCATTTGCCCAAAAGAAAGAGTTTCAACGCTAAGCTCAAACTCTAGTCTTGTTTTTTCTGACTGGAAAATTGCATATATATGTTCCTTGTCCCTGAGCATATTTTTTCCAGCAGAATGATTTATGGAGTATTTGTTTAAGCTATTTTTTTTATTTGAAAAACTTACTTTGCTAGAACTTTTTTGAGTCAAATGATGCTATGTATGTTACTGCTGAAATGCAGCCATCATGATGGGTTGATGAATATGCAGAACACAAATCAGATTTGGTAGAAGTCATTATTCCTTGAAGAGAAAGAATGAGAGAAAAAAGCACAAGAGGAATAACACAGTAAAATAACAACATGAGCTTTCCTTAAAGGGATATGCAGGTGAAGTTGCGAAAGTGAGATATAGTGTCCAGTAGTAATATCTACAGTACTTCTTTGAAATAAGATAATTGCAAATGGTGTCTGCTAGTTAAAAGGGAGACTTCTAATTGAAAGTATTTTTTGAAGCTATTCTACAGTGACTGCCACCCAATCGTTTTCTCTGCCTATCTTCCCCATCTCCCACCTTTCTTCAAGAATTTTGTTTTTTTCAGGCTTGAGACATAGATCCATAAGCTAGTGCTGCTGGCAAATAATTGTTGTTTAGCATAAGCTGATGTAACTTGCTTGTTGACCAACAGGACAAAGTTGTTATTGGAGTTGCTTATGATTGCACAGACAAGATGGTTTATTGGACAGACATCAGCGGCCCTTCGATCAGCAGGGCTAGCCTGCATGGCGGGGAGCCAACAACCATCATCAAAACAGGTAACAGCAAAAAATTCTTCCTCTTGCTACTCCCTAGGAATGGCATTAGAGACTTGAATTTAGTAATACATACTTCCCAGGTGTTGCCTGAGCTCTAGCATTACGAGTTGGTGTTATTTGGATAAACAGTAACTGAAAAGTCTGGATAACATAAACTGAAAAAAAGATCTGTTCCCTATGCAATAGCTCTTCACTGCCTTTCCACTGCTAAGACAGGCAAAAAGTCAGTTCTCTTTAAATAAACTGAGTTTAAGGCCAGAAGTGGGAGCAGCACATCAGTGAGATATTTCTTTCCTTACTTGCAGTTGCAGAATACTGTATCTGTCTAACCATTGAATTATTGAATTAACCATTGAAACCATTGTGAACGTTGCTGGGGACATTATAATTGAAGGCTGAGGGATTTGAAAGATGAATCAAGCTACTGTGGTTCTTTTAAAGCATATCTCAAGGCACTAATGGGTGCAAGGTTCAGAGCCTCATGGTCAGGGCTGTGTGTCTCAGCTCCTCACAGAAATGTTTAGAGGATTTCTGTACCCATTTACAGTCCTAGGCTGTGCTTATATTCTTGCTGTGTTTAACAAAGGAAGAAAAAACCCTCCTTTGGATGATTTGTCACTTTTAGAGGAGGATGCTTTGTCACATCTGGGGAGGAATCTTGAGGTAGGATTGAGGCCTTTACTGCTCTACTCCTCTCTACCTGTGGTGGCATCCTTAGGGCTGTCACTATAGTGGGGCAGCACAACTAATACTCTCAGAGTAAATTCACAAGTCATGATATCCCAGATTTTTAAAGCGCACTCAAAACCTCACTTTCCTATGTTGAGGACTGGCTGTGCTACGTTTTGCCCAGCTTGCCAGCCTTTATGTAGCCCACCTCTTTTAGAGTCATGTCTTGTCAACCGTATTGATCAGAAAGGGTGGTTCAGCATCCTTTCTGAAAAGGTCTCATGTTCCTTGCCATAAGGAATGGAACATGTAAGTAGGCCAAGATCAGACTAGTGTAGATAGATGTTATTCATGCTTATAATGAAGCAAGGGCTACAAGATGTAAATATGCGAAGAAGGAAGGTTGTCATTAAAACCTAGGTCATGTGCTGGGATCAACCCACCATTGTTCAATGTATTTATGATTTGAAAAGGGAACGATGGATTGTCAGTTTGCTGTTGAATGGGTGTGGAACACAATCACAACTAAAGCAGATGAAAGAGTTGCATTTATATGTTCAGGTGGAATATTGTCTGTGGGTGTCTCTCTTTGATTTTTGTTCTGGTAAGCAAGGTAGGTAAGCCACTGGCTAGCTGAGATTTGGTCATGTGGAGTCCTTTTCTCTCCTGTTCTCCTTGTTTGGTTTTTGCCCTTGGAGTTGCTCAAGGATTCAAGAATTGGACTAGACGGTACTGTGGGGTTAGTGCTTTTACAGTTTATGTCCTGCTCTTCTACCCTTTCCCCCAAGACTCTGCTTATATGGATATGAATTAATCAGTCTAATGAGAGCGCGTGTGCACACATTAAGAGTCCTGCAGTGTATAAAATATTTTAGATGTATTTGTGAAGGCTTTCAACTAAATTTGATTATTTTGGGTAATTCAAGATACTTCAATACCACATGGAAACCTCATGGTTTTTATCTGCTACAAAAAACATTGTATGTGTAAAGGCATCTCATGATTTCTGTTGTCCTGTTGTTTGCATAGGAAGTGAATGCCATTCCTAAAGAGGTGTTGAGCCGTGTTGCTCTTTACTTTCTGTATATTAATTGGCTCTTCAGTAAGGAGTCAGAATAAAATAAGGTTGAATATTCAGTGTTTGAATGGATGTCTTCTATGCTGTCCAAAACTGAAACTTTAAGATTTTAGGAAATAGAAATACGCCTCCCTCTCAGAAGACTCATGAGAATTCTTTGTTCTGTTTTGATCTTTGACTTTTTCCTCCTGTGAGCTGCAGCTGCTTTCTTCAGTTCCCATGTATTTTTTTGTGGAATGCAGTTTTTTTGTTTGTCAAAGTTCTTGCGATCCAAGTTGCGCTGCTTTGCAGAAAGATGTTATATTGTGGATAGATAGTTCTCATCTATCTCTGCAGCTGTATAGCCTGTGGAGGCTTCTGAGCTGTGGAGGCAGGTCGGGAAGGAGAGCTTTCCGCTTTGCTGTAGTTACTTAAGTCATATCAGCCGTTCAGGTCTGTACAAGCCTGTCCCCAGGGACAGAGCCTATCACTTTATCAGTCCTGATGACAATATAGCAGGGACATATTTGTGCCTTTGGAAAGACTGGTGATACATGAAGCCTATATATTCCCTTACCCCTCCATGGGGGTTAGTTTTTTCTGGCTCATTGTCAACCAGACAGGAAAGACACTTATTTTAGACTTCTTTAAATCTCCTGGCATACAGCTGAAGCAAGGAAACTGAAGCAAGGAAACTAGTCAGGGAACAAGGGCTCCTGGGAATCAGCGGCAGCATGTCTTTTGCCTGCTACCTTCTTCTGTTCCCTAAAAGAGGCTGTGAGCTCCTCCACCCCCATTTAGTTGGTGGTTTTTCTGATCCCAGAGACTGGCGTTTGTCACTACCATCACTTCAAAACAAGGCCAGTCTCAGCAGCCTCTGCCATTAGCAAGAAAAGAAGCAGGACCTTTTGAGGGTCTGTGGTAAATGCCAGGTGGTTTCCTGTAGATGACAGGTTTAGCTCCACAGAGGCACTTGGAGAAATAGTAATGTGAAGGCAGTGTAACTAAGTTAAAGTATGCCCTAGTGCCCTTGGGAGGAGTAAAGAGAGAACTGATTCACATTTACTTTCTTGCCCTCCCACCCCGGCCCCCTGTATGAACTGTGAGTCAGATGCAGTGAGGTACATCTTATTTGTTCTTTCATGCCTCTTCATTAATGAATATACATCTAAAATGTCACGTGTCCAGACTAAGTGTGGTAAGTGTAATCCACCTGTGTGAGAGAGCAGAGGCTACTTAGGCTATTGTGCAACTATTACTCTTAGAAAAGTCACAGTAGCAAATTTTAGATGGTTCTACCCAGTGTTCTGGACAAAATGCCTTCTCTCCAGTAAGATTGTGTCACATACTGTTTGTTTAATGCCTGTCAGTAAATAAACTTGAGAATTAATAGAAGGTAATGGGCCACATTCTGTCATTCTTGGATGTTTATGTAATGTGGGGATCTGCATTTGAAAGGTACTTTTTTCAACAGCTGGCTAGTAAGAAGGGTCACTTCACCTCTTTTTGGGAGTGACCACAAACAATTATTTCTTTTTCTTTTGGAACTTAAATTGGACTAAAATTGATTTGTACCTGTCTTTGGCTTCACTACATCCCACACAGCCTGCCTGCTCTTTTTCAATGGATGTATGACCTTTGAAAAGTATAGAACAGTTTTTTTCATAGTGGCTGAATTAAACCTTGGAGTGCTATATATTTATTCTTCATCCTTCATCTGAGTTAGAAATTACTAATGCTAAAGCAGTAAGGTCATTATCTGCTATTTCCTGTTGCTTTTGGAACAACTAACTGTCCAAGAAAAACTGTGCACATACAGTACTAAAACATGTTCCAAAAAGGATTGCTCTGCAAAAACAAAGAACTGGATTTAAATTCCATCGGTTAGCTAATATCATTATCTCTAGTGCTTTGGAGCTTGATTATCTCTAAGTATTACATTGGCTAAACATAGCATAAATCCAGTTTTCAGAGGGGTACCATGTATGCCAGTACCAATAAAGGGAAAATATTAAGGATTATAAAATCCATTCTAGATCTTGGCAGAGTTGAATAAGATTCTGATAATCTGTACTGTTTATTTCTCTGCTATCAACTCTTTTTCTGTGTCTGCTGCCCAAGGAAAGTTTACATGCATGATGAGTTGCTTCCTCATAGAATTTGTCGTTCTATGTATTTATGAGTTCTGTGCATTTAAATTTCATAAGGCAAAGTGAGTATTCCTTTTCCAACTGACATGAAGTAGCTTTTGTTGGGCCCCAGCCAGAAAACTAAGAAAAACTTATCTCAGTTAAGAGTTATGCTTACGAGGCTGACATTATGTATTGGGAATAAATATAATGCCTAGGCATGTTTTTCTCTCTTCTCCTGCAGACTTGGGAAGCCCTGAAGGGATAGCTGTAGATCATCTAGGTCGCAACATCTTCTGGACTGACTCTCAACTGGATAGAATAGAAGTGGCCAGGCTGGATGGGCGCCAGCGTCGCATCCTTTTTGACACTGGCCTGGTGAACCCCAGAGCAATTGTTGCGGATCCTATGAGAGGGTATGGATAGCTTGTCAAGAGATATGTGCAAAGCTTGATTCTGTTTATTTAATTGTTTAACATGAGTGTGTACTCTTGTTCTAGGCTGTCTGTAAACAATAACAGGGTGATCTTTTCCTAAAACTAAAAACCAGAAATAGAACAATCTACTTGTGTCCAGTGTCTCAGTGGTACACGAGAAATAAAACTTCCAAAATGCCTGCTAGGTGATACTGAGATATTTTGTCGAGAGGTTTGCCAAATACTTAAATTGTACCTTGCTTTCAGTACATTGTTTGCAGAATGAAAAGCATTGCCCTTGCAGTTTTGGTTTGGTTTGGTTTTTTTCTTTGTTTGTTCATTTTGTTTTGTTTTGGTTTGGTTTTTTTTTTCCAAGATTACTGGCCTGAAATACTATAGTAAGCAATCTTGTATTTTCATTTCTATCATGACAGCCCTTCTTCCTGTACGGTGTTCCTTCTTTGAAAACTCCCATGATGTCTCTCCTGTCATCATTTTCACTTCTGTCATTCAGTCGCTTGAGTAGGTCCTATTAGGCTTCTGTTTGAAGATGCAGATAACTACATACTTTAAAAATGGAGCCTGTAAGCTGCAGTCACAGAATTAGCCAAGCAGAGTGCCAGCAGAAAAGTATAAATGTTTTCAAGTTAAGGTTTCAGCCTGCAAAAACGAAACTGCATATATACTTCTATGTAGTCTCTGATCTGTTGACTTTTTTTTTTTCTCTCTGAGTATTGGAAGAAATACAGGGAAAATTAATCTCCTACAGAGTCCATGGTAGTACTGCATGTCTGTTCATTAATGTCTGAACTTGCCTACTACTGTCCTGGTGCAACTTTCTGCAGCATGGCCACTGCTGAGAAGAGACATTTCAGTCAAAATACTCAGAAGCACAGAATCCGAGGCTTTCTTTTCAGTCTTGAATTTCTGGGAAGCTCTACTAAATGATTGCTTAATTGATATAACAGGTATTTGGAATGCTCTTAGGTGAGAATTCATTTATGAACAAAAGTACTATATTGGTCAGGTAGAGTTTTTTGGAAGATGCATCCTCATTCCAGATGTTTGCAAACAAGGTTTGTAGTGAGAAAAGAATGCATGTGATCCATGAAAATTTGAGTGATACAAAATTAAATGAAAAGTATTGACTTTTCTGATTCCTTTAACATAAAATAAACTTTTACATATTAGTGACATAATAGTGGGGTGAAAACATCTGTGGATGTACACCAAGTTACAGCATCACAAGGAAAAACAAATGCACTTTGTGGTATGAGAGAAGGAGAGAGGCACAAGTGTAATCAGACTGAGGAGAGAGACCTCTGTTCCATGCAGAGCCCCAGTGACGGAGAAGGACTCTGGGTTTAGGTCAAGCAGCACAGACTTCTGTCTCTTGGTAGATTTTGTGTATGTGTGTTACGGAGTAAGCAACAAAGGTGCTTGTGTTGACGAGCCATGTAAACTCTCAGCCACAGAAAGTGCATCCAAGGAAAAAAAACACCACTACCAAATGACCATTAATAATAAAGCATCAGGGAATTAATGGCCCTCTCTGGGGTTCTACCCTGACCATAAACTACTCTGATTCCCTTGTAAGTTGCTTACTTGGTGCACTGAAAAGAAAGATGTAGTTTTGAATGAATCTCACAAACGTATGCCAAATGCTCCTTCTGCTTAGCCTGAGCAGACATGATGGGCGGTGATGTCTATCTAACTGTAGATATACAATTTGAGTGGTCTTCAGAACTGTTGAAATAGAGTTCTTTTTGCCTGGTATCTTGCCCATAACCTAAACAAGGTAGAGAAAGCATTTCTTGTGTGTGGTTGCTCTTTTTGTTTTTAATGAAAGTGCAACATTTGCTACATCTTTACTATGCCTTTGTTACTTCTATATCAAAGTGTGATGTGGTCGTTCTTATTTATTTAAAGGGTTTAGGGTGTGTGTATATTGCTTTTGTGTCCTTAGCATTTTCCTTAATTACAACAGTCTCTTGAGATCAGACACTCTCTTAATTCTTGCCTTTTTCTTCCTCTTAAGGAACTTGTACTGGACTGACTGGAACAGAGAAGCTCCTAAAATTGAAACCTCATACATGGATGGCACAAACAGAAGAATTCTTGTTAAAGATGATCTTGGGTTACCAAATGGGCTGACATTTGATCCTTATTCCTCAATGCTGTGCTGGGTAGATGCAGGTAAGGAGGTGCTAAAATCTTTCTTCGTAATAATAGTAGAATAGGTATGTCCAATCCTGAAATTATGCATAGCCAGTTAATGTTTATAGCTCTTTGGACTGCATTTGAGACTTCATGCCTTTCTGTTTGGCTTTAATAATCTCTTGATTTATTTGTTGTTACTACCACTGTAGCGTTCACATGAGACTGTGTGCGAGTTGAATGATTTCAATTCTGACCACAAAACCAGGAGTCCAACAGGTTTATATCCATGTCTTGTATGTGTCTCTTTAGGTAGTGCTTAGGCTTTTGTGGAAGAAGTTGTGAGTGAGACCAGGAAAAAACACTGATCCTTCTAATCTGGCTCTAAAGAATGTCATCCTGGCACAATTGTTCTAAGACCTGTGACTTTAGGCAAAGTCTGGCTTATATTTCACTGAAGCAAGTCTTGAGCAATTCACACTAGATTTAAAGATCAAGAGATGAAAGCTCTGCCACCAGCCCATTGTTAGTTTTGTGCCAGTGGCTTAAAAAAAAAAGTGTGCTTTTAATTCTCATTTGATTTTTTTTTTTTATCTTGCTGTCTTTCTCACTGTAGACTCTGCCAGAGATCTCCTGTGGAGGTGCTTTTGCACTTCAAGTCACCTTTCAAGTTCTTGATAAACTAAAAAGATCGAGCTCTCTTTTTCATTGTAAGGCACTTTCCGCAACCTCAAGATATATCTCCTTGTTCTATCTTTCTTTTCTTTTTCTCTCTTCCTTTCTTGTTCTCGCATTTGTCTCTTTTCCTTTTTCCCTAATTTTGAAACCCACTCCTTAAGAGAAACCTACAGGAGTTTACATTCACTAGGAGTGTTCCCAACATGTGTTGTAACTTTACAGCTAGAACTTTTTACACCCTATTTGCAGCTACAAGTTAGATGATGTTCTTCCTACAATCTTGCTTTCATGGGCCAACTCAGCAAGCATTTTGGGAACATGCTTACTGAATTAACTTTGCAAAAATGCCTTCCAGAGGAGGTGGAACTGGTTGGTGGTTGAATATTCCTCCAGAATGGAGGAGACATTCTGTCAGCTTCCGTACCAGCCTGAGGATGTTTGTATTTGTAGCAGGAATTTCAGCTTGTGAGCGATGGCCATGGCTGCACTAGACATCTGTGCTCCTGTAAATTAGGTGGCGTGGTGATTACCATTAGTACCAAAGTACTTTTCCATCCAATCTTTGGCACACACAGAGACGTGCCATGGGGAGGGCTTTGGCTATGCAGCGTACTGAAGGACTTCCAGGAAGTTTTACTCTGTTCATGCTTGCATGCTTACGCTTGTCCTTCATCCCTCATGAGAACTCTCTTGCTCTGGTTCAAAGACTTAATTGTTTTGCTACACCCAGGTACCAAGAGGCTGGAATGCATGAACCCTAATCAGCTTGGTCGACGAAAGATTGTTGAAGGAATTCAGTATCCTTTTAGTGTTACAAGCTACGGGAAGAATTTATACTACACAGATTGGAGAAGGTATGTTATCTGCTAAAGAAATTATGGAGTGCTTTACTCTGTTCTTCTCCCTGGTAGAAACTGAAGTATATATTGCATTTCTCATGTCTGACCTTTCACACATTCCTGTTTTTTTGCTTTCCTGGCAATAGCTGATGCAGGGTGGAATGGATCTGTAGAGCTGACCTATTGATGTTGCCAGTTAACCGAGTTTTCATTTTCTGCATAGTGGTTTGTCCTCTAAGAAAATGCTTTTAACACTGAACATTTTTGGGAAAGGAGTGGGAGCTAACATGTTTCCCTTATGGCTCTACTTGCTGCAGTGTAGAGGGCAGAAATTAGTCACTTGTGGCTTTCTATGTCCTATAATATCTGAATGTTCAACCAGAAATAAGAAAAATAAAAAGTTTTACTGTCTTGATGACACTTTCTTTGTGGCAAAAGATCTAAAACACTGACGTATGGCCTAGCCTTTAGGATTTACTATATTTTCCAGAAAAAAATCCAGTCTGTGCGTTTTTAAATATTTATTTTTCCTTTATGTAAATGGTTATGTGGGCTCTCTCTGCAAACTCTTACTCACATTGAGTCCATCAGTTGCAGCAGGAAGAGCTATTAATGTGTGTAAAGATTTCCAAGGCAGAACCTAGCAGCTGGGAAATGCTATTCTAGAATAGGCTTGTATAAATGGAAAACAGCATTCTACAGGTCTGTCGTTTGACTGCCCTTTTATCTTTAGGAATAAAAGATTGCTTATGATTAGCTGTGTTCCTTCAGGCTCCACCTGAAATACAACATTGTCCATAATCATTATGCATAATAGCTGCAATGTCAGCTATAACACAAAAAATGTCAGAGGGCCAGAATATGGAGAACGTGTCAAAACTACTGACAGATGCGTTCCTGTAGAGGGACATTGCCCTGTGTTGAAAGTACCTTCAAAATTAGTAAGGTGGCTCCCTGCTAAATTTCTTAGCTGCCTAGAATGAAGTTTGACATCTTTGAGTTTTTGAGGAAAGATGAGATCTTGGAGGATTTTGTTTCTGGCATTACTTCCAAATTGTAAAAAAGAGGCAACTTTGGATTTCTTCCCTTTTTTGTTTGTTTTGTTTTGTTTTCCCTTGAACTTCCACCTTCATCTCACTTCTGTATATTCTCTTCTGCATATGGCAGGGACGCTGTTGTAGCAGTGGACCGCACGATTTCAATAGAAAATGATAATTTCCAGCCTCACAAGCGCTCCCGTCTCTACGGAATCACTACAGCCTTTGCTCAGTGCCCAGGAGGTAATCCAGATGATTCTCAAGTTTTTGCAGCTGTGCAACACCTTAGTGTATAAATAAACTTAGTAGCAGCTCCCATTGACACGCTGCCAACTGACCTAGGTAGTTAGTGACGAACTGATTAGTGCTTAGATTTCTGTTTACTAAGAAATTAAAAGCCATCTAAATTTTTTTCATAAAAGCGGTTGTTGTGGTTGCTATATGGAACCAGAATAGGGTGGAAAGAAGGGGCCTGTTCCATCCTTTATGAAAAGTCAAGCGTATGATCAAGACAAGGATCTGACATGGCAAAAGCTGCTATGTTGTCATCTTCCAAAATGAATGCTATATTCATGGCTAGGGCCTTATTTCCTTATTTTTAAATTTAAACTACAGAAATGTCATGGTCTTCCAGGTGTTTTCAATGAGATCCAGTGTTTTTTTAAAAACGGAATGTTCAGAAGACAGCAGGAAGTAGTGTGTTTGGGCTGGTCTTTCTGCTCTGTTGGATGTTAAGTTTTGCAGATACATTATTGAAAAGCCCCTTGTGATGCTTAGACGAGAGGAAGTTGATACCCTTAAAATAACAATTTGTTCTTTGGGAAGCAGTATCACTGTTCAGTTATGTTGATATTAGCAAATCACGGTTGAAAGAAGAGTTCACTTTTTATTATTATAACGTGGCTGGAATTATAGGAGTTGTGGTGGTTTTACTTCAGGCCTAAAAATACCTGAAGATAGTTTCTCTTCAAAGTATTCAATGTATGTAGAAAACCACATAATTTAATTTAGTTGAAAGCTTGGTTTAGAGCTTAAAAATGCATATAAATGTAATAATTAAGAAATCAGTTATGTTGTTACTACTACGTAATTCACAGTTCCATTTTGGTAGGCAGTGTAAAACAACATTGTGTGCTCTGAGTGCTTATGTTTATAATATTCAGAACCTTGGTATCATTTCTTTCTCATTATATGTCTATGTCAAGTGTTTTTCGTGTTCTGGGATCGATGCCTTTCCCCTCAGATCCACTGCTTCTGGCACTGTATTCACTTTTGTTTTACCCTTCAACATTGACACGTTCCTCCCCGCTCACCTGATTTTTTTTGTTTTCATGCATCATTCCTCCGTGTTTTGGCAGTGGGTGGTATCCAGGGATGATGTTCTGTAGCATTTTGGACTTTGTACCCACATGCTGCACTTCCTGTATTTCCTCACTGTCTCTTCATTCTAATGTCTGTGACCACTCAGCCAATTAATGAAGGGCATTTCAGGAACTGCCCATTTTTTTTCATGTTGCCTCTCTGTCTTGATACCTTGATCTTTTTTTGAGGTGAATATCAGAAGATGAAACAAGGGATATGATGACTCTCATCTTCCCAGAGCATAGTTTAGTTTCACTCTCAATCTCATTATAGCTTGTTTTTCTAGTGTAGTCATGAAATCTGCACTTCTTTTGTATGCATGTGTTTTGGGTTTTGTTTTGGTTTTGGTTTTGTTTTTCTTTAACATTTCACATCTCTGTTCTTTCCCAGGGCATAACTACTGTACGGTGAATAATGGCGGTTGTACTCACCTCTGCTTGGCTACCCCAGGAGGCCGTTCTTGCCGCTGCCCTGACAACACAGTTGGAGTGGATTGTATAGAAAGAAACTGAGCATTAAAATAAGATTTAGAGCAGCAGACACCTTTTGAAAAATGTGCTGTAAAATTCACTCCTATCAACACAATCAGGCCCTAAAGATAAGTGCTCTATGCTGCTGATAGCAAGCCAACATGCGCATATGCAGACGCACACACACAGAGGCAATGACTGTTTTGTAGCATTTAGGTGAGACAGAGCTGCCTATGTTGGGTCCAAATGCATCTTGTTCCCTCTAATATTATCTCCTTGCTTTTAATGGTAAATGTGGAGGCTTTAGTTGCACCTGTGCTGGGCTAGGAGGAAGTGTCTCTTGGCAAAATTAAAATAACAAATACTGAACAGAGTAAAGAGGATGGCATGACTCAGATGCTGAGACTGGGTTGTACCTTGGAGCATGCAGCAGTTATCTGCATAGTGGCACGCTTAGCCCATCATATATGCAGCTAGGCCATACCTCTCACTGAGAAGCAACCAGGAGGTCCCAAGGATGAGTAGATGTGGATGGGAACACACAGTAATATCATGGATTTAATGTCTAACTGTATTCCTTTCCACTGCCAGTCCTTCCCCTTCCAAAACTTGAATCTCAACTTTTGAATCTTGTATTATGGATATACTTTATCCATGTGCTGTGAGGGTAGTTCTCACCCTGGCTCCTTTCCCACAGCATGTGATTCTTTATAGATAATTAGCACCACTTAGTGGATGTATTTGAAGTTTTTGTGGGATTTTAAGAGATTTATTTTTCTTCTGTCTGAGGTGGATTCCTGAGTAGTTTCCTAAAATCCATTAAACAAATTTTAGATATAGATCTCAATTGCTGATAGTTCATCAGAGAATGGATGTTGATTCATTTGAAGGTTTTTGGTTTTAAAGAGACACACAGTCACATCAGTTCCCTGAGAGCTTTTGAAATAATATTTCTATGTTTGATTCCATAAGCCTGAAAGTGGTCTTTGAATCCTATCTTAGCCATCTTTATTCTTTAGCAAACCATGCCATGCCTTTTCTTAGACTATGAGAAACCATGGCATTGAAAGTCTGATTTCCAGAAAGGTCACCTGTGTCTTGGTGCTCAAAAGAAACAAGATGGTGGTGCCCCATTTGTGTGCCAGTGTTCAGTAAGAGCAAAAAGTTGTGCTGAAAGTCAAAGCAGTAAGTTTGGAGTGGACAGGGAAAATCAAAATGCGTTTTCTTATGTCAAATTTGCAGTACAAATTTAGGAGTGAAGTTTGGCTTCCACACTGTGTGTTGGGAAGGAAGCTTACCCACAAGCCAACCTGCAACAGCAGAACAAAACAGGGGCTTGTGAGCCTTCTGCCAGAACACATTTCACAATGTTGTGATCAGAGCAGTAAGCTAGCATCCCCGTTTCCTCACTCTTCAGACACTACAGTAACAGCTTTAAACAGAGCCAATTCTGAGTCTTAACTGTGTGACAACTTCCTCTTTAATTGTATATTTATCATAAAATAACAAATCATATAAACATTTTAAAGATTTTTAAAATAACTTTTAATAACTCTTAATTCATTTTATTAATACACTTTATCAGGTATGTCTTACTGTAAATATCAAAAATGTGTTGAAATGAAGGTGCTTGATAACTCTTTCTCCAGAATTATTCATGTATCTGGTGAAATATTAAAGTTTACACTCTGTACAGGTATCTACAGTACAGTCAATAAAATTTTTTGGGTTTTATTTTCTGTAAAAAAATATTCATGCCTGCAGAATGAAGTGATATACGGTGTCTCAGATCTCTCTTCCTCTTGAGTTCTGTGTTTTTGCTAACTGTCGTATCTAGTGATGATATTTCTCTTCTAAGATGCAACACTATAGGAGAAGAACTGCTGTTGGGGCTTTTGTATTTTGAAACCAGTAGAATAATTTTATTCAAAACAAATACATGAGAGCGCTTAAAGAACATACAGCTTCCTCTGTTTTGACAGACTTTTTACTGTTTGTTAACTCTTGTTTAACTCTTGTTAACATTAGTGGAAATGTAGGGCAAGGACTATAGTACATGGGGGACAGAATTTATTCCTCTGCTTGAAGGTGTTCTGGTGCTGAGTTTCTTGGTGACAGGGTTCTTTGCTGCCTGGTGCCACAGCACGCAGGCTCTGTGTGGCTGCAGGGCAAGTTGCAAAGTAAGTGAAGTGTGGCCTGTTGAAGGTGGTGATGCTGATATTTAAACTCAACTTTTATGGCTACAGTATGTCAGTGCCTCAGGGGGGTGGCACAAGGCCCTGTAGTGCTGTGTAGACGGACAGCTGGAGAACAGCATGCCTGTCAAGTGAACCATTGGAAAGATGGACAATGGGGCAGCCAGGAGAGCTACTGGGATCTAAAGGGTGGTGTGTGAAGTTACAGGAGGAGATTGGTGTTGATCTATGCTGGGGACTACACATGGAATTGGAAGGAATTTGGCCTTTAGTTTGTTCTTTACTGTATGCTTTGATTTTTTTATTCTGATCCTTTAAAACTGATGATGGCCTGCTTTGTATTTGGACCAACACAATATTCCTCTTTGTGCTTTATGCCAATTGCTAATTTACCAGAGCCCAGTCAGCTAATTCTGTGCTAAGCAATGCCAAGGAAAATACACCTCAGCAGAACTTCTAGCATTAATGTGTGAGCTCCTGTGTAGTCTGTAGAGCAAAGAGAGAAACAATATTACTATGGACTGAGATTTTAGACTGAGTGACTCTCTGTTAACTCTGGTATCACATCTGACGGTAGCTAGCACTAGATTAGGGGAAGCTTCAGCAGTTCTGTGCCAGCGGTGTAGATGTAGCAGTCTGCACAACTTTGAAGCAACCTTCAGCATTCCAGTCCCTAAAAATGAGGAGAATGAGCTCAAACATCAGGTTTCTCAGCAAATAATTGTTGCTAGCTTCAGCTCTTGTAGCTTTATGTCAGAGTGCAGCAAGGACAAAGCTGTTACCTCAGGGAAAGGAGGCCAGCAGAAGATATGGCTTCACCAGCAAGGGACCAAGTGAGGCTGACAGTGCCAATAGGTAGGTGTCATGGCACTGCTCAGACAAGGACCTTGAACAGCCAGCCAGCAAAGCTGCTAGTGGTTGGAGTATCCTTCAGGTCCTGACACTCTGGAGAGTTCTTTATTCCTATACATGTTTGCTTTCTCATTGAATCTTGCTGAATCTTTGGCTTCTAAAATGATCTGTGGTGCTGTGTTTACAGTCTGGGCAGGAATCTCATCCTTTCATGGATTTCACATTAGCCATTTCAGGATATCTGTCCTGCGCCTATCATTTTTTTTCAGTTAAAAGTTCACAAGTATTTTGAATGATAAAATGTAAATTTTATGTTACATATCAATGGCATCTTTTTGTAACATAGGGTTTTCTCATGCTGGTCTGGGTCTAATTCATCTACCTGATGCTTTTCCTCACTGTTGCTTATTGGTACATGACTGTGCAAGTAAATTTCAGATACATTTTTACATTGTGTTTTGGTTTCAACAGTTAATGGAAAACGGGATGTGTTTTATTTCATTATTAGCATTAACTTTTTGTTATTATAATAGGCTAGGACTGGTAATCATGTCAGTCTCCGGTGAAGAAAAGATTCACCTTTTTTTCCTACAAGAAATAGTAGATTCCCAGGTTTTCCAGGGAAGGAGAATAATTGCTTCAATGGCTTAAACAAAAGACAAAATACTTCTTAGATTTATTCCAGAGGTAATTTAAATGTTTTCTTAAATGCTTGCATTCAGATTTTCCAGCACACACAAAAATATTTAAAGGTAAGACCTTTAGTGATGTTTACCAATGATGTAAGAAGCTGCAAAAAAATGAAATCTACTGAAAGTAGTATTGGATTCCTGGTGACTTAATGGGGTGGTTCAGCTACCTTTCAGTCTGAAGGGTGTTGGAAAACCCCAACTTTACTCACTTTTAAACCTGTGAAGAGCTCTCTCCTCACAGTGGAAATCCAGTGTGCCTGTCTGAAACCCAGTGTCCTGTCCAGTATTGTTCCAAGCTGGCAAACTGCTTACTCTGCAGTTCTCCAATTGCAGTTTTGTCACAACATACCAGATTTTTAACTTGCAGGCATATAATTAAGAATGACAGATGATTACTATAGGATAATGGCCCCCCAATAGCAGTGTCACAATGCATCAGTTTAACCTATAGTTAAATGCAAACTATTTTTTGTGTAGTATTTCATAGTGTGTTGCTCTGAGATCTTGCTAAAAAAAAAATAAAAAAGAAAAAAAGCAGGATGTGAAACAGGTGGGCTGTAGAGAATACAGTTGCAAGAAGCCCCCTGCTTGGCCTATCTGTAAGAACTAAATATTACCTCCAGAACCTGAATCCCCAGCTGGGGATCTGGCAGCAATTTGTTCATTAAGTGATTGAGTCACTTCTTTTGTTTAAATTCTACTCCACTTGAAATCTGTCCTTTATCTTATAAATAAGTTTAGGACAGCATGCCAATAAAATAGGTGAAAGGTCAGTACATTGCATCCTACAAATGTACATATTGATGACTCTGTAGATTTGCTTGACTAACAAAAGGCTTGGCGGCCAGTGGAATGCAGTGAGTGGGCTTCCCTGCTGCTCTGTGGCAAGGCAGATGGGGCTGCAGTAACTTAATGGGTTTTTTCCAGAAGGATTCTGGAGTTGATGAATGGGGACAGACTGCTATTCCCGCAAGGAACCAGGGTGGTGTATTTCAGCCTTTGGTTTCTTTCTTTTAATTATTTACTAGAGTCCATTCATTTTGCGGTGGTTTTGCTCGCTTTGGGCAGGCAGTGTTTCCTACCCAGTGGGGTGTCCAGAACACACAGGAAGCACACAGAGGAGCTGCATAATGCAGGGCCTTCAACATGAGGAAAATGGCCTGCTGTACAGATGTTGGTGGGCCATGCCAAGTGGCAGCTGTGGATCTGACCCAGTAACTTGCACAGCAGCATTGTGGATGAGAGTGGAAATCTTTCCAGGAGCTTAGTGTAAGGTTATGGAGAAAGAGGCATTGTGGTGGAAGGTAACCGAAGAGGAAGAAGATGGCAGTGGATGCAGATGTGTGTGATGTTTGGGAGGTGGTGGGAGCAATTGCCATGATGGTTGCTGTGCTGTGCTTTTGTGGTCTTCAATTAGTTCAGCAGTATGGTGCTGGGGATAGGGTGAGGGAGACTGAGATGTAGAGTTGCTGAGCTATAGTAGATTTTGAAAACCTGTCCAGTCTCTTCCTTTCCCACTAGGACCAGAATATCCAATTCACCACAGCACTTTCTTCAGGCACTGTGAGATAAACTGTGGAATCCCAGATCCAATTTCGTTTGAGGACAAACCCCAAGAGTATGAGGTTTTTTTCTTCCTACCCCTCTCCCTTGCATTATGCAGATAAGAAACCTAAGCAGATAAGCCAGAAGAATCAGTACATTCCATCCAGTTTCCTACCAGAGGAAGGACATGTTGCTGAGCATAAATTCCCTCATTCCTGAGATGGCCTCGGATACCCTGGTGAGCCACTGCTGGCATTTCATGATGCAGATGCTCCCCGAAGTTGGTACTCCCCAAACAGCTTCTAATCCCCACCTGCACCACCTTTACCAGGATTAGATGCTGTTGCTGTGACTTGCTGTGTACATTAACTGTGCTCCAAGTGTGTCACAGGGCTCTGTAATAATAAGCAGTGACAAAGCACTAGTCTGCTAACAAGCTGCTAAACCTGTCCAGGAGCTTGAATCCAAAGGTCCCTGATGACACATTTGTAAGCATGAGTTTGTTTTTTTTTCCCTTGCATTGTATTACAGGCTGTGTTATTCGTTATTAACCTTTGAGCAGATGTATCTTGTGTATTTTTAAGTAGTTGCACTGTAATTAATCATTTATCTCAGCAGCCTGTTGTCCTTTCAAACATATACATATGGAGAAATGGCAAACCACACAGCTAATTTCATTCTCTTCCAGGCAGAATATCCTTCTAGGCTCTTGGCTCCCAAGTGACAGTGCAACCATGGCACTGATTTCTTCAAAGCAGTAAAAGACTGATGTGCTGTAACCAGCTTCTGTGCTTATATGCCTTGTAATTCAACTGTCATGCTGACATGCCACTCTGACATTTTTAGCTGACCTTAACCCACAGAACCAACAGGTTTTGCTTTACAGTTGTTTCAGCCTAAACCCTGGCATGTCTGCTAGATCCTGCACTGTGTTACACTCAAGTAATAAGGCAGAGCATGAAGTCTGATATGGCCTCTGTATCAATTAAATAAAATGGATTTGGTCCCGGGCCAAAAAAAATTTGGCATGATCTGTCTTCTCCAGATAGACATGTCCATGCTCTGTCATGGCAGGAGCAACTTTCAGCAATGACAGATTGGCTGTGGTCTTCATGTGATTTACCCTGGCTGTCTGTGACTTACACTCCTCTGCCTGGTAGATATTACTGACTTATTTTATGAACTTGAGAATCTGGACTTCACCAGTAAAGATGTTTTCAATGTTAGCCATTGACTAAGACAGAGAGGAGGAAATTGTTTCTCTCAGGGGATGTGCTGCCACAGATTTATGTGCTCCCTGTGAAAGCTCAGTCCTCACTGGGTGTTCCCTGGAATCCAAACTTTTCAAGTACAAGTTGGCAGTATTCATATTTGTCTGAATGTTTCTTAGTTTGTCTGCTAGATTCACTGCCTGTGGAAAATGATATTAGGGTTTGAAAAACTCTGTAAATTATACATTTGTTCTGATACAGTATTTTGTTACTAGTGGAGCAAGAAAATTTAGCTTCATTTTTGTTTTCCAGTGCTGTGACAAATTTATGTTCCTGCAATTAAGCAATTTTAATTTTTTTTCTTTTTCAGCTTGATTTTTAGTTGAATGAAGTATCACAAAGCAAGGATGAGCATGTTCTTATACAAAAAACTCCTTAAGACATTGTTTTAATGAGCAACAAACATACAGCAGCTAAGCAACACACAATAAGAGTTTGTTCACAGATTTTTATCAAGAATAATGTTTTCTCCTAAAGCTGAGCTCTTGACCCCCAATCATGTTGGCTCCAAAAGACCAACACACGTTTTTACCCAAATTTATACACAATTTTTACCCAAATTTATTTTAACTATATGCCTTCTTAGAAAATTCATACAGAAATTTAGATTGTCAGGAACCTCTGGAGTGTATCAAGTCCAATACCCTGCTCAAAGCTGGGACAACTTTCACGTAAGAGCAGATTGCTCAGGACCTTGTCCAGTCAACTTCTGAAATCTCCAAAGATGGAGATGCTACAGCGTCTGTGGACAATATCTCAGTACTGAACCACTTTGGTGTTGAAGTCCTCAAATCCAATGGGGATTTCCTTTGATGCACCTCTGTGAAGGGTTTGGCCTTTCTCCAGGTAGCAGAAGATAGCAGTTACTTCATCCTTTCCTCAAATGCCATGTACTCCAGCCCTCTAACCATCTTAGTTGTCTTCAATGGACTTTCTCCAGCCTGTGAATATCTTTTTTTTTGCCCGGAATATCTTTTGGGGCCCTCTCACAACGCAGCTGAAAAGCTTTTGGATAGAGAAGGGCAGGAGCGCTTAGAGGGAGCTTCATTGGGAAGGGTGTGAGACAGGCAAAGAAATGGCTCATCTAAAGTTTTGCTGGGGCCTAGGCATTGGGCAGTGTCAAGCCATAGAGCTGGGTATGCACCAGCTGAAATTTGGACCTTGCAGTGACTGAGTCTGCAGAAGGGGGGGTGAGGGTTTCAATCCCGTATGTGATGAGCAAGACCCCTCCTGGGTCTGCTCCTCATTCCTTTCATGTGATTCACCCAGCAATGATGGCTTCTGGTGTCCTTCAGTGTCAAGGGATGCTCTGTGCCAAATTACTGTCTGCTTATAAATACTTGGCATAAAGTGATATCAGCAGCTTCAAACTCACTAGTGGGATGTGAAAATTTCCAAACTTTAGGTTGTTAAAATTAAGATTATTAACATAGGAATCGGGTTAGCAACTCTGCTACCTATCAGGCTGTGGTATTCAACCAAGTGTTTTCTCAAAAGATCAATAGGCAAGAGGGACCTGTATCTAACTGATTTATATTGGATTGAAGTGAAGCCAGGATTCATGCTGTCACAGAAAAGGGAGCCTTACGAAAAACATTTAAATTAAAGATTCTGTCACTTTAGTTACTAACAAGGCAGAATGCAAACTAAATAATTATTCTAATAGAGCAATCTGAAACATAATAATGGGTTTGGAGAGTGTGGAACTAGTCATGTGTCACAGAAGGCTATGTCGGAGATGAGAGCTCTTATTTTCTCTATCTGTCTGTATTTCAGATTCTGCATTTGTTCCACTCTGAGTTGCCATTGGTCTCATGAGTTCATGAGATGTTTAAAAGACAGTCAGTCCAGTCACAAGGCATCAAAACTTTCAGCAGCAAAACACAGCTGAGTGCAATACACCTTCAGGCAAGTCAGAATTTAATTCCTGATGTCAAGTTGTATCACCAAGTTGCGTTAACTCAAATGATGTCTTAAAATTTAAGTATTGTATTAGGGTCATTAGTTAAATAGCTGCCTAATTACACAGTTTATCATCCTCAAGTTAGCCTTAGTGTTGTGTATGGATCAGGTATCATTTTCTTAATGCAAAACTGCCCAGTATCACTTAAGTTGTAGTGATTTCTGATTCAGTGTTTCAAGTGAGTAGGTAAATTACTAATTCCAAAGGGAGAGGCTCCAAGTACAGTTTCCTTAAGAGCTTGTCCGTTTTCATGGTTTGAGAGGCTTCCCAGAGTTGTGCAAGAGAACAATCTTTTGTTCTTTGTATCTGGGATTGGTGTGCTGCCTGGAGCTCCAAGATGCATCCAGCTGCAGCTGCCTCAAATGGAAAATAGATTGGGCATCAGAGAAGTCTGGTTTTTGGTTGTTTTTTTTCAAGCTGCGTGTAATTGTCTGGATCCCACAGCCCTGTTACTTTGCTGTGCAGTCCCCTTACAGCAGCTCAAATGGCTGCAATTCTAGTGTTTAATAGAAAAAGAAAAAAGAAGAGGATAAAAAAGAGAAAAAAGTAAAATAAAGATAATTCTGTAGAAAATGTGAGTTACTTCGAATTAGTCTGATTGTCAGGCAGCTGTTGAATGGTTTAGAGTATGCTACCAGTCACAAGCCCCAAGTCTGTAGGAGGAAGACTACATGGAACTTGACTGGCATCAGTGAAGCCTACTTGTGGTGGGTGCACCGATTCGTAATACGCTTCCAGAATAAGAGCCAAATTTGTGCCTTACATGCAGGTATCACTCTGAGGAAAAGCTGAGAGAACTCTTAAATTACGGCTAAACCGCCCTGAAGACATCAGTTTCATCACTGACTTGGCTTCTTTCATAAACAGCATGGGTAGCTTTAAACACCTCTCATTACCTATCGCTAGAGCGGATCAAAAGGTCTCAAACAAATTCCTTTTTTTCATTCAGTTTTAAATCACTCCATCCCCCACTGTGACACTGGTAACTAAGGGGGTTTTGTTGTTTTTCCACCAGGAAACCATGCTTTCAGAGACTTGCCATGTAAACAGTAAAACTGAGTTCGAGTCACACTTTCTAGTCATTTTACTGCAAATTTCTGTATAGAAGAGCTTTAATGCTCCTTTTCTATTGCTTCTTCCTCTTTTGCCTTGCAGGCATTGTTTTTACTTTTGCTAAATGAAGACTTTGAAGTGTATTAATTCAGCAAGTAAATAGTTAATGTGCCCTGGTTTTCTTGCTAGTGAGTGACTGAGGCCCCCTGGTGCCTTATTTATTAGCAGAGCTGGGAACAGAGTGAAGCACTGCAGTAACTGAGTTTTCCGTTTGTCCTTGTGTTTAATTATACGGGTAAAAGAGGAGTAAAGGCAAAGGAGAAAACGCTCTTTTCCAGTACACATTCGTGTCTGGATCCCACATTTCTGCAGTGCTCTCGCACCCTTTATTTCTCTTGCGGTTTCACTCACAACAGTAGAGCTCTACAGTAGCTCTCAAAGGAGAGGTAAAAGATCACATACCGAGCTCCACAACACACAGGAAGGGTTTCATTTTTTTGCAGACTGGTTTTTGTAATCTTTGTTGTTCACTCGGTTGGACAGTGGTGGTGGTATTTGCTCTCTGGATCTCCCTTTGCATTTCTCCTTTCTGTTTCCCCCTTACTTTTAGAAAGGATATCTTGCGTTACTTCAACCCTGGCTCACATTCCCTTGGTTGCAGTTAGGTGCTCTGTGGTTTGTTGCTTCTATTTATGCAAGAATCCACATCAAAGACTTCATCGTTCCCTGTTTAAAAGATCATACAGAGATCAAAAGTAAGACTTGAAAAGCCAAATCTCCCTGGAAAATAGCTTACCCAAAATATCAGCAAAAGCTGTAAGAGTGAGCATTCAGCAATTCTGAATGTTGTTTTTTGATTAATGCAGGTGTGATTACAGCTTATGTAACTGGACACCATCTAGTGGCAGAAGGCCAAAAATAATCAGATTACAGTCATGTGTTAGTCCATCATCTGGGGTTTATTCAAATGCTTGTGGTGGGCAATACATTGAATCTTCTTGCTGAAGAACTTTCTGTGATCACAGACCAAAAATCTATTTGTTGTAGTGATTCACAAACTCTGGAAATTAAGTCAGCTCTTTGTCAAATCATCTATTAATTGTTTGCAACCATCACCAGTGTATTTATAGTTTGAAATTACTTTCCAACGAGTATGATCAATCAGTACGTTATTTAGGAGTAGCCTGGTGTGTAGAATTAAGTAATGCATTTGAAACCAGCTGGTTCCTAGGTGTGCATGGGTTTTTTGTTTGAGTTGTGAGTTGGGGTTTGGGTTTTTTCTGCTCTGATTTAAAAGAATGAACTATTTGAGTGCAGTACTTTACTTTCCTTGCAAAGTTGTTTTACTGCTTAGTATTTAGAACGTGTTTTGCCTAGTATTTGCTTAAAACTTCACGCATTCAGCTGTTCTGAGGTTATTGAAGAGTACAGTGTCAAAAAACCACAAAAGACAATTCAGTGTTTGGTTTGGATGTTGTTTATAAAACAAACATTTGTTAAGGCTTTAGCCATTACCCATTTTTTGTAGTTAAGCTGGTTTGGGTTTTTTTATTATTTTTATTCTTACTTGCTTGTGCACTGCAAACAGGATGTTGAGTAACTTGTGCTGTCCCGCACAGCATGATGGATGAGTTGTGGATGCTCTCAGCTGATAGCATGGATATGGATTCCTTGTGTTGCTCTCTTCTTAGCAGAATAAGGCCAAATCTAAAAATAAAGAAAAAAAAGTCTCAGCCTAAATTATACAGAGGTGTTATATTGTTAGTAGGTGCTAAAACTGAAAACAGTACTAGGTGCTTTCTTTTCCTGAAGTCTGCAAGGCCTGTCAGTCAGGAATGAATTTTTGTCAAAAGAAGGTAAAACTGAAGAATAGTAAATTTGAAATTTGTCCCCTTCTTCTCTAAAATGCGCGTTTCTTCCAAGCACGGGAAGCTGATACAAAGATTACATCTTGCTCACTGGAGCTATCTCCCAACACAAATAGATGTCACCTGTTAGCAATGTATTTCAATTCCTTCATTTTATGATAGTCATTGACTCTTCAATAGCTAAGTGAAAGACAAGGTCACTGTTTTGAAGCCCAAGGGTCTTAAATTGGTATCTAATATCAGAGCTGCTGAGAACAAAAGAGGTCTGTCCCAAAGAACAGACCAGCTGTTAATTTATAGCATCCAAGTAGGAAAGCAGAGTTTAGGAACTGTGAACTCCAGTTCAAACTCCAAGTTTGGAGAGGGGCTGAAATTCAAAACTTCACAGCTGGGTCTTGTTCTCTTTTATGAAAAGACCCTTATATACTTTACCACAGCTTTAGGCTATGCACAGAAAACTTGAAACATGAACCTCTGTCTTGAAGTAAATGTGTTGAAACAGGCAGATTGTACACATAAAAGCAGAAGAAATGAGAGATCTTGCACCAACAGTCATATATGAGAAAACCCAGTAGGTATAGTCCGGCTTTATCCAGCATCTCTAATGAACCACATGAAGAGTTGAGATCCACATAACCAGTGGAGTAAATTTAAAACCTTTACTTAGTATAGTTCACGGACATCTTTACTAAAGAACTGTTAAAATATAGCCTCTACATTCCTTGATATGGGAAACACAAATAGGTTACCTTAAATCCTACTATTAATCAGCCCCATTACCACAAGAAAGAAATATCTGAAGCATCAACTAGTGAAGAACCCAATGTTGATACCATGCTCCCTTACTTTTTCCTAAGAGACACCCATGAAAGCCCATCCTCAGCCAGTCCTTGTGGGACCAGCAAACACCCACTTCAACACTGCATCCAGACTTGCTGCCTGCACTTTGAATTATCTTTTCTACCTTATTTGGAAATGAGCATCAATATGCAGCCCCAACAGCTGCAGGTTTTCACCCACCCAGCAACCATCATCTCTCTCTCCCTGGTCCGACGTTGGGAAGCTTGCTCCAGGCCCCTCCTTCCTTCATAATCTCACTGGCAGCTTGCCTGGTTTTGAGCAGCTCCAGCAAGTTGTCTTTGTTGCTGCCTTCGGCTGAGGAACTTGGTGAACAGACTGATCTGATACAAAAATTAAATCACTGGGGTCCCTGTTGTTTGAAAGAAGTCAGGTTAGTGGAAAGCTGTGATTTATTAGAGCAAACAGCTGGGGGGAAATAGTTTTAAGGCACAGGTGTGAAATTGAAGTAACATGCTTCAACTAGGGATTAGAAGCAGCCACTCGGAATTTAAAAGAATATTTGGCACCTACTGAGCAGAGATTGTCAGAGAGGAGAAATGCGAGAGGTTTGGCAGGTTAGTGCCTGTTAGAGTGAGATGTCAGGGGGTCAGCGCGTTGGTTCAAATTTTGTAGTATTTGCTGGGGGTTGGCATAGGGGCCTGTCTGATTTCTCCGCTTTGCTCTGCGGTCTTCTGTAGGTGCATGTTCTGCTGGAATAGTGTGCAGAATTGCAAGCTGTGCATGGTAGAACTCTTACAGGCCTGAGAAGAAATAATTGGCCATTTCAGAAATATTGTGTGTCTTAGTTCTTGTGTAAGTCAAGTGTGGAAGAGAGCACTGAGCATCCCATGTTCAAAGCTTGACCACAAGGCTTTGTGTTCAAACCTTTTCTGTTGGCGTTTTTGTGACAGAAAGATAATATGACTTGCTCAGTTCTTTTGCATTAAAATTGAGGTGATAATAGCTTCTCACCTCGTGGTTTTGCTGCCAGGATCAACTTTAGACCATGAGTATGAGAAGGTTTACAGAATTGCTGTTCAAGAGAACCAGTACAGACACAGACTTGGTCTAATGCAGGGAGGTGGATGAGGAGGAAGGCTAGATAGCTCTAACCATGTTTGCTACTCCACTGTCAGGGACAGTAGTGGGCTCTGTTGCCCGCTCAGTAATTCTGTCTGTTCCTCACTTACACTACACTGCGAGGCCTTTACTCCTGTGTGTGAGCTCTTCACTAAGATAACTTAGGTGCAGGGTAAGGCCAGATGAAAGAAGGGCAGATGACGGAAATTTTGGACCCTTTTGCATTTTTAAGCAAGAAGAACTCTTCACAACCCTTCTCTAAAGTAAAGATTGGAAAAATACTATGTCAAATCCTTTGCTACCTCTGAAAAATGTTATCAAACTTAAGGCAATGAGGAGCTGCTTCTGATTTGGTTTGATTTAAATTCTACAGAGTGGAATTTATACACACCCCATGTGTATATGCATGTGAGAGAAAACAAATACATGAGAAAAATGGCAGGCCCATCCATGGAGGTTTAAGGGCTAAAACAGGATGAGTGAAAGGTAGGTGAGCCCAAAGAGCAGGCTGGATCTGGGGCAAATGAACAGAAACAGACAGGTAAACGTTGCGTCCATAGGCCTCACTGCTTACCTCTGTTACTGGGTTGGAGTTACCAGGGTGTGTTAGTGAAGGGCATGCTTTTGAAGAGGAACTCAGTAGTTGTGGGTTTAGTGACTTGCAAGAGGAAGGTTTTTCTGGGGTAACATGCAAGGTAGTGTGAAAGCGAAGGAAGAGAAGTAGAAAATCAGCCTTTTGCTAGGGTAGAACTACACTGTCAATGTTTTTGAAGGGAAAGGACAAAAAATCAGTAGCAGAGACAACAGGAAAGGGTTAAACTTGAGGCTGATAAGAGGAAGAATCAAGGAGACTACAGGGGACAGTTTGGACAAGCCAGAGGAAGAGTCATCTGGATCAGCAAGTAGGTGAGTAGCCAAAGCAGGGCTTTAACAGGTTCAGACGACAAGTTTAGCAGCACTAATTGTGGACTTGAAAGGTGATATGGCTGGTTGAAAGGAGTTTGACTGGACAGAAAAAAGAGGTTTCAGAAGGGAGGTTGGGTGTTGTGTTCTGACCCTGTAGGACCCCATGAAGGGGCTTAACAACACTTCTCCATAACTGATGTTTTACTTTTTGTGTGAAGATTTGCAGACGTGGTTTTTGTAACGAGCAAGGTTAACCATTGTGAGATTACCTCAATTCAACAGTAAAAATCACAGAAGCACCACTAAAGGAAGTTAATGGAAGAATCGTACAAGAGGAGGAGCAAAAGGCTTAAAAGATAACATACATAGTGACCATGGGACAACGACATAAATAATAGGTCAGTCTAGAATTTTAAGTAATTTGTTTGATATAATACAGTGACAGAGAAAGCTATCTGTTAATGTGTTTAGAATGCATTGTAATTAAGGTCAGTACAGCATTTCAAATGTGAAGTTCTGTTTCTCTTCTCCACCACTCCTGTACAGCCACTCTGGGAATTTGAAAAGGATTCACCACAAGTTTTTGTGGAAAAGATTCCACAAGTAGAAACCTTCCTACACAATGTATGCAAAAGGCAGTCTGTCAACTTTAGAAATACTTTGCACAAAGAACTGCTAAACAATAATTGTCCCACACTTCACAACAATCCCCAAGTAGTGGGCTGTGATCCTTGGATGAAGGATGAAGAAAAATTGCCAAGTTGCAAAATCAGCTGAAACAAAATGTCAAGCGCTTTTGCAAAGAATTCTCTACTTTCCTTCCAAGGAATGTTGAGGTTAGCGCTGTGCGCTATGGCATGTTTTCACCACATATTTTAGCTGGTGGGAGAGTTAACACTTCTTTTGCACTTTCAGTTATAAAATCTGCAAACAAAAAGCAAAGAGGACGGATTTTAGTCAGAGAGGAAATAGTTCAGGCCAGTACTCATATGCCTCATCTCAGTAGCAAATGTGAGTACTGTGCAACTGTGTATTCGCGCTGATAAATCAGGGGAGCAGAATCTGATCCAATATTTTGTCCTACTATGACACTTGTTTTTTGTGGGAAGTTCTTAATTTTTGTATTTTGCAAGGGGGGGGGGGCATTTTCATGGTTTCTCAGGGCCTGCATAGCATCAGAGTAATGGTTTGTAATGGTTAAAATGTTACAGTGTCTTTAGCTTAATATGTTTCCCACACCTATTGGAGCAGGGCCTGAAAAGAAGAGGTAGAACTGCTTTTGAGAGTACTATGTTGGCTTAAGGAGCCCTTCTTCACCTGAAGGTGTTTCTTAGTGTCTGCTTTTGCCTTCTGAGGGTGGGTGCGTTGGTTTTGCTACCGGTGCCTGAATGGTCCTGCTCCTGAGGGCAGGCACAGGGCTTGGCCTGGGAAGCTGGTGGACGAAGGTGGAGTTTGCCCAAAAGAGCCAGAATCACTGGTCAGATTCATCTTGCAGATCAGCAGCCCAGCTGCCTACTTAATCTTGGGAAGAGAGTCCTGACCTCCGGACAGCAACACTTTCTACTGAAGAAGTGCTTAAACACCTCTGCTCAAACACAGATTTAGCCCTGTCTGCTGCAGGTCTGTGATGGAAGGGCTGGTAGTTTGGGCAGGGCTCTCCGCAGGGCAGACAGCCAATTTGCAAAAAAGTGATGGTGTGAATTGATGCTGTTGTTCATGGTGGCCAAGAGAACGAGCAGTATCAGCAAGAAAGCAGCAGCCCGAAGGTGCTGCATGAGAAATGCCAGGGGACAGCATGAGCAAAGGTATTTCTCAGGACTTCACCCTGAAACCTTGAGACAAAGTTCAGGAGCTTGAGAACCGAGCATGATGTAGGGAATTTATCCCATGGAAGTCTGGGTGGGAGCAGGACTTACCACTAGGTGGTAGTGTATCAATACAGCATGTCTTGTCCCCCGTCTGTGAGCTTGTATAACGGGAAGCGGGGCACTCAGGGTGGGCCTGGGGGCAGGGAGAGTCTGGGCAGGGTTTGGACCTGCAGAACTTCTGCTGTGATGCATAGACTACAAAGGAATATAACTTCACAAGTTCCCTGCAAAGCCTGTGGTGATCGGGGATCTGAACGGTAGCACCAGGAAGTGCAGAAGGTTCAGAAAGTAAAATGTTAGTAGAAAATGGAACAGAAAAGATTAGTGGCCAGCTCTGGGAGTGGAACCCTTTTCCTCCCATTGAAAAGAAAAGAGCAGAACAGACAGATGAGCTGTAGTCTGGCCAAACACTGTAAGACTTACCCCTTGGGATGGCACTGTGCCAAACAGACTTTCTGGGTTACTAGAAAACAGCTATTCTAAGGAAACTGCTATCACTTTATTAAATTATCTTAGAGCTTTTATCTGTTATCATGCTGCTGAGATGACTCTGCAGTAAGGCATCTACGCCCTATGCAATCTTTAGTTTATGGGTCCCTGGGCAGTACTATACTTCACACCAAAATCTGCACTGAAATAGAGTTCATTTCTATCAGTAATATGTATCTCAGTAATTGCTGTCATTTTTCTTGAATAATGGCATTATGGCTGCCAATGTTAAGGTTCAATTTGAGACACTCAAACAGTGCAGGCAGAGAGAAGCTCAGACATGTGAAATAACCTTAGTTCTGCTCTGTACTGGCAACAGCCAGCAGTAATATTGGGGCTGGTTGGTCATCTTCTCATCAAAAAGTTCCCCGTGGAATCAAAGTTCTAACAAAGCAACCTGTTCTGACGATGTTAGTTCCAGTAAACGTACAACAAACCCCAACAGGTTGATGTTTCTTCTAGCACATTCTCAGGCCTGTCAGTCAGACCATCTGCCTGCAAGCTGACTGGGGCCAGCTGCCACACCAGGCTGTCAGTGTCCTGGGTTATCAACATGTCCTACAGTCTTGGTCAAGCAGGGAGTTCTTGGCCACCCCAGAGCACAGCAGAGCCACTGGAATGGACTGTGGGAGAAGGTCCAGATCTGTGATTCATCTGACACTGAATCTTTGCAAAAGGTATTTTTCACATGCTAAACTTCCTATCTCTAATTTTTTTTGTTCCAGTTCTGAAAAAAAAAATAATTAAAATCCAAAATCTTCCTTAGGAGGAATTGTGGTGCCTGTTCAGGACTGACCAGCATGCTTATCAGGAAGCCATTGTAACGAATACCGTTGCACCTTAGATGGCCTTGGCTTTTCAAGTCTCCTAAGATTTTCAGCCGACTTCCTCTATCGGGCAGGGATAGTAAAGCTACTGAAGTAGTTAAGCCAACTGAATGGGAATGTAGTTAAAAAACCTCAAAATCTGAAAATGTCTCTTTCTTCTGGAGGATCATCTCTGGTCCTTGAGCCAGGGGTTGAACAACACTGAGATAGCTGACCTAGCTGTTTTTTCATTCCAGCATTTCAGGGAAAAGTTCCAAATTCTGAGTGTAGTACTCTGCCCCTGATTTAAAAGATCTTTCATATGGAGTAGTTCTGGGCACTGCAGCATGCTTTATTAATTAAAGAATAAATTACCCCTTTGTAGAAAAGTTTTAAAATGTTTTGTATTTAAGCCACAAAATAGTAAGGCTAGTTACTAACACTTTGCAAAATAATAATGGAAGGATAAACTACAATAATAGGGTCATCTCAGTATCTGAAAATAAGGGATGATACAAATGAAGAAAATCTGAGATAATTCTGTCTCAATACTTA
Organism: Numenius arquata; assembly: GCF_964106895.1. Lineage (NCBI taxonomy): Eukaryota > Metazoa > Chordata > Aves > Charadriiformes > Scolopacidae > Numenius > Numenius arquata. Next base: position 24,413,355 of record NC_133577.1, on the reverse strand, counting down.
TGTGCCATTCAATTTTCTTCTCTGTGCCAAAGGCCTTCCATATATGGCACTTCGAAATAGCAATATTTTTAAGCCAAGATGTGAATTAAGTATCCATTTCTGGGCTAAATACTACACAGAGTTTAGTGGATTCAACACACTGTTTAGCGAGCATTTGTAGCATGATAAACTGCTGCCGTATTTGTCTGGGAGCTTAGTGCTTGGAGGGTCTTCTAAAACAGGGAGTCCAGTTGTCTGCTTTTGCAGGCAGCCTTGTCCTATTATCCCTTTGTCAGATTTATCGAGCTTCACCTTAAAACTGATTAGGCCTCTTGCAGCTGCTCTTCTGCCTGGAAGTCTTTTCCAGAACATTGCTTTATTGATGGGCAGAAATAATCGTCTAAATCAAGTCTAAATTTCTATGGGCTGCTTCACAGCCATGTGTTCATGTGCCAACATTATCCCATTGCTTAAACTACTCTTTCCCTTTCTTTGTCTCCCTTTCCAGTGTTTTTACAAAAAATGATCATACACCTGCCCCGACTTTGTTAGACGAAACAAGCTTAGCTGTTTTAGTCTCCTCTTATAAGATAGTTTTAGGTTCCCAACATCTTTCTCAGCATCCCTTCCAACATGAATTGATTTTTTTCTTGAATGTGTGGGGCCGTGATGCTGTGCTTTGTTCTGGAAAAGCCTCATCCAGGCAATGCCTCACCGCACACCATGGCATTCATGCACAGGGCTTTTCTGTGAGATTGCTGCAGTGCATGCAAGCTTTTGGCAAATAGTCCCATCATCCATCATCCCAGACATGCCCAGCCCAGCTCAGCTGAGTGTCCTATGTCATCACATCCTTTCCACTGAGGAAGCAAGCTGGAGGCAAAAAAAAAAAAAAATTAAAAGAACTGGGACTAAAGGGGAAATTCAGCTCTAGGCATCTTCCCTTAGACAGGCCACGTCAGGCAATTCTTCAAGCAGTGTGAGTATAGACTCTATAATTTCTGAATTGGTCAAGCCATAATAAGAGGGTGTTTTTTCCTTTATTAAATGCTTCCATATCCCTGTTCTATAAATACAGTCACAAAATGCTAGGTGCGGCCAGTGCTATATGTTTGATATGACTTGAAGTTCTTCCAGTTTGGCCGGATAATGTCTGATGCCAGTGCTTTTCCAGGTAATTTTGAGGCACGTGGATTGGGTAAGCAGTAACAAATATAACAAAAGGTCTCAGATTCCTGCTACTCAGTGCAGAATGAAACTTTCATTCTGCAGTCTTTTTAAATTAGAACATTTTAGGCCTATTAATGTTATTTAAAGGAGAAAGGCAGATCTGAATTGTACCCAAACCTGTTCTAGCTACTGAGTTTCCTGGAACTGGAAAAATACTTTTCTGTATTTGCTGGATTCTGAGTCACGACACCTCCTCACTCACCCAAGGAAAGTATCTCAGGAGGAGGGATTTTTTGAGTATGAGGCACATAAATAACCATTAATCCAGAAAAATTCTCCTGCCAATCCCACAGTTTTGCTTTGGGATTAGGTGTTCTGCTTGAGATTTCCCCCTCATTTTCTGTCTCCCTGATTTCTGAAGTCCTTTTCCTTTTGCCTGCCTCTAACCTCTCAATCTTTCTCCTGGAAGAAAAAAGAACAACCTTTTTGTATCTCTTTTATGTCTCTACTTCACAGGAAGAGAAAGTGTAAAACAAGAGAAGCGTTGGTGCCCTTCACTGCAGTTCCTTGAGGAAAGAAATATTGTCAATTGTCATGGAGTCTTTACCATTGCTAACCCTGGGACAGAGATCTCAGTTGCCATATATGAGGCTCATGTTCAGTACCTGATCAATAAAAGGATTTGATCACTCAAAGAACTCGATTAAATCACGAGCATACTCATGCTTTAGAGGTCCAAAATATGAATAAAAATATAAACAAATCTTTGCTGACAGGACAGGTTGTAGTCATAAACTTGTTTTCTGGCCATGTTCAATTTTAGGCCAATAGACTTTTTGATCTGTGGAGCAAAACACATAAGCATTATCCTTAACGAAACCTCCTTTCTCTTCTGCTGGCTTTATACAATCAAGTTTTATATTTCTCACCTGACTGAGTTCTGCTGAACAATTAGTACTGGTGGAGTGTTTTGCTTTATGCAAGTCCAAGAGTGAAATCGGTCACTTGGGGGCCTTTTGGTTCTCTCTTCTTTTTCTTGTCCATAAAGTGAGAGAAGAGATCCTAACCACTGTGTGTTCCTATGCGGCACTGGAGATAAAATTAGCATAGTTTTAAAAATACACATTTTACCTGAAAATAACATTGAAACTGAAGGTGCTTTAAGGACTTGCTCTCTTGCTCTTCACTTCTTTATTTTCAGAATTAGTGGAAAATACCAAACCATGTCATTTAGGCTGACAGTTGTTCTGTTTCCTGAACTGGAGATAGTGAAACAGTGGCAGGTGTTTATAAAACCTTTTCTGCAAGCTCATTATGATATATGCAATAATTAGCTCTCCTGGGGATGTACTTCCCAGCAGACTGCATAAGTGACTCACACTGACTTCAGTGGGAGCTCCATAGCTCCATGCAGGGAGCTAGGTCCCTTTATATAATCATGGGAAAGAAAAGCTCTGTCATCTTTACTTAAGGAAGGCAACTTGAATCTGTAGAAAGGGTATTTTTATGTCATCCTCCTATTTTACTCACTGCCATTGAATTCTGCCTACTCTTAATATTCTATCAGAGATTCTTTTTTCCCACCTTTCCCATGGTGTTTGATTTCCTCAGGCATCATGGCCCATGTTTTTCCTTTTAGGTGCATCATCCCTGTTGATGGTAGTATCACCCCAGAGATACGAAAACAAAACTGGTTCCTCTGGCTCTGAGAGAGTCCTCGTTTTCTAAAGTCACCGCAGTAAAAGACATCAGTTCAGAGTTTTCTTCCCCTCTTGCCAACTCCTGCTACACATTACTGCAGCTGCAATAGTTTCAGATCAAATCCTGGCATATGTTGGTGCGAGAGAGCTGACTGCTGCTTTGTGTTTTGTTTAAGCCTTAGCTGTCATGCCTGCACAGCGCAGCTTGTGAGCCTGACATTTTGTGCATTGAATTAGCTACAGATGAGTCACAGAGTCAAAGTTTCATGGGAATCTTTCCAGTAACTTCAAGCCTCCAGCACCCTTGACTGAAACAGATGGCATATCTGCAGGAAAGCAGGCAGCCTGATGGACATCATTTATGGCTGTATGATGTCATCAACATCGATTTATACCAGTTGTTGCTGAAACAATACTTCACATGTGTGCAAAACCTTTCCTGAGAGTTGCCATACCAAGTCCAGTCCTGTCGCCCGCTTCTTCTATTGTTCCACCCCTGACAGTGGGGGCTGTAGGTCACGAAGCAGCAGTAGATAGTTGTGGCATAACCCATTTCTATTACAATCTTCTCTCTTAAGCATTGGGAACTGGGATTGGTATGGTCCCTAATGCATGGGGGGCTTTTTGACCTTTTCACATTTTAGCATTTATTTTTAAAAGATTCAGCTTAGAGGAGGTGAAGTGCTTTGCTAGAAATTGTCTATCTGTCCTTTGTACAGAGACAAATGGAAATGCTAACATTGACTTCAAAGGTAGTACAGTAAAAGTCTGTTCACCCGCAATACAACCACTCAAAAGTCACCCTGTGGTAGAGGGCAGCAGCCTAAAATGTATACTTTGGGCTACTGGAAAACCTTGAACAGTTGTGGAAGTATTCACCAGATATTTCCTGCCTGTGTAGAAGTAAAAAGGCTCCTGTTATTAAAGTCTCATCCTAAGAGCTGATGGAAGGTAAATCACACAGCAATCTCTTTTGTACCTCTGAAGCATGAAGGAAGGGTACGTCCTGTAAAGACCTCTATCTCTAGGTGGTCTACAAGATTCGGTTGCTGATTGTCTTCAGAAAGACTTGCCATGATCACTTCCTTTTTGCTGTCTTATTCTAATTCCTTCTTTCCAGTAAAATTCTGGAAAGGGCAATAAATTTCAGCACTTCTTAGTCTGGATGATTGAGGATTGCCCTTATTCTGGCTTTGTTGGCTTTGTCTGCTGGAGCTACTGACCCCTAGGCCAACATGACAGCAAATTCTAGGAAGAAAAGCCCAGAACATTTTTATTCCCACCACCTGGCAAGGATCAGAGAGCTCTTCTACTCTGCCTTCTAAACTCTGGTGCTGTAGATACTTTATTGGGCATGTAATTTTCAGTGAGAATGAAACTGGTGAACTTTCAGTCCAAAAAATACAAGGAGTTGTTGGTCAAGATGTGGAATGCAAGAGTGAAAATGTAAATCTCTATATTAAGTTTCTAAAAGTGAATGAAGGCATCAAGCTAAAACTAGCTATGGTACTAAGCACCAAAAAGTAAGGTCTAGTTTAATGAAATGCTCATTGTGATCAACCACTTTCATATGGTTTCTTTTCTTCTTAGAACCACCACTTGCACGAGGAACTCCATCAGGCTCATGTTTTAGTTTTCTTCCTGGGGCAAAGAATGGTGGAGAATCCTTCTTGTCAAGAGTACAAACTTAATCCTCAAATCAACAGAGATTCCATGACTCATCAGCTTTCTCCTCTGGTCAGGTCGGCTGCTGCCAACAGTTTCCTCTCCTTTGTTTACATCCTGCTCCACTGCAGCTAGGAGCGTGGGCTGTTCATGTTGCAGCCCACGCTCATGCTGATGACATGCTTCATGCTGATGATGAAAGAAGAGGCAAAACTATTTATGTGTCTCTAATAAACTGTGAGAGATGATGAAAAAATTCAGGATTTAAGTCACCACCAGATTTAGAAAGAGAAGTCTCCAGAGTTTCTGATGTACTTCTAATATTTAAAAGAAATCAGGTAACTTTTACCCTGTAGTTCCCCAAATATTAATAGATTGCTTATTATTTTTAGGAAGGAAAACAGTAAATGGTTTTTATTGGCTTTGGGTGATTTTAATTAACTAGAACTATTTAGAATTGGAGTTTGCAACAAGTATCACATTTTTTTAAATTTATTTTTCTTAGGGAAAGCAAGGAAATTAAACAGAAAACATTGATTTTGAACAATACATATACACAGACATACATGTTATGTGCTGTCAGATAAATTATATATGTGATAATGATGTACTGAATTGCACCAGGTTCTTCCCTTTGTCTGTGTATGTCATTACAAATTTGGCTTGGTACCTTATGGGAAAACTTCCTTCTTGAAAAGTATTGTGTTTTGCCAATTACTGAAGTTTTAGGATTTCTTATGTATTGCTTCAAATCTGGTTTGTTGCCAAATCTGTTTGTTCTAATCTAAAAAATTACATTTCCTATGATATTAATCTGAAACCTCAATTTAGAAAGCGCTCCACATGCAAATCTACTTGCAGATAGTCAGGAAATGTCAGCGGTGGTATAAACAGTTATGGGTCAAACAGAGAGCGGAAGAAAAGAGTTACACTTTGTGAGCTCACACCTCTTCATTTCAAGAATGGGCTTGGGGGATTTCTTCAGAAACTGACTCTTATCTCAAGGCACAGTTGACTTACAGCGAGTGGTAGAGGTTGGCTATATATATGTTCCCTGTTCCTGCTTTAGAGTCTAAGATCGTTTCTTCTGCTTCCTCTTGCAGCTGAAAACAAGCTGGCTCACGGATAGTCCAACTCCATATTCCCATTAGTAGAGATAAAGAGTGAAAAAGAGAATTGTTATCCACTTCTTGCTGTTCAATGACACAGAACGAGTTAGTAGTTAATGTGCAGATGTGCATATCACAGGAACATTATGGCCAGAAGAAAACTACAGAATAAACTCCACTGAGCTGTTGGAGGCTTGTTGCTTACCAGCAGAGGAGACCCTTGGCAGCCCTTGAGGGGAGCTCTGCTGCAGCGTTCCTCTCTGCAGGAGACGCTGCCCATCCTTTCTCTTGCTGTCTTTTGACTCTGCATTTATAGAAGAAGGACTTCAGAGTCCAACTTCAGCAAGGATAGTTGGGCCAAGCTCTGTATGAACAAACACAAAAGTGGCATTTTTCTCCTTGCTGAAAAGTATTTATTTCAGTCAACATCTGAGCAGTAATTAAGGCATGTGAAGCTCCATCTGCTGAATTGTTACATCCCATGGCTCTTGCAGGGGACTCACAAGTGCAGCTGAGACCTTTGCAACCCACCTGTTTCTGCACACACGTCTGTCTCACAGGTAACTGGAAGGGGTCTGACTCAGCTGGCAGAACTGCTGAGCAGCACAGCGAGACTTTTGGCATGCAGAAACCTGAAGTGCCCTGGAAGGTGCCCTTGCATGCCATGCTCACAGATTCACTGTCTCTGTTGTATGAGTTAAAAGGCCTACCGAGTCCAGGCAGGGATAGAGCACTGGCGTTTGGCTGTAATTCTCAACTTGGGTGCCCCTAACTAAGACCAAACAGATAATGGCCTCTTTAGCCCTTGAGAGCTGTTCAGACCCTTCAGACTTCCTCTCCAGCTTCACTACGTCCTCTCGCGCAAGACCAACTAAGTAGTACTCTGGGGTTACGTTTACAGGTGTAACACATCACACATACAGAAACAGTGCCTTTTGCGCATTTCAAGGCTTCATTCAAATTTTTTCAGCATTTTTGATTTTTTTTCTGTCTACATTGTACTGTATGGTAGAGAAGCTTGAAGAAGCTTTCTCTTGTTCTTCACTTGAGCCATGGCCCATGTGTGCTTTCACCAGAATAGAGAAACTTTGATTCAAATACCAGTGGCCTGGTACTTCTCTGATTGAAAAGAGACAGAAGGCAACTCAGGAGTACAAAACTGCAGCCACCTCATACATAAAGGAAATGGAGTGATTAGCAGAATTGGGTTGTTATTGTACTTCCTTAAATGTTGCAGTTATGTAACTCCATTTGCAGTGATCACTCTTGTCCAATAGTTTAATAGCGTCAGCTACCATGAGTATTTAACCAGTTGTTTTATTCTGAAATCTTTATGATTTGATTTAACAGTGGTCAGACTGTTAGGCACAACACATTTAGTAGCACATCTGTTGCGCAATGAGTAAAACCTGAAGAGTTAGTAGCCCACAATAAATAAAAATAGAGTCCAAAGCCTGCAGATAAAGCAAATACTTTCCATGGAATATAGGAAGGAGTCTTAAAATTTAATAAAATATGTGTACTCCTCAGTGCGTACTCTATGCTCAAGAATGAAAGCCTACTGATAGCACTGGAGTGCCTGCTTTCATTGCAGCACTAGTCCAAATAAACTGCTATATAAGCGAACTCATCTTGAGTTAGCTTGTCAAATGTGAGTGTCAACACAATAGGATTCTAGAGCTGCACAGAGTTACACTGCAGAGTAGCTAAGATTGTACCCTTATGTCACAAGCATGTGATGACAAATCTGCCTTAAAATATTCTTCTCTTTCTCCCTGCTGCAGCTGATGTTTGTGTGATTGGACTCTGGACTGTTTCTGAGAGAATCTGTACTGGTGTCACAGCTTCACCTTCTAGAGGAGAGGAAGGGGTGACGGTGTGGGTGTAGGAACCTCTTCAGCTGGATCTTCTGGTGATGGAGTAGTACCATGGCACCACTGCCTGATGGGTCAGTGAGGACAAAAATTTCGCACCAGTTAATGCATACTGGGTTTTTTTTTTTGTTTGACTGCAATTTGCTATCTTTCCTTGCTTCCTTTTTTCTTTTTTTTTCTTTTTTTTTCTTTTTTTTTCTTTTTTTTTTCTTTTTTTTTTCTTTTTTTTTTCTTTTTTTTTTCTTTTTTTTTTTTTCTTTTTTGAAGTTGCACTTGCAGAATATCCTATTTCACGGACCAGGCTAGCAATTGAAAGCAAATGTGTTTGTAAAACAAACCCTAAAATCTGCTGAGTTTGTAACAGAATCATAGTACCAACATAAGCAGTTCTATCAGAGTACGTGAAACAACTGTAATAACCTTGAGTTCTTCACAACAGAAAGTAGCAGCAGTTTATGAAGCATTTTAGATTAGTTTATTTCTCTTTTGAATAAAATGTAGGTCTCCTTCCTCTGTATTATTAACAAAAAATAATGGGACTGGAGATGAGGCAGTTGTTCTAGACAGCCTCAGGATCAGGACAGTCATCTACAGGGAGCTGGTCTGTGGCTTTTCCCCGTACAGAATAGGCGTATCACAGGGTGTTTAGTTTCAAGTAAACTGAAAATTCAGAATTGAAAACTCCAAACAAATATGAAAGGCAGCAAAATTCCAATTAGCTGCTTTCTGTTTTGCAAAAACAAACTTGCAGATTTCATACAGTATCAGTGAAGACACTCGACATTGTTACCTATAGAGCAACAGAAGGTAAAAGAGGTCAAAGCCAAATAATTATTTGCATTATTAGACAGGGATGCTAAATCTGTCAGGAACAGAATGTATAATAGTGCTCACAGGTATTTCTGTTCTCCGTTTGAAAAGAAACCAAATGGCATACTCAGGTCTTATAGTTTCGTTCCAAAAATAATTAGGAAAAATTTTATATTGTAAAACTTACTGCCATAGGAAGTAATTGGAACCTAGCAGGGTTCAAAGAAAGACTGGGCATCTTTGTGAACCATAAAACTCTGTACAGTTAATGTAAACAAAATGTCCAGAAGGAAGAGACTTCCTGCATTGGACTTTAAGCTGAGCTCTGACTTTTAGACACCGAGATGAATAATTCATGGGGACCGTCAGCTCTACAACGGGTCTGTTAGGGATTTTATATCTTCATAGGGGAGAACTTTGTAGAGTAGGGTGGATGGTTGGACTCGATGATCCCAAGGGTCTCTTCCAACCTAGACAATTCTATGATTCTATGATTCTATGAAATACTTTTCAGCCTGTAGAATGAGTAATTTACAACCAAGAGTTTAAAAAAAACGCATAGATTGACAAGCTCTCTGAGCCTCTAATGTTAATATATAACAAATTAGATAATATCAGTAAACGTCAAACTCTTTCACAAGCTTGCTTTTAAAAGCTGGAGTTCCTAACTTTGGGGACAAAACATCGCTCTTTTGAACACCAAAACACAGTTCTTTCTACCTTCTCTGTGATGAATGAGCAATGACTGGACACGTCTTCCTGGAGGAAGTTGTCACAGAAGTCAGGTCAGTGGTTAGGGTTGTGATTTTGTAACTTATTTTACTTTCTATTATGTTTACGGTATCCCAGCTCTGTTTGTTAATTGGAGATGCTGGGAGTGAATGTGACTCACCAGCTGTATGGTCTTGCCTGAAGAGAAGGGATTTCAGGATTTTTCAGTGGTTGATCTCTAGTTACAACTAAAGGATGACATGAAAAAGATTTCCTGGAAACTGTGATCATGTGAAGGGAGGGAAGGTAGACTTGGATCTTATTATAGTGACTCACGTTCCCTCTGGAACAGATATAAAGACAATCTATGAGGAACTGTCTCCTGCACCAGCTAAGACATGAACACTAGTATAGCATACTACTTTTAAAGCAGACCACTTTTAAAATGACATTAAAGGCAGCATATGATATCGGCATTGTGTGATTTCCACTAGCTGGCTGTTGTTTTTTGGCTGACGTTACCACTTTTCCTCAACCATGGTATATGAAGCAATCGAATCAGTCACCCTCTATTCAAGGGAAAATGAAGTTCATTGTCCTTCAGAGGACCTCAGGTTTGAAACCTTTTTGGTTAAAAAGTCCTCCCAATCTAGGCAGTAGCATGGGACCTATAACAGTGCCTCGTTCTCTGTAGGGGTAGTAGCGGCATGAGAGCTGATGTCTTAAGACAAAAAGGGAAACTGCAGTCACTGTTATTAGGGACTGTCTTCACTGGGAACAGGAAGAAAGGAGTAGTTAAAGATGTACTATTTTCCTGTACACTTAACTTTTAACTGAGTAATTAGAGCCCAAGGTGGCATGTTCTTGCATGTATGTATTTGCTATGGATGGAAAAGCTGCTGACACTTGCGTCTCCTTGAAATCAATAACATGGCTCCTGTTGTCTTCAGGGGGAGCAGGGGCCAAAGCTGCAAATCCTGTCGGATAATTATAAATGAAACAAAGAGTTGCAGTATGCAGTAAAACCCTGCATGGCTGTGATTCAGGAAAGCACTCAGTGTTCTTTGTCAGGGAAGTAAATCATGTAGCAGCAGGAGACATTTTCAATGTTTTATATGTTCCTCAGGAAAACTAAATGCAATTTTTTCTGTAGGTTTATGTACTCCATACCTTCATGAAATTTTTCCACCTTTGAGGTTTTTTGTTTCATTGGTTTTGGTTTGGGATTTTTTTGTTGTTTGCTTTTTTTTTTGTCACAGAAAAGCTTGTTCCTTCTTTTAATATATTCCACTGTGCATTTGTTTATGCAGCTGATCACTGAAACCCCAAGAAGGCAACAGCTGTTGTGAATGTATAATCAGACTGCCCAGTTAATTAGTGGTTTTAAATGGACTTCGGTTTTTTTTTCCCCCTCTCCTTCTTGTGATTTCAGTGTCGATGACACTGTTAATAAATTCTTAATGAGGAAAAATGTTATATAAATGTTGAGCAAACTAGGTCTTCTTTTATATTCAAAGCATAGCACATAATTAAAATATACCATGGTTAGAATCATAGCTTCATTTAACACATCTCAACCTACCCACTCTGCACTGAAATGAATATATCCTGCTTTTCATTTGATGTGTCCTGTTGTGCTAAATGTACCATGCTGATCTAAAAGTGGCAAATCCTGTGGGTGCCCAGAGTTGTTATCAGAGCCAGACGCTGCACGCTTGCAAGACATCCCTCCACACAGTTCCTCTAGTTAGAAGAAAAGGAAATGTGTAAAATGATCTCACTTGTCCTTTCAAAACAGATTTCTAATCCATTTTCTTGCAAAGAAACCGTTGAAAATGCCATTTTCCCATTAAAGGTGACAATCTATTACTCACCTTTTCTGTAACATTTCCTGGTTTATTCATGGTGTGATCATAGTTAATCAGGGAATAATGGTGCAATCTGTAAGGAATTTTTAAAATTAGTTGGAAATCATTAGTTTTAAAAAATTTTATTCAGGATCACTTATCAACATTAATTTTCAAAGCATACCGATTTTTTCAAAGGTTTGCCCCCCAAATTGTGCCATTTTAAAGAGGGAGTTATTTAAGAATCACTAACCAGTGGTTGAAATCTTTTGAAAGTATTTCTCTGATAACCTCTGCCAAGCAATGCTGGCATGTAGGGGAAAAAAAGTCAAAACAAAAAATGGAAACCCTCCAAATTTTTAAAGCACAACTAAATGTTTAACAGTTTGAAGTGTAAATGAACCTAATTTCTTCAGTAATGCGGAATTTTTAAGGAAATATATATTTACGGTAAATTCTCATTTTTTAGAAAATGGACATGTGTCATCAGCTACCTTTCTGGTGAAATGTCCTGCTGTATTATGTGTGATGTTAACCAGCCTCAGAATACAGAGAACTATTTAGAATATTATAAATATTAATTTATTTTTTAGCCTTCTGTTTTCTGAGACTTTAGCACTTTCATTTTCTGTGCTTTGATCTGCAACTCTGAGGATATGAGTAAATTTTAAAGGGGAAGTGGAATTTCTTCATTGACCACATAAATGTAAGAGCTGGGCTTTTAGGAAAGATAATCCGATATTATGAAACTAATGATGAACTCATCAAACTTGGCGGGGCTGAGAGGACAGCCTTAAAGCATGAGAAGTACCAGGTACTAATGAACTGAGTGAAGGGAAGATAAATAATTCTGAGCTCTGACATTGCATCCTGACAGTCAAGTACTTGAATCCAGAGCTTAATTGTTCCTTTTCCTTGCAGGCACTGAATAAGTGTTTTCCTACATGCACCCTTTTAAACATGATCAGCTTGTCTATATTGCTGGGCAGAGATTTAACTTATTTACCTAAGATGAGTCTATCTGATTATTTCTATCCACTTACCACCTGTATCCTGCTCAAAACTTTTCTTTTTATGGTCTTTTAGATAAATATTTGGTACTTATGTGTCTCTAAGGTTATATTTTCTTTACATATGCTGTTGGTGTGACAATGTGCTGAGTATGTGAGATAACAAAGGTATACACGCTTCTGACCTATATGTAGGGGCCAGAGTCATGGACCAGAAAGGGAAAAAACTTTTCCTTTCTTTTGGAAGTGATATCCCAGCTGTTGCCCTTGCAAGTGTTGGAGTGGTGCCTCTGTGACTCAGTAGGTAAGTCCTGTCAATCTATTAGCCAAGTTGTTTAGCATGGACTTCGATTAGCTTTTGCTCAAATTTAACTTTCTCTTGGAAAAGCTAGCCGTTTGTTTTCTGTTGTGGCTAGTATCTTGAGACCTACGTTATAAAAAGGAATAAATAAATGATTGTATTGATATGGATTTTTGTTTGGCATCCGCAAGCTATATTCATGACTACCAACAGCTGAAGTCGCCAGATGTGTGTGTACGTGCGTGGTTTTTCAACCACATAGGCTTTCGCACAATAAATCCATTAGTGCTGATTGCTTCCCTTTCTCTAAAAGGCCCTGCTTTTTCACTTCATTTTGCTATCTCTAGCTCTAATTCAGCAAATAGCTTTTAGTAAAATCCTAAAGAGTAGGACATTTGTGAATTATATAATTTAAGGCATTAGTCACAAAATAGCAGATGAACTTGTTAAGGGTGAGTCATGACTTTATTGCCTGCATCTTCTGGATGTAAAATGGATCTTTGTGCTTTTGTTTTTTGCATCCAGTCTTCTTTCTTCTGTTCTGAATGACAGGTGCCTTGTCTGTTTTATGGCTAGGAAGATACACTGTATGAAAAAGGCACCTGCTTTCTCTCTGGGTTTAGTCTGCATTTATAGTCATACTTTCTCATTACTACCTGTGAAACCTCCCTCCCTCCCCCCCCGCCCTTTTTTTTTTTTTTCTGAGCAAGTTGTAAATATGGTTTCAGTATACATTATGTTTAATGCAAGGGGAGTCTTTATTGGCATTTTTCACCAGATCTCAGAGTGGCTCATGCACACCTTGCAAAGTAGGGAGAGCAGCCCTGGAGTTGGTGGTGTCCAGCTGCCACAGGCTGTGTGCCAGAGCAGAGCCGGGGCTGGGAAGCATGTGTGGTACTGTCTCTTGGTGGCAGAACGTCTTCCTCTCTGGAAGGCATAATTTCAGTTTCTAAATTATAAGTCATTTCATGGAAGTTTATCACCTTGGGCTTGAAACAGAGCCCACAGCTTGAAAGTCAACCTTTTCTCACAACAATTCATATGCTACTTTGGAGTGTGGGAACTGAAGGCAGCTAGAGGGAGAAGTGATTTCCACGTGACCCCAACTTTTATTTCATACATTTACCAATGTGTTTGTACATTTCTCAGCACCAAAAGCTGCAAGTTGTGACTAAGCTGTTACAAAATCTCCCTGCCAGCAGAAAGAGAGGTCTTCCTTCCTCTCCACGTCCTTCTCACTGCCCAATACCCAGCTCTCCCTTCCACCCGTTGCTACTTATGGGACCGGTCAGGGAGTTGGAGCAGCCTGGTGGCTTGGCAGCACAAGGCCAGAAGAGGACGAATGGAGGGAAAGCTAGGGCAGGGGAGAAGATGCCATCCCCTCTTGATGGTCCTGAGATCACCTTGTGCCAAAGCCATAAGCTTTGGTAGCTTCCCCCAAAGTTTCACTTTTCCCATCCCATTGGTGGGTAATCGATGAGCCTTTCACATGGCCGCACAATACGGAAAAACATTTTTCGAAGACTTGGGAAATGCAACTGGATGATAATGAGATTTGAAGGCATGTGATAGGTTCCTCCTCAGGGAAGAAGTTGTCACAGTTTCCTCTCAAGATCTCAGCCTTTTTTACAGTCTCCCCAAATGTACCCTAAAGCAAGAGACAATGTAGTTTCTTCATGAGGTGGGTCCAACAGATCCCTCAAGACAAGGTCCGTGACTCAAGCTCTTACTCATTTCCACAGACATGGCAAGGAGTCTGTTTTTTAAGGCATATACCTTCCAGGCAAGTAGTGCTATCAGAAAAAACTGTAGTTGATGCAGCTCCCTCTCCAAAACAAGCCAGTATTTGTTAATTCACTGGACATAATTGGCAGTGTCCTTTGATTAGAGGGCTGAGTCAAAATTCAGATTATGCCTACAGATGCAGAAGGAGTCACGCAACAGACTTTGCTTTTCCCAGGAAACATCTCGCTGCTTTCTCTTCCTCTGTGTGCCTCTTCTTATGCAGCTTTGCCTACAATGCTACGTCCTTTCAAAATTTTAATTACTGAAATTACTCCTTAGTAATTGAACCTTCTGCTATCTCCACCACGGTGCTTTTCCTTCAGGAAAACAGCTCATTCAGCTCTTGACAGATCATTTCATACCAGCCTGCCCTGCGTACTGTTTGCCCACATTTCACTTTCAGCAGTCATGGCTAGTGATTAACTATTTTCCCACCCCTCCCCTGTCCAGCAGCACACAGGAAGCTGGAGAAGCACAAACATAGTTCACGACAGTAATACTTAAGCCCCTCGTTCCTCACTGGGAGTTTATGTAGCGGTACAAAAGAGTTGTTCCAGGGCTCTTGAAATTTTCCATAAAGCAATGAGTTAAATATTTCTAGTTCACATGTGCAAATGGAACAACATTTCAGGAGTCTGCAGCTGATCACCTGCATCCTTGAAGACCAGAGCCTGGTGTGCTGAGGGGAAGAAAGCTGCCCCTTGTGCTTACATACGCTTTATGGACTTTGTGAGGACTTTGTAAGAAGGCTGATTCTGTAAATGGTTAACCAAGTCAATAACAAGACTGTGAAAACTGTTAATGATATATTTCCCTGAGAGTGCAGCTAGAGCAATTTGTAAAATGATGCCTGATATCCACATCCATACACAGACATATCCCAAGAAGAAGTGGGCAGAGTATCACAAGCAGTGTGCAAGGCTTCCTGACTCACTGCACAAATAATACAGTCAGGGGAGGATTGCTTGGAATGATTCCTTCCCAAAAACAGTGTTATATAAAGATAAAATTCACTCCAGTTGTGGTAGGTGTGATTTCATCCTTGTCTGCCCACACTTGGGCTGAGAGCAATATCTTGTGCCAGAGAGTCCTTGGCTTGGGAACATCCAAGTCCCTGCATGTTGTTGTATTGACTGGACACTTTTGTTATGCAAACACTAAATGATGTGGAGTACAGGCAAAGAAAAGAACTGGTTTGCAGTGGGATGTGGCCCTATGGTGTTCAGTCATTACCTCCATTTCAGCCCCACCTCTGAAGAAGATGGCTGCTTTGCTTATGGCCACTGCCTAAGTGCTGTTGGCTGCATATTAATGCCCAGTTTGTTCCCTGCCTTTGCATCAGAGAGGCAGACCAGCTTCCTGGAGACAATCTCACCATCTGTGCCACTTTTGTGCTAGCCCTGCCACAGTCTGTACATTACAGCATTATCGCTGCTAATTAGCAGGGCAGGGTTTTGAGAAACCTCTGAACCACCATGGGCATCCTCTTCTGTAGGCTGGGGAAGGGCTGCCGCTCTCTCCCATCTTTCACTGCCTGTCTGTGGGCCTTGTTCAGCAACAGCAGCTGATGGTCTGTTCAAAGGGAGCTTTCACATCTGTCTGTAACCATAGTGACCAGCTTGGTCCCAGTGTTTCGCGTTTCCGGGAGCTAGAAACGCAAGTGCATGTGTAATGTTTCTTTCTGTGGCATCTTCTCCCTGTCCTGAGAATACCTGCACATTCTCCTCGTACTATAGCAATGGAGTACTTACGGAAAGAAGTTCCCCTTGTAATTTTTTAAATACTCTTAGAGCCTCTTTTTATTTACAAATAAGAATCACTTGGCTTATATTTTTAAAACAACATGACTTCTGTGACCATCTTTCATCCACTGGATTTATACAAATAGCTTCAGTAAAAAAATTACATGAAGGATTAGTAATACAATGCAAATCATCATCTTAAAAGATATCTGTCTCTTCCTCCCTCTTGTATGACAAACAGCAGATTTGCTGGGTAGTTTCCCTTTGCATTAAGAAGGCTCAATATTGCTACTTGGCTTTCTGCCACTTTTTATTGTTTAACTCCTTTTGATAATTAGCAGCTCTTCTGTTCATTAGGTTTGTATCAGTTTAATGAGACATCTCCATTGGGCACTGTTAAATCTGTCTCTCTTGAGCAGCACTCCTCACGCTTAGTGACTAGTTTCTCCTCTCTCTGCAATTCCGTTTAGTGAAATCCCAAGCATCTCAGCCTGAAGCATAGCACACAGTCAGTGTTACAACCCACTTAGACGATTCTATGAATCTGTGCAATAATGCAGGGAAGAGGAATGTCCAAGTCAGAGGCTGACCCCACAGCCCACTACTTCTACACGAGTCCAGATCCCCCAGTCTCCTATGCAGGTAAATGCCTGTCCCGGCCACTGGGGGCTTTACGCACCCCTGGGGATCTGCAGGCACGGCAGAACATGGGTGAGCCACAACCTGAGAGACACACTGACGTGAACCTTTTGAAGAGAAGCAACATAAAAGCTCTAAATTCTTTGTAAATTATTTACATAACAAAGTTAGAAAGTTACTGAGTATCAGAGTGACTAAAGGAGGTGATGTAGGTTCTGCCAGAGCCTGGAGAATTATTTTTGCTGCCTTTCATGCTCTGTTTCGACTGTTAGGCTGATTATATTTAGACTGTCATGTACACAGCTGCTGTGGGAGTACATATGTAAATATTCACTAAAATAAATACACCAGCTTTGATAAATGCACCTTTTCTTAATGAACCTGACCTGTTAGCATAAATCGGTATAGATATTAAAAGCAGAGATAATAAGTAGAAATTTCTCCTTTTGTGTGTGTGGTAGATGCCAGTAAACTTGTCACCTTTCCCACGATAGTGATGTCTATACCATAAGTGGTCTATAGGCAAACACACTGCGTGCACTGTGGAAATGGAGGCAATGAAGGTTTTCCTCAGGACAGTTAGACTTAAAAATGAGAATTTAATCCTTAAGAAGACAGACATGGCCTCGGATCTATTCAGTAATACTTCAGAGGGTAGAGTGCCTGGGATCTCCATTTATCTACCATAGAAAAACAACAGGCTGTGGGAGTCATGGCCAGAGCTGTGTGTACTAAGTGTGTCACACAGGCAAAGCTCCTGCAGCCCCAGGACTCTGCAGCTCCCCGCTCCTCTTGCTCTCTAAGGCTCAGTATTACAAAACGACAGAGCAACTCTGGCCATGCTGAAATCTCTCAGCTTCCATGGAAATTAACTGAAGTGGAAAGTGCTAAACACTTTCCAAGCGTTACCTGATACTCTGCAAGCTGAAGCTGTAGCAGTTTGTCATTTATTTATCTTTCATTTGCATGTTGGCCATCTTGTTGAATGGACCCTGGTGCGAACTTACATTAAGGCCTCTCTGAGTCACTCCAGCATTCAGATGTGGTGATGACAGCTTGGTGGTGCCCAAATGAAGGTGCACCTGAGTAATGCGCATAAATTTGCAAAGCCCAAACTATTCTTTATTGTTCTGAGAGGCTGGGGTCAAACCATCACATGCTGCTTCTTTGCAGGAAGCTGTTGAATAAAGGTGCGCATGAAGTGACAAGCTAGAATTTACAATAAAATCTGATAAGTAGAGGAAGGAGGCAAAAAAAGAGGAAGCAAACCTAATTACCTGCATACCTTAATTGGTCACTGGCATTCTTATGTTCCCTTCAGACAACTGAATCCTTTTAAAACAATAGACGTAAGGCTTATGATATCTGATGCTTGCCACAAACTGGAAAGTTTGGAAACTGAATCTCAGGACCTGTGCCTACTGAAGTCTGACTAATGCTTTGTGTCTTTGTTACATTTACTTGATCCATGGTTCAAATTACAGCTCAGAAACTGACCACATTATGCGATAAAAGAAAAGTTTATCTGTACCAGACAAAACCGTCGCATCTCTTGTGCCTAGTCTCTCTAGGTGAATTGGCACGGCTTGACAGGACATGAATGAAAAAGGGAAGAAACAATTTCCAAATCTTTTACCCATTCAAGAGACATCTTTGCTCAAATTTACCCTACCTCTGTTATTTTCTACCAACATTTTCAAAAGATGTTTCCTTTTACCCAGATTTCAGGGAGCTTTTTTTCATAGTCCAGTTTTAGATAAACTCACTAGCACGCAAGTGTGTAGCAGAAATAATGCATATGATCTAAACAACAAGTCACATGCAACGAATAATGAATTATGGATAGTAGAAGTCCAAAGAGAAATCACAAGGCCAATGCAGCATTTAAATCCTGTTTACAACTTCAAATGAGGGTGCCTAGATTCAGTTCTTTGCATATTTGCCTACAAATTGGCAACCTTTTGTGTTTCCATGAGCCAGAAAGGAATGACACTGATTCTTGCTCTCCGTACCTTGCTCTCCAGCTTATGTAAAAATAGAAAAATAGGAAAGCATAAGAGACAAAGAATTAATAAACGTCCTTCAGACAAAACTTTAAAAAGAGAATCCATTGGCCAATGCCCGCTGCAGAGGCGCCACCAGAGCTGCCAGCAACTGCCACATTCGCTGAAAGACTGGGTGCAGAGAAGGAGCAGCACATGCCTGTGAGAGGCAAACGGCTGCAACACCTCCGCCCTGGTGCTCCATGGCCCCCGTAGCTGCGTGAGGCACACTAAAGGCCCTGCTTACACTGCATGTGTTTTGTGGTTAAACGCCCGGCTTTACTTTCCAAAAGCCTCGGTTTGGTATTTCTCACAAGTCATCACACATATTAAATTCATATGTGGGCAAAAGTAGAAGCAGCACGTAGCACATTTTGATTAGTTGCAGAAGAGTCTGAGGCTTGAAACAAAGGTATCACCGCAGAATGAGTTATACCACCGCTTTGGGACCAAGGTTGTGTCTTTTATATATAGCAATCAGCCAAAATACATAGTTGTTTGCTTTGCACCTTCTGGCACAGAAATTGGTGTGATATTGATCTAACACAATCTTTCTTTTCAGGGTCATGCTGCTCAACATGTGCTCTGCACATACCAGCCTCTGTCTCTCTGGCACCAGAGGCAGAGCTGGCTGATGCGGGGAGTTCATTTAAGCAAAAGCAGAGAGGCAAAACAGACGGGCATTGTGCTTGGACTGTGCTCTGTCCCTGGTTACCTCCTCTGCAGATAGGCTATCAAGCCAAACTCTTTGCCATCCCTTCCTCCCAATCCCTTCTCTTCCAGCCAGCTTCACTGCCTGCTCTTCCACTTGTCCTTCGTCTGTGCTTTACCACCTTCAGCCTTTGTTTCCCGCTGTACTTCCTTTCCTCTCCCAGACAAAATTGTGATGATCTGTTGTCTCCCCTCTCCTTCTTCTTTTTACCAGCAGGCTTATCTGC
The DNA here is from genome assembly GCF_964106895.1 of Numenius arquata. Lineage (NCBI taxonomy): Eukaryota > Metazoa > Chordata > Aves > Charadriiformes > Scolopacidae > Numenius > Numenius arquata. Next base: position 24,394,033 of record NC_133577.1, on the reverse strand, counting down.
AGCTCCAAGACTGCCTCACTGTGAGTTTGTGCAGTGCCCACCAGACGAAGGTCCCAATGCAATCTGAGACCTCTTGGTGCTGCTTAACCAGCCCAGCCCCTGTATAGGGCCAGCACTGCCCTCCCTCCCGCATGGATGGAACAAGGAAATTTTGGTCCCTGCTGCAGATGCTGACTCTGAAGGCCCAGCTGAAATCACAGCTCATACAAGAGCTGCCTGATGATGGGCATCCTCTTCAAGGAGCAATTAATTCTGTGACGACTCCCTTAAGTCTTTGCCTCTCTCTTTTACCCCACCTCTGCTCTCCTGCAGCTCCATGGCTTTTCCATACCATACCTCCAACAGCCAGTGGAGCAAGGCATTCTGTTTTCTTGCCCAAGCCTTTACAGGCTCAGTGGCAGCCCCAGGCATAACTTCCTCACGCTCCTAGGACTGGTGATGCAGAAGTGGCACAGAATGAAAAGAGAAGAGCCACCGCGTTTCTCACAAGTGAGCAGAGCTGTCCCAGGCTGGTGGCTTCTTTCTGCTCTAGTTTGTGAGGCTGTTGCCTGCTGCCTCCTCCCCTGCCTGGAGCAAGGGAGCTGTCTGCCTCCTTCAACAGCCCCGGCTGGCCCAGCCTGCCAGAGCAGGCTGCTGCTCATTGCCTGTCTGCAGGCTTCTGGGGCAAGACACGGGCTCAAGTGAGACTTCCCAGGTTTGCCTCTGGAGCCCAATGTCAGCTGGTGCCAAGGGGATTTGGAGGTGGCCCCAGGGCTGAAGAGACACTGAGACACACTGCAGGGAGAAGAGCAAGGTCTCATTCACCCAGGCTCAGGAAGACAAAGCCGAGCACTTGAAATTCCCAGGTGTTTGGTGTCCATTAAAATCAACCAAGATTCTGGTTTCCTGCTAATACTCTACTAATGCGCTGGGGCCTGGGGGGGTGGTACGGGGTGGTGTTGTCTTACAGACTGATGCTCACCTAGAAAAGGCAGAAGGATGCCTCCTTCCTTTAGGCCCTTTCCAAAGCACCTTCCAGTCCTTTGCAGGGACTTTGCATCTGCTGGTCATCCTGCCCCTGTAAGCAGGTGCCTGCTCTTGCTGTTGCCCTGTCACTTCCCCTCCCTCAGTGCGGGGAGATCACAGGTTTCTGAGGGGCTGCTGGAACCTGTGTTTGCAAAAGTGGCTCCTGCTGCCCTCTGCTCCAGACTAGCCAACAACCAGAGACAGCAAGGCTGTCCCCTTGTTGCCGTAGGAAGTAATGTGAGCCCTCTGCCTGTCTTGCACCTCTGCCACATGGTTGATTTTAGTGATTCCATACTTCCGTGAGGCAGAGAGTCTTGTCCTGCCATTGCAACCTACTTGAACCTCCCAGAGCAGCCAGCCACGCATCAAGGAGCCTGCTTGCAGAAACGCCATAAGAAAGAGAGGCTGGGAGCCACTCAGAAAGGCAGGTATTGCTGTAAGCAAACCACGCTTTATTTGCAGTGTTTGCTTTTACTCATGACATAATGTCACTCAGTCTGTGGCCTTATTGGGTAGTTTAGGAAAATGAATACTTTTAGTCAGTACCAGCCAGCTGATCCATTCCTATTTGGAGGCAGATTTCATGCTGGAGAATGCGTGTATAGTTACCTGACAGAAAGGGAACAAAGGCAAAGCTTTTCTCTATTACACAGAATGATTTTGTTGTTTAAAATTATGCAATTATAATAAGCCCGATTCATTAGGTCTCTCTAAAAAGTCATACACCTTCAGAGATAACCATTTTTAAATTTTAATTCCATTTCTAAGTGACTTGGTTTGACCTGTTTTGCTAGAAATAGTAATCCTGCTCATGAATACCATCTGCCCATTCAGACTGCTCGTGTACCAAATAAGGTACTCTTCAAGGCTGGAGCTTACGGCTTTAACTATCACATGATACACAGTCCCATGCCTCTTAATCAGAGCATCAAGTGATTTATTCAATGTGCTTTTTTATTTCCTGCCACAGCCTGCCCTCTCAGAAGTTTCCAACATCTCAAGGCAGTCAGAATTCACTCTCGGGGCTGTCTCCTTTCTGCTTTTATAGGCAGCAGCCCTTTCTGCTTTAGCTTTCTGTGTTTGTTTCTCTCCTTGCGAACTTCCCACAGTGATGGACGTTGTCAGATGGAGCATGTAATTCCGCAATGAATCCAGCAAGATCTCCCCTGCCTCCAAACATTGCAACCTGCTCCCAGGAAGGAGGTCGTTTATTTGTACCACACCAGGCACAACGGGACCCAGAATGGGCTAGCCTTTAGGCAGTGCCGCGGTGGAAGTGTTAATAGATTGACAAGATTGCATGAGCAAAACTACTTGGTGTTTCCTTGTCACGTTGCTACGGAAAAGCTCAGCCTGTAATGTATTTGGGAACTGGCACTTCTGTATTTACATGGCCATGACCTGAAAATGGCACCTCATAGGTGAGCGCTGTGTCAATTGGTATGCCACTGAATGCTTACCCAAAGCTCACTTGCAAGATGAGCAGCCGCAGTGATTTAGAAGCATGCAGAGCATTCATTTAGTCAAATTTTCTGCTGGAAATGTAACTAGACCTAGTTACCCCAAATTTAATCCAATCACCAGACTTTAAATCCAGCATTTTTTATATCAAAATTGCTCCTGACCTTTTACAGCTCTGTTCAAAGAATGATTCGAAGATCTATTCAAAGAACATTTTTGCCAGCAATGGAGGAGTAGTACAGAAAGCAGGAAAAAACCAGAATGTTGGGTCCCTAATTTTAAATGTTTGTTTTGTGTAGGACAGTGTGCAGTGACTTCTTACTTTGCATCAGCTGTAGTTAAGGTTGATGCACCAGACTTTTAAGTGAAGGTGCTGTTTGATGACAGTGCAGAGTCACCGTGCACACAGCAAGGGACCAGGCAGGGATGGACAAGAGAGGATCCTACATGATGGTGTATACATTTCTTTGTAAATTTGTGAGCCAAACCTTGGAGGGCAAGGGCATGTAGTGAAGGTAGAGCACTAATCCCAATTCAACCTTCTTCTAGGCATGAAAGACAGATAATGTCCAGGGAAGAAGACACTGTGCTGTGTTCCCAAGGGAAACGTGTGTCTCCAAACACACGGCAGGTCTTAGTTTAAATGATCAGATTGGTAACAGGCAATGACACTACACTATGCTGACTTCATAGGTCTTCTGGATAGGTCCTGTATACAAACTGCATTTCCCTTGCGCTGATCACAACGTGGTCTGTCTTCATCATCTCTGACACCAGTTCTGGTGGTAGAATTCACTGATGACATTTGCACCAACTAACTCTCCTGGAACATCTGTGCCACAGTCAAAGGAAGACAGGCTTTCTCTTTCCCTTGAATAACTAACGCACACATTTCTGCCCTTCATTTCTATGTTATAGTCCTGCCTTTTTAGACCAAGGTGGTTTGTGAAAACTTTACTTGTGAAATCAAGGGCTTTGCCGCATTAAAGGCTTGACATTGTGGACAGAGACCTTGAAAGCATTTTTTCACATCTGAAAAGTTCTTACAATCCTGTAAGCTAAGGAAGCAAGTCACCCACTCTTTCCTAGGGCAAACAGAGACCAAAGCTATGAGGAACACAGTTTGAAAAACTGAACGCTGATCTCCTGACTTGTAGCCTGCGACTATAATCACAAGACCATCTTTCCTCCCATTTTAGTCATAAAATGCAGCAACCAAAACCAGAATGAAATGAGACAAAAATGTCTCTCTTTCATTGGAAAGTGCAAGGATGTGGGTTGCTGATTGTTTTTAATTGAGGTCAGGGTGAAGTTAAGGAAGAGAACATTCTTAACATCTCCTTTAAAAATGGATATCTCTCTGAATGTGCACGCTTTGATTCTGGCCATTTTATTGAAATGACAGCCTCCACCTGTGACTGAGTTGCATTGTGTTTCTCTTACAGTCCTAGGAGCAGAATATAGGAGCTGTTACACTGTACACTGGGTCGGGAGGGAGGCTGTTGCGAGAGCAGTGGAGCATACAGCCGAGGATACCACCCCCAGCCTTAAATGTTGTTCTGCATTTATGTGTTTTAGGTGGAACATCACGTTGGTGCTGAAGAAGCAGAGCCCTCCGGGATGAGTCATTTGTGTATCCTGTGATTGTGGTTTTGTTTATCAGCCTGCCAAGATAAAGATTAGCATCCTTTGAAGGATGACTAAAAATGCTCGTATGTTGCAGCTAAATCAGCATCAGCTGTCTATGTTAGCAGTGTCTTATAATTTTTGTAGTCTTCCTCATCCATCTCTTAGAGATTTTGTGTTAACAGAAACAAACATCTAGCTTTCTTGAAGGGCCTATCATTGCTATCACTGGCCAGGACAGCATTTTTGATACTGACGTGACACTTCTTGTAACATACAAAATGATAGAGCATGTTTTCCTGAGTGTGTTCAGTACAAGTAGGATGTGTTAAAGCAGCTGGTATGCAGAGTGCGTGCCACAGTGGAGAGCCTCTGGTCTCCAGTGTTGCCTTGTGAAAATACATATTCAAGAACCAACCTGGCAAGTCAGCACCAGCGTAAGCAAAGCTGACCTCACTTATGCACTGCAAGCACATTTTTCTAGAGGCAAGGGTCTTCCTTCTGTCTCCACGGTGTTCATTTCAATTCTGTCTATAGTCACGGTGACTTGGACACTAGTCCCAGCTACTTGAAGCAGTAACTTCTTTTAAGTTTTCAAACAGGAACAGGAGCCCTGCTGTAGAGCCAGGGAGCACGGAGTTCTATTATAATCTGCTGGGCTACTCCACTCAGTCCCCCAGTGCCAGCATCAGTTTAAAGTCCTTTCCTCAGAAGACAGATGAAGGTGAATGATCAGCTTTTATTTCCTGCTGGTCATGAATAGTTGAGAGATAACTGAGTTGATTTCAGGACATGCCAGAACTGTCTAGGGAGAGCCAGAGGCTCAAAGATGGTTCCTGAAATTCATGATGTTGCCGTCAGAAACATTTGAGTGGCAGCCTGAGGGGATGGCTCCATGCTGCAGCTCTTGCAACCTCTTTTAGATTCAGACTGACCATAAACTCATGTTTCTGAGTCCCAAAATGAAGAACAGCAACTGCAGAACTACTGAATGGGGAAATGAGTGCATCTGTGTCTCCATCAGGAGCTACTGCACCACAGCATTGACGGTTTGAAAAGGAGCACAGTGGTGGCCACCTGGAAACTTCTATTTTCCCCTTGGCAGTATTGCTCAGACTGTGTCTTGTGGCCAGGAGACCTGCAGCGGGCACTGCTGCAGCATTTGGAGGTAAAGGCAAGTGGAACAGCAGCGCTCCTGGAGAATGCAGGTAGAGGAGCTCCCCAAGAAACCTCAACAGGAACTTAAACTGTCTGTTTGATCCTTTTCCCCTAGAAACTCTGGAGAACCATAACTTATACCAATCTGTGGTGATGCAGACATTAGAGGGCTATTGTGGAAAGGGCTAAGACATGAATATCACATGACTGGACACACTGCATACAATAATAGTCCATATACTCTCTTTCCACTGAACTACACTAGAGTTATTGTTACTGTCTTGCTGAGCATCTGACTGAATATATACCACAAACATTGGTGACAACTACTTTTGACCGCTTGTGTAACCATGTATAATTTTACTTGTGTTTTCAGCTAACTCTCTTACCAAGATGAAAATTAGTAGAAAGCGCTGAAGAAAATGGCTGAATAATTTTTTGTAACCAATTATTGACATCTGATACCAAGTTTTCCTGAGGAAAGGAGCTGGAATGCATGAGCTGAATAAAAATTATTTAGAGATATAATGACAAAAAGGGTAATGCCACAGTCAGAAAATCACTACAGAGAGCATCCAGCAGCTTGTCAGGTAATGCTAATTGTATAATGTGATATTTACAATGAATGCATTTAAAGGCAAATATTAATGGACTCCTCTGATAAAAGATCAACTTTATTTTTCATTCAAAGCACAGACTTAGAAGCAGTGTAAAGCAAAACTATTTGTAAATGTAATTAATACACTTGTGGGAAAACCAAGCATTTTCTGTTATAAAGATAGGCAACAAAATACCTAGTGGAATAAAAAGTGATGAGCTATGTGATATTTTATACCTCATTAATTTTTTGGTAGATAGTCATAGCTTCATTCAAAAATGAGTAATATGCACTTTGTTTTCGATTTGTTGCCAGTTTAAAATACTTCAAAGAAAATCCGGAATACCCTGAGCTGTGAAGAATGCACAGTGCTAAACTGAGCTAATGAGAACATCCTGCAACTAAAAAAAGAAAGAAAAGCCTTCTGCACATCAGGAATAACAAAAGGAGTGAGAGCTATGATATTAAGCCATGCAGCCACTTACTAAGTGCTAATCAATAGAGACAGATTTAGAAACAAATGTAAATCATTTCCAGTAACAGGAGTAAGCAGAGGGCTCGGAAATAGCTTAGCAACAAACCTGCTCTGCCTGGAGGAAGCCATTTCCATCACTCAGGCTCCATTGCCGTCAGCTGTGACACACACAGTCCGTGGGGATGGTACTGTTCCAGTGCTGAGTGCGTGCAGCATTTAGGCTTTTCTGTTCCCAAATTACACTTACTTGCAATCTGGTCTGAGCAGAAGTGTCTGTTTAAAATTGTACTCATGGTAAGATTTATGTTCTACCTGGACTGGAGCCAGTAAGGAACAAACTGAATTTGTACACCGTGCATACAGACTTGAAAGATTGATGCTCTCACTGTCTGCCGGAAAAGCATCTCCAGACTTTAAGGTGCTGCGGGCTCCTGGACCTTCATCAGGCGGTTGTGCTCATCTCCCAGTATGTTGGGCACACCCTCAGGGTGAGCAAGATCTTAACTGCTCTGGCTTGGGACCTCTGCCTTCCTGCTCAGCGTGTGGTTCCTGTGCCCGCAATAGTCACCTACCCGAGAGAGGACCCCCCCGCCTCCTTCCCACCCCAGTACAACTGCATGGACCCTGGAACTTCCCGGTGGCCTAAGAATACCCTATCCCAGATGTCCAACCCTATGGACACTCTGGTTTCCCATTCCATAGCCAAACAGTAGATCAAGGAGTTAGAGGAAAATAGGCTTGCACAAATTTCTGACAGGCCTGCACGTAGCTTAGACTGTGCACCTGACACGCACAGCTCTAGATTACCCTCACAGCCCACTTCATCCTCGTCCGTCCTTTAGTGAGCCCAGGGGAGTTCCTTTCTTTCTTCAGTTTAAGGCAGTTGCTTTGGCTTCTTCTATTGTCAGTGGACAGAGAGGGAGAGGGGCATTTTCAGGGGTGAGTTGACCCCAGTTATGCAGCACACCTGTATTAAGATGGACTGATTTGTCTTCTGGAGGTTCCTATCTCTCCCCAGTGACCATATAAGAATTTTGTTTTAGATGGCATGTCTAGTTCATTAGGAGCAGAAGTTAGATGAGACAAGACTCATGCCTCATCTGCTTATTTCAGATGTCCAACTTCCAAGCAAAACTCTAAAGAGTCATCACAATTTTTATAAACGCCCAGGCAGATGTACAAACAGATTTCCCGGTCATTTTATAACATGGAGATGCTACAGCTCTAATGCAGGGATGGCTTTAAGGTTTCTGTGTCAGACAGAAAATTCCGCTATAGTATTTCATAGTTTCCTGTGCCAGGTTTTGTCTGCTTGAAACTGAGAAGCAGCTTACTCTTGGTATAATGATAGGAAGGCCTTTTACGTCTGGAGAATTTCCAAGAGCTTGCCAAAATTGAGAAGTCAAATTAAATAGTGATTACATGTTTTCAGCAACATTGCAGTGGAGGTGGTCTGTCTGTATCTTCTTCCTTCACACAAGCTGCTCCTTGCACAGAGATTGCCTGAGTTACCCCTCAGACAACTACCAATTTGGAGCAAATCCTCTGAAGTTAAGGTGGTGTAGGTCTGGTGACCATAAATGCAGACTCAAGCACAATACAACTGTGCTTAACCAGCACCTGTGTTGTTCAGCAAGTGTATGGTAAACTTTACCTTAACAGAGAGGCTTAAGAGACTGATGTGCAGACTGAAATAAAAGTGGATGGTGCTGCCCTTCATCTTGCAGGTGCAAGTCCCCCTCCTCCCTTGTGTTGGCACAGTGCTCGTGACTATGCCATCAAACAGGTCAGCAAGCTGATCTGGTTGAAAACTTGCCCTAGAAAAATAGCAGATTGTTTTTCAGCTTGGTCAGTGGGCTGATCCAGCTGACTGCAGGATCAGACAAGCACGAGCACTCCCTTTCCAGCACCTGGGCTTAGTGAAACTGTGCCCTGGGATGTAGCTGTGGCTATACAGAAAGTAAAAAATTAACTTAACCAGCAAATATTTGAGGTAAATCCCAAGACCATATTGTACTGACAGGAGAGGCCATAAAGGTAATTCAGTATATTAAGACTAATGGGTAAATTGGCATAGCAATATGCGGCAGGGAAGCTCGAAGAAGCAGTCTAAAACTGCAATTCTTCATGAGAAACACAAATATTACATCAACAGCTCAGCTCGGTGCTCAGGATGTGCATTGAGAGTTAGTGACTTCTCAGTTCTAGCTGTGCTTTTGGCACCTGGCTGCTGCCAGTATGCTCACAGTGCAAAGGCGGTTCACTCTCTTAAAGAGTTTGTGGCTCTGGATCTCTTCCCATTTACCTGAAACCAGCACAGCAGTGTTAGCCATGAGAGAGGTGGTGCCTATGCAGTTGGGACCACTCACATTTAGATCAAGTAACTTGGTATTTCAGAACAAATATAATTTCTTTATTGTGACTAGAATAAGGAGATCCTGGCCTTGCTGTCCTTGCAGATGGAAATTCAAAAGGAGGCATCTAAAATTGCAGGCTCAGAGATGTATGTGCATATTTTAAATTGCATGGTTGGACCACCCTTTTCTTTTTTTTTATTGTGCTTAGAGAAATAACATCAATTGGAGACCAGAAACATTGTTTTGAAAATCAGCTCAGATTTGCTGATTGAAATCTTTTTTGTTTGGTTGGTTTTTTGTTTGGTTTTTTTTTTTTTTCAGAGCAGGACAGAGTTTTGAGTTCTTCACGCAGTATTCTCAGTTCATGAATGTGCCCCTAAGGCTGAACAGTTCCCTTTTTATATGCCTATATACACTACTCAAGCAAACACAATGGAATGGCATATTGGAAAGCTTTTAGCCTCTTGTACCACTTAACACAATCTTTTTAGCTGTCTGCATTGTTTACTCATCCTCCTTCACCACTGACAGTAAAAGCCTGCATTAGTTTCTTTTTGTCTTTCTTTCTTTTCTTTCTTTCCCTCCTTTTTTTTTTTTTTTTTCCCTCCAGCAGCACTGCAGACACAGTAGCACAACCGACTCACAGAAAAACAAACCAAAGCAACCTCCAAATTCCAAACCTCTGCAGGACAAGCTGCTGGTGTGAAGCTGAAAAGCAGCCAGAGCGTACCAGCAAGGAAGCTGTGATTTCATCCAGCAGCCTGACAGAAACTCCCAGGCTTTACTGCAGCAGTTTGTGCAGATGAAGCAGCAACCCTCTGACCGGGTCCATGTCAAGTGCTAGCAGAGGAGTCCCCAGAAGGAGATTCCCATGTAATTCTGTGTCACTGCCCCCTTGCTTTTTAGTTGCAACTCTCTGAGGAAACCAGGTATGCTCTGCAGGTTTTTAAACATTTTTTATTCCTTAGAATGATGCCTAATTTCCAAGGGAAGCATAAGCTGCATGGAAATGGGGAAGACTGATGAGAGAAAGAAGGTCCCCAAGGAGGGTCATTCCCCTCGCCATGGAGTGGTGGTAGTCAGGTTTCTCATGGGAGGAGATGCAGGAAGACTAGCCTGAGTGGAGGCATTTTCCTGGGGTGCATGTTGGCAAGGAGGTTTCTGGTGAGATCTGCAGCCCAGTGGTGGGGATCCTGAGAGGCTCCACATCTGGCATAAGGGCATGAGGGCTCAGGGGTGAGTAGCAGCTGTCACACATGTTTTGGTGCTTGTCTGGGGACTGATCGGAACTGGGGACTGATATTTGTGGTTTGGTATATGTGCATTAGACTTGTGTGCCAGGTCAGCATGCAGGAGAGCACTGCTGGCCAGATGGAGGAGGAAGTTTAGGACAGTGTCTGCTGGGTTGGGGAAACACTGACAATTATAGCAAACCCATTTGCACCAGTGTGACTCCGGGGTGGCTCTGCTGAAAGCGGTGGAGTAATGCTGACAAAACTGTGAACGGGATTTGGCCTTATAATGTGAAAATGAGATTTGGCAGAGGGCCCGGAGGGGTGCTGGGAGCTGGTCTCTGAATGTATAAATGCATGTGTTTCTAAAAAACTCTGTGCTGGTTGCTGGATAGATGTCTGAAGCCCTCCGAGCATGCATCACCTTTCATAGGAAACAAAGCGTCTGTTGCGTTTCAGCCAGCCTCCCCACTGAATTATTCAGGGCAACTAAATAACTACAGAGCTCCACTGAGTTATATAAAACTGCAAAACTGGCTCCCTCCTTTGCCTTGAATCAATGCTATTTTCTCTTTCCTAACGCTACATTATAGCATCAGATGATCCTGGAGGGGAGCTGACATAACACTGTCAGAAAGGTTCAGACCAAAGCAGAGACTGCTGCTGGTCGTGGGGAAATGATGGCATCTGAAATAGAGCGTACTTTGTGCCCCGTTGTGTCTTCAGAGCCAGTGCCTGTCCAAAAATGCTAATCTGGAGACTGCACCACCTAAAGAAAAGCAGAAAAGCACAAAGGCTGAGTGTTGTTACAGTGACTACTTCATGTGCTGGGTTTATTCCAAAGCAGACGATGCAAACCCTGCATACCATCCACGGTGGCTCTCTTGCACCCTTTTGCTTGCTCAGCCTCATCATTCTTCTTGTCAGATCCCCCCCATAGTGCCAGAGCTGAAGCTGGTAAACATACCAACAGGGAAGCAAATGCTTCTAAATATCCAGTCTCTGGAGCTGTGGGGCTGCAGGGAACAGTTTGTCCCCATTAGAGCAGCCCTAAGGAAACATCCCATTTGCAACACTGACATGAGCTCCTGTGAACACCATGAGAGGTGGGGAACAGGCACTGAACCAGCCCCTCACCTTGCCCTGACACCACACCAGTAACCTCCTGCATGGGGACACAGGCAGCCAGGAGTCCCCCAGCACTGGAGGATTGTTTGAGAGCAGCCCTGTGATTGTTCTGTGTCTGCTTTACCAGCAGCTATGGAGCACCCCGAATGCCCCTTAGCATTCCATACATGGAGGTGGGCTACTGCTTCTGAAGATGGAGACATCCAGTGCTCTAATCAGATACGAAGTGTTTGCAAACATTGAACATGTACCTTTGCTGAATTATCTTTCCTTTGCCAGAAAAGATAATTCACTAAGAAATCCATGGCTGGACTGGAAACAAAGCTATTAGATTGCTAATCAGAAATCACAGGGAGAAATGCAATGAGTGTCCCATGCAGCAGCAGAAATGTTTTAAACAGGTTGGTTTTTTGTTTTGAGGTGGAGTTAATATATTTGTAAAAATCATGGTCAGTTTGCCAGAAAATAATTATGCTTATCTCATAATTTATTCATAGTGTTGTGATTAATAACTTCGCATTGTTGGTCTGTCTTATCTATTTTACTTTTTTTTAAAAAAAACACAGCAAAACCTAATCTGTATAGAGTCTAATTTATTATTTGTTTTTGTTAAAGGCAACGTTTTTCTGCTGAATCTTTCTAATGCTACGTTGACTATAATGAAACTCATGAAATTCAAAAAAGGCAGGCTTTTAAAAAAAAAGAAATACAGATTATCTCAACAAATGCTTTATGTTTATATTTTGATATCTCACCCGGAGTGATCGTAAAGAATTGTAGAAATATTGAACAAATTGCTAGAAACTATAGTATGTAATGTAATTAACATGAACAAACGTGATATAATGTAGAAAAATCAGTATAGCTTTTGTAGAAAAAAATATCTGACAGCTCTGCTGAAGTTTCTTAGGAGAAGGGAGCAGAAGGGAGTCACCAGTGAAGTCTCAGAAATCTGCCCCTGAGCTTGTCTTGTTTGACATAGAAGTTATCTAGAAAAAGAAGTGTAGTATGAGGTGAGAGAGTTTCCTGATGGTAAGTTGCTGTAGGTAGCAAAAATGAAAGTCATCTGGGAAAAGAATTTCAAGCTACGAGTTATTGGGTTAAAATGGCAGAAAAGAATCACTGTTGACAACAGCAGAAGAATGCACCCCAGTCAAACAATCCTAACTTTGCATGCAGAGAGAGCAGTGCTGAATTTTCTCCTTGTGCTTCGGCAGAAGAGATCCCTGAGTTACAACACAGTTTTATGAAGTTGTCAGCCCAGTGGTCAGTGGTGGAGGAGGAAAGTGAGTGTAACACTAGGAATTACTAAGGAAAGAACAGAGAGGAAAACATAAGTATAGTAGCAGGAAATTTATGGAACTCGCATCTTGAATATTGTCTGCAGCTCTATTTCTCTCATGCTAAAAAGAATAAGAAAAGGATCAAAGAAGGGTAAGAAAGCTGAAGCAAATAGTACACAGTGAATGATTAAATAGTCTGTGACTCTTCAGAGTGGAACAAAAGGAGCAGAGGGGAGATTTGACAATGAATCTTGAAATGAACAGCACAGAGAGAGGAACTAGAGAGTAATTATTCCCTATTTCACAAAGCAGAAGAACTAGAGGAAACCAAGGGAAATGGGCAGGTAAAAGGTCCAAAACAAACAAAAAGAGGTACTTTTTAGCTAGTTGTGTAACTGAACTTTGGAACTTTGTGGATGCCAAAGGCTTATGTGGAGTCACACAGTTATTGGCCAAATCAATGGAAGAAAAATTAAGCAAAGTCCATAAACCAGGAGGATAGCACATCTGTCCCAGGAGGTTACTGAGCTGCAGGCCGCTGTGAGTCGGAACAGGTACTAAATGTCACTGTACACTTGTCCTGTTCACGTATCTTTCTGCCAACAACTGCAACTGATGCTGGGCTGAATGGCTCTTTGGTCTGACCCAGTCTGGCCATTTTTAAGACATGACTGGAATCGAGCAGGAAACTGAAATGGAGAAAAAGCCGTGGAGGTATACGCACTGAAACAAAACCAAAAGTGTCCCCCTGTCAAACTAAACAGCAATGAAGAAAGGTTAGCTGTTGTAAGAACAATGAGCAGCATCAGGCTGTTTCAACTGTGTCCAGGCAAAACGAGTGAAATGAGTCTGTTTTCTTGGAAAAGGTAAAAGGAGAGGTATGCCAGGAGTGGGAGGAACAGGGTGAAAGACTTCAACATGAAAGCTTGCCTAAGCTTTGTCCACACAAATACAAATTACTATCCACCTACCATGCAGTGGACACTGTTTGGACCTGCGGCTCCCAGACCTACCACGCTGATAATATGCTACTTTAAAAGATAGATTGTTATCCTGACAAATTCTTGGGGATAACCTTTATTATTATATGAATGGATCAGTAATTTATGACACAAATGTGCATATGGCAACAAGGTCATTTTCAGGGGCCTCCTCGTGCTTTTGTGAATTACCAGATTTTGGGTTTGCTTTCTCTTTATAAAATATCCACCTAAACTTTTCAGTCCAATCTTACTTTAATATTTTAAGAAGAGCAGGGCAAAAATTCAGAAATGGTGTATATGTGGTGAAAATGAAAGTCTACTAGGACTTTTCCTATGAAACAGTACTAATTCAAAATTAAAAAAATAAAAATACTTCTTTCTACGAGTTAGCTAACTTCATAGTGTTCATCAGAAAAATATAAAGTATTTATTATTGTGAACTGTAGATCTGCTTTTTGCGGTGGATTAGGAAGATAAGGAGGTCTAGTATTTTCACATGGGTAGTAGATTTAGCTAAAGAAAATGATAGACCTAATAAGGAGACATGAAAACTGCAGCCTGACATGACTTTACTGAGATTTCACCTCAATTTCACCTCTTGAACTGCCTCAGTTCAAGAACACATTCTTTGCCTGATTATTTACTGTAGAACAGGGAAGAGTTTTTAGACATTGTTACAGACACATGACAATGCGTAGGTGTGAGAGACTATGATCTGGTATAATTCCTACATTTGAAAGCCATAAGAAGGTGCAAATTAGAGCTCAAAGTCCTGCATATAGGTTTTTATGCCATTTGCATTTCTCATTAGGCTTTTCTCATTCTTTGTAGTGGGAATTATTCTAGCTTCAATCATTTCTATAGAAATGGATTTCAATCAAGTTTTGTTACATCATCCAAACTCACTGCATTAAACGTGATTTAATTCTAGGTCGGCGTACATTTCAACTAGCGATTTACCTCAACTGTTTTTGAGTAAACTTTAAACTGGATTAATTTCTTCAAAATGGGAAAGCCAAGACTGGTCAAAGTAGACTCACTGATTCAAAACTAGCAATGCAAGCCCTTTTGAATTCTTTCATCTAGATTAGACATTGGACAAATTTAAGGGCCACACAATGTGTGCCAGCCAGGCTATCTGGGTACCTGCTCTTCTATTCTGGAAACAGGAACTAGAACCATCTCTAAATACATCCTTATGTCAGTGTGTGCTGACCAGGAGTTACTGCAATGAAAAATCAAGTGTCAGTGGGAATTAAGCCTTGCTTGCAGTCGGTGAGCCTAAACAAGGATTACAAACAACTAGGGAAGGCTTCCCACAACTCTTGTGCTTTAAGCTTCTTTTGGAAGCATTTAACCTCATTTAATTCCCTTTGCTTTCTACCCACTGAATGATGTTTTCCTTTTCTCTCTGGTCTTTCTATACCACTGTAGTCAACTACTCAAACATGAGGAACTCGGACATGACATGTGACCAGCCTGGATTTATTTGTCCTTGAATTTTTTCAACAGTTGTCTCTTCCGACATCGATCTGGAAGTGCAGCTACTCACAGACTGCTCATGATATAGACAGAACCGCATCTAAACTAGCATATTATTTTAACAAATCCCTCAGACCATTCATTGATTCCCTAAGCACAAAACTATTTTGCTATTTTATTCAGTCTTTCAGATATTTTACAGTAGCATAGGGAAAAAACGGAGTAATGTGCTTCCCTGAGAATACAGACTGCTATTCATTCCCTGCTGAAAGACTGCTCATCTCAGCTGACAAAAGATGTCCTTTCCACAAATCTCTCTGGTTTTAGGTCGTGGATTCAAGACAGCTCACATACTATACTTATTACTCCACAGTTTTTATTATTGACTTTATTATACCCTTAGAACATAGGTAAATTTTCCTAGACAGGTAAATACTCATTTGAAAGGAGAGAGAATGAGACTGTAGAAGTGGCCCACAAAATCTGAGCCTTACGTTATCTTTGTAATGCTTTCATCTGAAACTTTGATATTGAGAGTAAGATGACGCCTTATGAAAAATGTGTAGTGGATACTTAAGAAGTTCTGGGAACGGACAGTGGCCCATTGGCCCCTAACACTTTGGAACCGCTGATCTAAATCTACTGTCTGTGAGCGTTAACACCATGTACTCAAGAATTTGAGTATTGATGTGACCTGTGCAGGTCTCAGTGCTTGTTCTATTGGCCTAGAGAACAGTAGGGAAATGCCACTCATATTCTTGTTTCTTGCTTGTTTTCCATCTTATTACCTTCTGCATGTATGCAGAAGAGAGTTATAGTAGAAATCCAGGAAGACTTCTGCTGAAAAACTTTATAGATTTTAAGTGAGATCCAGATAGTGTTTGTAGAATTAGAGGGAGTTACCAATGAAAAGAACCAGACTTGATTTAAAGTTATTCTGGCATGAACTGGTGTCATTCTGCTCACTTTAGCGGAGCTGCTGCAAATTTATATTGACATACATGAATTCAGAAAGCATAGTACTTTACTGAAAAACTCAGATTTAAAACTGAACAGGCATGCTGTCATATCTGTAGCAGGAGCTTTAATTACTATAATTAAAGAAAATCTGCATGAGCGGAAAGATAGGTTGCACTTTGAAGCATTCGAGGCAGAAGAACGTTACCATTCTGATAAAATCTTTAATTGCCCCTACTTAACTCTCTCAACCATTTTTTCAGTTCAAACAGTTTATAATCTTTTTTTAGCACACACATGACAACTGCTTCTGTGCATTTCCATTTAGGCCATGGCTAACTTCCCTTCCAAAGATTTTAATAGATGCCTTGCAAAAATTCACCCAGATGTTTGTATGGGGTAGCCAGTTCTCATCTGAAAACTCTAAGTTTCAGTCAAATTTATCTTCTCAATCTGAAATGCATCTATTCTTTGCACTTTAAAGTGAATATTCCAAGGGTGACTTGATGTACTATTGGCCACTGACTTCATTTTCATTGCTGCCGTTTCAGTTCTGCCATACAACCACACAAGGAAATGTACAGGGTGCTTAGTTTCACAGGTCTCCTTGAGAAAAACATAGACAACCTGTAAACATCAAGCACCGTGTTGGCTCTGACCTACATCTGCAGAAGACTGGGCAGCAGCAGAGGTAACAGCAAAGAGCCTTGGAGTCATTGGCAGGCAGGAGTTTCGTGTCCCATGAGGCCAGTAGAAACCTTTGTCTTCCTGCCGCTGCCAGCACCAAGGAGGGACACATACATGTAGTCTTCCTTTGGCAGCTGGAAGATCTGAAAGAAAGATAAAATAGCCCCATCTCTTACTTTTGGTAAACAGGAAGCCCTAGTTCAGAGGTAAAAGAGACTTCTCTTTCTTCTCAGCTGCAGGAAGTGGAGCGGCTTCACGCAAGCATCAGGGAGTTTGCTTCAGAGCAAGAACTCCCTGAGCCCAGGGGTGGGGTGGGAATCTTGGCTCACTTTCCTCTCCAGTAGCTGAAGTGCCAGTGACAGACCAAATCCTACCACATTCTCCACCAGTTTAAAATAAACTGGCTTAAAAGTAGGATTTAGTCTGCCTGAATTAGCAACTAACTGGCATCTAAACTCCAGGGTGTTGAGTCTTCCCAAAGTCCCTAAGTTCTCTCTGTGGTCACTGAAGAGATCTGGGTGCCCTTGAAGGCCACTTGTCTCTCTGAGCTGAGATCCGGCCTTCCCAAGGGTGGGCACCTAATCAGGGGCATGGGGTGCTGCCAGGGGTCCCATGCCTGCAGCTCCATGGCTGTGCTGCATAACCTTGCTCGGCAGCAGAGTGGCGTGTTGGGCTCCTTGCTCTTTCTGGTTTTAATGAAATATCAGTGTCAGTTCTCTAGGACTTTTTTTTCAGGGATTCAAGACATTTCCAAGTGCAGAAGTGTTATCTAGGTGCCTAACTTCCAGAGAAAGGCTCTTTCTTGGGGTTTGCGCAGCTGGCCCTTACAGGGAAGTTGGTCTCTTGGCTTGGACCAAAGGTCCGTTTAGCCCAGTACCCATCTGACAGGGACAGGTTACATGAGGACCAGCAAGAACAGCAGCCACAAGTGCATGCCGAGGGAAAAAAGAAGAAACATGGCCATAAACAGACTCCATGGGAAAGAGTACGAGAAACAGGGTGTGCACAGGGAATACGCAGGCAGATCGAAGCTTGTATTTGCAGATGAATTCACCGCTGTTGCCTCATGTGTATCCAAACTCACTTTGTCAGGTGTCTCCTGGGATCCTGCTGTCTGAAGCATTCCCAAGATCTGGCTCCGCCCAGCCGTGTAATCCTTGCAGGCAGCCTGGCTGAAGTTTTACAAAGCCAATATGCCACTGAGGTAGCCAGTGGGCCCTGGGATGGTAACTGAAAGGCAGTCACAGGGCTGAAGCAAGTCCTCACCAAGGAAGGCAGCGGACGTCAGGGAGAAGGAGGCCAACGTGCCAGGACGTGAGAAGGATGCACTAAGATAAGGACACTTGTGCACCCTGTGGGCCTTTTTCTGATTTCAAGGATCAGGAAGGTTATGGCAAACTGAAGCATGTACGACTATATGAAGAGTGTGCTTGTTGTTAACACGGCCTGTGATGTATTGCTGCCGCTTTCAAAAAATTAGTGAGTGCCCTGGGCACGTGAGGTGAATTCCTAGAGAGGGCGAGAGCAGCGACAGGGAGTCGGGGCACACTGTGGATTGATTTATTTGCGTGTGTGAACCCGCTCTGACAGGCAGCTGATGGAGCAGCGTTCAGGGCCATCCTTTCTTCCAGGCCTCTCAGCCAAGTGCCAAAGCCCAGCTCCGGCAGCCGTAAATCTGCCCCAAGGTTTTACTCGGAGCAAATGCCAAAGCAGAGGGCAACCTCTCCCGCTGCTTCCAAAGCCCTTCGTAGCCACGAAATCCCCTCAACCGTGAAACGGGTAACGCAATATAGCATCGCTCGGGAGGTGGGTGGCAGCGGCCTGGCAGCACCAGCGTGTGTACTGGGTGTAAATATGTGACACGTATGTTAAGAGCGTTTTTAAATATTGACATTATAGCTCGTGGGGGCTGGCGGCGGTGTGCCCGGGCTGAGCCGCCAGGTGGGGAGCGCTTGCCCGGCGGGCTCTGGGGAGGGAGCTGCTGCCGGGAGCTGCGGGCGGGCTGCCCAGGTGGCACCCGGCGGGCGCAGGCGCTGTCACGACCCGACCCCGGCAGCAAGCGGAGCCGCCGGCCCCAGGCATACCGCGGCCCTTCCAGGAGCGCCCTGCCGCCGCCCCGGCCAGCCCGCTGCGGCAGCCGAGGCCCGCCGTGATACCGCCCGCCGGTGCCGGCGGGAGCGGGGGAATCAGGCGGGGCGAGAGGCGGGACGGGGCGGGCGCTGCGTTGCCCGGGCGACGGGGGCGGGCGGCGCGGCGGGGCCGGGCCGGGCCGGGCCCTCCCGCCATGGGCTGCCGGGACGCTGTCAGCGGGATAAGAGCGGAGCGGCCGGCCGGGTGGGCCGGCTCTTGTGGGGCGAGGAGCGGGTAAGGACGGGATGACCACCGGGTTGCGGGGGGGTCCGCCTGGCAGTGCGGTGCGAGGCCGGGTGGGAGGCGGGCAGGCAGGTTGCTCGTTCGGCGAGCACAGGCCCTGCTGCGGGATTCGGCGAGGGGGATCCCCGCCGCGGACCGAGGCGGGAGCCGCGGTGCGTGGGCCGGGGCGGGCTGTCACCCGGCGGCGCGAAGATGCGGGCCGAGGTAGGCTGAGGGCAGCCTGGCGGCCGCCGCGGCGGGAGCTGAGGGAGGCGGAAGGAGCGGCCGCCGGTGGCGCAGGCGGGGCCCTCCCCCCCGGGGCTCCCCGGAGCAAGGGCCGGGCCGCGGTGGCGGGAGGGGCGGGTGCGCCCTCAGGGCCCGCGTGTTTCTCCGGGGCCGGAGCCGGGGCCGGCTCCGTGCGTTCGGTGGGTTTGTGTGAGGCCGTTTGTGGCCCGCAGCGCTTCTTCCGAGCCTGCGGCCGCCGCCTTTTACCGAGAGGCGGCACCGAATGCTCCGTGTGCGTGTGCGGGGTGGTCTTCCGCCCCTTCCCCCGCCGGCGGGGTGCTGCGGGCCCCGCGTTCCGGCGGGATGGGCTTTGCCGGGCGTTTGTGCGGGACGGGAGCACGACGCCCGGCTGGCGACAAGGCGTGTGTTGCAGATAAGAGATTACAACTGAAGAAAAGCAAATGTGGGCCGTTCACGGAAACGTGATAATGTCGATGGACGTGGAAATACAACAGTCGCAGCACTCTGGCACCTGAACTATGTTTTGTGTTTTGGTTTTTCTTATCCACTAAGAAGAGTGAAGAGTAATAAGAAGTCTTCTAGGTATTCTCTGAGCATGGAGAGAATGTGTAAAGATGCTCTTCTAAGGGGGGAAAAAAATAAATCTAAGAGTTGGACATTGCCTAGTATCCCCAAATGAACTAAAGAGGTGCCTTTTACTTACCTGACCAGTGGGAGAGGAGGCAGGGAAAGCAGGTGCATCACTGGAAGTGAGAATAAAACTTCTTGTGTAAGAGAACGAAGAGCAATTGAAGAAATTCAGGAAGAGGATCATGTGACTGAATGGTAGCCTAGGAGCTGGAAAAGCATCAAATATGGTTATGAATGGGAACTGGCTAGAGAAGAAAATCTGGATGGGAGACATTTTTTTTCCTTTTTAGTTGTAGTGCCACATGAATCAGTAAGACTTCAGTGTAAGGATCTAGAGAAAATTGGACTTAGTGACACAAGCTTGTGTCAGTAACAGCATCGTCCTGTTGCCTGTGAGGTGATGGGACAACCTTTGGCAGAAAAAAAAGCAAGGACATCCATTTCAGTCATGTGTATCGTAATCTTATGCTATATAGCAGAAAAGAGATGTCTGGAACACTTAATCCTTCCTGAAGGAAGGACCTGAATTTGCTTGCTTGGATAAGAGACTGTCTGCATGGAGCTTTTATATGGGGCTACGGTGTGGTAAGGAGTCAGGAAAATACTCTTGAGTCTACTTTTTGCCTTTAACTGTAGGCTTGCAGACCAATAGTGCGAAGAAAGTATCATCTTAGATACCTTAGAAAATCTGTGATTTAGTGGCTCGCAGTTTCTGGTGGACATTTAAGATAGAGTCAATGAAGAATGAGGTTGTCTTCATATATTGTCATAGAGCAGCTTTTTCTTGGGTATTTTAATTTTACTCTTCTTTCTTTCTCATTGTGCTTTGGATAGAGAAATCTTGCAAGCTAAGAGCAATTAGCTTTTAATGTCTGTCTTCTAAAAACAGAGTTAATAGTAGATGAGACCTCGGGAAGTCAGTCATCACTTGGTTGGTAAGACTGTATACTGATTTCTTAAGAGGAGTGGTTTTTTTTAATATCAGTCCCTTCCTGCTTTCCCTCTCTCCTTCCCCCATTAGTTTTTCTACTGTACTCAAAGAGAGCTTTTCATTAAAAATGTTTAATTGTAAGAAGTTTTTCTGTTAGGTTAGTAACCATTTAATTAAGATTCTTCTTAAATTCTTCTTTTGCTTACTTCTTTCTTAGTCCCTGGTAGGTTTTTTGTGTGACTCCACATCAGTTTTTGGTGCAGTTTAAGACAATAAGAAGAGAAACTGTAAGCACGTTGAACAATAGCATAGGGCGTGTTGGGAGGAAGACACTTAATATGTAAACATTAGAAAAGAGAAACTATATTCTTAGCACTTACTAAAAGTAAGTTGTTGCTTTTGTATCAGTTAAGCTCAAAGAATGTAAGCAAATCCTATGAAATACAGAACTTCCTGAGATGTTTGTTCATATTTTTATTGTTGGTGGTTTCTTTAATAGACCATAGTGCATCCGTATTATACAGTTATATGCCCTTGCAGCTTGTGTCTAATTTCCTTGTATTTGAAGAATGTTGCCATGATGGTCTCCTTTCAAATGAGATAACTTTGCATGTGGAGGAATTCTGAAGGAAAACTGGTTTTGATACTTTGATACTTTTGTGGGCAGAAGGGAGCAGAGGGAATGTAGGGTGAAATGATTATTTTTTAAGAGGATTTTGGCGCGCCAGGAAGTGCTTGCTGTCCAGAACACACTTGCTTGTCCTCTGTGGGTGAATTTAAGCTCTTTGGAGTGAACAGCCATCATCAACAAGACCTCACTAAAGCCTATTTTATTCCTTTTTGAGGAGATGTCAGGCTTCGTGGGCTTTCTTAGTGAAGAACTGTAGTATCTGTTGCCTGAGATATCACTGCTTCATATTGTTATTGTACTTTAAAGTCATATTCTATGTTTGTTGGACAACTGGATTATAATGTTGGAAAAGGATTGTAATATGCAGTGGAGGGAGGGTATATATGTATATATGCCTGGTATTACTTTGACTCTTGCTTTCTTTTCCAGTTCAGAGATGGTTGTGGGAATGTCAGTTACTCTGGCAAGTTATTGCTTGATGAAGATTCATAAGCCTTTAGATTGTATCAAGTAATTGAGCTGGTGTCATCAGAGCTATCAGCTCTTGCAATAGCACTGATCTGGAGATGATATACCTGTTTTTAGACTGGGACAAGATCAGGTAGGAGAGATCTGTGGTTGCTTCTGTTCTGTCACCTGGATTGATTTGTCTGAGCTGGCTAAGCTGATCAAGCAGCTTGTTGCTGCTGAACAGGGAGATCTCCCTCCTGCCTTCTTCCCTTTGCTGGCAGTCACAACTGCCTGATCCCTCAACATGGCCATTCAACAAAAAAACAATCCAGCTGAAAAACTAATTTTCTGCAAACCTGTGGAGATGAGTCACACAAAGAAGGAATTGGATGAGCGCAGTGCTGGAGAAAGAGGAATGGGAAGAATTGCTGGGGGGGGAACGGAAACACCTTCTTGCTAGTCATGAGTTGTCAGGTGGGCTGAGCTGCCTTGTTTGACTGTACCCTAGCTGCTCCTCAGGAGGTGGGGGCTTTTGCTTCGATTCAACAGGGTATCTGCTTTGTTTGTCATGGCCATTTGAGAAGAACTGATAAAGCAGCATGATAATAATAAAGCACTAGATCCAGATTTTCTTCTCCTCTGTTCAGATTCAGGTCTTTCATTTGAACATGTCTTCTAGTGACCTGTTGAGATTAGTGCATGGGAATGTCTTGCCTCTAGATAAAGCACTCTGTATGGAGGTGATACTGGAATGTGTGAAGGGGAAGGGAAAGGAGAAAAAGATGCTATGTGCAGTCTTAAGATTTTTCTTGCTATAAGCTATTAGCTCTTTATAGTTCATGTTTGCAGCCTGGGGTCTGATTAAAATCCCATTTTTCTGGGAAGTCAGGTTTTTTTGGTGCTAGCTATTAGAAGTGTGAGTCTTGCTAGTGTGGTTTTTGGGTAACTATGTTGTGCTCTGTGTGAAGATATAGCTTAAATCTGATGCTGAGTGTGAGAGCAAGACAGAACAAAATTAAACACAGGGAGGTTGGACTAGATGATCGGATCTCTAAAGGTCCCTTCCAACCCCTACTATTCTGTGATTCTGTGTAATTCATTAGCTTATGTATGTTGAAGAAGAGATAGGTATGTAACACTGTGATCAATGTAGTGAAGTCCTGGAGTAGTGCTAGATCTCGGTGCCTCTAAGCGCTGAAACTTCTAT
Source organism: Numenius arquata (assembly GCF_964106895.1). Classification (NCBI taxonomy): domain Eukaryota; kingdom Metazoa; phylum Chordata; class Aves; order Charadriiformes; family Scolopacidae; genus Numenius; species Numenius arquata. Next base: position 24,371,154 of record NC_133577.1, on the reverse strand, counting down.
TGTATCTTTGTTCCGGATATCTCTCTTAAATTCCACTAGCTTTTTTTAATCACCACTGCACGTTTCGTCTGTCATATACTGTAGCTGAGGTATTTTGTGGTTTTGGTGTGTTACAGAAGAGCGGGGCTTCCACTCTTCTGCTTCTCAGACTTCATTTCTTAGCCATCTTCTCCATAAATAACTCACTACAGCCTGCTGTTACTGTGGGTGGGATTTTGCAATGGCCACGCAGTGGATGATCACTGAAAGGGTTGTCTTCTGCACTTCTAAGCTTGTGAAGGTCACTGCAGGCATCTGGGGCTTGCTCTGTGACACTGAGTTTGTATGGGTTTTTTAGCCATGTGAAGCTGAGGCGCTGTGAGAGTTGCTCTTACATTGTAAAAGAGCTTTTCTATGCTTTCTGGGTAATTTGAAAGGTGTGAAGGGGAAGGCAAAAGCAATGAATGGTCGTTTGGGAAAGATGATGGAAGATTAGCCCAAACCATGACACCAGTGGCTGTGTCTGTGTTAGAGGGGTTGAGTAAGCATCTGACAATCTCAGCTAATCCTCACTTTTATGCATTCTTTGCCTTCTTTTGACAGTAGAGAAAAACCTACCTACTTTCCCAAGAGAAAATTGGCAAGGTGAAATATCAGAAGGAATTACTGTCAGGTAGTGCCAAATGCAAGGCTTCTTTGGAAGCATTAGAACTGATGTTAACTTTATGCAGTTTTATTTCAGCAAATGCCTGACTTTGTGTATTCCTTTATAGTATTGTGGAGGCATTTATTGAAGATTTGTGTTCTCAGGGGGATAAATGGCAAAAAGCATCTAAGTAGATCTGTTAACCTCAGTAAGCAACATCTGGTTAGGCTTTAGTGTACTAACTAAAAGATGAGGAACGAGTAACAGAAGCAGTAATCCGAAGGGATGAATAGTTCTTGATGTCTTAATTCTGGAAAAGAGTGAATTAATAAGGAAAATATGTAAGATTTAAGGAAACATTCCTGATAGTTCATAATTGTATTGCAGGAACTGATAAAAGTCCAGCAATATACTTTCATTATAATATTTCAAGAGTTTAAATTTGTCCAGTTTTGATTCAGCAATTCAAACAGACACTGAAATAGTCTTAAAGTTAACCAAAAAATAACAAGTTATTTACCTCCCTATTCTCTTTCTATTGGAAGGCAAGAGTGTTTAACAATTCTAATTTCAAAGAATTGAGAGCAAACATTCTTATGACTTGTTGTAGAGAAAACAAAACAAAAGCCCCAAACTGTAAAACTTTGTGCACTACCTGAGGTACATATTTATCTTTGTATTACTTGCATCTTTCAATTATAAGGGGAGATTTGAGTCACTTGAAGAGTGTGTGGTTTCATTCTTGATCTGTAAGTTTCAATTAACAAAAGATCAAAGGAAAGCAGAATTTCCTTTATGTGTCTGGATATATAGCTGAAATGGTGTGTGGGATCTTTTCAACTCCAGAAGGTACTCCTAATTAATCTAAAACTATTTTTAGAAGCCTAAATTACTTCAGTTACAGAGCCAATTTGATTATTGGAGTCCTGCTAAATTCTTAGCATTTGCAGAAAGAGTTATCATATGATGATTGGTTACTGAAAATACTGCTTAGTTGTGTATGTAGCCTTCATCTGGCACGCTTTATTCATCTCCCCTTGCTTCTGTGTGCATGTGTGGTAGACATCTATGATTTGGGGACTTCTTAAACATAAAGTTGGGCTATTTCTTGCATTGTGGATGGATTTAGGTTTTTTTCTCCAGTGGTTCAGGATTTTTTTAAGCATTTAACCTATGTAGTAATAGGTATACTGGGAAACTTAATGCTCTTGATCATTATTATGTGAAAATAAGTATAATTATCGATTTTAGTTTCCCTGTTGGAGTCTATACTGCTTGACTAATTTTGAGTGCTGTTTAAGCTTCAAGAATAAAATAAAAATCCTAGCTGTTCCTTATTTGCATTCCCACTGAAGTGAGATGCTATGTGTGTCATTTTGACTGTAGTTCTCTTGATCGTTGACTGGGTCTTCTGGGGTCGGTTCAGTGCAAGAGGGGTCAACACAGCTAGAACAAATAACTCTCCGCTGTAAAGCCTGGGAGAAGTACAGGGCCTGCTTCCCTCAAGCAACTAAAGCTGTTTGCACGTTGTAAAGCAGCTGGCAGACTGAGCTTAACAGGAATAACAGTGTGTGAAGCTATCAGATATTTAATAAATGATTTTTTTTAATACCACCTTCAGAATTGCTACCTGCTGTCTGATTACTAATAGAAAATATGGGCTTCACTGACCAGTTTTAAAGTCCCAGAAGCAGAATTAGTCTTCTGCCCATTGATGACCTCTTTTTTAATGCTGATCATGGACCTTCCCCTCTCATTTCATTGCTCTTAGTAAGTACTTTAGACACAATGCCAAAATTTATTTTAAGCCCTTTACTTTCTGGTTTTAATTCTCTAACTACTAAGCTTGCCGTTTCAGAAAGAGCCTTGACTCATTCATGGCCCTTCACCAAGAGTGCCTCAAGATGCTGCTCAGCAGCTCTTGGTTCTATCTCTGAGTATTGGTGCAATCAAAATGTGTAATCTTACAAATTACAGAAAGATTTCTATGGACCTACAAATCACAATGAATGATAAGTTTGTTGTTTAAAAATAATCTCCAGGTAGATGCTCTGTGGTCTGCATACTTGTAGTGTGGTCATAACTACAGCGTTTTTCCCAGTTGTACTGGAGACTGTGCTATCTGCCACACTGCAGATTAATGTAAGAGGATGTTCACAAAGCCTCCCTGGTCTTGCAGGACTGGTCTGTGTAGGGTCACGACTGGAGAGTCCCTCAACTTCTGACTTACCTTGTGTAGTAGACTGCTGCTTCCCTTTCACTCTACAGAGCCTGTGGAGGTTGGTCTTCATCTTTAGATTTAGTCATTACTGTGCAGCTATGGCTGTCAAGGCTTGCTTTGTAGTCTGTTTTGTGGGTAAGTATCAAACCTAAAGCTTGGAAGGAAGGTATTTAGGAATGTTACCTGTATATATTTTAATTTGGGTGAGAACTTGTTAGCACTCTTTGAGTAGGGTTCAGAACAAGGCTCACTTGGCAGCTATGCCATTTCAGTTTTTTTACTGCTGAATGTTTTACAGAAGGTATTCATCCTTCAGTTTTCTTTTGGAAGAACTTACTGGTCTTTCATAGCTTATTTTCTACATAGATTCTGTTTTGTGGTGGAATATTTGTCAGTTCCTTTCTCTAGTACCATGTGTTTCTTACAGGTGGTGTTCTCTGGCACTTCAGATGAGTTCTGGAACAGATCCTTGTCTTCAACTGCTAACAAAGCTTGTCTCTAGCATTTTCATGGTATTGGTATCAGCTTCGTATTCTTCAGTGCATTTTAGCTGCTTTCCATAACTGTATTAGAAATAAATATATTTGCTAATGTTGCAATGATTATCTTTGAAGGCCTGCCTCCAGCTTTCCCCATGCCTATCCTAAGGAATGTTTATTCTCTGTGCCTGCACACACTGGTCTGAAATATGCAAATTTTAAATGAACTGGAATGGATTTAATGTGGCTAACTACTATACTGTAGTTACTGGCTTTGGATACTGTAAGACCACAAGCTAAGCATAGACTTGAGTATAGCATATGTACAGGGTTAATGCATTACTTGAGTGTAGGTGGTTGTTTGAGAACCTGTCTTTCATTAGTGCTGTACTTTTTATCTTGTAGATGAATCATCTCTCATCATTTAACTTGATTTCAGGTTCAACAAGAATGCATTCACAGGTGTTTCACATTGTTTGATGACTAAATAAAATTCCATGTAAAGTTGAGAAGCTGTCCCAAAGCACTTGCGTAATATGCAGCTAAGCTGTGGCATTCTTTGCCATTAACCCTGTCTCAATGATATTTCATTCACACTCAAAAGGAGGAAATTGATAATCTGCTAATTTGTAAAGGGGATGCAGATCTTCATAGCCTAAGGCAGAACCTGATAACCTGCTGAATTTTAGCAAGAAGAACTTTCCTAGCATTAATCACCTCATCTTTGGTGCCTTCTTTGTAGTGCACAGTTGGCATTGCATTGCTCTGTTCCATTACGATAACTTGCATTGGCATTATTACAGTGAATTCTTAAAACTTTGCACTAAGGACTCCTAAAGATCTTAATCTAATCTAACATTTTCCATATAAGGGTCAGATATGTCAAGTAGATATTTTTGTGTGGAAAATCTAGGATGACATAAGAATAAAATATTGAAAAGTGCTATTTTTCTGCCAACAGATTTTTCCCTTCCCCTTTCTTACATGATGGTACATGTAGTCTTAGCTTTTGATAGTGTGCTGTACAAGTAGACAGTTGGCATTTATTCTAGTCCCCGAGGTAACAGTATTTTCCAAGAAGTAAGTATTAAGCACAAATATGGCTTGGTGATGCTATATGTATAAATTTTAAGTATCCTGAAGTTACAGTAACATAATAAACTCCACTTGTAAAAGTCCTGTCATGACTTAGGTAATACAAATTAGTTTTTTGCAAGTAGACTTTAAAATGATGAAGAACAAATCATGATGTAAATGGTTCACAATAAAGTGGGACAAAAAGTTGTAGTTCAAGTTAAGTGCTGATTAAATGCTGTTTGTGTTTCGTTGCCGTGAATGATTCAGTAGGTTTTGATGCACCAAAAGCTCCACCAAAATTCATCAAATTGACCTTAATGAGACGTTCTTAAAAATTACTGTCCTGACAAAGTAGGCTAATTAACTAAATTAAGTAAAGAAGTTGCTGTACAGAATTATGCTAAGGAATTCATGTAAGACGTGAAAAGCTGTTGTCCATGTTCCAGAAGGTATTACATTACAGATGTGTGAGGGCAACTTAACACTCAAGAGGAGCTAGGAATGAGAGAAGGATGTTAGCCTTCTCAATCTCTAAAGCTTGATAAGCTTGAGTAATATGTAGTTTGGCCTCTACCATACTCTAGTACTGTACTCTAGTATTCTCTCCCTAAATTGTGAAGCCCTGGTAGGTTAGGGCTGTTGCTAAAATCCTAAGTTTTGCCTGTAGCTTCATGATGCGTGTCAGAAGTAGAATATTCATTATAATCATAATGATTATGGCTTTAATCTTTGGAATTGCAGACCTCTGGAACATCATACAAACTGCATACACGGAATAATGCAATGACAGTATGCAGTTGAAACACTGCAGATGTAAATTAGAGTTCATTTAATGTCCTAAAATCACACTTTGGAAACTATTGAACAGGAAAATTGAATTGTGGGTAAATGGGATTGTTTTTTAGCTGTATGTAAACAAGAATGTTGTATACATGTTAATCTGTTATACTTTTCTGAGTTGTGTTTCTATCACTTGTTCAGAGCTGTTGTTACCAATAATTATGCTAGAGAAAAGTGAGATTCTAGAAACAGTCATGTTGGGGAGAGCAGACTTAAACACTTATGGGTCAGAATATATCACAGGAATCAGATTAAAATCTAGCAAATATGTTTTAAGTTACCTTTGAAAAAATACACTGGCCAAGTTTGGGAGGTATAGTCTAGAACAAACTTTGTGCCCGAAGAAGTTACCCAGGAGTTTAATTTCTAACTGTCAAAAAACACTGCAGTCTGAAAATACATGGCAAATGATAATTTGGGAGTAAGGAAGGGTTTCGGATTTTTTTAAATTCACTTACCTCACTTTCAGTGTGATTCCCCACAGGTCTGAGTCTTGATCAGAAGAATGACATCTCTAAAACTCTTTCTGAGAAGTTGACCTGCCTATACATGTAATGCTACTTTATGCATCTCTCAGTGCTTGTAGCCGTGGGTGTGTTTGCTAATGATAGGTTTGCTGACTTGTTTACATCTATCTGATAGGTATTTTTGAAAATGACTGTTTCTTTAATTTAGCCAAATCTAGCATAGCATTGGTCTGATCTTGTTTGCTTTTTTCCTTGACATTCCTATTCTACAGCAGGAATGGGTAGTTTAGTCATCCATGTGACACTGTTTCCTGACTATATACAATATGAAAAGAGTACTTTTGTTTCTTTAAGGAATTTGTCAGAAAGCACAGATGATAATATAATTCCTTAAAATTCTGTTTTTTTTCAGTGTAAGATACAATGCTTTCACATCCTACTTAGAAATTTTCTAATTCTCGGGTTGTATAAACACTGAGCTTCATGGATTAAATTTTGTTTTAATACCTAGGCAGCAGGATATAAGTAGACTACATACTTATAGGAGGCTTAAGATATTTGTAGAAGCAGGACTCTCAGACTTTGTGTATTGCAAGACAAACATCCCACGTAGGTGAGGTAGGAGTTAAATATACTTTTGATTTTGCATAAAAGTGGCATTAGTAAGATTATACCTACTTAAACACACTTGTATATACAGGAACACCATTGCTCTAAAGGTCTCAACACACTTTTCAGTGTTCATTAAAATAACACTTGTTTACTATTTTGTGAACTTGATAAACTTCTCTCTGGTTAGCTAAAAGGACAGTGCATGTATTACTTATCCAAAAGTACTAAGTGTTTTTATTTTTCACTTTTTTCTTTATTCTGTGGAGAGAGACTCTGAATAACTTGTTTGGAAATAATATTTATCTAGTAGATTACACAGAAGACTAAAAGGGAGTTACTGAACTCCTTGATGAAATCAAGGACTTTGTCAGAAGTAGAATTGTGCCAAGAAAACTGATGTCCACCTGCAGTCTTATGATAAATTCTGTATGTTAAGAGGCTGCTTTTCATGTGCAACCTAATGGCTGGAACAACGCTGCCTTAGTAGGTTTTTAACAGGTGGTCTGCTTCTGTAACCCCAAATAGCTAATAAATAGTAGCAAAGGACAGCAGAAAGGGACTGGAAATAAAGGGTAGGAAGGAGGTGTTCTGTGGAGCTGGAGTGTTGTCTGGTATGTCTGTTTTGAGAGTGAACCAAACTTGAAGTGTCATGTTTTTGCTCGTTTGCTTGTGTTTTTGAATATTAGACTTGTTGGATGGTTAGCAAATGTTCACTGCCTCTTATAAGCTATGCTTTTGGCAGATGGCCTTGCATTGGTAAAATAAGGCATGAAAGCATATCAAGCTTTCTGTTGATGCTCTACTTGAATTGCAGGTTCCTGTTTTCTTAAAGGTTTGTGTGTTGCTTCTGCTGTGTAACCTGTTTTGGCAGTGTCAGCTGGATTTTTGGTTTTTAGCCTGTTTAAGGTTTTGAGTGTATCAAAATGACAGAAAAGGAAGAATGCTGATTTTTGGCAACGTGTTAGTTTGAAGCTTTACTTGCATTTCACCACCAAGTGCAGACCTCAGGGCAGCCCTGTAGAGGATATGTTCCAGTTTTGGTCCAGGCCATGCTAGATACATCTCTATTGCACTCTCTCATGCTCTACCTTCTTTTCCTTCTCCAGTTTATACAGAGGTATTAATTGTAGCATTCCCTTAGTTTTATTGTTAGCAAATTTCTTTAAAGAGAAGGCAGTCAAATTTGATGCCCGCTACTAACAAGATAAACTTTGTTTCTGTAATAAACCCAGCAATCTGTGCTACAATTGCGAAAGTGTATTATAGAGTATCTTAGCATTAATAACCTGCTGGTGTTCTTCATCATGCCTGTTGTCCTCAGCTAACAGAAGGTTGAGCTTAAATTGAAAGTTTAACCCCAAAGTAAATCTGATTAAAATCACTGTTGATATAATCATATTAACATTAAAATCATTGAAGAGGTCACAAGCATGTTCTCCAGTGCATAAATGCTAAGTACAAGCAATGAGGGAGCGACAAGTATTTGCTAAATGGAATGAATGCTGTATAAAGTAAATGTAGCATTTATTGGCCGGTGGTGACTCATATTCCCATATACTTTATTCTAGAGAATGGGCAAAAGGGCTACAAGCTTTGAACTAGAGGCTAGAAATAACTGGATTGTACAATGGCTTAATAGAAATTACTTGTTTTTAAAGTGTTAATTATAATATCTACTGATAATGCTACTTCATTTTACTCTCTCCTCAAAAGGACTTGCAGCCATGCCATGCCTGGTCAACATTTGTCTCTTATCTGAAACAGAAAACTAGGGAAGGTAAATAAATTAACAACTTCATGTAGCTATATACATTCTCTACTCCTCTTTGAATGATCTGTAAAATAGCTTCTCATAAGCTTATTTTTCTTATGAGGCTGGCTGTCATTCCTTTAGTGCGGTAAGATGCTCATATAACCTGGTAGACAAGACTGCTTTTATTGAAGATAACATAGTGAGCTCCAGGAAATTAAGGCTTGCAGGTGGCTCATGTGCCATGCGTACTTTCTTAGGTACATTATCACTTTGTTTTACTCAGGCAGTCAAGGCTGACTATGCAGCTGTATGAACAGCACTCAGTAGCATGTTCATTTTAGACTGATAACCACTATTTACTAAAGAGAAATTTGAAGAAATTTGACTTCTACTTCACAACAAATAAGAGGTGGTTTAAGTAGTTCCTTTTTTGCTAGTACTATAAATTAACGTTTTTTTTTAAAAAAAAAAGCTGTGGGAATGTAGGTTTATTAGAGCACTAATTTGGGTTGTTGTGTGAATTGGAGACCATGACCAAACTTTCTGCCTCTCCTCTGCTCTTGCTGTAGCTGTTGGACAAAGGTTACTGAAAGTAATAATTTACATTAGTGTTATGGGATTTTTACTTCATTTGGCTTGGTACTATATTTTATTACAATGCTGCTGTAGTAATTTAGCAATTACTACTTTTTATTGTATCACTAGACATTCCAGGCCTTTCTGGACAGTGCATTGCCAAAAACATAACCAAGTGAAAGGCCCAGTTCTCTCATATACAGAGTACTGGCTCTGAACCTAAGCTTTTGTTGCATTTTCTTCCCCAGATCGCACTGACATTAGAGATAATACCATCTAATTATTAGCACTATATGAAGTTGGTATATTCATGATTCAAGACTGCTAAACTGGTCTTGTTTTTAAGTTCCATCATTTAAATTACTTAAAGAATATTTTTTCTTTTAAAGTCTTGAAGTCCACTGAAGTGCAATGCATTCCCATACTTTAAGATGCTCAGCTGATGAGCAACCTCAAAAAACCAGAAAGAAGTCCAGAGAAAATACAAGTTTCAAGTGCAGGAAATAGACTTACACCACAACAGCAAATAAAAAAAATAAGTCCTTTGAGAGCCAGTGCAGGAAGGGGCCAGAGGGCAGATGTGGTACAGATTGAATTATGAGGATGATAGAAAGATGAGCATGGAGAGGGCAGATTATATGTCAATGTCAGATCATTCACGGTTAAGTGATTTGTTTTTTTTTAAAAACTTGTGGCCTTTTTACATTTAGAAATAAGTACTATCTAATAGAGGTGGTTTTTATAAAATATAGTAATCATATTCTTCTGGAGGGTGAAATGGATTTTAAGAATGTGGTATTTTATTGTTTTTTCAGGGTTAGCTATGTGAAGCCCTGATGCATTTTGTGTTCCAAAACTAAGTGTTCCATTGGGACTGTACACAGCAGTGGTGAACTGACATTCTGGTAGGTTTCTTCTTGCTCTCTTATAACTTAGTTCATGTGTGATGTTCTAGACTTTGGAGTTTTTCCTCTAGTTAAGGTGACCTCTCTGAAGTCTAAAGAGTGGTGAAGGCACCCTGCTTCAGTTCAGGTGTTCTGTGTAGCATCTGCTTCCATATTACCAGGCACCACAGCAGTTAAAAGATGTGTCACTTAAAAGAAAAACCCTGCAGTAGAGTAGTGCCTACTCAGAGCGAACTGGCTGGCGTACTTTCTTGGAGTCAGATGAAGTGCTGTGCTGAGTAGGGTGTAGTGTCAGCATACCACAGTCTGCAGCTGAAAGAGAAGGTGACAAGCAAGCTGAAACCTTAGAGTGAGGGTAGATTTTTTTTTTAAAAAAAACAAAACAAACATGAAAAACACACCTCTGCAGAGTGTTTTCTATGTTACAGCATCAGCAGTACAAGTTGTTCACTGAGTTCTTCTTTGAAAAGCAGTGTGCTTTAGGTGCTTAAATCGCTTGTCAGGAAACAAATATGAAAAAAAAAGGTTGTCTGTGCACATGTAGCTTTTTTTGGAAGCTGCTTAATTATTCTCAGTTCTCTTTGTATTGTTCTTTGTTTCTGGCTTCAAGATGGGATGAATAATGAGGTTATATCTAAAACTGTTTCCAAAGGCACGTTTGTGCTGTCAATCTGTTTCAGAACTTAATTGCAGAAAAATAAATAAGTACAACTGAGAAGTAGCTAGCACTTTTTGGAACTAGGCCTTTTGAAAGAAGTGCTTCATTATCCAGCATGGTACCTCTTTACAATGTTTTCTGCACTTCTTGCTTTAAGAAGTCACACTTGATGTCTTTTTGCATTAGCATCAACAAAATAGTACTTTATCTTACCACTGACATTAAGAGTTCACCCTTTTGCTAGAATATGGCAATATGTTAAATCCATGTAACAGTGCAAGCAATACAGGAAGCCTGGAGACTGAAGTTTCAGATGGAGGGACACTAAAACATGACAACATTTTTACATCTTTTACAACTGCATGACCACTAGCTGCTTAAGATACTCAGTTGCAATGAATTGAGTGTTAGCTGTATGGGTAAGTTAGTTTTCTGTGAGACTGGATGTGTTGTTCTCAAGCACTCAAAGGGGGGCCAATTATTAGGAGCTTACCTGGGGAACCTACAGTTGTTTCTCTCATTTGTTAAGGGGGTCTTTCATGTAATGTTCATGCTCATCACAGTTATCTATAAGTAAAACTGTTAAGGAGTCCTGTTACCATTGAATGGCTAAGTAATTACCATTTATTCAAGATTTGAGAACGGTAGCAAAAAAAAATGCTGAGAGGTTGCAGAAATAAACATTGCCTCTGCAATTATTGGTGTCTCTCTTCTAGGAAAGAGCAGAGGAAGTATTCAGCCAGTCAGACGAAACCATACCTTAAGACTTCAAGAATATTTAAGGAGCTCTTAGATGTTGTTTAAGTAAATAAGAGGAGGATTAAAATAACTTTTTCCTTTTCTTAGATTGAATACACTCTAAAGAACTGTGAGGGGAACTGTGATAACTAGAAACTTGACGTTTTATGAAAAATTAATCAACCCTTTGAAAATTTAGTTTACAGCAAGAAATATGGGATGTTGGGGCTTTATGAATGTATACTCTCTATAGCAAACATTTTCCTTTTTGCCCTTTGTGCAGAGCTCACGAGTACAGGGCTGGTGTATGTGTTGTTTTGTTTTGACTTTTTGCTAAAGCATGTACTAAGGGTAACTCATGCTATTTCTGGCCATTTCAAAGTGAATTTGGAGATTGCTTCTCCCTATTGTTATCTTAGTCTTTTCTGCATTACTAATTATAGCTAAACTGGGGGTGGGGGGAAGCATTGCTTGTTCTGATCTTCTGCTAGGACTGGAGGAGGTTAAAGGGGTAGGAGAGAAGTGACTCTTAAATTGCTTTAGCATTTATCTGTACAAAGCAGATACAATATTGTTCCTTTCTAGTTTCATTAACTACATCTTCCCCAGTGCTTAATGTAATAAAGATCGGTTATCTGTCAGGACAAAATAGAAGGTCAGGTTTAAAATGCATTTACATCTGCACCTGACTGCACAATTCAGTTTCTCATACTATCTGTGACTTCTAGCTAGAGCTACAAGCGCTTCAAGTATTATGTATGCAGGTAGTGACCACTAAAAATTCATAATATTTCTAGAGGGAAATGTTTAAACCTGTGTACCTAGCTCATTTTACATTGTTAAAACTAATGAACTTTATTATATTGACTTGCCTTATATGGACCAATTATTTTCTCTGTAATAGGATTTCGGTTGTGCACAACCATAAGCCAAAAAGAAAAGTAGAGCTTTAAAGCTCAAAAAATTTCAAATAGCTATCATGAGTTTTAAAAACAAAGAAATTGCATATTAACCATGATGTATGTTTTCTTTTTAAAAACAGGTGAACCAAGAGTGATATTTCCAGAATATATTTGCTTTTACTTCCAGATAGAAGATAAATGTGTTAAGCTGGCAAAGTAATTCTGGTAAGAATTTTCCTGTTACTTCAACAGTGAATGTCATTATATGTACAAGTACTCAGTCTTGCCATTAAAATAAGCTTTCTGTACCATTAGTGCTAACAAACTTGCTCTTTCTTACAAGATCTTATTTTTTACCTAATAATTGCATGTAGATATTTCTTCGTCAAGCAGTACTAATTCACCTGTTACATTTAAATGTTATATTGAAAGTTTTTCAGCTCTCTTTTTGCATGCTCTATGTTTGGATATAAAGACCTTCACAAGTCAAATATTTCCATCACTTCAGTTGTTTATACAGAAATAAAAGTTTATATTATGCCATAGTATTCATTAACTGGGTTTTATGTGGGTTAGGTGTTCTTATTTCTATAGCTGCCATCACTGATTCTTGGTTTTGTTCTGCCTTCATCAGTGATACTTTTGAGTTTTCAACAGCAGTCTTGCATTTTTTCTTGTTTGATTTAATGTTTGTTTTAAATGTTTCAATGTGTACTACTGCTGACCAACCAAGGAATGCAGTGGCATAAGAGAAAATAAAAAGTGTTTTTATAAGATAGAGTGAATAGACAAAGTGTATGAGTGCCTTGTGTGCATTATCTAAAGTAAAATTAATCAGATTGGGAATCAGTACCAATGCTTTTGGTGTTTTCTCCTGAACGTGTACAGTAGAACTGTATGTTGAATTAAGTACACTACAGTAGAAACTGCCACCCACTCAGTCTGGCTTGAAGGAAAACACTTTGATAGCTGGAAAATCCTAAAGCATTGTAATTTGGAAACTCATATTTATGTTAACTTTTTTCTTTTTTCCCCCTTGAAACAATCTGCATACTGTTGGAATATATAACATGGTAGAAGGTAATGTGTTCAAGTAAACCATTAAAGAACATGTTTTCTGTACAATGCTGCCTGCTTATGCTTCAGGTCAAAATACCTTTAAGAAGCAGAGGAAAGTTGAAGCTCACATCTATTTTAGAAAGAAAAGCTGAAGCGAAGTAATTAGCTTTCATTTATGCAGTGGGAGGGAATGCTGTGTATCATGGACTTTTACATGTTAGATTTATAAAATGAGTGTTCAGGTTGTGGGCTGTTAGCTAAAGTTTAAATAAAATAAATTGTATTTATAATTCAATTATAATTGAATTGAATAAAATAAATGAAAGTATCTAAGCTCATTCTTCCCGTTCCCTTCCACCCTATGTTAGCATATTGATTCCTCAGTTCTACAGACAACTTTTGGGGGGTGGGATACAGGGAAGTAGTCATCCTCTTTTTCCCTAGTCTTTTTTCCATAAGGAATGTATTTCCTGATGGATTTAATTTCTGTACTTTCCTCTACTTACAGCTCAGACATGAGCAGTGCCAGTAACTCACTGGCACGGGAATTCTTGACGGATGTCAACAGACTGTGCAATGCAGTGGTACAGAGGGCAGAGGCAAAGGAAGATGAAGAAGAAGAAACTCATATGGCAGCACTGGGACAATACTTGGTTCAAGGCCGTGGGTTTGTTTTGCTTACCACACTGAACTCAACTATTGATCAGGTAATAGTTTTTCTTACCTGGTTGTAATTTTTGTATTGACCTTTGCGTGGATTTGTCTGGCTTGTTCTTCTTGGTGCTGGTTTTCTTGCATATCTTTTATGATAGAATGTATGTGTTAATTGTGAAGACTTGAAGTTCAAAAGGATATGTTGCAGTTGCATTCTGTCCATCTGCAAGAACAGAAAAAGAAGAAAAAAAATCATATACCTGTTTTGATGGTATATGATATTGATGGTTGCTAAACTTTTGCCTAGTTAAGGTGTATGTAAAGCTCAAGTGCAGTAGCTGTGTAGAAAGAGGCAATAGGTTAGAATTTTTAAGAAAAATGAGTGTTTACTGAACCTGCAATACAAATTGTCAGTTCTTAATTTGAGAAGGTCGTCCTGGTTTAAGGCAATAAAATGAAATTAAAATATATAGCTTTTTATTTTGTTTATGGGCCATGAGTTATATTTTTGCTCTTTAAGTAACTTGTTCTTGAGCATAATAGAAAGTAAATATTTTGTAACTTTTAGCTCAAAAGACAAAGCATTTTAGGAGATGATCAGTTTATACTATTTTTTTAATATAAAAAGTCTAGCACACATCCCTTTAGCTGCAGATGTCCATTTTCTTCTCTTCTTTCTCTTCTCATTCCTCTTCAATGCTATTGGATATGTACTAAGCCATGAGTTGCATGAGATGTGCACTAAGTCTTTGTGCTTCGAAACTTCACATCCCAATGTTCAAAAATAGTGAAGCAAGTGAATCCTAGTTGAGTTTATTCAGCCCTTGTCTTAAGTGAGGCCAGCTGTTAATGCTGGTCAGATTTGTCTTGGAGGTTTGCCTTTCCTTCACGAGGTGATTTGTGCTAAGACTCTGGTCAGGTCTGCTGGTTTGGTTTGGATTCCAGTAGGTGCACTGGCTAAACCATAAATCCACAAGATTGCAATTATATATAATTGCTAAGAAGAATCCTTACCGATTCTAGAGCTGTGGGGTGTTTTTACATGTCGCTTGACTTCCGCATAGTTGCTGTTATTAAAGAGTTCAGGACTAGAGCTGCTGCAGAAACAGCTGGCTTTCATGTAAGAAGAAAATGGGAGCTTCCATGTGCCTCCCTTCCAACAAAAAACCACTTCTGAAGTAGAAGGGGAAAAAATCTTGTGGCATTCTTCATGCAAAATCAGCAATTCAGCAATTATTTCCCAAGGAAATATGTTTTTTTTTAAGAAGGTGGGGAGAAGAGGAATTTGATTAATCGAGGAAAGTCGAATTCTGGAAGTGTACCGCTGAAATCTTGAAAAGTTAATATTTTACTTTTTCCTGTCTTGTGCTTTGAATGCTGTATTGCTCATTCCCATTCCTAATTAATTTGTCTTGCTGAGCAAACCTTTAGTAGCAGAAGAGAGTTGGGAGCATGACTTTGAAAAAAAGCTTAGTTCTCAGGTCTAATTATATTGTATCAATAGTTTTAGATTTTTTAAAAAAAATTCATTAAAATTAATAGTCTTATCAGACCGATATTAACTATTTGTTATATATATAGTACTATAACTATATATGTAACTGTATATATTTGTTATATGTGTAACTACAATTAATGTAAGTTGCTTATCTCCATACATTGTAACTTCACTGCTACCTTGAACTTCTGGAGAAGGACGTTGCTTCAGCTGCATATCCCTGAATGGTACTAACTGCCAAAATGCTCATCAGCTTTTTGTTCGAAAATTATTTGATCTTTAGGACTGGAACCATTCTGATAGTGCTGCATAGCAATCAGTAAAGGAATTGTGTTTGAATTCTGTGCCTTCTACTGTTCCTCTCTGCACTGCAATTCTTAGTGCATAAGTCTTAGAATCCCAGAAGGAGCGAGGGGTTTTTGGTGATTATTTTGTTTTTGTTAATTAAGAGTAACCTTCCCTCTTTCCTCCAATAAAACTTTACCTTTCTGTTGTGAGTCAATAACATCACCTGATGAATAAGCTTTTTAATTTCCTTAAAGGTGTCATTTTGGAGAAAGTAAAATTTCCCATAAAGTTATTGAAAGTTATTTTTGGAACTACAGAAGTTTCAGACTTGTCTTGGGCTTCATGTTCACTGTGTTTAAATCAAAAAGTTATTTGCTTTTGACTTTTCTAGTTCTTTAGGTGAGGAATTCCTTCAACTAGAGGGATTAGGAGGCCTTTGTATAGAAACAGTTGCGGAGTGAATAAATCTCTCAGATGCTTTCTGATTGGCTCTAGTTAATGATTATAGCACTCTTTGCAGCTAGGTCATTTTTTCAGTGCGTAAAACAGCAGAAAAGCATAGGGAACTGAATGTTGTATAGCTTTTTAAAATTAAGTAGCTTAATCTATTTTTTAATATTACATAAACCTTTGTTTCTAACATAGGAGTTGACATGTCGAGAAGAACTTCTGACCCTCCTCCTGTCACTTCTGCCATTGGTGTGGAAAATCCCTGTCCAAGAAGAAAAAGCAATAGGTAGGTTTTATAACTTAACAGTATTAAAGACCTAGAAGAAGTGGTTTGTGTTACTACAGAGCCTGGGACTTGCAACTGAAGAGTAGCAGTTCTTTGTAATACATATCCTCTTAACGTAAAATGAGGATGTAGATTCTGCAGAGTTCTTAAGCTCCAAATACCGATGTTTTGTTAGCATACAAGGAAGATCAAAATTGCACAGAGGAGGTAAAGGCTCTCCGTCAGTGTGAACGGCAATGCTCACGCTACTACGGAGCTGAACTTGACAGTGGTGAGATTTTTCTTCTTTTCAGGTCATTTTGGGGGAAAAGGTGTTTGAAAGATTGTATGATATTTTTGTTGATGTGAAGTGTTTCATTATGAGTAGAGGGGAAAACATTCTTTTTAAAAAAAAGCATCGCTTTTATGCTGATTAGTACTAGAGACAGAATGAGTCAGACTTTTTTCTTCTGAAGTTGAAGAAATGGGAAGTAGAGAATGAGCTTAAAGTCAAACAATGGACAAAAGAGTATGAAAGAAGTGCAATGTTCTTAGAGACAGGTCCTGAAAAATAGAACAATACTGGATGATTATGAACAGAATCAGGCTGCATTCCTTAGAAAATATGATGTTCTGTGTCAGAAACTGATGTGCTAATTGAGGAATCAAATCACAAGGGTTCAACTGCCAAAGGGTCAGTTTAAAGTGAATTAAAAATGAAAGGGATGATACAAAATAAATTCTGTAGAAAAACTGAACTAGAAAATAGCAGTGGTTTGTTTGGTTTTGTTGTGGTTTTTTGGTTTGGGCGTGCTTTTTTTTGTTTTGGGCTCTTGCATTTGTCTGATGCATTCTTTTCCCTATTAGAGGACAAAACAAAGAGGATGAAACAAATGAAGTTTCCTGTCTGAGAGAGTACCTAAGGATTCTCACCTAAAGCTCTACCAATGATTTTTGCTATTTAAACTTGTGCAAATTGAAGGCTTTTGTTAATATTTGTAGACTTGGAGTTTTTAAAGTGACAGTTTTATAGCACTTCATATAATAAATTTTCCTGCTTGCTCAGTTACATCATTCTTTCATGCTCCTGTAAGCATTATTGAATTAAAGAAACATTTTGCTTGTCTTAGGAGAGTTTAGTGTTTAGAGTTTTCCAGGGTTAGTTTAAAATGATGTTGTGTAAAGAGGTTTTAAGATGTTTTGGTTCTGCACTCTGCATAATGTACAGTTTTTGCTTCCACAAATTTCCCTCTGATAGTACAGATGCAGTAAACATGATGTGTATCCAGTTGTTCACCAAATTGTTTTTTTTCTTGGGCTGAAATAAATCCACCTGTATTAGACAGCTTTTTTTCTTTCTGTGCAGGGAATATCCTTTGTGATAAAGTCCTCCTGGTTAATTTCCATCCTCTGAAGCAGATGATGTTTCTTCCTTAATCATTACAACTATGACTTTTTGAAACAGCAAGGCACAGCCATGGTTGCACATGTTTTCTTTCAGTTTGATTAATGATTGCATCTATTGTGTGGACTTTGGGGAGGGGAGGGCTGTTAACTATCACACTTTTCTAAGTACTAAACTTACTGAATGGTGGCTACTTGAAGTTGTTTTATGCTAGGTATTTTACTAACAGCAGAACTGTATCTGGTTGCTTTGGCTCCTTAAAAATGACGATGGATTTTACCAAAGAACATACAGACTTATTCTCTGCCTGCTTTTTCCACAATTTATGATCTGGGTTTACCAGTACAAATTAACTGGTGGTACTTGCATTTTATTTTTCAAAATTTTCTTGCTTTTTGAATCAAATTTAAATTTTATATTCACTATTTTATATTGCATACTTGAAAGTTGGGGGTTTTTTTGTGTTGGCTTGGCTGTTGTTGGGACTATTGAACATGTTAAACATTATTCTTTTTTCATCTCCTTGCCCCTGATTTTTAAAATCCACTACTTCTGCTTTTGTGTTTGGAACAATTAACGCTGAAGTAAAGACTGATGTCTGTATACTTGATCTGCACTGTTTCTTATGTAGAGAAATTTATTTTTCTATTATGACTTGTACACTAACAATTTCTTCTTCATGCATTAAGGGGACTATGAGTTAATGCACTCAGTTCCTACAGTAGCTGAGTTGCAAAAAGTGACGATGAGTCATCAAGTTGAAAAAGATCTTTTTTGCTCCCTTTAGAGTTTTTCTTCACTTGTGGGATAGGGCTGTTTGGCAATGCTTACACTGAGACTTTGGATGTATCAAATAGTATACACAGAGTGAATATAGCTTGAGTAACTGGCTAAAACTGCTTCAATAGCTAAGTAATAGAGATCTCAGAGTAGGTATCCTGCTGAATAATGTTTTACTTCTACTGTATTAATATGTTTAGCTTATCCAATTTTAAATTGAATATCTCTAGAGACTTGTGGATATATTGTTCCTTTATATCCTATCTATAACAGGCCAAAAGATTTTCAGACTAACCTTTTTTCCCTTTGCTTACCAAAAAGTTCTTTCATCTACATCTTTTCTTAAGAGAATGGAATATCTATGCCTATCAAAAAGTTTTAGGAAACCCTCTAGCACGGTTTTGTTTAACCCCAGTTAGAAAATGAACTAATTTGTCTAGCCTTTGAAAATAGCCAGTGTCGTTCCTAAACATGAATTGTTGCTAACTTTTTTTTTATGCTGAAAATGTTACACACGGGTATATGTAAAACAATGACCTATTAAGATACAAATTTATTTCCCATTTCTAAGCTGAAAGTATTAAACTATAAAATGAAGAAAAATGCTTTACATATTATAATGTTCCTTTGTTATCTTTGTGTTTCAACAGATTTTAATATACCCTTTACAGTAGATCTATGCCTGACCAAAGAGAACAATTCAAGTTCTGTGAAATCTACTCAGGAAAAACTAGGCTTAGATGGAAGCACTCGTTCATCTCTTCAGACCTCTGTAAAACTAAATCCTCGATCTCGAAAAGGTGGACGTCTGCGCAAAACCACCCATCGTTACTCTGTGCGAGACGCAAGAAGATCTCAGCTCTCCACTTCAGATTCAGAAGGCAATTCTGATGAGAAGACTACTGTAATAACGAAACACAGACGCTCCCAGTTACTGCAGCCTTTTTTAACATATCCAGTTAGGGACAGCAGCTTTGTAGGTAGAAGTGATTGCCTACCTGCCGAAGTGGTACCAGATTCTAATCCCGATGCCCCTAATCTAGAAAATTCCAGGCAAATTAGTCCAACATGTGATCTAAACCCAGAGACTTTGAATGAGCCAGCTGCAGGAATTGCTGAGAGCAACATGGATAACTCTCCTTTTGATTTATGCCATGTCTTATTGTCACTCCTAGAGAAAGTGTGCAAATTTGATATCACTTTGAATCACAGTTCTACTCTTTCAGCTAGTGTGGTGCCCACATTGACTGAGTTCTTGTCAGGATTTGGAGACTGTTACAATGTAAGTGGTAACACAGAAAATGAAGTTTCTGCAGGGTGGACAGAAGAACCTGTGGCTTTGATCCAAAGGATGCTCTTTCGATCAGTGCTGCATCTTATGTCTTTAGATATCAGCAGTACAGAAACAATGCCTGACAATTTACGAAGAAATTTAATAGACTTACTCAAAGCAGCATTAAAAATCAGAATTTGCTTGGAAAAGCAACCTGATCCTTTTGTTCCAGGATACAAGAAAACACTACATCAGCCAGTTCAGGATGACTTCGTATTTTCTAGGTATCATCACAGAGCCTTGCTTCTACCTGAGGTTATAGAAGGGGTCTTGCAGATTTTGATCTGCTGCCTACAAAGTGCAGCCTCCAATCCACTCTACTTCAGTCAAGCTATAGATCTGGTTCATGAGTTCATACAGCATGAGGGATTTAGGCTGTTTGAAGTAACAGTGCTTCAAATGGAATGGCTTTGTATGAAGAACGAGGGAGTAACTGGGGAAGCCTCTGAGCATCTGAAGGCCCTTATCAACAGCATCATGAAAATAATCAGTACTGTCAAAAAAGTGAAATCGGAGCAGCTACATCAATCGATGTGTACAAGAAAGCGGCACAGACGATGTGAGTACTCCCACTTCATGCATCACCACAGGGATCTCTCTGGGCTCTCTGTATCTGCTTTTAAAAGCCAGGCTTCCAAAAACCCCTTTGAAACTGCTGATGGAGAAGTTCATTATCCTGACAGATGCTGTTGCATTGCTGTTTGTGCACACCAGTGCTTGCACTTGTTGCAGCAAGTTTCTTTGAGCAGTACTTGCGTTCAGATTCTCTCGGGTGTACATAATGTAGGAATATGTTGTTGTATGGATCCGAAGGCTGTGATTGTCCCATTGCTTCATGCTTCCAAGTTACCAATATTAAAAAACTTTCAACAGCACATATTGAACATCCTTAACAAGTTTATACTGGATCAGCTGGGTGGAGCAGAAGTTTCTCCAAAAATTATGCAGGCATCATGCAATATATGTACTGTTGACTGTGATCAACTTTCTCAGCTGGAAGATGCCTTGCAGGGCAACTCTAGTGATGCTGGTCTGGCATCTAGTTCTTCTTGCAGAGTTCAGGGAATTCTGCCGAGTAGTGGATCTGAAGATATGTTGTTGCGATGGGATGCACTGGAGGCTTATCAGGACGTTGTTTTCGAAGAAGACAAACTGCGTGGCATGCAGATTGCAAGCCATATTTGCCAATTAATTCAAAAGGGAAATGCAGTGGTCCAATGGAAACTATATAACTGTGTTTATAATCCTGTCCTTCAGCGAGGGGTTGAGCTAGCTTGCCACGCTCAGCAACTGGGACTAACAACAGCTGATAAAAACACATGCAGTTACCATAACCAGTGTTTGCCTTCTGAAGTACTTCAGATTTATTTGCAGACGCTCCCTGTGTTGCTTAAATCCAGGTTGGTTGATTTTCTGTTTATTAATGGAAAGCATGCTAATTACGTACAGAGCTTTGTATATTTGCTACTGATCAGAACCTAAGTTTTATTTGGACTGTAGGTTGCACTTGGATATTGTAGGGATGGCAACAAGATAAATATTTGAATAACCTAAGTTTTAATCCTGGATTCATAACTCGTAGAAAGTGAGGGCTCTCTACTCATGAGTTATGGTCTTTAACAAGTCAAAGTGTGTAGAAACAAATAAAATCTTTGTCCAATGTGATATGCTCTTTGCCTCTTCATTCCTCATGCTAAAGTGAGTCAGGAATGTTGAACAGATTGACATGTCGCTTTGCTGTGAGAATTAGACTGCTTTTCTGATCTGTTTCCCTTTGCCTTCAAGAATGGTCTTCATAGAAACCACCTTTCAAAAATAAGGCTTGAGAGTTTTGCTTGTCCTGAAATAACTGTTTCCTATTTTACAAAATCTTGTTCATTTAAACATAGGTTTTTAAAAAAAACAACAAGAAACAAAACCAGCACAACCCACAAACATTCTTCCAAGACATGAAAGAGAAACTTTCCTGTTTATCAATGAACTGATGAAATAGTTGTTTAATACAATATATGGAAGCTTATTAAGAATATTAATGTATCCTTTCATCCAGGAAAGATTCTGATCTTTTCTGTTGGAGTCCTGGTGGACTGGAGTGAATTTAGTAGGTTTATCTGAGACGGTCACACAGACTGGACTAGTATTCCAGTTTATGTAAAGAATTGTTGAGTACATTTTTAACTTTTATCCCAACCTAAACTGTATCAGAAGCTATTCACTTTTGAAAGTGCACTTAGTGGCAAAGAGGCAAGAGAAGTAAAGTTTAGATTTATAAAATTTTAAGATATCCTATTTCCTATTTGCTTAAAGATGGGAATATACAAGTAAGTACATGATTCATGTGATTCTGGAGTGTGTAACTCAGTTACAGTAAAAGCTGATCCTGGGGGAAGGAGATGGGAGGGTAAGGAAGGTGGATGTCTACAAGCAAACAGAGTAGACTAAGAAGCTTACAGATCCTTACCCCAAATTCTCTATGAACTCAGTGTAATACTTGGAGTAGAAAGAATGGAAAAGTATACTTGGAAACAAATATACTGAAACCTTTTTTAGTATTGGACATCCTGGTGTAACAGTGGCTCAAAAAATTGTGCTTGAAAGGCATTCTTCAATTCTATCTGAAATACATAGTCCATGCAACTAGTAGACATAGCTAGTAAAATGTCTTAACACTTCAAGTTTATTTGAGAAGGAATATCTACTTTCTGGTGAAGTCACGGAACTGAGAGAAATAAAGATATTTACTATCTTCAATTGCTAATAAAAGGTTAGGGGGAGGAAGTACTATAAAGAGGAAATATCACAGATAAAATCAAACACATTTAATGTTTTGAGCATCATACATCTTTGTGGTCTACATTTTAGAGGCTAATCAATATTTCCTACATTATGTCTTACAAAAAATATTGAGTTTTCTACCACCAAATGGATGATGCTTACTTGAGTTTCTGGAGTACTGCAAGCAAGTTCCTCCTCTCTTTAATTTGCAGTTTACAGTAATTTATAGCAATTACTGTAAACATGATCAGTCCTTGGTGTTATTCAGGTGTGTAGAACAGAGGGTTATTTTTGGATAAGATGGGTCATCTGAACTACATGAATTTGTGGCTGATTTATAAGGTAACTCTTATGCTTTTTCTTGCAGGATAATTAGACACTTGTTTCTGAGTGGTAATGGAGTGAATCAAATGACAGAGTTAAATTACTTGGATACTTTAAGAAGCCATTCTTTGAAAGTGTTAGAGACTTTGATACTCTGTCTTGGTGATCAGCAGATAGACCAAGCAATGCCAGAACTGGAAGGCCTGAACGGCGAACAAAAGGAGTCTACGTCTGACTTGCCTGCTTCTCTTTGTAGCCAGCATCCTGTTTCAGAAGTTCCTCAAAGCCTCAGCAAGTTTTATGCTGGCTTGAAAGAGGCTTACCCAAAAAAGAAAAAGTTTATGAGCCAAGACATACATGTCAATACGATAAACCTGTTCCTCTGTGTTGCTTTTTTATGTGTAAGTAAAGAAGCAGATGGTGATCTGGATTCAGCTAATGACTCTGAAGATACGTCAGGATATGATAGTACAGCTAGTGAGCCATTAGGCCACAAATTACCGTATCTGTCACTGGAAAGCCTTACTTTGCCCTCTCTGGAACATATTCATAGGGCTGCGGATATTTGGTCCATGTGTCGTTGCATATATTTGCGTAGTTCAGTATTCCAGAGACAGTTCCATAGACTTGGAGGCTTTGAAGCGTGTCACAGATTACTAATCCTGATAATTCAGAAACTTGCAAAAAATAAGGAAAAAGAGCAAGAAAAGGAGAGAGTGGTGAGTGAAAGCAGTAGAAGCTCACATGAGAGTCCTCATGGTGAGCTTCTCAACAAGGATGACTCAGTTCAGTTGGCTAAAAGCAGGAAGGTGACACAACTGGAGCTCGATAGTTCCAATGGTCTTGCTGGTGCAGAACAGCTGGTACCTGAATTGGCCTCCTGTGACAGCTCTTTGAGTAGGGAACACACTTCAGTTACTTCAGCTGCCAGTCTTGAAGGGATAAAGACTTCTGTAAGAGAAGAGACTGAGTGGGCACTTCAAGGTATCAGGCTTCTGGAAGCTCTGCTGACAATCTGTCTACACAGTGCGAGCACCGTGCAGCAGAAGATGGAAGTGGAGATGTCTCACCAGGTACTGTGCAACTTCCCTTAGCTTACTTTACTCATGTTAGTTACATTCATTATTATTTTAATGGTAATGTAGTTGAAAGATCTCTTTGAGATGAAAGAAGCTTATACTGTTATTGTGGTACCGTATTTTTTGTGTAGTACTGAAACCATAGAGTTAAATGATGTGCTTAGTAGTCAGGGGTAGTGGTCAGCAGGCGTGAAAGAATGGGAGTGGGTGGATGGACAAACTGGCAGTTGCTGTTTCTGAGAAGTGTTAGCTTGTCACTCTTTCTATTCAGTCAGATGCTGGTAAGGACTCTGTACCCCTTTGCTTGCTCTCCAACATGGCCATTCTCCAACATGGTCACTCCGCTCTTCTGGGTTGGATCCCTATTCATGCCAGTTGCTTGCTTCTTGGGGTCTGGGAGAGAGCCTTCCCAAGTAATTGGTTGATACAGGCAGGATGAAATTTTTACCTTGCTCACTTTTTTTGAACTGTATTTCTGGTTTATTTTTCATGTATTTGTTATAGTTTGAGCCAGCATGGTCAATATGGCTAAGGGCTGAACTCAACATCAAATACTTTTTTCTGGGTTAATGTATCTCGAGTCCCAGGGAAGGCTGTGATCCTGGCAGATGAAGATTTTGTTTTCCTTTTTTTGCATAAAATGATCCTGACTAGAGGAAAGGGATGGTTTCCTCTGACTAAAAAGGTAGTAGTCGGTGTTGACAACTGTGAATTGCTGGCTGATTATGCCTGTATTTTTTATCTGGTCAGTTATGGCCTGCTTTTTCTGGTTTTCCTCTCTGTAGTCTTTTTGTCCAGTCCCACGTTCTCCAGAGGCTGTCTGAGCTGATGGGATTTGAATGGTGGGAGAGACTTGTGTTTTGTTTTATTTTATTTTTTGAAAGGTTATTCAGTGGAGAATGTGTGTTGGGTGGGATTGAAGGAGAGCTGCATAGACAAGACGTGAGCGTTGTACATAGTGAGTGATGACTGTTCTGAGCGGAGCATGGCGCTTCAGAAAGAGGAATATTAGAGGGCACATGTACTGAAAGGACACTGGGAAAAAAACCTGTTACTTAAGCCTTAGAGGTGAACTAATTCAGTGTTCTACAAAGTCGTTAATTCATAGAAGACACCTTGACTGTGCTTTAATGTTTTAATTGCTATCTTGAATTTTACTTGGCAGTTTGTTACAAAAGCAAGAGGCAGTAGGTACAGGGGAGAACTAGAAACTGGAATTCTGTCCAGGCCACGTGCTATTTTTGTGGACTTGGGTGTGTCACCCTCTGTCTTGTTAACATTAACCTCTCTAGTAATATTGTGCTGTGATCTGAATGCACTGTGTGCTTGAAACTGTTTGAGATGTTTATTTTTGTAACAGCGCTTTTATTTGTGATGTTTGGGAAACGGCGGGTTGCCAGATATTTTTCAGTGGGCGGATTGATTAACCAACTAAATCTCTGTCACGACAAACAGAATGAATCTTTCTTATTGCAGGAGACTGGATGAAGTCTGATGGCTTTAGCTGAGAAGTCAGATTAGTGTAGGTGGAAGGGGAAGTTCTTGAATGAAAGTACTAGACTGTTCTGTTAGCCAAAACAGAGTAACATGAATCAAAATGTTTGTCTCCTCCAAAACACAGAATACCTGTGTGGATGACATCTTACTTCAAATAAGAGAGCAGCTTGCTCAATCAAAAGTGATAGAAACTGACTTGGCAAAGCCTCTGTTTGATTCACTGCTTCGTGTTGCATTGGGCATTTTTTCTGCTGATCTGGATCATTCTGAAGAAAAAATTGAAAAGGTATGAAACACCAACTAAGTAGTCTAGTTCTAAATACTGCAAGGTCTGGTCAGTCAGATTTATGTTTGGGTCTATTTTTAAACTCAAAAGGATATATTTAAATGTGTTTGGTAGTTGTGGCTGTTGAAGATTTAATTCTCTGATTCTCATATGCAAGTGTGTAAGTTGAATGCTGGTTATTGATATGCTCCACACACTTACAGCTCAGAAGTGAGTCATGCCCCACAAAGGAGCAAGCTGTGTTATATTTTATAGACATACCTGAAACCTGCCATTCTCTTTGCTCTTTCATCCCACAACAGTGTGATAAAACTCTGAAAGGGAGAGCTTCAAACAGGCATGTTCACTGACCTCAGTGGCTGCAGACATCTCTTCACCTTAGAGGGAAGGTGCATGTTTATGATGATAGTGATTTCTTGGAAACAGTTATTCTTAATGCACTGGCCACCTGCTTCCCGAAGCTTTGGTCAGGTAGTTAGTACGAAAAATCCATCTTTGTAGAATCCTTTTTTTTATGTAAGAATGAAGTATTCATAAAAAGTATCTCCAGTTTCTTGAAAGAGTATGATTAGTTTGTATCTTTTGCCAGTGGGCTGGGAGAAAATAGGTATCTTGGAAGGTTCTGAATTATTTGTTTTTCTGACCAAAGATGGTAAATTTGTGTTATACAGACACATTACACTGAAAAGGAGCCTGTGTCACAACCTGAAGATATTTCTGAAGAAACTGAAGAACCACAGTGCTGTAGTCTTAAACTTTTTGCTGAAGAGGAAGGATATGAAGCAGATAGTGAAAGTAACCCTGATGATAGTGAAACCAAGAATGAAGGTAGATTAACTTTCTGACTGTACAAAGCATCTTTCTGACATAGCAAAACTTGCTTGTCTTTTGAGATGTGCAAAAATAGGGTGAGCATCACAGACCTTTAACAGGTAGAAATAGCTTAATTTTTTTTGCTTTTTTGATTGTCATGGAGATACTGTCATGCACTGTCATGTGATTTTTCTGAGTTAAATAACTAAAAAACTGCTTCTGCCAACCTTTTAACATGAAATAAAATCGTTTACATTTATTTCCTTTCTTGGCAGGCTCAGAGTTCTGTATAGATGCTTGAGGCTCTATTACAATGGTTTTACTGTCATACTTCATGATTGCATATTTCATCACTACTATGTGTGTCTGGTTCCTAGGAAATGAAGGCACATAGTTTAAAAGCGTTTGAGTGAAATAAATCCTTGCCCTTCTTTATTGGCAGGAGGATACAAAAATCTGAAGTAGAATAGTAGAAGATTATATTAACTTCTGAAAACTGCTTATAAGCTAGTGACTATTTTTGTTTTTTACCTCTGAGGAAGTATGTCCTTGAATGTTCTGTTAAAATCATGCAAACTGTATTTAGCTGAGTAAGTTTTCAGTAAGATGTGTTTTCTTTCAGGAGCAGACACAAAGGCAGAACCAGGATTTACTGGTCCTTCAGGTTACTTTAATGACCTAGCTGAAAGCATCAATCAAGGAGAATTAATGTATCCTGAAATCTGCATGTTAGAATTAAACTTGCTCTCAGCTGGTAATGCAAGTTTAGATGTGCTTGCTCATGTATTCCAAAGCTGCCTGAAAATCATCATCCAGAAGGAGAGGAATGCCACTGTACTTATAGAACAGGTAAAAATGTTATTAAACAAAGGCAACAGCTTGGCAGTTCTATATCTGATTTTCTTCAGTTTTATAGTACCAATATACCTAATAGTGATCTCAGAAATATTCTCACTTGTTATGGCATTTGATGAGACCTGAAACAATGTAAATGACTGATATTGCCAGCTGCATTGCATTTGAGTTACCGGAAACTATAGAAACTCTAGTTAACTAATGTATTAACTAATGTATTGAAAGATATTTGACCTACAAATGTTTTGAGTTTCACAGTTGCCTTATTTTATCAAGACTGTTCAGTCACTAGAGTTATGGAGAGATAGATACAGACTGTCAGGCCACTGGGAAAAAAAGCACAAAAAACCAAAACAAAAAAATAAGTATTTTCTTGTATAAGTATATATGTAGACATTCTAAATATATATGTATTCAATATGTATATTTAGAAACTTTCAGTGATGTACCTCAAAAACATGTAATGCTTTTATTCTTCATAAATTTATAATAGAAATCAGTTATGCACATGTTGATGTCCTCATCCTTTGGAATTTCTGATGGTTAGCTTATTTTTTGCTCTTTAATAGCTAAATTGAGTATGCCTCTTTAGCAAAAGAGGAAAATATGGTTAAGTAATCTAAGCTTAAAATGCTTTTTTCTATAATCACTTGACTAAGAAGCAAAGTTAGTCCTTAAGAGCTTAAACAAAAGCAGGAAAGGAAAACATTGTTTTATTTCAGTACTCCAGTTGTTTGTGTGAATTAGTAACTTTAAATCACTAGCACACATGTATTTCTCTTTTCTGAACGTCAACATATGAAATTAACTCAAAATAATTTTATTTTCATTAATCTTCAATATTGTTTAGAAAGAGCAACCTATTGAATTAATCAGTTTAGAGATTTTGAATACCTCTATTTAGAGATTTTTCAAATTACCTTTAAGATGCATTTGTGAAGGAAGCTCATAAGTAAATGGCTTTTTTTAATTACTTTTTAAAGTGGTCTTGCATAAAAAGCTTGGGGAAAGATTGAATTTGCTTTCCGTATTTCATCACTGTATACCAACATGCTGTATTTTGTCACAACCTCCCCTGTAACAGAACTACAGGATTTGACAGAACACAAGGGAGATCTCAGCTGCTGAATTGATAATGTCTCAGGTTTCTTTGTAGAATAATTTGGATTTCAAAGTCTCTTTTCTGCAACTGAACTGTACAGAACATAAAAGAATATCCATTAGCAAATATAAAAATTTCCATAATTTAAAGCAACTGGAATTGTCTTTAAAATCCATAGTAGACAAGAATGGATTGAAAGAAATTAGTTCTTGGAACTGGTGTATATTTGCCAGGTATCAATTTTCCCTGCATTTTTTTAATAGGGAGCTGTTAAACATCTTTTGGGAGGATTTCTGAACATCTTGACACAAACGGAGTCTAGTTTTCATGGTGAGTTCAAGGTCTAAGTAACTTAAATATTGCTTTTTATAACTTAATGTACACACACTCAAATTTCTAGGTAAATTGACAATACAAATTCATTGGCATGTGTGAATTTATGCAGCTGCTTTAACTTGTGACAAGTATGTAACTCATGTAAACACAGGGTTATTTCTGAGCTAGCGGAAATCTGTTATTTAAACACATGCTGGCAGATCTGAAAATGGTAATTGAAATCATAAACCTAGGGTGACAGTGTTAACAAACATTGATCAGAAAAATAGCAGTTATCTTCCTGATTAAATAGGACTCCATCACAACATAAGTTGTTATTTCAAATTTCTTTTTAACACGGGTCTTAGTGATGTCTTGTTTGAGTTTTCTAAGTGGAAAACAGCTAACTAATCCAAGAATGTGGAAGCAAATTAAATGCTTGCCCTAAGGTAGCTTCACATAACGAGGTTGCTCCACAGGAGGAGATGATGTAAATCCATCCCAGGACTTTGATCCCTGGCTTTGTGGGGAGAGCCTTTGCAATGTAGATGGTGAGTTCCCAGACTTCCAGACTCCACTTTGCGGACCTAGGACCAGACTCACTGTAGCCATCTAGATTCAGTCAGTGAAATTTTGAATGATAGTGTCAGGAAGTGCTGTTAGATCCCTCTAGAATTCATCTTATAATTCTTACTGCTTCCTGAATTTGAAATTTTGCAAAGCATTCTGAATCCCATGTTAATCTTTCCTCATAATAGTATGAAATATGAATTTTTTTGAGCTCTTAAAAAGTTCTTTTCAAGAATATTTTGTCTCCTTATTTTTTTAGCATGTCAGATGGTACTAGTAGACCTGTTAGTTTCCTTGATGAGTTCACAGACATGTTCAGAAGAGTTAACTCTTCTTCTGAGGATATTTTTGGAGAAGACACCTTGTACGGTATGTATGGAGTAGCATGTAGCAAAATTCAGAGACTTAATGAGAAAAATGAAGCAAAAAGCATCTTTTTCTGTCCAAGTATTTTGGGAAATAAGGAGACTGTAACAGCAACATTCCAACTGATGAGAGCAAATAAAATTTTGTTGATGAAATAATTCATTCTCATAACATGAAAAGGAAACAGGAGACAAGAAAGGAGAAGATTTTGAAGTCTGTGTTAGAGTCCTGGGAACTCTCTTTAGCACAAGAAAACAAGATTCCTCTTGAGGAGACTGACATTGTGGTTATGGATGACAGAACACTAATACTGTAAAATTTGAAGCCATCCCTTTAAAGTTATAAAGCATGTCACTATTTCAGAAATGCTTTAGCAGCAGGAATTACTTTCAAATTTGTCTTAAGTTGTCTTGTGTAATGCTGTAATCTACTGCCTGTGTGGGATATACTGCTGAAATACCTATTTGTTGGTTTGTGTGGGAGTCTGTAGAAAAAAAAACAAGTGGAAGGAAATTAAAAAAAAAAAAAATACTGTGGGGTCTGAAATGGTACCAAACCAAACAAGGAGACACAAGTCAATTTTTCAAAGGTAGCTTGCAATAATTGGCTAAGTAAGTGGAGAAACTTTTTGGCTTAAGGGCTCAGCTAGCTTTGTTACTGATCATGCAATAACAAAGCGATGGCTTGTGTGCATTCTTAACCAGCCTCAAAAATGGGGTAAAAGGGTGGTCTCTGTTAGCATGCTAACAAATGTGAGATAAGATTGTGTAATGACCACCTGCTGTGGTTCAGCTGTTTCTGAAGCATAGTAACTTGAAGATTGATCTGCTCTGACTAAGTCCCCAGAACTGTTGGGCCATAGTCTGTTGAAATTGCTGCTTGATGCTTTGTAAATGTGTGTCAGTTTGGATATGAAAGTCCACCTCTGTTGGGAAAACATGAATCCAAATTTAAATGAGGAGTGTTTTTTTTTTTAAAGTTAGATGACACTTAACTACATGGTGTAAATAGTTTGGGGTTTTTTTTTCTCTAATTTGTTTGGTTTATTTCTTCTAGGAGATACTACTCAAGGGTGTATTGAAGATTATAGAAACTAATATTTATATGAACCCATTGCAGTACCTTCCCTTCCCTTTGCTACACGGCACAAATTTGAATAGTAGTTCTTCACAAAAATCTGGTAGCACTTCCAACAGCAAAACTCCTGGACTGTTAAAAAGAGCAAAATTTTCACAGAGTAAGAAAGAGGCAGATGGTGAAAATTTGAGTCACCAACTGCTTTCTTCTTGGCATGTAGCCCCAATTCACTTGCCTTTAGTTGGACAAAACTGTTGGCCACACATGTCTGAAGGCTTCAGTGTCTCACTGTGGTTTCATCTGGAGTGTGCTCACGAAACAGAAAATTCAACAGAAAAGGGGAAAAAAATCAAGAGAAGGAGCAGACTGGTAGCTGTAAGAGAGAACAGCTTTGACAGCACAGGTGAGGATATAGTAATTCCTGTTTCTATTTAGGTAGCACTGAAGGATTCTGGTTACAAGTATTACTAATTGATGTGCCATATACAAAAGGTTGGATTTTCTCTTATGATGGATATTAAACAGGGGTGGTAATCTTTCTGATTTTTCTTTCAACTGTATCATATGCTTAAAGATTAGACATTTCCAGACTTGGTCATTAAGTTAGATTAATTGCTGCTTCCTTAAAAATCTAGTATTCTCACTGAATTTGTAACCTCAGTAAAATGTCTTCATATTACTTCATGTTATGCTGAAGAAAATATTAAATGCTGCATCTGAAAGGTCCTGGGAAAAGACTGCTCTCAAGTGTATTTGGTCTTGTGTATTGGTGAAGCAAGTGGCTTTTGTGCTCTTTCTGTTTAATAGAGAGCTAGTAAATCTTTGTGATTTAGGATTTAAATATTTGAACTCTTAACTAAAAGATGCTTTGAATCCATGAAGTCAGAGCCTGAGGCTGAGTCAGGAAAGTTAAAGGATTTATACTTGTGTGTGTGCCATTGTAAATGTCAATAGCTGTAAAACGTGTGTTTGTTTATACTTTTGTAGAGACCTACCTGCTCCCAAACTCTTTTGAGCAGATTGTAGGAGGAAAAATTCCTTAAGTTATTTAAAATGCCTGCCAGTAATAGCACCTGGAATATCTTTTACTTTACTTTTTCTTTTTTACTGTAGTTGAGTAAAAAGGGGGAAAACCCAACCCTGAATCTTGAGACTCACTAGTGCTGCTTTTAAAGTGTAGTATGATTTGTATAAAAAACAAATAAACAAAAAACCCAACAAAACAAAACCCTAAAGATATATTGGTGCACAGTAAGACTGCCAGTTTGACAGGAATGCAATACGACACAGCATGTGGAAAGCATCATTGAATTAGTGTATTCATCCTTAATGGGTTTACATGATTACAAACAAAAACATGTGAAGTGCTGAGTTAATGTCAAGCTCCTCTGTTTCAGTATGAGACCTAGGTCTCTGAAGAGAATTGCGCACATTACTCAGCTCGCTTTAAAAAAAAAAAAAAGAAAAGAAAAGCTAACCAAAAAAACCTCAACTAGACAAAACTCAGTTCTCTGCAGTACCTAAACTATTTCTTTTCACACTTGATAGCTGGCAAGATAGGCATTGTTGTTATGTTGTATTGTAATTGTGTATAAACATGTTTATATTTCTAGAAGAAACCAAGTCTATAGGAATGGAATACCCAAGCCTGGGAGATAAACTTGTTGAAGATGGCTGTATTCATATAATTTCACTGGGTTCCAAAGCACTGATGATACAAGTCTGGGCAGACTTGAACACCGGAGCATTCATATTTCGGTATGGTGTGTTAGTACAAAAGCAATCTTGTGAACATGTGTATTGTTACTTTCAGTAGCAGCTTGCAGGGAATACTGGTGTAGACTAGAGAACCAATTTCTATAGTAGAGTAATCTTGCACACTGATGGCAACATCAAGTTTATTGCCTACAGATCTACAGGATTATTTGCTTAAAATGTTAGTGTCTGGTCTTGCATGTTTCATGTAGTCGTATATAAATAATTGCCCAAAGCAAGATGCAAGATCAGTCATCAGCATAATACTTGAACTGCTACCTTGCATTACATTAATGGAATGACACAACAAATGTGTGAAGATAAGCAAAAGCTTTTGTAGCTGTAGGTTTTCACACCTTAAGTGTGAAAATTGTTGTTATTTAATACCACGGCAATCTTGGTTTTAATCATCTGAACGCATTTTAGGTCTAATTTAGTTCTCATAAGTAAAGTATCCTTAAAATGGGTCTAAAGCTACAGATTTAGAACCCTTTATTTCATGACGTTCAAAGCACCTGTGTTTTTTCAATAAACTGAATGTAATTTCTATGTAAACCAGAGATAATATTCTTACCTTAAATGTAAGCAGATTCATCCAAACAAGTTAAATAAGTTGAAACCATAAAGTGAAGGTTTTCCTAGCTTATGTTGAGCACTCTAAACATAGCATTGTGATGAAAAAATTATGTGTGAAGGTTTAAAGAATGCGGTCTCAAAGTAACTGAGGCCAAAAAAATTGCAGATTCGGGGCTTAAGATGCAAATTTGAAAACAAACACACACTTGTTTTTCCCCTTTTTTGTTTTCATAGTATGTGCATGGATCCAAATGATGAGATGAAAGCTGGTCTGCTGGCACAGGCTGAATCTCCAGAGAATGTTTTCCTTATGGGCAGGTGGCAGCATTTGGCCATAACGTATCTGCAGCAGCCAGAAGGCAAGAAAAATATCCATGGAAAGCTGTTGCTGTGGGTTTCTGGTCAGAGGTAAAGTATCCATTAGCTGCACTTAAATATTTATCTTCTTAAAGATGTTCTCTGTTAGGAAAACATCTGCACTATTCTGGTGCAAGCTGAAGTTACAGTTGAGTATTCTTCTGGTGGTAGGAGAGTGGTGTCTTACACTGCTAGGAATTCCCTAGAAATATCCAGAATGGTCTTGATTACTCTGAGAGTCTTCAGCTCATATTGTGGACCAATGTAGACATAAGTGTTTTTCTTCATCATGAATAAGTGAAAGATTTAAGTACTACACAATTTTGTGTAAGATCCAAAAAAAGCTATGGCATGAAGTTAGCAGTAGGCATAACGTCTCTAAGTTGAGAATCTAAACTAAGGAGGTATATTTCAGGTACTGGCAATATTGATGAAAGCAAGAATGAATAGGAGATGGAGAGAAGATAGTAATTTTGTTCCACTGAGTAATGAAGGGGGGAGGAGTTAAAAAAACCCAAACCTTCAGACAAGATCTGAACTGATGGTGGAAGTATTACTTTTTCCTCTAAAAACTTAAGATCTGTGCTCCTAAATGAGATAACTGATGCTAGGTTGCGTAGGCCTGCATCTGCATGAAATACTGGTTAGAGAAAAAGGAATTTATTAAATATCACAGTTTCTATCCTTTCTTCCTAAGCTTCCAACTACAAAGACTTCCTTTGTGTCCCAAATACGAAACGGGTGGTCAAAATGCTGTGTTGTAAAACAGTTAGATGTATCACAAAAAATCTTTATTATTCCTCTAGAATTTGGTCAGAAAACAAGCAATGTTATTAAAGACATTCCCAAAACTATAACTATGAAAAAAGCTCTTGCACAGGTTTTTCTTCCTGCAGTTAAACCTGGAATTGTAAAGTATAATACTTGTTTCACTTTGTTCTTGAAACTACACAGAGTTAATATTTAAATTTTAATTTCCTCCGCCCCATTGTTCAGTCTGTGCTTGCTGATAGGCAGTGATGTCCAAATATGGAGATATAGAGGAAACTAAAAATACTACAATGTCCTGCTCATGTGCAGTTAATGAGGCTGCTCTATATATAGAGTTAGTTGCCAATTTGCTAATGGTTAGGCTCTTCCAGGAAGCTTCAGATGACCTTTGCAGTCCAATTGGTCTGTTTATGTAAGTGCATATAAGGTTAATTGGATGCTTTCTGAAAGCATCAGGCTTATTGCCCATGGGTGTATAACACACTAACTCTGACAGTGTTCCCTGGCATAAGCAATTCCTCAACATGGTATCTTCCAGCATATGTGAACCACAGTTTTGATGATATGCATTAGCATATTCAAAGGCCTTTGACTTTTTAGGAATGGTAGAAATTCTTGATAAATCTTGATATTTTAGAAGTGTGTGTAGCATTATGTGCAGTTTCTTCTTTGAGATCAGAATGAAGGAGGAAGGAATTTCAGATCGATCTAGGAAATCTTGACTGTATGGCAACCCTAGCTGGGACTCCGCTTCTCTTTCTGTGCAGTATTTGAATACATACATCATCATGTAATTTAGAAGCTGAAGATGGCTTTAGTAATTTAATATTAATAACAGCATGGCTTCTCATCTACTAAATATTAAAATCTGTTTTAAGCCTAAACTGTATACCTTAGCCATATTGATCACTTCTTAATATTTAAACTTGTTCTTTTGTATGTGTTTTTAGGAAATGTGAGATTAATTTAGATTATGCACTACCAAGAAAATCAAGCTTATCATCTGACAGTAATAAAACATTTTGTATGATTGGCCACTGTACATCATCTCAAGAAGAATTGCTTCGATTGTCGGGTAGATGGGATCTTGGAAATCTGCTTCTTTTTAATGGTACTTTTTATGCTTTTTTGTTTGAATAAGCCTTTCCTGCTCCCCCTCCAAGATTTTTTTGTTTAACATGCCAAGCTTTTAGAGTAAAAGCAACAATCAATTCTTTACCAGCATAATATATCAGAGAGAAGTAGGCAAATGTTTGTGTTGGGTACTGCCTAATCTGTCCTTCTGCCACTATTATCTTGCTTTCTTTTTAGTGCCATAATTGGTAATTCCAGTTACTTTAGTGTTTCTTTAAATTTCTTTAAATAATACCTTGGGGTAGGGGATGGAGAGATGGTGGTACTTGCTCTGTTTTCTTAAAGCACACAGGCTCTCCCAGTTGGAAAATTGATTTCACTTACCTGCTTCTAAGCTACTAGTTTCAAATTATTTAAAACATAAAAGTAAACAAAATCTGAACCACTGAATACTCTGAGTTAAACATGCTTATTCCTGAAACTGCTGATGTTATTTTGGGGTTTTCTTAGATGTATAATTCTCCTTCCTCTTTGGAAAGTCTTGTCCAGGACTTCTGGGTATTTGCTTAGTGATGAAGGCTGGTACCCCGCTGGTTGCCATCTGGCATTTCTTCATGTGCAGTGGCCCGGCCAGCACTACTACACAAGTGAAATCAGTTTGCCAGGGTGTGTGGTCTGTGCAAATGTCATGCATGTGGATATAGTGTATTTGTCCAGGCCACAGGTGAGATGTTTGTGATAAATGTTAGCTCCACCTGGTGAATCTACATGGTCTGATTGCTGTGTGCCTACAGCCAGCAAAATTGATGTATCCAGAGAGCACTGGATTTACTGCTATACAGTTGTCATGCACCCATACGTCACAGACTTGGGTCCTTCTTGGATGCTTCTTCAGAATTTGTGTTCTCACAAACAGACCTGAGATGTGCTGTCCAGAAAGGGGAGGGAGGTTCACTTGGCCTTCTACTTCCTACATATTTTAGTTTTTTCCTCCCTGTTAATTGTAGTGAGCTTTTATTGTTGCTACATCCTTCTCGGTCATTCTACCTGACTCTCCATGATGTTGTAGCGTGTTGTTGCTGTCTGTTATCTTGCTATGCTTTCAAAACTTCAAGGAGGCTGGGATAGATGACTTTTCAATTTTAAGAAGTGTAATTGATCATTCAGAGCTGCTGGTCTTCAGTTCATGCAGATCGTTTTCCTGGCTTGGTTTCAGTTGCCTTTGCCACTGGATTGATCTGGCCTGTGATGTGTCAGAAGTTGCTGGTCTACAGTAGCTAATAGCAAGCATTGGACTGTACTGATTGTTCTTCTTCAGCAGGGTCTACAAAAGACAGCCAGAGATCTTCCTTGTAAAGTCTCTGATGCAGCCAATATATTAATTTTTTTTATTGAATATTAATGAGTTAACAGCTTCTTTTCTGGATTTCAGGTGCAAAGATTGGACCAGAGGAAGCATTTTACTTGTACACATGTGGGCCAGACTTCACATCTGTAATGCCTTGTAAATATGGCAAAACATTGACTGATTGCTCTAAGTATATAACTAGAGAGATTCTACAGTGTGAACAAATTAAGGAGCTCTTCATGGCAAAAAAGGAAGTGGATGTTGGGCCTTTAATTGTAAGTTTCTACTTAAAAGCTGTTCTTAATCTCTTAAACTGATTAAGAAACTGGGAACACATTTCCTACTGTCTCCCAAAGTGCTTCACTTTCTCAAAGCAAGCAGGAGTAAATCCAGTTCTCATTAAAATCACTGCAGGGTTCTTCCCACTTATTTCAATGGGAGTTGAACTCCACACAGGGTGGCCATTTCATCTTCAAGTTGAATTCTGACAACTTCTAGATGTTCTAGCTTCTATAATACTGCATATTTAATCTATCAGATAAGTAGGCACCTCTAGATGCCCTCGGATGAATACATAGCTCTTCTCTCCCTTAGTGTAAAGGTAGCCAAGGACAACTTAATTAAACTTCTAACATTAAAACTGAGAGGAGAGGAGAAAGAAGGCTTTATCTGGCTTTAACAGGAAGCAAAAGACTTTGGGACCACTTGGCCAAACTGGACATTAAGTCCATGGGCCCTGATGGGATGCACCCAGGAGTGCTGAGAGAGCTGGCAGATGTTATCGCTGTGCCACTCTATCATCTTTGAAAGGTCATGGAGAACAGGAGAGGTGCCTGAAGACTGGAGGAAGGCCAACATCACTCCAGTCTTCAAAAAGGGCAAGAAGGAGGACCCTGGGAACTACAGAGCAGTTAGTCTCACCTCCATCCCTGGGAAGGTAATAGAGAGACTCATTCTAGATGTCATCTCCAAACAAGTTGAAGAGCAGGGGGTTATTGGAAGTGGGCAACATGGGTTTACCAAGGGTAAATCATGTTTGACCAATCTGATAGCTTTCTACGATGCTATAACTGGTTGGTTGGATGAGGGGAGGGCAGCAGATGTCATCTACCTTGACTTCAGCAAGGCTTTTGACACAGTCTCCCATAGCATCCTCATTGGGAAACTAAGGAAGTGTGGGCTGGATGAGGGGACAGTGAGGTGGATTGAGAACTGGCTGTGTGACAGGACCCAAAGGGTAATGATTAATGGAGCAGGTTCAAGCTGGAGGCCTGTAACCAGTGGTGTCCCCCAGGGGTCAATACTTGGTCCAGTCCTGTTCAACATATTCATCAGCGACCTGGACGAGCAGATCGAGTGTATCCTCAGCAAGTTTGCTGATGATACCAAACTGGGAGGGGTGGCTGACACCCCGGAGAGCCGTGCTGCCATCCAGCGAGACCTGGACAGTCTGGAGAGCTGGGCAAGGAAGAACCTCATGAGGTTCAACAGGGAAAAGTGTAGGGTCCTGCACCTGGGGAAGAAGAATGTTAGGCACCAATACAGGTTAGGTGTGGACCTGCTGGAGTCAAGTTCTGAAGAGAAAGATCTGGGGGTTCTGGTAGACAGCAAAATGACAACGAGCAAGCAGTGTGCTCTTGTGGCCAGGAAGGCCAATGGAATCCTGGGCTGCATAGGGAAGAGTGTGGCCAGTAGGTCGAGGGAAGTCATTCTCCCCTTCTACTCTACACTGGTGAGGCCACAACTGGAATACTGCATCCAGTTCTGGGCTCCCCAATTCAAGAGGGATAGGGAACTACTGGAGAGAGTCCAGCGAAGGGCAACGAAGATGATTAGGGGATTGGAGCATCTCCCTTATGAAGAAAGGCTGAGAGAGCCGGGACTCTTTAGCCTGGAGAAGAGAAGGCTGAGGGGAGACCTTATTAATGCCTATAAGTATCTCAAGGGTGGGTTGAAGGAGGAGGGAGCCAGACTCTTTTCAGTGATTGCCAGTGACAGGACGAGGGGCAACGGGCACAAGTTGGAACATAGGAGGTTCCACTCAAATATGAGGAGAAGCTTCTTTACGGTGAGGGTGACAGAGCCCTGGAACAGGCTGCCCAGGGAGGTTGTGGAGTCCCCTTCTCTGGAGATTTTCAAGACCTGCCTGGATGCAGTCCTGAGTAACATGCTCTGACATGCTCTAGGCAATCCTGCTTCAGCAGGGGAGTTGGACTAGATGATCTCTATGGTCTCTTCTAACTCTAAAAAATTCAGTGAAATTCATCCCAATTCTTTTGAGGGTTTTGAGGCAGTAAGTTTGCACCAAGTTTGGCTGAAAAGTCATTTTCCAGCTGG
This sequence comes from Numenius arquata, assembly GCF_964106895.1. Taxonomy (NCBI): domain Eukaryota; kingdom Metazoa; phylum Chordata; class Aves; order Charadriiformes; family Scolopacidae; genus Numenius; species Numenius arquata. The sequence continues at coordinate 24,332,292 of NC_133577.1, read as the reverse complement.
CAGATCTAAGCTTTTCCTAATTTTTCCTGCCTAAAACAGCCACGCCAGATGCAGGTGTAAGTATAGGTACATTAGAAAAAGAATAAAATAAAACTTTCCTATCAGTGGAGCCTACTATATTTGGGGAATTGTCTTCATGCTCTGGTAATTCCTGCTGTATGAATTGTTTCCACTAGAGGGATTTTTCTGATCTTGTTCTACAGTAGCTCTGTAGCTGTAGGCAAAGGGTCATTCTGTCTGGATGTGATCCTTGTAAACAACGGTACTAAATTTTGAATACGTTAAGAAGGAATTAATGGAATAAATAAAAAGCTTAGACAATCAGTCATGCAACTTTTAAGCTTATTTTACCTTACAAAACACCAAGAAACCAGAGAGAAGAACTATGAGCTCAAGTGATACATTAGCTTCTGCGCTTTTGCATAGAATGCAAGTGCCTTAAATGTAATTATTTCTCTATTTGAAATAACCTCCCAAATATGACCATTTTACATTTTCTGTGAGCATGAGATGGTTACTTTCTGTAAGAGCTTTGGTTTTGGTCTAAGTCTTCATCAGTAATGAAACTTCTTCCATTGAGATCCTTTTATGGCAAAGCTGATTAAAGGATAGACTTAAACAAAAAAATGGAGAAATTTGGAAAAAAAAAAAAGCAGATAACTTTCTATTTTGGATGCACTACTTCAGAAAGGGAAGCAATTTGCCCAACACCTCTGTATGCTCAATTTCTTTTAAATTTGTCAGTAACTGTGTTTATGCAAAATAGTTGCAATTCTTCAGGTGATGAGGAGTATCCTTGGTGGATTTTTAGTGCTTTCTTAACTTTCTGTGCCTTAGCTATTGTGTACACTTGTGGAAATTCAGGAATCCTGTCGCTTTTTAGTGCGCATGCATCTACGCGAAACTTAAGAGTGTGCTAATGGTAGAGTAGAAATGGACTGCCAAAGTTGCTGCTACTTGCTGTTAGGTGGCTTTTGTGTGTGGCTTTGTGTTTTGGGGTGTTTGTAGGTGGTTGTTATGGTTTTTTTTAACTTGGAAAAGAACTTAAACTTCTCTTGTTTCAGGAGAGTCTTGCCGTTGTTTATACTACGTGCTGCCCTGGCCAGTACACCATATATGAACCTGTTATTAGACTGAAAGGTCAGGTGAAAACTGTACCTTCTCAGAGACCTTTCAGTTTGAAAGAAGTTCAGAGCAATGCATTGGATTCTCATCACCTGAAAGCACTTCAGCCTGTTGAATATAAAACTCTTCAGGGTATACTACATGAAATTGGAGGAACTGGTGCATTTGTTTTCCTCTTTGCTAGGGTAAGGGGGCTGGAGAAGGGGGGTGCATGTATGTATTCTCCCATATAAAATTTTCTTTGGATCTTGAGCAGGAAATCACATGTTCTAGCTGCCTTGCCTTAGTCTGCATGTGATTTCTTTTTTCTTAAAGAAAACTTGTTGAAAATACCTGTGGCATAACACAGGCTATGTCATGCAGGTTATCTTAGATTGGAAACTTAATTATAATTCTACTATGTAATGTTTTTTATAATATTGCTCGTATGTAAAATATGGTGTTACATTCTGATGTAGAGAAGGGGCTTCTGATTGTCAAAAGAGGTTATTTTTAGGAGTTTTGTAGAACTGATCAGAAACTTGGTCTCTGATTTTTAAAGGCACTTAAATTCATTGCATGTCTTTAACACTTTAAACATGGGATACTCACAGTGCAAGTATGAATACATATAAGACTAGAAAGTGTGCAGAGCTTTAATTTTATCTAAGAAATAGTGAGAGTTTTTTCAGATAATTGTTCAGCCACTTTCAAAGGCTTATCTTAAGCAAAATTGTAATTTCAAAAACATTAAGGCTATGAGCCTTACTACTTAACTGTGACCTTCACATGGAGGCTAATATTTGTGCTAGGAGTTTCTGAAGTACTACAGTTAATTAAAAATTCTAATGTAGGTTTAAGACTTGTTTGTTTTATATGCCTTTGGTAATGGTAGTGTTCTGAAAGATGTGTAGAGAGTAACCAATGCACATTAGACTAGAGACAGTCAGGTGTTCAGACTTCTGGATATGAAGACACTGCTGTAATCTTAACATTGATAGTGAAATCTAAGGAGAAAATCCTTATTCATGTTACTGTATTATGTAAATTTATGTGAAGCATGTGCTACAGATCCTGGTGTAGACTCTATCTGCATCAGTAAAGCAAGCAAACAATAGATCAGCTGTCAGACAGTATAGGTATACATGTGTATAAGTACAGCAGAATTAACAGGTACACAGCAAAGGAACCTATAGGAAAACTCAAATTTTATTCATGTGAGATTTCCTTCTTGTACATTTTTGGTAGACATGCTATTTGCTCTTGGGATTCAAGAATCGCAGGAAGCAGAGTGAAGAATTGTCCATGGTCTTCATCTAGCAAATTGCTTGTCTCTTTATGGAGAAAATAAAATTCAAATGTTTGATGCTTTGAGGTAGAGATAGTCTAGAGCTTCAGAAACTTTAACTTAAATCTTTCCTTAAATGTTTATGAAACATATTTTTCCAGGGCAAACAACAGAATTTATTCTTATTAGTGGCTTATGAATTTCATGGCCTTGTGACTTTGTAGCATAGCAAGAATAAATAGGTGCCTTCTACTTAAATTTTATTTTAAATGGATTTTTTTCTTTAGAATGGATTCTAGTAATAGGACTTTTATTTTCTTAGCAGATCATCATTTACCACAGTAGGAATTACTTCAGATATAGTGAATGTATACACATAGGCAAAAATGAAGGTTAGGTACCTAACCTCAAAATTTTTAAAACAAACTTAATCCAGAAGTTATGATTTAAGACTGCGACAAGGCATTTTTAAGACTTTCTTCTAAATGTTTCTCACTTAAACTATTTTATTAAATTTGCCTTCAGGTTGTAGAGATTAGCAGCTGTGAAGACACCCAAGCTTTAGCATTACGACTTATACTATCTTTAACAAAATACAATCAACAAAGGATACAGGAGATGGATAATTGTAATGGTTATTCTATGATTCATCGAGTGTTGATCAAGCCAAAATGCATTGTTGGATTTTGCATGCTGAAGGTAATGCTCTTTAAACCTGATACTTTGTTCAATGTTAGCACAAATTGAGAAACTTTGTGATTTTAATTCTGCATTTGAAGCTGTCTTCACAAAAGTGGAACGCTGATTTGGAGCAAGTTTTGTCTGGGAGTGGTTTGCCTTGAAAGAGAACAAAGTGGTGAAAGACCCTGATTTCAGAGGAGAAGACGGGGGTCGGGAAAAGCAACTTTGCTTCTCTGAAAGCAAAGATCTTTAAACCTAACTTCATAAACAATTAATAAAAATACTTGAGTGCATTTAAATCTTAAAAAAAAATTATATTGGTCTTATAAGAATGAAGCCTCTTAAATGCATCCAGTGGGGTTACTAAACTCAGTAACTATTTTCAAAGTTGACCAGGTAGACATATGCCTTCCCTGAAAGTTTGATCTCTCTTTAAAGACCTTTTTGATAAATTGGATAGGACAACTGTACTGCTTGTGCTTATGACATTCAAAAGAATTTTCCCCCTCTTTAAGACTCTCCTTGAAGGATGCTGCAGTGATGAGGTTCTGTATATAAATGAAAATGGGCAATTCGTGCTTGACACAGATTCTACTGCGGTTATCCAAGATGTTCAACTGTTAGAAAAACTGCTGCTTGACTGGAAGATATGGTCTAAAGCCAAGGTAACTACTTTCATTTTGGAAAGATTTTAAGTATAAAAGTCAATATTAAAAAAAAGTGATGAAGTGTTATGAGGTCTGAAATTAATTTCTCTAGTTAGATGTCAGTAAGTACTAAAAATTTCTAAAATTAATGGTTCTTGTTTTCCTCTAAATAGCTGGTAGTAGCATCAAGCTCCCATTATTAACAATGCAGGTAGCGTTAGTGTATTAAATTCTGTAAATGTAATTTATGTAAATGGATTAATTTTATAGGGTAACTTAAGACTGAGGAAGACCTGCTTCCCTCTGGAGTTAAACTGTTGAAAATAACCATCCAATGTTAATAGAGTATACAAAACCAATTTTAAACAATTTTTTTTTTTGGAGCTTATTCATTAAAATATGGTTAATTTTGTATGAGCATAGCTTTTCTGATAGTTTCTACATCTGACCTGACCACTTGCAGTCATTTAGTCTTTCTCGGGTGCAAAACTAACTTTACTTGGTTATGTTCCTAAACTGTTTGGGTTTTTTAGTCTCAGTGTGTAGACTCAGAAATATATTTTTGAAGCCATGTTCCTGTTTTGTTTTGTTTTTCAGCAAGGTGTTTGGGAAACTCTATTAGCAGCTCTAGAAATCCTTATCAGAGGAAACCATCACCACCAGATGTTTAACATTAAACAGCTATTGAAAGCTCAAGTGGTACATCACTTCCTGTTAACTTGTCAGGTTCTGCAGGTACTTTCGCCTTGAAATCCTACTTTGTGCTTGGCAAATACTCAGTTTTACTTGGGGGGGGTGGAGGACATGGGGAAGGAGTCTAAATGCTATAGAAAAAAAATACTTCAATAGACTCTGTCCTCTGGGCTTCTAGACCCCTTCCATCTTCTTCAATAGGCATTGTTGCTGTAAACTAGTATAGTTCCCCACTGGGTACTCTACTGCTCAACAGAAGGGGCAAGAGATCTTAACCATCTGGTACTATCTGAAAACCTCAGCACTAGGCTACTTGCAGAATCCATACATGAGTAGGAGCTGAAATGATTTGTGCCCCTTTTATAAAGAGGGTCTGGGATGTCTCTTACTAGTTCAGGTCTTCACTACTGAAAAACATAGCTACTGTGCAGGTAGCAGAAACTATGCTGTATCTCACCAGAGCAAATACAGGAACTGGCCTGTAGCGCTCAGTCTGAGCAGTCCTCTCAACATTTTGATCCAGTAGTAGCTTCCTCCATGGCATGGAGATAGCTGTTCTGAAAAGGACTTTGGAGAAGTGCTTTTAGCCCTTTGATAGATGTTTCTTAGGAACATGATTTTGAAATGGTTTCCTGCTTATAGTACATATGTTTGTGAAAATATATATTGTAATCCCCTATTTTCTCTCTTATATTCTCCTTTATTCAAAGTTTCTCACTCTAACACATGAAATGCATTTATTGCTTTTTCCTCTTTCATTGATTTTTTTAAAATGTCTCAATCATTTTCAGTGCTGTAAATTTTGAATTCTTCATTTTTATGTGATATTCCCTACTTTGGAACCTGTTAGTGGTATAGTTAACTTTTAAAATTATATATTAATGCAAATGCCTAGATACAGAATGTTGTGTAGTATTTTCCCTGTCTTTTATACATGAGTACAAACACTAATATTCATTCCTACTGGGAAAAAGTTAATTTCTTAGTTTAAAAAAACTACTCAACAATGATTTGGCAATTTTTTGAGGAAAGATGGAATGGAAGATAAAACTGTATAAACCAGTCTCTTAGAAAACCTCACTTAACTTCATTTAGTCTTTTCATACAGCAGTCTCAGTTAAGGTGCTTGGGTACCAAAAAAAAAAGGTGAAATTTAGAGAAGTTAGAAACAAGTTAGTCACCATGCTTACATTAGTGAGGTTTCCCACAAGTTTCTTGAAGTCCTGTTCTAAAATCATTGTTCAGGTAGTAGATTATTATTTTTTTGTCAAATAGCCACTGTCAAACTATATAGAATGCTCGATCAAGCAGAAATTATAAATATAATTATCAATGAAATATGAAATGTGTATGTTTATAGAAATGACTATTGAAGTGGAAATACAGAAGACCCAGTGTGGCACTGTTCAGAAAGTTCTTAATACATTTGAAATGTTAGTATCAGCAACTATTTTAATTTCTCTACAAATATGTAATACAGTAACAGTAAACTACGCTTTCAATGGTGATTCATGTCCTAAGGCTCCAGCATTTCAAGTCAGAGTAGTATAGTATGCAGATGATGTTCATTTTCTGAAAATAAACCTGCATAACATCCACAATATTTTGTTTGTGCCTAGATTGAGTCTGCTGGACTTGAGTAACATTGAGTAGGTACAGTAGCTCCTCAAAGTAAAGAATACAGGCTTTATTACTTGAGATTTTTTGTCTGTTCTACCACAGCATGACAATAATAAAAAAAAAGACAATTTCTATTGAATTAAAAATACAAATACCTTACAGTTGTACTGCTCTTCCCTTCTAGGAGCATAAAGAAGGGCACCTTGCATCCCTGCCTCGGGAGGTTTGCCGATCATTTGTGAAAATAATTGAAGAAGTACTTGGATCTCCCCCGGACCTGGAATTGCTGACACTGGTCTTTAATTTCCTCTTAGCAGTTCACCCTCCCACTAATACATATGTTTGTCACAATCCTACCAACTTCTACTTTTCCCTGCACATAGGTAGATATATCACATTTAACTAGAAATAAACTGTAAGATAAAAATCTAGTCATAAATTAATATCTAAAAAAACCTCTTTTGCTCTTATTACTTTTCTATGAATATTTTCTTTGATTGTTATATTGTAATAACTACATATAAAAAATTTAAATTTTGTGACTTAGTAAAGTAGAAGTAGTTTACAGTATTGAGAGACTTTATACTAGACTGTTTGCTAGGCTTACTTGGAGAGCTTTCTTCTGTCTGTAGCCATAGATAATCTCTTTGGTGGTTATATCTTTAAACTTCCACGCTGCTAAATAGAATGCATAATACTAGCTGCCTGTATGGACACATTTGCCTGTGGACAAACCTCAGAAAAATGTCTAACTTAAATGTAAATGAAGCTTCTTCAGAAATGTGTATATGGGCCTGTCTCCATTTCTACTTTATTGCTTCCTGTTACTGAATTCCTAGAAAAATAAAAGGCCTGAGGAGCACTTTTAGCAAATGATGAGTTGCGCTGCAAGATGGCATTGGCAGGCACCATCAGTGCATTGCATACAAGTTACTGAAAGTACTACATGCTTTGAGGGGTCTAGGACATGCAGATCTAGGACAAGAGCTGTCTTTAATATATCTGTACTAGGTGATAACTTTGGCTAAATAAGTGATACAAGCCTTAAATATTCTTTCTTGTTTTTTTGAAAAAATAGAAACTAGTAGATGTATAGTTCATGCTTTAATATTAGCATCGTACAACTTAGGCATAAATTAGGTAAATATGGAAAGAGTCATCCAAGTTTGAAATGTTTTCTTTTGCAGGTGTTTGTGTACCTCGGGTTTTAGTAATCAGTTTCAAAAGCAGTACAGTTGTGTTTATCTGCATCTCTCCTCTAATACTAACAGATGTAAAATTCTGAGTAAAAGTAGAATGTACTTTTTGATACTTTGAAGCCTTGTTAGACAAACCAGTTTGAGAACAGTCACCAGGTTTTGACATGGCAAAAAGTCAAAGTTATTACTGCTTGTATGCCTTGTATGCACGGACCATTTTTAAATATAGTTAGTTGAGAACATGATGTTTTCAGTGTTCTGAAGAAATTTTACAGATATATCACTAAAAAAAAATTGTTCTCAAATGCTTTTCTCAGATGCTTGTGAATTGAGCACTGCTCGTTAGCCTCCAGTGATCAGCTTGGAATGTAACCTGGCTACTATGAGTCTAAATATATCAAGAATGCAAACTTTAAAAGCTTTTTTGTAACTTTCCCCCTTATCTTCTTTCTAGATGGCAAAATTTTTCAGGAGAAAGTTGAATCACTTATGTACCTGAGAAATTCCAGCAGTGGTGGGAAGTCAATAGACAGCACTGCATTTGTTATTACAACTCCAACTGGATTCACAGCTTTACCACTGGAAGGTAAAACAGTGATGGAAAAACAGGAGATTAAGACACAGTCCCTTGGCAGATGACTAGATTGCCTTAAAGCGTTAGTGTCTCAAAGATATTTCTCATAAAGCTCCCTCTGCCCCTTGGAGCTTGATGCCTGAATAGCAGAATAAGGAGGATTGAATGGAACACACTGCCTAAACTGCTCTTCATTGCCAAGTTGAGGCAAATTGCCACATTGATGGCTCAAGTAGCGAAGTGGACCAGATACCTGAACAATTTCATTTGTCAAACAGACCTGCTAGAGATGTATGACAATGCCTTAACCAGGCAATAGTTGAAATAGTGAGCCCTAAGCAGCTATCCTATCTGTCCAAAAAAGCTGATACTTTTCTTTATTTGTGTATAATTCTTAACATCCATATAAATATAGTGTTAAAGTATTGGCATTTAGTTATACTGCAGGTATATATGCTGTTCCTACACGATAGAAGACAGGAAAGTATATCTTATAAAGAACAACTTATATACCTTGGTTATATGTATTAAATATGAATAGTTTTCTGGAAACAGTCTCATTATATAGCATGCTGAACAAGTTGAGGTCTGTAAAGATAACTGCTTTAATCAGTTTTGAATTCCTGTGCTTTAGATGCTGAAATAGTGTGAAGTTATTAGCTCAAGCTGGTAACTTTTTTACTTGGTGTGCTGTCAATGTGATGGTTTTTGCATCATTATTGAATTATACTTGTAATCATACTTTTTACACAAATTTGCATAGGCAATCAACAAATATCGCCTGTAAAACAAAAGCTAAAACATACAAGTTATGCACTGGTGCATAGTTTTCAAAATACTTCTGAATGAAGATAGTGTCCTTTTCCTAGACCAACAGCCAGCTACTTCTACCAGTCTGGTCTGCAGACTGCTTTCCCTCTTAAAATATATTTTATGGAAGATATCTGTAACATGCTCTGGAAGTTTGACTGTTTCAGGTCAAAATGTGTGCTTAAAAGGAAGCCCTGTTAAATAAAATATGCAATGATTTGTTATAAATATGAAATACATGCAAAGCCTTAGTGCAAAACAGTTAGTGAATAATATTTCAGTGTACACTGAAACATGTTGGTAGATCAGACCTCTTACACAAGAGCTCCAAAGAGAGCAACCCGCTCTAACTGACGCTGCTTTGAGCAAGGAGGTTGGGCTAGAAAATCTCCAGAGGGTGCCTTCCACCCTCAATGGTTCCATGATTCTATATAAATTCCTGCTGGGGGTTAGTTGAGAGGTTCATAATGTAAATCCAGAAACTCCAGTATATATGCAAAAATTATTTTTCATTTTATGTATCCTTTAGATGTGTGACTTGCTAAATATATGGCTGTGTAATAGTTTACTATCTCTACTTGATCAGCCAAATCTGAACTATGCCAGGTGTTGAATCAGTTATGCCACATAAAATGAGCCTGGGTCATCACTGTGTTAAATATATGTGAAGTGTAACATTTGAGGGAAAAGCTTGTTTCTGGTGTAAGAGGAATGCTAAAGATATCCTTATTTCTCTAGAGAACACTTCCAAGGCTAGTGTGCTGCAGAAGATAAGCTCTCAGGCACCTAAAAGACTTTGCAAAAGCTTACCAGCATCTCCGAACTCCTCACCTCAAGTTCATCGAAAAAGGCTAACTGAAAGAATGGGAAGGAGCGTTGATGACCTGCAGATTATTGGCAAGCATGACTACATTGATCTCCAGGGTAAAACTGGTTTTGTAGGAAGTTCTGAAACCATAAAGAGAGTACAAGAAGAACTCTTCCTTAGCAGTTGTGAGTCTGCAAAAACAGTTTGTGACTCAGAGTTAACATCTGCCGAAACATTTGAAGATATTGCAAAAGAAGAGTTATCTGAAAACACATTTGAGAATAAAGAAGCAGATACAGACCTGAAATGTAATGAAGGTGGTGGTGCTGCAGCTGAGCCCTCGCTACGTCGTCCAGACAATTTGAAAGGGCTGCCTTCATTTCAGAGGAGTCAGAGTAATTTTGCAGGTTTGGGCTTAGCATTTTCTGTTCATGGAGGATCATCAGCCATTGCTCGCTGGCCAAGCTTTGCTGACAAGAATATACTTCCTGAAGACTGGGAGGGTCTTGCTTTTTCTTCAGCTAATGAGAATACCCAAAAACCATCTGGAAGCCCTGATGACAGGTAAGCAGAGAAGCGAAATAATAAATTAGCAGTAGCTCAGTATATGAGCTTTAATTTCACAGTCCTTGGTCTTGACTACTATTCTACAAAAATTGGAAGCCTGAAAATTAAGGGAATGTTTTCAGTGGCTGTCATAAACCAATTCATTAAGCTTTTAGTCTACAGAATTGCATCGATTCAGTTTTTGCATTATTTACATAGCTAACTTTAAAAATACGGAATTTTGCTCTCTACGGTAGGTTTGGAAATTTGTAATGCTAGCTCAAAAAAAAATAATCTCAAGAAGTAGTTTTGGTCAGATTATCCTTTTTGGTATCTGCCATCCAAAATAAGTGTTAATGAAGGAGTACTGGAGAAATGTTTGGCAGATTTCTTCCTCCTCCTGCCCCCCAAGAGTAGCTAACAACTACGCATTTTTAGTGCTTCCTGTTGTAGACAAACTGTGGTAAAACATATTCCTCTGTTTTCAGATGTACAGAAGACTGTCTTGTTCTTATCTGTTGTGGATTATATGACCTCTTGCGTGGAGTTCTCCTAATCCTACCAGATATCATGCTAGAAGATGTGATGGACAAACTTATCCAACCTGATTATCTTATAGTTCTTGTGAACCACCCATCTCCTCTCATACAACAAGGAGTCATTAAAGTAGGCCTATGTAAAATGCTTTCAGCTAAAACATTGTGAGCTAGAGTAGTTAACATGTTGGAAACATGAAGTTTTGTTAACATTTTTTTATTTTGCATTCTTCAGTTTTCTAGACTTACTTCTGATTTTTAAGATATGTTTCCACCCCCACCAATTCTAAAAAAAGAAAAACAACACAAACATAGAATCTTTCAATAGATAAAGCCTCTGGCTTATATTATAGACTATATTTAAGACCATATGCCGGCATTACTGATGTAAATGGAAGCAACAATGCAGAAAGTTGGTGACCTTCTCTTCAACTTTAAACACACAATGCACTTACATTTAATTACATTAAATTAAGGTGCAGGCAAAGTTTTGACTTCTAACACTGTTGACTTTCAGTTATTCTGGAGAGTCATCCACACATCTGTGGCCTGAACATGGATTTGAAGCTTCAAAATGTTTTCAGAGATCTTTGTAGTATTGACAGGGACCATGTTCCTGGATGGTAACATTGTGTAGATGAAAAACGTTGAGTCGATTCGTATTTTAATTTGAAGAATAAGAATATACGGTTAACAAAATGATCCAAAAAAATCATGCATGCACTTGTAGACACACTGATGTGCAGGATTTAACAAGTATTAAAAGTTTTAATGTATTCACATATGCATTCTGTAACTGTTGTGTTTGTGATGTCATCTCCCCCAAACTTGACTAAAAGCCTAAGAATCTTCAGATTAAAAGGATTAAGTCAGCTGTTGATTGTAACAAGGGCAGTGTAGATTGCAGTTGCAATAGTGCAGTTGATGTTTTTAATCTGGAATTTTGAAAATTTTTATTTCAAACTGTTCAAATCACAGACAAGAACATAACTTTCAAGGGAGTTATATTAAATGTTTAAATCTTACATCATTATTATGCATTTATTTTTAGTTGTTGGATGCATATTTCAACAGAGCAAGGAGGGAGCAGAAGGAGAAATTCTTAAAGAATCGTGGCTTCTCCTTGCTAGCCAACCAGCTGTACCTTCACCAGGGCACTCAGGAAGTTGTAGAGAGCTTTTTGGAAATGCTCTTTGGCCGCTCAGTTGGCTTGGATGAAGAGTAAGTAATGCTTTGCTTTTGCATCCTGTCTCTTAATGTTTGAACTACAAGCAGCACACTTCAGAGGCAAGGATGTGATAGCTAATTCCTATTCTCTTCAACAATTGTGTTAGCATGATGGTTGAAGAGAATCAACGATCATGAAGAGTTCAAAACACTGTTTTGAAGTGTTTTGCTTGTAGTTTTAGCATTTAAATGTATTAACCTTCTTATGACTGCTGTGTGGCTCTTTAGTATTGCTTTTATAAGCAACTTCATCTTATGGGTGCTGTCAGCTGGGATCTTCTAAACCCTCACCCCTTCTGAGGGCCTCAGAGGGCTTTGTGCTTCAAATGTCCTGTAATGAGTTCAACTCTTCCTATTCTTTCTGATCCTACATGAAACTCTAATTTATATCCTCAGAAGTTTTTAGTAGTCACTAGACTTCTGCTACTGGGTCTTGGTAGGTGATTAAGGGAAAAGCTTGATGCCACTGCTGCTTACTGGACTTGGCCCTGAATTTAAATACCTATTTCCTTTAGGGAAAATCCCACAGGTACAGTTTCCTTGAACCAAAGAGCCACCTCATATTAACAGGAAAGGAGATTACTTTTAAGCAGACAATTATCTAAGTAAATGATATTTTTTTAGAATTAGTCTGACCACTTAATGATTGTAACAGGGAGAACGTGCATCAAAGTATAGTCAGCAGTGCAAAAAACCTCTGTTGCTGCCTCTGCAGGATTTATAGCCATATTACTTCTGGCTGTTGGCCTGATCTTCATACACACCCCCATCCCACCCCCCTCAAAAAATATTCCTGTTTAACTACAATGCTTAAACCTGGCTCCTTAACTAGACCCAAAGCAGAGAACTTACTTCCTCGGGATTGATTATGGGGCTGGAAAGGTAGTTCTAATGACTCCGGTTTCTAGGATTGTGTATAATAGTCATGTAATGGGCTGATAACCTTAGAATAGCGATCCAATTTCCTCATGCACAAGTAATACAAGATCTGAAGCACTGGTCTGAACTCTACAGTCGCAATAAGCCAGAAGTTGACAAACTGAATTGAACTTCAGCAGTAATGGATCTAGGATATCAAACCTGCTGTCAGTCAGTATATTATTATATTGATGCCAAGCTGTATCTGGTTTCTTGATAGTGTCTGTGCCAGCTGTAATACTTATTACTGGAAAGATGATGCATCGGGTTATTTTTCTACAATGATTAAAAAACCCCTCTGTTTTCATGAAATCTATATGGTAGACAGTTGTAGTTAGCTGAGGCTTCAGATACACTTTTTAGGCACTTCTCTCTGAAGTGTTTTATTTTGCTCTTATTTAGTAGACAGGCATTGTTACTGCAATGAAATGGAGGAAACTGCCATATACATCCTTACCAAAATACTGGCAAAGATTGGTATTCTGGTTGCATATACTAGTTACATATACCAGGTTGCTAGTTTAAGGATGTCACTCACTTATATTTATTTTAATAGATTTGATCTGGAAGATGTGAAGAATGTCGGACTCTTTCAAAAGTGGTGTGTCATTCCTGTTCTGGGTCTTATAGAGAACTCTCTGTATGATAATGTTCTGCTGCATAACTGCTTCTGTCTCCTGCTGCAAATCATAAATTCCTGCTCAAAAGTTGCAGACCTACTGCTTGATAATGGTTTGCTCTACGTGTTGTGTAACACGCTGGCTGCTCTCAATGGACTGGAAACAAAGTGAGTATCATATCAGTTGCTATAAAGTAGTCCAGCTACAGCCTTAAGTCTAGCAAAAATTACTGTATTATATTTGTTCTACTTTCTAAAATGATCAGAGAGTTTGTATAAAAGTAACACTGGTTTTGAAGTTTTCAGCTTTAATTATACTTGTACGTGAAAGTTAATGTTTAGACACTCAGTTCTAACAATGGAATATGAAATGTTCTTTCCATACCTTAAACTTTCAAGTGAAATGATGTTTTAAAATCCAAGTTTGTCACAGTGTGTGCACTTGGAAGCTTTTCCTAATAAAATTCGCCTTAACAGTAAGATAAAGGCCCAGGAGATGGTAGTATCTATCTACTGTATCTATAGCCAATGTTAAAACTTCAGGAAAAGTCTCTTCTGTGTTGCCTGTGATTTAATATTTGAGATTTTGAGTAACTTAAAGTACAGAATGTTTATAATTAATGAAGTCATTTAAGAAGTTTATACAGTGAAGGAAGGAGAGGTGGGGTTTTGTTAATTTATTTCACTAGTTTGTATCCTGAAGAAACAGACAGATTTCCTTTTTACCCAGTATAGTTTGTTCTGCGTGACTACAAATTGAGATTATCCTGAATTTTTTTTGAGAAATGTAGGATTTCAGACATGATTAACTTAGAAATCTGGTAATAATACATCGTTGCTTTGCCAATAAAACTTTGTTACAATCATAATGTTAGTGTCTCAAAGATTTGCGGGCTCCCAATATGCCAAAGTTAACACAAAAGAGGTGTCTTTGGTTACAATTTTCTAGCCTTCAGCAGTAACATTTCTATATGAAATGCTATATAGTATTAGGTACAGTTGACAAAAATAGCAAGGGGAGTAGTTATGGGTCTTGTTATGGGTTACAATCTACTAGAATTGTTATGTTTCTGGTAACTACAACTTTGTTTGCAGCATTCCCTTGAATGACTACAAGTTACTTGCATGCGATATACAACAGCTGCTGGTAGCAGTTGCAATTCATGCCTGCAGCTCCTCAGGTTCTCAATATTTTCGTGTTATTGAAGACCTCATTGTGCTGCTGGGTCATCTTCAAAATAGTAAAAATGCAAGGATGCAAAGTAAGTTACCTGCTTATTTTTGGGTCATGGGACTGGATAAGTAAATCCCTTCCCCGTTACCTTGTTTAAATTAATATTCCTGCTGAGGGAGAAGGGGGAGTTTCTGGTGATGGATCTTTCTCTTCTAAGTGGTTCTCAAAGTAGTAGTTTTCCTCAGGAGCCTGCCTTGTGGTAAAGAATTGTGTACTGCTAATCTGAACCAATGGTGACTGGAAAAGTTCATTAAGGGTATTTAAATGGAAATGTTCTATACAGTTTCATTTAGCTTATTTCAGAGTAATCAATTTCAATAGCTTTTGCATGAGAACTCACTTGGGTACTGCCTGTATCTGTAGAATAGTGAGTGTGACTTTCTATGTGACTCTGTGGAATCGAGAGTTTTACACACTTTGTGTTCTTTTACCTTTTACAACCATCTGGTAAAAATTCTTGAAGATGTGTAAAGAGTCTCATATGTTCTTTGTATGCCTCTGTAGATATGGCAGTTGTTCTGCAGTTAAGAGTTCTTCAAGCAGCTATTGAATTAATAAAAACTACAGCAAACCAAGATGCTCAGGAGCAGACTGGTTCAGTCCCATCACCATCTGCACCGCATCGGGCAATGTTTCAAAAGCGTAAAGGCATTGCTGGTGAGTAGCAGAAGCGTAGTATTCTTGTATTTCCTCCTGTATGTACTTTCAAACTCTAATTTCAGTAACACAACAGAAGAGTCCTATTGCTTTGCTTTTTCTGTGGATTTGCTTTAAGTCAGTATGTATATTTTTAGAATAGCATAGCCTATACCTATTTTGAACTTGTGGGGTTTTATATTAGGAGGGAGAGGGGAACAAAAATGAAACTGGTCACCTTACTCTCACTGAAGTATCTAAAAACATCTTTAGTAAGCAACTTGTGAATTGAAATGAATCCCAAAAGGTGAAATCTGGCTTTAGAGTAATTCATAGTGGTTTTAATAGCCAACTTCACAGTAAGAAAATACCAAAATAAAGTTAGTGCTTGTAACTTTAACGCAGCTGTGATGTGCGGATTGCATTGTTGCACAACTTTTAATTAGTGATCATCCTGAAGTAGATGCCTAAATTTCCCTCTCAAATTTCTAGATAAGATCACAAGATTCCCAGATTCCACTGTGGTTGTGCTTGTAAAACATTCGTGCAGTTCTAGGTTTAGCAGTGATATTTTCTGTATTTGATTGTGAATCACTCTGTAAAGGTTTTGGAATCTTCTGGCTGGAAACTGATTTTGTATATCTCATAAATGAAGCTGCGTTTAAGAGACTCTGTAGAAGATACAACTTAAAAACCTGATATTTGAGTCTTCTTAAAAACAACCAACCAAAACAAACCACTATTGTTCCCTGTTTATTATGGTCAGCTTTCGAGGTCCCTCTCCATCAACCTAGTAAACATAGTGAAAATGTTTTTATATTAGAGAATCTGGTAAGGCACTCAAGATAAAAGAAATAAAATAAAATAGTTCTTTCTGAAAGAAGTGGATACAGTCAAGGCCCACCAGTTAATTTCAACAAAATTTTAAGGAATATTCTTATAAGTTTGAAATAGTACTTCTATCAAAATTAGGTGTAGGCAATAGGTATGGTACAAAATGTTTGCTTATAGCTGTTAATATAGCTGGCTCCTCATTTGTGTTGATAAAGCTACTTTTTGATAGGCAATATTTTTTTCATTGTATCATTGATTTTTAATCCTTTATTGTAATTCTACAGTAAAAACAGGAATAACTAACTCTTTCAGAATCTGCTTTGCATAAAAATATGCAAGCTGTACAATAAGTCCGATCTTGAGACTAACTCATTTCATGATATCACTTCTTGAATGTTATATATTTATTTTCAAATAAAGCTTTTAAAAGAAAGGAAAAAAAACCACCCAAGTGACACCTATGTTCCCTTCAATATTAATGTTTCAAATGCTTTGTTTCCTTAAGTGATGTGAACTCTTTAGATGAAAGCAGTTGCTGAGTGATTAATTTTTTGTACATTTTAGTAGGATGCTATTAATGCTTTTCTACTTAAAGGCTCCAGAAAGTTTTCACTTGCTCAGTCTGATGCTCTGCTGATGAAAATGCGTTCACTAGCAAGTGAGGAATTCAACATGATGATGCAGCGGAGAATGAGCCAAGAAAATCCTATCCAAGCCACTGAGACTGAGTTTGTACAAAGGTTACAGAGGCTGACTGTTCTAGCTGTTAACAGACTCATTTATTTAGGTAGGGTTTCTTTTTGTTTGCTTCTGTTTTGACAGAGCCAATGTAGTGCTATATGAAAAATGGGTTCTTGCTTCTGGAGTATTGAAGTATTTGAGAGGAAAGTGGTACCATTGAAGCTAGTTTAATGGATTTAAACATAAAACATCATTCTCTGTTACTTGTCTCACGATATTATGTAACTGACAATCTGGATACAGTTTTTATCTGAATGAACTGAACAAGTTATTTTAGTTATGTCCATTTTAGTCCATTCATGTGTTAACTGCCTGAATTATTACCTGAAGATTTAACTCTGCCAAAGGGAGCATCTGCTCTCTTGAAACACATCAGTTTGCATGTTTCTATGAAATGGCTACATTTATTAGCAAGACTTGATGACTTCGGGGGCTAGTTCAAATTCCACAGGAGCAAGAGAAAGAGTTTAGCATGTGGGACAAGTAATTTAATGGCTCTGTGATCAATTGTAATTGCTGGGTAAAGTGTTTCATAAGGGAATTGAAATAAGGAATAGGTTTTGATATTTAAAATTAATAAAAGTATGGTAAGTATAGTGGTAAAAGCAATAGTTGATTTAATGCCAACTAAAGGATCATAGGATTTTCTTGCTTGAGTTGGTACTGATCAATATGCGCTTCTTAAATTTTAAGCATCTACTGAAGAGTGCCTTGATGTACTGGGGATAACAGAAACCACAAGTCAAAGCAGACTTTCAGCAGCCCAGCTGGAAGTTCCTGAAGAGGAAAGCCAGCAAGAACTGCCTAGCAGAACAAATCCTTTTCTTAAAGAAATGTTCAAAATGTTGGTGGAAGGAGTCAAAGTATCCATTGTAAGTAATTTACGTGTTGTCCACATTAAAGTATATTTCATAAGGTTCCTTTATGAGGAACTCTTTATTCATAAGTTCTTCTGTCCATAAATGCTTTCCTTGCTGCCTCTCTCAGTTAAGCTGTGGTATTAAAAACATGGTTCAGCTTCGCAGTTATTCTGCAGTTGTAAATTAATAAGTGCATCTGCTCTGGTTTTTACCTTAACATGTAGCAAAACTCTGCTTCTTGAACAACCACACAAAGGTTAAATAGATTTCTATAGAATCTACAGTTTTGCTTTTTCCCTTAAACCTTAACGTTTAAATTTACTGGAGCCTATAAAACAAGATCTGCTGTGCATCCACAGATGATGGAGAGTTTCTGAGTAATTTGTGTCTATAATATATTTAGAGTTGGTGATGTAATTGGAGGGAAGGAGAACTTTCTTTTTTCAGTTGTTGCCGAAGGGCTGAGAGTTTTCTTTTGTAGCATACAGGTGTTAGCTTGTCAACCTTTCCAAGGTGATCAGATTTCGCTTGGGTAATTTGAAATGGTGTTATTGGAAAACTTAACTTATTGCTTCTTGCCTCTTTATTTCTCTTAAGCCATCTTTATAAAAAGTAGCTCAACCTAATTTTCTTTGTTAGGTCTGTTATCTTTCCATCATGCCATACTTGTAGTACTTTTCAAAGACAACAGGTTTATTCTTGTGAGCACATGCACCTCAGTCCAATGCCTGGTTTCTAATCTTTTGAGGTAATCCATTCAGAAACTGGTGATTAACCCAGAAGGGCTATTCATTAAAATAAGTAAACAAAAAACCCTTTGATTTTTTTTTTAAACCCTTTACATCACAATTCTCACTTCTTGGATTGTTGTATAGTCCCTCTAACTGAATATCCAGTTTAGCTAGGAGTTGCATTCCGAATTTTGGCAAATTGAGAGAAAAATGCTTATTTTATTAGAATGAATAAGCTCTTTCATTTTTAGTAGAATGGCTTTTAACCCACAATAATAATCAGTAAACTAAAATTAAACACTGTTTTGGTAGAGAAATCTTTATTGCCTTACATTTTCATCATATTAACTGTGTTTTGTAATGTGAGAAACTTGACAAAAGGAAGCCCTAACACTGTAATATTAAAAAATTATCTCTTACTTAGGGCACGAGCAGAATGAACACACCAAAGCAACAGTGGAAGAGAATCCTCTTGTCATGTAAGGACACATTCCGCACACAACTTGGCAGGCTTCTTGTGCACAACTTGTCTCCAATGAGGCCACTGCAAGAGAGAAAGCAGGCTTTGGAGATGGTACATGAAGTAAACCATCAAGAGATTATGCGTGACTGTCTTAGCCCAACTTTGCAAGTAAGCTCAAGATTGTTTGAGAGAAGTTTGTAAAACCTGTATTCCATTTTTTTGTTTAAATTTTATCATTATTTAAAACAGTATGTGGCTAAAGCTGTTCACTGTTGTTTTAGCAATGTTTAGTATAATGACAAAGTCATGTCATACAAAACGCCTGTGTGTATCTCTTCAATTGCTATATTATCCTGAGGGTGGACAGTTTTGTAAGAGGCAAGATAGGATTATGTCTGGTATGTTGACTTTGTAGCACATCAAACATCACGTATCCTGTGTAGTGCAGAAACAAAAGGTGGCGCTAGTTTTAACATTTTACTGTGGGTGCTTGAAGTTAAGGTACCCTGAAAAATCAGATTAATGAGGGAATTACCCTTGCCTTGGAACTCTAACTACAGACTTCCTGAAACTTGCAGGAACTGATTGCCATTAGATTTTAAGAGACAGTCAGTCCTCAATCAAAGCAGTACTCCATCTTTTCTTGTTTAGCCTTTATTAACTCTTAAAGTGGAATTGTGTATTCTATGTTCTTAACTCAAATAGCTGAACAGTTTCTCCCTGCTTTTCTGGGTTTGTCAGGAAAGCTTTTTTGATGTACTCTGTTAGTGCAAGCTTGAGAGAAAGCGATTTCCTAGAGTCATGGTCTGGATTCAGGTAGGAATGTTGCTGTTGAGATCTTCAGGAGCTGCAAGAATGAAATAAATGATGTAAGATAAGCCACAGTTTGACTCACTGTATACTAAGGAGAGAAAGTATGTATTAGATGAACCTATGATACTTCTGCATTTCCATTCACGTATACATTATTCAATTAAGCTAATGCTTTCACTGGTAAGAGAGGAGCTGATATATTAGCAATGGTTTCTTTGGGGAAGTGTCGTCTTGAGTGCATTTATGGCCTGTGTCTGCTTAACTTCATTATCTGTCAGCTCTAATTTGGTTAATCAAACAAGGTGTAGCATTCTTGGCATGCAAAATTAGGAGGCTCTGGCATATATTTCCTGAATTATAAGCAAGGCTGCAGGATCTGAGTATTTGGAAAAGAAACTTAGCTTTCTTGTAAGCCATTTGAAAAGTCACAAGATGCTGGGGGAAGTTTTGTCATGTGGAGGGTTAAATTCAGCATGTTCTTTCTAGTTTTATAAGAGTTCGACTCCAAATGTTAAAGCAGCCATTTTCTTTAAATCACAGAAAAATTAGTAGAAGAAACCTGCTCAGGCTGATTAGAAACGGGAATAAAGTTGGAGGAAAAAAACTGCTCTGTTTATTGTGGAAATGAGAATGACCATACATCTTTTGTCCCCCTCTTACTTTCTTTTCATCTTTTAGCATGGACCTAAATTAGTGCTCTATTTATATGAATTAATGCACAATCACAGCGATGAAATGACCAAAGAACAACAAAGAACAGCAGGAGACTTTGTGAATACTTTAAAATGTTGTGGCTATAAATGCATTCCCCTGAGCCCACGACCAAAACCAGATCTAATAAAAGCTTTGAAAGAGGTTTGTGAATAAAAACTTTACTTCAAAAACTGGTTATATTTGACCATATATATATATAATTATCTGTTATATGGAGTCAGAATTTTACTGCAGAAAGCTATTTTGTTTGCTTGGTGTATGGCTTATGCTTTTGGGGTTTCTCTTTGTGTTCTAAATCTTTCTGTTACATATACTCAATGTTTCACAGCAAGCTCACATGTTAATGTTTCTTGGTTAAGCATATTACTTACCCCAGAAAAAGTGAGAGCTCATAATAAGTTACTAGTATCTTTCACTGCCAGGGAAAACATAATTTTTATGGTTCCTTGCAAAATAATAACAAATTTAAATATAATAAAACTGCAGTAACTGAAATGAAGTCACGATGGTTTTAAATACTGTGAAGATACCGGTTGAACAGTTTTTGTCAGTCTTCCCTCTTTAAATTGGCATACCCTTTAGCCTCTCCTTCATTATTTTGTCCATCTGAAAAAAAAAGTAATGTATAAAACTTCCATTCAGGATCAGAAGAAATATGAGATGGAAGAAGGTGTAAATAAAGCTGCCTGGGAGAAGACAATGGCTAATAATCGGCAAAAGTAAGTGCCTTCCAAAAGGGGCTACAAGAACTCTGTAAGAATGTTCTCTGTTCAACACACCCCATTGCAAAGTTGCCTTTATGATTATTTTAGATATTTTTTTCACACTAACAGCACTGCTACGTTTCAGGTTTTTATTTTACTGTTATAAAACCAGCTTGATTATAGGTATATGCATTTTGATAGGTTGTATAATAAATGGCATTGTGTCAACTTCAGACTACTAAGTAATTTTTTGCATATCTGGCACTCCACCCTTAGTTTTACAGCTGTTGTATCTGTCCAGTTGCCTCTCTTCTTGCTGTGATCTGTGCAATTAAATGTAAGGCAAATGTCCCTGCAACTAACCCTGATTTTTCAATGTATAAAATATCATATTCAGTATTTGACCACTTTCGTGAGCTACAGACACTGCTACTAATTGGAGTAATGTAAATTTAGGTAGCTTGTGGTAGGTTAAGAGGTTCTTTCCATTAATTTAAATTTCAGGCTCTGCCATAAAAATCAAATGTGAGATGCACACACAACATACTTCAATGCAGGCAACTCTAGTAGCTGTAAAGGTCAGCTTAGTCAAGTCTGTCTCGATAAGACTTTACTATGTTGAATAACTTAAAGATTTCAGCATTGGTAAATTGCTGTTCCTAAAATTTTTATTGTAATGAGTATACGTTAATTAGTGAAGCATGCTAATATCTGCTGATCTGCTGACTGTCTTGTCTTTGGACGCAAGTTACAGCTTTTTTGAAGGCTCGGAAGCAGAAGGTATTCATGAGTCTTGTGAAAATCTTGTAGTCTAAGTGACTTTGCATCTGCTGTAACAAGAACTATGAATATCTACTGCCAAACTGATTGTATTTTTTACATGGTTTTGGTGTCTTCCCCTTTCAGTGTGTTTATTTGACGTTTTAAAATACAACTCTTTCCTCAGTCTCTTTCAACGTCTGGATACAAAATCTAAAGACATTTCTAAAATAGCTGGAGACATCACACAAGCTGTGTCTCTGTCACAAGGAATGGAGAGGAAGAAAGTAATCCAGCACATCAGAGGGATGTATAAGGCAGAGCTAAGTGCCAGCAGACATTGGCAGGAGCTTGTTCAGCAGCTTACCCATGATCGGTAAGTTGTTCTCACATCTCAGTGGAAAAGTGAGAGAGAGACTCGATGCCTGACGTGCTTTTCATTTTACTTAGAGGCACGTGAAATGTTGATGATATAAAAATTAGAATTACTTACTTTGCTAGTCATCTGATGGTTAAAGACTTGTAAAATACTTGATTTATTCTCCTTTTTTTTTTTTAGGATTAATAGCCCAGTAGTATTTCTATGCCATTTAGACTGGGTTTTTTTGTCAGATACATTTTGCTGTGCCTAATACAATGAAGGATGTAAAATTTTTAATATCTTGCATTACACTGATGGAGTAACAAAACATTTTTTGCGTAGATGTTATTCACATTAGCATCCAGATACTGTTTGCTAATCTGCATAGAGCAAAAGATGTTAAGTCTTGACAAGAAACCAAACCAGAGTATTTTTTTCCACTGCAGAACTAGTATTATATCATGTTTGCAGCAGCTGAGTTTTCAAAATATAGTATTGGGTGCATTGTATTGCTGTCTTCATCAGAATTAGTAACATCAAGAGCAGTCTTACAGTAGCTCATGAGTAGTCAGTCAGTGGGGTAGCTCATGAAAATAAACTATAGAATTCGGTCTTGTGATACTTTTTCAGAAATAATTTCCCAGTGTACTACTGTGAAACTTCTGCCTTTCTACTAGTTAAATACTATTCATACTAGAATGAATAAGCATATATACTGCCTCTGCTGCCAAACTCTAACATACTTTGATTTTTTTTCCAGAGCACTCTGGTATGACCCAGTCTATTACCCAACTTCTTGGCAACTGGATCCAACAGAGGGCCCAAACAGAGAGAGGCGCCGCTTGCAGAGGTGCTACCTGACTATTCCAAACAAGTACCTTCTCCCAGACAGGCAGAAACAGGAAGGTAATTATAACATCTGAGAATGTATCTGAATTGTAATGACTGCAAGTGCCTTATTACTTGTGGGGTTTTTATAGGTGTGATAAAAACTCCATTATCTTATCTATTTGAAGACAAAACACATTCTTCTCACTCTTCTACTGTAAAGGACAAAGCTGCAAGTGAACATATAAGGTAAGGTTTGGGTAACATTTACCTTCCTTTCCCACCTTCTCCCATTCCAAAGAAACAGTCCTCCTCAGTTTTTTTTATCAAAATAAACATTAAAAAAAAACCCAATCAAGTGACATGAGACAAATGTCAAAAATGGTAAGTTTTTTGATATATTCATAAGCAAAAGATTAGAGCTCCCAACATATACATTTTATGAGTCTTAATACAGTCTATCTCCATGACTTCAAAAATCAGTAAAAGCAAATACCATCTGGTATGATGTGGGGATGTCACTTAGATAGCTAAGACAGGCAGTGCTACTAGATCTGGTAGGTCATTACATCAGTGTTCAAAAGCAAATTGTGTTTCCATCCTCTCTACTTTTACCATTGACT
Organism: Numenius arquata; assembly: GCF_964106895.1. NCBI lineage: Eukaryota > Metazoa > Chordata > Aves > Charadriiformes > Scolopacidae > Numenius > Numenius arquata. The sequence continues at coordinate 24,308,721 of NC_133577.1, read as the reverse complement.
CAACTTTGCTGTTGTGTCAATTTACCACCTATTGCTAGCACTAATACTACCTAAAATAACTCCAAAGAACACACAGAAATAAACACAAATACACTAATGGGCAAGTCTTGGAAGTTGAGGTTCTGTTTTCTTTCCCTCCTTGGGATTTGAACCATTAGAGTCATAGTGTTGAAAAGTCTTTCATCAACTGTAGCCTGTGAGGCTGTTAGTTTTAGGTATATGCCAAAAGGTGCATAAATCCATAAGAAATAATACACTTTAAATATTACAGAGTAAATCGAAGATGTATAAGTGTAGCACCTTCTAGAGAGACTGCTGGTGAGCTGTTGCTAGGTAAGTAGAATTTTCAGTCCTCAAGTATCCTTTTTGTCTAAGATTCTGCTGTATATATAAACCGGGCTGATTTTTTTTAAGTAATTGAGCTGTTGCCTGACTTCTTATGGATTATATAGATCAGTTTTGCATTTCTTCCCTGCTGTTAGCATGAGTGCAGTTAAGTTTTAAAATTGCAGACCACTTGCTAAAAGACGTAGAAAGCTAAATTCTGTTTCTGTCAAGTACTGTCCTGCCCAGGTACTGTTCTTAGTATTCTTAATACATGGGCACTGTTCATATAACATTAAGATGCATTATACAAAGAATAATATCATGTACCTGTTTGCAACTATTCTTTCCTGCAGGAAAATGTGGCATGTATTTTGTTGAAGACAATGCTTCAGACACAATTGAAAATTCGGTAAGCATGAGAGCATATTGTCCATCTTAAATTTTTCCAAACTATGACCACGAGTAGCTTTTGTCTACTGTCACTGAGATTGCTGGAGTACTATAGTTAGATGTCTCTGGTCAAGGCCAGCCAAACTGATTAATTTTGTTTCAGTGATGCTTCTGTTGTCCCTGGCTGTGGAATCAGTGGTGATAGCAAAAAAACAAGAAAGATGTGGGCCTGGGGCTGGGAAGGAATGAGGAGGGGGCGATGTGGGGAAGCTTCTGTGCCTTCCTGTCCATTGCTCTGAATTCATCGGTGTACATGTGCAGAGCTTGCTTTGGTCTGCACCTGAGATGACTTGCCTTACTGGAAGTTGGAGCACTAGGAAGTACAGAAACTCACAAGTGTATGAATTGTGCTGCACTCTACAGCATCTAGTTCTTGAATTTTCCATTACATAGGATATTCCAGCTCCCCCCTCAGCCTGTATGAGAGAAGACTGTTTCATGGAGGAAACTGGAACTGACCTAATCCTTCTGATATACAAAGGCTCTGTTGTATTAAGTTTATACATACAACAGATGTTTTAAAAAAAAATAAAAATCAAGACATGGGTTATACTATTGAAAGTAAACTACTTTCAGGGAGCTCTTCCTTGCCCCCACTAAGTACACAGCTCCTATGGTTCAAGAGGTTACCAGACATTTTGCTGCTTTGTCCTTCATAGAACTGTCAGATTTATGGATTCGTGGCAAAGCTTTGCTCGATCTGGTTGGTTGTCCAATATTTTATTTTAAGAGCCACTGAAAGCATGGCATGGCGTGCTAGTGTTGGATAGGGAACTGGAGCAGCTGAGGATTGTGCATGATCTTCTGCCTTGAAGAGTGAAGGATGGGAAAAGAAGAAAATCACAACAATGTCTTAAAGCATCACTGCAAAATTATATGCTGCATGATTATAAACTGGCCCCATTGAAGGGTTTCTTGTTTGGAAAATCTACTATTTAAAATAACTTTTTCAATTGCGAATTCTGCAGAGTTTTCATGGAGAAACTGAACCAGCATCATTTTCTTGGACCTATGAGGAAATTAAGGAAGTTCATAAGCGCTGGTGGCAGTTAAGAGATAATGCTGTGGAAATATTTCTAACAAATGGCAGAACTTTACTCTTGGCTTTTGATAATACAAAGGTAATGTGGCACTGGTGGATAATAATACATCAAAGTATTTTGCTGTGTCTTCATAATATGTACATTCATGTATTAGTTCTTAAGAAGACATGTTGCATGGACTAATTAAATCCTGCTTAATACCTTTGAAAAAACTTAGCTCGGCTGGACTTCTAGACAAACACAGTCATGTTGTAAAACACATCTCTGATGTATCAAGACATTAAAGAATCTTAGTAATACTAAATAATATTCCAATTCAGCAGAAATTTGTAAAATGAGAGAAACTTGATAAGTCTTGGTAGTTTGAAGTTTTTTAACTTATATGATTAAATCTATGGTGTTTTCTTCTAGGTCCGTGATGATGTGTACCACAACATCTTAACTAACAATTTGCCTAACCTTTTGGAATATGGAAACATTACTGCTTTGACCCACCTGTGGTGCACAGGACAGATTACTAACTTTGAATATCTGACTCATTTAAACAAACATGCGGGCCGTTCCTTCAATGATCTCATGCAATATCCAGTATTTCCTTTTATACTTTCTGACTACACCAATGAAACGCTGGACCTAAATGATCCATCAGTATATAGGTAATATAAAATGCTTGGAACTGGTTATTTCCAAATACTTGAACTGATTGTCCAGTATAGCTCTTTAACTTCATTGCACTAAACTGCACACATACATGAATGGAACTATTCAGGGACAAGCTTCATCCATAATAACTTGGGCTTTTTACAATAAGCGGCTTCACTTTGGGCATTTAAATCAACCGTGTAGTATTGAGTGTTTATATTCAAAGGATGCTATGAATTGGACTTGTATACTGTCTTAATATGATATAGATAGTCCACTGATTTAAATAAAAGCTATATGTTAAAATTCATGTGATTTAAGACTTCCAGGCCAATTACCAACAACTAAACAGAAAAGGAAATAATATTGTAAATTATTTGGCCAGTTACAAAATCGTTATCTTAATTGTGAATAGATTCAAGTGAATTGTCCCACCCTAGTAAACTTGTGTTAAGCCAATTTAACATTTGTGTGCACAAAGTCTTTGCCTTTATATGATGCCTCTGATTTGACAGAGGCGCTTTGCATTTGCTTGGCTGCTACTGTGCTATAGGGTCACCTGTGGATCCAAGTTTGCCTTTAGCACTAACTAAAAGTGGCCTTTTTATTTTCTGGAGTCTCTTGCAAAGTGCTATTAAGTTTTGCTTTACCTTTTTATGATACTAAATGTGTTATTCTTAATAATGCGTTATTGAATGGTGTGAACCAACATCTTTATAAAAATGACAAGATATCAGTACTACTTCTGTTACAGAAATCTGGTCAAACCAATAGCTGTGCAATCTAAAGAAAAAGAGGATCGTTATGTGGATACTTATAAGGTAATTTGGATAACTTCTGCTTCTTGCCTTTTTCCTGTGTAAAAATGAAATGGATGCTTTAATATTTTTAACATATGTTGATGGGGGGAAAAGAAACCATAAATCCAGTATTTTATGCCTATGGATTTCTCACTTCCAGTATGCTACATTTCTTGGGAATTGTTTTATAACATGCTTGGAACCTGTGTTTGTTTGTTCCTGTACCTGAAGTCATTAATCAATTTAGTCTTTCCATGTGATACTGCTGAGGACACTAAATGGATATCGTCTTACATGTGAACATAGACGTATTTAAAGATTCCTAAAGATCAGGGAGATAGCTTAGTGCTGTTTATTTGAAATTATTTTAGTGAAACTTGTGGCTATTCTTGTTGTTTGATAACAGAAAAGCTCTTTTCCCTCAAGTACTCTATTTTAACATACCCTACTATTATTACAATGCTCTTTGATTTTTGTTCTTTAGAGTATTTTGAAGGGTGTAAAAAATAACATGCTGGGGACAGAAAGTATCTGTAGCTGGACCTTTAAGCTTATGTCTATATCATGGTCTAGTGTATTATTTGCAGGTTATTTTTTTCCACTTAGTATTGAAAAACCTGTGTAATGGCTCTCTGGTGTTAGAAAACAAGAGGCGGGGGAGGAAAATCAAAAGTAATAAATAATGGAGAACAGATCATTTAAACTGGCTTAAGACTTTGATACCTAACTGGATTGTGAAAGCAATCACATCTTTAGACACTTAAAATGTATTGGATTCCAAATCACTTTTACATGTATGTTCCTCTAGAAGTTTGTTTTATTCCTAAACAAATTAGGCAAGCTCTTATTTTTGTTATATGAATACAGTCTAAGTAGGAGGCTGTGATTGTTATATTTTTTTTCCCCTACTACTTTTCTAGTATTTGGAAGAAGAGTACCGTAAAGGAGCACGAGAAGATGATCCCATGCCCCCTGTACAACCATATCACTACGGATCTCATTATTCTAACAGTGGAACTGTGCTTCATTTCCTAGTTAGGCTGCCACCTTTTACTAAAATGTTTTTAGCCTATCAAGGTAAGGTTGCTTTTGCTTGCACTTCTCTTTCATATCTGGACCTTGTCCCAGTGATCCAGGAATGCTGTACGTTACTGTTTAGCATAGTTTATCAATTCTAAGTAGCTGAGCTCAGTAAAATTAAATCTGGTATGCTTTCACAGTAAACCCATTCTGAAATTATCAATCTAGGCCATAAAGCTGTACATGTTATATTTTTACCTTAGTGTATGTTTGTAGAATATAAAGGTGACCTATATTTGACTTGCAGTCCATGTGTAACACATAGTAATTGATACAGAAGAATTCTAAATATTCTCAGCTCACTGGAGAGCAGTTAGCTTGCAGTTGCAGATGTGCAACTGTTATCGTGTCCATCATTGATATAACAAATTCAGTTTGGATTTCTTTACAGATCAGAGTTTTGACATCCCGGACAGAACTTTTCACTCTACCAATACAACCTGGCGACTCTCTTCATATGAATCGATGACTGATGTAAAGGAACTTATCCCAGAATTTTTCTACCTTCCCGACTTTCTAGTTAACAGAGAAGGTATACTAAGAGGATACCAAAACTATGTACCCAAAACAGCTGTATGGTTGAGCCTGTGGGTTGAAACTGAGAACATTTATAGCTCTTGACTGAATATGCTAAGCGGTAAATGTATGGGAGAAACTTGCAGGATATGCTACAAAAGCTGTTATCTAGGATTTAAGAGAAGTTTTTCTCATAACTATCTCAGAGGTGCAAAGGAGTTTCCTGTTTGATTTTTTTTCCATTTGATTCAGTATGTACAGCTCAAATGTGTTGGGGGCATGGGGAAGGTTGTTAATGGTGCTGCTTTGTTGATCAGCAATCAGTGTGCTTAATAGTTAGCTTTCATAGAACCCTGTAAAGACCTTTTTGAAATTACTGTCAGCTAAAATGTTGGAACGCTTACTCCCCTGTTTCTAGGTTTTGATTTTGGAGTACGTCAAAATGGTGACAGAGTTAACCATGTCAATCTTCCACCCTGGGCTCGTAATGATCCTCGTCTATTCATCCTGATTCATCGTCAGGCTTTGGAGTCTGACCATGTTTCCCAGACAATCTGTCACTGGATTGACTTGGTGTTTGGTTATAAGCAAAAAGGCAAGGCCTCTGTTCAGGCTATTAATGTCTTCCATCCTGCAGTAAGTATTTGTTAAGCACTGTGTGTGTGTGTTGTACTTAGGAACTTAATGGGGGAAAGTTCCTCTTACAGGCTTGGAAAACATCCAGCATTGAAGCAAGATCCCTTGCTCCCTGAAACGTAGAAGAGTAAGAAAAGGCTTTAACCATATCAGTGCAGAACTGCGAAGATCCCAGGGACTGTTGTGAATTCACACTTGGTGAATTTGCTTTCGTCTTTCTTTCCTTGAGATAGCTATGGGGGGGATCAGGTACAGAGGTTAGACTTTCTGCGTAGTTTTTTGCAGTGGTATACAGGTATTCTGTTTGTACCTGCTCCTATCTCATTCAAACATGTAGCTTTTGATACAATTAAAATAGTTTTGTTTTTCCTGAGCTCACTATTTGTGTTCTTCCTTTGATGTACCTCTTGGTTTCTCCCTCTAATGAGCACTTTCTCCTCCAGTAAATTCAATTTCAAATAAGTCTTCATTTAATGTAAAGAATTCCAGAGTTTCATTACTTAATTTTAACATGAATATCTTAGACTGTATTCTTTAGCTTCAATCCTTACTATCAAGGTTTGCTCATCCAGGCAGTCCTGGTTTCAAATGCATTCAAATGTGTTCTTTGTGTCTAGTGTTCATTCTGTAGCTGGAAGAGGTAATAACAGTAGTGTTTGGCAGTGGTGCCTTTTTCTTTTCAAGTAGCCATCCAAATGCTTTACCTTTTTTGTGCTTAAATACTGATTTAGTTATTACCTTTAACTTCAAATATTAAGTTTGTGGGAGCATGTTTGTTTCTTAAAGTGAAAAGTCAAGGCCTTTGTTAGTGTGACTGAGGAAGAGTGTGTGGTACACAATTAGAGATGTGAAAAAGATAAGCAGAGGAAAGAAAAGAATTTCCGCTCTCCTGAAATATGAAGGTTCTTCCTCCCACCCCACCCCACACTACAGCTTTAATCCATTAATTAAAAAGAGGTACAGAAAACAAACTTTTTCAATTGTTTGTTAATCATCAGCAAATAATCTGGTTTTGTACAGATTAGTAAAGGTCTACTAAGAAAACCTCTTTGACAGAAGTTAGTCACGGAATGTGTGTAGGAGCAGTTCACGTGATAAATCTTAGTGGTAGTTATCTCCAATAAAGAAGTGGTGATAAGGTTACTGTTCTCAGTGGCTCTTCAGTCAGCAGAGCCATTGTGGGATGGCTTCTGATCCAAGTCTTAGCCAAACAACTGAAGAGCCTGCCTCTAAATTTGTGTGCATGTGTTGAGAAATCTTTCCCAAAGACAAACTGGACAAGCTTATTCTTGCCTCTCCTGTTTTTTTCCTCTCTAGACCTATTTTGGCATGGATGTTTCCGCTGTTGAGGATCCTGTTCAGAGAAGAGCCCTTGAAACAATGATAAAAACATATGGGCAAACACCTCGCCAGCTGTTCCATGCAGCTCATGTGAGCAGACCTGGATCCAGGCTTATCATGGAAGGAGAACTTCCTGCTGCCATGGGATTACTAGTGCAGTTTGCTTTCAGAGAAACCAGAGAACACACTAAAGAAATAATATATCCAGTATGTCATTTTGATTTGCAAGATGGTTTGATTAGCATTCATATGCTGCAATTACTGTATCCTTATGTTTACAGTTTCCTTCCTAAAACTGCAATTTACTACCCATGTTGTACTGTAAAGAAAATACACAAAACTAGTGAAGTGATAGTGAAAATTATTTTATGCGTTTGTGATATATTTTGTGTCAACCAAGATAAATTCAGATCTTAGTTTATAGCAAATAGGTGTTGGAAAACATTTCACTTAGAGTTTTATACTTTCAATAATGAATTCTGGGACCTGTGTGCAAACCCATAGTAGGTAAACACATACTGTGTTTTCTTCCATCCTCAACTTTTTCATTGTCTGTGGGACAGTTCAGCTTTCTCCACTTCAAACACTTGCTTTCCCTAAAGTCCAGTGAGAAACTAAATCCTTGCATTTAAAGAAATTGGTAGCTTTCACTGCACTACATGAGCTGCCAACTTGCTATCTCAGCTTTTAAAGAAGTGGGAGAACTCCCTTAAAGCTAATAGTGTAGCTGATGATAGTACAGTGATGCATATTTGTCTCTCTAGTATCTTTAGAATACTTCAGCAGTCCTTACTGTGTGATTGCTTATGGGGATGTGATATGAATGATTCTCCCTTACTAATGAAACAATATTTTTCGAAAAACTTTTTACCCCCTTTGAATATGAATTGTATTTGTTTGTTTTAGAGTCCACTACCATGGATCAAAGGCTTGAAGTGGGGAGAATATGTTGGTTCCCCAAGTGCTCCAGATCCTGTTGTCTGCTTTAGCCAACCACATGGAGAAAGGTTTGGCTCTCTCCAGGCTTTGCCAACTAAAGCTATCTGCGGTTTGTCCCGCAAGTTTTGCCTTTTGATGATATATAGCAAGGAGCAAGGTATAAATTTGTGCTTTTTCTCTACACACACAATACATGTGAAAATGAGCCATAAAAAATTTAAATCTGATGCTATTATTATTCTCCAGCAAACTTCCCAAATTTAATTACTTTTGCCGAAGACTGATTTATAAATCCAGTAACAGCTTCCGCATGGGTAGCTTTCCTGGAGGCTGGATTTTACTTGTAATTTTCAAAACTACGTAGAGGCGTCCTGTAATTAAGTTGCTATTTTTCATTGAAGTGACTGAAGCATGAGGATTTAACTTTAGAACTTGCCAGCAGATTCAGTCGAAGAAGAACTGAAGAACAGTTGAACAGAACATGTTGCAACAGAAAGGAGAATTAAAGGAATGGGTTTTAGAGGCAGAGAATGAGGAAAGTTATCAATAAAAAGCAGAGGTGAAGGATTTTCTGCTTTCAGATAAAATCCCTGGAGGGATTCTTACTGAAAATGTACAAACAGGTTCTTATACTCTTCTTTTGTTTTCTAGGTAAAAAAACCTAGTGAAGGTTTTTTTAAAAATTAAAGGCTTCACATTTAGTCAACAAAAATAAGTAACATTCTCCTTGAAACTATGAACAATCATTTCTCTAGCTGGGAAGTATTGTCAGCTTCTTCCCCTTTTCTCCACTCCAAATAGGTGCAATGTTTCTTCAAAAAAGCTTTGTCCAGGTTGCAAACTGTCTTTGGAGAACACGGAATGTTTACATAGTCTCTGAAAACTGTTTGTTTATAGCACATTACAGATAAAGCCATAGCCTAACAGAAAATATCCTATTTTGAAACTTTGGAGTTGTTTATATTCTAGCTTGTGGTAAAACATGGATCTGAGGATTTTATTGTTGATTATCAAAGTGATCAACTCTTTGGTTGCGTATGGGACACAGTATTATGTCTTCTTTCAGGTGTGAGAAGCATGCACAGTACTGATATTCAGTGGTCGGCTATCCTGAGCTGGGGATATGCCGATAACATTTTACGACTGAAAAGCAAACAGAGTGAACCTCCAGTAAACTTTATACAGAGTTCACAGTTCCATCAGGTAAAAATCAGTCTGTTGGTCTCCAATTTAATATTGCTGGTTTAAGTGATGCCCTGACTTGGCAGTAGATACTCTTGCTTTCGTTTTTCTTGGAGATGAGCATCCAAACCGAACTGGTGTTAATCTTTTGATTCTCCTTTGGAACGTGTCCCTCATTGCTCCAGTGTATCTTGCTCCTGCATGTGTTCCTGTACTAGGTAAAGATCCCTTCGGAACGCATTTGATTTTTGTAGCTTTTTCCTCCTATGCAATATTGGTGTGGATTTATAAAAAGTTTACCTCTGGGCCAAGAAAAATGAACACAAGAAAAAACTATGATGCCTCACATCAGAAGCAGAACTCCATTGTAGTTTAGGATTCCTCTGAAAAAGATTGTCCAAAAGATTGTTTGGGAACACTACATAATCTCAGTTATGCTCCAATGGTTGGTGAGATTCTACCAAAATGATTTTGGCTGATGATTTGGCTGTAGATCTAGAAGTGACAGCAGTGACTGTTCTTTAGCTGTGAATTCTAAGCTACACTGTTTCCCTCTTTACTGTAGTTTCTGACGTAATAGCTGCTTTAAGTCAGATTTGCTATATTTTAACTCTTGGATTTCTTTAGCTTAGGTATTTTACATAGCTTTTCCTAGGATAACCAATGAAGAATCAGTTTGACCGAATGCTATGACATAATGAAAATAGCAGTTAGAATAGTTTCTGTTCTAAATTTTTCTGGCTTTGGTTTGTCTTTCCAAGGTAACAAGTTGTGCTTGGGTGCCAGACAGTTGTCAGCTGTTCACAGGTAGTAAATCCGGTGTCATCACAGCATATATGAACAGATTCACTAGCAATACGGTAAGTTCCACTGGACAGGACTTATATTTAAGGATTTAGCTGTATTCACTATTACAGTCTTTTTTTTTAAACACGAAAAGTGAGGAAAGAGGAATACGTTATATTCAGGACAATTGCTAAAAAGATCAAGTGACTGTTTATTTTTGAAGTATCCTCTTTAACATTTTAAAATAGATTTATCAGCACATTTATTTGTGGGTTTTTCTTAAGCTGTTGTTCACATACTGCTAGCTTTTAGTCAGCCCTCATCATCTGGGTGCACAACTGATTACACATAGAGCACTGACTGTATTCAGGCTAGGGCTTGGAATTGAAGCTCTCTGGCACAATGAAGCTCCCTACATTAAGGAGTAACTTTTTCTGTGAAGGAGACAGAACCTTTCAAAGCCTTAACTGAAATTGTGGAATGCGTTTCCCCAAAGCAAATAACCTTTCAAATGCAGAAGGCACTTATACTGCAGAGAGCTGGGATGAAATCTCTGACAGCGTATATAATAACCACTAAGCCTCTTCACTTTATCATATTCCCCAAGGGGAAAAGCTGTGAGGACAAAAGTAACTCGCATTACTTAATGCATTAGTGAAAGATACTGAGATACTGGTAGAAATTGCCCTGACACTGTGTGGTTATAGGCATGGTATGAAAACACAAATAGAACTCCAAATTCATCTTGTGGTTTGGACTGAGTTTTTGAGCTTCTGTTTGACCTTCTCCAGCAGTAACTTACATTCTTCATAGTTTTAACAAAGGGTTTGTAACTTCCTTGATAGGTCATTTCAGGTGTGTCTACAGGATTACCCCTAGCACCAACTAAACTGATTTCTCAAATTTAGCTTGCTACAGATACAGGTATTGGCAAACACATTTGTAGTATTGTACTTGATGGTCTTGAATCCTGATACAAATGTGGGCTAGAAGGAACCTTGGTATGATCTGCTATGCCTATCCCGTTTCCAGTTTTCAACAGTGGCAAACAGCAGATGCTTAGACTGGGAAGAACACAAACATACAGTAGTTTCTTCCTTGGCTTTCTTACAGTTTCTGATGATCTGCCACTAGGACTTCCTGAGCTCAGTAGCACTTTGAGTTTAAAAAATGAAGTAGAACTTGAAGCCTGCAAGCTTCAATCAGTTGGATCTGAAGTCAGGCACCTTAACAGCTCACCAGAATAGTGAGGTTGTAAATAACCTGTTCTGAGACTTGAATTCCAGTTAAATTTTTTTGAGGTACTAAAACAGAAATTTAATATACCTGGCTTCTGCAATGCTAAAAAGAAACTCTAGTAGTGGGGTTGTGATTTTTAGTTTGCTGTATTTCCTAGAAACAAGAGGTTTGGTGTTTTGGTTTTTTTTCAGCGGCACAGATGTTGTCTTTGAGACCATCTTTGCTGAATTTCTCAGCACTGACAGTTTTACATGCCCCAGGCAGACTGACCTTGCGCCAATTTTGTAGCTCCTGTTGTTGAGTCAGTTACCCAAGTCAGAGCTGCAGGGAATGCAAATGTGCTTCCTAGCATCTGTTCTGTATGCATCTTGTCAGCTGTTCTGTGATAAAGTGAACAGTTTGTTATAATGCTGTACTTGAAATATGAATAGTTTGCCCTGTTTCACATTTATATAAATTCAGTGCATAGGCATAAAACAGATAGCGTGTTGTTAATTGGATATGGGAATTCAAAGGCATGCTGTCAGAATTCAAAAATACCTCAGTGTTGTACTTCAGATGCGCTGTTTTTCCTAGCCTTTGTATAAGATGATTAAAAAAAACTAATGAAGTACTGCTTTAAAACTGCGATCTATCTTGACAATAAGTCATACCTTCAAGAAAATCTCAACCGATGTTTTCTGGTTGTACAAATTACTCCAGCCTTCACTTGCTGACTATTAAACTTGTCTTGCAAACAGAAAGAGAGCACTTTAATAATCTGAGTAAAACTGGTCAGTGATCATTTAAATTCTTCACTCAAGTGCTGTAGGTGATCATTTCAGATAACCAACAGGAAGAACTGCTATTTAAAGGTAGATACATACCTGGATGTTTTTCCCATCTAGATACTGTTCTAGCAGTTGTCATCTAAAAGGAAGCGGGAAGTTAAAAAGGGATGGTATTTTAGGCATGAGGTAATTATTTTATAATTTATTAGACCTTAATACAGTTGGTGCTAAAATTCCAGCTTGTCTCATTACAATATCACTACAATAACCCAGTGAAGAATCAATAAACCATTGCTATTAGTGCTATAGAGTGAAGCTGCTAAAGGTGAATCCTGCTTTTCAATTCAGGTGTTGAAATGTAGATCAACAGCAAACACTTAAAGGAGGTGGGAAGAGCCACAGTAAAAGGTTTATTAAAATCAGTTGTTCTTCAGAAAATCAGAAGTCTTGATAGTTGCTGTTATGGAAAAAATTGGTACAACTAGTCTCTAAACTGAGCAATGATTAAAGAAGGATCTGCATATGCGAGATATCACTCTGTTCTGAGAAGGACAACTGGATACTTTAATACTTGACTGACTTGGATGAGATGCTCAGTAGCAAGAGCAAAATGGCAGGTCTTCCTGTTCTCAAAGGGTATTGACTTCTGGAATATTACATAGATTATAGTGTCCCTTTTAGCACAGAAAGACATGTCAATTTTCTGCAAACTAAGACTTAAGCATATGTATATTTTTATCTTGTCTGTTTCTACTTTGAAGCTTTTTGGAGACCTGCTGTATGCATCCTGTATCCTCATACAAAAATGGAGAAAATATGCTCTGACGTGTGTGAGGAAACAAGCAGAAAAATGTTCATTTTTTTTTACAAAGATTCTAATCTCTCCATAGCAGATTGTCTTAATTAAAACATTGATATTCTGATTAAGCAGCTCCTTCAACTTAGCCAGTTTTCAGGAAGCCCGAATCATTTCAAATGGTAGAACTTGAATAAGAAGTGTCATTTGGTGTTAAATTTGCTGCTTTAATTTTTATCTAGCAGTTTCTGTATTTAAACTTGACCTCCTGTGTATTTTTCCAACTTGGTATCATTGAAGGACTTGGCACCAAGTTGAGGAATTCCCAGTAATTTACTGTACATGGAGTGATAACTGCTGAGTTGAGTTTTCCTTCTGTGTTTCCAAGTGCCTTCTCTAGAGGCTAAAATATTGAGGACTGTCATGTAGAAATAGCAGTCTTGCAGAAAACAAATCAGCTGATTTCAAGGTGTGTAACTGAGAAGTAGTACAATAATTGTTCATTTTGGTTCATTGGACTACATCAAAATGCTTGCTTAGTCTAAAGTACTGGAAGCAAAAATTTGAACACCTATGGTATGTATTGCTTATCACACTATAAAGCATTAAACAATAAAGCACTAACAACATTGCTGAACAGATGACATTGAAAGCAATGGGAACCATTTTTTTGAAATCTAAGAATTAAACTTCTCCCTAGGCTTAGAGGGAAATAAAAAAAGGCTTTTTTTATTATTATTATTTTTGTGAGAGTCCATGTTTTATTTTGCTGTTTTTCAGCCTTCAGAGATAGAAATGGAATCTCAAGTCCACCTGTATGGTCACACAGCAGAAATAACAAGCTTGTTTGTGTGCAAACCATACAGTATAATGATAAGTGTCAGCAAAGATGGAACCTGCATCATATGGGATTTGAACAGGTATAAGTATATATGTAATTCTTTTCCAATAGCTTTCTTTTAAATACCCGTTTTCTAACTTTTTGGGTATCTTTACCCTTTTAAAGTTAACTGAATTTGTTCCATGTGTATCTTAGTGTGAAGTCACACCCTTACTGTTTTTTCCCATGAAGGGAGCTAGAATTCTAGAATGAATATGAAAAATACCATAATCGTGCAAAATGTTGATTGAAATTAATATAACTCTTAAATATTTTCCTCAAAGAACATTTTCTGTGTTTGAATTTGAACTTTAGGCTTGTTCTCTTTATTTTCTTCAGGCTGTGCTATGTCCAGAGTCTGGCTGGACACAAGAGTCCTGTGACTGCGGTTTCGGCTAGTGAAACAACTGGTGATATTGCAACAGTTTGTGATTCAGGTATATTTGGCAGTCAAGAAAGCTGTTTTGACTTGCAGACCAAATAAATCATGAGACTTGCTATTATATTAGTTACTGAGTGTGTGTTCATTATCTGAGTATGTATTGGGTCAAATAGGAGTGCTCTCTTTTTTTATGTAGTAACATATAAATTTCTCCAGTAATAATTAGGCAGCTGTTTGAGTAAAATGTAGAGATACAAAAGGTAACAGGTTGATCTCTTTATAAAAAGTCTTGAAATTTCAACAGATTCCTGGGAGACCTAAATTCTGTGAAGCTGGCTGCTTTTATTTTAACAGGGATTTGTTGTCAAGGGTACAGTTCTTCAGGGGAGTACAGCGTATTACAGAGCAACAGAATTTTTGTTATTCACTCTCACTTTCAATGCTTCCATATACCCAGAAGCAAACACAGATTTGCTTAGCTATTCACTAGTTTAAAGTGAGGAGGAATAACAGCTATACTAAAGCAGAAATAGTAGATATTTGTATTAGGGCTCCTATAGAAGGAAATAATTCTCTCCCATCTTATTTTAAAGCAGGTTTTTATACTGTCTTGTTTTCCACATAATGCTCTCATCCAGAAACAGTACGAAGACCTATTTGAGCAGTGAGTTTTTGAGTATTTTAGAAATGGGGATGCTCATTGACTTGAAGATTGACTGTGCGCTACAGTGCTGTGTATTGGGAAAGCAGGGCAAAGTCAGAGCCCTCATGCCATTTTGCTGTCTCTAAGGATACCTGTGTGTATTGTGTTAACTGGAGACTGAGGGTGAAATAGGCTCCATCTAAATGACAGAGTATTGTTCCATTGATCCAAGGAGGTACAGAATAAGAAGGAAGAGAGCTTAACTTTGTTTATTCATATTGTTAGAAGACAGTTATTGACCCAGTTCTCACTTTGGGCCAATTTTCGTTCTCTCTTGCCTTGAGTAAGATAGGTTTTACATACTGCAGTATCTTTTAGCCACCTTCTCTCACTGTAGTCCTCCATAGACTGAACTGAAACTAATACTGTTCCAAATCTGGAGGGGGGAAAAAAAAAAAAGAGGTAAAATCACACAGTCTATAGTATTAAAGGACATGGGGAAGTTATTTCAGAAACCTAATATTTAGGTTTTAAACTGATATGGAGACTTTTAACTCCATTTCTGTTGCTCATAAACCAATTTATCTTTTCTGGAAAAGACTGTATTCTTCTTTAATTGGTAAGAGACATGAGTTTCAAGCCCTTTTAAGACAAAGCAGTAGCTGGGTTATTAGTTCTTTGATAGAATCAAATAATCCCAGGTAACCAGGTAAGATAACTGTGCTTGCTACTTGTAAGTATTTTGCTTAAAATGCAAGCCAAGGTACAAGAACTAGTTGTTTAAAGTGGATAGTATGAATTCTCTTAGTGCTTCCCTGTTAGTACAAGAAAATTGGTCATTAAAAGTAAATTCATATAATGTTTTGTAAGTGCAACGTTCCATAAATATGAAGTGATGTCTTATAAATCACTGTAGTGGCTTGGTGGTTTGCACGCTCCCTGTCGCAAAAGGAGGGAAGAGTTAATTGTTTACTGCAGCACACATCACTCGGTCATTTAAACCTTCTGATCTTTCAAAAAATTGAATTCTTTAACACTTAAAGATTCTGCTGCATAGACCTAGCTGTAGTCTAGATTTATTTTTTTAATACTGCTATGCTATGTTCTGTTGCAGTTGGAGGGGGTAGTGATTTGAGACTTTGGACAGTTAACGGTGATCTCGTGGGACATGTGCACTGCAGGGAAAGTATTTGCTCTGTTGCTTTCTCTAACCAGCCTGAAGGAGTGTCTGTCAACGTGATTGCAGGGGGGCTTGAAAATGGAGTTGTAAGGTAAGCATTTGAAACTTTATAACTTAGGCTCCCTGTTTGAGAGTATGTAGCCAAACATCATGCTGATATTGGGCCTTAAAGAAGGTGGGCAAGCTGTTGTTCAGATTCTAGTCTTAGTAGTTGCTAAACAGGTTATTTTTATCACTGAAATATTTGTAAAATTAAATGTGAAGAAAAATTAATCTTACTTTCAGACTGTGGAGTACGTGGGACTTGAAGCCAGTACGAGAAATAACATTTTCGAAGTCAGCCAAACCTATTGTAAGGTAAAAAGATCTTAATTATAACATAAATGGATTTCTTTCGGGCGGAGGGGGGAGAAACAACAACAAAACCCCCAAAAACCCACAGCAAAGGAGCCTTGAGTATTGAATGTGGATTTGACATGAGAACAGGAGGTAAACACCCATGTCTAAAAAGAGCAATCCAATCCTACTAATTATTCATGAAAGCAAAATGAGCACAAGTGTACTGTATTTGTAATGACAGTAATAACTAGGTTCTGCTGCTGGCAGACAGAAA
The DNA here is from genome assembly GCF_964106895.1 of Numenius arquata. NCBI lineage: Eukaryota > Metazoa > Chordata > Aves > Charadriiformes > Scolopacidae > Numenius > Numenius arquata. The sequence continues at coordinate 24,292,476 of NC_133577.1, read as the reverse complement.
TTAGCAGGATTCCCTTGAGAACTGAACAATAACTACTCTTCTTATTCTGAAGTTTAATATTTTTCCCCAGAATCTGTGTAAAAATCATGAGATAATATTAACTTTGTCAGACTCAAATAGACAGAGGGGTTTTTTTCTCCCTCAGAAATAAATGAAAACACTGCATTTTCCCTGATCTTTTTTTTTTTCTGATGCTGGAGGGAAACGGTGGAGAAAGGGAGTAAAGGAAACTCAGAGGAGCCTGGAAGCTGCCATTTTGGAGTGCTTGTGTAATTTGCTTTCAGTCTCCTTGATGATTTACATAAGCAGAATTATTTTCATGCCAAAGTGTTTTCAGAACATAGTCAAAGGATTGAGTCTTTGATATCCCCAGTGGTACAGTACCCTGCACAGAGGTCTTAGTTTTATGCCAAATTTTTATCATTTTAATGTTAGCATAGTAACAAATTACTCTGAAAATGTTTTGGACCATTGCTGGAATATCATTTAAAACCCAAACCACTAACTACCATTTTTAGAAACAAAAAATGGTGTCTGACAGCAGTCACTGTCCTTCTGTTACCTCCTTTAAGAAGCATATTTCACAAAGCTTGTTGATAATGATTTAGCAGCTATTGAATAATTTAAAGTTTCCTGCTTAAATGAGACAGAAAATGGATGCTGACCTTCACGCTCTCTAACATTATACGTGACATAGCTGAAGGGCTTTACTACTGTTATAGCTTAAGAAATGCCCGCCTGAACAAAAGTCCTGTGCTGTGCCATGAAATCTGATGGATTTAGTTTCTGCTTTTGTCAGCAGCAAGTTCAGAGGGCACCGAGTTCTGTTGCTGAACAGCCTTCCTTTCAGTAGAAGGGGCAGCGCAGGGAAAGAGTAGGATGCTGCTACTGAGCCTACCCTTTTCTTTGGTGCTGCAAAGAAATGAGCACTAAACTGCACGGTGCGTTGAAGTGCCAGACAAAGCTGTAGTTCAGCCTTTTTGGTTATGAAAATGAATAAGCAGGTAAATGCAAACATATTACAATGTTAATGTACTTACTGGGTCTTGCCTGAGAGCTAATCTTTGTTAGCTATACTCTTATGGATTTTTTTTAATGTCTTCTACCATTTTAAATAGCCAAACCTGATATAAAAATAGGTTGTCGTCTTGTTTTTCAGCCTTACATTTTCCTGTGATGGGCATCACTTGTTCACAGCTAATAGTGATGGAAACGTTATAGCTTGGTGTCGCAAGGACCAGCAGCGCTTGAAGTTACCCATGTTCTATTCATTCCTTAGCAGCTACGCGGCTGGGTGATGATATTTTTGCTGCTAACTCATGTCTCTGCACTTTAAATCCAAAATACATCATAGAATCTCATATTTAACTGCATTTTGAAGTCCTTTGAATGTTTCTAGAATGACTGACCAGGTTTTTATAAAGATGAGTCTAAGGTGGTTGTAGAATTGCATAAGTGCATGCACAAACCTGAAGCATATCCAGGTCACCAGGAAGCTCTGGTCATATACTCCAATACCAGCAAAGTGACTCATAAATGCTCTAACATACAAGTCAAAATGCTGCAATATAAAACATAATAGTATTTTTTTAAATCACTTCTTGGACAGAAGTATTTAAAAAAAATGATAATGCTTATTCCCCCTCTTATGTTGTAAAGTATCAGCAGTGTAAAGTTCTGTAAATACCTATTAAAATGTCAGCATATGTATATCTGATTAGTTGAGTGTGGGGTAGCTAGCTCTGGGATAAGCAACCCAAAACTTAAAAATCCAAGACCACTTAAAATTGCTTTTTTTGAGAAGCAAAGAACTTAGTAGGTGCTTTTTGCACCATTTTATGGTATTGTAATGCTAAAAAATTAACTTCCGTTACCTTTATATTTGTAACTTTTGCCATCTTCTCTGTTAGTGTAATAGTCTTTATAAAAGGCAAAAATAAAATACGTGTCTTAGTGATGGGTGGACACCTCATGGCATCATGAAGCAATAGTTAGATCATGTTTTGGTTTTGTTTTGGTTTTTTTTAACATAGTGTTAACTCCCTGACTTTGTAACACCCAGCTATTGCAGTTCTGTGGCAGAATATATATATATATAATGTACACACACAGCTTATCTTCCAGAGCTCTAAAAAAGGTGTTAAACACGGCACAGATGTGCGCCTGTTCTAGTGTCATTGAAGTTCAATACACTGTAAAATGTTTGAATCTAACTGCTTGAATAATCAATGTTCATAGGCATCAGATGATCTGGAAAAGAGTTTACACAGATACACTGTGCAAATACATTATTTATTCCTAGGTGCTATTTTTGAGGGGGGGGGTTGGAAATAAGCCTCGATTGTGAAAGGCTTGAATTTGAATTCTTAAGCCGGATCAAAAATTAACATTTCAGTTGATGGATTTGAAGACCTCTAAACCTGACTCAGTGAGTGAGTGCCTACTAGTCATGCGAATGGTAAAACAAGAATGCTACGCAAGTCTGATGCACTTACATTTTTCTTTTAAATTGCTTTGCTTTTTCATCTGTCATGTTCTGCTGTTGCCATACAGATGAACTGCTACATCTCCTCGTGTTTAAGGTTCATCTGCCTTCAAAACACTTATATGAAACTGTCAAGTTGTGATGAAGATGACGTACACACAAGAAGTCTTTATACTTCTTTTGAAAATTCCAGTCTTTGGAAATTCTTGCGACTTCGTGATTGAAGAATTTTTCAGACTAGAAAACTTAAGAAAAATATTCTCATAGTCCATGACACAGGCTGATCTTTGATTCAATTAAGCAAGTGACTACATACTGTATGAATTGAATTTTCAACTGCGTATATTGTAGCAGCATTGTATGGGATGGCTTTAGTCATGTTTTTCACTGTCTAGATGTTAATGTAAGGTCCAAATACAGACTGAAAAGCTTCCTGGCTCATGTTTAAGTGATGTGCTTTATTTAAAGGAAAGAAATACAAATATTGTGGTTTTGGGGTGCTTTTGTGCTCCCTGGTTTTGGGGTGTTGCTCACAAAGGCTTATTTTTATAAAGTAGAATTCCATTTGTTACAAATCAATATGCAAAATTGCTGGCCTTGTAAAGAGTGCAATATTATATATTTTTATGTAAAAGTAAAAATAATTTTTTGAAGTAAGGAATATTTATTCAGCTTAACATTCTGGAACTATTAAAATAACATTGCAATAGTATCTGTGCATGATGTACTGAAATTTCCTGTAAATGTCACATTTCACACTTTGTATATACACTGTCACACTGTTAGGTAATAAACAGATCTTTGTATCAAATTCTTTGATATTATTAGAAACATGTTTTTTGCTTAGTTTCATCTCTCTTTTTAGGGATCTTGCATACCTTATTCCACATCAATTTCTGCTGGCTTTCATGCCTCATATTTCAAAAATCATGAAGTGGGGAAGTTCTGTTCATAGACTACATCATGTGGCTGCCAAACTGAATGAGGGGTACAAGATTGGCAGTGGGGAAACCCTAAGGGGTATGCATATGTGTGCATGTGCCCTTCCTTCCCATGGGATGTGTGGCTACAATTCAGGTGCAGTGTTGTCTCAGAGACGTTGCCCTTCCCGGCAGCCTCCTCCCTGAAAGCCTAATTGAGCTAAGGCAAGGCAGAAAAGCAGCTCTGCTCTGGATTCTCTGAGGGAAGGAATTAAAAGGTGCTGGGTGGAAATCAGAGACTGGGATCTCTGGGAGGCTTCTGACAGGAAGATCCGTGGTGAGAAGGGGAGGCAATAGCCAGGTACTCACTCATGGTTGGGAGAGGAGAGGGAGTCTCCAAACCATTTACTGAAAAAGGGAACCCTGATCTCAGGTTTTAGAATCCACTATTTATAGACAAGCCCATGACAAGAGATAGCAGAAACAAAATCAGTAGATTTTATTACTCAGTGAACTGAATTAAACATGGTACAATTTTCTGCAGGATAAAGGGTTTCTATGACAAAATAAAAACACCTTTCACCTTCAACTCGGAAACATACCTTAAAGATCTTCTTTGCATTTAAACCACATCTGTCTTTAGAGAAGGAGTTGCTTCACACTGAGCAAGAGCCTCCTCCCTTTCCAGGATTTCTTGATTTTACTATGATTGCAGGATTTACTATGCATTTTGTGGATAGAACTGTGGAGAGCAGTGGGGGAATAGTATCACCTGGTTTAGCTACCATCAAACTTCTAGTTTACCTTTTTGTTTTCTTCATGCTTTGTTTTGTTTGAACCTGTATTGGCTTTTTCTTCTGGAATATGCAAGTAGAAGTCACTTCCATATGCTGCTGCTACTTGATATCACAAAAAATATAAAACAAATACTATTTGAAAAATATCCACTGGAACATTAGTTAAGCTTCTAGAGGTAGAGACAGTAGTGTTTTCCTTGCTACTGTAGTAACTTACAAACTACTGAGAAATGACCTCTACGTAGAGATTTAGTTGCCATTAGTGTTCTGGAGGGGGGTCATAAACCCACTGATTTTGCATCTGGATTTCCGTAATAGGCTGTGCTGTGTATTTCACAATTTGGGCAGGTCACTTCTTGAAAGAGGATTGAGAACTGTATGTGACTATTCTGATGTGACTGTCCTGGGCTACCCAGCAGAAAGCAGTTGAGTAAAAACATGACCTTACTCACTGTTTCCAGATTTGAGCCAGCATTCCTGAAAAAAGTTTTAAAAATCCAGATTCTCTAGCGCAATTGAAGAAGGCCCATATAAGCCTCATTAGGAGCTAGTTCATGTAGATTCAAGGAACAGAAATTCATGCAGCTGTTACAGGTGTTTCATTCAAAGCCTATAGGCCAACTCTGTTAAGAGACTCCTGGTTGTGGTGGAACATAAGACTTTCTGCAGACTAAAAACATGTCTGTTTAATATATGATGACAATACATTTTAAAACAACATTTTTTCCCCTTATATCTTAGCTTAAAGAATAAAATTGTTGGGATACAATAGTAAAAATATTATGTAAATCAGTGATGATTGTCTGATTATTCGAACCATCTAGCAAGTGCTTTTTGTCTTATAGCATCTGAATCCTTTGGTAAACAGAGCCTTTTGTAGAACGATGATACAATGAAGTGTGAATCAGACAGCAGCAGCACAGGCCAGTTAAGTTTCTGGATGAGTTTCTGGAACTCTAGTTAAGGTAAGCTTATTAACTTACATATTTATATTTAGTAACATTTATCTTCTTCCTTCTGCATTTCCTTCTCCCAAGCCACCACCAGTCTTTGATGAGGCTGTCTTTGCTCCAAAGCACCTTTAATAATGGGGCTCTTCCCTATTCTCTTTTGTATAGAAAATAAATGTGACTTGGAAATGCTTCTGCTTTATTAAGATGGAATTGAGAAAAAGTGCTGATAGCCAGGTAAGAGAAAAGGGTGACAAATGTACATCTCTCCAGAAGGAGCAGCAACCTTATTGGGGAACAAAATTAATGATATTGTTGTGATGATACTCCTGCCAACATGTTAATTAGTGGGGCTGACAAATTTTTCAGTTAAAAATGTTAATTGGCTGGTTAACTGCTACTGACCTTTATGACTCTCAAAGTTGTAAGAGAGAATCACGGAATTGTCAGAGTTGGAAGGGACCTCTAGAGATCATCTAGTCCAACTCCCCTGCTAAAGCAGGATTGCCCAGAGCACATTACTCAGGACTGCATCCAGGTGGGTCTTGAAAATCTCCAGAGAAGGGGACTCCACAACCTCCCTGGGCAGCCTGTTCCAGTGCTGTCACCCTCACCGTAAAGAAGCTTCTCCTCATATTTAAATGGAACTTCCTATGTTCCAGCTTGTGCCCGTTGCCCCTCGTCCTGTCACTGGGAACCACTGAAAAGAGTCTGACTCCATCCTCCTTCAACCCACCCTTTAGGTACTTGTAAACATAGATAGGGTCTCCCCTCAGCCTTCTCTTCTCCAGGCTAAAGAGTCCCAGCTCTTTGAGCCTTTCCTTGTAAGGGAGATGCTCCAATCCCTTAATCATCTTAGTTGCCCTACGTTGGACTCTCTCCAGTATATAAAAATCGATCTATAAAGCTGAATCGTTTTATTCTGACTACTAGCTTTGACAGGGTGAGTCTTATCAGTTCCTTTTCCACAGTGGGTTTTGCGGGTTTTTAACTTCATGCTTCCTCTGGTCGGCGTGAGGAAGGGACAGGCAGTATGGGCTCTCCCTCCAAAACCCTGGTGTCATACAGGCTTCGCCCGTTCCGTGTTCCAGAAATACCTGGGTGACTGTTTGATCCCTGGCGCCTGCTGGAACCAGGGCAGTAGGCGGCTGCAGCGGTCCAAAGGAGGCGCCGCTGCGTGGGATGGGGGACGGTAACGCTCGAAGGCGGGACAGGACGGCGCGGGGTGCGGAGCCGTGCCGGCACCTCAAGCGTCCCTCACGGCCAGGGCCGGCTTCCCGCCCTACGCTCCGCGGGCGGCTGACAGCCGTGGGCCGTTAACGGCCGCGCCGGCCGCGCGGGGAGGCCCGCGCCGCGGGAGGCGCGAGGGCGGTGGCAGCCGTTGGGCCGCGGCCGCCCCGCCTCTTCAGCGCCGGCCATGTGCCGTCGCCGGGCGCCGAGCCGGGCTGCCAGCAGCCTGCCTGCCTGCCTGCCGCCGCCCCCGCACGGTGAGTGCCCCGGCGGCGCCGGGCGAGACCTCGCCGCTGTGCGGGAGGCGGGGGAAGGTGCCGTGTGGGGTGAGGAGGGGTGAGAGCCGGGCGAGGCGGGTCGGGGGGGCCCTGGCCGGGGCGTGGGCTGGGCGGGAGGGCCCGTAGCGGCGTTTCCGTGCTGGGGTTTCTCTGTCGCTGCGACGGCTCTGGTGTCCTGGGAAACCCGCGGCTGCCTCCGCCCGGCAGCCCGGCTGGCCCCGTCGGCTGTGGGTAAACAACGCAGCAGTGGCCGCGCCTTGTGGAGTTACCCGATCATCCGCAAAAGTCAGCTTCGGGGTTTGGGTTCCGCCGTCGTTGTCTTCGGAGCTGGGGGGGGGGAAATCGTCCTTCTCCGAAAAACCCCAGGTACCTCTTCCCGTGGGCGGTGATGTGGGGTCTCTGCCCAGCGTGCCCGTGCCCCTGCCCCTGCCTGCAGCTGACGGGTGTGAAGGCGCAAGAAAGCGGCTGCTTGTCCTGCTTGGCTGGTTCGCGCTGATGGAGGGGTAAATCTTACAATCTTACTGCCCGGCTGCTGCTGGCGGTAATTATTAGTGTGCGGGGCTGTAAACTGCTGTACAGCAAAACGATTAAGGTAGCGCAGTGAGACAGAAAACTCGGAATAACAACTCGAAAAACGTTTCTGTCTGGCAGGTAATAAGGTGGCAAGCTTCTCGGAGGTGTTTTCTCTACTTTAATATGTTACAATTCAGTTACAATACATTTTAAACAGGATTTAAGTGGAAGAATCAAACTTCCCCGTGTATTTCTTTAAAAAGTCACAACTATCTTTTAAAGTTAACTGAAGAGGTAAAATAGTAGGTAGGTCTCATCTTTCTGTCACAAGCTTTCTGGAACTCTGATGGTTTGCTGGACTGTGCATATAACCTGTATGCTGATGATATGTATATTACCTGAAAAGATTTTCATTGTGAAATGTCACATTGGATCAGCCATTGTTTTCTTAGATTTTTAAATGTTGAGAAGTGAGATGACGTTTTTGGATAAAAGATTTGGGCATGGTGGCAAGAATTTTTGGAACTTGACAGTTGGACTGGGTGTAGAACCTCTGTTAGACAAAAATTGAGCTGTTGAAGTTTGGCTGTTTTGCTAAATCATGGCATGATTTACATGATCAGCAGTTATTTTTGAAGTCACTGTATTTGTGGAATGAAAATTATATTTTTTCCTTATCATGACCAATAGTCTTGCCTTTAATCTAATAATTTCTGCTTGAACTACTAAGCTTCTTCTTAATGGATAGAGTATAAAATTGTAGTAATTTTCTATTGTTTCTTCCTGCAGCCATGGGACAGAGAAAGCAAAAGGGTTCCTTAGCCTCCCTCTCTGTTTACAGAGCTACATCGGGTGTGGTAAATCTGGGAGTAAGAACTGAGGTAGCAGGGGCAGTTGTTCTACCCCCTTTGTGCCCTGCAGATGAAGGGAGATTACCTGTGTCGTGTAGACAGTGATGCTAGCTCACATAGCTAGTGCTTTTAGTGCAGGGGTATTTCTTAAGTTCCTCTTACTTAAATAGCAACTATAGAACTCTTTTTTTCTCCTTTTTTTCTTTCCTTTTTTTTTTTTCCTTCCCCTGAAATACCTTTGATAGACCAGTTTACCATCAAACAACTGTGAGGCTGTAAATTTTGCTGTTTATATTCCTGGTGTGTTTGCAAGTGGGTGATGAAATGTGAGGATCTTCCCGCAATTTAGAATGTGATTTGCAGGTCATTATTCAGGGATTATTCCCACTAGGGTCACTGGGACTTCGTGTCATGATTGGGTTAACTTTTCTATTGCACTGCATTGTCCAAGAAGTACAGAGCTTGTGTGGAAGGTGTTCTTCAGAGTTGTGAACCCCAGGTTCTCTAATATAGTAATTTCAGGTCCATCACTTTAGGTTGCTGAAAGGAAATAGAAGACAACAACTGGGTTAAGGGCTTTTGACATTGAATTCTACAGGTCACTCTTTTGGTAAGGAGTTTTCAGGTTGTACTTGGAACTGGAGGGGAGCAAAATTTTCAGTGCAGCTTTTCATCCTTGTTGCTTATAGAAATCCATACTGAAGAGCTTGAAAATTATATTTTGCTTTTGTTACTCAAAATTTCAGACTTCTGCATTTTGCTAACAAGTATTTATATATAAAGCTTGGTAAATGTAGGTTGCACTCTTTACCCCTATGCAAGGTCAAACTGTACCTGCAAATATTTATGCAACTTCCTGGGTTATCATAAGATAAGTTGGCCTTTGAAGTGCTGTTGGGTACAATCTAATCTATTCTAAAAACAAATACAGAAAAGTTGCTCTTCACAAGCATATTTATGAGCCCTGGAGATTAAGATCTTTGGAACAATGAATTAACTGCACCCAGAAAAAGGATGAAGTTCATGTGAGGTAAAAAACCCCAAAACCTCAGAAAATTCAGCTGGCTAGGAGGCTGTTGCTCCGCTGTTTTCAGGAGCAATGCTTTAGGAAACGGCTGGTTAGCATGGTGTGCCAGTCAGCAGAAACTACTTGGCTGAAAAAGGCCATGTAGCTTCTGTCAATATTCTTTGTTAATGCGATCCGTGTTCCCCTTAAAGAAAAGAGTCACAGAGACTACATTAATGAGCTCAGTGCACTGCGTAAAAATACAGTGGATAAATTAGCTCCTATATAAACTAGGTCCGTGACCATGCATCAGTAACATGTAGACTGCACGTTGTCTGATCACAAACACAGTTACTGTAACTACGGTGATTATCAGGACCTGTGTACCTGTGTATTGATCTAACTTAATAGGGGGCTGCTGGAAAAACAACCAGGAATGAACAGTAGTGGACCCAGCTAAGTAATTTCTGATTCAAGGCTTTTTAGGTAATTTAAGAGGTGGGAAGAAGTTACTCCTTTTGAGCATCAAAAGAAGCGTGGCCAGCAGATTGAGGGAGGTGATTCTGCCCCTCTACTGTGCTCTCATGAGACCCCACCTGGAGTACTGTGTCCAGCTCTGGGGCCTCCAACTTAAGAAGGACATGGACCTGTTGGAGCAGGTCCAGAGAAGGGCCACAAAAATGATCAAAGGGCTGGAGCACCTCTCCTGTGAGGACAGCCTGAGAGAGTCGGGTTTTTTCAGCCTGGAGAACAGAAGGCTCCAAGGAGACCTTATAGCAGCCTTTCAGTACTTAAAGGGGGTCTACAGGAAAGATGGGGGCAAACTTCTTAGTACGGCCTGTTGTGACAGGACAAGGGGTAATGGCTTTAAACTAAAAGAGGGTAGATTTAGACTAGGTATAAGGAAGAGATTTTTCACTCTGAGTGTGGTGAAACACTGGAAAAAGTTACCCAGAGAGGTGGTAGATGCCCCGTCCCTGGAAACATTCAAGGTCAGGTTGGACAGGGCTCTGAGCAACCTTATCTAGTTAAGTCACTGCTAATTACAGGGGGGTTAAACTAGATGATCTTTGAAGGGCCTTTCCAACCCAATCTATTCTATGATCCTGTAAACTGCCCCCCAGATACAATACAAAGCTAATTGTGCCTTCCCAGGATCTAAAGGCCTTGAAAACACTTGACTGTTTAAAAGGAGCTGTCTTAGGAGAGAGGGTTGGAGCCGTTTGTCAGGCTGCAGCCTCAAAGAAAACACTGAGAGAGATCCCATGAGCCGGTCTTTGAAGGAGGAGGCTTCCTCACGTTCGGGGGGGGATGGTCATTCAGGGAGAGGGTGTGTAATAGACTCTCTTGTTATTAAACTTTCTTTTCTCTCCAGAGCTTTATTTCTAAGTAACAATATTATTTCATTAAAAAGTATTAAGCTTAAGGTCGTTAAAGAATATCACAGGTCCTAAGGAGAGCTGAACCAGGTCTCAGCCGAAGCTTTGTCTGCAAAGAAGACTAGTTCATTGCAGCCTGGTTTGAAAATGAGTACAATTCTCATTGTCAACATCACTTCATATGTAATAGGGTCTTAACTGATGCACAAATATGTACTGTATTAACAGAGAGTGAGAGAAGGCAAACGTATATGTAGCTTGGTAAGTGAAATGTCAAATGGGAGAAATCCATCTTACGAAGTTGTGGAACCAGAACTGTCTATATGAAAAAAAGCAATTAGATACTTAAATGGGTGCTAAGCACTTCCAGAAATACTACAGTTAAATATTTTAAGTGCGTGTAAAGGCCAGAGCAGGAGCAGGATTTGGAATAGAACAAATGTTTGTGCTTCAGAGTATAAACAAACCTCTTACTCAGGATAAGTGGAAATTTTTTCGAGTGGCTGAAATGCCTAGTACCAAATTTTTTCTTTTTTAAAGTTCTTTTTATGAAGCCTCTTATTCTGATTGTTTTCTGATATTGTGAAATAGTTTACCAGAGAGGATACATGATTTTTTTAAAAAAAATTTTTCCCCATTTGCTGTTTCAGAATATAGGTAAGGGCATAGTATGTTTGTGGCATGGTTTGGATTTTTAAATTATTTTTGTGCCTGATAGCCTTTTCAAAATTCCATTATGGTCTTAACTCAATCTCTTTTTCAGTAGATACTTAAAAACTAGCTGCAAGTACTATAAACTGTTCTTGCTAACTTCAATGCAGCAAGTGACAATTCAAATTGTCTACCTCTAACGTTTATAACTTTTATAGTTTGAGTGAATGAATTGCCAGAAAAGCTTGGGAGATCTGGAATTCTCTGGACTGTTCATGGAGTTTCAGCTGCTTAATTCAGTTTAATTTAAATGTATTATTCAAAATTAAATTTCTAATTTGCCTCTGGACTTGGGCTGTAGCAAATGTAGAAATTTCTCTGTGACTTCATTTGGCTTTGACTTTTTTGGCTCTGTGGTCATTAGTAGTCTAGCTGTAGAGATTATAACAAAATTTAAATGATTCATACATATGGAGGTATAATTTTGTAAACAGAGATAAATGTGGTTGTTCTTGGGGGGTATAATTTTGTAAACAAAGATAAATGTGGTTGTTCTTATCCTTATGGATAGGTCAAGACTTAAAAGCTAGGGGGTTGGGTTGAACAAAAAAAGTTCAGAGATAAACTGTAATTCAGAACCTCCTGCTCTTGTGAATGTCTCGTGTCCTTTCTGCTTGTCCGCTGCAAGTCAAAACACATCTGAAAATTGTTTGGTTAGTTGTGGGGTTTTGTACCGTACATGGTATTTTATGCGAATCCAGTTCCTCCACATGTATTTAATCCTGTGCCTTGTGAGGAATACGAGTTAAAAGATTGTAAACAAAGGCAAAGACAACAACCAAAAAAAAAGCTATTGTGTTCTGACACGATTTTAGTTCGTCAGAGTGCATGCAAAGAGGAAACTTGTGTTCCATTCTAATGACACATGTAGGTACAGAAAACCTGTTCTTTGTCTTGGCATGTATTAAATCTCTTGGTTTATTTGGCATAACTAATATATTTTAAGGTAACATTTCCCCTGCCTAGACTTGTGCAAGTGCTGAAAAAGATGGTTTTGCTTCTTCAAATCAGTGTTGAGCATAGTTCACCATCATATTCGTAGAATTTGGAGAAGAAACAGCTATCTTTGCCTTGTCTTTGAACATCTGTGTTTTGTGAAATCAAAGAAATTGAAAAGTTACTCCTCCATTCTTTTTATGTTCTGGATTGCATACTTCTTTTGACTCTAAAATTCTTAAGACATTGTATATACTATTATTTTTGCAAAAGCATTTCCTGTGTCCTACTAAATTTCCTGTTTGCATCTTATATCGCAGTGACTGGATCAGGTGAGCTATTGAGGTTCAAGAAGGCAAATCTGTGTACTTCTAGGTGTTTACTTCTTGTCCAGAAATAAGCTTAGAGTACTCATTTTGAAAGACCTGAGCTAAAAACTCTTTTGGCAGCAATACAAAATACCTCTGTTTGTGTATTTTCTCCTGCGTCCGATCTGGTTCTCACACCGTGTGTCCTTTACGTTGCCTAACTTTGTATTGGTTTCTAACACCTGGTGCTAGACTAATTTTGCTTCAGGTGGCACTTGTGGCATACCATATATACAGGACTATAGCTGAGTGTTTTGGCTGATGGAAACCTCAGCACCTGGTCTTATTAACTAGTCCAGGGCTTGCCTAGGTTGTCTTTATCCTATTGTTTCCATGTGGGCTTAGGCCAAATTCCAGTGACTTCAAGATCGTAACTGTTACTTGTGCTGGACCAGCGCTGCATAATGGTGTCAGCGCGAGGTCTCCTAATATGCAGACCACCTAGGGCATATATGTTGTAAGTTTATTCAAGGTTCGAATATAGTCATCTGGTAACAGTGCTGAGAACTGCATGATAACGAGTTGACTGACTTACCCTCAAGTCCTCAGGGAGTAACAGTGCAAGAAAACCAAACACTGACATACCTTAATTAGATGTCCCTTCCCAAAGGCTGCAAATCTCTCAAAAAATAATGCATTCCTATACTTAATAGTATACTCTACTGGTTTGTAGTCATCTGTAGACTTCACTGGGGATGTGTAAGCAGAAAGTTGGAAACCACTGCATTATTTCTTCTTAATCTGTTACTTCATTCCTGAACTCCTTAAATCTATAGTCAGAATTGTGACTTATTCTCTGTCTTAAAATTTCTCTCTTTCTGATGCTTAATGGGAGCGGTGCGGCATTCATTTCCATTGTGGGCATTTCCGAATTTGTTTTCATGTTACTGGGTGTAACTGAGGTATGGAGCCAAACTGCGCAATGGCTGCAAGGTCTGCGAACAGCTGTTCTGCGTGGGCAATCAGAACCAGGGCAACCATTTCTACACTGAAATAATGGCCGTGTACTCTGCATTTCTATGTTGTTTGCAAAATTCTGACTGAACACTGACAGTTGAGGATGCAAATATGTAATGCAATAAGGTGCTATTGAACAAAAGAACAGAAATAAATGGTGTCTGGTTTGTGTTTGTGACCTGAAACCTGGCAGTGTCAATGTGGTGGGCAAGGGTTGGTTAGATTTCAGGTAGCTGTATTTGCTACCTGTGCTTTTAAATTGTCTCAATTTCTTCTCTTCTAGGAAAAACAAAATGAAGGAACTAGTGTCAAACAGTACAACCAATATATCTCAAGCCAGGAAAGCTGTGGAGCAATTAAAAATGGAAGCATACATGGATAGGATGAAGGTAAACTTAGACTTGTTGTTGATATTTTGAATTCACGTTTGCGGTACAGCCTCCCTTTAATATTTCAGAGAGACTTGATTAGCTGAAATCAAAATTCTATGTTGAGCTATAAAACAGTATTCAGTATTGTGAATTAGTTACGTGCTAACTGCTTGACTCTAGCGAAGCAATTTTCAAAGACTGGCTTCTAGTCTGGTTCTGTATGAGTGCCTTTTACCTCTGTCAAAAGCAGTATTTTGCAAAATATTTACAGTCAGCTGGCAGATCACAGGTGTTCTTTTTCACCTGTTGCTGAATATAAGTGCAGCTCAGGTTTCTCGGCGATAAGGTAAGCTGTCCTTTAAAAACTGGAATAAATCTTTAAGATACGGCAATACTTTTGAATAATGATGAGATGAGCTAAATTGCTTTGATTTGTTTTGTTTTAGCACAGACATCATTGCACAAAAAATATATGTGATGGCAATGTTCAGTTATGATTCTGCACACTTGATAGCCTGTTGTATGTGAAGATCTGGTTTTATCGTGCCTCTAAATGTATGTGGATTAAATGTTTTAACTAATGGCACTATTACACAGAGGTTCTCGACATTTTTAACCAGAAAAGCCTGTGGGATTATTCTTCCCTGTCATTCTGCCTCTCAGAAGGCTAAAAATTTGTGAATAAGTTGCGCACCTAAAAACTAATAATGTCATTAAAAGTTTTAAGAAAGCAATGCTCATGTATTTTGTGCGTGCATGCTCTCTCTCTCTGCCTCTGAAAATAGGGAATAATTATTTGGATAAAAAATCCAGCCTCTACAAGTGAGAAGAGTTTAGAGATGGAAAACTAGAAAAAGGAATGCATTTAAATAATCAGTTTTTCTGCAAACAACTGTAACTGAAGTTACAAACTCAGGAAGACAGTTTAGAAGTGTTGTACATTAAATTCTTCATTCTTCAGCATGTTCACATTCTTCAGTCTGTTTGTCTATCCATCCTGTCTGCCAAAATCCTGCGTGTAGTCAGCACGGGGGCAATAGTATGTAATTACAGTTTTAAAATAGTATCAGATCATAAACTCACTAATTGGAAAGATAGTATTTATAATTCAGAAATATCAGTGTATTTCACAAATAGTCAGTCTTGCTTATATGAAAATACAAATTTCAGTTGCTCCATTTTGTTGTAATTTATAGCAACGTCTTGTAAGACCATTGAATTTGCAAAATTATAGTTTCTATCTTGTATAATGTCTTGGCAAATTCATCACATAGTAGATGCCTGTTCACAGGGAGAGGTATTTCTGTTTCCTTCAGTAGGGGAAGGTCTGCCTTGTCAGTGTTGAATGATTCAGGTCATATTGCAGCTGCACAAACAACAAAACTGACTAGAAGGAGCGGGTGTGCACGAGCGGCAGAGGAAAGGGTTGGAAAAATATGGTCCAGTTTATTGGAATTTGAAATTGTTGATACTTAGTAGATTGTCTTAAACTTGCTTTTATAGAATCAGTGATAAATGTCGCATACCACATTGTTAGCTCAGTTATGCAGATAGCTTCATCAGCTAGATGTATGAAGTTCTTAAATACATATGTAACAACGACATAGGTTATTTTTATAGTTAGTTTAATTAAAAAGAACACAGTTATTAGCAACTGTGGCAGACCTAAAAACCAGCTAGCTTTAAAGTGCAGTTATTTATGGTTGGACTAGATGATCTGAAAGGTCCCTTTCCAACCTAGGCAATTCTACGGTTCTATTTCACCTTCCAAAACAGCTTGGGACCAAAAAGGCACCAAAGAAAATCTAATGTGTTTCAGTATTCTGAGGGTCCTTATACTGACATAAACCAAATATGATTTGCAAAAGGCTGAAAGGTTAATTTCTAGATCGTCTTTGAACAATTAAATGAAAGATTGTGAGAAGAGATTGATTGGCTTTTTATTCCCTCAAGATCTGCTTTACCTTTTATTCTTGGAAACAGTTAAGTGTGTGTTTCAGTGTAGCCAGATTTTACCAAGAGACTTTCGAGTGGTTTCAACAGGAGATTTTGAGTTCCCAGATCATAGCTGTAAAGACAGAGAAATGAACTTCCTTTTTTTTCATGGTGTTTTTCATCTGCTTAAAGTAGTTAGATAGACATTTAACAGAAGATCAGTGGTTTCCAAATAATTTAATTAAACGCTGTTTTGCAAGTAGCTATAACCAAGTGGTTATTCCCATAATAGACAAGACCACATTGTTATCACTAAAAAGGAAATTTTCAAGGTCCCTGCATTATTGACTAGGGAAATCAGAAGTTCCGGCTCATCTTTCTACTACAAAGGCATTTTGTTTTCCATGCATAGTAGATGCTGTAACCAGCGAGAGTTTGGTCTGCTCAGTTAAAGTCCAGTAGTTAGAAGTATGTTGATAGCTGCCCATTCCCTGCTGTGTTCTGGATTTTTCAACTGATTTAAAAATCAAGTCCTATAACCAGTCAGAGCAGTGAGCAATGCAGTGCTTTGAGGTTCCACAAAGATGACTTGCTGTTGAGGTGTGAAAGAAACGGGACAACTTAAAAGGGGAGGGTGAAGTTATAGGTGTATTGATCGGTAGCTGGAAGGAATATTACTGTGGTGGGTTTTTGTAAACCTAAGAAACCCAGAAGGATCGTAAATTGAACTTGTCTTACTTCCCTGCAGAAGGGACGGCTAGAATTACAATGGAGAAGTCAGTAGAAAGCAGGAAGCGCAGATTTCAAGCTAAGGAACATCAGATGAACAGTGGCCTCACAACTAGTAGAATAATGTGTCTTCCAAAGATGCTAGCAGTAAAGTGGAGAAAGCAAAGATAATATTGGTGCTTTATTACAGTTGTCCCCAGAATAAAGCTTTATTTAATCATCTCTTTTCAAGCAGAAAAGCAAGGAGGAGTGCTCTGACATTTAAGGATCATGGTGTATCAGTTATTATTCCATTTTCTTTTTTCTTAAGAAGGTAGAAAATATTCCTAACTGTTTCTGAATAGTGTTGGGAGATAAGCAGTGGGATTGCCAATAAATGTGTGTGAATCTCTTTGTTTTAGATGTAAAGGATAAGCAGAATGGGTGTCATAGCAAGGATGGTAATTAGTCACAATCCGTGACAAGACAGATGACATAGTAATTGCAGCATTTTGCCCTGTCATTGAAGCTTATAATTATTAGTGCAGCTAACAGGATTATGTTCTAACTTTGGCTGGTTTTATCACCTCTGTTATTTTGAAATATAATGGTAAAATTCCACAGTCCTCCTGAGACTAGTTCTTTAAAGCATCAAGGTTGAGTGTTTTGTTGGTTGGGTTTTGATTTTTATTTTAGTTTGGTAATTTGACAACTAGATGTATTTTTCACTACATGGAATAAAAATAATTGTATAAAATGTGGGATGTGCGTGATACACATATACGCCATCCCCCTCTATCTATGCACTTTAAAAGATTAAAAAAAATGAAATGTTAACTTTCTGTTAGAATTCATCAATCAAACTGGAGTCTGATCTTTTTCTTTAGCCACTTCTGCAATATGTATAAATTACTTTGAATCTGCAGACCAAGCTGTATTGTGTCGGAAAGCAGAAATGATAAATGTGCTAACTTCATTTGAATATTCAAATTACATGCATTTATTTTAATTCTTGATAAAAGCTATTCTGAAACTGTCCAGCAGCACTCAGCTACAAATAAACTTAAAGGTGAGATAGAGTGGCCTTCATTTAACTTCCTCCATGACACAAATAGGATGATCAGCACATTATTTTGTATAGTAACAAACCACAGTATTGGCCATTAGGCAACCTCTGTGTGCTGACACAGGCTAAAGCAGCCCTCTCTGCTGTAGCCTTAATGCGATGCTGAGCACAGAGGTCTGCCACCACTGTCCTTCTGAATAACAGCACTGAGCAGGAAAATTGCTGGAGGCAACTCTGTGTTTTGCTCTTTATTTGGCCACAGTTCTGACTTTGCCAACACTGCTCACAGCCACAGTAACCAATGTTTTCATTGCTCCTGGAATGTGAATCAGCTAGCAACTCCCTTTAGCAAATGGTCATCATTCCACTGCACGAGCCTGAGCTACTCCAGTTTAGGTGAAGAAATAGCCATAATTCAGTTTTTTAACCATGGTAATTTAATAACCATCCTTTTTAAAGGATGAAAATACATGTTTATTTAGTGACAATGTGCTGAAATGTGATCGTGTTCCTCAGTTATGGTTTGTCTACAAGCAGACTAATTTGTGAATTAAACACTGTGATGCTGAATAAAATGCTCTGCTTCATGATGTTTGGCATTCCTATCAGCACATTGGAGAACAAGTTAGATACAAAAATTTATATTGTGCTTTTGCTAGTGAAAATCCTTTTTATTGTTATATGATGTCAAAGCACAGTAATATGTAGAGAAACAGAAGATTATGTTACTGGGTTTATCGCTTCTAAGAATGGTGATTGAAATTGTACTTCTTTTCCACTGAACAAAAAGCAATATAGTCGGGCTTGATGCCGCTTACCCATACGTGGAACAAACAAGATTTTTATGGGAAGGTCAGTCTGTTGAAGTCCAGCACTGGTTCTCTGCTCCTATAGGATCAGTCTACTTAGAAAGATCGTTGGTTTCATGAATAAAATAACTTATTCAGTAGCTTAATAATGGAAGATGAAATGTGCTGGGCATCTTTAATAAACCCTGTCTCTGGGACTCAAAGAATTAGACTAGCTCTCTATTACTTTTTATGGCAGTAACGCTTACTATGCTATAGCACTGAAAATGTCATTGAGCTTTTTGTAGGCACCTGTGGCTCTGAGTTTGACTTGCTCTGTTTGAATGCAAGAGTTCAGGACCAGCTAATAAATTAATTAGAGCACAGAACTGCCTTAATTTGAGACACGCTGCTGAGCTTGAAGGACAATAGAAAAGTGAAAATGTGTATGTTAAATAATTATGAATGTACTGGTGATTGTTGTTACTTGAAAGTACTTCTCCAAAATGCTGTGGCGATACATTCCTCCTAACATTAGTGGAAACATGCTAACCCCCACTTCCATGGGTGCATTCTGTGCTAGTTTATACTTTGCTGAGGGACAGCATAGGTCATTAGCAAAGAAAAGTATGTTTGCTGTCTTTTGATCTTTTTTTGGGCTTGATAGGAATTTCATAGTCTGGCTACATTGTGCCTTTCCTTGGAGAATCTGCTTTTTACAAATTCACAAGTAAATTTAAATGAAAAGCTGGAATATGATAGATCCTAAGTTTTCTCTTTGGCCATTACGGTTCTACACCTCTACTGTAGGGAATGCCCAAGCCTCATTCTTTTGTCAGTGCTTAAGCAAGTAGCTAATTGAAGTACGTCTGATAATAGTTACAGCCCTTTCTTTGTACTTGAAGGCTGTCATTTTCGACAGGTTTTTGTCTGGCCTTCTCCTCTTTTGAGAAGCACTGGTCCTTCTGAATATCTCTGCTGATTTGCTCAGTTTAGTGCTCAGTCTTCTGCTTTATGTTTGCCCAACAATTGGTTGTTCACATGCAGTGTCTCTACCCACCCTTCTGTGGTACAGGCTAATTCAAAGGCAAACTAATTTTGAGTAACCTAAACACCCTTGCTTCCTTTGCTAGGAGTATAGTCTATACTAGGATGGCAACCATAGGTAGTTCGTGGGTTTAAGCATTCTACAAAGCCATGCTTTAGTGGATATTTAAAAAATAAAAAGGCAGTTATTTTCTTCCAGAAGTTAATTTAAAATTCATGTGAATCCTCCTCCAGCGCCCATTGACTTCATAGGTCTAATCTGAAACCTACTACAGGCTGGACTCATGCCAAAGCAAGCAGGGTGTGAGGAGGCTAAAGCTAACAGTGATGACACAGCTGCTAGAAAAATACCAGAAATATGTTTTATTTTTCCTCTTCACTATAGTTGTGTAAACGTGCTGACCTCAGTGTTTGACTCAGGAGAAGCTGTCATGGTGCTCAGGGAAAAGGCTTTTTTGTAAAGACTTCCTATCTTATTTTCTCAACTCTGTCATAATATTAAAACTACAATAATTAAACAAAGCTAAGAAATACAGATAGTTGTAAATATCTTGTTAACTGAGCAGGAAAAAAATATTTTATATATGTATTCTAAATTCTTTTAAAAAATAAATAGTCACAGTGGCCTAATGTCACCAATATTCTTTTGGCACAAGCTGGTTTCAGCTACAGCTGAAATGGTTTAATATTGCCTTTTTCATTTCATGCAAAATATCTTGTATTCCAGCACACTGTTATATTTCTGTAGGACTTTTCAGTAAGCATAAACCAACGTTTTGAATTTGGAGACTTTAGAATTGTTCATTTTAGACGTATAAAAATATTAAGATAAAAAATACTAAGGTAGTGCTCCAGTTTAAATTAATACTATGAATAAAGTACTACTTATAATAACTTGCTAAGCAGAAGATGTTAGTCTGACTTCATTGAAAAGAGCAATATTTAGCTTAAATGAGAGGTATGAGAGATGACGATCAAGTTTTGCTCCTGATTTATTATTTCTTTTTAACCCCATGGTCATGTGCCTAAAGAACTTTTTCCTTTTTTGTTTGTTTTGCATCCAGAGGAGCAAAGGGTAGAGAGAGTGTGAAAAACCTTACAACCTTGCTGTTCTAATGACTGGGAATAAGAGCTGAACCAGGCAGCATCTACAGAAACCCACACTTAGATGAGAATTCCTATTGCTTATGGGACGTTAGTATATACGTGTTTTAATGAGTCTATGCTCCTGACCTTCCTTCTGATGGAGAGGAACAGCTGAACATGAATCATATAAATTGATACCATCTCATGTCACTATATTAAATAAAATGTATATAAGGATTACTAGCCCTAGTAAGAGCAAATTCAGAGTTGTGGGCCGTAGTAATCTGAATGATCTATTTTATGATAGCCTCCCTTGTCATATATGAAGAATATTTATGCAATGCTGACTGGTTCAGAATTAAGTATTACAGTAGTTTTCTCTTCTCTTCTCTTTTATTAGGTATCCAAGGCTGCAGCAGATTTATTGGCATATTGTGATGCTCATATTGGAGAAGATCCCCTTATTATTCCTGTGCCTGCATCTGAAAATCCCTTTAGGGAGAAGAAACTCTTTTGTACTATCCTCTGAGTCAGTTTTCAATTAAAAATGTCTTCTGCTACAATTTGGTATCCATGTTGCATGGTTTTAGTTTTAACATTTTTCTCTTCAGATATCAGTACTTGGCCTATAACTGCAATATTTTTAGAAGGTAGTGCATTTTCTGGTAAAAAAAATCCTAAAAAATCTAAGTTAATCCTTATCTTTCAGGCCAATGTACAAGTTTAATTTCAGTTCTTCATAAAGATTCTTTTGGTCTTAATGAAAGTATTGAGTACAGTATCGAATTGTCGGTATCTTTGCCAGTCATAGATTTTTTTTTTGAGACCTAAATGAGTCATACAGATTCTGAAGCTATTCTTAACATTCTTATTTTCTTTGGAAGGTGAATTTAATTCATTTGCTTTTACAAATTTATACCTAAAGAGAGTAGTGAGACCTTTCCTCAAGTAGCACTATTTAGGAAAAATTGCCAATGATTTACGATGTTTGGAACAGTCTTATACAGTAAGTGGTGTTTATAAATATGTTTTGTGAAGACTGTAATAAACTTGACGACAAAAACAATCTTAGTAAAGCAAGTTGTAACTACAAGCAAAATGAAGATGTATGGTTACACACCAGGACTGCATCAATAAAACTGCAGAAAAATGTGGCTGCTTGAATCTTATTTTGAATGATAATGATCTAAATGATTTTAGACAGTAAACTGAACTGTAATATATCAGCTGTTCTGGAGGGTCTTAGTGGAGGGTATAAATCTGCCCTAATCAGTACAAGGAGGGGGATTACACTTTCTAAGCAGCTCTCTATGTGCTTTTGCCCATGAGAGCAAGACTTTATGGGGATGGAGTGTAGTGGTAAAAGAAGTGTTTGTTCTAGAATATGCGGCAAGGTTTTTATATTTTGAAGCCACAGATTATTCATGAGATACCAGCGAGTAATTTGTGGAGATTCTGGGAGGTTTTTTTGTTTTGACTTTGTTTAAAGTGCAGCGATAGGAAAAGAATGAGGTATGGAATATGACTGATCTGTCATCTTCATTAAGTAAAATTAAGCTAAATCAAAGCATCTCATGGAAGCAACTGTTACATTATTGACTTCTTTTTTTACAAAAAAAAAAAAAATCTTCTCCTTCAAAGAAAAAAGAAGGCTTCTCTCTGGTGCAATATATTAGGAGAGTTCCCTCACTGCAGTACTTTATGTGCACAGTGTGTCAATATACTGGAAATGTCACTCCTTGGAAACGCCTGTGAGGTCAGCCCCACACATCAGGTGGGAGACAGTTTTTGTTGGAGAACTGCACTAGTCTGACTGAGTCGAGAACAGCCACCCGTACTGCAGCATGCGTCCTCTGCACAAATTCGTATTCCATGAGCATCTTAAATACCTGCAAGGCAAAGACTAGCTGGGGAACTGAGGACCTTGGGATATAATTAAATGATGAATTTAGGTGCTAAATAAGGGCAGTTTGGTGAATGAAGCCATTGGCGTTTAGCCCAAAGAGCACGTACCTGCTCCAGCTTATTTTTAGCAGTTTCCATCAACGTTTGTTGTACTGTTTTCTGCAGTGGAAGTACAAGATGCCTGCGTTGTACAAGTTTTGTTGTTTTTTCCTTTGCCAATGAATTTGGATAATGCGTTGCACCCAGCTACATTCAGCTACCAGTCTGGTCACAGCAGACCGATGGCTTTGGACTGTGGTTCTGCTGGTGGCCAGCTCATTCACCACATCTGCCTAACACACAATCTCCATGTTAATTTACTTCCTGTAATATTATTGTAAAAAAATTATATTCCTTCTAACCAATAGGCTTTTGGGATGTCTTTCATTTAAAGGTTTGGGTTTTAATTTGGCAGCTGAAGACGTGTAGTCTAATAGGCACAGAGATGCTTCACAGTACCTATTCTTAAAAATATTCAAATGTCTTGACCAGGTCTTGTCTTGGCTAGGTTCTTCCTTGGTGCCTATTTTGAAGTTTTCAGCTTAAGATTCTCATTCCTAACAAAAATATTTCTTAATGCATTATGTGTTCACATTTATTTTGGGGGAGTTGAGAAATAGGCGTTAGCTAACTGAGTAGCTATTTTATTGACAGTGAAATAAAAATGGCTTTCTGAAAATATTTGTTAAAAAGGAGCAACAAAATGCTTAATAAGGTTCTTTAGGGAATCCTTCCTACACTGTACATGATTTGGTAACTGCTCTGATCACCATGGCAACATTTTCATTTGTCCTTCCGCATGTATGGTTTTAACTGGAACAGCAAGGGAGGGGAATATAGGGCATACAGCTTTATTCTCAAAGGCTTTGTAACAACTTGCATTTGTGGCTCATCATTAACATTCCCATCTAAAATAACAAAATTGCCACAGCTTATTAGAGTATTGCAAACAGCTTGCTTTCTGTTTCCAATTAACGTTAGCATCTGAGGTCCTGAGGTTGAAACATTTCACGGTAGTTTTGAGCGTTGCTATTTACAAGAGCTGCATTTAAAAAAATCCAGTATTATTTTTTTCAGAAGAGGCGAATGTCATTGTTTTAGACTTAAGATTTTTCTCCAGAATTTTTCCTGAAGTAGTGAAGGTGTTGGACCTCTTATGTTTTTAATAGCTGACTCTCATATTTGTGGTTTCTTTCATCAGTTCATAACCTAATCAGGTAAAAAAAAATATTGTATCTACTAAGATGGTTTCATACTTCTAGTTTTAAAAAAGGAAACCACATGGAGTACTGTAAATTGTGTATTTATCTTAGCAGATGTCTATAATGTATCTGAAGAGGTTAAACAATATAAGAATAACTCAGAGGAAAACAGGTGAGCTTTCTCCAATGTAATTGGGCCTTATTTACCAGTTCCTTGAATGAATATGTACTGCTGGCAAATTGCTAATTTGAAGGGCGATAAAAAAGGGGTGGGGGTGGGCACCTGGAAGATCAGGAGTTCAAAATAATTGTAACACCTTTGGATCACGTAAGAATATATGACTTTATACAAGAACACCATCAAAATAATGACTCTCTGAAGAAAATGACATCATTTGGGTTTTTTTATGCCAGCTTGATCCACAAATCAACATTGAAAAGAATGTCTTTTTCTCTAATCCCTCCAAATCATAAAATGTCTTTATTGTATTTTTTGTTGCTTGAACCTTTGAGGTGGTTTAGATAATCTGCTCTTGATAGCTGAGTTTCAGGCTCAAACATTTTGCCTCAAACTCTACACAAAAATACCTGAAAATACTTGGACTTTTCTAGAAGCAAATATATATTTTATCATGAACTATACCATGATTTAAAAAGAAAAAAAAAAAAAAAAAGCCTTCCGAAATGTGGCTTTGTCTGACAGTGAGGTATCCTGTAGGCTGAAGCAATGAGTTTTTATTTTCATCAGATTGCCTGATTTGATTCCCACTAACTTCAGTGAGAACAAGACCAGGCCTGTTAATGCTCCTAGCGTTGTACTCTCTCTCAGTTTTATTTCATATGCCGTTAAGCCTGTCACTTTTTATTTCAGGCCCAGAAAATAATGCATGCTGACTGCTTGCTGTGTGAGTTCGTGCTGACATCTCATGGAATGAGAACTTTGGAACAGAAGTTGGATTCCAGAAGTTTTGGACATATTATTAGCAATTTTTTCTTCGTATCCTAGTGCTTGCTGCTCTGATGAAATGAGACTTCCCAATGGTGGATTAATGGTAAATTGCAACGTCTCGGTAGTGCTTGGGGGGCCAGCTTTTTTTGCGTTCCTCAGATTAATCTCCTTGGTTTACCTTTAATTTAAAAAGTTATCATTGCAATACTGAAAACTATACTGAAAACTCCTCTCTATTGCATTCCAAATTCCCCTTCTTTGCTTCCTACACCACGTATTAAATCAGTAGCAGTGTGCTTGGCTTGGCAAGATTTTTAAGCTAGCCTCCACAAAATTGTGGTGAAAGAAGGGGAAAAAATGGAAGGAAGTTTAAATTAAGCTATTCTAGGCCACGCCATAGATTAAAATAAATACAGACTTTGCTGTTAGTGACACAAAGGTAAATATAGGAGATGTTGCCAACTGATTTGGAAGGGCATCATAACAAAGCATTTTTGCAGTAACTTACAATAGGATCAACTTCAGCAGAAGGAAAGAATAAGAACAACGGTCTGTGAAGGTGCATTTTAAAGCCTGGAACGTTAATATAGCAGTCGTTTATCCAGTTGGATTTCTGATATCAAAGGACTAGCAAAAGATGTACTTTGTGAGGACCTTATTATGTAGTTTTCCCTATCTCTTCATTGTTCAGGGGTAAAAATCTGTGTACGTAATTGTCCTAGAAAATGCCATAGTTATGGCTCTTCTTTGGGTCTGCATCAGAATCTGGATTTGTGTCTTCAAGGAGACTAAAGAAAACTTGGGGGAGGAGTGGTTCCTAAGAAATAGAGTTTTCTTGTACTGAAAGCTAATAATACTTAAAGTCATTAGACTCAAATAGTACAGAAATGTGTGAAAAATAGTGGGCAAAACTACAGGAATAAGTGCTGTATCAAATATTACAGGCACCCGTATATTTAATCTTTAGGGAGAATGATACTTGGAATAAATACTGTACATTTGTATCTAATTGAAACTAATTCTAATTGAATTTATAGCACTATGTAAGTACAGCCATAAATAGCAGAACTGGTATGGGAACAATTTTTTTGTCTGTTAGGGGAAGATGTGTGTCTGATTTGTCGAGTACACCACTCACACTTGTGAACAAACAAAATGAGCAGTTTTGCCCTAAAATAGGGTCTTTTCTTTCCCAAATTCCTGTTACAAGTAGAAATTGCACAGGATCGTCTGTTACTGCCACCTACTGATAAAGTGATAAACAGCCGGCTGAAACAGAAAAAAATATCAACGTCAACTAGAAATGACCTCAAAGGGGGATTTTAAATGAATACCCATACTTTTGGAAACAGCAGTTCTGTTCCTGTGGTCTGCATCGTGTAAGGTGTCGCCCGTGGCTGTGCCACTGCTGGGGTGTGGTGCAGCCTCACCCTTCAGTTCCAGGCTCCTCAGTTTAGGAGAAGACAAAAGCCAAATACGTGATTTGGTTAAGCAGGTCAGGTGTCTAGCTAACAAAAACAACTTTAAAAGTTGTGGAAATCTTTGGGTGTATCAGTTGGAATTGCTGCCTACTCCCTTCTTGAATTTCATTTTCCAATTTCGCATGTAACTTGGATGCCTGTTCCTCGTTGCCACCGTCCAACCGGTTGTGCCACCACCTACACTTTTGCCTTTTGCTGCCTTGAGCAGGTGATGTGACCACAAACAGCAGTAAGACCTGTCTCTAGGGCCACGCTGGCCCCCGTGCAAAAGCTTTCATGTCACTGACAGCCTCACTTTTCTTTCACGCTGAAACTCTGCTCCTGGCTGCTGGGTGTTTCTGTTTTGGGGTGGGGTTTTTTTCCCTATTATTGAAGTCTATGCCAAATACTTCCTCGTTTGCCATGGCATAAGTAAACAGTCAGAAGAGAGCTTACGTCACTGCCTTCGCTTAGAATAGCATTTTACAGAAAATGCACTAAGCGTGACATAAGGACGCGTTTCAAAAGACCACCCATTCCACAAAATCTATTTGTTGTGTAGCCTCTCTCTGTACCGTATCCTGTTGTGCTTTTGAACTTCAGGCTGCATGCCTCAGCCCTTCATTCTTTCTGTAGCATGCTCTGAAGAGATACACAGGTTTTTTCAGTGAAAGGAAGGAATGAGCCAAACTTTATAGAAAAGAACCATTGTGACTTTCAAGTAGCAGTGACTTTAAAGATCTTTACAGTGTAACAGCCTCTCTCTGGCAAGTGTGGCTCATGTGATTTTTGGCTGTAAAATTATCCTTAATTTTCTTGTTGCAAAGACTATTCACTGCCATTGGTTCTTGTCCTGATTCTTGTCTGAGAGGTTTCCCCCTGGAGAGCACACCGGCTTTTATCCTTCTCATCAGAACACAACACACAGATTTCCAATATATATATATCTACAGTGCTGATATAAATATAACAGTCATATCCTTAAAAGATCAAGTGAAAAAACTTCAGATGCTAAGATTCTCATGAAAAAATATCTAACAGAAACTTTGAGAATATAAAGAATGTTATAGATAATAGCCTCTCTGAGGCCTTTTCTTCTTTCTCAGACAGCGTATGCGTGTTTTGTTCTGGGATTTTGCTGCAGACTCTGGGAAATAACTGTAGAGAGCAACTGTGAGATATCTATTCATGAGAAATTAGAACCCCGTAAAAGTGATTATATTTCTTTACAGTTCTGCCCATACCAGCTAAACAAATACTTGCAACAAGGCTGTGAACACATTTGAGGATATTTAAACAGAATCTGAATAAAGGCAAAAAATACATTAAAAGATCATTAAAGAAGCTAAGCTAAGCACTCATTTAAGAAATGTCAGAGCTAAATTTGCTTATGCATTTTCCACTTGCCTCTCTCATTTGTATGCACTACTATTCCAGATTGCCATTGCAGGAATTCCCACAAGGCACAGTATAGGCAATGCTCAGTTAATGAGCAGTTACTCGATACTATTTTGGTGTCTTTATTCATTGTGCAGCCCCGGGCCTGATTTACTCACAAATTTCTGCTTTCAATGTAGAGCTATTCCCTGATGAGCTTCTCTGTGGTGCTCATCACGGATTGCTTCACAAAGTATCTCTACAGTATCCTGGAGGAATGTGAGGGTGGAACTATTTCCATCTTACAGTGGGAAGCTGAGGCAGAGCCGAACAGAACGGGTGAGATTGTCCATACCTGCCTCTTCAGAGCACTTAGCTCTTTCAACATCTCAAACAATGTTCCCATTTGCTCAAGCTTCAGCTCCGAATCCTCAGCTCTACAAACTGGAGTGACTTTGGCAAGTCAAATGCCCAAAAACTAAGGGGAAAAAGCAATGTGAAATGTTTCATTTTGTGGTTTTCCTGGTATCGCACAGGGACAATGACCCTTAGCCTTGTAACGCTATTTTGTGGTCCCATCTCATCCACCTCGCATCTTCTGCAACAAACGAAGCAGCCACCTGGTGCTTTCTCCACCGCAGTATGTCCATCCTAAAGTGGGGTAAGCACTATGAGGGGAAAATAGCACAGAGTCATGTAATTTTTTTGAAATAAAACATAGTCTAAATATTATCTATCCAATGATAAATTATAATGAAATGGTAAATAATATGTGGCCAATCTTCTTTGTAGTTCCCCCAACAGCTTATCTATCAAGCTTGTGATCAAAGTGTGTATTTGCTGTCGTAGGTCTCAGCAGTACTTCCTATAAACCTTATTCTCTCCTGTACCTGCATCCTGAAGTCTTTGTGCCACTTGTTAAAAATAGCTGTATATTCACTGCACGTGAAGTAGCTCGCCCCACCAGCTGGCTGTTGCCTGATTGCTGGATATTTGCTGTTGTTCCACATCTCTGCAAGACATTCCCCTGTTTGCTCTCTGAGATGTGCCTGTCAAGATTTAGCTGCTACCAAATAGGCAGTTTTGAGTCCATTTCTGGTTTTGATTGTCATGAACATGACAAGGAGTCAACTGAGACACTGAAGTTTATTCTTCTTGAATGGTATATTTAGATAACTGTGATGTCCTGCAAGCCAATTTTTTATGGTAGTTATCAGCTCTTGTGCAGGTTAGGCTGGGCCTGATTAAAATAAAAGTGCAACTGAACAACACCTTCATTCCAGAAGACGACAAGGTTATTTTAATTTACCTCTCTCTACAATAAGGGATGGTGACTTGGTCATCCACCAGGATGCTCATGTGACCACTTTGTGAGAAGATGTGAAATGCAAAGCTCCACCTTTCCGCAAAGGAAAGCAAGTTGAGGAAAGCTGGGTTTTCTTTGCCTGAATACAATGTCGGAGCTTTTTGGTTGCTAGGTTCTTGCAATGCCAGTGAAAGGAAGACCCTACAGAATATTTTTGGACCTCAGAGAAGTTGGTCTAAATTGTGCCTTCTGCTACAAATCAGACCCGTGTGCCAAAACTGCTAAAACTTCTATATAGAAAACATCAGGCAAGAAGAGCAAGTTACAGTGCTGTTTTGCTGACATAATTCAGAAAAACCGAAAGCCACTGCTCCAAATGCATGAGGATGCTAAAACTTCATTAAAAAAAAGGTCAGCAAAATAACAAATAATTTTGAACAAAACAAGCAGGTTTTTTTCTGAATGTTCTTAGTTAACTTAACCTTAACTTTTCAGAAATTATTAAATTATTTTAGCTGAAACTTACCAAACATTGCAGTGGTCATTGTCACTGCAACCCTCATTGTAAAGAATTTCTTCTTTATACCTAATCTAAATCTACCCTCATGTAGTTTCAAACTGTTACCCTTCGTCCTATCACTACAGGCCGGGTAAAATGTCTCACTCCATCTGTCTTATAAGCCCCCTTTAAGTATTGAAAACCCACAATAAGTTCTCCCTGGAGCTTTTTCTTCCGCAGGCTGAACAACCCCAAGTCTCTCAGCTACTTATTGCAGGAGGAATGTTCCAGGCCTCTGACCATTTTCTGGATGCACTCCAACAGGTCCTTTCTTTTTTTGTACTGGGGCCCCAGAGCTGGTGGCAGTACTCTAGGTGGGGTCTCATGAGAGAGGAGTGAAGGGGGAGAATCACCTCCCTGGACCTGCTGGCCTCGCTTCTTTTGATGCAGCCCAGGGTACGGTTGGCTTTCTGGGCTGTGGGTGCACACTGCTGGCTCATACCTAGTTTTCCATCTACTGGTATCCCAAAGTGCTTCTCTGCAGGGCTGCTCTCAATCCCTTCATCTGCCAGTCTGTACTGATGCTGGAGGTGGTCCTGACCTGGCTGCAGCACCTTGCACTTGGCCTTCCTGAACCTCATGAGGGTCACATTGGCCCATGTTTTATGGTGGTTTCACATTTTATGTTGATTCACATTGGTTCACATTTTATGATCAACCAGTACGAAGGGGTTGCAAGATTTAGTTCCATTGGAACTGTGCCCTGAGGCATTTAACCAACATGATGGAAAGAATCAAATCAATGTGGTTTCTCTAAAGGAAATACTGCCTCTTTGACCTTTTCAATTCTCTGAATTTATTAATAAAGGAGAATGTAGTCGTGCCATATCCGGATTTTTTTTAAGGGAGACTAGTAAGTCTCCCTTAAGAGCCCATTAAGGAAGATAGCCAAGGGCAAAATCTTGTTAGATTCTTGCCCCCATTCAGTGTACAAATGAGCAGAGGCTTCGTGCTGCCACGGCTGCACGCTGCGTGCTGCCCAGAGCTTTCTGATAGCCTCTCCACGCCTGCCCATCACAGTCCTTAGAGCTGGCTGGTCCCATACTACTGACTTCCCTTTGCTGCTGCTAATGATACGAGCTGGCAGGCCCGTCAGCAAGACAGCCTTTTTTTTCCAGAGATCAGGTTTTGCAGGATTCCTTTGTCTGTCCTCAGGAGACCCCAGCGACACTGATGGCATTAGTAGCCCACGCCGAGGAGTCTAGAAACTCCTCTGCATCTGTCATCTGTACTTCATCTGGATCGCAAAGCTGAAAGGGGAGGCAGGGAGACATCTATCCTGTTTGGGAAAATAAACAAGTTCTATTTTTTCTAAAGATCCTAAGGAAGGTAAGAAAAGCCTTGATAATTCCTCAGTACAGACAGTGAATCTCTTTAGGTTATGAACACTGGAAAAAAAATAAGACGCACTCTTGGGATGCAAATTTACAATCCATTAAACTCTAATGATATCTTTCGTACCCTGATCTTCTAATATTTTTTCTTTAAATAACTGAAGGTACAACAATTTTGTGAAATGTAATAATACTTCAGATTACTGCAAAATGTGAAGAAAGTTAAGCGCCAAATCCCTAAAATGGAATCTCTCACCAGTCCTTCCTCTGCTTTCAGACGGAGCACACAGAGATCAATAAAACACACAACCCCCTGGGGACGAACTCTGCTAAAACACAGGCAGCTCTACCCTGCTTCTTCCTGGTCTCATCTGCCGCTAGTGTCCTGTAAAAAATCCCAGTCACCCACTTGGGGCAGTAATTAGGCAAACAAACATTAAAAACCTGAATGCTACAGACTGGCCAGCTGTGGTACGTGACTATGGCTCTAGTAGTCATACATGTGCACGTCTCCTCCTTGTCAGGCAGGAGATGCTTATTGAGAGACATTATGCAAATTTAATAGAAGCATCTTAAGTTTGCAAGCGGCCTGGAGACACAAATTTCTGTCTCTTCTGTCTCCAGCTCTTGTGCCCGACATGTTGTGTCTATAGTGTGCTCCGTGTGCCAGGGGTACGACCCAACTCTGCAATGTCAGAAGAGTAAATCTGCTCAGAAAGCACAGGATGGAAATGGTGTATTTTTGGTAAATGATACCTGGAACTGGCATAACCCAAACCAAAATTTGCTGTCTCTTCCAGGATAATAATTTGACATTATCTAGAAGTCATATTCCAGATCCATTTGTCTTTTTGTAGTTTCATGATTCTAAAATCTCTGAAAAAATTGCATTTTTATATGGGCCAAGACTTTTCAAAAAGCGTGCCTAAAACTCAGTGCCTTGAATCCACGTTTAGGCACTCTGATATCAGCTTGCTTCTCCAAAGTACTAGTCCTCAAATAAAAGCACTCAAGAATGCAAACTGAAGCTGCATTGCTAATGGGAACTTCTGAAAACTGGGTTAATGGTTGGGACTGATCATCTCATGGTTTATACACACAGGAACACTTTCAGTGTTACACACGAGAAGTGCCACTGCTTGCATCTTCTACAGATGATGAAGTTGGGAGGCTTAAGTTACATCTTTGGCTTAACAATCTTGCAGAGAATCTGATAGAAAATGGAGTAGGAAAGTCCAGCCCTCTACAACTAAACCGTATTTTTAATCATTTCCTGCATGACTAACAACAAAATGCATAGATATTATCCTTTTGAGCAGGATACCATTTCTGTAATGTGGAAGATAAAAGTAGGAACAAATTTCTCTTGTACGTTATATAATCCTTTATCATTGAGTATGGCAAGTATACCACTGTATAGAAAGCAAGATACTAAGAAATTGGGTACTCTGTTTTGTCTGCAAGGAGGTAACCGCTCCCAGACATAAGATGCCCATCAGTTCACCTGGCATTGGTTAAGGCTTGAGGAGAGAACCTAACACACTGCCTACAAGGAATACAGGCAAATATAGAATAATATTAGGAGTTGGACCCAGTTTTATTTCTGCAGCTGAACTTGCTGAAAGGCAAGTCAGATGTAAATAGTGATTAATAACAATAGCATTTTTGTGTAAATACTTTTCCTGGCACTACTATTTGCTGACAAGTACACGCTCAATTGCATATTGAATATGTGTAAGTATGCAAACAAACTAAAGAGGATGTATTTACAAAACATTTTCCTTTTGCTGTTTAAACCCAATATATAAAGGTTAAAGTCATTGGTTTTCCTCACTCCAGTTGATGAAATTGAATCTTAATTAAGCTGTTTGAAAGGACTTTAAGCATTTTCCAAACACTTTTCACGGCCTGGGGATTTTCAGAAGCAGACTTTAGTCTTCTTTTCTTAAAAACTCAAGCCTTCCTTTCAATTATACTTCATATGTATCAGGCTCTTTTACTAAATTATGTGTTTCTGATAGACCAGCAAGCATTAATTTAAGCCTTACTGCTATTACACATAAACTTCTAATTTATACATTAACTTCTGAAAAGCCTCTGCTTATTTATCCACATCGTGGGGTTTTTTTGTTGTTGTTGTTTTGTTTTTTTTTTTTTTTCAGGTAGATTCACCCTACAGGAGTCCAGGAAACATTATTTTTGTTATCTGCGTTCAGAGGGACCAGAGACAAGTAACTTCTCAAGGTGCTGGTAATCTCATGCTCTCCTCCATCCGGTCCTATGTAAGCCTCTTTAGCCAGCGTGGTGTTCTGCAGACGGTTGCCTTCTTGGCAGGTTGGTCCGTGGCCTCCCGACTTGTCTAAGCGGTGGCTGTAGGTACGATGCAAAGCTGAAGGTATGATGCAAAGCTGAGCTTGGACTATTAACACCTCATAAGGTACTTCTGCAAGAGCAAGAAGGCTACGGCCAATTCTTGGCCATGATGCAACTGCAGTTAAGAACGCTTCGATTGTCTAAAATCCCCCCCTGGAATTTCAGTCAAGCAATATGTTCCTTGCTGGAATAAAATCCTCCACAAACAGTTTGCAATGCCATTGTATTTCTTGGCCAAAGGGAAGCACCCCCTCCTCTTTACTGGGCTGGCACGGGATTGTTCTGGAATGCTATTTTGTTACTGTACAGTGACTTTTAATTTTAAAAGGGGCATTCAGTCGCAGGGTTGGACAAACAAAGACTAACAGGGGAAGAGTCTCCCCCACGGCTCCTGACCCCGCCCCGGCCGGCCAGGCCGCACAGCCGCGGGGGCGGCGGGCACGGCAGGCCCGGCGGGAGGCCGACGGCTGGGCCCGCGGGCAGCCGGGGCGGTGACACGGGAGCCCCGCGGGTCCCCAGAGGGGATCAATCCCCACGGATACCGTGCTGCTACCGCCCCCGGCGACTCTCCCCCTTCCCCGACGCTCCTCTGCCGTGTCAAACGTGAGGTAAAGCCGCGCTCCCTCGGCGTGCCCCCGCTCGCCTCTCTGCCCCCGCCGTACACGGCAGACCCGGGCCCCGCTCGCCTCGGCCTCCCGGGGCCGCGCCGCGCCGCCCCGCGGCATTGTGGGGGCTGTAGGCGGCCGCCGCCGCCGCCGCCTGCGCCGCCGCTGCCCGCCGGTGCTGGGGCGGGACTGCAGCTCCCGGCGGCCGCGGGGCAGCGGAGCCCGGCCCGCCCCGGCCGAGCGGCGGCGGCGCGAGGAGGAGCCGCGGGCGGCCGAGTCGGCCCGTGGCCCCGGCGCCGCTGGGAGAGGCCGGCGTGGAGGGGAAGGGGCTGGCTGCGGCGGCGGCCAATGCGAAACTGGCTGGTGCTGCTGTGCCCCTGTGCGGTCGGGGTTGCGCTGCACCTCTGGCTGCTGCTCAGCTGCCCCGGCGGCCCCGGGAGGCACCCGGCAGGTAGGGGAAGGGGCGGGCGGGCAGGGCTCCTCCGCCGCCGGGAGCCTGGTGAGGAGCGGTCGGGGGCCGCGGGGCCGGCGCTTGTGGCGCGGGGGTCGGGGGAGGGTGGCTGGGGCAGTTAGCGAGGCCGGGAGGTGAGGGGAAGGGGGGTGTATGGGCTGAGGGGGGGTTGTGGCCGTTAAACGGTCGGGGCCATCCCCCTGCTGCGTAACGCGGCGGCGGCGCCGGTGGCTCCGGCCTTTCTGTGGCTGAGGGCACCGTTTCCTCCGGCGGGTCGGGCTGAGGCGAGGAGGGGGCAGCCCGTCGGCCCCGCCGCCGGCCGGGGAAAAGCGCCCGGGTGGGTTCACCGCGGGGTAAGGGCAGGTTGGGGCGGGCGGTGGGGAGCGGTTTGAGCCGGAGGCACCGGCGGTTCGCGGGGGTGCGTCGCGGCTGTCTGTGGGGCAGCAGCCCCTTCGGAACGGCCCCCTTCCCCGCTGGGGTGCGTGGGGAAGGAGTTCCCACCGATGTCACTCGTGTCGCGTCATCCCCGGGAATGGCCCTTTGCGCTGTGCCGTGTTTGCCTTGGCGGTCTTGAAAACCCCTGTGGGGGAAAAAAAAAAAAAAAAAAAAAAAAAAAGCTGTTTGCAGGGTTGGGTGCGATCCGACGGAGGTGAAATCAGACCCCGAAGGGCCCTCGGAAACCGAGTTGCAGGTTTCTGCATCCCTGGTAGAAACAGGCGTCTGTTGGAACAGAAACTTTTGTCAGCTGCCCAGAGGTGCTCTTTGGGAACACTTAAGAAATACTCCACAGGACACCTGAAGAAAAGGATAAGGGAAAAAACGGTGGTTTTTTTACTTGAGATCTGCTTAGAAGTCTGTTTAGAGACCCAGTAGCCTGTTCGCTAACAGAGCCGCAGTTTGCGACCCGTGCCTGTTCCCTGTGCAGGGTGTACGCAACTGTGAGGAAATGAGAGTCTGCTGATTTCCAGTGGTAATTAATAATGCAGGTGTGAAAGGAGCAAGGTCAGTGCATTTGCACTTCAGTAGTCTGAAGGCTGCAGAGTTGTATGGGTGTCTCTGTGGCTGTATTCTGGCCGCTGCATATCAAACGAGCAGTGGTCACACTTGGATTATAAAATAAGGGGAGTTCTAGCTGTTAGCCCGAAGTGCGTTTGAATTGTCTGGTCGGTTTTGTTCCTCCTCTTTCATGGTGCTGCTTTTGTAACTTCAGTGCGTTAATTTGGAGTTGGAAGTGGCAACGTGGAATCACATAATGACCTTTCCTGCAGAAATGTCTTTACCACTAACAAACGTTTCTAAAGAAAATCCAGAAGTTTCTCAGCTGGGGAGGGAGGGAGGAAGCAAGCTTTCGTCTTCAGAGGTTCACTGTTTCAAGAGGTTATTATTCGGTTTGTGTTTGTTACTGTGAAACTATGTTGCATTGACAATGTTAGGATAACTAGGATAAAAAAAACTGTGTTTTTTTAAATACTGAAAGAGTAAGTGCACATTTTGTTTGTGCAAGGGTTATTTAGTTGTAACCAATTGAGTAATGTATTCATACTGAGGAGAGAAAAAACTGATGCCTCTTATAAAAAGAGAATGTCCATCATCTGTAGGAAAATGCTCATTACTGTACATGTGCTGTCTCTTTGTAGGCCTGATCCTTGCATGATAATTTAAGGAAGAGTTTGCCTCTTAGCCTTCAAAATATTGCAAAATATTCAAGCTGTAGGTATAGCTGCCTTGGCAGAGAAAAGAAGGATGAGCTAAGGGACCTCTTTTGTCTCTGTTGTCGTCTATGTTCTATTTTTTTATTATTCAGGGTGTTTTAGGAACATTAATGAATTCATATACAAGAGTAAGAAAT
This sequence comes from Numenius arquata, assembly GCF_964106895.1. Classification (NCBI taxonomy): domain Eukaryota; kingdom Metazoa; phylum Chordata; class Aves; order Charadriiformes; family Scolopacidae; genus Numenius; species Numenius arquata. The sequence continues at coordinate 24,256,685 of NC_133577.1, read as the reverse complement.
GTCCCAATTTATTAAAAAAATTGAAACTATTTAAGAGGATCTGGTACTGTCTGATAAAGCCAGTCTTGTTTCATTTGAGTATTGAGGTTTTTTTTTCTTGTTTACTGCTGTAGGTGCTCTTTATTACTTATTACGTGGAATCACTGATATGAATAAAAATTAAACCTCACAATGGGGCAGTAGCTGTGACATAAAAGTACATTGTGTATTTCTGTGTAGCATTTGTGTGTCTTCATAGTTGTGTAGTGTCTTAACAGTTGCAAAATTAGCTACCAGTGGAGGCCAAAGGCAGAATGAACAGCAGTTCTATTTTTTGAGGAGTTTAAGTCCCCTCTCAATAGTCATCGTGCACACACACAAATGATAATTTGTTAAAAAGTTAAGCCTGTTTTAGTGATTTTTTTTTTTACCTTGATATCATTAACTCCCTAACACAAGATTGGAATAGATACCTTCTTCCATCATTTCTGCTCACTTTCTCTAATAAGCAACTCTTGATCTCTGTCTTACGATGGCAACTGGGCAGCTTACATTTATTTAGTGAAGGGTTGAGATGGCTTTTTGTTTGTTCACTTCGATTCCTAGTGGTCTCAGGAAAAAGCTGTTCCAGAAGCTTGTTGTGTTGATTAGAAACATTTTCTCATTTGTGGCCTAAACTTACTTGCAACTGGTTTCTGCCCTTCTGTTCTCAAGCCTTTCAGTTAAAAGGGTCTTTCTCCTCCTTCAAGTACACCTCCATCATGTAACCCTAGAGATCAAAGGTACCTGTTTTAAACCTTTTTTTCCTTAAGCTGAGCAATTCGGGGATTTCTGACTTCTGCTGCAAAAATAGGCCTTCTATTTCTGGAAAGCGGTTCATTTTTGTTGCCTATAGGTCAGATGACATTAAATGTAAACAGTGTTATATTCTTCACTCACTCCATCTACTTCTCTTCCTTTATTTGAAGTACCTCCTTTAATAAAACCTTCTTCTTAACTACCCCATGTGGAGGGCCTGTAGTTTGCCTGTGTGCTTTGGCCCTTGGTTCTGTCTCTCCCTGTGCAGTATTCTGACCTTCTTTGTGTTCATGATCATTTTCACCTTGGTGTCACAGAAGATAGAGTAGCTATCTTGTAGGCGGTACTCATTAATTGGAAAAAAATAAATAGGATCAGTTCTGAGACCAAAGGCACTGGCCTTTGCTTCAGTGTCCTGACGGTGGTGGCACCCTGCTTGCTTTTTTTTCATCAGTTAATGAGACTGTAATTCACACTTCTGAGCAAGACTTGTGCAAGAACATGCTTGTAGGTTTAATTTAAGTCCTTGTCTAACTGGTTACAAACAAGTGCTATCCAAAGGAAGTTTGCGGGTAGGAAGCTTTAGTTAATTTTGGTAAAAATCTTAGATACATGCTAATTATAAAATGACCTCAGAAACTTGAGAAAGAACAGACAGACCTGCTTTTAGCACTCCAGGTGGATTCATTGCTAATTGTGTGTTTTAATTGATGGCACAAGTCTTGTTGAGTAGGAAATTACTCACTGTAGGGCTTCGGTTACAGTGCCTAATCAGAAAGCCCCACACATTCAATGTAATATGCTGCTACTTTGCTGATGCTAATGCCCTTTACGACGTTATTCCTGTTACATTTCTGGGGGTGTGTGGCAGCTAAGAATGGGCCCTTTTGGTTTTGTTAGAGTCAGTCTTCTACTAGTGAATAATTATGCAACAGATTAAAAACCATCATTTTCTAGAAACTGCTTGTATGCCATCTGTTGTCCTGTGGTTCAGCACGTACTTCTTCAGGCACTGGCCTAATGGAACTGTGTACAGGGTTGGCTAGGCTAGCGCTTAATGATCTGCCTTGCAGAAATTAGGGCTGTCCCCCTCACGGACTAGCCTGTGTACATGACAGTGAGACAGGAGGAAGGAGAACTTAAGCTGCTTTGAACTTCTCAGTACTGAAATAACAAAACGTAGAAACAACCTCTGAGGTTCTGAGTGATGCTGTGCTTTATAAGCACAAACGCTGCCAAGATGTGTTGCTTTCTTGAGAAAAGATGTTGTATGAAATCTGTTAAGCCTGTCTGGGAGTAGTGTGCTTGGTCACAACATTATTTCATCTTTTGTAGGCATGTAAAGACTAATAGGCTGGTGGCCTTGGAAATTGAAACCTTCCGTCAACAGGTCAGGTTTGGCATTGGCAGTAGCTGTGCAGTTCTGCCCAAAATGCCAGTTGTTCCCCAGCCTTCATCTATGAGATCTTACTGTAACATGCTTTTCCAGGGGTGGGCCATCCCCAACAAAACCAATCTCCTCACCTTGGATGGGCATGAAACAATTCACAAAGAACCCACAACAAAGCTGACAGTATTTTCCAACTGTATTGGGATTTTTTTAGAGTTTGCAATTATTCTGCAGACTGATGTCTAACACAGTGCAAACTACTAACAAGCAGCACTGGAGTTGCATTTTTGTGTTTTGGCACAGATGCAGGGGGCAAAGGGTACCAGTTCTACCAGAGCTGGAGAGCAAGGCTTGTGACTGAATTAAGCTCTTCACCAGTTGTCTTCTAAACTGCTCACTGAGTAGAACAGCCAGAAGGGAGCAAGTAGCCTTCCCTGGGAGTAGGCTTTTGTTGCATGGTGTCAGGGATCAGTAACTGCTTTTCAAAGGATAAAGATGCTGTGCTTTCCCCTCCTGCCCCCCTCCCCCGCCAAAAAAAAAGAAAAAAAAAAAAAGGGTGGGGGGGCATCGTTTTCAGTGTTGAGAACAGGATTTGCTTATTCCTTTTGTGTCTACACTTCTCATGCTTTGGCCATTGTTCCCAGATTTGTCTAGAAGTGTGCAAGCGCTGTATCATTAATGGTGTTTAGAGCACCATAATCCCATCAGTATTACTCCTGCCATTTTGCAACTCAGAAGGACCCTGCGGTCCCATTTCTTTAAGGGAATGTTGTTGATGTTAAAATAAAAGAAAAAAAAAAATGAAAACCGCTACAGTGGTTTTCCTCTTTAAATCCATAAAGCTTTTTTAAAAGCTTGTCTGTCTCAAGAGTGCTGTGCTCCTGCGGAAATTAGGGGTGCACATCTTGGCAATTTTTAGCTCTGGTATAAAGTAGTACTGCAGGGGGGTCATGTAGCTCTGCTTGCAGAGAAACCTGTAATGCAGATGAGCTGTAACAGATTACTCTAAGTGAAGAAGATTAGAGAGAGGGAAAGGGCTGCTTTTGCTCTGTGGTTTGTTCTTTTTCTGCGTGTGTCAGCATTCTGTGAATACAAACCTTCTTTATATTCAGTTAATTCCTTCCTTCGTTTTTGTTTGGATCTCTCACAAAGCAACACAGAAGAAAAGGGCATTTAAAAACAGGAACATGGTTGCAAAGTCACAAGAACAGACAGAGATAACAACCTGGAATGCGTGGAGGTGGGTTTTTTTGGAGGGGTGTTGTTCCTTTTTAGTCTTATCTTATGAAGTGGATTAATTGAGAATATTCTAAATAACTTCTGCCAGGCTTACGTAGTTCCATTTATTTATTTATTTATTTACTTAAAAAAAAAAAAAAAAAAAGACAGACGGTAGCTGCATAAGTAGCAGAAGATACAAAGCCTAGCCTTCTGTGGAGCTCACTTATTCTAGCAGTCTCCAGTGGAGGTTCTCTGGTGCCTGATAGTGCAGGTAAGCCCACACTGCTGCGTTTCTCAGTGCAGGCACTAACGACGAGTCTCTTTCTCTGTCCGGTCCAGTTCCATGAAACATGGGAATTTAATCACTGTGGGGACTGCACACCTTGTCAAACTTGACTGAAAATGACTGGCAAATTTAGTAGTTGGTAAGGGACTCATCAGTAGAGATATGTGCAGCAAGATCATATATACCTTGTTTGTTGACAAAATCAAGCTAAATGATCTCTCAATCTTTTCGTCTCCTTATAATGACAGTAAATATAATTAACAGCTTAACTTGACATTTTGCTTGAGAATCAGTCTCACAGGAAGAAGAAATGCACGTTAATCGTTGTAGTTGGGGATTTTGAAAAACTTCAAGAGCTGTTGACTGCTGCTGAGGCAGTTACAATCTGACTAGGGCCAGCAGATTGACTCTCGGCAGTCACCTCTTTCCATGGCCAGCTCGGCAGGAAACACACCTCTGCATCTTTAGCCTTGTCTTCTAAGGGCACGGCTTTGTGCTCTATATAATGCACTTGTTTACCTTTTCCTGCATCTCTCCCTAACTTCGATCTGTTGGCAGTTCTCAGTCAAGCTTGACAGGCAGGTGGAGGTCTCAAAGACCAGCGTTCTCACCAAGTTTCATGAAAGCTGGTGACCGAGAATCCTGTGAAAGATTATTGCAGCTCATACCGAGGTGAAAAATGGCACTAATAGAAATACATGTATGGTCAGACATCAGAGAATTGTGTGGAAGCCCGTCCTTACAAATATCACAGCCCAAGAAAGCTTCAGTAGGAGCTTGTTATTCACCATGTGATACAAGACTCTGGCAGACTAGACTTCAGTAGTCTTAGAGCTGACAGAAGTACTCCTTACAGTTGCTGTACAGAATTAAATGGATTTCAGCAGCTGAGAGAGGGCTGCTTCCTTTCATGTTTTTGTAGCTTTCGCTGTGTGTTAACAGCCTCAAGTTAAACAGCATAGTGAGAGCAATTTTATTCCTGATGCTAGGAGAGTGTAGGGTAGGCATTGCACATTTGGCTACTTATATTCCACTGAGAAGTCTGGGGCTGTGTAATGCAACTGAGATGCAGCTTAAAGACAGTAAGAATTCAAAAGCAAGGCAACTAGTGATAGTGTCACCTTCGGATTGGAAAGGCTTCGTCTCCTTCTGCATCCCTTTGGTTAGCAACACTTTTTAGGGTTTATTGTGGAATTTGGTATGTAGCTCCCTCCCCACCTCACTTCACAAACCACAACATATACAGGTCGTCTTCTTTTTTGTCTTTGTAATTGCAAAATTTAAAGGTTTAATTATCTTGCACAACCAGTTCAAGGTAGAAGCAATATAGTATGTATTTTTTAAGCCTATTACCAACACTTAAGATTTTGGCCTAAGAATGCACAAAAATAGAGCTGTTAATAAGTTTGGTCCCCAGTAGCAAGTATTGATTGCTTGTATGAATTGTTATTATTGACTTGGAGGTCAGCAATGTTTTCTCTTAAATTATGCTGCATCAAAGCATATATATGCACATACCTGAATTGACCTTATAAATTAATAATAGCCTTAGTCTTTTTTTTTTTTCTCTGTGCCTCTCACTTTATCTTCCTTTTTTTTAAATAGTGCTAGTTCAGAGAGAGACATATGAATCTTTTCCTGAAAGTTTAGCAAGTGTTATTCCCACTTTTCCATAGGAAGTAGAAACCTTTCCTCGCAAGCTTGTTCATTAGGTTTTTGTGAAAGTAAGCTTCCTTTTTTTTCTATTTTCAGTGGTCTTAAAAGTAAAACGGCATAATCCCTGGGACAGAAAAGACAATCGTCTGAATATAGACCGCTGTAACACTACCTTACTAAGCCTGAAGATGGGCTAAAACAAAAAAGAGCTGTCTGTTCTAAAAGCAGTAGGATGTTAATTCTGAAGCATCTGTTACATTAACATTGTTCCCACACAAATGGTTCATAAGCAAAAGCTTCACTCATTTTAAAATATAAGCTAATTAAAAGTATGTATATTTGATTTGAGTAGCTTATTTTTAGGTTGTTTTTTAATTGATTTAAGCCAACTTACGCTATTCTGAGTCAAGTCACCCCATAGACTTCCGCTCTTAGTTTTATTTTTCTTTAATTTTGATCTAATGAAATAGTTCTGCTTGCAGTTAAAAGTGATATCTTAAAAACCAAATCTGTCTAAACAATACCTCGTGCAGTCTACAAACACATTAGTCCTCCTATGAGATTTATATTGGAAGGCTTGTGGTTAAGTCTGCAGAGGCTGTTTAAAGAATAATCAAAGGATGGAAGAAGGAAAAGGAAAGAAAAAGGTATGTGTGATAAGAAATTATGAGACTACAGGGAAATTTGCTATAATGTTGTAGTCTTATAAATGTGTGGCTGTCTCGTATACCCATGCTGTTGTGGAGACCTGGCAGATCTTGGCTATGTAATGACCTCTGAAGACATACAGAGCCTCTGGGTGGTTGGTATTTACAAGCATAAAGGAAAAATAAAATTGTATTTGGGTTGAGCAATGTGTTTGATTTACAAGTTTCTTCAGATGTTACATAGGGCAGTAGGTTTGTTGCTCTGTCAGCAAACAAATTGTATTGCTGAACCTTGCCACCAATTCAATGCATGGTTGTTATAGTAGATTTAACAGTTGACACGAGTGAAAAACCGATGAATTGAACCAGTGGCTTGCTGCTTGGGTTTTTAGGTCATTCTGAGCATAAATTGGTGTAAATTTCTCTGAATATGTTCATCTTAAATTAGTGATAAGCTTCTTGTTGTTGTTGGTACAGATTCATTTAAGTAACTGTGGAACTTAACCTTTTCCTAGAAAATCAGTGTTTATGTGTTTAAAACTAAAATATTTAGTGGGAAATGACCGAGAAAGGTTTGCCTGTGGAAACATCACTCTGTACTTTCCCTGCTCTTGCACTGTTCTAAGACTCAGTTGCAGAGCACTGTTTTATTTGGCTCTGGGACTAGGAAGTCGTGTGCTAGCTATTATCAATAGCCCCTAAGCAAAAAAAAAAAAAAAAGTTCTGAAGTCTCTTGCTGTTGATGTAGCACTGAGCAGAGAAAGGCCAAGGCCTCTCCACTGCATGCTGTACACTGAAGATGGAATGTAAGGCTAGATGGATGTCTGGCGTGATTTGGCACAGCAGTTCTTGTGGTGGGTGCTGTGAGGTCCTAGGTTAGTGAGCAGTTGTAACAAGACTCATCTATCTTCTCAGTTTCAAAGTGGTGAAAGGGGATGCTGGTACAGAAGGTGGAATCTGGATTATAATTCAGCTCTTTCTAGTGAGAATACACAATACGGATTTGGTGGTATTTTTGGTCTCTTTAACATTAAATTTAACAAAATCTTGTCTATGCTATGTATAGTAGTTTAGAGGGCATTCACATTTACATTTGCTTTCTTTATCTACAGCCTGATGAAAAAAAATAGATGAGAGGAAAGCAATCCTTTGCTAAAGCTGAGTATAAATCTCTCCTAACTCTAGAATGTCTGGTAAATTAAACTAAGCAAATTCACTTTATCTACTTGCCTGACTGTTTGCAGGCTCTAAGTCAAAGCTTCTCAGGTCTCTATCTGGTCACAATCTTGCTTGAAACCAAGTCCAGCTTTCATTATCTCTAAATTAGAACAGCACAAGCGAAATCATGGATTACAAGCATTGGCAGTGACATCCAGCTATGAATAAAGCCAGAGCATTCCCCTGTGTAAGGATGTAATACCCTGTGTGAAGGCAGAGTTGGGTTCAATTTCAAATGGTTAGAAACGATAGGCCTTGATATACTAGCTTGAAATGGTGAAGCAGAAAGGTGGTCCAGCAGTTTTAAAAAGAAAGTGAGAAATGGGCATATTTCTGAATCTGACAGGCCTTGTTAAAATAATTTATTTTCTAGGTAGAATAATGGTGAATTCTAATAGTGAGGGCCTGGTACCAGTGATGACAAGTCCCCAGGCTTTAGGATAAATTGTGCTGGAGAAGGTGTCAGTGAGCAAGCAGAAGGTCCTGGCTGTCTCAAGAGTTCGCAGAAGGAACAGTAGGACCTTGTGTCATGCCCACAAGGTTTCTGATGGCTGATAGGAAAGAGAAGCCCAGAAAGAACATGTTCTCAGGGGGCAGTTTGCCCCTAAGACAGGCAGGCAAATATTTAAAGGATGGAAGATGCTGTCAGTCAAAATCAAGGCTTATGTTCTTGCCTGCTTTGTGAGTCACAATTTCTTGGTTTTGTTTACCTGCAGTGACTTGCTTAGCTCATTGCAGTAAAGTTTTCCTAGATTGCTAATGAAGGCTTTGTCATGTTGAAAACACTTCCCCGATTCTGAACCAAGAATGCTATAATAATTCTGCTTCTTGTTCTTAGTGTTTCAGGTTCCCAGTACTCTTGCTTTTGAGATGCATTTTAATTATTACTTGCACCTCAGGCTTGTGGTAGTATGTGCATATAATAAATCTTTGTCTCTTTATATTTCTAGGTCCACTGGCCTTCTTTCCTCAGTGGAAGCTGAAACATTATGATGTTATTGTAGGTGTTTTGTCAGCTCGACACAATCATGAACTGCGCAGTGTTATCAGGAACACTTGGTTCAAGCACCTGAAACAACATCCTGCACTGAGCCAACGGTAATCTCTAGTGTTCTGTAATTTGGGGCTTGTTAGGGGGAAGACTGTAACGCTTAAGTATCTTGCATTTATTTATTTTTTGAAGCTATTTGCTTTTTTGCGAGCATCTTGTACTCTGGTTATTTTTTTAATCTGCTTAGTAATATATAAGAATTATTCTGACGTGTAGCTGTTGTACAAGTAATAGAACGTAATTGTTTAACTGTTCACTGCTGTTTGATTTTGCTATTAGTTGCCACTATTCATTAGTGATGTATAACACTCTCCCGTTTTTGTGTTGCAATATATGCTTTCTATGGTATGCAACTTGAAATGCTTAGCAATTCAGGATACTTGGAAGCAGGAAGGATCACATTTGGTGAGAGAACCACAAAAAACTCTTACAACAGCCTCAACTGTAAAGTTCAGGTTTATTTCCCGTTGAACCAGGTGCACCAAACTGCTGCAGTGTGAGTGAGCAGCAGAACCCTTCCTGATTCCTTGCCTAGACGTGACAGTCTACAGACAGCTCTGTTCTTGCTGAGAAAGTTCTGCTGCAGTTTATTCCTGGAAACATTGTCATTTTGATGGGCCTCATGTGTCAGTACCCGCCTTACACTGAAAGACATTTACTGTTCACAAATTTAGTGTCAGCATGCGGTTTGGAGTGAAGCATAGCTACTTCAGTTATCTAAAAATGTGACCTTTCATAGCTTATGTGGAGTTGCAGGAGGTTATTTAGCTGCCACGTGAAAGACTAGGCTAGGATGGATCCTCTTGTTCTTCGTACTGCTTGTTGCCTTCTGACGGTGGCACAACCATCATTGAGGCTGAAAAGAGCAACCTGTTGTTGTGCTACAGCCCAAAATTGAGACATTTTATTGTAAGGAGTCCTTGTTCCTTGTTCCTCCTTTTGATGCTCTGTGTCTTTTTTTTTTTATTATTATTATTTTATTTTCATTGCCTTTTGAATGCAGACTATTTAAATTATCTTGAATTAAGTAACAAAGGCAGGCAGGGGAAGGCAGGTCTTCAGGATCCTTCAATGTTGCCTTAGGTCTTTTTCTGTTTAGTGTGCCGTCTGTCTTGAATCCCATTCCTAGTTGCCAATCTTCCTGTGTCCTCGTATGAAATGTAAAATGCTAATGTGGGTTTGGAATTGAGCTCCTATGAGGGGATTCATGTGGTTGCTCTACGTACAGACTTTCATTGCTGATTTTAAGGGGTTCAGAATCTCAATCCTGTAAAAGACAGGCCATTGTGATGAAAATAGTTTATTGAATATGGAGGGAGGAGGGAAAAGAACTGGTGTTAATAAAACCAAATTATTTTAGTGTCCTTGTGAAGTTTATAATAGGTGCGCATGGTTGTGCCGTGCCGGTGGAGGACAGAGAAGACCCCTACTCCTGCAAACTTCTGAACATCAGTAACCCAGGTATAGAAGTTAACTTTTAAAAATTCTATGGTCTGAACTAGAGCTAATCATCTTTTCTGAGAGTAGTTTGGGGTGCTTAACTGAGACAGCCATTCTTGAAAATAAATGCCACCTAGAACTCGCTGTCTTAACAGTTGCATAATCTTCCTGTAGATACCATGTGCAGGCATGAAAGGAAGAGATCTTTGGGGATGTGAAGGGGAGGCCATTGACTTCTAATGGATTTGCATTTTCCTTGTGTTTGGGGACAGTCTCTCCCATATAATGTACATTTTCATTTGATGCCTGTGTAAAATGAAGTTAGAGAGAGATGTAATGACCCAGCCTAGTGTCATATGTGAAGAAAGTAGCAAGGCGCCAGAATCTTGAGTGGTAGATAGACTTCTCTGGTGACAAAGAGAATTCTAAGCAAGCCTGGCTAATAGGTTTTTCAGATTCTGCTCTAGAGAGAGAACAGTTAAGAAATGTACCACAAGGAAAAAAATGAAATGCTGTAATACAAAAATTCCTAACTAAAATTGTAAATTCTTCCTGTCACCTTTTTTTTTTTTAATTTAATTTTTTCTTTTTAATTGCAACTTACCGTATAAAATGAAACTTCTGTTACTTTCTCTTTGAATGGCAACATCCGCTGCTTAACTAATCTCCCAAGAATAAATGGTACCCCAGGGTGTAGGGAGGCAATCATGCCAAAAAGCAGGCAGCCAAATTCAGTGGAGGTGTATGCCATTTTGATACATGAATAATTATTTTAATGTGCTAATATATAGATATTCATGCAGTCAAATAGTGTTTTTGTCTTCACTCTGTGAATTTATTGTGTTTCTAGTCTTTTCCCTGGGGATGTGTAGGCATTGACTTGCAGTTGCTGGTAGCCTGTAGATTGCTGCATCATTGTGAGTTTCTCCTTGCTGCAGTCTGCAGCCAGTTGTATTTTCTTCTCCTCCGGCATTTGATTATCCTTGTGCACTTGTGAGCTGTGCTAATCAATCAGAATGCTTTGCGTGTATCCATTGTGCTTGGTGTGTATCCGGTTCAAGAACTATGAAGTCTTCTCACATTACCTCTGTCCTTTCTTTTTCATACAGTTTTGAATCAGGAAATTGAAGCATTTAGTCTCCCTGAGGATGTACCTTCTGTGCTATCTGAAGACAGAATTGTCAGTGTGAACTTTCGTGTACTTTACCCCATTGTCATTACCAGTCTTGGGGTATTTTATGAGGCTGATGGGGTGGGATTCCAGAGGAACATCACTGTAAAACTGTACCAGGCAGAACATGAGGTAGAGTATTGTAATCTTTTGAAAGTGGACTAAAGCATGTTGTCTCTTTATCGTGGATTAAGTTCTTACAGAAAGCGACATGCTGTGTTGATGATTTAGAAGAAAAGTACTTAAACGACAAGTGTATGAATTGCATTTTCCTTCTGTTGCATTATAAATTCTTATTTCACAGATAGATAGATATACACACACACATCCCAGATGAGGAAAAGATGAAATTCACAAAGTGCTATGAGTTAATTTAAATGGCCTTTTGAACGAGCACTTATATCTAATTCCAAGACACAATTTTGGTTGCATTTGAGGTTCTTAAGTACTGATGAGTATTAAGAACTAAAAAATAAACTATTGAACATACTTAAAACATGTGCAGAAAGACGCATTTGGTGCCTTTAAGCAGAGAGATGCAGGACGTGTAATTTTTTCTTGTCTGTCTTCTGGCAAGACATTCTGAGATTTCTAGAAACTGGTATTATTTACAGGTAATAATCAAACTTCAGTGATAATTTTCCCAGACTGTTATGGGTGTGATAGAATAGCTTAGTGCTAACCTGGAGGAAAAAAATTATTGAGCATGACTGTTGCATTTGGTATACTGCATTTATCTCTACCTGGCTTCTATGATGAGCTTCCAAAAGAGCTGGGTTTATAATAGCAAAAAAAAAAAAAGATACTGTAATCAGATTTATGTTTACTAAATGGTAGAATTCTAAACATTGAGAGCTTAATAACTTGATCTGCATTAGCTTTTTACTTCCAGTGAAGGAGAAAAATTAGTATTATAGGAGTGCTTGAAAGCCGTTTTCTGTAGATTGAGAATCTGGTAATGCAGCATCTTTATGTCATTTGTTATTATCTAAGAGCCATTTGGTGGGCTCTTTACTATAGTAGCAATTAAATATTAGGGGTCAGCATCCTCTGTTGCAATTAATAGATTGATAGTAGTCACCTATTTAAACAGAAGATAGAAAGTCTGTAACCTGGGAGATGAGTCTGAGTCTTCCAGATGATCTATGTGCTGTGTTGGTTGGATTCTAGTTGAAGTTGTATTCTTGTTCCATTGTTGCTTGCTTCCACCTTATCAATCCAACACTTGAGTTCTGTGGAGACTGACTGTTGTGAGAATAAAGCTTTCGCTAAGTTTTATACAGTCAGTAAGCCTCTTTCCATTGTAACTGAGATGATCAAGATTTACATAATCTCACAGCACTTTTAATGTGTGTTTTGGCTTTTTTTCTTTTTTTCCTTTTCTGTTGTTCACAGGAAGCTCTCTTCAGTGCTCGCTTTAGTCCACCAAGCTGTGGAGTGCAAGTGAACAAATTGTGGTACAAGCCAGTAGAGCAGTTCATTTTGCCAGAGGTATGTGCAGTATCAGAGCTGCCTGCAGTTCGTCTAAGTCATCTGGAGAGACTGACTGATAGAATTGGCCTTTTCTTGAAGCTGAAAAGGGCAAGTGAAAACCTCTAGAGTGTTAGTTGAGGGAGTATGCTGAAATCTAGAATTTCTTTTACACCATCTCATTAGCACTAGTAGTTATAAAGCAAAAGCCTGAAAAAATACAAATTAGTTAAAAATTACATTAACAAATAGTAGCAATTTCAGAAACCTTTTCAGTTTCTGCGTGAAAATTGTTCCTGCTTCAATTCTGTGGCAGGGTTTACCAGAGTGGGACACTTGTTTCTTCCTCCTGCTTTTTCAGATGTCGGTACACAGATGGGGGGGGAGGATGGCACAGGTTTCTAGGGAACAGCTGGAAAAGATGTTTCTGCTTCTGATGTGTTGGACATAACAGCAAGATATTGTGTGTTACATTTGCAATGACAGTTGTCGTGGTTGAAGAGTTGTAATCGAGAAGCTCTTACTGACGGCAACTGAAATTTTGGTTATTCCTTTTCTGGCAGCACAGTTTCTGGAACTTCAGGAAGATCTTTAGTAGGGTCTATCTGTAACATACTGGATGGAATATGTGGTGCACAGAAGACTTGACATTTGGTTTTTTAAAACCTGTCAACATCCTACGATAGAAGTTGGGGGTTTTTTGCCTTTTTTTTTTTTTTTTTTTTTTTTTTTTAAAATGGGCGCCCCTCAGAAATTTGGGAGAAAACTGCTTTTTAGATAGTAATGAGTGTTAGCATTCATATTTGTCCTGAGATACAAATAGCTAAGCTAACAAGGCAGGTTCTAAAGTCTGGTGGTTGTTTGGTTTTTTTGTTTTTAAATCGTCTTTGGGTTGGGGCTGCAGTCCAAGAGTAGCGTTTTGGTATAGGGATATAGAACCATTTGTGGCTGCTTAGGAAGGAAGGTGATTAAATGCCGAGAAACAGAATATAGGTAGGAAAAAACTTGATATTGTTACAGTGAAGGTTTAGTGAATACGAGTTGACTCAGAATGAGAATTCTGATTCAGCAGCCCCTCCCAGGCATAAGGAATTGTTGCTGGTAGACCTGTCTCACTAGATATGTCAGCTGCCATTTTAGGCTCTTCCCCTTCATTTAAATATTCTCCTATTTGACTGAACCCTTGCTGCTATTTCTGTAAATTGTCTTTGGGTCTGAGTAGTTTTGTTATGCAAGAAATTCAGTGTTTTAAGAAAGAATGGAGCAAGAAAAGACTGGAGGGGGAGGAGAGGACATTTGGGGCCGGTTTAATCCCCAAGTTATTCCCCTGGCTCTATAAGAATGAGTGCATTTGGAAAACCACTCTTTTAAGGGGAATCTGCAGCTGATTAATTGGTTTAAAACAGTTTAAACAGTTTTTACTGAATACTATGCAATTGTGCTACGCTGGCATTGGGTGAGCAGACCTCTTGCAGTATTAATGATTCTGGGTTTTTGACTGTTTAAAAAAGAGTATTGGTTACGCAGTAATTTGGTAGTATAACATGTAAGCCTTTTCCCTGTAAGACTTTGTTCTGAGACACTAAAATTCTAGGCAGTTGTAATTTTGCTATAAATGATTGCATTTTTCCTGAGAGGCAGATGGGAAGTATTTCATTTAGAAAGGGGTATATTAGTATTCATATACTTCTTTGTGTGGGCTTCCTTAATCTGATACATGTCATGCGCTGAATGCTTACAGGATAACATGATGTTTCTAATGTAGATTAATAGGGTTTATGCACAGCATGTAGTCTCCTGCGATACGTCGGATGCTGAACCATATGAGATGATTCAGAGGAGATAGAACGCCCACACGTTCTTATCTACTTGTTTGAGAGCAGTAAATTCAGTGAACTGTTTAATTGCCACAAGATGGTTTCTGAGACAATATCTATTCTCTGCCTTCCACCTTCAAGAAGTAATGGGTTGTACAGTCTGTTGAAGAGCTTCATTCATCTTCCAGCTGAAGTGCTGCTCTTTCTGCTCGTCTTGGGGAAAGGGAGGGGAATGCAGCGTTAGAATAAGCACCTGGCAGGCCAGATTGTGAAAGACAGAATTGATCATTCAGCTTTGGAACGACTGAAAGCGCGGAAGATCAGAACCACTAGCAGAAAACGAAAACTCACACAGGGGCTCTTACAGCCAAGTCTTAGCAATGCACTTATTTTGTCAAAAAGCATGGGCTTCTTGCATGAAAATGGGACTCGGTGCTATGCATAGGCTGTATTACTAATGGGGAGTAGTTGGAGAAACAAAAAGCACAGCACTGTTTAACATGAGGAAAGGAGTTTGCCAGGGCTGCATTATGTCAGTACACCTGTTCGGTATTCACTGTAAATGCCACTGCGCTCTGGCAGCCACAAGGCTGGAATTTAAATGGGGAAAAACAGATGATGTAGTCTCAGGTGTGCCGCTAATGTTCTGCTTTAAGCATTTTCAGGCCTCAGCTTTCATTAAGCGGCTTAGAGTGTGAATAGCTGAAGGCTAAAGTCATTAGAAAATTTGCTTACAAGTCTCTCAACCTGGAAAATAATGATAGTTTGCAGCTTTAGGACACCTTGCAGTGAGGTTCACTGGTAATAACTGATTAGGACTCTTAGTACATGTTTAGTATCAGTAATAGTCAGTGGTGAGAATTTTAATGTTTCTGGTTGCTGAGGAGTGAAAGGACTCTCAGGCTCACTGAACAACATACCAAAGGCTGTGTCTGTAAAGAAGGCAAAGAGGTGGGATTTACCGCAAAGAAACATTGGAATGGGAGATGACACCTACTGCAAATCGAGAAATTGAGCATGTGGGTTTTACTGTGCAGGTGTTCAGGGGTCCTGCCACTAAAAAACGTCTTAGTAGCGATCCATTTGTTTTGATAACTGACAGGTAATTAAACAAGCAAGGGGAAGGTATTGAGCATGCAAGTCAGGCTTGAATAAACACTGACTAGCTCCATTATTAGATTATAAACCTGGCACTGTACATAATAGATGGGAGATTTCTGAAATAAATCTGTCATTAAATACCAAGACTGCTGCAGATGTTAAGACTTACTTCTAGAGGAAAGCAAAGGATTGACCTGAACTCTAAGCTAGACTTAATGGTGTGAGTAACAGGAGAGTTTCTGGAGAAGGTTTCTGAAGTACAAGGAAGCTAAAATGGAGAAGAGCTGAGGGGTTAGTACAAGTAAACAGACTTTTTACAGCAAAAGAGATGCATCTGCAAATAGTTGAAAGAAGTTATTTCAAGGTTTACACTAGCTACTAGTGTTTTTCCTATGAAACTGGGAGAAACAAAAAATAATGTGCTTATCTAGCAGTAAGGAGTATAGTAACCCTACGACTACTTTATACTACCTTGTCATAAGGGTGAAATAGCTTTAAATTTTTTTTTTTAAATATAATACTACAAGTATTCTTACTTGTACAACATACCGCTTGTCCCTTTGCATGTTCTTTGGGGTCTTCAGGAAAGTCTTATATAAAAGGGGTAACAGTTGGACTGTTAGGTGGGTTGGTTTCAAGTTGAGATGAAGTGCTTTAAATGCAAGAATTTACACAGACACACACATATATAAACCATGGAGTGACGTAACTTAAATCAACAGTTAAAACCAGAAAATTTTAAAGATATTCACTTATCTTCTCCTTTCCTTACCAGCCAAGATACGAGGTCAGAGTTCTGTGACTCTGCTACAGTAGCTTGTGACAGCTTTGCCAGGATGAAGGTGGCTGTATTTTCCTTTGAGTTTTGCTGGTGTCAGGATTGAGTCTCTGATCTCTGGTTTTGGCAGATAACTAAAAAGCAGCACTTATTTCCAAATCTGTTTTAACGTATTCTCTTTGTAATGCAGGATTTTATAGTTGATTTTAAAAATTCATTTCACTTTAAATGCCATCTTAACGATGTTAGGAAGCCAAAGCCTTTTACACTAGACTTCTGTTAAAAGTTTAATGTTCCTAATATAGAGATTCATGATTAGTCTTTAAAGCATGATTACATGTTACTGAGTTTCACAATGTATTTCTTTTACGTGTAACTCATTTTTATTGAAGTGTAAGTAAAACATCTATGTTGTGCATTCAAACTATACGTTGTGTGAAGGTGACTATTTTAAAATAAATAAAAACCCCAAACTGTTTGATTTTCATCCTTTGAAGTCTTTGAATACCTGCATAATGGTGTTTTGCTCTCTCACCAGAGTTTTGAAGGTACTATTGTGTGGGAAAGCCAGGATCTTCAGGGCCTTGTTTCAAGAAACCTTCATAAAGTGGTGGTGAATGATGGAGGGGGTGTTTTCAGAGTCATTACAGTGAGTCACCTCACTTGCCCTTCCACTATGTTTCTATTTTACCTATAAGTCTTGGGTATTTAGCATTTTGCTTTCCTGTGTTTCTCTGTAAATTGTTAATTCAGTTGGGCTACTTGTCTCAGGAGAAGTTTACTTTTGGGAAAAGGACAAGGGCATGCAAAAAATGATGCTAGTAAGTGGCATTTTCTTTTATTTTGAAGCGAGTGAAGTTCATCTGTTGTCTTTGTTGGGTGTGAAGCAGTATCAGTATATCAGAGATGGCAAAATGTGGGTCAAAAATCCTGTGCTAAAATCCCAATGGATGGGATTAAGCCTGTTTTTTGCATTTTGGCAGTCTGTCTCTTTTCCTATCAAAATATTGCTTGCTCAAGCATGCTGTGCTGTTGAATTTTAGCCAGAATAACTTTACATTTTGCTCTCAACTTTGAAACTAGTTTTCCAAAAGTTTCAGTCGTTACCACTAGTTTTAGGTGAAACTTCAAAAAATGCCACAAAACTTTACAGTTAAAAATCTTAGTCTTAGTCTTTCAATATGCAGGTACCTAAACCAGAAGAGCTTTAAATTAATTTAATTCTGAGTTGCCAGAAAACTTCACACCTTAGAATTATAGGGAAAAATACATCAGTAACGAGAGATGAACTAATTTATTTCTTTCCATAATCTGTCTCTGGCAGGCAGGGGAAGGGTCACTGCCACATGAACTCACAGAAGGTGTGGAGGGAATAGCAGGTGGTTTTATCTACACTATTCAAGGTAAGTCTGCAAAAAGTAGCATCACATTTGATGTTATGATAAAACAGGAACTTTAAATTACATTTCTGAGATAAAATTCATGTGATCTCTATGAACTTGGTCACCTTAGGTTTTGTTTTGGTAGAAAAAAATTAATTTTTTTCTGACTTTTTGTTGTGTTTTTTTTTAATGCCTATTGTCAATGTCCTGATGCGGTTTCATTGCTTGCCCTTTGTCAGCCATTCCAATTGACTTGCATGTCTTTGTCTTTTTATTAAAAGAAATATAATTTTTATTTAGACTCTTTGTCCTTGTTTTTTGTTACCCAAACCCAAGTTAAAAATGTTGTGCAATTAAATTTTCCCCTTACAACTTTCACACTTTTTTTTGAGTCCTGCTACTGTTAGAAGTGGTGTGTCATGATGTTTAATATTAACTACTGACAGTGACTACCCAACATAGCCGCCTTTCCCACCCTTGTTGCTATTTTATACCTATTTCGGCAGAATGTTCAGGGACTCTATTGGAGTCCTTTCCAATGTCTAAGGTTTTAGCCACAGAACACTAGAGTTGATGTATTCTTACACTGCATCGTAGCCAACATCAGCAGTGACTGAATTTCGGAGTGTAGCTAGGCCTGGCAGATATAATTGGGTAATCCTGGTGCCTTGTCATCTGTGTAGGAGCCTAAACTGAGGTCTGGTAAAGCCCTTCCATCCTGTTTGTCAAAAAGTCCTTCAGCACCACAAACTGCCTCCTTTACCAAGAAGTTCAGTATTCTTGTAATATTTTTTTAGCTTTTACCTGCAGTCAGTTATGTGATGTGGGTCAGCAGGGACCATCTATGCTACATCAGAGCAATGGCAATTTGATTATATTGAGCATGAAATTTTTTGCTTGTTTTGTTTTTTTTTTTTTTTTTTTTTTTTTAGCTTAGGAGCGATTGATTATAAAGTAAAGTCCTAGAAAGCTCTTTATATTAAAGAAGCCTAAAAAGGTTGAATCCTTTTATTACTGAAAAAGTAAATACTTTTTTTACTTTAAACTTTCTGTATCAGACCTTATGCAAAAATATATTTCTTTATTGTCCTGCAACTTTTAACATTTTATAGAAATCTTTGAATTGTAGGGATTCTCCTAGCCCCATTGAGTTGAACGCTTCTTCAGATTTGTTTTGTCATTATGCTGTGTACGATCCAAGAGAAACACGTGAAATAGTGTGTAGGTGTGCATCTTTGTTTAATGATGGGTGCTGTTTCTTTCAGAAGGTGATGCTCTTTTAAAAAGCCTCCATACTCGACCAGAAAGGTTTACAAGTCATATAAAAAATCTCGAAAAAGAAGATGCTTTATTGAAGGAAGAAAGCAGTACCTATGATGATATTGTTTTTGTAGATGTTATTGACACTTATAGAAATGTTCCCGCCAAACTGCTGAACTTCTACCGATGGTAAGTTGAAAAAAAAGTATTTTCTCTTAGGAATGTTGCTGTTAGTAGAACAAGATGATCCAGCATGTTATGCTATCTGACAGGTTCCATGAAATACATACCTTATATGATTTACTTCATTAAGTTGTATTTTGCTCTCACAATTTTGGGGGTGTGTAGTGAGTAAAGTAACAGGATGTATAGTTCTTGAATGGTGACCCTTGGTGCCTCAGATAAGCATGAGCTGGCAAAACAGGCTTCTGCTTAAAGAGTCCAGGTGTGAAAATTTTCATGTCTCCTTGTAATTTCTTTTAATTGTTTCTGACTGAAGACTAGCAGCCTTAGCCTTTTAAAGGATGGCTTTTGGCCAGGATGTACACTTACTGTTTCAGTTTGTGGCCGTTGACTCTTGCCCTGTCACTGGCCACCACTGAAAAGAGCCCATCTCTGTCTCTTTACACTCTCCCTTCGGGTATTTATGTACATTGATGAGCTCCTCCATGGGCCTTCTCTTCTTCGGGCTCAACAGTCCCAGTGTTCTCAGCCTCTCCTCATAGGAGAGATGCTCATGTCCCTTAATCATCTTGGTGGCGCTTTGCTGGACTCTCCATCCAGTGTGTCCGTGTCTCTCTCGTACTGAGGACTGGGCGCTGTACTGCAGATGTGGCTTCACCGGTGCTGATAGGATGGGAAGCTTGTGTTTAGGGGGGACAGAAGGTCGAGAGGAAGAATTTTCATAGCGTATTACATTTTCTGTGGTGAATCTAACAAGTTATTACCTCTAATTTGCAATTCTTTCCATTACCCCTAGACAACTGTTTCAATTAATTGATGTTGCTATGGACTAAGAAATACAGCTGACAATTTTAGATGCTCACAAGATTATGCACTTATTTAACAGATTTCATGGTTATGAATGTAACTGAAAAACTGAACCATGCCTTCAGTTCTAAAAAGGGAGTTTAAATGCCAAGACTTAGATCTTTGTGATCATTTCTTACAGGTTAGCAAATTTTTCAAGATTTAGTAATGAAAGGCTTAAGGAAAATGCCTTTCTTGTTAAGAGAAATTACCCTTAAAAGCAATGTTTGTTAATCAACCCAGGAATAATCCCTACAACTTCAAGCTTCTTTAATTATTTTACAAGCGACAGATATTCAGCTATTTCAGACAGTTAAAGATTACTTTTTTCACATCTGAAAGGTGCGTTACTGAGGAAGATAAGTACCAAGTTGTTTCCACAGATGTTTCTTACAGCCTTCTACAGTTGTATCGCCCTTAAACTGACTGTCTCATCCTGAAGAGTAGGCTACTGACATGTAGCCACTGGCTTGTAACAGCTGTGCTGCCATCATCAACAGGGATTCACATCCTTCTGAGGTCAATACTGTTTTAAGATGGATTCATTAGTAAATCCACCATCTGTCTTGGAGAACAAAACTTCAAGTTTGTTTTCTTCAGGTTATACACAAATCCATGTTGTAAGATCACCATAGGGTGCAGCTGCATCTCCTTTCTGTAGGACAAAGCAGTCAGCCTTGGTCAATAAGGCAAATGTTTTAAAGTCAAGGGTAGGAAAGACATTCCTTCCCTATTCTTTCCCCCTCTGCTTCCCAAAAACCTCTTGCGGAGCGTTCTTTTGCGTAACTGTAGTTTGTGGGCTGCAGCTCAGCATCTCATCGCTTTTCTTTTTGGCTACAGGACAGTTGAATCGACAAGTTTTGATTTGTTGCTGAAGACAGATGATGACTGTTACATTGATTTGGAGGCTGTCTTTAACAGGATAACGCAGAAAAAACTGGACAGGCCAAACATCTGGTGGGGAAAGTGAGTTGTGTTTTTTTTAACTTGTCTTTAAGGGATACCATGTCTTTAGTGAATGCTTTACTGTTTTAAGTCTGTTTTCATGTGGGTTCCCCTTTTCTGCCTGTGGCAGCTAGTTACAAAAAGCAGGACTTTTGTATGTGTAGAACTTTGATCTCTGCATGCTGAGATTCAGTCCTTTACAATAGTTTTCCAGATGTGCCTTTACAATGCATTGAACTTGCTGAATATCTTGCCTAGTTTTAAAATGTGTTGTATGTGTCTTTGTCATGGTACTTAAGTAAATAAAAGTATTCCAGCAGTATAGTAAAGCTAAAAGGCAAGTACATGCTAGAATTGTAAACGTTACTTTTTTTGAAGCTACTGGATTTTTCTGGTGGGCTCGAGGAAATGGAGTGAATGGGAGAATCAAAATCAGCTTTATAATCTATGCTTTATTTTGAAGTCTGTGAAGGACGGGCATTGCTGCCCACTTTGCTGCTCTCTGAAATGGTAGCTCTGATTCATGAATTCTTGAGTGAAGTTCCCCAGCCTGTATTGCACTTGTGAATAACTAGGAGGATCAAAATAGCCCATTTCTTCCTTTCCATCTCTGGAATGCATTGCTACGCTGGTATAACAGCCAATATAGCAGAAATGCTACACTCCTGTAACACTCAATATAGCACAACTGCACAAAATGTCTTCCTCCTGCCCTCTGCTTGCTGAGGAAAAGCTGGCCTTTACTGCTAAAGGTGTCTTGCTTCACAAATCTGGTACTGACTGTTGCTTACTCATAAGGTGATTTAAGAAGGTGTGTGGAAGTGTGTGTGTGTTGAAGTGTGTGGAATAGCTGGCTGTCTTGTGATGATCTCAAAGATCTGAGTGGTGGGCATGTGTTCCCTAGGCTGTACGAGTCCCCTGATTTCCTGGTGCCTGCTAAATTTTGTTGGAACTACCTTTATTACAAGGCAAGGCTAATAGGTAAGGTGGGTTCACTTTACCAGTGCAAAAGGTCAGGAACTTGATGACAAGATGGAAACCAACTTGCAAAAGGGAAAATAGCACTATATATAAGCTGCCTGGGCTACTGTTCCAGCTGATTTAAGTGATGAAAGCTCTTCTGGAGCATGTTCTTGGCTGTAAGAGCTGAGGATGTGATACCAAAGAAATTGCCCTCCTTCTCCCTGGGGTCCCTACCTTTGTGTTACTGCCTACCGAGGGCCTGCTTCTTGGCCAGAGTTTTCTGCTTGTGTTCAGCAACTCCAACTTTGCGTTCTTCACCTAGACCTTATTAAGCTCTCTCTAGTTCAGACAAGTTTCTTGCTTGTTGTCCAGTGTTCCTTATAATCTGTTAATACTTAATTAATTCCTGCATTCTTAGAGAAACTTATCAGAGTCCTTGTGAATTATGATATCAGCTTACTCTGGCAGAAACCAAGGATGAGATCTTGGTGAAACTCGGAAGGGAGTGCTTTGGATTGAGCAGTACTTACGTGTGCTGTCAGTTAATAGCCCTTTTCTGATGCCACTTCATATTATGTGGTGGTTTTGTTCATTAATTTTAAATCAGTGTTTACAAAGCTTATCTAGCTAATCTGGAGCATTTCAGAAGTGCAGGCTGGAAAACCAAATGGTCCAGGTATCCTACTTCAGAACTTTGGCTATTCTGTTCTTTTAAAACTGCTGTCAAGAGATTAATCACCCTCGGGCATGAGAGAGGTGTCTGTGACAGATGCCTGATCATGTCTGCAAATGAGCAAATTTATGATGGGGTAGAATGTACCAAGCTGTTTCTGAAGGAGACTGAATCTTGTATGAATACTGTAAATGAAAAGGCAGTTTACTGAAGCTGGCTTGTCTACTATGCTACGGAAAGCAGTAGGAGTTGAGAGCGGCACCTTTTCTTGACCTTAATTTGGCCAAAAAGAAACTTCAGATACTTGAAGCTTTCCATGAAGATACGTTTCATTTGTAATATGAAGCTCCCCTTTTCCCAGGCTGTAAGACTGTAAGATACACTGTTGAGTGTAACATGCTTCGTGTTCTAGTACCCTATTTCCAGGCTCGCCTTAGAATAGCCATTCAAGGAACGTATGAGGATTGATAGTGCTTTCTTCTGCAGACTGAAAAATGAGTTTTGCCGAGTCTTGCTGTAGAAACGGCATGTTAAGGTATCAAGTAATTTTATTAGGTTACTGACAAAAGGAAGTGAGAAGTTGTGCTGGGGGAGAAGAGTTGGAGAAAAAGTAATCTTTTCTGTATGTCTGTGGAGAACTTTAGGGGTGACATCTTCAAGTGTAAATTCTCCAATAGTCAGTGTCTTCACGCAAGGCAAGCGTGAGTGTAGTGAACAGTGCTGAAATCGCTACAGTTGTATAAAATGACTAGCAAAGCACGCACCCCTCAGTCTGGAGGGAGTTGCACCCTTCCTGCTGTGAGTTGCTAGGGTGAAGGATACTGAGTCTAAAGTGAATTCAGGTATCAGATGTGCCTTTTATCTACTTGGTGCTTTAACACGTCAGCTTCAGCTGTGAATGCGTAGAGTCTGATAACAGATCTGCCACTCAACTGTAAGTCCTCCCTTACCGGGCTGTTGTCTGAGCTGACAGTTCTTAGTAGCTCACTAAAGCTTTTAGCTGCTTGTGACTGAGTTCGGCAACGCTTGAACCTGTTTGCAAAAAGGCGGAGAACCTGCTGCATTGACATAGTTATGCCACTTGACTGTGAGCGCACGAAGTACCTGTAAGAGGAGTGTTATACCAGCCTGGTCCTCGATAGGAAGAGCAGGGCCTTTCTCAGTGCCTGACACAGCGGTTTAACAGGGCCCTTAGTGCTGCAGGGGAGTCAGCGCCGAGAGACTGTGCACAGCGAGCACTGCTGCCTTTCTGCAGCCCTCTAGTAATAAGTACAATCTTCCGTGGAGGAGACAACTGCCAGGAAGGTTTTTTCATAATTCACTGGTGGTAGCCTTTGATGAACATGCGCTTTGTTGAGTTGCATTTGGAAAACGGCTTAGAGAAGGTAGATAAAAACCCAGTACTTTGCCTGGCTTCCTGTTTTTTAAGCAGTCGCTGGTTTTATCAGGAAAATGGGTTGCGTAACATCACTGTAACTGCTCACCTGCTGGAGGCACCCACTTTGTGTCATGTTGATTAACCAAAGGGGGTTGAACACAGATGTGCCTGTTACAGAACACAGGGAAGGATGCTGGCACTTACCCGGATCAAAACCCAGGAGTGAGTTCAGACATGCTGAAGACCTGACTGTTGATGTTTTGTTTGTTTCTGTTCTGAGAATCTTCTCTTATTGCCCAAGATTGAGACCAAACAATAGTTACACTTTCAACTGTTGTGTTCAGTTAGATGTGTGCCCTACAGAAGTACAACCAGGAACTATAATTAGGATCACCTTCTACTTCTTCCTCTTAGTATTGTTTATTATCAGTGTTACTTCAGTTGTTAGCAGCATCCACAGGTTTCACAGAGGACTTTGTATAAACATCTCATGTCTAACATGGTCTTCAGTTTCAGACTAAATTGGGCAGTTGATCGAACTGGGAAATGGCAAGAGCTGGAGTACCCAAGTCCTGCATATCCAGCCTTTGCTTGTGGGTCTGGCTACGTCATCTCCAAAGACATTGTTCAGTGGCTGGCAAGCAACTCTGAAAGATTAAAGACGTACCAGGTAGTAAAGCGTTGGTTCAGTTTTTCTATCTTAAACTGGTCTGGGGCGAGGCATGTGTACTGGATGAGTTGGAAAGGACATTGCTTAAGTGTTGCTGTTGGGTTCTCCTGGTTAATGCTGGCTTTTTGCAGTGCTTTTCGTTACTACACTTAGTGTCTTTTCTCGGTCTGAAGCACAGCTGTTTTGGACTGAGAACCTCTGGAGCTGTAATCTTGGTTTTTATACTCTCTTCTTTGAAGAACAATGCATTATCACAGGAAAGCTGGATTAATTTAATGCCTCTAAAATAGTCAGAGGAAAGTTTTTGTAGTTACCACCTTTTACTGCTGGTACATGATGCAACTTACTGTAGTTGAAAGTCATGCTTCATGCTTTCCTGCTGCTAATATCTGTATTTTTTATTCTAATGTGTTGTCTCAGGGTGAAGATGTGAGTATGGGCATCTGGATGGCAGCTGTAGGACCCAAACGATATCAAGTAAGTCTGAAGAAATTCTCTGACCTTATGGAAAGCGAACATGCTTGTGCTCCAAGTAACATAAAATAGGGGAAATGTTTTTTCTTAAAAAAAAAATAAATTGACACAGCCATTGGATTAAAATCCAGAAAAAACTTCTTAAGATGTATTTAAAAGAAAATAACCAAAACCCCCACAAACCAACTCCCACCCCTCAAGTTCTCTGAATAGGTCTAGCAAATCAGAGCGGGCCACACCCCCCTGATTGGTGACCTTTGTGTGGAAAGTTTGTTGCTAGAAACAATGAAAATCTGATTTTTGGAAGTAAAATCTGTTGAAGACTAAAATCTTTGTAAGAAAACCTATTGAAATGGTTCCCTATCTAATGGTTCCCTATCTAACAGGATAGTCTCTGGTTGTGTGAGAAGACGTGCGAGAGTGGAATGCTCTCTTCCCCCCAGTATTCTCCACAGGAACTGAGAGAGCTCTGGAGATTAAAGGAACTGTGTGGAGACCCTTGTACATGTGAGGAAAGATGATGGACTTGCCTTGGAAAACAGGGTAACTTATAATGATCATGGAAAAATGTACATTTGGATTCATTCTTAGAATAAGGAACACTACGGTATCTTTTAATGTTGGGTTTCAACTAAAGTATAACAATATTTGCACATCCCTTTTGATAATTACAAGTGGACTGATACTATTCATTTTCTAGAGTATACATGTTGATCTGACAAAAACCAAACTGTTTAAGATAAACTTCCTTTTTATATAAAATCAAAGACCTACTTGTAATTAATAAATGCACATAAGAATGCCAACTAGCCTGTCTTTTGTAAATTAAAGTACTACTGATTTAACTCAGTATAGAGCCGTACCAGGATCCAGTGGAGAGCTGTGCTCAGCACCAGGGCATCTGGTAGATCTTGCTGCAGCAGGTTCTGTGCTGTCCGAGGGGCTGCCCTCATCTCTGCAGGGGCTGGGACAGCGAGGGGTTAGGAATTTATGTTTAGTTTGTTTATACCATTGTCATTTTAGATAAAAACAATATCAAAGTTTGCTTATACCAAATCTTGAAGTACTGCAAACTTGGCCTGATTAGGAAGGATTTCTGACGGTTCAATGTGTTATTAGATATGAAGCTGAGGGTACACAAGTGAAAGTAAAATAAGATGGAGGAACAGCACACTAAAGAATGTAAAATAAAAAGCGATGCCTTGCAGTATGCTGAGAACTTATTTATACTGTGGTATGTATGTTAATGCCGTAGGGTAGAATAAAGGTCTGACATGTTTTGACCTTAAATAGCCTAAGGCTGTGTAAATACGTCTACAATTACTGCTGTTTTACTTTGGTTTGCTTTAAGGTTTTTGGAAGTAGGTGAAAACAAAACCAGCAAGTAGCCTCTTTCAGTGCAGCACTAATTTTGCCCTATTATAAGCAAAGAGATCACAACTAAATCACGTACTCGGTTCAGTAAAACAAATTCTCGCTGCTGCAGTGGGAAAGTACTATGAAATCTTGGCAAAAGGCTTAACTTGAGTTTTATTTAATTGAAGCATTTAAGCACTATTTGGTATCTCTGAAGTAAGACAATTCTGCCAAAAGTAAATGCTTTCATGGAGACTGGCAATTAAGCTTAGGAGCTGAAAGTATTATTGTTTAGCCCTCCGGTGCCCTGTATGAAATTCACCTTCTCCCACAGGAGTGTTCAGGCACAGTCCGTGCTGTCTGTGGGCAGCCTGTCTTCTGCAGTTCCAGCGCCGGCTTTTCCTTCAGTCTACCAAGAGTCCCTTCTTACCACCGTACCAACACACAGTCTCCGTTTTCTATTGAGTAAAACTGCAAAGGCTTTAAGTCATTGTCTAATTCAACTTCTTTTCCTTCCAGCTGGAGTAAGAAAGGAAAAAAAAATCCTGATCAGACTTAAACTGAAATCTGTTCATGTAAACCAAATATAGATCAGGCAGTCGCAGTCAGGGAGGATCTGCTGTATTATAGGAATGAAATTAGGTCCTAAATTACAGCATGAAGACTGCCCTCCTTAAGTGAAATCAATTTCATTAAGTAATATTTTAGAACAAGCTATTGACCTTTAGCATATGCAGTATTTTATTGTTGCGTTACCCATTTTTAACTCACTTTAGAACTTTCATAGGACAGTTTCAGTTCTGAACCAGGAATTTTAAGTAGGCGATACAGCAATCCTTTGACCCTCTGAATAGTCATAGACTCTGTCAAGGGGAAAGAAAGAGAAGTTATTAGAAAAATGCTGCTGCTACTGAGCTGTAGCCAAGTACCAGTGTTTCAACTATACTTGCTTATAGCAACGGTGAAAGGCTGTATTGCTGCTTCAGTTCTAACACTGCAATAATGTCTTTTGTACCTGAACCCATAACTGCTAATATCAAGTTGAAAATGGTTTAATCTCTGGTGGATGGGACAGCATGTGCTACTAGGGTTTAAGCGCTTTGATCCCGTAGACCAAATAATTTACCTTTTTTGAGTTTGTATTTACTACTTGCTAAACTAAGTGACCTTTGGGACACACACCAGTCAGGTTCTGACTACTTGGATCTGGTGACTGTTCCTTGAAGTTTTCGTTACCAGAAATTGGCTTTCCCAGCACAAATAAATGGATGTCACTGTGGAACTAGTGCCATTCTTAGAAATGGTATTACATTAACTAGTCCCAAACAAATTGCCAGCAGAATTGTAGAGTGGTTTATATTATGAAGTCAGTTACACGAAGGGATATTTTTTGTAATGGATCTTGAATGAGTAAAATGTAGTTTGTTCCAGAGGTGATTCTGGTGTTTGCAATAGATATACTCAATATTTTGGTTGAACTTTCACTTCTTTTGAAGCTTTATCTAAAGGCACAGCAATAGTGAGTTATTCCTGTAATACCACACATTGTACTTAGACAAATATTTTTCTATCAATCAAACATTTTTGTAAAAGCTGTATCTATCTGATTTTATGCAACTTGTGATAATAAATGTGATTTTTATTTTAGAATAAAGCTTGAGTAAGTCTTTTCTCTCAGACTCCGTTCTGACACATCTTCCCGAAACACCAGTTTGATCTAGAGCAAAGTCTCACTACGGACACTAAAACTTCAAAAGACAAATTTGATACAGGTCAGAATTAGGTTTCTGACTTAATGTATTAGACACTAGACCTCAGTATCTAGAACTGCAGGTATCAAGGAACTCTTGTAGTTGGCTCTTACAACTTCAAGTTCTTGTTATTTGGTTAACACATCCACCAGATTTCATACCAGCTAATTAGCCTTTGATTGCCTCAGACATCTTAATCGTGAAACCGGCAGCAGAGTCATAAGACAAGCATCACCTTTTAATTTTTAAGCTGGACTGAAAGTAAGTATGAAGATCAGAAAAATAATGACTTTTTCAAACAATTTTTCCCTTTGTCATTTCTATATATGACGGAGTCTTCAGGGAAGAGTCTTCTGGAGCTGACAAACCAGAGGCAGCTGCCATTCTTTAATACAGTTATTTGAAAAGGAGCAACAAATCAACTGCTTAAACACAAGCCAAGACCTCTTACCTGGTAGCTTCTTCTCTACTGGTTTCTGTTCAGGGTTCTCAGGACATTTAATTGTTAAAGCTTAAGGAAGAACGGTGAGGCATTAGTGAATGAACAGAGTCTAGTCTGTTTTTATCACAAATTATTTCCCCTAGCTCAACCTGATCTTCTAAAAAAGTTTGGATGATAGCCTGTATCTGAGCGGTTAAGATAGCTTTTATAGTCATTCTCTACAAAATTAAAAGCTATTTTATTAAAATAATCAAGTTTTTATTCGTCTTTGGTAAAATAGGGAAAATATTTTAAAACTTCCTCCCTAATACTTAACACATTTTTAGTCAAAAGGAGCATTTCCCTAACATTTCTTGATTTCTAGTTACTTTTTAAAATAAACTACAGTAGAATGAAGACTGCTTACATAGTTTAAAACAGGTTTTTGACCCTCAATGGCTTAAAATCCCCGGACAAGCACATGTTAAGGAAGTTATTAGTCTAATTCTTTTACAGAGATTAAGAGACTCATCCTTAAAAAAGGTTTCTATTATGTCTAGCCAGCTAGATTCTTTGTTCTAGTTAGTCTTCTGCCTAAATGTATTACAGTGTAATGCCTTAAAATACTATTATTTTGCTCATGGAGTAATAAAAGGTTCAGTTCAAAACAAATCAGCTGTAAGTTGGGGCTGTAACTCTGTAACCTACTTCAATATGTAGACAGCCCCAAATACCAAAGCTACCCCTATTTGTCTTGACTGTCTCAAAGTTAAGAAGTTATTAAAAAAAAAAAAAAAATCAGAAATCAGTGCAGCCATTAAGGTTAAAATCTCAAATGTCTTCTGTAGGGAAGCCATTCACAGTGGCAGAATAGAGTATTGATTACCTCTATTCTCCATTAAGTCTTAATTAAGAAAATCATTCTGCTGGGGTTGGGGGGGGGAAGAGTACACAGAAGCAGGTATCTCGTCAAGCTCATTGAGACACGCAGTTCAGAGACACAGAATTACAAGCTAGAATTCTGTGATGTCTCAAAGGCTTTTGAACCTTTTGTTCTCCAGAAACACCCAGGAAACACTAAGCTTGTAAAATATTTTAAATGCAGAAGGAACACTGTTGCCCATTTCTGGCCTCTTACTCAGAAGCTGATTTTTCAGAGTCAAAGGCTGTCGTCCCTTCAGTTCTCCTTCTTCAGGTGCACCATATTCTGCAGAAGGGAGGAAAGGGCATGTAGACATGAACTTTCAAAGACTAAAACTCAACAGCAGCCCCAAGAGCACAGCAGTGTTGGATGAGGCACAAGGCTCTGCCTCAGCTCCCTGGGCAGCAAGAACACAGAGGGCAGAAAGCAGTAGGCTCCTGCATCGCTAAGTGCTGCAGACATGAGCCTTGCTCAACTGCTAGAGCGTTCTGGAGGGCGCGCAGGCACGTGGGAAGGGGTGGAGTAGTTGACAGGCACGTGGAGGTGCTGCTTAACATTCCCGCTTTAAAAAAGCCCCAGTTGGAAAAGCTGCAGATGCTCACGGGTGCCATCCCTGGGGCAGCAGTGCCCAGAAGGGTGCAGTACTATGGGGCTGCCCCGCAGAAGCAAAAGCCATTCGCACGCAGGCCTGCCAACGGCTGGGCTCGCCTAAGGCAGTAGAAGCACACGGAAAAAGCATCACGGGGGAGGGAAACTGAAGAGAGCCCGGACCAGTGCTGCCACAATGCCAGACGTGAGGAAATGTTAATTTTACTGTGCTTGTACTTACTAAGACAAAGCGATAGGTATCTGGGATGGGCAGCAAGAAATTCTTCACTTGGTTTGTTTTTCTCTGGGTTGCAATTCCCCCCAGCTGCTAACCAGTCATTTCCAAATATTTTGCGATAATCAAGTTCTGCTCCTTTTCTTTCAGCAGGAAGGATCTGTACTGACACAGAAATGGCACATAATATAATTATACAACTTTCCAGAGAAGAGAAATCTAATTAATGACACTGACTCCTTGCTCTTACTTCACTGTGTTCTAATGCTCCCAAGAATCTTACAAGCCCTAGCTCCACGTACTGACTGCTCCATAAATGAATATCTAAGCAAAGCCGTTACTGTATATGATGACATCAGACTGGGGTTTTTTTGTAGCTATGGAACAGCTGCTGCTTCTGCTCTCTTTTATGATAAACAGAAGTTGGATTTGGTTTAGATAATGCTATTTTCCTATTAGAGAAGGCAAATGCCTGTATTACTGTCACTGAAACAGATTCAACTACGTTGCTTTTTCTTTTTTTTTTTGGCCAGAGTATGGTTTTTGTTAACAGTCCTGCAACTTCAACACGCCTCAGGCACCGTTCCTCCATCTTGTCTCCACTGAGTTCGCAGCCTTCACAAAGAGGGCAGGATCTTGTCACCCTACTGAGTGCCCCACTGACTAGGTAATGGAACAGTCGGCACTTTACTTTTCCTGCACCCAAACTAACAGGAAGCTTAGAAGAAACTGAAAACAATTTCTCAAGTAATGATTTAATCTTTTCCCCAGATTCGTGCAATTTGTTGAAATATCACGTACCTCAGACTTGTTCAAAACCTCCAAACCTCCAATTTTAGCAATAATCAGCTGTCTCAGGGTCTCTGGGTTTTTCTCTGTGTCCATGACGGGGTTATTGTGACACTGCAGTGACCGCAAACTTGGCAGTTTATCAAGCTCATTGATCGATGACCACTGAAATGGAAGGGAACAGTCTTTTGAGGAAACATAGAATATAGTTCATTTCAGACCAATACACAGTAAGATTGGCTTTTCTTGTACAAAGACCGTGACTGAAACTATTCTTCCGGAGAGCAGAACCGGGTACTTTCCTCCTGGTCATCTAGCTGAGGAAAAACAAACGAAACAAAAAAAAAAACAACTGAGGAACTACTCAGCATTTCAGGTCATTCTGTGAGAGGAATTATGGGGTAGCAGAGGGCTATGACTTGCTACCGTAAACATGTTGAACTGGGAGGTTAAGAAATGTTTTTAAATTTTTAAATTATGCCTCTGTGTTGATCAAAGTATTCAATAGTTGCCTCCGGATCTTACATATACAATAAAAGAAATTTTAAAAAAGCAAATTGCAAGTTACTCTTAAACAAAGCTACACATCTTTACAAAATGTGAAACTATCACAATTAACCTACCTGTGATATTTTATTGCCATTTATTGCAAGGCGTTTTAGTGAAGGAAACATTTTAGTCTTGCATCCTAGGAAAAAGAGTAAATACACAAGACAATAGTGAAAACCTTAAATAAACAGAATGGTAAAGCTATAAATAAATTACTTTTACATACCAAATCCAGCATCGGGAAAGTGTATAGAAGATATTCCAGTGTTTCTGAGTATTAGCTGTTCTAATCTGAAATTTAATTTATGTAATAATTAACTGTACATGGCACGGGGAAGTTTTTTGTAAAGAAATACTACCTCAGTTTTTTTAAAAACAAAAATCTAGTATCTAATAAACTTCAGACATGATGCATAATCACTGACAAATGAGCAACAGTTTCACAGACAGTACCCAGACTTCAGCAGAGTGTTCAGAGAATGAATTTTTCAGAGAATAAGTGCAATAATCTCAAGCTTTCAAAATGGCTCCTGGATTTAAATGGTGTGACTTTCCAAACGATTTTTTAAAATAGCCTGTGGCTATTTAAAATCATGGCTGCTATTCTGGTGTACAGTGCAAGACAATAATTCTGCAAATTAGCAAAACTATTGTATTAGTCCCACAATCTTCCAGTCACTTTAACTGAAGTGCTTAAGGAACACACACCTCCTTTCCCTGGATGGTAGCCCCAAAGCCAGGAGTCACAGCTCAGGCCTGGAATTACCATAAAGACACTGCGATAAACCAGAAGAATCTGTGTAAGGGGCTTTACCACAGATGTTCTTTTGAGAAAGTGGAAATACATTTACTCAATGCAGTATGGGAAGTATACAGCTTGGGTTTTGGGTTTTTTGTTTGGTTTTTTTTTTATTTTGTTTGTTTTTGGTGGTAGTGGGTTGGCGGCTGTGACGCTACTGAGGAACCTGCATTACACTGTCACGGTCAGAAAACCGTTCCTAAGAAATGACTTCCATAGCTCCTTTGCTTTGCCACTCCACACAAACTCCACCGTCCTGGCACCTTGGATAAAACCCCGAACACTAATACAAAAAGAACTTAGTAATGTGATAAATCACTTTAATTGCATAAGTATATAATGAAAACCTAATAACATACAGCTTAAGAATGTGTTATTATACAACAAAAATAAGATTATATTAAAATAGCTCAATTAAATAATTCAGTTACTCTCCTCAAGAGGGCAAAATGCCTCTATTCCGAAATCCTACAAATCTTCCACACAACATCAATACTATCATACTTTAGTCAGCAAGGACTAGGGAGATAAATATCCAGGACAAAGAATTCCCAGCTACCTGGGGAGATGCGCTATTAGATGCAGCTGATTTCCATCCAGTAACTGGTTGTCTGAGAGGTCTAACAGCTTCAGGGTCTGCAGGACATTATCCGGCCTGCCATGTTGGGGAAAAAAAAAACACAGACGCAAAACATCTGAAGTTACTTGTTAATGAAAACACTAGTTGTCTAAGAATATAGCTGCATGCAAATAATTGTGCATATTTGTAAATGTTTTGAAGTACATCACCTGAAGTTTGCATCATTTATTTTACAATTATGTCATGGTGATGTAAACATTACAGGGATGTAACTTTATCTGCTATATAACTTTGCGGTGCATCAGTCACAAAGGACTGACGAGTTACTCACCTTTCCAAAACCGTAATATTATTAGAAGTAAGGTACAATTCTTCAAGTGCTGGCCATCCTGGAGCACAAAGAAGAACCTAAGAGCAAAACTTTATTTAATATAACAAAAGTTGGGGAAAATTATTCCAGAAATTATACTTTATGCAGATTTCCTCAGAACATGTTCAGAACAAGCCACAGCTCCCCAAAACAGAAAAAACAAGTATTACGGATTGCCTGGCCTTCCCTTTCTTCCAGCTGTCTCCTTCCTGTGTCTGGATCTATCAGCACAGATGACATCAAAGGGGTTCGGCACAGTGACAGGACTTACAGGTCGAGGCTTGAGGCTGGGAGCTGCCTCACCTCAGACTGGGTGACCTGGAAACTGAGTTTATTTTATTCTGTAGGGTTGGAGTGATCAGATTTTCCCTACGGTGAGGTGAGGAAATGGCAGGATATACTTGTCTGCTAAAGTTCTGGAACTTCTGCACATCTCATCAGGTCTGACAGACTTTTTAAATGTCTTAATTTATCAGAGCTTGAAGGCTTCTTTGTCATGGGACTGCGCCAGAACATGACACCACTAAAAACCAAGAACTGCATGGTCAGCACATATCCTGAAGTTTTCAAGTACTCTAAAGAAAACAAATTAGTTGAAAAAGGCTACGTATTTTTTGTATTTGATGTATTTGTTTGAAATCTTGTGTCCTGAAATTACATTAAAACTATTTTACTTAATACAGATTTATTTTTTGCAACCATCTACAGCAGATAACATAACTTTTAAAAATAAGCACTTATTACAAAGTGACAGAAATTGCTGGCATAAATCCCAGTTTTGTATGCAATTGTGACAGTGTCAAAAATTTTGCAGTTCTAGCAAAAGGAGTTCCATAAGCACTGAACTGACTGGTTTTCTACAGATCTGTGCCTGCGAGTTGCAGATTTTTTTTTTTTTTGCTGAGGTTTTTCTTGCGTGTATTCTCCAGAGTCAAGTTAAGCATGAACTCATCCTACCACTCCTTCCTTGGTTAGGAAACTTAGAGGGGCTCTTTCCTCCACCTAATTCCTATTTTCTTGGACCTTGTAAATAATACACTATTTTTAAAGCCCCATCTCTTTTCAAAATGCATTTGAAATTGGCCAGGAGATTCAAAGTTTTTGAGATGCAAGAGCACAGACATACACATGCACAGCATAATGGCCTAATGCTTGTTTTTACAGGAGGTTACAAAGCAGTAATGTTCAGAGATCTGGACAATCAAATTTATAGAATTGTCTAGGTTGGAAGGGACCTTTCATTGCGTTCAACCTAACACTGCCAAAACCACCACTAAACCACATCCCTCAGCACCACATCTACACGTCTTTTAAATACCTCCAGGGATGGTGGCTCAGCCACTTCCCTGGGCAGCCTGTTCCAATGCCTGATAACCCTTTCCGTGAAGAAATTTTTCCTAATATTCAATCTAAACCTCCCCTGGCGCAACTTGAGGCCATTTCCTCTTGTCTTATCACTTGTTACTTGCTACAATTCAATCAGTTATTTATATAGCTAACCAATTCTCCTATAAATGTCCACTATCCTAGACACCAAAAAGCCTCCTTTCATCAACATTCTCTCTGTTACAGCTGTATGAAGTTATACAGCTGGATGCATATATAACTGTTTCATTATATATACAATACCAAATATTAGCACAGATCTCTTCAAGTAGTGGCATATGATTTGGGGCTCAACTGCGTCACACCCAAAAATATGAAACATCATCCTGCTGCCATATCCGTAACACGTGTAAACTTACAAACTCGCATATAACTTTTCCCACTCCAGAGCAAGAGTAGGAAACAGCAGTATTTTATCTCTTTACTTTGGATAGTTTCCCTACGTCAACAAGACAGACCAAAACAGTTTATCAACTAGTGATGAGGAAGCATGAAACGAAACCTGCAGAGTCAAGAGAAATTAGGTGCACATTCACCACAGAGAACCTCTGGGGGATTCCACCACAAAAGCCCTGCGTTGTGATGGATGGAACAGAAAAACTACACAAAACTCAAGTATCAGAAGACTTTTCAATAGACTGACCAAATGACTAGAAAATTGCCAAAACCATAGGATAGTCACAAAACAATTCTAAGAAACTCAAATTGCTGAATTTTTAACTATTGCTTAAAACAGCTTCCATACAGAAACAAAAATTCACAGATCTGACACCCTGACACCGAATTAACACTCAGGAAAGGCCGGGGGCTTGTGGATAGCTGGTGGGGAGGCGGGGATGAATTGCCAGTGGAATAGCCACAGCTGATCAAAAAAAAAGAAAAATGGAAATCCAAGACCTATTGCAAAAGAAATAAGACAACAAGAAACAACTGTCACCACGCAAGTCCCTGATGTTCCTATGTTTTCATTCTCTTTATTCCAGGAAGCAAATAATATACATGGGAAAGGCAAAAAGAAGCTTAACATGAATCGTCAAAGCTACGAAACAGAGAATAGCTGTTCTCAGTTGCTTTCATATAAAATATTGGGAATTATTAAATGAAATTATCAGGCAGCAAGATTAAAGGCACAAAGGGTATTTTTTCACACAGCACATGATGTGCATATAAAAATTTTCAAATGGGTTCTTAATACCGTTAGATAAATCATGAAACAAAAAATCCACAAAGATTAATTAAATACAGATATATAGTCTCCAGCTCAGGAAGCCGCAGAATTCCAGATTACTTTATAACAAGCTCTTACCACATGCTTGTCTTTTGCCTAGAATTTTTCCCAACTACTTGCTACTTGCCAGTGTCAGAAACATGATCCTGCACCTCTGCTCTAACCCAGATTTTTCTTTCACCCTGTATAATAGTAGATTATTTTATAAATATAAAACCTTAGTTTGGAAACAGAATGACAAATATAACATTACGGTCTAAATGCTGAAAAAGAAAAAAATGTTTTTGGAGCTATGAATATGAATTCATTAGTCTCAAATGCATTAATTCGATTTCTAAGTAAATGCTTTCTAACTGTAAGATATTTTACAGGACCTGTTTCCCCCCTCAAAGGGCTTTATCGTGACTTGGTAATTTACAAATGTAGATGAAGTTAAATGTTTCTTATTAGACTCCTGTGCCAATGTACTTCCTACATTATGTAGGAACTGCATTAGTTACTACGTAACTAATACAATTACCCCACTGCACCTTTTCTAAGGATGATTACATTTCAGTTGAATAATACAATGCATAGAGGCTTATTGTGCTTTCCTTGCCTCAAAAACCTAACAATATAAATAAAAACAAACCCAGGAAAGGTTATTACCTCTGCCCATGTTATCTCAGTTTGATTAAGTGCCAGAATCCTCAATTTTGAAAATACGCTGGATGCAGAAGTTGATGTAGACGGAAATTTCATTTTGTTTTCACTGTGTAAAAGGAACAATTATTAGCATAATGAATAATTGCATTTCTTTAAGTGACTAATTTGGAATTATGCATTAAAGACAAAAAACAATTTATACAAAAAATTTAAATAGTCACTGCCAAGGTGTCATATATTTCAAAATATTATAAAATATCCTTCTAGTTATATTCAAGTGTACTCTTTCCTCATTTAGTTTCCTATTTCATGAATGCATAGTTATTCATCTGTGGCCTCCTTCCTTCTTTTTCATCCCGTAAGCTTTGAATATGAAAAGAATGATTTTTATTAATATTAAATGAAACCAAGTCAGATTTTGGGCTTAAACTCCTTAGTGTCAATTGAAAATAAAGAGCCTACATGACTATCCAGACTCCAGTAGAACAAAAGGATGTAAAATCCACTCTCAGCAGCAAAATATCACTATAAAATAGTTAAAAGATTCTCAGATCTGCAGTCTTTAAATTAGTTTTTATTACTCATCCCCAAACAAATTTTTTTATTTCTTTCCTAAGGTCTGATCTATCTGCATATTATGGTAAAAATCTCTCAGTGTAGTTATACCTACATACTTACAGGTTAAATTTCCCCATTTAAACAAGCTCTTGGAGAGCTGGTGGATGCCTAATCGGTTTCATTCCTCTTCCAACCTTCCTTACACAAAAAATTCAGTAACAGACTTATCTGCTAATGCCTTTCTTTTTTAAAGTAAACAGAATGTCAAAACAATAAAAACAAATTCAGACTATTTCTGTTTGTAGTCATAAGTATCAGATTCCAGCATCAATCCCATTTTGCTTTTTGATTTTATCACAAATAACTTCTGAAAACCCTTCAGTCTAGACTACACTTCTCAACAAAGAAAAACTGAAAAAAATTATTCTAGGTCAATTAAAATAAATTCTCTGTACTCCCATGCATGCTGATAATAGATAATGACAACATATGCTCTAGGCAAAGTTAGATTTACAAATAACACCCAGGTTGCAAAGAGCTGTTCAGTGCTAAATATTAAAGAAAATAGAACACCTACAACTATTTAAAAAAATACATCTTTGTCACATTAACTACAAGAACAAATACAAAAACTGAGGTAACTTTTTTATTAAATGAATTTGGTATACATTTCAATTTAGCTTACATCACTTTCAATCATTGTACAGTACACACAATGTGACCACAATGAAGGCTTTGGAAGCTGCTAATCTCAACACAGTTCTCCAAACAAACTCTTCAAAATAAAAAAAAGTTGGATTTTGGGTTTCTGCCTTCAGTCCTATTGCCCTGCTGCCATCTTCAATGACTAGTATGACCTCCAAAACAGCTGAACAACTCTGCTTAAAGAGTCAGCAAAGTGTTAATCTTGACAATAGAACAAACTTCCTTAAATTGCAGCTCTAACATTAACCTCTTAAAATTAGTGGTTTAGGATGCTACCTATTTACAAAGTTTAATCCACTGTGTTAGTTCACACCAGAAAATTATTCTGGCATGTGCTAGCTACAGTGTATAGGTGTGCAGTAGAAATGTTCTTTATTTTTAAATTATTTTGTGAATTCTTTCTTGTTTTGATGGAGTTGCAGCTTTATTTAACAACATCCTCCCTCCTTTTCCAGTGTCATCACTGTACAAAAGATCTTCCCCATGATCTGTCACCACGATCCACAGTTCTTATCAGCAACATTTCAGGACAGGAATAGAGTGGGTCTTGGGATACTTAAGGTTTGGTTAAAGCATTACAGGTATTTTTGTTTGGTGTCAAGGCACTTTTGGCAAAGCATAATTCTTAAACAAAAGTGGGCTCCTAAATAAAGACTTGCCTGGGCAGTCAGAATATATCAACAATAACGAAAACCAGAGATAAAGTCTTAAGACACCTGGAATGATTTTAAAAGAAAATGAAAATACATTTACTTTAAGTTTTTCTATATAGAAAAAATTTTCTGAGCTCATGAGAAAAACCCAGACAGGTCTGCAAACCCAGAAGGCAAACAGATAGCTACTGCTAAACCTAACTAAAAAAAGCTAAGTGAGATTTTTAAGTGATAAGGACGTGTTACTACTGCTTTCACAGACGACACGCAAGCTCCTGCAGCAAAGCCACCTCAAGGTCTTGGCTTCTTCCGAGGGGTCTGTCTGCCAGTGGAGTCCCCACACCCTGCCGGTGCCATGCAGTCCCTACGCACAAGTACCCAGGGTCTGACCTGCTGCACATGCACACGGCAAAATTGGCTACGTCTGCTGTGAAGCTGGTCTCCCTGCTGCAAACCAGACACACTGCACACACGCAATGCGGATGCACAACATCTTAAGTCAGTTCTGCCTTGGGGCAAACTAAGCTTTAAAATCAAGAGAGTTAATTATCTTAGACATCACAGGGCATCTTATCACACTGTAAAGTTTCTATACTCCCCGTTTCCTTATTTCTATAAAAGTATTCTGAGGAATTTTTTTTTTACCTTTGGTTTAACTGCTTATAAAAGTCTACAGCACCCTGTATAAATCTGTAATGCATTTTAATTCAGTCTCCCTAGCCAACAAACCAATTTCCATGAAAATGATGAAATCTGTTACGTAGAACACATTGACAAATGCCTAAATTCCTGTAAATGTTTAATGGCTGAAGTCTGTATTCTGTTTTTCAAAAACTGTGATTTTTTTTTTAATTTTACAAAACTCCAGTCAGCATTCATCTGTCCCAAGCACTCCTCCAGAATTTAGTTTTACATAGATGCAAAGCTCCAATGGTTCTAGTCTTTCCTTGAAAAGGGATGTCTGAAAAACGTAGCACACATACAAGCTGCTTAAGGACAAGATTTAAAAAAAAAAAAAAAAAAAAAGGTATTTAAAAACTTAGCTCCCATTAAAATGAGTATTGAGGCATCCAGTTACCTTTAGAAAGCTGACTCAGTATCTAAAAGAGACTCTTCTTTTTTGTCCCTACCCCAAAGGAACAGAAACCCAAATATGAATGTTTATACCTGATATTAAGTGTTTCCAGATTTTGAACTTGAGAAGCAATAGCTGTTACTGTCTCCCAAGATGATATCAGATTTTTTGATAGATTTATATGCCTGATATCTGAAATTTCATGTTAAGAAAAAGAAACATCACGAATCTGAACTTCCTTTATCAGAAATTAGAATTAGGGTTTGGTTTTGAACCAAATAAAGAGAAATAGATTACATTAAGAGATACTTGGGTTAAGAGATACTACTGCTCAGTTACAGCAAATTTTATTTTGATTTGTGGTATAGAAATGGCTTATAGTTTTATAAAAGATCTTAACTTTACAAATCCTTAAATGGATTAATTTCTGTATTGACAGGAACTCTCATCTGCCCTTATAATGAACAAATAATACCTGCTTTGTACTTCCATAACATCACTATAACATGCAGTATATTGAATACATTATTTATTATATATTGGAAACCTCTGGTGCCTAGAGAACATATCAGTTGTATTTTTATGGGGTTACCTATTCTAGAGTTAAATTAAAAAAAAAAAACAAACACATTGCTGGAGCCTCTGAAATTGCAGTCACAGTAGCAACCTATGACAATATTTCTATTTTTATCCACAATTTGCATTCCCTCTCAAAAATTGCAGACATCTACTTTTTAACCCTGTAAATATTGCATTAAGCTTCTAAATATAAACTGCAGTTTAAAAAATTTTTAAAATAAAAGGATACAAATATCATTCATTGAAGTGAACACTTGGAATGCTAAAACATGTCGTTTATTTGCGGTATCATGCCATATAACAAAAAAGGATACTAGCACATGTTCTGCTGATTTCCTCCTTCTGACCAGCATGGCTCACTGCACACTCACGCACTGAGATATCTACCAGTTGGTTCAGTCGGCTACATGAGAAAGAACATTCTGTTAAGTAATCTTCAAACAGAATAGATACATTATAAAAATACCTGGCTGTTACAACTAAATAATACCCTCTTCATACATATCATCTCCTTTAGAATTAGCAGTGTGCAGATTGCTACATTGCAGTGTCTTTCCTGCTCAAAACCAGACATTTCTCCTCTATTTTTTGCCTTTACATTGCTACTACAAAATAGGTCTGGTTGAACCACAACCCTCACCCCCCTCAAAAAACGTAACCAACTCTCATCCAACTGAAAAAAAGAGTGATAAAACAGATAAAATATAGCTCTGCAAATTGGAACTCAATTAGAGGTTCCAAGTTAAACAGGTTTCTTGTAATACTTTTTGCAAGAGGTTCCAAGTTACTTGGTCATTCTATGTATAACTTATCAAAAAGAACGAAGAGTATTTTTGACTGCTTAGTACCTTCTGGGAGACAAAGGGAGAATAGCTGTGGAATATCAGCTCAGGAAGAGACTGCCACCTACTGAACCGATACCTCTCTACTGCTGGAGGTCATTAAAACTCCATCTATTACACATCATTAAGTTTCTTTCTTTCTTTCTTTCTTTCTTTCTTTCCTTCTTACCCTTCCAGATAAGTGAACATGACAAACTGACCGAAAGACTTCTTCACTAGCAGTACAGTGATGTTCTGCTTTCCCTCTCTCAGTTACGAAGTCACTACTGATATGAGTAAACAAGGATGAAATTAAATCCTAATTTCAATTTTTTGAAATTATTTCAATTAATCTTAGTACAATACTAAGATTAAAATATATCTATTTTAAAAGGACCATGCATGTGTATAATGATATAATGATAATTTCTCTCACTCATTCCTTCCCAAATATCATCACCTCCTACTTTATGAAATCAAAATGAAGATTGTGAGGACATAATCTCAGTTCCTATCCATAAACCAGGTAAACTATGAAGCCACAATAGGGAGATTTCTTGTCTCTTCCACCATAGTGCAGTTTGGCTTACTTTGAGAGATATGACAATATTATATGCAAGACAGTCAGCTTCCTTTCCTTACAGTTGAACTACTACTTGACTAATGAACCACTAAGAGTGTTTCTCAAGATTTTCATATATTACACTTGCCTTTGTTGTTCTGCAATAGAATCCATGCCAACAAATTCCACAGTCTTCTTTCCAAATACTAGTGTATTCTCTGTCCCGTGTTGAACATCTTGCTCATCACCCAATCCATACCGATTCTTTACTGCAGTAAGAAAATCTACTCCAAAATTTGCCTTGTTTGGCCGGATAAACGATCCTCCTTTAGGATGCCTAGAACAGAGCAGCCAGGAAAAGGTGAAATGTGAAAAGTTATCATAAGAATGAACAGTCTCAAATGTAGTAATTATCACGTTTTTTAAATACTTGGAAGCAAAGCAGTCAAAAGGCAATTCTACAGGCTGACTTTAGACATCACTGTTCCCTGTCAGTGAGACCAGGTAAGACTGCCAAGTATCTTTGAAAGTATTTGACCAACAGGTTCACGTTGTGAGATGCTACAAGGACTGAAGCACCAGATCTCCAACTGTACTTACACATGAAAATCACAATGTCAGTGCAATTATTAGAAATAACTGTTCTGTTGTTTCCAAACTCATTATGAACTCAGTTCTTCCAAAAAATTCAGTTTCAACCTATGGATAGACATAAAGTTATCTAAATCATACAACAAATGTGTCCGGAGTCTTACCATAGCCTAAACCCCGTAACAATACTCAGACTAGTCATTGCCTCATTATATTTGACTAGAATAATTCACTTGTAATACTAAGAGAATGCAGCCTTGTCCTCCCATCCACACAAATGACACAAGATGCAAATTGTACCACTTGGAACTCTTACACAAACTCAAACCTTTAAAATTTCTGACACTAACTTGGTAACAATTTTGAAACTGAATATTCAACACACTTATCCAGCTAATGTATGTCCTATGAAGTTTCTTAGTTCTTCTTGAGCACTGAAAAAACTTTATGGCATGACAATTTCTTGCCATGTAATTGCTTTGACAATTTCTATCAGAGTTAGTAAGGAAACACAGTATTCTAGGAAGAACTGGCAGAGACAAGTTGTGGGAATGGTATCACAGAGCAGATGGAGGATCTGATAGGAGGATGAGCCAGAAAACAGCAGGAAGAAAATTGGTAGTTACGATTACCTATCTGCCTTCCAGCTGAGAAGAGTACAGGCTTTGGCTGGAAAGTACCCAGGAGGAAGAAATCACTTATGTAAATAAAACTCCTCTTTTCAAAACAGCATGTAAACGTCAAGGGGCTAATTAGCAAACCATAATACAAACCACTAATGCTACAGAGTTCAAAATTCTCTCAGAAAAATGGTAACTAGAGAGCCTGAATTCTATTAACTATTACAAGTAGATGGAATAGTTTGGGCACCATATATTCATATTTTTATTTAAAAAAATCAGTACTGGAAATTGCCTGTGTCAGTTTAATTCATTAACATTTCTAATACTTATTTAAGTACTCTCATATCCTAAAGAAGGAGCTGGGTAGAAACTAGGTATTATTTATTTACTTTAAAAATAAGTCTAAAACTAAGTTTAGAGCACAATGATTACAAAACAAGCAGAAAGAAATACTCTTAGAAAATGTAAATCCAGTATTTTCATGTTCAGTAAGCATTTTCAATTATCTACATTTTTAATCCAGTAACCTTCTCTTAAGTATTGTCTTCCATTCCTTTGAAGTTCTTCATCGCTTGCAAACATTTGGGTAATTTAAATGTTAAACTTCCTTAAATGTAAAAATTATATGACTTTTTTAACACCACTTCTTAAAACAGTAAATGACATTTTCACTATCTTAACTGTAACATCTCTTACCTGTGAAGTGTATCACTTTTGCATTTAATTAAGTCAAACAGCTTCACAGATGGCAGATAGTGCAGGATTCTACTTGGGGCTCTGGAAAGAAGATTCTTGTTTATCTGTTATTCACCCTAGGTCCTGCTGTATGTTTATTCTGATATTTCCCTATCATCTTGATTCTCCCCATTTTGTCATCGCCATCCCTCTGCACTTAACAGTTCTGCTACTTTTCTTCTTCTGCTCTCCCCAAACCTCTCACCAGAGCTAATCTAGACCCCCACATCTGCATCTCTCCTGTCATGTCATTTAACCCTGGCATAGCCAAGCCCTTTGAGTCTCTCCATCACTATACCCACTCCTAAGCCCATTTCTGTCCTCACAGGTCACCATTTCTATTGGCATCTCTTTCCTCAATGTCTTTGCAGGAGCCAGTTCTATCCCTAGGAAAAAACTCAAAGGAAACTAGCTCCTTGCCCCTTGTCATTTGAAGCTACAGGAAAAGTATGGTCCTTTTCTCTCTCAAGACACTTCTATTTTTTATTTTGATCATAGCAAGATCATAGGGTTTCTGCCTCCTGTTCCTATGACTTCCAAGCACTATGGATACTATCTTATCTAACCAAATCTATCTAACCAAAATCTATACCCAAATCCATTCCACAGCCCAAGTTTGTTTTTCAGTTCCATTCTATTAATTTGATCTACTTTTTCAAGAACTGTCACAGAGAAGGACAGAAAAGGACACTG
The DNA here is from genome assembly GCF_964106895.1 of Numenius arquata. Taxonomy (NCBI): domain Eukaryota; kingdom Metazoa; phylum Chordata; class Aves; order Charadriiformes; family Scolopacidae; genus Numenius; species Numenius arquata. The sequence continues at coordinate 24,212,674 of NC_133577.1, read as the reverse complement.
CGATAGGAACCTATTTTCAGGCAAAATGATTGTGTGTTCAGGGACAGAGGTCACTTACCTGTAACTCGTTTTCCCTAAAATACACTGCCTGTATTAATTTTCACACTAGGGAATATGAACTGTGCAGTCCACATGTATACATCAAACAACAATGTACAGCACCTGGACTCATGAAAAAGCACACCTATTAGCAATCAAGTCTCCATAACTGGGAACTAAACAGATAAATCCTAATCCAAAGAGTCATCCAGCATGCATACCATGAGATGGAAGAAACTCGGACTACTGATCAACCCAATTTAAGCTGAACATGCAGAAGTCCGAGAACAGGGATTTTGCTCCCATGCATGTAAAATGCCCTGCAGCCAGGACAATGCACTGCGCAGAAATGAAGTGGTAGAAGATATGTCCCCATTTCCTTAAGAAGAAAATCTGAAATATGCCCAAGTGGGTCTCTGACAACCAGCTGGCTCTGATTAATACTGATACTTCTTACCGACTCGTAAAACAGACCCCAGTCTCAGAAGCCAGCTTGTAGGACACTTCCTATTCGTGACGCAGTAGCCTGAAGCAATACAGCCCATCTGCTAGCATGCTCAGAGCCCTTGAAAGATATTGATTAAAATTTAGATTACCTATCAGCTTCCACTGGTTAACCACTTCCCTGAATAAAGATGAAATTCAGCATCATTCTTTGCTAATGTAAAACAAAGTGGTGGCACTATTCATCATTACAGGTACACGACGGCTCTTCATATGCCAGAGAAATGTCACACACATACACTTCTTGGTACCTGAAGAATAATACAGTAGTACATAAACTATGTTCTACCAACAGTTACACGTTTTAGCTGTCTGACTGCAAAAGCAAGCTTCTGAGCCAAGGACAGAGATCTCAGCTTTATCAGCCTAGACAGTCAAGGTGGATGGAAGGACTTCTTTGCCCAGAACTGGCTGTTTGCAATGATTATCGTGATGACCGGGGCACACACACTGCAAAGCTCATAAGGTATCATAAAATATAGCCAGTTGAATCCATGCACATCTTTTCTGGATAGGCTCTGAACAGATCTCTTCCTTTTAGGGAAAGGTGCTCAACAGACCAGACTTCTTTTACAAAAATCTACACATTGCAGTAAAGAAAACCCTTCGAGTTTTAGAACAGTCTGTGGCAGCTGTGGCATCAAACAATGCTTGTAAGTGACACCTAACACTAATCTGTGATGGTGTATCAAGTTCCTGACTGCACAGCTGAAGCTTTGCAAACACCAGCAAGTACTTGAAGTTCTTGCAAGTTTACTTTAGTCAAACAGACATGACAGCTGAGTCTGAGCTTTCACAAAACAAGGAAAGACAGACAGACATCTGCAGTTCCAGATGCTATCTTGAAGTTCCACTGGTGCACAGGACATGTTTCAATAGTGGTTAGGGACAACAGTTTTGTTTTAACACTGTTCTACTGACAGCAGAGAGCAGAAGTCTCTGATGGGTACAGCGACACAATCAAAATTTCCTAACCAAGACCTTCTGAGGCTAAAATGAATCCTGGAAATGCATTCCCCCTTTGCTAAACAGCAATCACTCTTTCTTCACAGATGCCAAAATTATATTGACATCTTCTTGTAATTGAAGAGTTTGTCTGTGCTCTAAGTAGTTATTCCTGGAGGTGAATCTGTCATTCTTGAGGAAGAGAGAGTGTAATTTAATATGAACATAAGTTTCATGCAAACAATAACATTTCATTGGTCACATTGCTGTCTGTAAATTTAAAAACATGTCCATATGCAACCTTTAAAACTCACTGAAGAAGGAAAATCTGAAAACATGTAATGCTTTTGCCAGGATAACTTGGTATTTCAGGACTATGCAAATATACAGAAGTGAAAGTTCCCGCCAGAAGAAAACTTATTAAATAAAAGAGGGGAAAAAGGCCACAAAGATCTGAGAAGCAATTGCAATTCTGCCAGGCAGAAAACATCACAGAAACAAGCTTTACTATACTTCCCTCCGTTTCTGTGGCTTGCTGTGAAAGTCAAACCCGGGGAAACAGATTACAATTTAATACAGTCAATACTTCTAGTAATAGTATCTGCTGAAATATCAGGATTCCTCTGGAAAGCGATCTGGGAAGAACAAAACATATTCCTCAGTGGGGGCAGGGTGTGTTCCTTTCAGTTATGACTCAGAGTACTCTAAAAGTGTGATACAGCAGAATGTTACTCCCATCTTGCGAGGTAAGCAGAGAAGTATGTTACCTACTGCTGGGGAATCCACACATCTGCCCCAGGAAAATGGCAAGGATAAAACCAGCTACTAAAATAGCCATGCCTGTGTAAACACTATGTGTGAATGGAATACCCAAAACTGACTGAGGAGGGCTAAGGAGGAAGATGACTCTTCTGCCAGATTAAAGAGGGCAGGAGTCCCATTTGACAGGAAGCATAAAAGCTTGAACATCTGTAACTGTGGGGAGACAGAAGAGCGTACCAGAGCAGCAGTAAAAACCTGGTTTGATGCCATCACAAGTCACCCCACCAGCAGCAGATCTCTGCCCAGGCCAGACAGAGCTGCCTCCTGGTCAGATGTGGAGGTGAGACAGTGCCCAGCAAGGACAGGCATCATGAGGAGCAACATGTACACCCAACATCTAAGTGCACACGTGTGCCCTCGGGGGTGCTTTCTACCAGCATGCATGTTAATAGACTGGCGGAAGCAATGCAGGGACACAGAAGCTGGAGCACCCACATCTCCCACTTGCATTCCCAGGGGAGGCGCGTGTTCTTGTAAGCCCCATCTCCCAGGGGAGCACGCGCGTATAACTCTGTGAATGGGTTTGTGGGATAAGAACTTATTTGAAATCATACTCATGTTTCAAAAGCTGTACATAAATTTTAACACTTTTAAGGCTTGATTACTCCTAATTTCTCTTGAGGAACTGTAGGACACAGTTTATTTTAATTATATGATACACTACTGTAACTGGCAGCTAAAATAATAGCTTCCTCTGTTATTAGGAAACAAGACTTTATTATCACGAAAAAAAATTCACAAAAATGCCACTAGAGTATGCATTGCCATTTCCAGCTAATCCAGAGTTGATAAACATGCTCATGATGTCAGCATATTTTGAAGCATGGCTGTTTTGTTCTTTGGTTCTCATATTCTTAAGAAGTTTAATTAGCACCACATGATATAGGACCCAGATAAATGTACTGCCATGAAACATAAAAGTTCAGGTCATATTTCCAAAAAACTACAAAGACAACATACAGCTGTAAGCAGACCTACTGATTTATCCAAATAAGGACTCAAAGAAGATTCTCTGGTAATGAGAATCTCAAAATCAATTTTGCTGTTCTCGTATGATCTCATTTTGAAATGTAATTCTGCAAGATTTTTTTTGAAAATGCATTCTTTTCAAAATTACCTTAAAAAGAATTTTAAAATGCCCTTTAGTTGCATTTGTTTACAGTACTAGCTACTCCATCAGCTGCTTCTGCTTATCAGAATTCAGGGAGCAAAGCAGGCTTGTAAGCAAAGGATACTACTGATAAGGTTTGAGGGGAAAAAAAATAATCATAATTTTAATTTTATGTATGTATATACATTATATAAAGAACCATAATTCCCCCCCCCCCCAAAACAGTAATAGTAAAGAAGTGACATTTTAGGTTTTGGGGTGGTTGTTTTATTTTTAGCATCTTTTTGATAAAATAAGGTAAGCATTTTTACCCAACATCTGCCTATATCTTCACAATTGGTACATGAATTACAAACCTATCTGTGAGTGATGGCTGACTGGCTGACTGCTAGAACTACTATTTATTCTCTTAGTCTCCAGAAGGACTTTCTCTGAATGGAAGGAAGCAGAGTACAAAGAACAGATACTGTAAGAATAACATGTTTAAAGATCACAACATTTGAATTTGTTACGGGTATATGCAGCTTCACTCAAAGAGTTGACTCTTACAACAAGAATTGAGATCAGCATCTGAGATCTCATCTGGGAGCACACTAATGGTTGCTAGAAAAGCAAGAGTCTATACCCATGTCTATAAATATTATACACACACAAATGTAAAGCATTCAAGTTTCTGAAAAACCATCCACAACACGTTCAATTGCTTCTTCTGTCCAGAGAGGTTCAAAGTGGCCAGCCAATTACTTTTATTATTATTGCTACAGCAGAATATAACTAGCTTCAACTAAATTCAAAGCATTTAAGAAGCAACTTCTGCTAATACAATCATTCAGAAGACATGGTTGCTCTGAGACCATAATCTCCAATTCTTTAGTTAAGAAAAATCCAGCAATGTTGAATTTTTTCTTGCATTAAGTGTGCTTATCCTCTTTTAAGTATTGCTTTATTATTATTATTTTTAGATACAATGAAAAAAAAAATCCAGTCCTCACAGGTGGATTTTTTTTTCCCTTTATTTGTTTTTCTAAAGAACAGATTTTGTTTTATCATCTCATTTTCTGATGATGAGGTAGGGCTTCTACCTTACACAAATGTAGAAGTTAAGAAGATCCAGACTAAGAATTCTGATTTGCACTACTGAACGTTATCTATTCCTTTCCTGGCTTTGCCTGTTTGGCTACAGGTAAAGGATAGTAATTCCAGAAAAGATTTCAAAATAGCTACTTTTTAATTTAGAATTATTTAATAGATAAATTCTTCTTCTGATTTAATCCAAGACCAAACAGCTCTACTTGCTGGCTTGAGAACAACTTTGATCTGAACCGATAGTGAAGTAGCTTCTTTAAGAAGTCCTGAACTGCTGTCAGGTCTCAATATAAATACAGCGGCCTCCTTTGCTATGTCAAGGAATTCCATTTATCTCCAGAAGACCTTTTGGCAGCAGCAAAACTAGACCTGCTTTCTCCACAGTATAGAAATAATCATTTTAATCTGTCTTTTTTTTTCTTCTATGTGACATTTTACAGCAACCGTTCTAAATCCCTTCCATATCATATTCAGATAGGAGAAAGTGACAAGACTCATCTGCTCAGAAAAATGGAAATGATCACAATTTTCACAAGGTGAAAACATGTGCTCAAAGGTTAACAACGTATGCACTGTTACTACATGCTTTTAATGATTCCTTTGGAAGAAATTCTCGTAACAAGTTTTCTCTGTTGAATCATCCATTGAGAGTATGTACAAACACACCACCTCTGGCTCTGGAAAAATCTTTGAACCATGACTAGCCAAAGCTAGTGAGACTCTGGAAAACTGTCACCATGTACTTTTCTTATTCTTTCACACTTCTCCAGTCATCTGCTATTAGCCAATGTCAGAGGCCGGAAACTAAGCAAGACACATCTTTGGACTGACTTCATCCAGCTATTCTCACAACTTTCATTTACACTCAAGTTGAAAAAACAAAAAAGATTATTTGCTCATCCTCTCATTGATAGCTTTAACTTTCTCAAGATAATTAATATGAGGGATTAATTTCAGAGAAAAGTCTCCTTACATTTTCCAACAAACCAAAGCAAAAAACCATACAAAAGCAAAACCACAGACAACTAATTTATTTTCTTGGTTTGTCACTTCCTTTCATGTTTTCAAAACCCTTCTATTAATTCTGAATGCTCACTGTCACAACATTTGATTTATATTAGATTCATTTCACTTGAATGAGCATTTGAACAGTTAGGAACAAACCGTAATCAAACCGCCCTTTTACAGTTATTACCAGCCTTGGAAAGTAGGAGGTGGAAAAAGACCTAGAAATCTCTCCATTTCACCTCATTAATGTAAGACTGGCTGTGATCCAGTGGTCAAAACAAACATCCATGTAATGCCACATCCTTCCTCCAAAAGCTGCCAACAGAAAATGGTTGGGAAAAACATGACAAGAGGGCAAGTGTTTTAATGATAGAGCCACAAAACACTCTCTCATCCTTCACCACTTCAGTGCTGAGGAACTTACTGAGCTAGCAGCCCTTAGCATTTAGAAGCCATTGATGACTTCTATTCTATGAATTCATCCAGTTATTTTTTTTAACTCACAAAACTTTTAGCTGCTGCAGTATCTTCCGACATGGAAATCAACAGCTTGCTGCTGTTAGCCTCAACCCTAGAGTCCTGTATCCCCCAATTTCAAACATGTTAAAGGCTCGAGTCTTTAAACTTAAATGTAATGCACGTACATACTTTAAAAAAACACACACAGCTACACTGTGTTTTGTCAATATGCATGACATGCCGCACTGTGAATTAACTCACCTGCACTTAAAATACTGTGTTCCTTCATAGGTACCATCATGCTTTCCTCTCTGAGGATCATCCCATTCCACACCAAGCCAAATTCCTGAAAAATATAGTAGATAGATTTTCAAATTTATTGCATCATAGCCATACAAATCATGGTTGGAAAGAACCTCTGAAATTTATCTAGCCTAACCTTCTTTCTCAAAGCAGGAGATTATCACCAGCACTAAATTTGGTCAGCCAGGTAAGTCTTTACCTAACCAGATCTTGAAAATCTCTAAGAAGAGAAAGATTCCAATTTGTCTGGGTTGCCTATTCCAGTACTACATTACGTCTGTAGAGAAAAAGATTTTCCTGTTGGCCAATTTGAACATTTCCAGCCAGAGTTTGTGGCCATTTTCCCTTATTATATAATCTAATACTAGTAAGAAGAATTTGGGTCTGTCACCTGTGTAACCATCTGTCAAACAGCTGCAGGCAGCTATTAGACACCATTTAATCTTCTCTTCACCACAGTAACCAAAAGCCCAGAGCCCTCAAACTCTCTCCACAACACACGTATATGGGTCTATGCCCTTGACTACCTTGGCAGCCCTCCACTGGATCCTCTCGAGTTTATCCACATCCCTCTTGAATTGGGATGGTCCCAAACCAGACACATTATTCCAAGTGTAACCTTATAAAGAACCCCTGTACCCAGAGGGGAATAACAGATTCCTTTGATTTGTTTGCCATGTTCATTGTCCTAAGGTAACCCAGTACAACACATACCGCGCTTGTGACAAGAGCTCACTGTTGGCTCATATTCATGACAATATCCACCTTAACTCCCAAGGCCTTTACAACAGACCCTATGGGTTGCTAGTGCTTACCCGTCTGTACGGATACATGGGTTTATCTCACACTACATGTGGAAGTTTATCCTTCTAGAATCTCTTAGCCCCATAAAGTTCATAAAGCTTGCTCTGGATTGCAGTTCTACCTTTTGTCTCATCAGCGCGTTGAGGGTGAACGCTGTTCATTATCTGAGACGCCAATGATTATGGTAAACAGTACAGACCCCAGCCTTTATTTCTGTAGTACTCCTGCACTACCAGATATCAAGTAATGGGTTACCGCTCACTCACTTGACAGACCTGTGGACTTTCAACCCACTTAGTAGTCTATTCATCTGGCTTGTATTTCTCCAGCTCTCAAATAAAATTCTTTACAGAGACACTGTTAAAAGACTTACTAAAGTCTAGGAATATTACATCCCCCATTCTCCCTTTGTCCACATTTCCAGTCATATCATCACAGAAGGTAATCAGGTTTGCCAAGCACAACTTGTTCTTTACAAACATCAAGAATTCCAGACTACCATCTTGTCCTTCGTAGGCTTGGAAATGGGCTCCGAGGGAACATGCTACATGATCTTTCCAGAAACTGAAGCGAGGCTGATGAGTCTACAGTTCCCTGGTATCCTTCTTGCTTCTTCCACAATCGTATGCAAGGCTAGTCTCCTTCCAAGCATCAGCAATCTCCCCACCCTGTCACCACAATTCTTCAAAGATGACATATAGTGCTCTCTCAATCAGACTGATCTTTCAGCAAGCTGGGCTGAGTCTTATTTGTCCCAATGAATTTGAGTATGTTATCAAAGGTGCCTCTAGTCTGCTATCTGCTGCTGCTGCCTGTCTCTCTCCTTCCCAGACTATGCCAGCGCACAGACATCAGGGATCAGGCTGTTGGTGAAAACTAATGGAAAAAAGAAGGCACTAAGATCTTCCCGCTGTAAGAAAAAGTGTAACCAATTCCAACCAGATGTACTCCTTATGCTCCTTTTGACCTCTGATTTCTACAAAACCCCAACAACTTACCTAGGTTAGAAGTTGCCATATTTACACAGGAAAAATGAGGAAAAAACCAAATTGTAAATTGTCATATTCTACTTGACAATATTAATTTTTTTTTTGTTTTAAATTAAGAGAGACATAATTAGGATTTTGAAAACAACTATTAAATGTAAATTTACTCCTGTGACGTTACCTGCTGTAGGAGGAACACTGCCAAGGTAGCGCACAGTGGCGTACTCCGTGCCACACAGGAGTCTGCGACCCAGCGCATCGGGGGGCACCCAGGCAGCCATCCCGGGACAGCCGAAGCCCCAGCGACCGGCAGGCCTGCAGAGAGAGAGGCGACACCCTTCACGCACACAAGTCACCGCCTTCACGGCCTCCCTATCCCGAGCTGCCTTTTCACTGCCCAGGAGCACGCTGGGCTCCCGAAGCTACGGTTTGCCCTCCCAGCGCCACCGCCTGCCGCTCCCGCATGCCCCCAGCGCTCCCCCCGCCGCCGCCGGAGCAATCCCCACGACGCAGCTCTCCGCCGCCCTCTCTGCTGGGGGCGAAGCAGCGGCAGGCGGCGGGCAGCTGACGCACCGGGCGGGAGGAGGAGGAGCAGTCCCGGGCCGGTCCCACACGCCTGTCCCTCTCCGCACCCGCGCCTGGCGACCAACCGCCACCACCACCGGCTCCAGGCGCAGCCGGCCCCACCAGCCCCTCTTCCGTCCTGAGCAGATTGACAGCTGTCACCCCGCCCCGGCGGGCCTATTGGCGCGCTCCCATTGGCTCCGAGACCCTAGTGCCGCCCTAGCTTGGCCGCTATTGGCGTATCTTCGACCGCGCTCAACTCATCGCAGTCACGGGCAATACACGCGGGGCGTCGCCGCCGTAGAGCTTCCTGGGTAGTGCAGTTCGCCGAGGCGGCCACGCCTTGCGGACTTACCGCCTCTGGACTACACCTCCCAAGATGCCGCGGAGAGAGAAGAGCACGCTCTGATTGGACGAGTGGCGCCGAAGGCCGGCCGGGGCGGGGCTGGGAGGCGCGGCTGCGTAGCGCGAGCTCCCCCGGCCGGGCGGGAGGAGCGGCCCGGTAGGTACGGGCCCGGCTGGGCCGTTTTTGGGGATCAAGCCTCTCGTTTGTTCGCGCCTACGAACGCCGGTAAAACGTGACTCGCTTAGCGCACGTAGAAGCAAGCAAGCAAGGTGCATTTTTCTGCCTAAAGGCAAGCCGCGCAGTGACCAAGGGCGGCGAGGCGACAGTTGAAGGCTGGGCCGCTCCCCCGGCAGACGGGGGAGAGTCCCGGTAGGGAGCAGCAGCGAGTTCCCCGGCGTGCTGCTTGGTTTTACGGGAACAAGCACACAGAACACGGAAAGCGTACGAGCCACACTTGTTGCTGCATTTATTTCGACATCCACTCTCTGAGAAAAACATCAATGAACTGGAAGAGGATCCAGAGAAGAACCATAACAATTAGAGAACGCATCTTATAAAAAAAAATGGAGGTATCCAGTACAGATTGGACAGATCGTAGATGAACAGCAAAAACACTCGAGTGTATTCTTTAAGTAACAATTGGTGGGGAACAGAAATTCAGTAGGGGCTCTCCAGTTTCACAGAGGCAGGTATGACAAGGTCCAGTAGCTTTCATACAGTTCTGCAGCTATAAAACCGAAGCATCCTAGTTGACGTTTGCCACATCCGTTTATCTCTGATGTGCTCCATATTTCAAAGTCTCATAAACATTAATTCAAACAGTATCATTTGAATTTTGGGACCACAAAAGACTGAAGCAATCACAATAGTAAGTAATCAAGAAGCTATTTGAGTGCTGTTCCTCTGCTTCATACTCTTTGCTCAGATTCTGTGATATCAATTACAGAAATCAAGTACAGGTATTTGGTAACACTAGTATATTCCAATCAAAGTAATCTGGATAATACATAAATTCTTTGGCATGCTGATGGCTTGCATCTTCAAACAACAGGCTTTGAGGGTGTGCTTTACTGTCTGGCATAAAGCAGCTGCTCCCCAAAGGAGTATTCCAGTGAAGATCTCTGTGCCTTCACCTTAGATTCTTCCTTTGCCAAAGGTAAGGTGTTTTCTTAGGCCAACTAATGTCTTTGGAGGAAAAAAAACCACCAAAACCCTAGTCCTTCTTCCGTATATTTGGCATTGTTGCTGTCCCATCTGTGCTCCAGAGCCAATTCATCTCCCGCAGAGGGCACCCTCCAACCAATCTGTTCCAGTTCTGAACGATGCTGAAGCTGCACAGATAGTGGTACAAGTATGAAAGCAGAAACAATGGCAGTAAGCCCTCTTGCTCTCCTTTTCTGACTCACTCACTGTTCCCCAGGTAGAAACCCGAGAGCTTTCTTTGACTGCATGTCAGGAAAGATGCTGAAAACAAGTACTTTTCACTATTTTTCTGACCCCAGCAGTGTTTGATAGGTAACTCAGCCATTCTCAGAACCTATATGTATGTTTTTGAATTTATGTATCTAGCATTTCTAAAATAATAATGAGAATAGCATAACTTACTGTTTATTCTTTCAATTTCTTTGTATTTCTTGTTCTGTTTTAGCACTGTAATCAACAAGTACCTGTAATTCATCCCATGTACTTGACAAGAAACAATGCCAATGAAACTAGATCAATTTAACATTTTCACCTCATTACCTAGAATTGCAACTTCTGCATTTTATAAGCACCTAAGTGAAAAAGGATTTAGCTTCAGAATTTATTGAACATTCATACTAATATCTTTTACACTAACCAAGATAAGTATTAGTGTAAGATATTAGGTTTATAGCACAGTTTTTACATTTCTGGGAATAGCAATGACAATTCTTCCACATGGTTTTTACTTTGATCTATACACCCCATCCCACCCACAAAAAGAAGAGAGCTTAAGTAGCAACAGGTTCCTCAGTAAAAGCCACAGATAGACTGTAGGAGTTAGTTGCATACTTCATGTATGCAACTATCTGAAATTCTATTTTTAAAGAACTTCGTAGTTTTTCCTTGCAAACACTTTTTTTTCCCCCCTTTTAATTTGATCACATGGCCTTGGTGTCATCCTGATTTTAGTAACTAATAAAAGTCGTTACGCCTCCCTCAGCTAACAGAAGTTCACTGCAGAATAAGATATACTAGATTACAGCAAGAGAACAGGCCAGTTTTCATGTGTATTTCATAAAAGCATAACCAAAATGTGTTTGACAGTTCTTGAAATCTGTAAAAAGAAACAACTTTACTGAGTTATTAAGTAACTTATACCATATGGTCTAGAAATAACAACTGAAACATTATGAAGAGAGTGAAAATAATCTACTGTGATCAAGAAAAGATGCAACTGCTTACTGACTGCATAAAATTCATATACCAACAAAGCAGAGAGCGTTTTCATGGATTGTTGTGGAGTTCAAAAGCAGAAAATTATCTAGGGTTTCTCTTCACATCAGAGTTAGTCTTCCACACAAATTCATGTCAGGCTTTGCAGTGCTCTCTCTGGAAATGTCAAGTTAGGCCTTCTTGGGATATCTCCCACAGTTCTCTATGCTGTCGTAAACTGAGACAATCAGTAAATGCCTTTCAATGAGTTAAATGAGAACTTAACTTGTTCCACAGGGCACACAGGTGAGGAACACTACCAGAATTCATGTGGTATAACCTGCATCTTTACTATAAATTTTGCAGATAATATGCTTGAATGAAAGTCAGTTAATGAATCACGGATTACTCCTAGCCACATCTCACAAAGGTTCCTTCTGAAGTTATTTTAAAAAAATGCTGCAGAAAAGGTAAACCCTGGTGCTCAGCTATGATTAAGTTATTCAGGAAGGATGTTAATGTGAGGCAACAACCAAGTCAAGTAGGCACACAGCAGATTATTTTTAACTATTTTTCTATTCTTGAAGCCAGGGAAACATCAGTAATGAAACAATGTACTCTTTGTTTTATCTTATCTACCTTTAATCAAAACCATAATCATTATATATGCAAGTTATTTATATAACTATCAGAATAAATAATTTTTCACTCAAATCTCTCTTACATTCTATTTGGAAAACATGAAGGAAAGCTAAGGGAAACTAACCACGGTCTTTAGCCTTTGCTAATAAAGTGAAGCAGATGCTGTAAAATGCAGCAGCCTCAGGAGCCTGAAATAGGTTTTTTTTATTCTCGAAAATCCTTTCCCTGGCTCTGCTCTTGCTTCTGTCCACCTGCCAGATCTGACATTCATCAGGCTCTCGCTGAGTGGAATAATTCATTAACCCAGACAAAAAATTAACTCCTCTCCCCCAGGGCTAGTGAGTTAAGTTGTTTCACAGAAAGGCCTAATGAGCATTACCAAGAAAGCAAAAGAGGCATTGAGAGCCAATGGGTAGGAGAGGGAAAGGAGTGCCAGCTATATGGGACAAAAATAATTCATGGCAATATAAAATGTTACATGCTTTAGCTTCTTGGGAAAAAAGTTTCTGGCAGTTCAAGATTGCAGAAAATCTTGGATTACTTTTGTGAAGGCATATGATAAGCCAAGATTGAACGTTTCAAAAGCAGACTCAGACTATTTTGTTTGTCCACGATGCTATTGTGTGTGCTATGGTATTAGTAGTAGAATAGAAATATAGCTGAGAAAGAAGAATTACAATGAGAGTACTGAGCAAATAATACAAAGAACAGTAAATATCAAACCTGAAACATAAAATGATAAGATTAAGACAGAACAAAGAGGAGCACCAGACACCTATATAGCTCTTCCACATGAAGAAAAGCATGGCTCAATTTAGTGCTAAAGACACATTAAGAATTCAAACTAGTTTTATGTAAGAAGGTGAAAAAATACACAAACCCATGGGATTTGTGTATTTAAGCATTTTAACAGTAACTGGGGAAAGAGACCATTAACATAGGAAATTTCCACAGCACATGGAAGCATTTAGATATTTCATAATTAGCAAAATCAACCATAAAGTTGAAGGCATAAAGAAGTTTCAACAGCTACTTTCCCACCACCACGAACATTTTTAGGCTGTTTGTATCAACCACTGGCTGATACATATCAAGTCGCTCTTAGTGATTACCTGAACAGCCTGAGCTCAAAGGGAGAGGTGGAAGACAAGCTAGCACCTCAGGAAGGTCCTGAAATGATGCAATTTTCACTGGAATTGATGGGGATGACATCAGCCTTTGAAGAAGCAGAGACAGATGTCCCATCCAATGGCTGTCACTCAAAGACAGGTGACAGTACTCATTTACATCCAAGCAAGCACACAATCGGAAAACAGACTGAGGTACAGGGAAATGCTGGAGACTGGTAGGTATTTGCATTTCTTTTTATACACACTGCAAGAGCGAAACCCCCAAGAAATGCCCTGGTAACCTGATCAAAGTAGAAATTCTTGGCAATGGTAGGAAAATAATATGGGGAACAGTTCTGGCTCAAAGGGACTGACACTGAAAGCAGCATCCCCTTTATTTCCCTACATGCATTTCCACTTGTAACTCATATTTCTATTCCACAGCAATGCATTCCTTATGAAGATCAGGAAAAAAAACAACCCTCTACTCCCTGCACTGTGGGAGGCATAGCAACAGAGAGCAGCACTTACACAACTAAACTAATTCTGCAGCCACAGGAATTCTCATGCTGCTTGAAAGAAGTGATTTACCTAATGCAGCTAAACACCAGGAGCTTGTACCAGAGCCAATACTGGAGAATACTGATGAGGATGCAGAGTCTCATCTTATGGCACCAAACACAAAATCTACCTTGACTGTAAAGCATCATCACTGCTGACTCTTGATACTTAAAGGTGCTCTACCTGCTTAACAGATGAAGGGGAAAGATCCTAGCCTCTTCCAACTCCTGAATACATGAAGAAAAAACCCCTCAGAAGCCTCAGTTCATCCTAAAAAAAAGCGAAGAGTAATGATGGTCTTCTTCTCAGCCTTTTAAGACATATGTGCAGGTATGCTTTGAATACTGGTATCAGAAGCCTTGAAGGCAGAAGAGTAAGACAGCACTGTATGGTTTCTTGTTGGTCCAGCTTTCTTTTCCCAGGATACTTTTCCCTTTTTATCCATTTGTGGTTTAAAGGGCCTGCAGCTGAAAAACTTCCAATGTACTTTCTCTTAAGTTAATGGAGCCACATTCTACAAGATACAGTATTAGAATAAATACTGGGGTGAGTTGCCAGAACGAACCAAGGAAGTGATGACATAGCATTAGTCTCAGACAGTAGAGAAGTTTTATACAAAAATAAGCAAAGCTACCTCATTAGGAAAGTTTGATTATGCAAAACTGTTTAAATCCAGCAACTGAGAAGACATGAAATGGCCCTAAGTGCACTTTGCATTATATATATTAGTTACAATACCCTAATAGGCACAAGGATAACTTTTAAAGTAAGACTAGGAGATTCTCCTGACAACGATAGTTTTTCCCAGTTTTTCCAACATCAGCTGCAACAGTGCTTAGAAACTCCCAAGACATGGCACAAAATAAACATTGTACTCTGCTGCAGATAGTATCTTCTCATAAAACATTAAAAATTTACAAGCTTACTACTAAGCACTGCAAGTTATAAAAGAAGGAATTAAAATTCACTGTCATTTACATTAAAGAAAAGACATCTTTCACCAACTTGAAGCTATTCAGTCCTGGTGACCAAGTCCATTCAGCTAAAAGACTATTACTCTGTGCCTAATCACAGAGCAGACAAAGATTCCTCCTCAGCATGCAGATAAAAGGGATAGGCTATCACCCATAATAACATGACGTCTCGACTGAAAGAAGTCATCCTGAATTTTTTCATGCTTAATAACTTTCAGAAGAATCTTAAGGCTGCCTAGGGAAGACATTACAGCAATCTTCTCCAGTTAGTTTTCCAGGGACAGTAAATTAACACCTGCATAAAGCTATCCTTCAGCTGTTGGAAGCCAAGTGCCTCTGGCCATTTCCTTTGAGGGTAAGCTTGAGCTAACACCACTGCTGATAGCACCAGTCCTACCTTTGATCCAAACTATTATCTCCCTACCCCAAAGCAAAGCTTTATGTGGCTGTGAAGACTAATGGAACCGAACTCAATTAAAGCCAGCCCAGACAAGATGACCGAAACACCTCTGCCTACATTTTGTTCACCTTTACATATAGATGAGTAGAGGGTTTCGTTACCTATCAGCCCCCCCCCCCCAATCTAGCTCTCATTTCCAGTTTTATTTCAGTACATCTCTGTACAGAATTTTAAAGCACTATTTAAGCTATTAACAAAACTGAAGTGGTATTATAGCTTGTAGAACAAGATGCTGTACTTTGTTTTAGCAAAAGAATTACAGAATTAGTATCTCTGGAGATACCTACAACATGCCTCCAGATAGCAATTCAGAGCAGGAATGCAGTATGAATTATGAGTCAGCTCCTGGAGAAGCCCCTCTCAATTATAAGCAGAGATTAAAGAAACCAGCACCAATTATGGTGTCCTGAAGTTACCTGGTGTGAATCACATTCCATTTCTAGTAGCAACTAACTATGTTGCCTTTTACAGTTACATGTATGAGCTCTAATGCATAGATTTAAGTCCCTGGCTACAAAATATTTGACAGTTTCAAAATCTAAAACCAGGCGACTACAATTATTCACTGAAGAGCTAGAATCAGCAGCAAGTTTATGCTTTGCTGATGCGATGGAATCTTTTCTCTAAGGTACTTAGAAATCTTTATAAAGCTACAATTACAGACTAAACATTAGTCTTACCTGCATATAAAATACTATCTTTCATAATTCACAATCCCCTGAAAATATCCCCAGAAGCTGGATACGATATTCACTTTAGAACTTAGCACATAAACCCACCTGATCTTCATAAGTCTAAGTTAGAAATACTACACAACAGTTTTATCTGCATTGTGGTTGCAAGTATCTGCTTTTGTTATTTAACATCGTACATTTTGATCTACTAGAGCATTGTTTGAAGACGCACAATACACTCACATCAATCTGATTTAATAACACAGAATTTCAGCCAGAAACCTACAAAAGCCTGGTTAAAGATAAGAGTTTTAGGCCTGAAATAATGCTGATGATTGTGTAAAGATGACCACATTCAATTCAAAACTTGTTTCAATTCTAGTACATCTGCTTTAACAAAGCTATCTGTAAGCAGTTACAGTTAAGAATGTATAGGTAATAGAGTACATATTTCAATACTCAGTGACAAATTGTTTTTAACAGTAATTTCTGTAATATGGCTACAAGAAAAAGTTTGAAGTGAGATTGATTACCACACTTTTCAGATACTCTGGTTATTTTCCCATTTTAAAGTTTTAATCCACCCCCAAGAGTTACATTTTTAATTTTCAGTTTCTTTGAACATTTTGCTAAGCTGTCCAACTAGTGCGACAAGCTCAGGGTTTCCCCCAAGTGATTCAATTTGCTTATAGGCTTCAGATTCAAGCTCTTTCAATGTATTCCGAGTGTACTCAAAGGAGCCCACATTTTCAAGGTAATGTACACAGTATTTTTTTATATCTATGTTCTCTGTCCTTTGACGTAAAATGTTTTGCACCTGAGTACTTTCAGGTCTTGACCAAATTGCATGAATGGTTGGGAACGAGAACTTGCCCTCAGTTAAGTCTTCACAAAAACTCTTGTTTTCACTATATTCTTTGGAGTGCAAGTTGGCATAGTCATCTCTTATTTGGAAGAAGAGGCCAAGCGTGTTAAGGAGTGGCTTTAAGTCTTTTTTATAGTTTGAGAACAGCTGCATGAGGCCTACAGCTAATCCAAAGAGACCACCTGTCTTTTGCAGTACCATAGCTTTATATTCAGCTTCCGTAGGACAAGTGTAAGTATCCCTCCAGTAAATATCCAAGCCTTGACCTTTATGGAGTTCCAGGAGTTGACGGGTAAAAACTTTAACAGCATCTGGGTGATCAAGGGTTAAAACCTTTTCTAAACCAAGGAAATACACATAATTAGCACAGTTGATTACAGATGGAATTCCATAGATACTGTGTGCCACTGGAAAGCCCCGTCGTAGCTTTGAGTTATCTTCAATATCATCCACAAGCAGGCTTGCATTGTGCAACATCTCTGTCACTTCAATGATAACCTATTACAAGAAGAGAAAATTAAGTCTCCCACTGTAATTTAACCTCCGGTTTTGCAAGACTATTTAAAATAGATAAGGTTTTACAGAATTATATTTTCTATCACTAAGGTTCCCCTTTAGACCACTTGCTTTTACTATTAATACAGATTTATGATTCTCTTCATCAGCCAATTTGCTGTAAATCCTGGATTATGTAGTCTGCCTTTTGTGTAGCATTTTCATATTCAAAGTGAACTTACTCCCTGAAGTGTTTCCACTTGCATGCTCCTCTTCATTGTTGCTACAGTTCTAGAATATGCCATTGTCTAGGAGTCATGCAGTAACTGTTATTAGAAACATGACTAGAAGAAAAGAAAAGCAACACAATGTTGTGACAAGTTTAGATTCACTAACCTGAGATCTCCCAAAGTCAGTTCTTGAGAGTGTCAAGTATCATCCATTGACACATTTGTCTTATAAACCTTGTTTTGATAAGTGGAGAGAGTTCACCTTTCTTTCCCCACACCTTGCACAGTTATCTTCAGTACTGAGCTCTTAAATGACAGGCTATTCTCTCTGAAACCTCATTTGGAAAATTCTTGGCAGAAAGGCAACAGCTACAACTTATTTTGGGAAGCTTCCTACACAAGTACTACTTGTTACTTGGTAGACCAATATCATACATCACCTGAGGTATGCAATAACTGTTCAGAACATCAAGCTTGTAGCTGACTACATTTGCCTGAAAGCGAACCTTAACAATTCCAAAGCAGGACAGTTCAACAAGAAATGAAGTGTTTTAACACTACATACTGTTTTTATTGCACAGCTGCTATGCAAGGAACAGGCATATCAGCACCTGCTTAAGTGGAAATAAATTTAAGTATGTAAAACTGCACACTGTATGAACTCACTGCAAAACACATTAAGATATGATTTTAAAGCTAATGAACCAATTACACTTGCAAGCTACAAACATTGCACTCAGTCAACATTCATCAAAATAACTGCTTCTAAAAAAATACTAAGGCCACTGTTAAACAGTGGCAAGTACCTAGTACAGTCTTATTTGGTGCATACTATAGGAAAAAGAGGGACTTTGCTGCAAACATTTTCTTGAGCAGCAAGCCACCTAGTGTTCAGTGACCACTATCCCAAGGATTAAGACCCAAAACCCAGCAATCTAACTGTTTGCCCAAGATAAGACTGCAAGAACAACCTACTTAAGAAGCACTAATGACTCATCTGCCAGTTAGAAGTGAGCCCTACTTCGACCTGTGAAGATATGTTGTTGCCCATTGACTTTAAATACGAAGATAGAGTACTTACTGAAAGTAACTTTCATAGCTATTTGTCTGAATAGTCTTTTAAGTCCATTATGTCATTCTCAGTTTCAGTACTATCAGGAAAGTTTCCCTAGATTCTGTGAATTTCGTGGATAAGCCTATACTAGCATTTCTCTATTTCATATCTCTATATATTATATATAGTATATATATACACACTATCCATATACTAGCATTTCTCTATTTCATGTTTCATTTTCTAATCTATTTCATATCACTGAGTTTCATGAACTTCTGTAGTTTCTAGACATTTAAGGTTTAATTGAAATATTGCTTTATAACTCTGTGTGTTTGAATCAAGTTATTTTGTGAACTTGAGACAGTGTCAAAAATACTTCAAAGTTGAAAATGAGGAGAAAAAAAAAAATAGTCAGACAGCAGAAAAAGCTTATTTTATAGGACATTAGGAAATAGTCTGAGGAAATGAAAAGACTGCTCTTTATAACAAAAGCTGAAGAACCAGTACAGAATGTTACGGTTTCTTAAAACCTAAGTCTATGTAACCAGTGGCTGCTGCACTATCACTCCAACACACAGTGCATGACAGAAGATGGACCCCTACTGTCACTGTTGCTCAGCAAATGGGCAAGAGGCAACAGTCAGACTGCAGCATAAGAAATCCCAATTAGAGAGAATGGAAGAGTTTGTTATCATGGAAGGGGTTCATCACAGGATGACAGGCCCAGAGAAGCTGCACAGTCTACAACCTCAGATGTTCAAAACTCAGCAAGGCCCCCAGAAACCTAAAGTAGCTACAGAGCAAGCCCTGCTTCTCATTAGGGAGTAAGGACTATAGACTGTATGATAAGACCACCATAGTTTTAGGTCCAGAACATGAAGTGGTTTATAAAGCTGATTTAAATGCTGTCTTTGACATTCTTGTATCAAAATACAATATTTTTTTTTCAACCACTGTGTAGTTTACAAGGTAAATCTCTAGCTTTTTTCATAAGTCGTTGAAAACACAGTGTTAATAACTGAATTACCTTAAGTGTGTAACAATGGTATCTGCTTAGCTACAACTTAAAAGGTTGAGCACATTGGAAAGAAGTAACTGTTCTACATAAGACAAGTCATGGAAGCAATTTCTTTAGTGTAACATCACAGTCAAAGCTTTGCACTAAAATTGTTTTCCTGAAAGTTTACTTTAATATATTCAGAAACTAGTGCATTTAAGATTTCTGAGCATTTATGCTATGTAGAAGTCATCTGTTATCAGTAGTCTTGGAAGAAAGTTTAATGGTCCTCTAAAAATAATTAGCCAGTACCTGTATTTTGTCTTCTGGAACATTCAGCCAGTGATTAAAGGCCTGTGACAGTTTGGTTCTCACTTGCTTACCTACAATAAAAATAATACAGGCATTTATAGAAAAAAAACCACCAAAACTGTAAAGTTCATTATTAGGGACAACAGTTTCTCTTAACAACTATAGCTGGTTTGAGACCCATAAGCTGATCAGTGTGATCACTTGAAAGCAGACAATTATAGTAAGTGTGCAGCTTGTTTCCTCATTGTGTAAACATCACAGTTATCAGCAGCTTCAGTTTTAAACATTTCACAGTAATATGCAAAGCACATATTTACAGGTTACTGTATTTGGTTTTGGCGGGTTAATTTAGTAAGTGATTCTGAGTATGCTAGTAACCTCTACAGATCAGCCTCCTACTTCTGAAAGCAAGCCCTAGTTTGCCAGGCATGTTGATTTTGTCTGTAACAGATTAAGAAGTTTCAAATACGATTCATTATTAGTTGAAGATATGAATATTTGTTGAGTAACTATTTCTCTCCATTTTAAGGTCTTTCTCCTGTAATACTCTTCATTTGCTACTGAAAATGTCACTCCTGTTTTACAAATTTGACACACTTAGTGAATAACTCTAAATGAAAATCTGAACAGAACATTCTGAACAGAACTTTCCAAGAATTCAGACATTTATTTTATACCTGCAAAGTATACTTATAACAGGATTTGTTCTGCTTTGGCTAAATCTAGCTTGGTGGAGTCAAGCAGTCACCCCATGTCACAGGAATGAAAGATAAGATCAAAAGTCCAAGTTTAATACTAAAATAAGCTTTACTATTCAATCCAGATATATTTTACATGACAAAATTTTAAAGAAGTTAACCTATGTGCCTATAAATTACTGATGCCAGCTTTCTTTAATAAATCACCAGGAGTCATGTACAAATATTTATTCAGTGTCTACTGATGAACAGTATGAAATAAAAGTCACCTCATATCCATACTGAGACAATGGTGCTCTGAACTTTGACAAGCTCAGCTATGTCTAAGATCTTCAAATAACTGCAAGACAGGTTTAGACAAATGGCTCTGCATACGTAGCTCACATCAACAAGGTCTTTGGAAAACGTTTTAAACTTCAAAGTAGTGCAACCTAGACTGTGGGTTCCTTATTACTCATCTTGAGACCTACTGAGAGACATAACTTAATGGTTCTGCAATATTAGTCCTCATGTTGATGATGCCATCTTGCCCATAGCACTGAAGAAATTTCAACATTTGAATCTCTCCCCAAGGCTTCTCTATTGCTGTGTAACCAGCACACAGAGAACAGCATAATAAAAATGGGTAGTTTCACTTGCAGTGATATACCCTGGAGAAATCGGACTGAGGATTTTTCCTTTTCTAATTAAGTCACCACCAGGTAAGCAATAGCTTTGTGGTTTGGGTTCTGTAGCAAAGGTGGTAGCCTTCATCCCTGGCTCAGTAGGCTTCAATTTTTGTCTCAGTTCTCAAAGATTTCCACCACTTCCCATCACCACTATCTTTTGGTTTTCATTAGGAGACTAATGAAAAAGCACTTCTTCCCCCCAACAGCTTTGTCCTCTGGCTCTGTCCTGTGTGAAAGGGCACTCTTACCTGGACATACACTGTCATTGGCTTGTGGTCTCCATTTCTGTTTTCTGTGCTCAGTTTTAAACACTAATAGCTTTCTGCAGGAGGGAGGGATTGTTTTGTCTCTCAAACAGCAGAACAGATATTTTAAGCTCCCCATGTCAGGCCTGCTCTCTATCAGGAAACCTCATAAGTGGTTCTAAATTATTTTTTTTTAAAGTCTGTTTACAAATTAATAATTTGCTGACTTAGAAGTTCATTATTCTAACACAGGTAACCAGAGCTCAAATTTAAATACAAAATTAGAGTAGTACCCAAGAGTTTAAAAACCTCTCATGTTAACTAAGCACCACCACCGATTCAAGTTAGACTTGCTTCTGACAACATCTCCTGTTGATAGTAAGGATCTGAAACACTTCAAACACTCAGACTTCCTCTCTTTTCCCCCGTGTGGTTAGATCAGACTTTGGCCAGATTGGTTCCCTGATGTGACTCACTACACACTTGTGACCCCCAGTACTTTGCAAGGGAGGGTCAAGAGGCCCTGCATCAGAGGTTCAATATTGTATTTTAAAATAATTGCATGAGTTAACTGAGAAGAAAAGACTGCTCAAAAATATTGACAGTAACAGTTACAAACATCTGCCAAACTGTATGGCCTTGTCAGTTAAGTAATAACAAATATTTCAGTACATCCATAAAGAAAGCTACTCAGAAATAATATCACATTAAGGAAGTATACCTTATCTACAGCTGTTTATTCAGTTCTAAATTACATTGATACAGATAACACCGACTTTTTTTTTTTTTACACTAGGCAGCTAATTCTGTTTTTCCAAATGTTTCCTAGAAAGTGTTGTTACAGAATGCTGGATGTTCAGCAATAAGTGTTATTTCATCATGAGGAACAACTATTAGCATACACTTTAAATGGATTAGTAACATGCACAATGGATATAGCCACTTCAGTTCCTCAGTACTTACAGCATTTGAATTGTTAGACTTGTCTACCTTGACTAGCAAGGCTGCCTAGACATTGACTATTCAAGGAAAAACCCCCACCTGTATAGCATAGCATTCATCTTTTCTTTTGCTTGTGTGAGCCCCTCTAACGGAAGATTGTTACACAAATGCTATTTTATCTTGTTCTGAAGTCAATGCTACCTGGTCTATGTGATGTTACAGCAGTTTTCTGTATGCTTATTTTATGCCTACAGCCATCCTGTGATGACAAAAAACCAAACCCCTCTAATAATGGTCTCACAAGCCTAGATGCAGAAGTTTCCATTCCTTGCCACACCTCTCCTCTCCCCACACTAGACAACACAACAACCCAGGGACACTAGGACAAAATTAAAAAGAGTAAAACTTAACACTGGCAGAATTATCCAGTTTCTTCACTGTCACATGTCAGTGCTTTGTTAATTATTCTAAGCAGGCTATTGTAAAACCAAAGAAAATAACTTCCAAACTGTCTAACTTCCAAAATTAGAAGCTGTACCTACTGTAGAGAGCTATGATAATTTACATTACTGCACCAAGCTTTTATCAAAGTTATGCTAAATACATTCAGTTTAATCTGCTTAAGATCCCAATATTACCTAAATCAAACAGCAACCATGGAAAGCTGTTCTCCTTACTAATGCTGGATAAAAAAGGTGAGAGGAAAAAAAATAATTCAGAACATAAAAGATTCACTCTGATGAAATTCCTTCTACAGGTGAGAATGTAAAACCTTTATCCTTGAAACAGAGATCAAGTTAGATTAAAGATATTGTACTGAGGACAATCCCTCCCCACCTCTTCAGATGAGATGCTTCTCTAAAAAAAGAAAAAGTTAGCCTTACTCTCTACATACACAACTGTTCTTGTGACAAGGTACAGATCCAAAACCTACACACCTCTAGCTCTGGACAGGCTCCTGATTAGTATTTCTTCACTCTTGCTGCATTAAAGTGACCACAAACTATGACCTTAGGGCAGCACCCCACTTACATTGAGGGTACATAAAAGGGCTAGAACAACATGAGAAAGAGCAGGGGAACTATTAACCTAGCCCTCATTACAACCTCACTGAGCTAATCAATTCATTGCCCCAGCAGAAAACTGTCTGCTTTTTGCTAGGTTAGCTTTCTGCCAGCTTTATGTACCAAGTCAGCTTATGAAGTGGGTCTGCCAGAGTTAGTACAGGATAAGCAGCAGACGCTGAGAGTCAGGGAAAGGGGGCACTGCCCTTCTGGAGGAAGCAAGCTGCTATATTACCTCAGCTATACTGTACACTTTCATGTTTAGCTCTGACCTCTGGTAGATTAGTGTTAAATGGATAAATTCCCCAAGCAGACCTCCCCACACAGCTACAGCCAGCATAAGCAGCGGGAAAACAAGCAAGCAGAACAGGCCTACACACTTTTAAACCCAGGCAGCCCCTTGTGACAGATTAAGGCCACTGTAGAATTGTCTAGCATAACTCCCCTGTTCAAAATAGGGTTAACTAGTCCAGCGTTATGATCCTAATTTTTGCCTTGTTCCTTTTTCTCAGGATCCTGAATACCACCATCCCACGGTCACTGTAGCCAAGCTTGGCCACAGTCTTCATATCCTAACCAATTCTTCTTTGTTTCTAACTGTGAGGTCCAGCATAGTACCTTCCTTCATCAGCTCCTTGATCATCTGTGTTAGCAAGCAGTCATTCAATGCACCCCAGAAAGCTCCTGGATAGCCTGTGACCTGGTGCTTCTACCAGATACTGAGGTAGCTGAACTCTCTTGTGAGGATCAGGGCCTATAAATGAGTCATCTTCCACTTGTCTGAAGGACTCATCTACTGTGTCCTGCTCAGGTGGTCTGTAGCAAACACCCACTATAGTGTCACCCCTATTGATCTACCCTCTTATCTTAACCCATAAGCTCTCAACAGGCTTATCATCTGACTGAAGGTACAGCTCCCTGCAGTTCAGCTTCTCTTTCACATAAAAGGCAACTCCCACTCCTTGCTATCCCAGACTGCCTCCCTAGGCAGTTCATATCCATCCATTGCAGCACTCCAGTTATGCGAGCTATCCCACAGGAGATACCTCAATAAAACTGCAGCCCTGCAACTACATGCAGAACTCTTAACTCCTCCTGCTTACTCACCATGCTGTATGCATTTGCATAGGGGCACTTCAGAGAGGAATCCAGTCCTTTAAATTCCCCAGAAAGAGTAAGAGCTTCGCCCATCATGTTGTCCTGTTCATACTTCCTTGTGTCAGTGCATACACCTGGGACAGGCTGCTGTCAGCTCTGCTCTGTTGATTACAAGGTGTCTCTTGGCCACACCAGCCTACACCCTTTGTTTGCAAGTTCACCATTCCCTTACTCAATTGTGGGGTAGTCATTCCCCTCTATTGTAGTTGCTAGTTTAAGTCCCTTCTCACCAGGTTGCTCAGCCTGTTGGCAGAGACACTTTTGCCCTGACCCGGATAGGTGGATGCTATCTCCTCCTGGTAGTCCTTGATCTACAAAAGGAGTCCCATGGTCATAAACCCCAAATCTCTGCTATCAGTATCATCTGTGCAACTAACTAGTTGTCAACAGGCAGGATCTGTCTGTTCCTTTTGATGGTGAGGGGGAGGGGGTTTAGGATCATGGAGAAAAGCCACTTGGCTTCCTGTGCCCTTGGCCTCCATTCAAAAGCCCCACAGTCATGCTTGATAAGCTCCAGGCATCCCTTTGCTTTATCTATTAGTGCTCAAGTGGAAGAGCTGCAGGGTTAAGTGGTCTGAGGGTGAAACGCACCTTGGCAGTTGCTTCACAACATCCCTGATCAGAGCTACCCAGAAGCAGAAACCCCCCCAAGACAGCAGCTCAGATGGAGGCCCCTGTCCCCTGCAGAAGTCAGTCTCCCCACTACTGTCACTTGCTGCTGGTCTGATGCTTCGTTATATACAGAGCTTCTAGTTTGGCAATTGCACAGGAATCTTTCTCCTGTTCCCAGAAGCCATCAACTCCCAGCCTTCACTATTGTGAGAGCACCCATTTCCCAATCTGATATGTACAGACTGTTCAGGCCCCTCCTTCAATATACTTGAGGGTTTCAGGCTCTTGAACCTGAAGAGTCTTCCTCTTTTTGTTATTTCTGATGTTGTGAAGCCTGCAGACCCCCTTCTGCTGCTCCTTTGCTTGGGGACACACATTTTGTATCACTGCACACATTTTAGGGGCAGGGACACCACTTTCTTCTGGCCCAGTGGGGGCCCAGGCATCCCTGCAGCTCAGAGCCTGGAGAGCTGCAGCCTCCCTCAGGAACTTTGACCAAGTTGAGGCCTCTGATGTGCCAGGTGTAGTTGTGCCAGTGGTAGGGATCATGCCCTGTGATGCTTAATTCCTTCACCAAGCTGGTCAAATTCAACAGCCCAGCAGAAAAAGCTTAAAAACAAAATCCGGTCTTGATTGTTTAGCTTGCTAGACAAGCCCAGGAAAGGCTGCAGCCAAGACCAGCGCAATGCACATGAAAGGAAAGATGCACAGTCATGAATGGGATCAGAATCTACCCCTTTCAATAGCAAGCTGTTGACCACATCAATTTTACTGCAACTGAAACTCCATGTACTCTTTAGTGCTCTAAAACCAGCTACTGCTGTTAACTCAGTCACTCGGAAATTCATCATCTGTATGAAACAGGTCATTTTTGAGACAAACCACATTGGAATTTGTAAAAGTTAATCCTGTTTATTGCACTTTGTTCATGAGACTAAAGGACAGAATACTAGATTAAGCAGAACACCGCTAAAAACAAGAATGGCAATGTAATACTACAATGAGATTTTACAAGTTACTATTTCAGAATGTATGGTCTCCCAAGCACTAAATTCTGCTAGTGAAGGAACAACAATTAATTACCACACTAGCAATTAAAAATAGCAACATAGTAAAAAACTTTAAGCCTAGCTGTTTCTCTGTCCTAGTGCTGTTGAAGTCCAAGAAATAGACAAGCATATTTTAAGTATCACCCCCAAACTGTCACTATTAAAGTCCTACTTCATTAATGGAAAGCAGAGTAATCAACTTCTTGTATTGAGGGATTAATCCTCAGCAGTTACAAAAATTTGTGTTCCTACTGTACAAACAACATTAGCAGACACTTTTTTTGCCCCCAAACAACCCTAATACTGTTACACAATCCCCTTTTATGTAAACAAAGTTTGGTATGTACCTAAATTCATTCAAGTTCTCATAGGTTACTAAACCATTTGGAGAGTTTCTTTTTAACTAGTCTTTAAAGACAAGCAACTGGACTATTGTAGAGCCATAAATGTACATATTTGACATTCAGCCAAGCTTTCCGCAAAAGCCCCTCAGAGCTCAAGCTGATCCAACACAGGAACAACTAGATCCTTGTCCTCACCCTTGTGCCAGCTCACTAACAAGACAAGAGAAGATTAATCAGGCAAGTTTTTAACAGGTGAGGTGATTGATACTACTTGATCATTTGGTTAGCAAGCTGAGAACTGGCACAAGTTAAGAAGCAGGAGAATATTGCCAGAAGCATAAAGATGGAACAGAACTGCCTCTTTCAGCAAGAGCTTTTTTAGATTAGTTCAGGCATCTCATTTGGGCTCCACCCTAATTATGAAAAGCTACCACACACTCAATTTTTCCCCACTCACCAAGCATTGGTGCTCATACTGATTCCAAGGCTCACAGAAGTAACTGACTCCTACTGATCTGTACTTGCCATAGCTGACTTTGGGGAAAGCCACAGCTTTTCAAAAACAGTAAACATCCAGCTATACGATTGTGAACTCTCACTGCTTCACCTGTCACTTTTACCTGCCCAGTTCACAAGAAGTCTTCCCTCGATATTTGTAGAGATTAATAGTGAAATTCATTATATATACTGGTATAATGAATTTGGACCCACCCTGCTGATACACAGGTCTTGTTGCAGATGTGCAAAAGCCACATAGTACTGTGCTTTAGGTGTAAAAGCAAAAGCCACAGCAATCTGACTGCTTAGTCTAAGAGGCTTCTGAGAGGCATATCCATACAGTAGCTCTCTATCTAACTGCTTCCTGAATTCTGCTAAAACAGGCACTGTTCAAGACTGAAAACTTCATCTGAATGCGTTGCTAGTGACCTGATATCACACAAGGACTGTTTGATCCTCTGGCAAGTGAAGCAATCCAGGGACAGCCAAAGTTGGCCATAAGAACACCTGATTCTACACACACTAGGGAGAAGATATTATACAAAAGAAAAAGGCTATTTAAAAACAACCAACAAACCACAACCCACTGAGCCCAGTGCAGCAAGCAGATAAAGAAAAAAAAAAAACATTGTCAGCCCCAAGTTTAAGAATGGGATCAAGTCAGAGCAGAATTACTTACATTACTACTTATTCTTATCTATGTAAGAGTCATTAGTTAATGCAACTTTCTATAAAAAGATAATCAGGCAAGAAAGGAGCATAGGTTTTAAGTGCATTGGCTCTGGCTGTTTCATTCATATGTTAATACATGTGATGCAGTGGTGTCAGGTGTGGGGAGGGCAGAGAGGAGGAAGGCAAGGGAAAGAAATTAAATAATAATTACAAAGCCCCACAAAGGCTTTGTTAGCAAGTACTTGCCCTTAACAGTCTTAAAACGTAGCAAGTCAGCTACTCTGAGTGGAGAGCAGAGCAACTGAAATACTACTTACACTGCAATAGACAGTTTTTGTACCAGTCTCACCAAAAAGGGTGATTCTACAAGAGGAAGAAAAGAACAAGTACTGAAAAATGTTACTTTTAATTACTCTTAAATCCACAAACCAAGAATGGATAAACTTCTTTTCTTATACTTCCTGAGACAAAAATTGCTATAAAAACAATTTTGATATTTAAAGCCACCACATTACAAAGAAACTTGCCTGGTAGTTGAAGTAAATACTGGTATGGCTCTAGGATTCTTTTAGACGTTTCATCCATCCCATCCATTTCTTTATTTCATAAGAGGTAGTTCACTGTTAAAGAAAGCGTTATTAACACTATTTAGATCAAAAATCAGGGAAGAACAGATGCATACAATTAATTAAAAAGTCAGCTGACTTCAAGGTTAAGTGCAAATATTCCTATTTTGAACATGACACCTTCAATTAATACTACCCTCACTACATAAAAAAAAATTCCATGTGTATTAAATAGTTTTCTTTAGTTATTCATGAATACTTTAAACCAACTCATAGCCTTTGTTTCCTCTGATTTTATATGTATTAGAAGACTTTGCTAATGTTTTAAATACTTCTCTATCATCTTTCACAACAATGAAGCTCCACTGTAAGTCTTTAGAGAAGACACTCAAGCCCATATAAAACCTCATATAACTAATCTGATTAGACCTCCCTAAATGCTTTCCCCATACAAAAGCAGAGTTGCCCAAGAGCAGAAAAATACACCTTCACTAAGGCAACCTAAACAAGCTGAACACTAGCTTCAGCCTTCTGATAGAATTCTTCAGTCCTGTTTCAGAAGGCAGAACAGGAATATACCATTTTCTCACCTCTGTTTAAGCGTACAGACATCTTTCCACACCTTCCCATATACTATACACATGACAGACTCTTACAATAAATCTTTTAGGATCCATTCCCTACACAGCTCAACAATTTTCTGTTGGTTACGTTTCAGTTCACGTACCTTTGGTCATCTATACCTGCATTTTTTTCAGACTGTTTTCTATAACGGATTTTCTGTCCTTTCACCTCTAGCCTTCCTTGCTGCACTGCAGATGCTGCAGCTCAAAACAATTCTTCTAATGTCATTTTAAGACAGGAACTGCAGCAGTAGCATAAAGTCTTATGCTACTTCAGCATCATTTCTCAGCTACTTAGCTAGCATCCTCAAAAGGGTGTACTTTTTGCCCCTGGAGCAACTGAATAGTTTTATGTTACCTGTAAGAAATGACTATTTTTAAAGTGGTATTTTTAAGTATGCACTGATGCATTTTTAAATGTGGGTACATTAAGGGGAGTGGTTAACATGAATGGAATAAACTATGTTCCACATTTGCTCAAAATAACCCAGCAATACTTTCCCAACAAAAACTCAAAAGATCAGCATTAAGATCACTGCTTCCTCTTAAGCTACCTGGGCAAACTGGTATTCCTCATTCACAACCTCTCCCTTTCAGTACAGCTCCATCAGCTCCTGTCTACTCCACTCCCATAAGTATTTGGAGCAGTCCAAACTTGGGAACTGATCTGCATTAACAGCTCTTTTCCAAGCTGAGGCTTGGATAAATTCCTTTATTTGCTTCACTGCATATGTTAATCAAATGTATCAGTCTTCAGAGGCAAGAAAAGCTATTCAAGCAAACATAGTTGCCAACTGCTCTTACGGCTGCACCTTTTGGGAAGGCTTTGCATAGTTTCTTAGCAGTAATGCCACAATAAGCAGTGCAGCCTTTCCATCCTATCCCATGGTGTGCCAGCACAACTAGCAGTCAGGCCACACAGTAATATAAATCAGATTTGACACCCTTAGCTCCCTATTTTGTTTCCAGCTTGTTGGTATGACTGAAGGGATCGGGATTGCTTTTAAGCCAGCACTGCCACTGAGAGTCAGCTGTCAAACTACACCCTTACATATCAAGGATAAGTCTCAAAGGACTTCAGTAAGGAAGTGAAATCAAAAACATTATCACAGTCCATCCACAGATGTTTTAAGCAGAAAGAAGCTGATAGAGGTGGATATAAGGAGACAATATCAACTTAATAACTCTCCTGTGACTATTATTTGTCAAAAAGCCACATAGATGGCTTAGAATTGGAAGTGCCTAGCTATCCAACAGAGCTGGCAAGAGGGAAGGTTGGAATTGCTTCTCTGTAGAAGTTTCTACTTAAAAGTAAATCTTAAAGTTCTTCCTCTTCCCTCAGGGAATTAGGAGATTTCTTACCTGTCTGCAAGACACTAAGCCAATATTCAAAGTCCTCAACTAATTTGAAATTTGTTAGCATTATGCAATATCAAACTAAATCTTTGCATCTCTTGGCACAAAACTAATAGGAGTTCACCTGAAATCCTGCACAAAATTAGTCGGGCACTTCTCCCACAAGTGCCATGATTTTAAATTTTTTTAAATAAAAGAGAGCCAAAAAAGCTTCAAGAGACAAAGAAAGGATTATAACTAGTTAAACTTTTCTAGACTACTATGCTATCTTTAAATGCAGTGATAGGTAATCCCCACTAAGGAAAAGAGAAACAGTCTGACTATTCATCAGACAGCTACATATCCAGTACACCCACTGAAACAAGAATAGTGAGCAGAACATCCCCCAAACTTATACAAAGAAAGGGACACTTGATAAAGAAATATGTAAGTTAAGATGCTTATAAAGGCCTGGAAGCAAGAACACCATGATACGAGACTTGTAATATTATTGCTGTTTGCACAAAGTTATCATATTTGACACAACTGGGAAATGCTTGATATTAACAGGTCCTCCCTAGGCGACTGACCAATTTACTGCCGAAGTTACACTGCTGCAGAAAGCCTTCTCAAGGAAGACATTTAGAGACAAGACCTCAGTCAGCACCTCCTGGTAAAAAGTAAAATTGCCAGGAGTTAAACAATAAATGAACATGAATACAAAGCCTTTTGTTAGTGAAAGTGCAAGAAATGATTGCAGGCACACTTATTCAAAAGATTAAAGCAGTTACGGACATTTTGCCTTTTAAACCAGTACAGAGACTTGCTGCATTTCAATTCATGCATTACTAAATAGATTTTTTCCAGTTATTTCTCACTATCCCTACATAAGCATCTAGAGTAGGTGTTATCCACACAGGCCATGCAATCACAATAGTGACGTCACAGAACTGTCTCTTGGACTGCAACAAACCTTCTCTCTAATGATCTCTTTGAAAACACACAAGACACTCAAATAAGATGCCGACATAGGCTTCCTTAAGTTAGAACTACTCTTAAACTATACTTGAAGCTGTCATCTATGTCTAGGAGCTTTCTAGAGAAGATGCAAGCAGTATTAATCATCGGCTATATATCAAGAAAAAATCTCTACTCTGAAACTTTGTAAAACAGCTTCTTGCCACATTCCTTCCATCCCATTCTACAGAATATTCTCCTCCTCCAAATTAGGGGAATACGATCACTGAAATAAATCCAGGCTAAATATACAAACAGTGTCTTAAAAAGCATCACCATCTCAGTGTCTCCAATCACAGTATGGTTACACATAAAATATGAGAGAACCACCAAAGGAGCAGAGAGCTGTACCGCAAAAGGAACCATCCAGAAAATTCTTAAACCTGCTCCATCACAGAATTTAGTGCACCGAGACACTGGTTTCATTGTGACCAGTGAAAAAAAAAAGTCCCAAATAGGGGGATGTAAGAGTGAGGAGGCCTGTTTCAGAAAGAATACACAGAAACTGTTGTGAATGTATATTGTTTCAAAGAGGCTATCAAGGCTCTTAACCCAAATGTAATTCAGACAGGATGCTTGTCACCCTAGTCCACATTCTCATTCTAATCAGCAAGAGTCCTCTTTACAACCCCTCCTGTGCTGATATCGAACAAAGCCTTGTATTCAACTTAAGGGTAGGCAGCTTCCCACAGGTAGGAGGATAGTCACACACCTTCCCTGAAGAGGCAGCTAAGCAAACAAGCAGCTTTCCACAGCTGCGATTTCAACACTAACGCCAGAACCGCAAGAACATACTATTGCTGTAACTGTGCTTCGATTTTAATAGGATTTCTAGATATAATTGAGCACTAACACCACAGAAGCCAAACACCACCTCCTGGGCTGTCGAAGTCCTCGCTCGATGCTGTGACAGCGCACAGACGGGGAGGTTTTTCAGCTGCAGGCTGACCCGAGGACACAAAACGAGTCGGCAGAAACCGCGGCTACCTCGGAATCGCTTCTCAGGCTAAAATTCACGTTTCACGGAGAACATGAAGCCGTTCCCCTGCTTGTAGACGCCTAACCCCCACCCAGAGCATCGCAGTCAAACCAAAGGAAACAAGGTTCGTTTTTCGGAGTTCAGCGTAAGAGATGTAAAGGCGGCGGAGGCGGCAGAGCCTCTCTGGTGGCTGCCACAACACAAATGCAAGCGGCCCAGCCCCGCCAGCGCCATTTTAGATAAAGCGAAACCGAGAGCCGAGGACTCCTCGCTCCCCCTACCCGCCGTCCACCCCCCATTTTCTGATCGGCGCTGTCGGCGGCTGGGCTCAGCCGCCGGGGAGGGAAGCGCCGCCCGCCCGCCGCAGCCCCGGCCCCCGAGAGAGCTCTGTCACTCAGTCCGCCCGCCCGCCCCGCCGACAGCGCCGCCGCCCGACCGGCGCCGCCCAGCGCTAACGGCGGCCGCCGGCTCCGGCCGCGCTTCCCCTCAGCCCCTTCCCAGCCCCCTTCCGGGCCGTCCACCAGCCCCTCCTGGGCGGGGCGGCCGCGGGACCCGCTGTCGTTCCCCCCCCCACCGCCCTACCCGGTGCGGAGGGGAAGCGCCGGCTCCTCCTGGGAGCGCGCCCCGCTCCCCCATCGGGCCCCACCAGCAACAGCCAGTTAACAGGCAGGCGACGTAGTGCAGCCCCGCGCATCCGGCCTCAGCCCGGGCGGCCGCCGCTCACCTCGCCTCGTCATCTGCAGCCGGAGCCGCGCCCCGTTCCTCCGAACAGCCTCCGTTCCCGGAGTGGCGGCGGCGGCGGCGCTTAGAGCACCGCCCCCTTCCGCTCCGCCAGGCGCCACCTTCCCCTCTTGGGGGAAAATGCGCCACCAGCGCCCCAGCGCGCAGGCGCCTTCCCCGCCCCCTCTGCTCATTAGCATTCGACGAGGGCCCCGTCCCCCAGCGGCGGCCGCGCGCGGTGCACCCTGGGAATTGTAGTCCACCTCCCCGTGCCGAACCGCTTCCCGAGGCGGGAGCAGCGGCAAGTGAGAACTGCGCCACCCATGAGCACTCTGGGCGCCGAGCCTCAGTTTCCATAGAAGTGGAGAAAAATGATGTCAGTATTTCCGATGCGGTGGCCAATGGGGATGAGGAAAGGGCGGGCTCTGCAGACCGGGGCCCAATGGAGGAGGCGGGGAGAGGGGCGTGCCCCGGCCCGTCCGTCAGTCAGTCAGTCAGTCGGTGTGGGAGGGGGAGGGGGACCGAGAGGTTCCGAGCCGAGCAGTCGCCGCCGCCGCCGCCACTGCCGGGGCCGCGCTGGACGGATCGGCCCCGCCGCGCGGAGCCGCCACGAGTAGAGCCGTTGCCGGAGCGTTGAACGGGGGCTGAGGCCGGCCGAAGGGGGCCCGGAGCTGAGGGGAGGCTTCGCCCCGTTCCCTTCCTCTCCCCCCCCGCCTCGGGTCGGGGGAGTAGCGGGCGGGCGCCGCGGAACAAAGGTAACGGCACCGAGGCGGAGAAAGGAGCCCCCCGGCCCCGTCGCCGGCGGGTGGGGAGGCGGCGCGGGGCCCCCGGGAGGGGGCGCGGGGCCGGGCGGCGGCGGCGGGGAGTGCGTGCGGGGGGGAGGGGGGCGGTTGTTTTTCTCCTCGCAGCGAGACTGCGGCGGGACTCGCCGATCCTCCTTCTCTTCCCCCCCCCCCCCCCCCAAACACCCAGCGGCGGGGCGGGGAGGGAGGGGGATCGGGTGCCGCCTGCGTGCAGGAGGGACTGGCGGCTTCTCCAGCCCCCTCCGCCGGGAAGGGGACGGAGCCCCCTCCTCCACACACACACACACGCTCCGTGTCCCCGCCGAGCAGGTCGGGCCCCTTTCTCCCCGCCCCCCCCCCCTTCCCTCCCTCCCTCTCTCTCTCCCCATCCCCGCTGCCTCTTTTCTTCTTCTTCCTTTTCTTCCCCTTCGCCGCCTCCCTCCTGCCCGCCCTCCCTCCCTCCCCCCGCCCGGACCCGCTGCGCCCAGCCGGGGAGTTGCGGCTGTTGCTGCTGAAACTCCTGCCGCGGAGTCAGCGCTTTCCTTTATTTGAGGGGGGGCGAGGAGGAGGAGGAGGAGCCGCCGCGATCCGGAGCCGCAGCCCCTACAAAAGCGTGTGTGTGTGTGTGTGTGTGTGTGTGGCGGGGGGGGGGGGGGTTTGCTACCGACACCCCGCTCCCCTGCCGCGCACACGGGCGCTCTTCCTCGTACAATGGAGGAAGAGCCTCCCTTGCTCTCTCCTCCTTTCCTCTCTCCGGCTCCCCGCGGTAAAGTGGGGACGGGGGGGTGTCCCGAGGGCTGGGACCCCCGCGGGTCCTCTCCAGCCGCTTGGTGCCTGGGGAGGGGGCGCTGCGCCCCGGGGAGGCGGCCGGAGAAGCCGGTCCCCCCCCTCGCGGCAGCCGGAGAGGCTGAGGGTGGGTTGTTGTTGTGGCAAGTTTCTCCTCCTCTGACAGAAATGGCGTCAATAGCAGCGAGTGTAGGGGAAGCCGCGGTGCGTGGGAGCTGGAGGGGAAGCAGTGGCCGAGGAAAGAGGGGAGGGGGTTAACTGGGGAGAAAGGGGGGATCCGGGGAAGGAAAAGGGGAGTTTCGTGAGGAGCCCGGCGCCCCCACCCCGATCCCTGCCTCCCCTCCCCCCGCCCGGTGCGAGCGGCTGGTGCGGTGCCTTAGCGCTTTGTTTTAAATTCCAGGTCCAGCCTCGGCCGCTCAGCCCCTATCGAGGCTTTTACCGCAGCCTGAGCTCATCATGAAGGTAAAACACTCGCTTGTGCGGCTGGGAGGGGAAAGAAGGGAGGGTTGCATGAAGAAATGCTGTCCTATCTGTCAGTCCATCTGTCCCGACCCCGGTGCGGGGCTCGGTGCTGGTGCAGATCCAGACTGCGGGCTGCTTCGCCCTCACTGCTGTGTTTCGGTGCCTTAGCTCGCTTGCTGGCGACGGGGCAGACTTTGCTCCGCCGCGTTATGCTGAGGGAAACTGTAAGTTCGCTGAGCGGGGGTTGTTCTCCTTCAGAAACATTGTTTGTAGGAGAATAAGGACATGGCTGCCTGGGCTGAGCTTGCTTCATGGAGGAGCAGGGGACAGTCACCCTGCTTGAGAAAGTAACGTTGCAGGGGATATGCTGGCTATACAACCGTGTTTACTTGAATAGAGGTTGCACGGTAGATTTACTTACTTTCTATTTGTTAATAGGAGTTTTGTTGAATGAATAATCTTGATGTGATCAGGGAGGGTGCATGTAGGAGATTCTCTGCAGTGAAGTGATGGCCGTAAGGTGCAGAAAGATTTTCAAACAGGTTCTGATTTTCTTCTTGGTGCTGTATAGTATTCACATACCTCATTGTTGCTTGGTTTCCTTCTTTTAGATCTTTCTAGGCTATTTATTTTCAATATATTATGCAAGTTTTGTAAAAAAAAAATCACATCGGTATGTGGCAAAGATCTGTGTACCTAAAAGTAGTTTTTAACAGCCGAGCTTGCTATTTTTTTTATCATTTTGCTGATGATGTCTTGTTCAAACTGCCGTTTATGTTACCGTGACCCCCATGTAATTTAGTTCCCAGTCCTGCTGGGTTGCAGTAAATCTCACTTCAAAATACTGTAAATCTTATAAAAAATAATTATTACAAACCTATGATAACATCATCGCTTTGATATTCATGAATCAAAAAGAGAAGTCTGTGTGTGGGGTGTTGCACGATCAGAGTTGTGCCTGCTGTCTGTGAATGAGTATTATGTAAAATGTGTACTTAGTACTATATTCACTGCTGGAAACGGTAAATGATATGGACTGTGTTAATTTCTAGATTGATCTGAGTTGCTGAGCAGCAAACAGTCTTTCTGTATAGCTGTTAAAGGTTTATCGTGGTTTTTTTAGTTTGGTGACTTAACAGTATCTTTTAAAAAATCATGTTTTAATTGCTCTCCCTATGATCTTTCTTTAACAAGTGTAAGATTTATAATACTGCACGTCTTTCTTATTAAAAGTAAACTATTTATGAATCTATAACAACAGGCTGATGAAGTAGTATGATACAGAGCTTTCCAAATGTGGCTCATTGCCTGGTGGGGATTCAGGAGATGGAAGCAAGAGAAATAGGAGGCAGTATA
Organism: Numenius arquata; assembly: GCF_964106895.1. Taxonomy (NCBI): domain Eukaryota; kingdom Metazoa; phylum Chordata; class Aves; order Charadriiformes; family Scolopacidae; genus Numenius; species Numenius arquata. The sequence continues at coordinate 24,176,348 of NC_133577.1, read as the reverse complement.
GGGAGCTGTTTTCCCCCAGAAGGAAAAACACTTATTTAAATGACAGCTAAATTTACATACATTTCTAATATTCTTTTTCCATGTAAACAAATCTTACTGTTACCATAGAGATTAGGTTCAGATACTGTGGTTACAGAGCCATATAAATATGTAGATAGACAGTTGGGAGGATGAGGAGGTCGGATCACAAGTGGAATGCAAAGTGATCTGTGAAATAGTGATAGAGACCCAATTAGGCTGAATTGAACATATAACAAATGTCTAAATTTAAAGTAGCAGGCACAGAAACTTGTTAATAGAGCCATATTAAAAAAAAAAAAAAAAAAAAAAAAAAAAGCTTCCAGCTTATTCCTCAATAAGATTTGTGCAACTATTGCATTTTTATTTATTTTTTGAGTCTGGATTAATTCTGCCAGGGTGTTCATGTTAAGTTTAAGTCTGCAATTTTTGCAACTTGTGTGTGTGTGTGTAGTGTAAACTTACATATGCTTGAGAGAACTCCCAGTACTTTTATTTACTGTGCCCTGTCATATTAAGTGAGGTTAATCTGTAAGTCATTACATTGAAGCTTCAGTTATTACAGGGAAGCTTTTAACAGAATCGTAGCTCAACAGAAATTTCTAGGATTCAACAGTCTAACCAAGACTGGTTTTTTTTAAGATTTTAGGAGTAATACAGTGCATCAGTCTTTCTGCCTGGCTTAAGTTTGTAATTTGTTCTCTAAGTTTAGAAGGATACACGTTAGTCCAAGAAGCAGCAGTAAGGGGAAGTGCTTAAGAAAAATATTAGCTTTCTGTTTGTATCACCACAAGGTAACATTGACTATAGTAGATCAAGATACTGTTTAAATATGACTGTGTATTTGTGTGCATTTATTTATTTTGTAGGTTATTGAGACTATGCCCCAAGGACACTTTAGCATGTAGAGGATTTAATGCTTTAAGGCCTAGTCTTACTTTAAGTCTGCTGACTGCAGACTTGCTGCTGACTGCACGATTGAGGCCTCTGTTTTAATTTATGCCTTGGTCATTCTTTCAGGTGCAGAGGGTTGTGTATTCCAGTGCATAGAGCTTTAGAACTGGATTTCTTGCTGGTATCTTTGTCTCTTTGGGTGAACTTGAACAACTCATTTAGTTTTACTCATTTTTCCCATCTTTGTAGTACGGATAGAATGTTTATCATTCTTTATAAAACACAGTGAGGTCTATTTAGGTAGGGAGCCAAGTCGTATTGATAGAAAGATGTAAGTCACTCATGCTCTTGCATTTTGGAACCCTCTGAGACAAGAGAGGTGTGCTGCCTGCTAAGAGATTACCACCTCCAAAGCTGTTGGCGTAATTGCTGTCCCCACAATAACCCAACTTAATCCAAGTAAATAAAGTCCCTTGTATAAACTAGTAACTTTAGCCTATTAAGCAGTCTTCCCATGAACTGCAAAGAACACTTCAAGGCAGTCTTGAAATCCTGAAATGTGTCTTACAAGAACTATTGAAGTCTTCACATAATTGTGCTTGTTATTGTGATGTTCTACTAAATCAGGCTTTTTGCTGTGTTGAATGACCTCTGATAGTCGTTAGTACAGTTGTACAGGTAATGGCTGGGGTGATTGATATGTTGTAGTGAAGCTTGTTTGTTTGTTTGTTTAACTTAGGCACCTTCTGCATAAGGTCTTTTTGCATTAAGTATGCTTCAGAAGTATGTAGAATCTGTTTGATTATTTAAAAACTAATTGCATGCCATCAAATTACTACCTACTAAGTAGGTAGCAATATATATATAAAAACATTATTATAGTTTGTTTTTATTTTTTCCCCAAAGTCAGGAAATTAACTCCAGGAAAGCAGAGTCTCTGCTTTTAAAGAAAGAAATAAACACAAGCTCAGTTTCACCAATGATTTGTACTAAGAACTACTGTAAATGCTCCTGAGATTTTTAATATATATCATGGTGCGTGCTCGATATTTGAATATGTGAATGAGGGTAATATACCCACAGTAGTTAAAAAGTTCACTGCTGACTGGAGATAAAAATAGCGGATATCCTAGAAGCTAGAGCAATGCAGTATGAATTAAGTGATCTGAAATGATTGTTTAAGTGTCTTGATGCTATTTGCATGTTAATATTTTTCAGTTTGTATAATATGAAATACTTGATGGTTGTAGATATTTCTGTTTGGTAGCCCTAGGTGTTCCTGAGTGCTCACTCAAAGCTGCCACACTGACAAATAAGGGTAGCCATGTGTACAGTTTATGGTGGATTTTTGTTTTGTTTCAGTTTCGTTCATCTTGAATTTACATTTTGGTTTCAGTAGTCTTTCCTAGTGACGTCTCTAGCTCCCCACAGAGATCACTGGTTCACACTGATGCTGTGACTGCTTTCCCTTAAAGGCCATCAACCTGTTGCTCGTATTCTCTGCCAGTATGGCAGGGGACAAAAGTGAAATATCCAGTAAACTTTTCAGTCACTAATTTCCAACTTTGAGAACAAGTCAGCTGAAAGTCCTATTGCTCTTATGCAGGCTGGAAACTAGTCATGGAATGTAGTGACCTTTCACTTTCTGGTTAACTATTTGAATTACAGCAGAAATGGAGATCATAGAGGAAGAGTACCATTAGAGTAGTTTTTATGCTGGAGGTACAAGATCAGGTAAGTCTTAAGAGGTGGTTTCCCCTGTCATTTGTTTTTGCATTGTGAAAAATCATTTTCTTAAATTCCGGTTTGAACAAGTGATCAGAGGCAGTTATTGACTTCCTCATGCTTGCACAATTATGTAGATAGGAAAGCAAACACTACTTGCACCAAGCAATTACAAGTCATGTTGGAGTAATCTGTGTTATTTTGAAATTGGTTATTTGCACTTTTGAAATGCCAAACTTGGTATATTTTACAGTGGCTAAACAACATGGAAGTCTTGAACTCAAATCTGCACCTGTAGTATGTGACTGTTCAATAGTTGAGTGTCTTGATAAGGACTCAAAGTTAATTAGACCACTTAGTGGAAAAAAGACTGCATTAGACTTGAGAAGACTAAAGTTGTAATAAACTATGAACATCAGAAAAGTTAAGTTGCCTGTATTATTATGTTCAAAATGGGTGAAGGATTTTTGGATCAACACACTCACAGCAGCATGACTATTGTATCAGGATATTGTCTAAGAAAAATGTTGGTAGACAGAATAATGAATATGCGTATCTTCGCTAGAACACTTTGAGGTGGTTATTCAGTTTACTTTGTAATCTGAAACAAGTATTGTATACATGTAGTGCAGAAGCATGCTGTGATGCACATTGTGTGTGTCTGTTTTCAAAGAAATTCTGCGTTGTAGTTGAGAAGTCTTTCAAAACAAAATGCAATGGTTTTGAGTATTAAGCTTTACAATCACTGTCAAATACTTAACCTGAGTGCTTCACTGGTTATGTAAACTAAAAAAAAAAAAAGGCTGACTTCGAGGAAGGTGGAAATCATACTGTTATCACAAATTAGTTTCAAATTTTTGTTTAAATCCTACAGATACACACTTTTTCCTTAGAAATATATGTGTTTATAATAGGATGAAGACTAAAAATAAAGGGAGTTTGAGTTTAACTCATTTGAAAAATGTGACAAATTTTGTAGAAAAACTTAGAGATGAAATTTACTTGGCACCCTAATGTGATACAGAGACATCCAAATGCTAGATCATTTGTCAGTTTGTACTTACTTAAAAGTAGTTAACCTGTTGTGAAATGCTATAGTAGGTTCTCTGCAGTTCTACTTACCATTGTAGGCACTTCATCTGTTTTTACAGAAACGTACAAAACTGAATAAACAGGGATTTTGAACTGTTTTTGCTTTAAATATGATTCAGGTCACAGTTGAGAAATGTTGGTAAGTCAGGGCTTGTATAGCTGCTTGTTCTTTAGCTGGTGTGCTTCGGTAACAAATGCTTCTTTTCTGCCTTTCCTATGTATGTAGCACTTTCAGTGTTTTCTAGTTACTGGGCTTACTACCATTCACTGGATATTTGTTTGTGTGTGTGTGGAATGGATTTTTAAAGACTTCTAGAAGATTTCAAAAAGCCTATAGGGAACTAAGGAAAATTGTTTAGCCCTATGCATAAACTAAATTTTAGTGATTTAACATGTATTTTAATAATTATTTTAAAAGGTTTGATGGAAAGTCATAAATCTGAGTGGTTGGGTTTTTTTTTTTTTTGTTAACATGGGGTGACGAGATAAGGGGATATTTTGAGGAATTCAAGTATGGAAAGACAGCAAGCCACTTTGATATTCTGTACTTGACAAGACATCTATTTTCCTTCTAAAGATTAGTTTGAACCAGGGAAGAAATTCAATAAAGCACTATTGTGCTTTGGGTTTTTGTTTTGTTTTGGGTTTTGTTTTTTTTTTTGGTTTTTTTTTTTGGCTTGGAAGGCAGTATATAAAGCAGTCATGACCTGTTTAGCAAGAAGTGTTTATAAGCAAGCTCTGGAAAGGCAGCTGTGTGAGACTGTCAGAGCAGGGCGGTGGAGGGTGTTGCTGAGTTACCTGTAGGGAACTAGGACTGAGGTGACCCACGTGCTTTATGTGTGACCACTGCATTACAGAGACTTCCTTAGTGAGTGTATATTAATTAAGTGAATGTGGAGTACTGTTTTGGGGTTTCCTGAAACTGTGGGGGAGCACTATGAAGAAGATTTTTCTTAAAAGCTAAGCAGAAACATTATACTACCTAACTATGAGAAGGCATTTTTCTTACTGTGAGCAAAAGCAGTAGTCATCTCCAGTTAATCTGGAGTTACTTGCTCCCATTGCTGTTGTCTTTGAGCCTGTATGTTTTCTGGAGCGAAGAGGGTAGTCAATATGCCAAAAGCATCCAGAACTCCCAAATTATGTAGTCTTTGATGGTGGCTTCAGCAGACCACCTTAAGGAGTACACTATTTAGAGACAGTGTTCATCAGTTGTTGTCGCATGGCAGATCACCCAGGTTGGACTACCCGGTGAATAACACTGCTCTTGGGCAGAAGAGCGAGTTTGCTGTTCTTCTCATTGTTTAATCAGTTGGTTTGTCCTCCCAACAACCTACAGCAAAGGATTTGGTTTCATAAGTAGTTTGTCAAATTAAGCTTGTATGGTCATGGAAGAATAGCAGTCTTGTCTCCTTCTTCCACTCCTAGCTGCTTATTTTGTTGTCTTTTGTGCCTGCAGTACATTTGTGTGGTGCCAGGGTGGACTGAATCAAACTGAAATTAACTCAACAACAATCAAATATATAAACTCTCCAGTTGCAGCTAGTCCTTGACCTGGCTGATCCCTACCATTGGGATGGAGGAAGGAAGGAGAGGAAAGCAGAAGTGCACTGGACTGATTTGAATTGGTTTAAACTTCTGAACACACCTTCTTCTCCGTCTCTCTGCCAAGTTAGCAGTTTGCAGTCATTAGGCTAAACATTTTGTAAACACTCTGCATGTGAAATTGCCAGAGGTTTTTCTAGGCTTGCTTACTAGCTGGAACACTGCACTTTTCTATAGGTTTGAAGTCCATGTTTTCTAGAAGGCGTTGAGTGAAAAGATTAAATGGAATTGATGATGTGCCTTTAAGATGATGAATAAAATTTAGTTTTTAATAGGATAAACGTTGATTTCAAGTTCAAAAGATGGAGAGATTTAAAGAAGAGATAGCATTAGACACAAAAAAGAATGTATTTTAAGTAACTGTGCAGTGTTTTCGTCTTCTTTATGGGGATTTCATGCCTATTTTCCTCCAGTATTGGACAATATAAAAGACATTAAAGCTTGAATTCATTCCTTTACTTACAGATTACTACTGCAGCTTTTACATTCCTAAAATTCAAGTAGTACAAAAGATGATGTTACCTCATGATGGGCAGTATTGGATGCATGGGCTGGAACCTGCAGAGTCACACTTCAAATATATTCTACTATTCTTGATCCATCTTGGAACTGGGCTGCCAAGGCTGCTGTTTCAACTGTGTTCCCTGGAATAATTTAACATTAAATTGCAGAAAGCATTAGTATGTATATTAGATGTATGTCTGCAGTAATTAATTTTTTCTTTGTTGGTAATTCTTTGGCTGTTGAGCTAATATTCTGATTTCAGTTTACTTTGCCTGATGGCAGCCAAAATGTTTGGACTGATAAGTTAAACATACTTCACTGTATTAAAATAAATCTCTTACTTCATACATTGACTTTTCTTGGATAATAGACAGTGTATATTTATATATATACCTACTCTGGTGTAAGGTGATTAATGTTTTTAGAGGCAAGTAAAATGCACTAGTTGCTTTTGTTACATTCTATATAGTAAGAAAAACTGTCTTTTGATGACAGGGTAATAATAGTATATCACTGATCGAGAGATAGGTGCATGTCCCCCTGTGACAGACTTTTTTCACTGTAATGTACATGGCATCGGTAGCGTCTAGATAACAACTCAAGTGGTAGTAAAGTTGTTCAGTAAAGTTATACTTACTTTATTTTGTATTAAAATAGAGAACAATCCTACCTGATTCTGACTGGAATAACTTGTTGTGCAACAGCACTTAACATTTGAAATGGTGTAATAAAATCTTAATTATGGTCTAACAATAAATATCAAACATAGCATCTATTATGTGGAATAAAAATCACTCATGATACTTAAGCTGGCCTGATCAAGTTTCTCTAATTGTGTATATTGTATTTACTTAGTTGGAATTCTCAGGAAGCAAATCAGCTTTTATGATCTTCATAGAAATATATTTAGAAAAAAAAAAATTAAAAAAAAAAAAAAAAAAAAAAGATGATGATATGCTTCAGATGCTTGATTCCAGACATATCCAGATGCAGTTCCAGAACTTTGCTGTCTTATTGCTGCAGCTGGATGATATCCTTACTGTGCTTTCTCAGAATTAAACTTGGGAAGAAAAAAATTACACTGCAATACTTGAATGCCATCTGCAAATGGGACTACCCATTGTTTACAGGAAAACTCCTTAGTCTTAAAGAAACTGCAACGTCTTTTCTATTGTCTGGCAGTTTCTTTTACTACAGCTTTTGTGCCCACTGAAACGACATTCCAGCCAAGTACAGGAACAAGTATCTGGGCACACGTCAACATCTTAGAAGGGCCAGCGTGAACTCTTTAGCCGAGTATTCTGCTTCTAGCAGTGGTGTGATGCACAATATTTCTGTGAATGCAAATATTACAGTGGGTTGATTAGTCATATGGTAGTATTGGAAGATTAAGTTTATTCTTTAAGATGTGTATTTCAAAATTTCTCTTCAGTTGTCATTTTAGGCTTAGGGAAACAATGTTGATTGTAAAAATATATTTAATTAGAATTTCATTGACACATGTAGTTGATACTGTAACCTGCTGATTTGACGGAGACGATATTTTATTGATAGGCATTGTGAGAATGCTGTGTTGTCTTGGGTACCGAAGGCCTCTTGGGGTGCCTCTTGTTGGGCTTTTCAGAACAGAATGAGGTTTAATGTGGAAAGTAACAGTAGAATTGTTGATGTGCAGAAAGCTATCAAATAAAACTTGGATAGATTTTTTTCTCTTTCACTTTAGTAATCCAAATGTTACTTTTTGAAAAGAGGCTAAAAAAAATGAAGGTTTTAGGGTAAGAGGCTTAAAGACTTTTAAGAAAAAAAATGGGTTTTACAGAATAGCTTCAGCACACTTGAAAGCAGTGAATAGAGTCTTACATCACCTATGCAACTTCAAAAATTTTCATATCTGTTCTTTAATATGTTGAAGAGTTTTGTGGAATCAGAGCAAGGATCGTTCCTTAAATAGCCACTCCCTGGAAATGGCTGCCATTAGTCACAGGCTAAGCCAGCTGAAGATGTTTTGGAAACAGGTGCAGCAATGAGTAGCCAAAGAAACTGAAGCATTCTGGGTAGTTAAATTGGATAAAAGGTATGAAACAAGTACTGTAGGTCCTTTAATTCCTTAACCTTTGAAAGGTAACCTAGCTGACTACTGGCTGCTCGTGTATTGTTCTTATTCCCTATAGTACTGTGGTGGCACTTTTACTTTCTGTGTAACACACATCTAAAATATGTTAAACTTAATAATTATGCAGCACTTGACAAATCTCCTCTTAAATTCATCTTCAACTGGTTATTTCTCTTTTCTTAATATCTGTTTTACTTTTAATGCTTGCATTCTTGGTTTGCTATGGGTATTTTCTGATGGAAAGTTCTTGAAAGGGTTTTCAAATAGTAGAACTTAGTTCAACAGGAAAAGCTTATATCTCTTCTTTGGATAATTGCCATATTGATTATATTTAGCTTTTTTACCCCAAACCTTTCACAAACTTAAAGCTTAAATACTATCTCTTACATTTAGGTAGAGAAGAGCTCTGGAAGGCAAATGCTGTTGTGGAGAGGAATAAAAAAGAGAAATTATGAATTTTCTTGTAATACCCTTGCTACTGACCATGCAGGAATATTTGGTCAGTAGTCTCAGAAAATGTGTTCAGATGGGGGAGGAGTTTGTATGCGTGCTTATATTTGTTAGATTTCTACAAGTTATGGATTGTGTTCCTACAAGTTATGAAACTTGAAAAACTAGCTCATAGAAGAATATTCTTAAAGGAACACCGTAGCTTTTGAGGACAAATAGTAAAAACTATGGACTTAAGATTTCAGTCATAACTTTTTTTTTTAAATCCATGTAAAACTGTACTGAGTTACATATGACTTCTTTCAGAAGATATAGTGCTGGCATTTCTTTCTATTAATCTGTGGAGAGTGGGACATGCAGAAAAGCTGTTGGTTTTTTGCAACTTGTGGGATGGGGGAAGGAGTTACAATTTACTTAACAGTTTGAGGAACTGTCCGTCTGCAAGAAAAGGGCACTGTGAAAAAAATTGTCTATGTTTTTCTGGCAGAGGGCTACATCAGTGGAAATAAAATTTATTCAGTGGAATGTTCTGCCACAGCAGGACTCCCTAAATTTAATATCACCAATACTGGCTCAACTGGAAGTAGATTTGAGGTATGGATTGCATTGTGCTACGATTTGGGAAAGCAGCATTGTGAATTTTGTTGGATTAACTTCAGGTTTGCTTACTTGCTTCTTCTCTTGGGAAGCTTACATCTCAATGTTGTGCAGATACTTGTGCCAATATGGAAGTGGTCTGCTTGTCAAGAGTACAAAGCTCAGCGTGAATTATAACTTACTGTAGTTTTTTCAGGTAAATTACTCATTGTACTAATTTCTGTGCTGCCCTAGCTATCCAGTGTCCAGCTTAATTAAGGCATCTATATTCTGCAAGGATGTAGATATACCATATGTTAACAGTGGCCCAAGAGGTGCTGTTAAGAAAGCACCAGTAGATTTAACAAAGTAATGTGGGTTTTTTTTTTTTTATCTTTTTCCCCTCAGTCTCAGATAATTGGTTACGTGGATTATATAGCTGCAGTCTTAGCTGATCTACCCTTTGTTATTCTTGACTGGGAGCTTTCTGTAGTCTTAAGTAACCATTTTATAGTAGTGGTGGACTACTATAAAAAAGTAGTAGGTGGACTAAACAATTTGAATCTGTTTCAGTGCTTCTTGGATGCTTCTGCATAGTGGAAGTATGCATATAGTCTTGCTAATACTTCTCTTTAACCTTGCTTGTGTCTGACTCCAAAAACTGTCTTCTGAGTGTCTTTAATGCAGATGTTTTCAGCCAGTGATTTGCAGGTGCTGTGGGAGATCTGAAGATCTAATTAAGACAAGCAAACTTGTTGTTGATAGGCCTGTTCGTTATTCAGGGACCTATAGCCCCACTAGAATTTCGGGGGAAAATCAGTACATTGAAAAGTTTTTTTCAAACTTTGTCTAATGCAGCTGTCCTTTTGTCAATATATTTATTTGCATGCGTATGTTCCCCTTTTTGCACATATAAAAGTAGGCACCCTAAATTCCTATTTTTTTCCCATCCCCTTTTTTTCTTACTATGAGAAGAAGCTGAAGAATTTTTTTTACTATTTTGAAAGTTGTAATATCTTTTTTTTATACAGGAAGATATTATTTAGTTATATATTTGTATTGTAGTAGGACTTACAGGCAGTTCAAGGATGGTAACACTGTACTCCAAATGTCATAAAAGGATGCAGGTAAAGATGCATGCATAAAAAGCCTGAAGTACTACTCATGTTTTGCATGTGTGTAGTTATTGTATGCTATTTGTATCTTAACTAATGTAATTTTAAATAATTGTATTAGGAAGAAGAATCCTTTTCATAGGAAGCTTGGAGAGAAAAATCAATATTTACTTATTGTAAAAAGGAAGAAATATAGGAAAGGATAATCTGCAGGACACTGAAAAATATTTATAGAATGTATCATGCCAAATACATTGCAAAGAGACCAGTATAAATATATATATAAAGAATAATACTTCTAATATCTACTTTCTAAAATTTATGCTGCAAAAGTAATAGTGGTCAAGTTGACATGTATTTATATGCACCCTCCCCAAACATGTATGTATTTTAGTATCTAGAAATTATCTACAGTCCTTTAAAAGGTTCAGTTTGTTGGCTAGCTTGCCTTTGAGTTTAATTCCAGTTTTATATTCCTGATATATTAGCTGTTTCAATTGCATAATTGTGGCATAGGGAATTCCAGGAAAGCCAAATATAAGAGTTAACTATTTTTAAGCCAAAATACTGCACTTTTAGTGTATTAGTTGTTCTACCCAAATGAGATGTGTTTTGTTAGCTCTTGTGTAATGTTTCCCCCTGGAGACTAAAGAATAGCAGGTTACTGACTAGGAATAAAAGGGTAGTTTAGACCAGGAGCGAAGATCTGCCAAAATGTTCCAAATAAGGATTTGCTTATGGTAAAACCTAAGGAAAAGTCTATGGATTAGTGTACGCATCTAGTTGAATTCAAAGATTGTCCAAAACCCAAAACAAATGAAAAATGTTTGATTTTGGCTGGTTTGCGAAATGAGAATCTTAAAGTTATTGCTGGCACTGAGCTAGAAAAGAAGAAAGACTGTTGGTCTGTGTATGCTAAATCTGCTGAAGCCAGTGGAGAAATTTGAGGACAGTTCTGCAGAGTAAGTCACTGGAAAGCAAAGGAGAGCCTGCTTTGGCTGTTCTTAAGAGTGTCTTCAGGTTCTGTTACTTGTTTTTGGATCTTAGTGAATCTGAGATGAAAGCAACCTGTTTGGAAAAGCAAAAGGCAAGTTGGTGGGGAGAACAGAACTTTTTTTCCATAGGTAGGATATCTTTGTGCTATATGCTTTTTATTTAATATAGATTACTCTATTTCCACCAAGTCTGAATTTTGCAGAAGAAACTAGATTCCAGAGATGTAATTGACTGAAATTATCTTGTGCTGATATTTAGCCTTCCTTCAGTTGACATTTTTAATAGCAACGTCAGACTCTGTGAGGGAGGGAGGAAGTCTGCATAGCCATATTCCTTTAACTGTAGTGTGTCTTCGAGTGCGTGTGGTGTGTCAAACGGTGCCAGTGGGCTCCCCTGGTTAAATCTACACAAGACCATGAAACTATTAAAAGAATATGTTTTCTCGTATTTTGATCTCTTTGTCGTTATGGATTAAACTATTATGTATCAGGTTTTCTGGATCCAGTGTGTTTTAGAGTCTGCTGCTGCTGTTAAACTCAATGGAGTTAAGGTTTATTCTTCCCTGTGCAAGGCAATGACTTGTTCTGAGGAACCTTGCTTGTCTAGTTGTATGGTTCTGGAGAGGTTTCTTGTTCTACTGTAGATACCTGCTCCTCAAAGGCCTTTTAAAGGTTGTCTCAACACGGGGTCATTTCTTGGTACAAGTTCTCTGTAGTCCAGTCATTAAATGTCACACTTTCTGAAATGTCAAACCAAACATATTGTTATTTTTGACAGGACTCATCCCGTTTATAAACTGAATTAAGCTAAGTTTCTGTTTTGTGGGAAATTGTGAAATTTTTGAAATTCATCTTGAAATTAGTTCTCAGTTTAGGATTGGACTTCTTATTTTACAAAAACAGATTAATAAAAAAAAATCCACCTATTTTGGTTGGTTCTGTAATATAGTGGTAATGATGCTTTGCTGGTTTCCTACAAAACTCAACACAGTCTACTCATACAGAATGCTCAGTTGAATCAATATTTTTTCATCTGAAAAAATGTTTCACTGGAAAAGCTAATACCTGCTTTGTTTGCAAATAGTGTGCAGTGGATATAAAACTTAACATAAACTGTTTTTTTGAGTGCTATCCAAGTAGATTAGACTTTGAATACAAACTTGCATTTGACCTTGCATATACTCCACTACTGAAGTGCTTTCAGCCAGTTTAAAGCCACTTCAGGGATTTAGTAGAGATGTTGGACTGAGAGCCGTTTGTTAGATGCCTAGATCTGACTTGCATTCTGGGATGAAACTCAGTTTAGAGGATCATTTGAAGAAGAGATAGTTAACTTGATTATCTAGTTATTTTTAATTTTTTTTTTTTTAAATCAAGTAGCATGGTAAATGTCATCTTCCTCATCCAGATAGGGGCTTCATGCATTTAATTTTTAGAATTTGAAAAAAAAAGAAGTTAGAAATCTAGAGTGTGCAATGAGAAGGCAAATCTAGAAAATGCTATCACAGACACACATGAAGTGGTGGGGAAGAGGAATATTCTCTAGTTTTTGAAATTTCTGTATTTTTTTTGCAAGAGCCTTACAGATTCTAAACTATGATTATGGAGTACTGCTTCATATTGTAGTTTGAGGCAGACCGCCAGGTTAGCCATTGATTTTTTCCTCTTCTACTTTGTTAACTCTGGTGTTTGACTTTACAGTGAAATGATTCAACTCACTAAAGTGGAAGCAAAAGTAACAGAAACAAATAGCTATTTGTTGAATTGATGAGTGGAATCACTTTAGCCTTTAATCAAAGGCGTACCAGAACTGATGCAAAAGGGAGGATGGGCAGGGTCATGTAGATTTGAGTTTGGAGAGCCAAGACCTTCCCCTTTTACACTTGTGAGTTGTTAATTCAACTCACAAAAGAAACCTGAAAGAGCACACACCATCTCTTTAACTCTTGGTGGTGATCCTGTAGCCATCACCTCTGCCCTCCAGTTTCAGAAATTAAGAACTACTGTTGCCAGTAGGTAGTGTCTGGCACCAGCTTTGATTGTTTAAACCCATTTTATTTTATTTATTTCTGATGGTGGCCTTTTTTTTCCTGTTGTTGTTTTCTGCAGGTAGACAGATCTTAGAATATTTATCCTAGCATTCCTGAATTGGTTTAACCCTTTTTACTAGATGGATTTTCTAACTTTGCATAACAGTTCAAACTGCATCCTGATGATCGTTCAAAGTTACAAGGGGAAAAAAAAGTAAATGAATGTGACTTGCATTCAGAACAGTTCTGTTTGATTAGATTTCTAGCATAAAGAAGCCATAAACTTATTTTTGGACCAGTTAGGTCTTAAAGCACTTAAGTTTTTAGAAGTTTTCTGACTGTTCTGTAGCGTTCAGGGCTGTTGTGATAGCTTCTTGCTATTAATTTTGTCAGCTCATACAGGTCTACTCAAGACATTCATATTTTGATTCTTATGCGATAGTTGAATATTTTAGGTTGTGAATACAGCAAAAACTTTGTATGTTAGTAATTTCTCACTTAAAATCAGATTCTTTTTTTCTTTAAATAGCCCACATTTTTCTTCTTCCCCTCCTGAATTTAACTAAAGGGCCTATTCCATCTGCTCCTTTTAACAGATAAAGTATTATGAATATTGCCATTTCAGAAATCTAATAAGCAACTGTATTAACTACGAGCCATGTTACCAGGTTTTTTGTAAGTACTAAGAAAAATGCATTATGAAATCCTAATCCATTATAATGGGATGCCTTTGAGGCTAAAAAACCACAGCTGTAATAGCCACAAGATTGCAGGATTTCAGAGCAATGAATATGAGGACAAGGCAGCCAGCTTTGGCCTAGATAATTTGTTGAAGAGGAAGTGGGGACTGACTGCAACAGTTGAGCTTTTAAAACTAAAGAAGCGAACAGATTGTTGCTGAGCGCAATTGTGTACAGTGTATTTTTAAAATTAGTATTATGATAAGTAAGTTGAGCCCTAACCAGAGATGAAACCATGTGCATACTTCCTGTCTGTCTGAGACATCGCACAAGTGCCTGGGGGTGGAAGAATGAGTTTAAACACACATCAGCATATATCAGAAGTGGTAAAGCTGGTATTTCTTTTGCTGGAAAAGGATAGAGTGGTTTTCTTGATCAATTGGCTGTTTAGTACATGGGGTAATTCACAGAATCTTGAAAAGCACAGATAACTCTTCAGAAGTCTTTCCTGTTCTGTAGCTGCCTTTATCACAATATTTTGTTTTAATTGTGTGAGTTCCTCGTTGATACAGAGTTTGAGTGTGAATACCTATAGCCAGATTAGGCTTAGTCTGAACTACTCCTTCGAATTTTGCTTGATCATTCCTTTAACGTGTATTTAGTAAAACTGTTGATTTAAAGCCTCAAAGAGATGGAATATTTATTTCATCCCTTATGATCTCTTCAAGTAAGTAGTTTCACATTATATTAACATCCTTTTTTTTAAATCTATAAGATCTGTTCATCCTGAAGCCATGGGCTTTTTTAATGCCCTAGACTGCATGATTAAACAATTTTGCAGCATTGCTTCTTTCCTACGCAATGAAAGAGCACTTCAGCCTGGTGCTAAAGGCCAAATCCAGTGAAGGACTGTAGCTGGCTAAACTGTGGGTGTTTGTGATACTTCTCAGTATGAGCGAGGGCACTGCATAAGTCTCCTTTGTATTATGAACATGCAGGTATCTGGCACTGAAAGCTCTGTCTGCTGGGCAGAAAGAGAATTAGCCAGGTAGGAGTACTTTATGAAGTAGGGTAGGATGTGTTGGATGGTTAGCATAGGACTTATGCGCAAGCACCTATGACTCGTTCAGGCATCCCATTTCCTTTAAGGTGGTTCATGTCACAGATTTGCATTAGTCCGGATCCTCTGGAGGACTGAGCTGGGTGCTTTATTCAATAAAGCAAGATTCCCAGGGCACAGAATCCAGGACTTCACACTAGCTGCCTTTTAATCTGAGGTTTTAGTGTCTGGGATTGAAGACGGCTAACAGGCTGAACTGGGGAGCCATCAGCAGTCAGCACACTTGCTAGAGTTTCATGGTATGGTATGTGCCGCATTAACAGTTCACTGCTATTGAAAATGGAACATGCTGCATGCTATTTCCTCCTCCCCTGGGGGGCAGTTCTTGGGGAAAAACAGCCAAAAAATAAATGGAACATGAGGCAACGTCATAGTTGTGCCAAAAAGGCACAATGCTGGAATGTTAAACTATTACTTGAAAATTGTGTGAAATAATCTGTTTGCTGCTTTCGGGATCAGTTAGGCCATACCTGTGTCCATTTTCAGACACCAGCTTGAAGAAATATGTGAGGTAATCAGATCAAACTCCAAACAACAACAATTAGAAATACAGGGTGTCTTAAAACTATGGCCTATAGATAAAATTTATACAATAACTTGTTTCTTTGGGGTTTTTTTGTGGTGTTTTTTTTTTTATTTATTTTAGAGATGAGATTACTCTTAAGGAGTTGCATCTCTTGAAGGCTGTAAAGCAGAAGCACTCCATGTGCAGTATTGATAAGAAATAACAGCAGCAAGGAATATTTAGATGAGATCTTATGGAAAACTGTGTAAGCACTGGAATATATTGCGTGCAGTGTGTGTGGAATATTCACTCCACAATTCAAGGAATGACCTTGATAACTTTTTATGTATAATTAAGTTTTTGTTTGTTTTTCCCAGGAATCTCATCCATCCTAATTGTATCTTTGATAAATTGGTTATATTAAGTTATTTCAGTCTCTATGTAGGTATTTTCTGAACTCATTTTCATAGTTCTTTCTGAACATTTTGTCCCCAGCAGTTTTACACTGAATGACCAGGCAGCAGTTGAGGGATCACAGCAGAGTTAAAAATCCCCTCTCCTGTCTAAAATTTCTTGTGCTGCTGTATGACGTTAGCCGCTTTCTACTACTGTGCTTTTGGTAGACTCTCGTGTACAGTTGGATATCTGCTACAGACACATTCTGTCTCTAGAACCACAATGCACATGTTCTTAGTTCCTGAATGCTTAGATTTGTGCACAGCTTTGATGTGTTCTGCTTAATTTACTAAATAATCTGTCTTTAGGAGGGATTGATTCTTAATAAGAAAAATGCTGTATTTTTACTTTGCTTTGTGTTTACATTTTTTTGTTTCATACTGGTTGACCGTTGCATGTAGCTTTGATGTACTTTTGGTACTCCCCCAGTGTTCTCCCTGTTGTTCTCCTAGTTAGCAACAGTGGCGAAAAACAAATCCGAAGGCTATACGTGATTTTTTTACCAGAGTAATCACATAATTTAATGTGTTACTCTGATATATTTTTAATGTGATATTAAAAAAGTCCTTTATATTAAATTACAGATCAGCTACAGTCATGCTTTCATACAAATATACAAAATAACATCTTAAATGCTTAGAATTTCAGAATATAAATTTATCAATACATGTTTAAACATTATAAGACTAAGAAAATAATAGCTGTAGTTAGTGAATTGACTTGGGTCAATGTTTCAGAAATCTCATTCTGCTGTGAGGTTTTGAAATTAGTATGTCATCCCTTCTGCTTTCCATTTCTGTTCTAATCTAGGAATAAAAAGAAATCCTCCCCCCTTTTCCTTCCCAATAATTAGTTTAGAAAGTGTTGTACTACGTATGGAAATAAACCAAGACAAGAAATTTTGTATTTGCAGAAAAGGCAATGGTTTACGGTTTGTTTTGGTTTTGTTTTTCAAGGTTCAGTTTCTCAGCTTGGTATGAATTTGCTTCTGAAGTTCTACACAATAGAAAATATTTTTAAAAATAGATTATAATAAACAAAAACTTAATATGCTACAATTTCAGTAAAAAAACCCCAACGTTCTGAGATAGTGATCTGATTTTCATTTCTATTCACTGTTCCTGTTCTTGCTATCAGCTTTAGTATCTAAAACACTGTTATTTTTTCTGACAATCAAAATAACAGCATTTTTATGTTATCTAGAATAGATCTGCTAAAGAATACAAAGAATTCCTTTCACATGTATTTATTTTCCTGTTCTGTTCACTGTTATACTGATTTTTTTAATCATTTTTTATTTTTTTTAACTAACTTATTAAAAAGAAAACAATCATTAAGTTATCTTTGACTGGAACTAGAAATATTGCCAAAGAATTATCAAATTGTTTTAAAAACAGTCATTTTTTTTTTTCTCTTGCAATTTCATTGACTGTTAATTTTTCAGACTTCACACAGTCCTATATTAGTCACTTCATTATTTTGCTTAGGAACAGCCTGGACTGGTTTGTTTGATTAAACTATCAAATAATCTTTGTTCCAATCCATTTGGAACACAAGCATATCATTATCATATCATTCTTTTCAGTGCTTTGAAACATCCCGAGCTTTTCATAGCATAAGTAGCATCTGTAGACAGAATTGTGGCACATTTTTTAAACAGAGGCAAGTTATTGAGACCTAATAACTTAAAAAAATGCTCCGTAACATTATCTGCAGCTTGTAGTTGGAAAAAGAATGTTTGTCAAGAGAGACTTAATCTAACTTATGTTCAAATGCAAAACTGGTGTCAAGGACATTCTTTTTAATAAATTATTTTAGCTTCTAGTAATGAACACGTTACTGATTGCTTTCTTTTTTTTGACTTAAAATTCTTCAAAATTGAATGCATTTTGGTTCTTGCACTAAACATGCGAAATCTGAAAGAAGTCTTTCAAATACCTGTGATGAAAGAGAAGTCTTCATGTAGAAGCTCCTTAATTTCAAGTTAATCCTTTATTTTTTTGTACATATGTAGAAACTTGATGTTTAGATTTCACTTGGAAAATATAAAAGAAGTCTGAACAAAATCAATGAAGTTGCACCATTTGAGGTTCTAAACTCTACTGCTAAATAGTTTGGCTGTTTAGTTAAATCTTATGAAAAAAGTGCAAACTGTTAGCTATGATAATGGTTGATTTCAAAAAAGATTTTATATTTGGGGGATAAACAGTGGGAGCAGGCATTCAAAATATCTTTTCTTCATGTGGACTTTCAGCCATACAGAACAAGAGAACAGACTTACAGAAGGAATTGTAAGGAATTGGCATTATTTTTAGAGATCAGCAGTTCTGGAGAGTTTGATGGAATAAAATATTTTATAGAGTGATACGCTGTATTGACAGAAAGAATACAGGTTTCCATTCTTAGGTTTCAAAGGACTAGAGAAACATCAAATGCCTGTTTGCCTTTGAGTAAGATATGCATTAGCCCCATTCTGCAGACTTGATAGTTGGTACATGCCTGCTGGGCTGTATTGTTGTGCAGGAAGTCTGTGACCAAATTAGGAACAAAATCAGAATTCAGTGGGTTTTATTCAGTGTGGCAGGAAAAAAAATATCTAAATACAGTATTTTTTTTTAAGCATAGTCACTGTTCTGGATTTGCTGTTTTGAATGGGAATTTAGGTAATTACAGTTTGAATGTTTGGAAATTACACTACTCAGTAGATTTCTGGGTGGAGAATCAAGTTGCTCTCTGCCAATGATTAGGATAGACTGACTTCTAAATATTTTATTTGAAAATTTCTCATTTTCTGAAGAGTTGAGTTAAAATATTTTATAATTCTGTATCCATCAATTTAGCATAGTTCCAAAACCAACCAAAGAGAAGTAATGGGATTACTAGTTGAATACAAATTCAACTTTACACAGATAGTAGAGTAAAAATAATGAAAATCCATTTTGCATTTAGAACAGATACTTCCTTTATTTAATGTATTACCTGTGGTTACTGAATTGAACCTCTTGGTTTGGATCACTTGGTCCGTCATGATCTTACTTGATCCCTTTGCACATAGCTCATTTTTATTCAGAGGGGAAAACCAGCTTTTTGCACCTTTTAAAGACTTCAAGAACTTCAAGTAAGCTAGACATTGAACTGATCTCACTGAAGGGATTGAGAGCAGCCCTGCCGAGAAGGAGCTGGGGGTACTGGTGGATGAAAAGCTGGATGTGAGCCAACAATGTGCGCTCACAGCCCAGAAAGCCAAACGTATCCTGAGCTGCATCAAAAGAATCTTGGCCAGCAGGTCAAGGGAGGTGATTCTGCTCCCCTACTCCGCTCTAGTGAGACCACACCTGGAGTGCTGCGTCCAGCTCTGGAGCCCTCAGCACAGAAAAGACATTGACCTGTTGGAGTGGGTCCAGAGGAGGGCAACAAAAACGATTGGAGAGCTGGAGCACCTCTCCTATGAAGACAGGCTGAGAGAATTGGGTTTGTTCAGCCTGACGAAGAGAAGGGTCCAGGGACACCTTATTGCAGCCTTCCATTACTTAAAGGGGGCTTCCAAGAAAGATGGGGACAAACTTTTTAGCCGGGCCTGTTGTGACAGGACAAGGGGTTAATGGTTTTAAACTAAAAGACGGTAGATTTAGACTAGATCAAAGGAAGATATTTTTTATATTGAGTGTGGTGAAACACTGTAACAGGTTGCCAAGAGCAGTGGTAGATGCCCCATCCCTGGAAACATTCAAGGTCAGGTTGGATGGGGCTCTGAGCAACCTGATCTAGTTGAAGATGTCCTTGCTCATTGCAGGGGGGGTGGACTAGATGACCTTTAAAGATCCCTTTCAGTCCAAACCATTCTATGATCTTAAGTTATGGAAGATGTGCAAACCGTGAGAAAACACCTTGGAATTTCAAAATACTGCACACAGTAGGTAAAAGTTTTGCCACTGTTCCTCTTGCTTAATATGGATGTGAAAAAAAATTGAGCCTTATGGTGTTTCTTTTTTAAACTCAATTAATTTGGATGCCTGGTGGTGGTGTGGTTTGTCTTGAATCTTTAAAGCTTTTTCTGAACCTTGGTTATTGGAAATAAACAGATGTTAAATTTCCATTAAAAAACTAAAAACTAAAATCAGTCCTTTTTTTTAGTAGTTGTGGGATTGTTAGGGGTTCTTTTGGATTCTTTAAAATGTTTCACTAGTTTCTTGACTCAGGAGTCTTGTAGAGTAGATAAATGCTTAATTTTGAATGTTTAATAGAAGCTGAAATCCTGGCTTTTCAAACTCTGTATATATGACAGACAAAGGGAAGGTACAGACCCAGTTTTCTCTTTGCATATTAATCTGAAAGCAGTCCTGCAGGCTTTCCTACTAAGCATGTCTGCTGTGTTTCTAGATTGAATGCTTAATCTTGTTTTCATGTAGTTTACTTGGAACATCCTGTGCGTGGTGCAGAGGAATACAGATTAGGAGATAGAAATAATATATTCACACACTGTATTAGACGTGCTTATAGGCAAAGGACAACGTAAAGTAATTTTATTGGCTGCTGTACGACATGACTGACTTTACAAAGGAATTTGAATACAGTAATGCAGCACAGTTGAAAGAGGAGGTATGAGGACGATTTCATCTCATGTAGATGGAAAATATCTAAATGCGTAGAAAAACTGGAAAACTGACCTCTTTAACAGCCTTGAAAGGTATGTAAAAGCATGATGCTACCATTTTAGATTGTAATATTAAAATGTTTATTTCAAAATGCTCTGGGGGGATGCGTTTCCTCCCTCACGCTTGGAAGACCAGAACTCTTAATGCTGATGTAAATGTCCAAATTCAGAAGATGTGCAGGTTGTTTTATGATGTGGGCATCTAGCCATTTATCAGTCCTTCCAAGGATAATTGGCTCGAAGGCTAGAGCGAAACCCTTCCAGCAGCCCGCTTTGCCTGCCAAAGAAAATTCAGCCACTGAATTGGTGGAAATTGCTGACTGGTCACCTAGAGACTGCTCCTTATTTAAGTGGTAAACCAGCTTTTCAGCTGCGGCAGCCTGTGCTGCATATAGAGAATCCCGTCCGTGCACAGCAGTCGTGAATTGAGATAGCAAAGAAACTATTCATCCAATTTCCATTAATAAAATTAAGTAGTAGTAGTGTGGCGGTTGCCCTGTAGTTTGGATTTCCTAACGGAAAGCACAAAACCGCAGGAGGTCCTTTTCTTTTTTATCTCTTCTTGCCCACCCAAGAGAATGCCAGGAATCACTGAAGTTTGTAGTTTGAGTGTTGCTTTGGGATGTACCGCAGCGCTGTACCCACAGCGGCGGTGGGCAGGGCGTCGGGTGCCCCCGGCAGAGCCGGTACCGCGCTGAAGGCGCCCGCAGCCCCCGGCCCCGCTGCCGCTCGGGTTTCCTATGGGAGAGAGCGGTACCGGGCGGTGCCCGGTGGGAGCACGGCCCCTGCAACGGCCGGCTCCCGGGAAGCCTTGCGTGCGGCTTTACCCGGCAATCGCCTTAACGGGGACAAATTTAGCGTAACGGCAATCCGCGCTTAATCTGCCGGAGCCCCGGGCGCCGCGGGGGAGCGCGGGCGGCAGCGCTGGGGGCTGACTCGGGCAGCCAGAAACTTCTGGCAGCTTCCCGGCTCGGGCCCCTCCTCTTAAAGCGGCAGGGCTCGCCGCCGGGCTGGCCGGTCGCCTGTGCCCTGCGGCGGGCAGGCAGGTCCCCAGAGAAACGCTGGCGGCTCCTCTGCTCTTCTGCCGTCCCTGAGAAGCTCATCAAAATCACCCGGGCTCTGTGTCCCTCCGGCAGCCTTATCGAAGCTAGAGCATCGAGCCGCCCCCCGGGCGCTCGTTGGGGAGCCCCTCAAACCGCTGGTAACAGTCGCCGTTCAGTAGTCAGCATCCCACTGCAGCGAATGCCAGGGAAGGTCTCGCCCCAGTCTCTTTCCAAAACAGCCCTTCCGTGCCCTGAGCCTGGCCACAGCCCCATGCTCCCGGCGGAACGAGGCCTCGGATACATGCAGGTCTCTTCCCTTTGGAGAAGGATGTCCATCTCCTGTTGTCACCCGGCAGAGCCTGCTCCCCTTCTGGTAGCCTGGCCTCAGTCATTAATGCAAACAAAATAGTAATGCCTCATGTAAGCGCCTGGTTAGTGGATGGTTTCAGTGAGGATCTTAAATACCAGTGGTCTGCCAATAGTTAAAAAAAGGGGGAAAAAAAAAAAGAGGCAATCTTAGAGATTCGGCTTAACTTTTCCCTTTCTTCTTCCTGTGTGAACTGCAAGATTTTGGAGAGAGTATAGAGATATAGAAACATTGACAGAGTTGAGAGAGAGGAAATCTGGGATGTATATGGAAGCTGCTGTGAATGAAAGAAGTTCATGATGTCATTATAAATGAACGATGGTGTGTGCTGGGCATACTGCTCGGTTTTCCTGTTGAGAAAAAGTTTATTGATGGCTTTATGTATGATATGCTACTGAAAAGATGATTTGTATCTACAAATTATAAAGTGCAAGTGATTATGTTCAGATGTAAAATGTACATGCAAATTCAATTACCTTACGTTTTAAAATAAAATGAAGTCTGAGACTGCAGCCTTTAGAGACAGCAATATGCGAGACAGTAGAGTTGGCTAAAAACAAAGTCTTTAATAATTTTAAGAAGCTAAGAACTTCTTATCGCAGATCAACATTGTGTCTCCCTCTTCCCCTTAAAGACCGTTGCAATGCTTCTTGTTAAGATAATTTCAGTATGCTTGTAATACCTTTTCTGAGATTACTGAATCATGTTCTCAAATCTTAGCTGCATTTTCACATACTATGTTTTTCTGGTAACCTGCAATGAAAAACAAAGTATATAAACAAATACCACCAACGCACATCAAAACTAAATAGTCAGACACATTCACTGTGAGTGTTAGAGTGTCTATTAAATGACGGAAGCACAAAGCAGAGAAGGGATAACAGAAAGTTAAAAATAGCTGTATACTTATTTTTAATCTCTATCTAATTTTGGTGGAATTGAATAAAACCTGCTTGAGAACAGGTGACTCATTTAGAGTTGGTGAAAATGACAAAGTCGTGTAAGGATTATCTGAAATTAATGCCAGACTTTGATCATCACTGTTTACTTTTCTAGTTTGCGTTCTCTATGATGCATCACATCTTGCTGGTTGTTTTAACTAAACACTTTCAGCTGATACAATCAGTCAGAATGAGGGAAGTATTTTGAAAATTTCAGTTAAGTGATTTGGGAAAAAAAACCCACATAATTTGTGTTTCAATGGAATAATAAAATTGTAGAAAAATTTCCTACAAGTATCTACTGAAGATTTCACATGGTTATTTTAAAATATATAGTGATTCATAGTGGTAGTTAAAGAAAAGCATTAAGTCCAGGAGATTTAGGCTAGGGGTTGAAATTAACTTGAGTGGTAGTAACAGAAATCAGTTCTTACAGATGTTTGTTTTTCAAATTAATATTCTTTTTGGAAGAAGCTTTTAAAAATAAGCCACAGTCATGACAAAGTAATACTAATATTGGTGATTTTTCTCTTAATAAGAATTTTAAATCCGGTTTTAAAGTTTGATTGTTGGCTTGCCTGTTCCTCTGCCATAAACGTCCAAACAGTTGAAGAACATTGATGAAGCTCTGGTTGAGCTTCAGATTGTCTTGGTTCCCAGTACTGCAGACTTTTTATAAATTGTTTGATAGTAGTGAAGAAAAAGTGTTCTTTAATTTCTCTAAGTTAAACTTAACATTATGAGTTGGTCTTTGAAATAATATGTGTGGCTGTATAGGGAGGTATAGGCCAGACTGACACAACCAGCTCTTGAAGTGTTTGTCTGTAGGAGAATTCTAGCTATGTGCATCTGTGTGGACCCATCTGGGATCAATCTGTCTTGTTAAAGTAATCTCAATATTGCACGCATTCTATTAAGTTTGGAAGATTAACCGGCATGAACGCCTATCAACATCGTAGTGCTGAAAGAGTTTCTTCACTAAAGAGTGGGGAGGGCAGGAGGGATGCTCCCCTCTTGGAGCTTTACTGACTTTGCAGAGAGAATACGTCGCTGCTTCCTCCTGTTCAGATTTATATTGTGTGAAGTAGCCACTACTTAGTACACTGTACTGAGATTACTAAGCAAAATCAAGTTTGTCACCATTTGAGTCCCTGTTTCAACATTCTTCCAAGTGCAGTAAGGGAAAGGCATTGCAGCCTGCCTTGAAGGCAAGTACATTTACACTGTTAGACAAGCAAGGAGGCATGAATTTCAGAATCCCAACACTCTTAACATATATCTTGTTTATCTCAGTTGAGTTTTATTGTTAAGTCTGGAATAGGAACGGATATATGTTTGTGGATATACTACTACCAGAGTAGTATATCCTGCTACTCTGCATGCAGTCACGCACCATGCACACAGAGAGAGAAAGAGAGGGAGGGATTCTTTAGGGCATTCATGTTTCTGATGATCTTAACAAGTGCAGATTGGTAACGGTTTTCTAGTACTCTGAAATATATTCCATTACCTGAAAATGAGAGGTAGACTTGAACAGAGTCAAGGTAAAACATCATTAGTACAGAATTAACACTGTAGCATCTCATGTCTCTCAATTTCAAGTTTTGCAAAACTTAAATTTCTGAAAAATCATGCATTGAAGCAGTCAGGTATGTACTTGCATGCCTTTATTTCTGATGTACTGGAGCTGGAAACAGTCAGTGGGAATTACCTGATGCTGAGTGCAAGCACCTCAGTATCAAATAGTAGCTCTGAGACCTGTGAAGGAGATTCTCTATAGTCTTTCCAAAGAAAGCCTGAATGTGCCAGAGTTGCCTCTTGTAAGCTGTGGTTGAATCGGTAGGGGTGCAGAAA
Source organism: Numenius arquata (assembly GCF_964106895.1). Lineage (NCBI taxonomy): Eukaryota > Metazoa > Chordata > Aves > Charadriiformes > Scolopacidae > Numenius > Numenius arquata. The sequence continues at coordinate 24,151,611 of NC_133577.1, read as the reverse complement.
TATGATGTAGGCTTAGACAAAGGCTTAGATCTCTCTTCCCAGCTCTTGTTTGGGGCTGCATGGAGGCTTGCAGCTCTTGGAAACATACCTCACTGTTGCTTGTCACCCTCTGCCTTCTACCCACATTCTATGAAGTGATAGTGAGGTGGTTCAGATATCTAGAATCTTCTCCCCCAGATTACACTGAGAGAGGTTGAGTGAGAGTAGATGAACCTCCTTTGAAGGAGCAGAGCCTTCATGAGCTCACTCCGCATACTAATTGGACCCATGTTCTCCTCCTACCCCCAAACCCACTTATTTCCCTCCTCTTCTATTTCTTGTTTCCCTGTTTGGGTGTCACCTGTTCCTCTGTTGCTTGTTATAGAACCTTGTCTTTTGTCTGGGCCCTTCAACTTCGTTGTGTACTTATCCCACCATTATCTCCTACTGTACTCTGCCCCTCAGGCTGCTCTCCTAGTGAGCACCCACCTTATATAATTTACTTTATTCGGAAGTGAAAAAGCAAAGTCTCTTCAGAGTTGTTCTACCTGCTAATAAGAAATGAACTTTAATTATTTGAGGGAAATAAACACCAGTGTCTACATGAAACTCATCAGATCTTGAGGCAATTAAAAAAAGAAGGTAGAACACTTGGTTGGCCTTCACCACTGCAGCAGAAATGGCCATCTGTTCTGTCTTCAGTTGGTGCAGAGTTTGGAGGCTTGTGTAGTGCTTGTTGCAGAGACAACTGTGGTATTTATGGTAGTCATTGTATGAGCTTAGTGTTGCGTTCTGTGTTTCTGCTGCTGTGATATACATACGCTGTCAAGTGGAGGTTTATTGGGCTGGTTTTGTAATGCTCTGTCCACAAAACCTAATGAGACCATGGCAGCTATATTGCCAGTGGCCAACAATTAAAAACTAGTTGTTTTGCTTTCTGTTTCAGGCCATTGATGAGCCTCCCTATCTCACAGTGGGCACTGATGTGAGTGCGAAGTATAGAGGAGCTTTCTGTGAAGCCAAGATCAAGACAGCAAAAAGACTTGTCAAAGTCAAGGTATGTGGTTTTCCTGCAAACACTTTTTTTGGGAAAAAAGTCATCAATGTTCTAAATAGCACATGAAACTTCTTTATGGTCTCAAGACAACTATGAGGTTGTTGTCTCCGTGGAGGCTGGCAATGCAGTCTTTGAAATAACAGTAAGCTTATTTTTGTTGGGAGGGGAGGTGTGCGCCCCACTCCCATGCAATTAAGTGCATTCTGTTTCTTTCACTGCTTTGTCCTCTGCTTACATCCAGTATTTGTGACCTTCAATGCCATAGGCTGAGCTTAAAATAATTGATCAAAATTTGAGAAATATAGGCATAAGTATGGGAAAATGTTATCAGAAAATAGCTAAAACTCCTCAAAGTATGTTTAATATGGTTTCTTTTACTTCAGGAGCACAGGTCACTGCCATTTAGCAGTGTCAACTAGATAATGCTGCAGGTATGAGATTAAACCCTGTTGTCTTCCAACAAAGACTTGGCATATCGAGTCCTACAGAATAGCAGGCAGGGGATCTCACCAAATCTTTATGATGACTAGTTAATGACTGAATGAATCAATATAAGCTACATGGGGTACAAATAAAAATTGTGATGAAGAAATACAAGAGATACGTTTTAACATCCTGTGGAAATTTAAAATATCATTTCTAGAAATAAAGAGAACAATGTTTGGCCTTGTTTTTATTATATAGTAGGTCTACACTGCAAAATGGCCTTATTTCTGTCTGGATAATGTTGCCCTAAAAGCTTCTAATCTGGGAGCAGGTACTGTTTTTCTGCTCTGCCTTGTAACCTCGTACAGAAATATAACGCAGCAAGGATCAAAAGCACTTAGGAAAAATAAATTAGATTGTTGCTCTGCAACAGAGTTAAAGTGGCAGAATATTTTTCTTATATTTACTGTAAATACAAGTGAAAATGTGTGAATGGTGAGTGGTGATCACCTGTTATAGAAGAACTTCCATTATGAACTGTCATGCATTGCTTGAATCTGCCCTCATGCTAGGCTGATTTTTGTCTGAGGGAGAGAGCAGGCTATCTCCAGAAGCCCTGGTGGGAAGGACTATTGTCACTTATTTGATAATAATGTTAACTATGTTGAGAAGACGTTAGTCTTTAATCTGACATCTTTAAAAAGCCTTTAGAGCAAATCAGTGGTCTTTTCATTTCATTAGTCATAACTCTTAACAGCATCAGCTGGTCCATGCTTTACAGCACCATTGAGTTTAAGCGACTAAGTATTGGTATTTAAGCTGTTAAGTATCAGTATTAAAGCACAGGAATTGTGTTGTGCTTAGATCAGTGAAAAGTTAACTCCTTTTATCTCTTTAGAGGGCTTTCAGCCCATCTTCTTAGATGGCCACTTGCACTCAAGGTTGTTTTTCATTGATAAGTATTTCTTAGGGGTTTATTACTTGCAGTTTGGTCACTGCAATGTTTTGCAGAAATATCTTGAAATGAAATGGATTAGCATTTTTACTGTAAGTTGTTTGTGGAGGCTGTGCCTAAATCCTTGTGAATTCAAGTGTGTGTGTGTCTTTGCTGTTACTGTATGGCTTAGGGCAGTTAAGCCCCAGTACCGTTTTTGCTTTGTAATGTGATGTGTGGTTGAGGTTTTTTTTTTTTGTGTGAGTGTGCAGTAACAATATCTGCTTATGTTGTCTTTCCTCCACCAGGAACATACATTCCCTAAACTTAATAGTGACCCCTTGATTTTCTCTAAAAACCTTTTCATCTCTTTCTGGCACATGCAGACTTTCTCCAGTATTAGCTCTAACCAAGGTTCTTATTATCAGGTCTACTTTGTCTGGATTTTGGTAGTTTATCTGCTGCATTTATTTTCCACTTGTTTTAACAGTTTCTTCTGGCCCCAATATATTTTATGCCCCAATCTCCTAGAACTATTAGAGGAAAAGAAAAGTCAGTTAACTTCATAACATCAATTTTAGTTTGAGGCTTTCATTTAAGTTTTATAACTAGATGCTCTGTTGAGAAAGGAGGATGACAATTTTTTTTTCAATATGGAGTATGTCATCTTCAGGCAAGTAAAATACATCTAATTGTGTCTCCTTCTACCTGCTTTCTTCTGTTGAATTCTGCTTCCTGTAATATTTTGAGGCATACCTTCATAATAACTTTTCCTTCACCGGTATAACTTAATAACTTTATTCAATTTAATGCAAGTGCTATGTATTTATCATTTCAGTATCAATAGGTACTGTATTTCACAGTTTAGCAGTCTTTGGCAGGTGCTGTACATAGTACAGAATTTTATGTTAACAAAGTAACTGCATTACACACTTTGTCATGGAAAGCAGTAAAACTGAAGATTTGCCTGGACTTGTGAAAAGTCTTGAAGGCAGTATGAATTTGATTAAAGGCCAAGACTTTTAGTGTTAGAAGAGTGGTAGTCCACTTCATAGGATCTGTTACAGCTTTTCTTAGAGAGCTCTTTAAGCCAGTTTATTTTGACAGTGTCTCCTGAAACAATTAGCACCATCATCCACGGCCACTTGTATTTGGACACCCTCCACAGAAGTTTCAGAAGAAACTTTTCTATGTAGGTCTTTATTAAACAGGAACTAGTGAAGTATCTGCTGTGTAAAGCTTACCAGGACTGTCTTTTCAGGATGGAGAAGAAAAGGGAAATACCAACTGAATCTAAACAGGTTGATGATGTGTTGAATGTCTTAATCTTTTGCCTGAGACAGAAAGGATCCATGCTGACAAATACTATGGGATTTAAAACGCATATTGACAAATACTGACATCACTTTTTTCAGCTTCAAGAAAGGCCCATGGTGTCACAATGAGTTTAAATTTTGAATACTTATGTTAATAACCAGGTTTGGGTATTTTTTGAGTACGTATGAATATCTCAAGAAGCAAAAACTGTTGGTATCAAAAATCTTTTCTCCAAAAAGAGTCAAAGCCCCAAGGCATCTTTAAAAAGAAAAACCATTCTGGAATGCACAACAGCAATTTTCTTTGTTTACCTTTCATCATAGTATATTGCGGCTGGCTCATGGTTTTGGATAGAGTTCCTTTTTGCTGTAAAATACATTTAAGATAATTACAGAAAGTAAATAAAACCAGATGTCTCTAAATCAGAATTGATATACTGGGTATTTCATATGAGCCAGTAGTGACCACAGGTTTCACATTACTTTGTATCTGAGCTGAACTTTTGATTTCTCGATATAGGTGCTAAACCTATTTGATTTCAGAGCATTCAAATGTAAATATTTCTTAAAAATTACTCATGCTCAGAACTCTTGAAATTTCTCCTTCCTTGGTGTGGCACTAGAGCAGTACAATTCAAATCATTAAGAGAACTGCAGAGATGTTTTGAGCCATTAAACATTGTTGGTAAACTGTTGTTTGTCACTTCCTTAGAGGTAATGGTTCTATTCTGAAAGATAAAAAATATTTTGAAAGTTTTGATGACTACGAAATTGTCTCCTCATATTTCTAAATGACATGAATGAAGCACAGTTTTCAGCAAGTGGAGTGCTTATGGTGACTAACTGTAAGATGAGAGTAAGAGATGGGCTATTGCCATCTGCATGTGCTTACGCTGCTAAATTGTATCAAGTGATTGTCAGTTGAATTATATTTTTTAGGTAACTTTTAGACATGATTCTTCAACAGTGGAAGTGCAGGATGACCACATAAAGGGTCCCTTAAAGGTAATACATTTGTTTAAATTTAACACTTTGAAAAGCATTCTTTTTCAGTATTTGTCATAAATGTGTATATGCAGTATGGGGTGAAAATGGAAGGTTCAATTTATTACACAGGCCAGATAGGATCACAAAGCATAAAAGGTAATGCTGCAAAGCTAGAATTAGTACCCTCTTCATGTTAACTTTTTCCTTTGTAGTTGAAATAAAGGGGATGCAGCATACAGGCTGATGCAAGCCTCTTTGTTCTTTTTGGCCTTAAAGCTACGAAGTTTGACTGGCTCTGATTTTTAGTCACTGTTGCTTTGGAAAACTCAGCTGGAGGATTTGATGGGCAAGCTCTTATACAAGAATGACATCACTCAGATTGGTTCTTGTTCCCCACCTGCTGGCAGGAAATAATCAGCTCAGTTAGTGAGCTTATTTTAGAGGAGTGAAAGAAAGAAGTTTTGAGGGATACAAATATATTCTGGAATATATACTGGAAAAGTATGGTGTAGTTAACATAGACATAGTAACCTATGTTACTAACATAGAAAGAGAGAAACTAACTCTGTTTGCTAAGTACAAAAGTGCTAACTTCATTGCCTGTTTTAGAAGCTCTCCAGTGCTAAGTGGCTTTTGTATTTTAGGTGGGAACTGTTGTGGAAGTGAAGAATCCGGATGGAACATACCAGGAGGCAGTTATCAACAAATTAACAGATGCAAGTTGGTACACTGTAGGTAAGAGAAACACTTATGTTCTGGTAATTAATGTAGAAATAGATCAGATACGACAGCTTTTAAGAACAAAATGGTATAGCTAGCATTAGTACTATGTTGTATGTGTATGTTTATGCTTCTGAGGTGTGAGTTTAGCAGTTCAGCAAGAAGAATAAGATAGGAGTCCATGCAGATTAAATTTTGAAGGTAGGTGTCATGGAGTTGCAGTCTGTAAATCAAAGTAGGTGTCTGTCAAAAATCCTGAACTTGAGAAATAGGAAGCAGAGATGTAACAGTGGAGACTGAAAACCGTATTTTGTAGATAAAAGTAGACAAAAGCATGTTGACCTTGCAGAATCAGTAAAAGTAGCACAGCTGCTGGCTGTGTAATGCACTTTGAGAGAGAAGTGACTCTAGCAGTGGATGATTAGAATAATCTTTGTCAGGAGGGTGAATGGAATGAGACTGAAATTATCTTTACAGACAGCGATGACTTTGCAGATCTGAGTGAAAGTCCTACTTCAAGGGGTAGTTGCCATTTACCAGATTTCAGAATTAGCACACATCCTAACCAGCAATGTTGTCCTAGCATTTGGTGAGAGGTATCTAGTTAGTTGTATTGTTAATGGTTTTGTGAGTAAAATTACTATGATTTGGTCAAAAACTTTGTGAAGGGACAGATAGACCTGAAGTAGTACCTTTCCAGAAGTTGTTATTTAAGACCATTTATGCCACTGCAGCATGCTACTGCATGTAGAATTTAGAGAAATAACCATTTTGGGGCTGCTTGAGAACTCTTTTAACACTGAAGTATGGACAAGGTTGCTTTAAGAGCATTCCTGTGTGTCTTATATTCATAAGATGTTATTTGAATATAAATTGTACGTCAGTTTGTTTATATGTCGTTTGGTGCTACTGCTTTCCTATCAAAGGAAGATATGAACTAAATTAAATTTAAAAAATCCCAACTGGTATAACCTTTTAAAATTAGCGTAGCACAGTTATGTAAGTACATTAAATGTCCTCAGTTTATTTGCCTGTCCTATAAAAATTCCTTAAAAAGCTCAAGGTATTCAATCCTGGTAAATAGATATTGTTTCATCATTCATATAAAGATGTCTTTAGAAAGTTTTAAGTGATACCAATATCATTTAAAAAATAACATTTTAATGTCATTTAAAATAACATTTTAACTCCGTGTACTGTGAGGGGAACAAAAGACATAGGATAGTTTGCTGTACTAAAAATGCAGAATTGTCCATGTTCATATCCCCTTCTGCAATTTTTTTGGCATTACATTGCTTTTTCTCAGAATTCAAGTGGTTTTATTTGCATTAAGTTACCTCTTTTTTCCTTTTCTGTGCAGTTTCAGAGTAGGTGTTTTTAAATGCATTACACTCCTGTACGTCTGTTCAGTAGATTGTTTTGAGGATGTTCGATTAGATCAGAATGTCATATGAATTCCAACCATATGTGCCATGCTGGCCGTACAAGTCTTTCAGGAAGGTGAAGCTTTTCCTTCAAATCTATTCATGTTATGGAACAAGATTAAGAATCCCTCTGGCAAGGAAGAGGCCACAAGCAGATTACCGCATCGGATACATAATGTGGCTACCTACCTAGCTCTGAATAGGTTTACCTCTGTTGTAGTCAGCTTATCCCTTGAAGTGGATAGATTTTTTTTTTTTTCTTTAATCTATCATTATATAAGGAGACTGTTATGTTAATTAACACAAACTGAATTAGGAACCTGCTGCCTTCTACTTCACTTAACTGAGGGAGGAGGCTTAATTATGACCATTTGAAATGCAGCTCCAGATCTGTATGTTTCCTTGTGCAGTTCTTGCCCTTGATACTTTTCAACAAATTTTGAAGTAACAGATGTGCATCTATAATGGATATTTTATCCCTAAACAGTACTCAACAATTACTGTAGTATAAAACAGACTGGGGAATGGTAGTCACCAGGGGAAGTTTGTTCATCAACAGTACCAAATTTTAGATAGGGATGAAAAATTTTCAGAACTGGGTAAAATTTACTTTCATATCAAATAAATACTAGTCAAGAATTTTGATGTACCTTGTTGCTTTTTGTATATTTTTATTTCAAATAGTAAATGTTGAAAACATAGTACCCACTGTCTGAAAGTCAAATGTGGCTGAAAATTAATCTCACTAATCTTGCCAGGCATCTTTTGCCAATTGACTGCTGTTCTCCGAACACTGTTATTTTGACTTCTGCTTGTGAAAGTGTTTACATATTTTTAGTTTTCTACCACATGATAGAATTCTAATGAGACTGACAGAATCAGGCTTGGCAGTACTATTGATGGACAGAAGAGAAGATTTGAATGAAGGTGAAAGAGACGCGTTAAGAAATGGCTGAAACTTTTAATGTAATATTTAAATCTAATCTTGGGGTTGTTTCCGTGCCCACAACAGTCTTCAAGGTCGCTGCAGTGTGGGGGCAAGAGTATAACTTGTCACTGTTGGGGATGGGAGAGGAGGTTGGTTATTGTCTCACTGAATAGTACAATCACAGCCCAAGATTTTAAACTTGTCGACAGGTTTTCATCCGTTAAGTACCTGTAGAAGACTTGACAAAAGCTTACTTTTTATATGACCAGTTTATCAGCTTCTGAAGATTGCACCTTGAATGCGTGGAGCGTATTTCAGGATGCAAAAGGATACAGTATGTAGCTGAAGCCAGCTGTATTACGAACTTGTTTCCAGTTGACCTAGTGATAGCAGAGGTAGCAGAAAGTCTGGAAAGCAGGAGCTGCATGGTTTCTCTCACTACAGCTGGTTTTGATGATTGTCTGCACTTTGACAGTTGCCATCTTAGGCTGATGTCACTGTTGTTTCATAGCATAGTTGAATGAATTCACTAGAGAAAGATGTTGAACTTTCATATAATGCTAAATTGTAACTTTTTTCTCAAAATATACGTTTGAATATTGTCGGCGTTCTGGTTATGTAATAAGTTCTGTAAGAATTGAAAATGCTTGAAGAATAGTTTTTCAATTCTAGCTTGCATTGATTTTTGTAGTTTTGTGTCCTGCTCTATGAATTGTCTGCTCAACTACTAATTGCTTAAGATTCCATTTAGCATATGCCAGCATGGAATAGCTATGGTGAGACAGGAGCTTATGTATTTGGTCAATCTGTGCAAATGCTTTACTGGATATGCAGCAGTATCCAAGTACAGCTTTGTTTTTCTGACATCTAAATCAATCACTTACTGATATCTTGATTTTTTTTTTTAATCTTTTTTTTTTCTTATCTCACTTCCTACCTGCTGACAGTATTTGATGATGGTGATGAGAAGACTCTTAGACGTTCTTCCCTGTGTTTAAAAGGAGAAAGACATTTTGCTGAAAGCGAGGTAATTGAAGAATTTTTTATACAATAACTTTGTATTTAGACGAATAAAAATTGATATTTTTAGTACCTCAGTCTTCAGTATCTTACACACATCCATGCTATTAAAACTGGGGATTAAGTAAAATACACTCTACAGGGTCTGGCTTACTCTTTTTTAAAATCAAGAAATACAATTAAATTTTACCACATTCCATGAGTTAAGAAACAAAATCAGCATTTCATATTTTTCATTTTTATATTATTAATGGTTTGTAGATTGTAGGTCACATAAAAAACTGTGATCACACAATTTTGCTTTATATAAAAAAAACTCCTTGTAAGTATTCATTTGAAAAAATCAAAATGTGTTACATAAAAAAATTAATGTACATCTTTGGACGTAATTAATTTCTGCTGGATTTTAGGCAGATGATCAAGTCGAATTTGTAATAGCTCATAAACTTGAAAGATCAGTACTTTTCTTTTAAAAGGCAAATTGTAAGTTTCTCTTACCTGTTAAATGTAAGATAGTTACCAGTATTTTGAAAATGGGTCATGTCTTAAAGGTGACTTGCATATTAAAAGTATGCAGATGTTTGTAACCAATTTCAAATAGTTCAAATTTCAGAATGAGGGTTATTCCTTTTTGTTATGTAAGACAATCTGGACTGATGGGCAGATTTATGCAAACATATTGGAAAGCTACTGAAGACAGGGTTTGTTTTTTTCCCCCTACATAAATATGCTTTATTATTGTAGTCAGCTGAGCTTGTGCCTGCTTACTGCATTCTTGTGAAGGTTCAGATACCTTCTAGAATCCTAAGTCAGGATTAATTATGTTAAAAAAGCAGGGCCTAATTAGATGCTTAAATCTCAATTTGGGTATAAATGCTGTAATTTTAAGAGTTGTGTTGTTCCTTTGATTAGCTCTTTGTTATTAATGATCAGCAGTCCTGAAAATTAATTTGCTTCTTTTCCATAAGTACTACTTTAATATGGTTTCAGGAGTATTACTTTATAGTAAGCAAGTTGAAAATTTTAGTCTTATCTATATATTGCTTTGTGACCCATTTGGCTGAACAAGAGTAATTTCAGATTACTTTGTCAGATTCAAAGAAGCCTTACATTCAGATGACTCCTACTTTTTATTTTATCATCGTTTTTACCGTCTTAGCTTTTGATGTCTTGCCAGAAGTCACTGATACGCAATTCATTGTCACCAGCCCTCAATGAAACCCATGTGGTGCATTTCTAATTACCTCATGTTTGCATAGCTACTCAGCAGGGAAAATTGCATCTCCAGTTTCTTTTGTAACTAGACCAGTGCCACATGATTGTCTTGTTCTGATGTTGCTTTAGCTTCATCTTTGACTTCCCAGTGTGTGGGATCTTTTTGGGTGTCCACCATACTCGGAAATAATCATGCATTTACTTTTAAGGTTTAAAAAGCCACTTTTATTGTCTCTATGTCCAGCTCTGTCTGACACGGCATACTTTTGAGATTCTTTGTTTCATGTTTAAAAATCAATACATGACTCAGAAGTGTAATTCAGAGGACCATGTTTACTTTGGAAGGCTTTTGCCTTCTTTCAAAGGAAAAGAGCAAGTGCCTGTACAAAAAACTCCGTGTACCAGGAGCCTTCAAATCTGGAATGCTTATCATTTAAACAGATAATAACGGTTTTAGGAAAAGAAGATACTACATTTCTGTGAAGTCCTTCTGTTGATGCTCTAGCATTCTCCCTGAATGGAGAAAATTATTTCTTTCTCTCCCTCTCTTTTTGTTTTGATGTTAACGCAGTATCAATTAGCACCCTCTCTAATACAATATAGCAACATCTTTAAAGTTGTTTTAGAATCTTTCTGTCCTGTATCAAATGATGAATTACTAACAAAAATGCAATTAACTTATCAAGTTTGCTGCTACTGAGTTATCTTGCAGTTTCATTTCATAGGGGACCTTTGTTCATTTATAAGGAGATGATTGGGTGTTGAGTCTCATGATAGGACAGGCAGGGAATTCATCCTGTAGAGATGGAGTATCCCAGCTTGGCAGAATACCTGATACTTAATTCTTTGTGTTTGAATGGTACAAAGGCAGGACATCTGGGAAGAATTGTCTATGTGTGTTGGACAAAAGTTAGTTATTTGTAGGTGGGGAGAAAGTGTGGAAGAAAACTCGAAAACAAAACATGTTACTTTTTAAAATTGAAGCAGTGATGTCTCTGCTTACTTCTGTATTTCTTTTGTAATGGGAAAGTCTCTCTGTTGACAAAAATTACTTTAACCAGATTATACAAAGTTATGATTTGGAGAATAACTTATGCCATTTTTTAAATATGTATATGTATATGTATTTTTTTATTTCAACAGACACTAGATCAGCTTCCACTCACAAATCCTGAACACTTCGGGACTCCTGTTATAGGAAAGAAAACAAACAGAGGAAGGAGATCCAATCATATGTAAGTTTAACATCTTTATGTCTGTGCTGTCTGTATTCAATTCTGACGCCTTCAATGTGTGTGGAGTTTTACTAGTTGTATGTTTAAGCTTCTCTCATTCAAAAAGCAGGAAGCTATATGAAAAGTGTTGTTTAGCACTCAGACTGAAAGCCAAGTTTTACATGTGTTGTTGCATGCAAGAATTAAAACAAATCTTCATGTCATCGGTGTTTATAACAGTACTGGGTATAGGCTAGAGGTTTTTTCTTGTTTTTGTTATATAAGTAAGAAAAGACAGTGTCATACCAAGTGGTAGTGTGTTGTTAAGCTATGTTCAGAAGCTTCTCTGTAGTAGAACGTCAGTATTACAAGTGTGCTGGACTCAAACAAAAACCATTACAATGCAGTCTTTGTCCAGCTGATACAAAGTCTTTTTAGAAGGTACTAGAATCGTCATGTAGACCTTGGTTTCTCATTACAAGTTTTCTGAAGGGCTTTTAGAAGTGAACAGCATTATGGTTTGCAGCAAAGCTTATTGATAGAAAAACGAAGTTCCAGAGTAGTGACTTGATTTCCTAGGTGCCAAAATTCTTGTTGGTTTTGATGTTGAAAAAAGTGACTGTTCTTTGTTGTTTGGAGATGGGGTTCTTTTTGTGGTTATTTTTGGGGGAGGGGAGAATGTTTGGGTTTTTGTTTTTAAAATTTTGAGGTGGTAGTGGCTTGGATTACCCTTTCATGCTCTTTTTGATAACTTGAAATAAATATTGCCCTGTATATGTAGAGGTACTATGAATTTACTCAGCTATTGATTTACTGATTTGTGATGTATTGAAGGAAAAAGGTGGAAAAAAACTGGCATACACCACAGAGAATGCAGTTGCAGCATCCTTGGTGTCTGGTGGCCGGGTTGTTGTCTTCTCTGTTTCCCTATCCATACCAGACATTATTGTGGCAGAAACAACACATGATTAGTACTGACTGAAATGAGTAAAAAGACACAGATATATAACTGAGCTAGGTTGTAATCTCTCTAAAATAGTCCTGGCTTGCTTTCTAGACTTGTTTCTCTTCCCACAAGAGATTCTCAAACCCCAGAAAGCATCCTGGAAGACTTTAATACTGTATTTTAAAATAAATCACTATTAACAAAACAGATGTTGGGGGGAAAAAGCCCCAATGCTTTATCAGCAGTGCAAATGATGACATAAAATTAGTGGGGTAAATTAAACATAATTCATCTTAGACTGTAAATCAGTTGTCACAAATGCTTACTGTGAGTCTTGTATTAGTATTGAACTTTGTACTCAAAGGTAGTTATGTGAAAAATGGTAGATAGCTTTTAAAGTTCTGCTTCTTGAGGTCGTTGAACATGCTGTGTATTTTCTGAGAATTAACCTTCAAAGTGACTACTGAAAAAAAATCTAAAGAGAGCCAGGAGTGCTGATTTTTTATCGTAATTGTTTTAATCTGTTGCAGGTAGTTTTGATTGAAGTAGTTTTGTACATTTAGACTCCTCTATATGGTTAAAAACAGGTGCAACTTTGTACTGGAACAGTCAAAATAATGAGCCAGAACCTTTTTTAATCAAAATGTATTTGCACCTTTGCCGATCTACTTACATTCTAACACTTCATTCCATGTGAAATTGAAACAGTCGCTGAAATGCTTCACTGCACATCTTTAAAGAACTGTTTCAGGATAAGTAGACTTCTTTTTCTCTTTGCTATTCATCTTCATAGCTGATGTTTCTTCTTCAGAGATTATTCCTCTTTCAAAATAGCTTTTTATCCTGTATGGCTGTAAAAGTAAAAGCATAGAGAGATTAAGAGGAAACCCGAAACAGTTTAGCTTAATTTTGGTCCAAAACTACAACTGCAACAGTATTTTTTAACAGTGCTTCACTAAGGCCACATTCTCATTGTGTCCTGACAGTATATTTCTATTCCTCCATGTGGATGCATGGTGGTATTTTGTTTGGATTTTGCATGTATTACATGTAGATGTGCACAGTGTTTTAACCCCAGCCAGCAACTAGGACCATGCAGCCTCTCACTCACCCCCCCCCTTCTCCCACGGAAAGGTAGGGAAAACAGGGACAAAAGGAGAGGAAAAGAAAAAAAAACTGGTGAGTTGAGATAAAAACAATTTAATAGGACAATAGCAGCAAAGGCAAATAATAATAATAATAAAACAAAAAAATACACAAGACATAAGTCACTCCCACCTGCATGGTGAATTGATTGCCTAGCCTGTCCAGAGCAGTCATCATGGATTACACCTCCACCCCTGTCCAACTCCCATTTATGTACCGAGCATGACGTCTATGGTACAGAATATTCCACTGGCCATTTTATTGGCTGAAAAAAGTCCTTGACTAGTATAGACATCACTTAGCAACAACTAAAGCAATGTGCATTATTGACATTCCTATCATACCAAATCTGAAACACAGCAACCACTAGAAAGAAAATCTCAGCTGAAACCAGGACAATGTGCATTTCTAAGTTTGTAATTTTTGAGTTGTTACTATAATATCCTTATAAATGCTTCTATGCATTTTTACCCTAAACCACTTGACAGGTAATTCAAGTCACTATTATTCATGCCTCTTTGACAATTAGTTTTGGATCTCCTGTGGTTATAATAGGCAAGTTTTGAATAGTTGAGTTTTAAGTCTTTTTCTGTTGTTTAGTCCTGAAGAAGAATCTTCATCCTCTTCCAGCGATGAAGATGAAGATGATAGGAAACAAAGTGACGAGTTACTAGGAAAGGTTGTGTGTGTGGACTGCTTCAGTGTGGATAAAAAGAAAGCTCTGTGGTTTCCAGCCTTGGTAAGAGTCTCATCTTTATTTTAATTTTGTACAGTTTCATTCATTTTCTAGGCACCAAAGAAAGGTGGGATTTTTTTCATTTTTGATGGATTAATCTATATTTTTATTGTAACTTAATATGTTTATTCAAATTGGACTGTATGATAATAGTCAAATGAAATATTATATATGTAAATATGTTTGTTTATAGTAAGTGATTGCTAATATGGCTTTAGTTTTTCCAGACATCCAGGGCTTGTTGACCTAATTCCACGTCACTGGTGTGTTTAGTACCTTTGAACTAAAATTTCAGGGGCTTTTTTCCTAAGCTATTGTATGTCATTTTTCTGAACTACCAAGTTTTATCAAGGAAGAAAATACAAGAAAGTGCAAAGAGAGGGGAAGCTTAGTCATTACATAGACAGTATTTTTCTAAGTTCAATATAAACACATTTGATAATAAGATCAAATGTCTTTTCTTTGTTGCTATGGTAGTTAGTAGAGACTTGTCAATAAATTTCCTTTAAAATAACATTGTAGTCTTTCAGTACAAATATTTTCTAGCTTCCTTTATTCTGGTTTAAAAACACTTTTTTACAAATCGGCTTCTAACAAATATTACTGTTAGTCTAAGGATTGTATACAGACTGACTGATATGTTTGGAAATTAACGTATTTCCATATGTGGTACCTCTAGTACCATGCTTTTTAATTTTTATTTTATTATTAGTGGTAAATATTTGAATAGTTTCTCCCTGGCAATGAAAGCTTAAAATGTTTGTCTAATTTCAGGAAGACTCATGCTCTGCTTTTGAAAAGATGCCATACAGTAACATTTACTTTTCTTAGTGTGCACAGTAGCTCTCAGTTGCAACTTTCTACTTGTCACCTCATGTGTCTTGTAATGCAGTCCAGAGGCTCTCCAGCAGGACGTCTTTTGGAAAGAAAGTAGTAGAGAATGAGTCATTGATGTATTTTTTCAAGAAGGGTGAGGGCAGAATATAGAGCAAGGAGGTACCATGTTAATGACAGATGGCTTTAAGAGAGGCTTTCAGTAATACACAAGAAAATCGAGCTGTGTCTTTATTGAAAGCTGTCATCAAGATTGATGCTGTATCGCCTGCCTCACAGTTGCACTCTGAGGAGCGGTCAGTTAGACTGGTTTGAGCTATTTGATGTCACACTGTTGGGTTAGCCCTTCTGGTCATGCCCATGACAGAGAGCAGTTTCCATGGCAGCCTCTCTGGTAGGTATTGGGCTTGCGTGTGACTAATGTAGAGTTGCTCGGGGTAGCTGTGGGTCAGACCTTGAAGATTAACTGAATTGTTGCTTATGCTCTCAAGGTGTAATAAAGATACACACTGTTACTTCTTTGGCTTTACTTTGGAGATTGGAATAGCTTGTTCTCATCGAAAGCTTCCTGCAATGAATGAGAAGCAGTATGGGGATATAGTTTGAGGGTGGAGCTCGTTAACTCTGAACTAGCTTATCCTAGATTAACTGTTATTTTAGTAATCAGGTTTATAGCTCTGCAAATAAACATCATACTGCATTTAACCTGAAAGGTTGTGCCAAAGAATAGATTTATGCCCCAAATAACTTGCCTTTCTTTTTTTAATTCCTTCCCCTGTAGCTATGCCTCTCCATTCTTTTACCTTGTAAGCAGGTTACACCTGCTATATCGACAAAGTAATTTTATCTTATTATTGATAAATTTTGCTTTAACTTTATATTATGCTAATTGTAATTATGAATAATGAAATGAAAATTCAGGTTTAATAAGCTGAAGAATTCATATCCCAGAATTACTTTGTTATTATTTATATTGTGTACAGATACACTTTGTAGAGGCACAGAGGACATTGTGTAAGTATATTATGTGAAAATAAGTTCAGGGATTAGTCTACACCTTTGTAGCAAATAGCAGTTAAGATTAGTAGTGGAAACTGATTACTTCAGATATCAGTCCTGTAACCAGATAGTCTGTCACTTACAAATGTAAAACTGTCTAAATTTGGTAAAAAATTATTCTGAGGACTCAGTGATTGACTATGTTGTTTTAATCCTGCAGGCACGGGATGTGGTGGTTTATTTTTGTTTGTTTTGTTGGGCTTTTTGGGGGGGTGGGTTGTTTGAGAGCAATGGCTAATTGTAATTGTAAAAAGGCCTGGCTGTTGCTCCTTATGTCAGAGAGTGTGATTTAGTAAACCTTATAGCATTGCTTAGTTTTAATGTGTACTTAAAGGCTTTTGGAAGGTGCAGTGAGGAAATCTGCTTGTGGCGTTTTCAGAAAATTGAGTTTACATAGGATCATCTCTCTCATCCTTCTGTGACTCCGGTGGAGTTTGTTTTGCAAGGAAATTGAAAAAACTTGATTCAGGCAAAATTGAGGTGATGTTGCTTGGTCTAAAGGCACTAGATGAGGTTGTGGTAAGCTGTTTTCCAGCCTCTGAATGGATTTCTGGCTACTAAAATCTTGATGCTTCTAGAAAACCAATAGCTAAAGCCAGAGGGGCCTTTCTCCATCTTTAGAGAGCTAGGAGATTGCACCTGTCTAAATAGGGGATGATAATCGCTGTCTTTTACATTGATATTTAAACACTGTTGCAAACTGTATCTCAAACTGCATTTCAATTAGTAAGTTGTAGTTTTGAAAAGTAATTTCTTTGGAGACTATAGAATGCATTGAATTCAGAGACTTAAGTTTTATTTTTCTTGAGAAGCATATTTAGCCTGTGCTGTGTGATACACAACTCTGGTTCCAAATCTGTTGGAGCTTTTGACTTTACCTTCTGAAATACTATATGGCTGGTGACCTGTGTAAGGGGCATAAAACCCTTTTGTCATGCAGTATCTTTTTGGTTTTGGTGAAAAAATTAGGACTGAAAGCAGTTGGTATAAGAGAGAAGAGGTATTTACCAGGGCTAAATTAGGGCAGCAGTCATTTGCTGATCCTTGGCGTTTCATAGCAGCCAGAATTTTCTTGACTTTCAGGGAACTACACATGCTTTGAGAGAAGAGAGATGAGTGATGCAGAGGGTTGTTTTTCTGTTCTATAACTCTGGAAATCTAATATGTACTTTTTTTATTACATTCCTGAAGTTTTTTAACTAGTGACTTGTATACTGGTATAACAAAACTTAAGTAGCTTTTAAAATGGCAACAAATAATACGTTGTCTCAGTGCTAAACTTGATTAGTCTACTTCTTGAATTAAAGAACCTATCATAATATTGGTACTTGAGGCACTCTTCTTTCCTAGGTAGGTAACTTATGCAATTTTATAATGGAGGATTAATTTCATAAATCCTGTATGCATTTCTTTTTGAAACTGTGCGTGATTGCATCCTTGCAATTTCTGGAAGTTTTTCAGAAGAGGTTTCTAACTCAGGTAGCAGCACTTCATGGAAGGTGTGTGCTTGTAGGGTGAGGAGTAGAATAAGCTGTAGTGGCATGACAGGTACTTAACTTTTGTAAGAATGCTGTTCTTGCTTATGTCTCTGGCAGCAGCTGTCAGTTCCCTCCAGGAAGTGAGCATGAACTCATACATGCACTAATTTCAGCAGGTCATCACTCCTGTGTTTTGAGGCATCTCATTTTGCTCTCATCTCAGAGTTCTTAAAGAGAAATGAACCCAAAAGGGTTTTGAGAAGCATTGGTATATACTGTTACTCTCTTGGGGTTGGTGGGGTTTTTTTTGTTTGTTTGTTTGTGGGTTGTTTTTGTTGTTGTTGTTGTTGTTTTTGTTTTTTGTTTTTTTTCTCTCTAAACTTTGCATTTGTAATATCTTTGCAGGTGGTTTGTCCAGATTGTAGTGATGATATTGCAGTGAAAAAAGACAATATTCTCGTTCGCTCTTTCAAGGATGGCAAATTGTGAGTAGGAATTTAGAGATTGATACTTGAATAAAATCTATACCAGTCAAGTGAAATGTAGTGTGAAATGTGCTGGGTAAAGTATTAATAACATCAGTAAGCTCAGTAAGTTTCTGCCAAGACTTTTGTCATGTTTAGAAAACTGTTAACAGCCTACATTGTGATGAAATTAGTCTTGAACTTTGTCATTATTAATAATGGGATACATAAATCTATCTGTCTTAGTTTTAATTTCATTGTTACAATGGTGGCAAACAAAGCGATATTGCGTGACTTCAGGAATGGCCTGAGACTCTTTTCCTGCTCCGTTTGGAATAGAGAGATGTGGCCGTAAGCTTACCCAGCTACAGAAAGGGGTGGGCAGACACACATACACAGAAATTCTTTTTTTGAGGTAATAAGGCATATGTTTATCTCAGTCTAGAATACAACTGCCTATTATCATGTTCTTTGAAAAGAGCTGTGGTACTACTCAAAGTAGGAAAGAAAATAGAGAAACCTACAAAACCAGGCTGTATGGTATTTGTAGTAGAATAAGGAACTTTGTGTTCTTAAACTCATGTTGGTCAGGGATGGGGGTTGATGGATGACAATAGAATTCTTTTTTCTAGATTTTTGTTTTTATTTAAAAAGTTGCAGCTATTTATTGTGCTTGGTTCAGTTTAACAGAATGCTTTTGCAGAAAGGATATTGCAATATTTAACAGTTTCTTTGTGGCTTTATTACTTACTGAGTCTAGGCTATTGCCTACCATTTGATAGCTATTCGGGCATCAGTGTATGTCACTGGAGAAAGACACATAAGCATGTGTGCACACAAGCACATGCCCCGCAACCCCTAAGCTGTAGTTCAGATTTCCTTCCTTGGATTTAGCCACAGTAGAAGTGAAAAAGTGATTTGTTCTTTCAATTTGGAAGTCTTTCATTTCATACTGACAGTTTATGCTAATACTCATTTATGTTTTAAGCAAGGCAGGGTTTCATTGTTTGTGAGTGAATAGTTACTTGCTAAATCAACATGAGGTTTTTGTTAAGTAATATCATTTGGGAGAATCCAGAAACTACCTGTCAGTGCAAGCAGAATGCTTTCTTTAGTATGCAGTAAATTCATATGGATGTTCTGACCAAATTAATGTAGAAGTTTTGTTTATAATCCACTGACTAATACCGTACCAGACTAACGCTATAGAATTGTCAAGATATAATTCAAATGCTTCTTCTGTATGTTTACTGTGTGCTATAGTCTTAGTGACAGCTCTGTATTATACTGTTAATTTGGCTTTAAAATATTTTTAAATATTCTTTTATTTTTTTAACACTTTCTAAATTATCTAGCGTTTCTGTGCCAAGAAAAGATGTTCGGGAGATTAGTGAAACTTCACCAAAGCCTGATGCTTTGTTAAAACAAGGTAAAAATAACTGTCTATGAGAAATCTACTTTGTTATATAAATTGGACCAAATTTATGGTAGATTGGTTCATGTCTTAAAAATGCTAAAATACAGGATCTTTTCCTATAGCATAATATATTGAAGGAGAACACTTCTGAAAACCTAGAGGAACTTTTTTTTTATTAAAAAAACAAACACCAAACAACCCCAACAAACAAAAAAAACCCACAACCAAACAACCACTGTACTGCACTTGTTTTAAAGGTAGAGTGCCAAACAAAGGATATAATCATACAGTGCACACTGGCTTTAGAGGTTATTTCATATTCAGCCTTTTGCATTAGATCTCCATAGAGTTACTCTCACCATAGTACCCCTAATAAGGAAGTTGCCTTTATGCACTCTCAAGAAACTGGAATTGTGGATTAATTTGAAAGTTTAAGTTTGTGCAATCAAACTCTTAGAATTAGATTGTGCTTCTTTCTTCCCCCTTCTCTTCCCTGTTTAATATGTCTGAAAACCACAGCGTAAACATATTGGAATAGGGGTTCTCTCAATTAAGCTGTCGTATATGCCCTAATACAGAAGATCCTTATTTGTGTCTATAGACACTAACATGGTAATAATCCTAATAATAGCTCTGAATAATTTGATGTGCAGAGAATACTAGGCCAGACAAATAAGGATGGACAACACAGGGTTGTTATTGAGGTTCTTTGAATTTGGGGGTGGAATTGTTAATTAGCAGTCTTTCCTTCTTTTCCATTTAAACATTTGGTCAAAGTGATACTTTCTGCTGTGCTAACAAATTCTGGTCCTTTTACAGCTTTTGACCAAGCCCTTGAATTCCGTAAAACCAGAACTGTTCCTAGTAACTGGAAAACAGAATTGAAAGAAGACAGCTCCAGCAGTGAAGCTGAAGAAGAAGAAGAGGATGAAAAAGAAAAAGAGGATAACAGCAGTGAGGAAGAGGCAAGTGAAGTTAATAAAGGCTATAGATATACAGCTGATTAAAAATTAGCAAGATTTAAGTAGGTCTTTTTAACATTTGGGAACACGTAACATGTTAACATGGGCAGTGTTACTGCCTTTCAGCTTTCAAAAATCTTTATGCAACAAAGATCATGTGGAAAATACCAACTTGAAAATCTAACAAATATCTTTGAGTCACTAAGCAAAAAGCATGTAGTCAAAAGACTGAGTTATTAGGGACTAATGAAAAATAGAAATTAGAACTCAAAGGAAGATCCTGTTCTAGAATCTTTCCCATGCTGATCTTAATGCAGTGGCAGAAGGTGTTGGAGCAACTACTAGGGACTAAGCAGGATGAAAAAGACTAGTAGATATTGGTGTCTGCTGTCACATGCATATTGTTTTTTCTAAAAGAAAAAGGGTTCCCTTCACTTGTTTATATTTCTAAATGGAACTTACCTGATAGCTGTTAGAGGTCTGGCTGTCTTCTGGGAAGAGCTATGTAGCTAAAAAAGTATTTAGGTGTTTCTGATAAAGGACATATTTTTGATAACTTTAAAACAAAGATCTCTTTCTATTTTCTTTGAAAACATCAGCAATTATGTCTTGCAACTGTATGTAAATCTAGACTGGACTTTTCTTTGCAAGTGCCGTTTCAGTATTGGAAGGCAAAGGGTGGGGTTTTTTTCACTTATGTAGAACTTCAGGTTTCTTAGGCTGATATTAATTCCTGGGCTATAATGTCAGTCCTGGCCCAGATGGGTTTCCAGTTTGTGGTTCACTCTCCCTTCAAATAAACAGTTGTTTGCCCTTCTATAATAATGCAGTGTGTTGTAGTGTGCAGAAGGGTGTAGTTTCTCTCCGTAGTTTGTCTTGCATCTGTTTTATTGTATATTATGACCGTGTTTGGTTTATTTTCCCCTTTGTGGCCATGGAGTGAGTTCTCTGTGTGCTAAAATCATGCTACTGTAAATCTCTGCTCACATAAACGGCGATAGACTTTTCTCCTGGCTATAGAGTTGTTACCCTGTGACTTACCACGCATTCCAGGCCACAGGGAATTTTGCTACCTTTTACACAAGCTCCATCTGAGGAGGCAGCTCTAAGCTGCGTTCTTTACATATTTGAAAAATAAACCCAACTAGGCTGGCATTGCCCTGCTGTTGTCTCCTCCTCCCTTGTGTCTCTGTCACCTTGTCCTCCTTCCCCTTCTGCCTTACCCTTTCTTTCCCCCAAATAGTTATGCTAGGCCTACAGCTGTAGGGTCCTCTTGTAAAGCAGATATTGCTAGTAGTTTGCACTGTTCTTTTGCTGCTTCTAGCTGTAGACAATGGAGTTTACTGTTTTTGGAATGGTGAAAAGAGAGATTTTGAAACTTCTAGATAATTGCCAAGAAATCTGAGTTGTAGCGCTCTCTTGTCTTGATCTACTGAAGAATTGCTTCACTACAAGCTATCTCTCTGGCTACCCTGATGTAAAGAAGCAAAAGAGCTTTCAATCAAGGCATTAGCCAATGCACTCCCTTTCCACTTTTCTTCTCTCTTTTGTCCTGGAAGTGTGGAGTCCTACCTCATGCTTGGTTTTCTAATTACCTGTTCTTTACTCCCAGCCTCCTGTCCAGAAAAAAAATTAAGACAAAGGGGAAAGAAGAAAATTAGTGGAAAGAACTTTATTTCACAGCTGGCTGTGAGGCTGGAAGAGAGGGTTTTGAATCTCTTACTTCTGTGTACCTTCTGATAGTACTCAAAATCTGTATCTGCCCATTATCACTTTTTCTCTCATTAAGTTTTGAGAGCTATTCTCTAATTTGTTATGCAACTGCCAGTAATACAGTAGTCTTAAATTCCTATCAATAGTGGAATTGTAAAGGAGAAACTGAACTGGTTAGGGTCTTAAATTGTTGTTGCAGTCTTTCTCTCAGTACGTCCTCCCTGGAGATTGTGTGGCTCTGGCATACTAGAAGGTGGTATTCCATCTTTTATTCATGCACTTCTTTATTTTAAGATTTGTTGGGAGACTGCAAATGCGTGAAGCAAAAACTTTGTCCCCTCTCCATGCTCATGAGTTCATTCTGCCCCTTCTTCAAGCTCACAGGAGACTATTCAGCTCTGATCGAAAAGTTATAAAGCCCAGTTTGCAAGGAACTATGGTCATCTTAGTATTTTGAGGAGCAAGAAGTACTTTCTTAGTACAATTCCTGAACTTCCAGAGCAGGTTCATGGGCATAATGAATGTAGATAGGTTTGTACCTATGCAGGCTGACACACAATCTTTATATAGTGGTCATCCCCTCGATGCTTTTAGGTGAAAAAGTCTTGAAGTGAAAAAGTCTGAACAGACTGATTCACAGTCTTTAGCTGCAATGTTTGTAAATATTTGACCTTGTACCCTTTGTACACCTTCTCTTTAGCTCCTCTTAGTTGCCTGTGATGTTGTATGAGCTAGTCTTTCCATGTGCTAGACATGAAGATCTCATCTCAGGCAAATGTTTTGGGATTTACTGTGACATCTCCTATGATAATTTCTTCTCCAGTATCCACTGTTTCAGTCACCTGCTGAATTATGAGGTTTCTAAAACAGAGGCAATGTTTTTTTTTTTCTTTCTTCTTGTTTTCTCTCTTCAGTGGTCAATGGCATGTGTGCCTTCTCTCCACCGACCTTTGAGCAGTTTTTGCAGCCTCCTCTCTTTTTTTTTTAATTATGTTGTGCCTGTAACCTCCTGGCTATCAAGCAGCATCTCTTCTCAAACAGGACCTGTGGGCCTGCTCTTGGGACTTTGTTATCCATCTGCAGATTGTTCTAGTGCTTTCCAGGCCATGAAAAATTATCACTGGTGGCCCTCAGGCCATCCATGTGGTCCTGGTACCCATGAACCAGAACAAAAGCAAACGAAAACAAAATTCTAACATAAGTCACTGCAGGCTTCATATATAGATGCTCCAGTCCTGTATATATATTCACACACACTCCTATAGATATATAGTTGCTCCTATATATGTCTCTATATAGGTAAGAGGTGCACACAAACCCTCTTTACTTCTCTTCTAAGAAGAGGTGTTGCCTTTTGTTTTCCTTTTTTTTCCCCCTTTTCTTTTTCTTTCCCCAAATGAGAGAGATGGGAAAATTGCCTTCCTTTCCTAAATCTGACAGTAGAGTTGACAAAGACCCTCTCTTCTAGTGCTGGGCTGTAATTCTGTGGGAATTTTGTATGTTGCGAAAAGCATGTTGCTGCTTTTCTGGATTTCATATCATACATATAAGTCATTTTCTTTTACCTTTGTGACATGAACAGATACATTAGAGACAGCAGAGTGACCTGCTAGCACTGTGGTTGTCTAACTTAGAAATAAGCAAAGATGACAGAGTATGATATGCCTTCTTCAATACACTTGCAATTCTGGCACCGCTGTGGAGTATTATATTTGAGATGTAGGAGTACTCTTCAGGCATTGGATCTTATAGTGGGAAAGAAGTGACAGTGTTTTATTGAGCATCTTCATCACCTTTACTTTAGTTCCCTTAGTATTTAAAAAGCGTATGTTCCTTCTTAAAAGCTTTGCTGGGTTTCATGAAGGTTTAGTTCAGTGATGGCTCCCCCACCCCCAAATGCTCTGTGGGACCATTTTCTTATGGCAAGTGTCCTCTTGTTGGTGAGGAACATGAGAAATCCAAGTAGGTGCTCATGATCTCTTTGCCATGATCCAGCATATGCTGGTAAAAGTCCTTTCCAAGTACCTGTCACGTGAGATTAAAACAATCAAAAATAAACTCCAAAACTGTATCGATTCCTCTCAAGTCATTTGTTCTCTATGGTCATATTCAAGTTTTACGATTCCAAGCTGAATCCTTTCCTTGCCAGCAGTGTTTCCTTTGCCTGTGAACTGTGAATGTTCTTAACCAGGCGTTTGTCTGTACTATATGCAGAGCTGCAGCTCATCCCTATCGGTGAAGAATTGCTAATACGCCTGATTTCTGATTCCCCTGCCCTGTGAGGGTGTATCTAGTTCAGTGGTTGCAGTTCTGTACCCAGTCTGTCCTTGCTGATTGAAGTCGCCTGCTCTGAGCTCTGCTGGTATCCTGGGTATCAGAGAGATGCTCATCGCGTAATGCCCTCGCAGAGACTTTCCTCTTGCGTTGCCTTTGCAAGACTGTATAATATTTTCATTGCATTTCTGTTGATAATTATACCTAAATGACAACTGTTTCAGTGTATTGTATATACTGGTTCTTCATTTTTTTGCCTGTTTGCTCTGGTATGTCCTCCAAGTGCATTTAAGGGAGAAGAGGAAGTATAGAATAAGGAAAAAAGCCTACTCACTGCTAATAGTTATAGCCTTCCTTGACCTAATTTTCAGCTGTCTATCTCTTTAGTAAACAGTTTCAGCAGATGTGGGGGCTGCTTTTTTTTTTGTTGCGTTGTTTTTTTTTTTTTTTCTTCTGTTGTGTTTAATAATGGTATTCTGTTTCTATGGTTTCTCAACAATTTTATGTCTTGCTGTAACTTTAAAGACAATATGTTTTGTCCCCTTGCTTCAGGGTAGGTGAAGCTTTAACGTTTATTACAAGGAGACTGTTGAAGAATGGAAAAGATAAACACGGAATAAAAATACACTAAAGAAAAATAATTTATTTTAGATTTACTGATTAACTTTTATTAGTTAATTTTGGAAACATTACAGGTAGTATTAAAAAAGTATGCAGAGAATTAATCAACTTATATTTGGCGTATTGTTTTGAAGTAGCTTAGTCATCAGAATTTCTAAGAATTCTGATTGTATTAATATCTTATTGCTACTGCTTGTGGCAAGTCACATTTCCTGAAGAAATGAATGAGGTGTTACAAAATAAGCCATAGTGCTTTGTTTTGAAACTCCACTGTTTATTAATCTAAGTAGATCTAATACAAAAGTTTATTTGTGCAACGTGCATCCAAAATATCCATTGTTATTTCAGTTCTGGGATTGCTCCTGCTCACCACGCGTTCAGCCGGTACCCCATGGCAGTGTACATGCAGTGCCATTGGCTGTGGTTTGCCACTATTGTGGATTAGAACTCCTAAGAAAGTGCAAGCACCATTTTCTCTTTTCACTTCATCCCTGAAAGCGACATAGTGTATCCAGGTGTCAAGGAGTAATTTAACTGCAGTAGGAATAGACCTGAGATTTCTGCTACAATCTCTGGATAATTAGTAGTGGTGTCTTCTAGACTTTCTGCATAAATGGATAAAATTGAGAATGCATCTTGATTTATGGTATCACGATACTTCAGTGATCAATCAAAAATCCAATTTCAGTGTGTTTTTACAGTTACTGTTATACGAATTTTGAAATACTGTTTGTAGTTTATAAAACTTACTTCCATGTGGCATAGCACTGAGAGCATGCGTCTCTTGGTATAGTATCTGGTTGCTGACTACAGTAAGCCAAACTTGAACATTTGAACTTAACTGCTGTATGTTTCTTAATGAAGGACTGTAACTCAAAATGTTAATAATTTTCTTGTGTGCATTACTTTAAACAGGAGGAGATAGAGCCATTTCCTGAGGAACGAGAGAACTTTCTTCAGCAGTTATACAAGTTCATGGAAGACAGAGGTAAGCGTTTTAATCTTTGACTTGTAGAAGCTGAAGATAGGTGTATTGCTTAGCATTACTTTAAAGAATTGAGTCTGTAAACTAGCAGTGCTTTGCTGTTCAGTTTTGGAAACAGTGACACTGTATTTGTTACTCCTGACTTCTCCAATATTTAGAAGACGGCTGTTACTTGACTCTTCTTCTAAAATACAGTCACTCCTGCTTTCAGAAATAAATGAAAAATACCTCATATATCCTAGTATATCTTCTACTGTGTACTTATAGTGTATATAATCAAACATATAATCAAACATTAATCAAACATTAATTTAATGTCCTCAGCCACATGTATACGCTCAGTAACTTTGAGATACTTTAATAAATTAAAAAGTAACCACCCTTCTACTTCTTAGGATCATGAAAAAAAGCATGTACTTTGTGCTAATTTTCTTTTGTGAATCCTGATCAGTTAAATGCACGAGCACTGTCAGTAAGGTAGATTGAAATGTTTTTAAAAGTAAACGTGATTTATTATATTAAATCTTTCCTGCAGTGTATAAATACCTGATAAAAGTGCAATGTCTGTGGAGGCAGGGGTAAATGTCTCTGTATTTAAATTAGTATTAAAACTAGTTAAATGAGTATCTTTTGATTATTATGAAGATGAGTTGAGGAGCTATTTACAAGCAATGACGATGTGGTAGCTACTGCTAGTACAATAGCATAGGAAGTTTCAGCTCTTTGAAGTATTGTGAGATTTGTTCCTGGAGAGGTGCTGCTTCTTATTGTAGAGAAAGGACTACCCTGATATTTTTAGATTTCTGTTTCAGCAGGTAAAATAAAAATATGTATAATATAGGTAGCAAGAAAAGCTGGATCATTTGTGCATGTTCAGTAATATATGGAAGAATGTGTAAGTATGAATTAAATTCTGTTCCTGAACTAAAAGGAAAATAGGTTATTAAGACTTTTGAGTTTGTTTAGTTTCATGAAGAGAAAGTACCAGATGCATGAAGTGGTCAGAGGGAGGGGTTTACAATACTGTATTTAATAGCGTTGTAGTGCGTATGGTGTGGATTTCGTGTTATTCTGAAAAAAATACTTCAAAACACTGTAATAACTGTCTTTGTTCACAGGGACTCCTATTAACAAACGACCTGTATTAGGATATAGAAATTTGAATCTCTTCAAATTATTCAGACTTGTACACAAGCTTGGAGGATTTGATAATGTGAGTATTAGTATGATGAATATTCCAGAGCTATAAAATCTGAGGATGCTGTTTATTCTTACTTAAGTAGTGATAAAGAAGAATCTTACACAGGAGCTTTAGACATATGAAAATTGAATACTACAGCTATGTAAGACACAGTAGCTCTGAAAAACATGCTTTAACAGGAACTAGAAACCAATTATATTCTAAATAAATTACACATCTACTTGGCATGTTTCATTATTGCTGCATAAAATCAGCCAGCATGTGTGTATTTGTGGTATTTCAAGAACTGTTTGTCTGTTAAAGTTGTTACCTCAGAAAGTGAAAAAAGTCACTACTCAGTAAAATCTCACAGACAAGTACTCTAAGGTTTAAGGTCTGATGTGAGGCCCTTATCTATTCTGGGCAGTATATAGAAGAACGTGCTGGCTGGCATTGGTGGGATTGGTCTTGGACCAGTAGTTGAAACATATGGAATTCATGGCCAAGCAGATTCTGTTACTGCTTTGGACTGCTTCCCATAAATGTAGCCTGTTGGTTGAGGAGGTATGTTTGTGCAGTGACACCTTTCTCATATACAAGAGAGGATCTTGTACTTGGATGTTGCAGTACATCTGCTTTTCCTTCACAGATGGTTAGAAATCAGCATATCACGCTGTCGCAAAACTTTGACACCAAAGGGCATGTTACGGACATAATGAAAGACTGGTAGCCACTGTACCTGGGGCAGTACTGCCAGGGCTTTGTATTCTGAATGTTTTGAATGAATTTTTTCTTTCCAGTTTATTAAAGTTCTAGCTCTGATAGTTAAGAATTACTTTAAATATAAAATAAAAATTATGTACTGATTTTTCTGATCTTTGTATTTTCTTTCCTTTGTTTTATTACCACCTGGAGAGGAAAACCTGCTGTGTCTTACTAAAAGGCAGAAATGCTAAATTGCTTTACATAGTTACATTAGACTACAGTTTGCATTACAGTGAAATATTGTGTGTGTAATAGTTATTTTATAGATCAAAGGAAATTACTTAGAAGTTGTAAACTTTGTCGACTTATTTTGTGTCAGTGAGTTAATTCAAAAAGCATGATGTCGTTTTCTTTACCAGATTGAAAGTGGAGCAGTGTGGAAGCAAGTTTATCAAGATCTTGGGATCCCTGTATTGAATTCAGCTGCAGGATATAATGTTAAATGTGCATACAAAAAGTAAGTAATAAAGCTATGAAGTTTGTGCAAAAATGTCACTAGAACGAGCTGAAGTGATCATGTGGTAGTGGTAATATGCATAAAGTCCATAACTTTTTAGTTATAACACAGTTTTTTACGTCTTAAACATAATGTTTGTGTTTAGCTTCTGCTAGGTAGCTTGTTCTTTCTTGAAACAAACTTGCTTATCGCAAGCAATTTTTTTCTTTTAGATATCTCTATGGTTTTGAAGAGTATTGTACATCAGCTAACATTGAATTTCAAATGGCATTGCCAGAGAAAGTGACAAGCAAGCCCTGTAAAGACTGTGAAAAAGAAAAAGAATTGAAGATGCGTGAAGAACCAGAGCAGGATGTAAAAGAAATAAAAGTGGATAAGGAGGAGCGCAAGCAGGAGGAAGTAGCAATAGTACAACAAGAAGAAAAAAAGTTAGCCGAGAATGATAATGAAAGTAAAGAAAATGATAAGCCCTCTGTTCTGGTAAAATATTTTAATGTTCATGTTACATCCTGTTTATAAAGTCAAGTGGTGTGTTGATAACCATGAGTTCACGTCAAGATAGAAATCTCCATAGAGGATTTAAAATGAGACAAAAACGTGCTGTAAATGTAACTCAGAACAACACATTTGAGCTGTATCTGTCCCCAGGTGCCTGTTTTAGGGGGCCATGATGTCAAAATGTCTGACTTGTTAGGAAGCAGCTGCAACATTCTACTTGTTCGGGGGCCTCCTAGGTCAAATGGAGACTAACTATGTTGCAGCTTTATCCTGTTCTGGGTAATGCACGCTCACAGCTAATGACAGTGCTGATACTTTTATTTTGTGCTTAGCCATGCTTTGAAGCCCTCATCAATCTTGCTTTTACTTCTCCACTCCAGTGAAACCAGTGAAGCTCTACCGAGACCTGGGCCGTATGATGTACACAGTGATCTAATGTAGTTCAGAGACAAAGGTTTATAGCTTTGCAAAATCCAGTGTTGACTCAGTTGTTCTAGCAAAGGAACTGCAGGGCACTGAGCTGAAGTGCTGTGCTGTGCCACCGAGCCGTTTGCTCTGGAAGTAGTGTAGCTCCTTGAGTCAGTGTGCAACACAACTGTCGTGCTTCTGCCTGTAAGTGGCAGCTAGCCCCTCTCTGTCTGCTGGTACTAACTCCAGGGTGAATACCAGGTGGGCCAGTACTGATATTTCTTAATCCTAAGTGAAAACATACCCTGTGAAGTGTTGATCTTAGAGATTTCTTTGCGGTTCAGGTCTAAGAGCGGCATGCCTATAGCATTGTCACAAAACTAGCTAGGACACTGGCTGCAACTTCAAAGTCTGTTATGTTTAGCTTGAGATTTTCAGAAGAAATAAACAGTGGAGGTGCTGCAATTTTAGAACAAGCCCTAGACTAGATTTTTCTTGCTTATGTAACTTCAGTATGTTTTGTCTGCCTCTTCTTAAATCCTTTGTATTTTTATTTGACCTTGTAAGTTAACTAAAGGTTTTATTATTCTAGGGAAACAAAAAAAATTTGCCAGATTCTGTGTATACTCAGCCTGATCAAGAAAAGGACTTAAATGTAATCAAAACTGAAGATGAAACCAAATTAGAAGATAAAGAGGAGGAGAAGATTAAAGAAATGGAAAATCCTACCGTAAATGCAGATGCTGAAGAAAAAGAAAAACCAGGGTAAGCTACACTGTTTATAATCAGCTAAGGTACCTGATAAGCGTTCATTAAATTTTATTCTTGTAATTTGAACTTCAAATCAGACGTCTCTGTTGTGAACAAGACTAGCATCTTCCAGACACTTATGTATTCCTAACTTCGTCATGGATAGGGCTGTTGAAGTTCATGGATCTAATTTACAGGGGAGAAAAAAAAAAGGCTTCTTAATTTTTTACAGAGTCCAGGCCTAAATATTTATAAGCTCAGTGAGAAAAGAACATATAAAGCATAGGTGACTTTGATTTAAGACAAAAATATTGCAGCCATTGCCAGTAGTATTTGTGTACTTAATTTTGGTACAACTACATCACAAACTTGCAGTTTCCACCTTTTGCTGTTGGACAGTGGTGTGTTGTGGGTAACATGGGAAAAGATGGAAGTACCTTGCATTGCTCAGTAACAGTTTTGCCATTAAGTAGGCATGATCCTGGCAGGAGTCTCTTGTGCAGTCCTTCAGACAGGAGTTTTGGAAGTAGGAAATTGAAGCAATAGGGGTGCTTAGGGCCATGAATCAATGGATGTGTGCAGATGATCTCTCATTTCCTTTATGGAATGGGCAAGTTTTCCTGTTTCAGTGCAGAAAAACCCCGCAAGTGCTTTTTGTCAGCCATGCAGAAAAATACGAAGTTTAGAACAGAATATAGTCCTGACTAATCCCCAGTGTGTTAACAATTTATATTCTTGCAATTAGGACCTTCATACAGTACGATTTCAAGTGATAAGAACTCAAAAACGGCTCTTACAGGTCAGCTTGAAGGTCTTTTTTAATACAGTATCTTGTCTTCAACAAAAAACAGTAACAGATGCTTAAGGGAGAAGCTATTACAAGAGGGAAAGCAGCTAATGACACCTCCTTATACTTTCACAGCAATCTGTGTATCAGGGATAGGAGTTTTTTTAAACTTAATACCAGCTGTTGCCTGTCCGCTAATTCCCTTGTTCATTCCAGCAATCTTTGCTGTTTAGTAGATCAGCTGTCTTAATCTTCTGTCTAAGTATCATTAACTCTTAGTGCTTTTTCTGGCTCATTAAGAGTTGCGACAGAATGACGTGGTTCAGTATATTAGTTTCTGATTCATGGGGAATAGTTTTTCATTATTTTATTAAGGGGTTTGATTTCCATGTAACAGATTCTGGGAGGATCCTTCTGTAAAATGTTTTTGTCTTGCTAAATGCTTTCAGTGAGATTACATGGGTGTTTTCTGTAACTTAGAAATGCGGAATACGAAAAATCAAATTTACCTGAACTCACTTAGAAGAGCCTTTTCTCTATGGATGTGATTTCATTTGTGTCCTGTGTGCATTTTTTCTTTTTTAAAAGATTAATTGCTGGAATTTATTAAATTTCCCACTTTTAAGGTGAACTAGTTGTGTTGTATTGTAACAGGTTTGCTAGATTTTCAGAATTATTAAGGACTGATTTTACAATGCTGCTTTCAATATATATAACTAAATGAACTTTGCACTGCTTAGAGAGTAGCAGTTCATTAAAGTTCCCTAAATTGTATATTTGTATATGCATATGTTTGTGACATTATTTTGTGTTTGTTTATATACTTGGAAAGTAAAGTGGCTTAATACTTACCATGCTGCTATAGTAAATGGTACATAAAATAATAAGCTGCATTTGCTTTTCAGTAATCCATTATTGTGGGTTTGTTTTGTTTGGTTTGGTTTGGTTTTTTTTTTTTTTTCCCCCAAATCCTGATTCATGTCCGTTTGGGTTGTGACATTAAAATGTTATGAGTTTTCTTACTTCTTATTTATGAAAACAACAAAAAATGTAGAAAATACCATTTACTCTTAATTTTACCCGATTAATCTGATTATAATTGAGTGAGTTCTTTTCTCTGCTTCACTCATCCAGTAAAAGCTCTTCTATCTGGTATTTCACTTTTGATACAAAAAAAGATTGTAACAGTTGCTTAAAATAGAAAGCGTAGCTCTAAATATAGATATAGGTGTTGATGTGGTCATTGCTGGGGATGTGTTTCAAGTAATAAATTAAGAAAAATGAAAAATGTGTAGCAGTTAATAGTCTGTAAGCATTTACAAGTAGTAGTAGTACTGTAGTAGTGCTGCTAGTGTGATTACTTTTCTGTTCTTCCCTCAGAGATTGAGATGAAGTAGAAAATGCACTTGTGTCAGCTTTAAAGAGTTTTTTAAAATGTCATCCTAAATGCTAAATAAAGTTTTCAGTGTTTATACCATAAAGGCATAAAGGGTTTTGTGAGCCTGGTATGCTGGTGGGGATGTTGTACTAGGTGATGTACTCCCCCTATCCTCAGCTTTATGGGTTGGAAGTGGTAAAGGTTATGCAGAAGGGGAAATGGTGTGGTTTGAGTACTTTGTTGAACTGAAACACAAAATGAAAAATGCATTTTTGGAGGTGGAAAACTAATCTCACACACACAAAATACCCAAAACATAGTCAAAATGGATCACTACGGACTGAATTTTTGTCAGTGTATTTAAAATATATTCCTGTAACTTTTTTTAAGCTATGGACTATCTGTCTTTCACAGTTCTAACCAAATAGCCAAAGAAATGAAATCTAATATTATGCAAGGCAAACTTGTAGAGTTTGCCGTTTGAATTTATGTCTGTAGGACTTTGGGCATCTTCGTGTAGCTTATTTGTGTATAGACACAAGGAATCAAGAAGACAGAAAAACTTCTGGGGTTTTTCTTGCTGAATTTCTGCTGGGTGGATTGGATCTAGCTCTCAGCTTCCAGATCTCAGGAAATACTACTGGAAGACAGGGTTGTTTATTTTCCACAGGTCTTGTTTCTCTGTGTGATCCCATGTGTCTCAATCCTTTGAGATTGGTACCACTTGAATCCTATGGTCCCTTCTGCACAGACTTTAACAATATGATGAAGAGGAATATATGATGCCCCTTATTCTATACATGCTTTTCTTGTTTTTCCTGTGGGTAGTGGAAGATGCATGTGCTAGATACAGTTTTGTGCAACTTCTAATCATAAAACCAGTTTAAAAAGGCCAGTGGTTTGTTACTTCTCATTGGTCTGTCCCAGAGAGATCTTTACAAAAATGGCTTTGTAAACCTGTGCTTTTCCCTAGTGTACAAAAGAGTATTCATTCTTAGTCAATGAATAAACAAGACAGTTTTAAATCCTCCTTATTTTAAAGTTCCTGCTAACTTCACGTTGTGGAAGTAATGGTGTTCAAACGTAGCATTGCATAGTTGGTGCAAGTTTCCTTTGTAGCATCTAACATTAGCAGTTGTAACTATTCAAAGACTTGAGTCAAAGCCAACAAATTGAGAAGGAGGGGTTTTTCGACAGAATGAACAACATAGAGAGTTGAACATGTTCCCAAGAGACTGAGGCCAGGAGCATAGTGCAATTTTTAAAAGGTGTGGGGTTTTTAATATAAGGCAATAAAATAAAAAGTAAGTCTTCAAAAATTTCATAGTCTATACAGTTTGTGCACTGAAGTGTAAGTTAATTGATAGTTAACCAATATTAGTAATTTTTTTTCCCCAGATGATTAATTCAATGCCAAGGGTTTTTTGGTGATTTTTTGTTTGTTTGTTTGGGGTTTTTTTAACACTGCGCTAAAGCACCTGGGACAAGACACAGTCAAGAACTTTTTATACTGAACTGAAAGATTTAAGTGCTCAGAATCCAGTTAATAATTTTTGCTTTCAAACAGAAATGTGCATCAGACTTGTGTATTAGTAGTACTTGGATTTTTGAGGTGACCAGGCAGAATTCTTGGAAGTAATCCCAGTTACAGTACAGAAAGATTGCAAGAGGCTTTATTCTTGTGTTTTCCTTTTCTTGTCTGAGGTGCTGCCTTACCCCTAACACCAGGAGGGGCTGCCATCTCTGGATCTTTACCTTGCCCTTTCTCACCAGGCTGTCATTTTCAATACTCGCAAATAGTTCTTACTTGGTCTTGTGAAACTTCTTGGATTCTTTATTTTTTATTTCTTCTTGAAAACTGTCTGCTTTTTTATTTGTCCAAAGAATGCATGAACAAATGTTCTTAAAGAATACTGTAGAAACCTAAACATTTCTGCTTGTTTCATACTGCCAGTTTAGGTCTTCATGGTATGGTTTTCTGGGAATTGGTGCTGTCATATTTTGAGAGTGTCAGAAGGAGAAAACGCTAAACGTCCTTGGCTAATAATCTTGAATGGAGTTAAACCATTCATTCACACGAAAGGGAAAAAATTTAATTTTAGGGCTGTTATATACATCATTCTGTATAGTGATAGCGTTTCACCTCCTATAATCAGTAGGAGGTAGGTAGGAGTAATAAAAGCAGGACTAATAAAAGACTAATAAAAGTTGAGAACTGGGTTAAGGTGGGTATTGTTTCACATCAAGGGTTTTACTAGGTTTTATTACTCTTGTAGGGTATGGTGACCAACTGCTGTGCCTCTGTAGGTGATAGCTTCTGTTTGTACAAGAGTTAAATTTTCTGGAAGCACTTGATGGGGATTTTCTGAAAGGAATTTACAAGGGGATTATGTAATAGACAGAAGCTCCATTTCACATATGGGAGATAACAGATTGTTAGAGGCAATGTTTTCTGCAGTTCCTTATCTGTTAAAATGACATATCAAAGCTTTATGGTGGTGAATCTAAAATGGTAGCAGGAAGGTTAAAATGTTTTGGCGTGAAGGAGATTTGATACACAAGGCATATCTTCTGGCTTCTGGATTAGTGTTGAGAACTATATATTGAGATAGCTTTCTCCAGCCTGATTTAGCTTTATGTGGAATTGATTAGCTTGGGAGAAGGGAGAGAAGCGTGTCGTGTTCATTGCACAGTTGGTGTGAACATCTGCTCTGAATCTTAGACTGCTGGTGTATATGCAAAAAAATACATTTTTAAGAAGTTTACTTAGCTAGTTTCATTTACAGGAACGTATGTCTATGCTCTTATTTGTGATGTGTGTTCTGTTTATGTATTCCAGCTGCTTTTGTATTGGGAAGGAAGTTTTTGTATAGTCCTGTTTTCAGAATCAGAGTCTAATCGATTTATTTTTTTCTTAATACAGAATACACACTGATACATACATATATGTAAGGGTTGCTTTTCATATAGCAATAAGCTCCTAATCACACAATAATAAAGTGTAGAGTGGCAATGTAAATGTACCAGGCCTGTGTGTGCATCACATTGAATGGAAGGGAGGTGTCTTTGATGTGGAAAAAGTGGTTCTGTCATCGCATTTTACATAGCTTATGGTCGCTACGGAGGTTATTAACCCTAGTAGCTGTCACTGAGACTTATGTGCATGGATGAGCCCTTAAACATTCATCCAATACTAGATGTTTTCAAGCTGAGTGTGAACTAGTGCCATAAAAATGAAAAGTGCTGTACTCCTCAGCCAGATTTCTGAACCATCCATTATCCTTTTGAGGAATGTCTCCAAGTACTTTAAAAAAAACTTGGCTGAATGATTAGAAGCAATAACATGAGGTCCTTTCATTTGTCTTCTCTGTAGCAGCAGAGGAAAACACTGAGTACATGCTTCCATGGTTGAAGTGTACTGCAGTACCCTCAGATGGGATTCAAATCGAGTTAGTGCCTTTCCCCTTCCCTCAGAATGATGGACCGTAACTGTGCATTTATTCAGATTTTCTGTGTGTATATAGACAGAAGTCCTTGGAGCTTTTATTTTTAGGTTTTCTTTGCAACTTCAGAGGGAAGACAAATACTGGTGGATTTTGGGAGTTTTGTTATTTTGTTTAACTAAAGATGAGATGTTAGTGTCATGGCATAAGTACAGATCTTAATGGCCTCTCTGCCTTAAAACTTAAGGGAATCTTAATACAGCTGTGATTGAGAAAGTCAGACTACGAAGGAGATTCGACATCTGCCAGCTCTGTATTACGTGAAGTAGAGGTTAAATAATGCTCTAGGGTGAGAAAAAGGGAAAAAGGAGGGAAACAAAAATAGAAGCTAATTGCTAAACTTGAAGTGTCAATTACACTGGCGTTTATTTCTGCTAGTGGTTCAATTAACTGTAATGACTTAATTGAACCAATAATTGAAATAATCTTGCTTCCTCAAGTTTTAGAATAACCCCCGAAAAAAATAATTTTGGATTGCCATCTCACCTGCTGTGTGTGCTTCATGGTGTGTCGGGGGAAGTGCATTGGAGTAGGGTTAGGTTTGCTGCAAAACAGGGATCCTAGAAGGCAGATCTCATGCTCCAAATCACACACTGTCTCATAGGTGTCACCCGGGCTTTGTGACGAAGGTGTGTTTAGTGCCAGAGATTGTGGGTTGAAAGACGTTTGCATGACATTGCAGGTGTATTAGCATGCGCTGTTTCATCTATTAACAATATCTATTAATTGATATACTTACCCTTATTATGGGCTTGTTGGTGTTAAGTCTTATTGACTGAGAATTACCTGCCACATACATATTTTTGAACACTTGCAGTATTTTTAGCTTTTAATGATTTCACAATGTCCTTTGGAACTAAGGATAAGCAATATTTTTATGCTCTAAACATTTTAATGGTTTTACTTTATTAAATATTTTTGCATTTTAATTCATTAATGCTTCTAAAGGTTCATGTTCCCATTCATGGGAGATGACGTGAGAGCATTCTTTAGTCTGCAGTTATCATTCGAAATGCTTTCGACTCCTCCTGATAAGCTTTCTGGTGGTGCTTTGGTTTCTGGAACACAGTTACACTTGCATTGCTGTGTCTCTTGTACCGTGTGCATCCACATCTGCCGCTGCCCCGTTTCATCGGCCGCTGCTTGGGTTGTTCAAATTGTTGGAGCTTTATGGCAATCTGCTGCCAAGAGGCTTGTTTGCTTCTTCCCCTCCCTACCCTCAATGGGATTTTGACTAAACAGTATTAAAGGAAATCTGATGTTCTCATGCATATGTACTTGGACAAACGAGGTTATGACTGTGCATGCTGGATGGCTACAACCACAGTTTTCTCTTACAAGCCTCTGTTACATGGCAGTCATGGCTTCTTTTCATCTGCGCTGCCAGGTTTGAGCTTTTTATGGCCTTGTAAAACAACTTGTTTTCTTCCTTGCAACCACTGGAATATGTTTTGGGGTTTGTGGGTTTGTTTTTGTTTTTTGTTCCAGGAGCTATATGAGTATGCCCTTTTTTCTGCTCCAAAACAATGAATGTTCTCTGCTTTTGTTTGGTATCCTAAAGTCTCTGGTTTATGATTGCTAAAAAAAAAATCGCTCCTTAAAACACTTCTTATTTGCAGCTTTCTCTACTTCCATTTTGCTTTTGCTTCCTGATAATTCCCTCCATCTATGTACAGTCTGCTTTTCACGTCTACTTGACCATCCAAGTTACTCAACTTCACAATGAGGGTTTCACGCTTCTCTTCCAGAGAAGTTCTGGTATTGTCATGGAGTCTTTGTAGAATATCTGTTGGGGCACCAAGAAAGCCATAAGGTGATTAAGGTGAGACAGACTCCAAACTTTCAGCTTCTAAAGAGCCACTGACACCATAATTGCCAGCGTCTGGAAAATCCTGAATCTCCCCCATATGCACGCTTTTCTTTGCAGACAGCATTCAAGGATTGTGCCACTAGTTCTTGGGGGAGAAAAATCTGGCAAAATTTCGTTCTTACAGTTTTGAAAAGTCTTGTTAGTAATGGGAAATCACAAGCTCATCTTGTTCATCATTCAGTGGTGGCTCTGCTCCTGATGCCAAGTTTTTTTAGTTTTTGTATGGTAATAACTGTTAAGCTGAAATTAGCTACAAGTTTTGATTTAATGCATCAGAGAATATAATTTAAAAGCATTTACATTACTGTTTGGTGCTTTCTGTTGTTAGCTGTGGAATTCTCTCCAGGAATTTTTCCTCTGAGTCTTTTGGGGACCTTTATTTGTGATTTTTTTGGGAAGTGAATTTTGCCATTTGATGTGTAGTGGAGATGAAGTGAGCTTTCAAAGCTCAATCATTTATGTTGCATTTTTAAATCTGGTAGTTTTAACTTCACTAGCAAAGTAGCCCACTGAAAGTATATAATAAATGGAAAATCTTGGCCTTCTAGAACAAAACTGCCCGGTCCGTGCCATGTATACCTGAATAGATGTATCTTCTGTGCTTTGATTTAGTTAATAAACCAATGGAGGGAATTTTTAGCATTTATCTTGTGCTGTATGCACATATATATGTATTTACATATTTGTGTGTGTGTATATATATGTGGCAACATTCATTTCTGAAGTATTTTCATTAAATCAGCGTGGTTACGCTACAGTTGAATTTAGCTTATTGTTCTGAATTCTCTTTTGCCAGCTAATTAGATAATAATACTGCAGTTTTACTTCTACAAAGAAACATTTGAATAATTGAAATGCTGTTTGATCCTTTCTCAGAGAGAAAGTAGCTTGGTTTATCTGAGTATTTTCTACTGAAAATTTCATGGAAAGATTTAGATTACTAACAGAGACTTTTGTGTTTGTGAGGCTAACTTACATTTTGGTGTGAATCAGGCTTGGAGCAGCACTTACCTTTTTTTACCCACTCTGTAATACAGCCAAACATATCCATCCCACATCTTGGATTTTTAAATTTTTAGTGGTCTGTGGCTATTGTGAATTTAGTAAGTGGCCCTAATCTGTTCTGTATTGCACGGTGTGGGATTAGAATGATGTGAGGGACAATAATACTGTTTTGTAAAGCTATTTAAGATGAAAAGGTATTTTCCCCCCATTAGGTTTTGAAATGTAGTCTGTCTCTTTAAGCTGGTTGGAAATAATTTTCAGAACACTGAGGAGCCCGTAGCTGCCATTGACTGAGACTAGCAAGATTTGTGAATTCTGAATGCTTCTGAAAATTGCCCAAATATCTAAAAATGTATTCAAAATTAGCTTATTTTTTAAAATGGCAGACACCTGCTTGTGTATTTATATAATAATTAAATGCAAGTTTGACTTATATTTAGAAGACTTTTAGCGTAATTGGCAAGGAGTGACAAGGTCATAAATTAGCACAGATTGCTTGATCTGCTAAAGAATCTCACACAAGGTTGGTCTTTTTTGCGTAAAATCTGGGTTTGGTTGCAGTTGCTTCAAGGTGTTGAGATAGAGATTATTATAATAAAACAAGGATCTTTTGGGGAAGTAAGTTTCAAGAAGCACTTGTAAAACTTATAGTTTGGAAAATGGAATTTAGGGAACTTTATATTGAGAAGGATGAGTTTGAACTGAAAAAAACAATATTTAAAGGGACTGCATGAAAGAATCTTATAAAGATGAGTTTGAACAACGTCTGCTCATACAGATTTTGATGGATTGTTTTTTTTTCTTTTAGTCAAGTCATTTTTGCACCTTACAGTCAC
This sequence comes from Numenius arquata, assembly GCF_964106895.1. Classification (NCBI taxonomy): domain Eukaryota; kingdom Metazoa; phylum Chordata; class Aves; order Charadriiformes; family Scolopacidae; genus Numenius; species Numenius arquata. Next base: position 24,112,319 of record NC_133577.1, on the reverse strand, counting down.
TGGATTTTGTGTGTATTGCTGTATCCTCTATTTTGCTGCTATTACTCGGCCATAGTGCAATTTCACATATTTGGAGCCTGCTGTTTCCCAGTCTCTAATGCATCCACAATATTTATCAATATATGTGGTTTGGAACTGAAAAGCTTATGAAGTATCTCATATTAACTCTACAATTTTTTAAACCTTTCAAGAGATGACACGAATAAGGAAGAAGATGAAGATGAAGAAGAAGCAGAGGAGGAGGAAGAGGAGGAGGAGGAGGAAGAAGACAACAATAACAATGAGGAAGAAGAGTTTGAATGCTATCCACCAGGCATGAAAGTCCAAGTGCGGTATGGAAGAGGGAAAAATCAAAAAATGTATGAAGCTAGTATTAAAGATTCTGACATCGAAGGTGGAGAAGTCCTTTACTTGGTGCACTACTGTGGATGGAACGTGAGGTAACTTGAGTTTTAGTTAGTGATTACTTCTTGAATTACTTCTAAAATACACTTGTGTATTTTAAAAAATAAATGAATAGACATCTGGAGTCTTAAACTTTCAGTATTGGTGTTCTGTGAAGGTCATTGTACTGTGTGAAACTATTAGATTTTTAACACTGTATAAATGCAGTACTTTAGTTACTCAGAAAATCATCTTAAAGTGACTTGTTCAAAGAAGGCTTACTTCATTCCCCATCTTATTTTTAGATCTCTCCATACAAGAAGTGATAGCTCGCTCTTTCACAAATTCCTCCTCTGGCTCTCTTAAGCCAATTTTATCTCATGCAATATTTGAATAGTGCACTTAACTAAGTCTATATACACACTTCTCAGCAAAGCAGAGAGTACATTAGCAGTATCGTATTTAACAAGAAAAGTACAAGATTCTTAATGGCAAATTAGTGTGCAGCAGATAATTGCATTTCATTCAGATCCGATTTCCACCCATCCCCACCCCTCCTTCCCCCCCGTGGCTGCCTCAAGCTTCCAAACAAGACTCTTCTTAGCCTAGAGGCTTCTTATGCTTTTCTTAATATATGCAGGAATATATGCTTTTTATTGTCTTTAATACAGCATTAATAGAAGTATTAATATATTTTTACAATTTCATACCACTTTTTTGCCATTTAAAACTTGAAGCAACTTTGAAAACAGCAGGGAAAACTAAAGCTGCTGAGTGGCTTTTAAGCCAATTACCAAGTCTCCGGCTTTTTTCCTCAGTTTCAATGTATCTGCTCATTGTCCTCAGCTGTCATCTTTTAAACTGTATGACTGTGTTTATAGATCTTTAAAAAAAAAAAAAAAGTCTGAGGCAAATCTGCTGTACTTTTTGTTTAGTTATTTTTCCTCTTCTGGAAAAGCTCTTGTGACCTTTTTCTGTTGTCTGGACTTTGATTACCATCCTACCTCTGACCAAGAGGGCAGGACAAACCACATTTATTCAGTGCTAGCAAGATCTGCTAGCAAAGGTCACAATTACAGAAGCATGATACTTCTCTCCCTCTTTGCATCTGGGCCTGGTGATTTCCAGGACCACCTAAGCCACAGCTGAGGAGGAACGTCTTGATATTGCTGGTTTTTATATCCATCTTTTGTAGAATTTTGTTCTACATATATTGATCTATAGGAATATGATCTTTCACATAAACTACCTTCAGACATTTGTAAGCATAGTGGGCTATGAAGTCAAGATACTAGGGGAGATGCAGCCTGCTCGAGGTGGGATTTGGAATGCGACTAACATTTCGATCGTTGTTGGAGAAGACCTGTTTAGGCATTTAAGTTGCTGAAATTTGCATCCTACGCGCTGAGAATTACTGTGTACCATCTCAAGAGGTTTCTTGCTTTTTGACTCTTGTTTTGGAATTCATATGTAAACATACAAGTTATTTTTGAGTAAATATTATGCTATCACACGTGCTATGAGGTGAAACGATCAGAGTTTTATTTAAGCAATACCACTTTAAATCTGAAGAAATGAGAAAAATGAGAAAATGAGCCTTCACCTTGGAGATCCCAGCGCCCTGGTTCTTAAAGGAGAAATCAAGATTCTGGTTTTTGAACTCTGCGTTTTAAACAAATGTATGGACTGATATCAGAGGCAGTTTTTCCTGTGACTAGGATATATTTGATAAGAAAAGCATTTTTAGTAAACTTGCACTCATTTGAGAGGTGAAGGAAGTCATTTGGTCTTTCTGGCAGCAAGACTTCCGTTTATATTCTTACCTGGTGTTTCAAAAGAGCCCTCTGAAAGGGGCTGGAAGAGCAGGATTCTTCACTGAAAAAGATACCAGTGATTGAGATTTAGCTATGGGACTGCTTGTGGACTCTGCTAAATATAGCTAATCTTTTTAATTCAAGTAAAATTACTTACATTTTTGGATTTGACAGTAAGAGCAGCTAAGCCTGAGCTTAAGGCAGCAATCTAAATGCTTTGATACTTTAGTATCGTGAAGACAAGTCTTGTATGATGTGATAACTTGATTTGGCTTCTAGTCAGTCGCAACCTGGAAAAATAACTGCTTTACTTGGATAGGTAGCAATTCCCTCCTCTCCCTATTGATTGTAGCTTACTTTTAGTGTTTAGGAATGACGAGTACTGTAACATCAGGTCATGGGATGTACTGAACTAGGATTTCATCCAGGACTCTTTTAATTCTATCATTCTGCTACCCCTTAAAGTTGACTTTCCTGTTTCCCCTTTGGGTCAGTATTCCATTTAATGGCCTGTTCTTTAAACCCATAAGTCTGAGCAGGAATCCTAAATAACTACTAATGTTTCTTATCGCAAGGTAACTTCAGTATCAATCTGGGATTCAGAATAATAGTGTGTGTGTGCGCACATGCGCATGTGCTTTGGGTACTTGGAATCAAATTTAGTAAACTTGGTATTCATCTTTGTTAAGTTTTTAAACACTCTGGAACCAGTGACACTAACCACTGTGGAACTTTTTTTTTTTAAACAGTAAATAGAAAATACAGAAATCAAATTGTTCAAGACCAGGCTGGATGGGGCTTTGAGCAACCTAATCAAGCATTTAGTCAGGAAGGTGTCCCTGCCCATGGCAGGGGGTTGGAATTCGATGATCTTCAAGGCCCCTTCCAACCCAAACCATTCTATGATTCTTAACAGCATTGTACAGCTGCACTACTTCATTCTATAGCATCTTATTGTTAGCTCCTGAGATTCAGGTGTTATGTGTCTCTGACGAAAGTAAAAAATTGTAGTGTTCAGCGGAGCCTGACTTGTAGTGAAAGGGAATGGTAAAAATCTCTACTCTGTTAGAGAGAACTGTTTATGTTACTACATGTTAACCAGAAAAAGCTTATGAGAGAAAATGTATTTCTTACAACAGGCCTGTCATGTTCTGAATTATGTATGCTTTATGTTAAACTACAACTTCTCTAGGGGCTACAGTGCTAGCTCCTTCTGTCATAATTTTAATTTTCGGCTGCCAGTGCAAAGAAAAGTTCATTATATAAGTGTTTAAGGTGAATTTCTTCTGCAGTATGTTCCCAGTAATTAAAGACAGAGGGTGCATATTCGAAAAGAGTTTAGGTTGTTTAAACTGTGTGTCATATGGTACAGTATCACAAGACATTATTCTTGAATGTTTCAAGTATTTAAAACTAGGACTTATTATTTTCAACATTGCTTTCTTCAGAAATCTGAATATGGAAGTGCTAATTTCTCTGTTTGTTGAAGCGTTAACAATATACAGATTTTGTACTTAACAGTCACCCACTGAAATTAAACGAACGTGTAGCCAAATGTCAGGTTCTTGAGAGCAGTGTATGTCGTGGGGGGGAGAATTATTAAAAAAAAAAAAAAAAAAAAAAAAAAATTAGGAGTCCTTATCTAATATTCCAGTATTTGGTTATAAGACTAAATCTCCTCCTTTCTTTGATCACGGCAAAAGAAAACAGTTGATTCTTCTTTGATAGCAGATATAGGCAGTATACTGGAGCTTTTCAGTGAATTTGCCAAAGCTTGCTAGTTCCTTGAGGTCACTTGTCTTCCTGCGAAAGGGGTACCTTTGGTAGTATAAATCTAGAGACTGGAAAAGTACGCTTTCTTCCTTGTTTCCCCTCTAGTACTTCTGTGGAGGATTGAATATGCAATCTCTCAGAATAAGTTGTGGTTTATTTTAGCATGCAATCAGTACATATGGATGTAATAGGATCAGTACGTGCACTTACGCAAAGTGCCAGTTATTTTTTTCTAATGTATAACTACTAATTTCATTCTTTCTTTTTTCCTTTATTCCTTCCTTCCCATTCAAACCTAACCTTTCTGGCAGGCATTCATTTTAACCAGTAAGGCAAAAAAGCTTGTCTCCTTACGGGCTCACCTTTGTCTTCATTTTGGTAAGGCAAAGGGGATGTTTCTACTTGAAGGCATTCTAGGTTTTCATAGGAAAACTTATTTAAAAAATAGGTAAGTAATAGCTTCTTACTAAATCTCTCCTCTTGGTTCCCAAACAAGTCTGGGCAAGCTCATCTAGGAACACCTCCCCGTCTTACCTCCTTCCTCTCCACACCCAGCTGCTTGCTTTAGGGAGTTGAGGTAAGCGAGTGTGGAAGACGGTGCTGCAGTAAAACAAATGAGGCCTTCTGGAAGCACATACTTCTTGTAATGAGAGCTGAAGAACTTCTTTCATAATGTTTTTTGTTTCCTTTTGTTTTGTGAACAGGCTCTCTAAAGCAAGATTAGCGATTAAGTAAGTTTTCCTATTTTGCTAAGGTGCAGTTTTATGAAGAAAGTCTCTAGTCTGTCACACACAGCGTTGAGATGCAGCTTGGCATCTGGTAAGCTGTTCAGCTTTCAGGGCGCTTCTCTGTCCCACGGTAAAGGAGAATTTAATTTAGGGTCAGGTTATCAACTGCAGCTTTGGGATTTGCCCCTTTTGCAGGATCTGTTTCAGCCTGGGGTCCAGCGGTCACAGGTTTAGGCAAACCGTACGCATCTGATGTGTGAGTAGTGAAAGGAGCTGTACCATGCAAAGGTGTAAAGTGTGGGCATCTGATTCCCTGGAGAAGATTCAGGATTTCTGCAATGCCGGGCCTCCTTGCAGGCTCTGACTGCTGTTCTGGGTACAGTCAGGAGCAGAGCAGGATTTGCTCCAGCCAGGAACTGGGACTGTCTAAGGTTTTCAGTTGGTGCTCCTTGAGTTGAGGAGTTGTGACCACTGCTCCTGATGCGTAACATTTAAAACCCTGTGGTATCTACAGGTACTCTCTTAAGATTCTGCATGTCCTCTCTCCTTCATTTCATGTGCCCCTGCGTCTGTCAGCGGTCACCCCAACAGGCACTACAGTTACCTTGGCTCAAAGACAGTATGTGCAGTGCACAGACTCTGCATAAGGGAAAGATTGTTTTCTTACTGTAAATGCATAAAACAAGTGAATACAAATTCTATGTTGTAGCAATATGGTTGACGCAGAAAGGACACTGTCAAAATAGTTGATTTTCACCATGTATTTGTCCAGTCCTAGTGCTGTTTTCTTGCATGCATTTAGACCTAATAAAATACGTGGGTTGCAAAGTCCATTTGGCGGTCTATTTCGGGGTATTCCTTTTGGAAAGCATGTCTTTGACTTGAAGAAAGATTACTTCAAATATGATTTCCCACAGTCTCACAGACTCGGATTTTTTCACAGTGGAAAACTCTGTAGAGTTGTACTTCAGTTTTGGAGAGAAATGTGAGCCTGTTCACCTGCATGTCACCTGGTAATAGTACAATTACAGCAGCATCTGCGGCAGTATAGGTAGTCTTGGTATGTTATAATCTGCATGGTCTGCTGCTAGACGTTGATTTTTATTGTCATGTGGAGGGGAAAAAACAGCAAGAAATTGTTTTGGAAAACTATTTTCAGATACTACTGCTACTTCATTTTTCAGTGCATTGTGATGTGAAATTTAAGTTAATAAAATACAGTATTTAGCTTCTGGAATCTCTTGTGTAGATCTTAGAGTATACAAGAAGGCAAGTTAGAAACTTCATATTTTTCTTTAATCCTGTTTAATTTATATGTCAATATTGTAGATATAGCTGGCAGTAGTTGTAAAGAAGCTGAACCGGGACTGTATCAGCCATTGTTGCGTATATCAAAATGGTAGTCAAATAAGCCCAGCTGGAAAACCAGCATGATCGTGAGTGCATTGTGCTTGGCTCCATCTTGTACTAGTTCTCTGGGTGTGTATGGTTTGGGGTTTTTTGTTGGTTTTTTTTTTTTGTTGTTTTGGGTTTTTTTATTGTTAAGTTGGCTTTCTCCCCTCTGTTTTCCTGTTTACTTGGGGAGATCAGAATTTTTGTGGCTGTACATTGAGGCAAAAGTTAATACATACTAATTTTTAACTGACTTCTTATTCAGACGGTTCTTGAATTTACAGTTGAACAGCAGATTATGCTTATTGGGAGGAAAAAATATTGTTTGAATTGATTCTTGAGGGTTTTTTTTAAATACACAATGAAACTGGCAAGTACAATACCACAGTTAAAGTATATTCTTACTAAGAATGTACTTCTCTGGTCTTGGGTTTGTATTTAACAGGTCTAGTCTTAGATAATAAGACATCTGTTATTAATATCTTGGTGCTATTTAGTATGTTTTTGTCTAGTATCATTCTGATATAAAATGGAAACCTTTAACTGAAAAGAAGTTGAAACGTGTTAGTGTTAAGTTAGTGATTCTGACTTTGCAGACACTCAGGCTCGAAAGATTTTATTTTTGTTAACTGGTCTTATCTTATGTAGTTGTGAGAATGTATTTTACTGTTCAGGTTTTACAGTATATATATGAAATATACCTCTTGGAGATCCATACCAAATTATCATTCTGGTAGTTTGTTTTACCTGTACACGTGGATTTTCTGCTGGTCAGTGCAGACTAGAAAATTACCAGCTTTCACTCTTACTCATTGGTGTAAAAAAACCATCCTCTATGTCCCAGCATATGAAGAATTGAACTATAGCTGAAACTTCACATACTGAAAAGTACGCAAATGACTTCTTTATTTGAATTCCAATTCGGTTTTGTATGGCTAATAATTTTCTTTTTCCTCCATTAATTTCTCTTATGATGTTATGATTATCTGCCTAAAACCATAAATGTGTATGTTTGGTTTTTTTTTGCTTTTAGGTATGATGAATGGATAAAGGCAGACAAGATAGTGAGACCAGCTGATAAAAACGTACCAAAAATTAAGCATCGAAAGAAAATAAAGGTAGTTTGTCTCCCTTTTTCTCCCTTGTTCCCCCAACTTTGGTTTAATATGTTTTTAAGTACCCTCCCCCTCAACCTTTTGATTGGCCTACAAATGCTTGCCAGTGAAAGTCACTTCCTAGCCTTTTAAGAACTAAAACTTTTTTCATCAAAGTTTTGTTTTTCATTTTGGTGTGGAGAGGGGAAGCTTCTCTTTCCGTCTTTTCTGTATTTTTTTTTAATGTAATTTATGTATGCATTTATAGAAAACAAATGAGAGGGATCCATTTTGTCATCAGTGGTGGGAGCAAACTTGGGGGGGATGAAATTTGGGAGCACCCTCTGCTGATTCTGGAGAGCAAACCTATGACTGGTCCATATGTATGTGACTGTCATTTCATAGCATTTCATTCAAAATTCATTCTTTTAAAACTGGTATTTAGGCTTAGGTTATGATATATTCCTTTGGCAGTGGGATGCAGGGAAGCTTTTCTTTCTGCCACAGATGTCAGTGCTCCCCCAGCACCGTGGCACCTCTGGAACCTGAGTTTTGTTCTAGAGCTCCCTACTTGTTTTGACAGCCAGGATATTATATCCCTGCGCTGCCACTGCTGCACCTGGCGTCCTGTGCATGATACCACTGATCCTAGAGCACCAGCTGTGTTTGCTTTGCCATTTGTTTTACTGTTGACAGAGTTCCTGTCTTCAATATAAACGTCTTGGCATGGACTGTAGAAAAGAATTGGTAATCTTTTAAACAAAGGGGAAAGCTTTCCTTTACATGTTGAATGTTTTAAGATAACTGTAAGCATTGCTAAATTGTAATCTATGTTAAGTTGTATGCTCAAATGAGAAGAATTTTTAATCTTTTCTTTCACAGAATAAAACTGACAAAGAGAAGGAAGAGAAGTATTCTCCTAAAAACTGTAAATTGCGACGCTTGTCAAAACCACCATTTCACACCAGCACATCACCAGAGACTGGGTCCAAACTTGACAGCACTGAAGCCAAAAATACTGAACAAGCTCCAGTTAAATCAATAGAAATTACTTCTATCATTAATGGGCTACAAGGTATTGTACTTAAACTTTTTCTAATTCTGTCAATGGCCTTTAAACAGTAGTAAATGACAATGTAGAACAGCTGGTAGAACTGTACACTTCAGTGAGTCTGGCTAATTATAACATAGTCTTCAAAAATAATCCTTGAACAAAAGCATTATTTGCAGTATGTTAACAGTCTGAAGAATGACATACTTTGTTTTGCCATCTTTTGTTTGTTTGTTTGATAAACAGCAAAGAATTTTTGCTCCCTATGTTATTTCTGAATTTTTAATTTTTGATTTATGTAACGTATAGGACCCACAATGGTTTATGGTTTTGTTTTTTTTTTTTTTTTTTTTGGCCTTGAAAACCAGAAATAATAAAGCTAGGTTTTCTGTCAGCATGGCTGTTCTTAATATTGTTTTCCCCTTTTCACACATTTACAGGAGCTTTATAATAACTAGATGCTTATCTTCATGCTTAGCTTAGTGGGTGCCTCCAGAAAAGCAAATCGTCTATAGTATAGGTAGTTTGGGTAACCACCAATTTTTGTGAAAATTGTACAAATTTAATAATCTTTCAAACTTATTCAAACTTGGATGACATTGGCCACTGGGTTCCAAATTTGTAGGTAGGGTAACAGTCAATGTAATCTATTAAGCTTCATTTCCTTAGGAAATGAGAAACAAAAAAGCAATTAGTGGTGATGATAATGACATTACTATTAGTGCTATAATTAATCTGTAATTAACTTCTGATTACAAAAGCACAATTTGAGATACACCCTCTAATATTTTGGAAGGCTAAATGTTTTCCATATTATGTAATTAATTTCCAGAAATGCTTTTAATTGTATGCAGTGCTTTTATCATTTAAGTCCATCTAGATTCATGCTGGGGATTAACTTTTTTTTCTGGTACTTGCAGGTTTTTGTTTTTAAGTATGAAAGGCTCTAATGTTTTACTCTTTCTTTTTCCTCCAATTTTAGAGCTGCTTGCTCAAAACTTTTTACAGGTCTTTTTTTCTAAACTGCAACGATTAATGCTATTGTATTCAACTTTCCCTTGAAGGGCACAGCAAAGTAAATAAGTTGAGAGGAAAACTTGATGGACCTGATTTTTGGTTGTGTTTTTTTTTTTTGTTTTGTTTTTTTAAATGTATTGTTCTTGGCTTTTATTTCAAAGGGGAAATTTTGATGCCAATTATAGTAATGTAGTTTTGGTCCTCTACAGTATGAGAAAGGCAAGTGTTAGAAGTCCATTTTAAATGACAGAGTTCTTGGAACTTTACGCCAAAATGTCTACCATAAATGTTAAATTACAAAAAAGTAAAAAGTAAAGGATTGTATAAAACTTGCTTTCCAATTGAGTCTTAGAGTAGAATTTAAGATCCTGCCTATCTTAAATAAACCAAGCAAAACACCTGAGGCAACATTTCTTAAGGTGTTTTGTTCTGTACACCTCTTCTTTCTGCTAGTGTGCTCTTCTCCGAGTTCATCGTATTTCAGTAAACATTTTTTAAAAAAGTTAATTAAACTTTGATCATTTCAGTGAATTTCATTGGCAGTATTGCTTTTCTCGACCTTGGTTACATTATCTTCTTTAAAGAGGTGGTGAGTTTTAGTGAGGAACTGAGAATCAGAGAGGGGAAGTAGGATAAGAAGAGTTAAACTAACTATGCCAACCAAAGTGGATGAGTTACAAATCGAGCAGTTACCCATATATTTGAGCCAATTCTCATTGTTTCTCCTTGTATCCATATCTTTTCCCGTTGAATGGGCTTGTTGTTGATTCCTTCTCCATTATGTCAGTTCATCTTTTCTCAGTTTTTTTATTCCTGAGCTTGAATTTTCTTACTGTTCTCCTACACTCTTATTGTTCATATATTTCTCCGAGTGCCTTTCTTTATTGCTTTCACTTCCTTTTTCAGGCTGGTCATCAGGTTGGTTTGTTAGAGGTTATCCAGTGTCTTTGTTGTTGTTCTTTCCTTTCAGAATGTGGATTCTCCAGGGAAAATACTCTCTGTTCTGGGTTTTGGAAAAAAAAATGGTAGTATTATAGGTATTATAGGTAGTAACCTATAAGAAATATTTAAGAGTTTTTATATTAAGCCCATCTCTCAATTTCTGTTTTGCTTAATTATGCAGAAGTTTCTATTTTATGGATTGATGCACTCTATGCTTTCTCCACCTCTTCAGAAGTCCCTGGATATGTACTGTATAATACAGATTTTTTCGTAGTTCCTGATTTAGCCATTATACCTTCTAATAGAACAGGAAATAAATTTTTAAAGTCTTCAAGAGTACCACTTTAAATATATACTACTAGAGATCCTTATAGCATGTGTTCATATCTGTACAGTTTTCTTTAGTTGTTTATTTTAAGAATTCTTTGTAACCAGAATCAAGACAAACTTTTCTTGTTTTGTTTTGTTCTTTTGGATTTCTTTTTAATTAGCTTCTGAAAGTTCTGATGATAGTGAGCAGGAAGATGACCAAAGTGCTCCGAATGTACATGCTGATGGCAAAGAGGAATCTCAACATGAAGCTGTAAGCCAAGATAAAAACGAACTCTGTCTAAAAGAAGAACAGAGCAGTTCATCCCTCCCAGAAGAAACTAAACCCCTGACAGATGTAGTGACCAAGTCGGGATCCAAGTCTCCTGAAAGATTGCGAAAAGAGATGGAAGAGTTATCTGAAGATACTGACTCCGATAGAGAAGATGAAGCCACAAAGAAGAGAAAGGATGTGAAGAAGGAGGTAGTGGATAAAACAGCAAAACCACAGGCAAAACGTGGTAAGCGAAGATACTGTGTTGCAGAGGAATCTCTAAAGACTGTATCACCTAATAGAAAGGATGAGAAGTCAAAAAACAAAGAGTCCCTTAGTTTAGAAAACAGCAGTAATAGCTCCTCAGATGAGGATGAGGAAGACAAATCTAAACTGAAAATCACTCCAACCAAAAAGTACAATGGACTAGAGGAGAAAAGGAAGTCTTTACGGACAAGTGCTTTCTACTCAGGATTTTCTGAAGTGGGAGAGAAAAGAATAAAGCTTCTGAATAACTCTGATGAAAGACTTCAGAACACTAGAGCGAAGGATCGAAAAGATGTCTGGTCAAGTATTCAGGGACAATGGCCGAAGAAAACACTGAAGGAACTCTTCTCGGACTCTGACACGGAAGCTGCTGCCTCCCCTCCACACGCTGCTCCTGAGGATGCTGCAGCAGAGGAGCAGCTTCAGACTCTTGCAGAAGAAGACATTTCTTTGCCTAGCTCAGAACTTGAAAAATCTTTGCCAGCTAGTGTGGACGTTAAACCTGTTGAGGAGAAACCAACTGAAGTGGGTGAAAAGAAAGTTGAATTTCCAAGCAGTGGCAGTAATTCAGTGCTAAATACTCCTCCTACGACTCCTGAATCGCCTTCATCCGTAACCGTAACGGAGTCCAGTAGACATCAGTCCAGTGTCACTGTCTCTGAGACCCTGCCACCAAATCAAGAAGAAATACGAAGCATTAAAAGTGAAACAGATAGCACAATAGAGGTGGATAGTGTTGCAGGGGAGCTGCAAGACCTCCAGTCTGAGGGAAATATTTCCCCAACAGGTTTTGATGCCAGCGTCAGCTCCAGTAGTAGTAACCAACCAGAGCCAGAGCATACTGAAAAAGGTAAAGGAAAGGGTAAATAGAACTGTCTTCAATCTAACCAGATCTCATTTTAGCATTACTGATGTATTTTCATTCTGTTATGGTTACAGTGCTGGAAAGTTAGTTGTTGGAGGAAGTAGTACACTGCTGTCTGCTTCGAATGTATGGAAATGGCATACTCATCTAGTGAATAATACAGTGAATATAATCTGCCAGGGAGTTTCTTGGCCTTTCATTAGCAATTGTGATTGTTTTAATGAGGAATTAAATATATAAGAATGAAGTTTATACTGGACCTGGCAAGAAAAGCCCAGAGCCAACTGTAATACATTGTATGAGGAATACTTATTGTAGCAAGACAGATACATTTTGAGTACCTTGCTTACAAGTAGAAGATACTGTTTCTTACATAAAATTTTGATTCTCTCAAGCTGTTTATTTAGGGGAAGAAAGGGCCAATTATTGCATGCTTAGGCAACCATTTCAAACTTGCATCTTATTAAATTAATATCTAAAAAAAAAACCAACCAAATCAAGCTGATAACAAATATTCACCTTATTAGCTATGTTTCACTTTCAAATGTGATTTTTGTGGATTGAAGTTCGTATCATGAGACCACTAGAGAATAGGGTATCATAAACACTGCCAACACTTGTGCACATGATGTCAGTGTACTGCTGCCTGCTTTTTAATTGTTTGCAAGGCTGGATCCAAAAGTTTTTCTGGCTCTTTTACAGTTCCATCAAAGTACAGCTACTTTCACTGTCTTAAAAGTGCCTAAAAAATCATTAGTACAAAAGAAAAAAAAAAACAAACAGACATGTCTGAATATAGTTCTGAGATGACAGAAGTGATTTCTTCATCTCAACAGATTTCAATTAACTGAATTTTCTCAAAATTCCCTTAATGGTATTTACTTTCATCATTCTGGTTGAATTGTTCTTTTGAAAGAATGCAAGAAAGTGTGTTTCCTGGAACAAGGGTGAGAGTTTGGAATAGGTGAATATGCAGCCCTCAATAAATATGCCTGTATTGCTTTGTTTATTACAGATGTGTAGGTTTAGAACTTAATTGGTTTGCCTTTTTATATGAAAGGAAATTATTACCACATGAAGAAAGTTTTACAGTATTGCACAGTATTACTTCTACATGCACTAGACTTCAACGTCCTCTATGATTTTGTCAGCATGCTGCCTGTTGTAGAAAATTGGGTTTCTTAATGGTTTTGTTACAGGACTAATTTTTAATCTGAGTCAGGTGGTTGTGGAACAACATCTGAACAGCTCCTAAAATTTGCTCTTTTAACAGGTGTACTAGAATTGTGTTATCTTCCTTTTCCACTTTTTCCCATTGTAGTCACAAATACCAGTAGACTTTTTTTCCTTTGTTTTTTTTTTGTTTGCCACCTTTTTCTGTTGCTTGTTTTTTAATACTAAGATTCTTTTAATACTTTCAATTAATATAATTACTGATCATAAGCGATAGTTTCGTTTTTTTCTCACAGCTTCCAAGTGCAACAGGCTTTTTTGAACACTTACCAGTTTCAGTAATTCTTGATAAGTTTTTCAAATAAATGCATTCTTATTTAATTTACAGTATTAAAAACATAAAAATCCTTGTGGTTCAAGAGAAATTCTAGTGTTGCTTACAGGAAAGTTACTTGCAGTCATCTTACATCTGCACTCTAACTAACAAACTTTGTCTGCCTTCCATCCTCCTTCACCTTCTCTTGTCAATGTAAGTAGAAAGCTGAGCCCTACTAAGGACAGGCAGGATCAGTCGCGTTGTTGTCTACAAGCTTAAGCTCTGAAGTGGGTTTTTTTGAGACTTTGAGAAAAACACACAGAAGTGCAAGTATTTAATTTCTATTTCTTTCCTTTTTCTCCTCCCCCCTCCCCGCCCCCCCCCAATTATAGTCTGTACAGGCCAAAAAAGACTTAAAGATGCTCAGGGGGGAGGCAGCTCCTCAAAAAAGCAGAAAAGAAGCCACAAAACATCTGTGAACAACAAGAAGAAGAGTAAAAGTAAGTACAGCAGCTCAGTGTGAAATGAAATGTGTGAAAGTACTGTGTAATTTATTTGAATGATTGTAGGAGATGAAGTCTGGAAATAAAAAATGTATTAGAACAAAATGTTCTCATCAGGGAATTCTTAATACTGTTTAAATGAAGAAACTACTCTTGCTGAATGCCAAAGTGTTTTTAAATGTCTTGTGTTATTTCTTTGCCTATTTCTAAGAGGTCCTTAATACCGTGTAGCTCAGGAAGACTGAGAAGAGCAAGTATTTTACACTTGGTAGAACTGGGCGTGATAGCTGCATGTTTTAGAGAGGACCTGGATGAAATTACTCTTTGTATTTTTTGCAAGATGAGTTTTTAGAGGTTGATATATCTTCCAGTAGCAAATACAAGAATAATTCCAGAATAATATAGGTTTTATTTTCTTCCTATATCATGTTACATCTTCAGTAAATGCTGCAGCTTCTACAGCTTTTTTGTAGTTGTAGAAGCTAATTAGAATAGAAGCCACAGTACTGGGGAAGAGAAGCTTAATAAAAGCAGAAGTGTATTGAGAGACTTATGCACACGTTCAGGAGACAGCAAGATCAATTACTGCCTCATCTCACTGTTAATAAAAAATACCAGGGAACAGTCAGCTGGAGAGTGAAGCCAGGAGGATAGCTCTAAAAAACACAGTTAAAGCAAGGATGGAAAGCATATGATATGCCTTTTTTCCTCTCTCTCCCCCCCCCCCCCCCCCCCCCCCATCCCCTTTTCTTCATTTTAACAGCTTTTACTAAAAGTCTGTACTTTCTGGTCTGGTATTCGCTTTCACCCCACCCATCCTTCATGTTCATTGATCTCTTCACATTCTCTCATCCTTTTTCATTCCATTTCACTAATCTCCTTCTAACATAATCCTTATTCCTTCACTCGCCCCAGGAATTAAAAGTAACAAAAACAAACTGAATTTTCAGAACACCATTTTTAGACTTTCCATTGTTCCCTTTGATTTGGTGAATATATCCCTTTTCTCAGCCTGTCCCTCTTTCTCATCTCTGTTCGTCAGGCTGCAAGGCACTTCAAAGCTAGAATTGTTTCTTGTACCGTGAACAGTCCTTGGTGTGTATGCGCTCTTTTTGTTAGACTTCAGGCACTGCTGTATGTAATAAGGGCGATAAGTAGATAAAATGTGGAGTCAGTTGTGAGCAAAAAATGCTTTTTGCAAAATTCAGGTGTACCAGTTAAAACAGCTTTTGTAGCAGCTTCAACTCTTGCCTTTAGATTAAGGCAGCAAACAGTCGCTCTGCAGCCAGCTGAGTTCTTTCATACCACGTGTATCTTGGTGTTCGTTTTCTTGAGTGGAGGTCACCAGATCATAAAGACCAGAACCAAGAAGAGACTTTCAGGGTTCATTTTGTCAACACCTACGGCAGGTGCAACTGAGGCATAAGTTTCTCTTGATAAATATTAATTGAGCATGTTTTAAAAAACTAATGATGGAGATTCTGCAGCTTCCCTAGGCATTTTATTCCAGTGGACTTCTGTTGAATTATAATCTCTTACCCCTGCTTCCACCCAAGTTTTATTTTTGTAATGCTAAACAAGCTTCATCCTTTCAGTCATCACTCATAAATCATGTCTTTTAGGCAGATTATTGTATTACTTTCCTTTGAGTGGTTTGGTTAGAAAACTGCAGTTCAGCCTATTGCTTTATAGTTAAATTTATTTCACCGTGAGGTGAAGTTCTTCTGTTTTGGGTCAGATGAAGATGTTTTTCTGCAATTAAAGAATTTGATCATCTTGCCTGAGGATTTTTGTAGATGATGTCACACAAATCCATATTATTGCTAGTTATTTTAGCACAGAAAACCTGAAATAAATAAAGGTGACATAAGGCTAAGAGAAAGGCCAATTGTTTGCTCTCATTTCTGCTACACGTGTCCTAGTGAAAAGCTTATCTGTAACTAGTACCTCTAAAACAGGACAGAGGTTTGTATGTATTGAATGCTGTATTAGAAATGAATATTAAAAAAGATAAAAAGGCGGTAGAACATAACAATCAGTCTTGCTTGCTGTTTTAGAAAAAATATAACCCCATAAGCAGAAAAATACAGATAATTTTTGCACCTACATTGACACATAGACTGCCTCTTTGCTTTATTTTCTAATGTAGGTAGCAAGTGTGCAACAAGTGTCTTGAACTATTCAGAATAGAGTGCACCTTCCCTATACGGTCCTTGAGCAGTTGTGTTGTATTCAAGAAGTGAATACTCCTTGCAAGAAGTGTGTCCCTCACCCACCCCCTTATGTTCTTGCACACACACTTTCTGCAGCATCAATATTCAGGATGGGTTGTGGAGCCACTGTCTCAGACTGTTACCTGCCCTCTAGCTCTGTTTGGTTCCCGTAGGTCCACATAATAGCTGTGAATCTGCCTGCACAGCAACTAGCTGGATGGTGTTTCCAGTGCAAGGTTTCCTTTTCACAGCATGCCAGAATTGGAGAAGCCCCTATAGATATACCTGTTTTGTGGCCCTGTCTTTAGGCACTAGAGATGAAAAGAGCTGTGCGCCAAGCTTCTATACCAGGATGGATTATATCAATCATTTTAGAGTAAAAGGATTTTGGTCAAATAAACTCCTGTTATATGATTATATATATATAAAAAATATAGATATATAAAATATATTTATTTATAATGAAATATATATATTATAGCTTCTAATAAGCTTTGGTTTGGGCAGGAAGGTTGCTTTATTTTGTAACAGTATGTCGTCTTGTTTCTTCAGCAAACAGCAGTGACAGTGAAGAACTATCTGCTGGTGAAAGCGTGTCCAAGTCTCAGTCTGCAAAATCAGTTTCTACTGGCATGAAATCTCACCAAACCAAATCACCCGCAAGAACACAGTCTCCAGGAAAATGTGGGAAAAATGGAGAGAAGGAGTCTGATCTCAAAGAACAGAATAATCGTTTGCCCAAAGTTTACAAATGGAGTTTTCAAATGTGTAAGTATTTTCTTAAACACACCTGGTGTGGTACTGCGGCATAGTGTAAGAAGACTTTTTGAATTTTGTACATTTTGGTTTTTTCCCCTAAAGTTATTCCATCCTCAGTTTGCTTAATTTTGTGATAAATCCCGATTTTAAAAAAATTTTTTTTTTTTTTCTTTGCAATTACAGTGCAGGAAACTGCCTATATCACACTATTCCAATACTGGTTTTAGTTATGGCTCCCTCACTGACTTGCTGTTCTTGCTATCCTGTGCAGACCTATCGTTCTGGCGTGAATGTTATCCACTATATGTGCTTCTTGTGTTGATATTTTCTTGCTGTTTTATTCATCATTCTCTAGTTACTGTTCAGACACTTACATAATTGATTTGTAACTTTTTCCCCTTCGATTTTGCCGCAGTGAACCAAGACATGTTTATTATTTCTAGTAACACGAACTTTCAATGTGTTTGTGTCAGTCAGCTACAGATAGATGTATAGCTAGGGGTGAGTGGTCTTGAAAGGATCATGCATTTGCCTATCTGAAAAACAGTTCGGTGGCTTATTAATGCCTTGATATTAATGCAACTTCTTAATTGCCTCTCTCTGTGTGTATGCTATTGCAGCATCATTTGCAGTGGGGAGAAAAGAGAAGTAAGATAAAATATTAGGTGATTGAAGCCTTCTTCCTCAATATAACAATAAGCAAACAATTGAAAATAATTCTTTGAAAACAAAAACTTGCTATTTTTAACCCTCTCTCTTACAGTGTCTGGGTATTTAATTGTCTAGTCAGCAATACATTGTTGTCCTTAGTACCTGACCGTGGTTGTATAGCACTGCATCAGTTGCTTTCTTTTTGCTTTTAAAGGTCAAATTGAAACTGTGGGGTGGGACTGATTTAAATTACTTTAAGAAGTAATCCACAGTATCTCATTCAGTATTCACAGATGACCTTAGTGCATGACAAGTTTCTGAAGTTCTCGGAGCATTATGCTTCACACTTTTCTGTGCTGTGTCCCAGGCTGTGTGACGGCTGCTGTTCTTGTGTAAAACGGGAACAGCAAAGAGCTGGCACGGCACACTCTGCAGGCACAGCTGCTGATTTTTTTTTGTTTGTTTGGGTTTTTTTGCCAGCAGCATTCTTTCGTAGCCAGGGAATTCTCTACTTAGCCAGCTGTTTCTGTGGTGAGAGAATCTGACCCTGCTTTTTTTTTTTTTCTTTCCAGCCCTGAGTCTTAGTGTTACTCTACTTTAAAAGTATTTTTTCTCATAGTACTTCTTCACAGTCAAGTTACATCCCGCTGTTCTTCAGGACTGTGTAATGCAATAGGTCTTTATTGTCACTTACTGGCCTGCTGAGATTCATTGGGCAGATTTCCTGTGCAACACATTTAAAGAGGTTTTGCTCCTTCCTTTCTTTCTATCTTGGCTACATCGCACGTGTTAACTTTAGAGCGCTATTTAACACATTCCTGCTGTTGCAGAGGTCTAAGACACTTGCAGTGTCTCTGAGCTTTCCTTATCTTCCCACAGCCTGATATAGTTGTGGCTTTTGGTCCTTTGGTGCTACCTTCATTATAGGTTGATGAAGAGCATTCTGTGCCCCACGCTAGTTTAAATGATTCTTAAATGTCTTTGAATGGAGTGTCTCCAGTGTGGCTCACCTGTGGCCAAAAGGGACTGAACTGAGAGAGTTCCTCCTGCCTGTGCACCCCCCCGCAGCTGTATGCCATGCTGTGGAGAGCTCTCAGCTGGAAACAGCCAGAAGGGCAGCTCCTGTGCTGGCTGTGTCCATCAACATTCCCATGGGGCATGCCACTGAGAAGGCCCTGTATAGTTAGACCTTATGGCCCATGTGCCATGGGCTCAATTAGAACCACCCCACAGCTATTCAGATTCCTGTTGTAACCTGCTTGTTTTGTAACAACCAAGTCGAGTTGGGCAAGACTGACCTTCCTGTTGTATTAGGCCAAACTGAGCTCTAGCAAGGACTCAAAACAACAGGCTTGAAGCTAGTTTTGGCCACTGTGTTTTCATCAGTTGTCTTAATTTTTATTTTATTTTAACTTTTCCTTCCTATGGGGAGGGGAATGCATGCATTTTCTTCCTCTCCCACTGTTGTGCTTTAACCCCAGCTGGCAACTAGGACTGCGAAGTTGCTCACTCACCCCCCTTTTCCCTGCTCTCCTAAGAAGGGGGTAGGGAGAAGAGTGAAAAAGAGAGGCAAGGGAGAAAAAGAAAAGCTCATGAATTGAGAGAAAGACAGTTTAAAAGAACAATAACAGAAACGGAAAATGGCAATAATAATAACGACACAGGTCACTCTCACTTTCCAGTGAATTAGCGCAGTCCCAGGCAGTGATTGCAGATCACACCCCCGCCCCACCCAACCCCTGTTCATACACTGAGCATAGTGTCTATGGTATGGAATAATCCTTTGGCCATGCCCTTGTTCTGTCTACATTCCTTCTCAGCCTGTAGGGGAAGCTGAGAAGAGTCCTTGAGAGGTACAAACATCACATAGTCACAACTAAAACAATATGCATGCATTGTTGACAGTCCTGCCTCAGCAACCACTAGAAAGAAAATTAACTCTTTCCCGGCTGAAACCAGGACCAAAAAAAAAAGTGTATCTATGGTGGTATCTTTTAAAAAATAATAAAAATGAACAAACTTTGTGATAATAAACAGCAGCTGCTGTTGCTGTGTTTCTTGGCTTTGCTGTCTGCTACCTCACAGCACATCACTAAGATTTGAGTATTTCCCACTGCACTGAAATCCAGAAGTTTTTGGAAATGCTGCAATACAGTAATTAACAGAGATTGTTTAACTTGCAGCTGACTTGGAAAATTTGACTAGCGCCGAGCGCATAACAGTTCTCCAAGAAAAATTGCAGGAAATCAGGAAACATTACCTGTCCTTGAAATCTGAGGTGGCTTCCATTGACCGAAGAAGAAAGCGCTTAAAGAAAAAAGAGCGGGAAAGTAAGTGCTGGGAACTAAATTCTACTTTTAGAGGGCTAAATTACATTCCATGTTATTAAGGTGTTAAGAACTGGATAATTGTTAGAGAGATGTGCGCCATTAGGAGTGTGGGTTGGTTTGTTTGTTTGTTTTAAAAATCTCTGTATACAGTTATTTTATGAGCTTTAGAAGGTATGGTTCACATATCCATTAAGTATGTAAGGGGAAAAACATTAAAAAGGCATGCGATCTTTTTAATTCTGTTTAGGCAGAACTACTTTATACAGAAAAATAAACTTCTGAGCAGTGAACAAAGTATCTAAGGTTATTAACAACATACCTTTTCTTAAGTTACACAATAATTTACTATAGTATTGCTTGTGCATCTAGTTAGTGCTTTCCCCCTTAAGATAAGTGATTTATTTTACAAGTTTAAGGGGTACCATCGATTAAATCTCTCATTTCCCTGAAGCTGATTTACCTATCGCTGTAGGGAAAGTTCTAGTGGGCCTGTTTCTAGCAGCATTAAAAGGATTATTTTCTCCACATCTTGTTTATCTGCATATTTAAGAGTTCACTGAGGATAAGAAGAAAGACTGAAATGCCATGTGTAGTCAGATTTTATGTCTACAACCATCACACTGCAGTCACTTCTTGGTGTCCAGAGCAGGGTGTATGTGCAGATTCAGTGCTGGGACAAAGCCCTGCCTGTGCCAATTCCCACAGCCAAGAAAGGAAAGAGTTGACTGTGTTTGCGGGTCAGGAATGAGCCCTGGCGTCCTCTGGCTGGGCCCTTGGTCTGGGTGGCCAGTGGACCAGGACTGCGGGTGGCAGTGCCATGCTGTCTCACACGGCCGAAGCTGACTCTTGGAGTATTGCCCACAAAAACTAGGGAATGGAGCTTTTTTTTTTTCTTCCTTAATTACTAGGCATTAGTTTCTGGAGTCGGTATATACCAATGCTAGTTCTTGAATGGGAAAACATCTTTCTTGCTT
Organism: Numenius arquata; assembly: GCF_964106895.1. Taxonomy (NCBI): domain Eukaryota; kingdom Metazoa; phylum Chordata; class Aves; order Charadriiformes; family Scolopacidae; genus Numenius; species Numenius arquata. The sequence continues at coordinate 24,091,490 of NC_133577.1, read as the reverse complement.
AGTTTGTAAATTTTTATAACCTGTGTTTTCCTCTTTCTGTGCAGGTGCTGCTACTACATCATCTTCCTCCTCATCACCTTCCTCTAGTTCCATTACGGCTGCAGTTATGTTAACTTTAGCAGAACCATCTATGTCAAGTTCATCACAGAATGGAATGTCAGTTGAGTGCAGGTGACAGCAGGACTTGCCAAAGCACTTTGCACTTAATGGCTGCTGAGGGCCACTCTTCTTTTTTTTTTTTCTTTTTTTTTTTTTTTATACTGCACAGTGGCACAAAATTCAGACAAGCACTATTTTGTATTTAAAGTTGTTTCTTGACAAGCTAACTTTGCACTTAAGTGCACTTTTATGAAGAAAAAGTACAACAAACTGCTTTTCCTCAAGCAATAATTGTTTCCAACTTGTCTGGGAATTGTAAGTCTAGTGACTCGAAGGCCTCCCACTGTGGCAAACGGAGGCTGCTCACTGCCTGTAGAGACAGTACAATAAGTATATAGTCGTTGGGTTGATCTAAGTAAATGTGGTAAGGCTTACTGTATTCCCTGGTATTTTGTTAAAGCTGGAACATTTGATATTTTTCCATTTATTTATGACAAATATTGAACCTATTTTCATTTGTACGAGCTAATTGTTTTTTAACTGCTAAGTCACCTTATAGTGGCTTTAATTGTATACGTCAAGCACATGTATTCAATTCAAAACCTGCAGTGAATAGGATGTTTGACATCAGTCCTGATAACCAAATACAAGGATTCCTTTAAAAAACAAAAAAAGACTGACTAATGTTTACAGGTTTGAATTAGGCTTAAATAGGTTACTCTGGGTTTTAAGAACCCATTAATTGGGATGAAACTACTGTACTTTGCCATTTTTCTATAAAACAGTATTTTTTTTTTAATTTTGATAAAATACATTATGAAAAAGAAAGAAAATGGCTAACAAACTGTATTAAATCTTAATGTATAAAGATTGTATTTAGCCAGTTTAAAGTGTATATTTATTCATAATGGATTATAACAGTTATATTTTTGTGTTTTCTTGTAAATGTTTCTTTTCCCTTAAAGCAACAAATATTTCATTTGTAATGCTTATTTTATTACAAGCTTCAAGGAGAGGACTTCAAGATGGAGTAAGGTGTGAGGTTATAATTTGTGGTTGCTGATATGAACACTGCCACAAAAGGGTAGTTGTTTTTAAAATAAATAGCTAGCTGAGTGGTAGACATTTAATTTTTTAAATGCCTTGTACAAATTCCAAAACCAACTTCAAACTGTTTTCACTTGTATTGATTTTATGTTGTATGGATCCCAAGCTCTCTCCTGTTAATTATATACCTTTGTAAGACATTTGTATATTGCGGAAGTGTTCATTCAAGCTATTTAATACCTGGCACTGTTAATACACAGTACTTTATTGTACAGATTGTTTTACTGTTTTAATTGTAGTTCTGTGTACTTCTTTTGCCTGGGGAAATAGGGGCTGGCATGTTTTTCTTTGTTTTCTGGCAATACAACATGTAAGAATTCAAAGCATTTTGTTTGTAGATGCTAGAGTGTCAGAATCCTTTACATTTGACTTTTCTAAGAAAAGCATTTTCAGTCTTCGTAGTGTGTGCTTAAGGTTAACTGATTTTATTGAAAATGGTTTCAAAGTATTCAGAATTGTACAGGACTGTAAAAATTTGTTGACAAACATTGAAGGAAAAGCTTATAGAAAAAAGCTATAAAATATATATTAGGTTCTGCAGAAAATGGAGAATTATGTAATATATTGTACAAATGTAAGCAAAGGCCTCTGAAATAAAATGCCATAGTTTGTGAATCCCTGATTTTGTTTCTAACAGTTTAATTAAGCAACCGTACTGTGTTCATTAAAATGACATCAAGCTGCAGAAATAGTTCAGCAAATGACCTTTGATATGGTGTAATAGGCGCATCAAGGTAAACTAGAGCCAGGTACATTGGCCTAATTTTTCTCGTAGCGATTAATTCAGATTCATCCTCTTTTTCAGCAAAATGAGAAAGCTTGACCCGTTGAGATCATTAAGGCAACGCCAGTTGAAAAAAAGATGAATTTTGATTCACATTAATTCAGGTAGTTTGAAAATGTAGAAGCACGCTCCTGAAGATAATTGCTGACTTCTAATATCGACTGCCTCAGGTTCAGATTCAGTGGAAGTGAAACTGGAATAAAACTTTTAGTGTTATTTGCTTACGTGATGCCTGGCTGTAGTTCAGTTGACCAAAATACTGTTACATCTGCAAAATGACAGATTACTGATGAGACTGGTAGATAACAAATGATGATAAGCTTTGGAAACATTGACTGTATTAATAATTACCAGGGATCTGAGACTGACAGGAGTAATTTTAATAATTTCAGTGCAGCTACTCAGAGGATATTTACATATGTTTAAGGAGAATCAGAGTCGTAATAGTTCAGTTCTGCCTTTCAGTCTCAGTAGGCGTGACTGGTATTGATTTAACTGAGAACTACATCTGGGTGAGCAAGAGCAAATTCAGCTCTCCACTCACTACTAGCTCTTGATCAGCTTTCGGGTTTACTGCCAACATTTTTGCTTTGATGTGACAATTGTTGACTTGTGTTCTATGAGAGGATTTGTTTGTTTACGTGTTTAAAACAGGGATCGTTAGTCACCTCTCCACTTTCCAATTGAGTTTTTCCATAAATACAAGCAGTGCAGCAGCCACCTGCCAGTTCTTGAGGATTTGTGTCTTCTCGTGGGCTGACCCCATTGATGAGAGTCCCTACCTTTCCTGGCATCCAGAAGGCCAGGCTTGCGATACCTGGTGCATGTGTCAAGACTAGTGCTTTGCCTTTCTTCCATAGCTGGATTACTTGTTTTACGTTCAGTTGGACACTGGTACCAACAAAATTGCTAATGCTGGCAGTTCAAAAAGTGCATAAAATGTTACAACAGAAGAACTATTCGTATTTGCTTCAGCCTTTAAGTGCCTGGTAATTTTCTATGCCTTTCCAGTTATCATCACATCATGTAGTGTTTAAGATTCCATTCTGGACAGGCCAGTCTAAAAGGAGATCCCAATTAGCTGCCTAATTTCAGAGAGTTAGTAGCAGATCAAACTTCCTGAGGCATGAACTGGGGCCTGGGTTGGAAAATGATCTGTTTGAGAGTTAACCCAACAGAAAAAAAGGGTCTTTTCCAGTTGGATCAGTTATCCAGCCCTATCCGTGTATCTGCAGCAGCAAGATGATCCAGAGCACTTAATTTTACTGTCTGTGGAGTGAAGCTAGGGGAAGAGGAACGACTGGTTCCTCCTTTTGCTGTCCTCCAGGCTACAGTGCTTGCATGCCCAGAGAAGTGCTGGGTTTCAGGGATTTTTCATGAGAAAAATCCATACGTGCTCTCAAAGCCTGCTGCACATCCTGGGTACAGCTGAAACAATCCAGAAGGAAACTGGCAGCCCAAATGATGCTTTGGGATGGTCCCTCTGGTCATCTAATAACTTCTTGAGATGGTTTAAGCAGTAACTGCTTACAGTTAAGAGGCTCTGTGCTCTCCTTATAACCCAGTGTTGTTTGTAACCGAGCCCATCTCACACCAACAAGCCTGGCTTTGGGTGATCCTTACACCCTTCTCTCCCTGCATTTTTTTAACCCTTTCCCAGCTTTGTCGCAAGGTGAGCCACTACAGAAGGGGCTGCGGGAGCACCGGGAGGATGCTCGCTGCCCCTAAGCTTCAGCATGAGGCCACCCACCCTGGTGTCCTGCACCTCGGTGGGGTGGACCTTGAGACAGCTCCTTCACGTGGGCTTTGGTTCAGCCTTGCAGTGGCAGCACTGCTGGGCACAGGCCAGACTTTTTCTTGGTGGTTTCTGTGCTCGAGGACAAGGAGGACATGCCGCACGGAGTTTAGCTGGTGCTTGGGAAGTGGTTTTTTTGTTTGGTTGGGTTTTTTTTAAACTTCATCCTGGATGTGAGCTGGATAGCAATGGTGGAGATAGATTCAGATGGAAAAGAGAGGTCGCTGTAAGGAGCGCTTCCACAGCAACGTGGGGCAAAGGAAGTTATTTTTTTCTGTAAACAACAGCAACGTTGTTTTTAAACTATTTGAGTCGCTCTGAACCACTTCAGTGACTTCAAGTAGAACCAGCTCGAGAAGACAGAAGCCATCACACAATCCCCTCCATCTCCCGTCCCGGACAGAGCTGAGCACAGCAGGCCTCCAGCGAGGGGCCTCGGGAAAATAAAGGCAACGACTTGCCTCCCCCCCCCCCCCAAAAAAAAAAAACAAAACCAAAAAACAAAAACCCGCGTGTAACAGCCACAGACGACGTTTTATGTTTTCATGCTGCGACCGGGCCCGCCGGGCCGCGGAAGTGCAACCCTCCCTCAGGGAGCAGTGGTCGGGCCGCCCCCAGCACCGCCCTCCTCCAGCGGCGCCGGGCGCGCCGGAAGTGACGCGGCGCGAGTCCGTTCCCCCTCAGCCCCAGAGCGGCCATGGGGTCCCGGCGGCGGGCGGCGGAGCGGCGGGAAGCGCAGGGCCCGGCGGCGGAAGCGCGGGGGCGCGGCGGGGAGGGCTACGCGGTGGGGCAGGTGGCGGACAGCCTTGGGCCGGGCGGGGCGGCCGCCGCGCCCCTCGCCCGCCTCTTCAGCGCCGCCGCCGCCCCGCCGGTCCTGGTGGCCGTGAGGGGGGTAAGTGCCGCGGCGGTTGGCGGGCGCTCTGCCCCCGAGGGCCCGGTCGGCGGGTGCTGGGGGCGGCGGAGCGGTTCCCTCCCGCCTTTCCCGCCGTGGCGTCCCCGCGGGGCTGGGGGTTGCCGTGGGGAGGGAGGGGACAGCGGGAGGCGAGCAGCAGGCCCGGGTGTCTGAGCACCGCGCCTTCCCGCCGCTGGCTTCTGTGAGTGGCGCTGCAAACAAATTGCAATATTTCACTGAATTTTTAGAGTTGGAAGGGACCATAAAGATCATCTAGTCCAACTCCCCTGCTGAAGCAGGATTGCCTACAGCATGTCAGAGCATGTTACTCAGGACTGCATCCAGGCGGGTCTTGAAAATCTCCAGAGAAGGGGACTCCACAACCTCCCTGGGCAGCCTGTTCCAGGGCTCTGTCACCCTCACTGTGAAGAATATATATAAAATTGCAGGGCGTTTCTTTAATTTTGTGGGGTTGGTTTTGTTTTTTTTTTAAAGGAAAATAAGAAAAGAAAGCGTACAGAAGAAGTCGAGAAAGTGTCAGAAGACCAGAGCTCACCTGTCATACAGGAGCCTCCTGTAAAAGCAAAGAAAGCCAGAAAGAAAGAACTTTCAAAAGCACAGAAGAACTTGGGAAGCAGGTGAGTAATGATACCTCTTTATAGTAAGATTTTAAAGAAATAATGCCTAGATTAATCATAAGATTTTGTGTTCAGTGAAACAATAAAGTTCTATTCTACTATTCCTCTTGAACCTTGTGTTTAAGATGATTGTTTTTAAGAAGGTTGTGAAAATGTTCTGTAGTTTTCCCCAGAAGGTAGTAAATACTTCCAGCTGCTTGAAGTTCTAGGTCCATGAGGTGCAAGTCCCCTGTTGGAGAGCTAACAGGTGGAGAGGCTGTAGGCTTGGACACAAAGTTGTCTCTGGGGCAGGGTGGTGCTTCCTGGCTGTGGTTGGCTTTATCCAGCCGAGCTGCAGTCAGGGGAGCAGGGGTGGTTTCAGCAGGACACCAGGCAGAGGGGCTTGTCCTCACACACTCACCTTCTGCTGCGACACAGAGCTGCTCTGCTGCACTGTCCGTTCCCTTCAACGTGCAGGGCTGGGCCAAGATGCTGGTGGTGCAGGCAGGAAGCTGGTCTCTGTGCCGTGAAGTTTGGGTAACAAAGTCCGCTTGGTTGCGGCTCGAGGGTAACACCACCATATCCCCCCTCTGGCACTGTGTGTTGTTGCATCTTCCGTGCCTGTGAGACTTTTGTTTTGGTGTCTATCACCTTCCGGAGGCTTTTTCACCTCTGCTTATTGCGTGTGCTGTTATGGCAAGTTTGGATAGAGATTTGCTAGTGTACGGGTGGGTCCCAAAGGATTGTCTGTGGCCAGTGCCCTGGATACTGGGAAGAATTAAATCTCTCCTAAGTTCTAGCCTGCGAAGACTAATCTCCCCCCACCCTTCAATTTCAGAGGGTATCAAATGATTTATTTCTGAATTTTTTCTTTATTGCGCCTACTAAATAGCGAATGCAGTGTCCTGGGAACAGAAAATAGTTTTTCATGTTACGGAATGGTCATGTGTGTTTGTTTAATGCATAACAAAATAGTATTTGAAATTTTATGTTAGACATTATTTAAAACGTAAGTTAAAGTATTTGTCTTGGAGGCTTCAATTCGTTAACCTCAAGAGCACTGTTTTTTCCTCATCAATTATAATTTGCTTGTCTTTTTCTGGTAAGAGAGAGCGCTTTGGAGCGGGCAGATGAAGAGGAGAAGCAAAAACTGTTTCAAAACAAAGTGAAGCAAAAAAAAGGGGCTTCTCGTGCCGTCACCAAAAGCGTTGTTAATTCAGATACAGGTGCTACTGTCAAACAACAAAAGAAAAAACAGGTGGCTGATGAAACGGTCGACAGAAGAACAGTGTTTGTTGGAAACTTGCCTGTCAGCTGTACTGTTCAGGTACGTGAGTGGATTCTGTCAGCTAAAGGAATTAAAAGAATTACAGCAGCCCTTAATTTGAGGGGATGTTTTTAGCTGTGAAGTCACACGTATTTGTGACTAAAACTGCCTTTTGGGAAGGTAGGAAATAACGCTCATTGTCAAAAGCCGTTAGAGGCGATCTCTTTTGTTTTACTGGAGTTAGGCTTTTTTGCAGCAGTGGATGCAGTTGCTGTTTCTTTAGTAGAACTGGTTAGTTTATTTTTCAGTGTTTTGAATGTAAATAAGACTTTTGATTGTTGTATAAAATACATTAAATTTATACTTTCTTAGTAGGGGGTATGAATTCAGTTTTGGTAATCTGTAGAATAAGAAGCTGCCACAAGAAACACAGAAACAGTTATAAATTACTTGCATGTTTTTAGTAGCCCTTTAATGGACTTTGTATAAGTAAAATAAAAATAATGTTAAAATCTTTCTAATAAATATTCAACATTAATTGTTATCACCAGGATGCAGAAATGTATTGAATATTTGTCATATCTTTTGTTTAGGCGCTGAGATCTCTTTTTAAAAAGTATGGACAAATTAAATCCATTCGATTCCGGTCTTTGGTAGGTTATTTCCTCTAATTATGTTTCTGATCTTATAGGGTAGTATTCATTGGTTATGAAGCAGGTTTGGGTGTGTATTTTTTCCATTAGAAAAAACCTTGGAGATTTTACCACAGAGGCACCACAAGCGCATCTTCCCTTTCATCGTGTTTTACTCTTCCTGTAGCAGCAGTTGATACTATCACAGCTGTGTTTTCTCTGTTAAGAAGAGTGTTTTTATTATTGCTCGTTTAGCTAAGGTATTACTTACCTGTTTTTAAATGGTAGTAGCAAAGACACATTGATTGCACATCAGTGTACTCTGTAAAATAGTTGAAGATAGTGGTCTTGGAACACAAGAAACGCAACGATGAAGTCAAAGGAAGCTATCTAATTCTGAGGTCTTTCTAGATCATCTCTAGGAATAGCCAGTTACATTGTTTGCTCACTGTACTGGCCACATTGCTTTGGGTGGGAATGGTACATGTTTGAATTCCTCTTTTGTCTTCAAAAACAAATATTTGAGGTAAATTGACAGCAGGCTCGCTCAACTAAAGCTCTTTTTATCTTAAAGGTTCCAGCAGAAGATGCTTTGTCCAAAAAGTTAGCAGCAATAAAGTAGGTTCCTCTTGTGAATTTTGTGCTTTATTTTTCAAGGCAAAAATATTTTTTTAGTGATGGTTGTTAGATATTTGGCTATATTAATTTTTTGTGTTTCTTTGACTTTTGTAATTACCTTTGTGTGTATGTAAGTTTTCTTGACAAGTGCATAGTTATGTGCCCGGTATACTAGTAACGTAATTTGCTATTTCAGGTTGTATTTACTATATTTTAGGAAGGAGGAAGACGCTAATGGTCTTTAACTCCTTTGGATGTATTTATGAGTTGAGGGAGCTTGGTCGGGGTGCATATGCAGATTGTGTAAGATGCACAGTGAGACTCCCTTGGACACAAGGGTCTAGTTTGGCCTTTCGGAGAAGTGGAGTTGTTCCTGTGCACAAAACAAGAGGAGGCATAAATGTGTTTCACAAGAAGTGCTTGTGCATTGCACAACACCAGAATGATTTAAACAACACGTGTCTCTTTCACGTTTCAGGCACAAGGTGCACCCTAACGCGAAGTTCATTAACGCTTATGTTGTTTTTAAGGAAGAATGTGATGCCATTAAGGCTCTAAACGAGTAAGTCTCAGTCTTGTTCCTCATTCCCTGTTAGATTTACAGAGTGTTAAAAGTTAAACTACCTCCTCTCTTTTGCTTGAATCAGAATAAAATGTTTTTTCAAACTTAAAAGAGTAAATTTGCTTTTGGAATAACACTATGCAGTGACGTTGTAAATTAAATAACAGTCATTTTGTTTTTAAAACTTTCTGCTTTTGGCTACAAAAGAAATGGAACAGAATTTGCTAGTGGATTTCACATCAGGGTTGACATTGCATCAAAAAACAGTTTGGTAAGTAAGATGTGTGACTAGAAAACCCCTTTTCTGTTTTTGTTTGTTTCTGTAAGAAATAACTTTCTGTGGTGTTTCTCTTGTTTTCTTTAGCATGACAATAAGCGATCTGTATTCTTGGGAAACCTCTCGTATGGTAAGTCTAAAATGGATTGTTATGCATCGCATCATTACTTAATATTTATGGAATATGTTGACATTCGGGTTTATTTATTGGTGTTTAAGGTAGCATGTTCAGGTAGCTAAATATCTTGCTGGAATTCATTTTTTAAATAGCAATTTTATCTTTTAACTGAAACACCAAGAGGGGTTGGTTGTGAGTTTTTGGCAGGTTCGGCAGATTAATTGTTTTCTTTGTTGTAGCTAGAACTGCAAGCACTTTTAGTTCCTGTTGTCACTTGGATTTTTTTAAGTAAATATGGCTAAACTGCATAAGCTGTAGCTTTCTGAGCTGTTAAATGTGTACTGGTACCTTCTTGTGAACTACTTCCAAGTGATACACAGTGGTGGCTTCTCATTGTGATGCTCTCTGTGAGCCACAGGGTGAGTGCTGTCGGCAGCCGGTTGTTTCCCGTGTGGAGGTGCTGACTGTACGGCTGAGGTCAGTGCTTGATGAATATTCATCTGCTTGAGAGTAGATGGAGGGATCGTCGTCAGGTGTGGTCCATGTGAGGGTATTAATGGAGTCGGGGTGCTTGGGATGAGCATCTTGCATGGGGGTGGTGGTGTGGATGCGTAGATACGCAGGATGGAGGCATGGCCTGTGCCCGTGGCCTGACGCAGAGCCGCTGTCAGGTACTGCTGACAGTAATGCTGAAACAAACAGGCTTTAGGCTTCAGCCTAAAACTTGACCTGTCGGAAAAAACCTAGGTAGGTGACAAATCTGGTTGAGGTGATGTTACTAATGCCCGTGGCGTAGAGCTTGTGTCAGTACTGTATGTTGTGTCTGTGGATCCTGCAGAAAAAGCAGTTTGGACATTTGCAGTGCTCTGAAAATCACTTCAGCAGCTGGAACCTTCCTCAGCACTTCTAAGTCCTACAGCTGTAATTAAACCTGTCCTATTAAGTTCAGCTTCCCCATCTTAGCACATGATGTCTGTCTAAGGGAATGCACCATAGTATGAGGCGTACCTTTACAGAGAAGAGAATAGCCTGTATTTTTGTGTTGGTACCTCACACTTGTCTGTTCGCATAGGTGTGAGACTGACAAAGCTTCACACATCCAGCCATTATCAGAGTAATCGAGTAGCAACTGTCGTTGGAAACTCTTAAGTCCTTTCTCCCCCATTCAGCTAAAATTCAGTGTTCAGCCAATGAGTACTAGACTTCAAGAACTGCCAGCTCCAGCTCATTATCATCAGCGTTAATTCTTAGAGAGAGATTCTGGCATAAGGAGGAAGTACAGAAATGTAGCAGTAATCTTAATTCCACTATGTTCAAACCAAATACCAAAATAAATTTTTCAAATAATTTCATTTATGCTTTTATTCTTCTTTGTGATTTATGGTGTGCTCTTCAAAGCTAGGGAATCGGTGACTGTCAAGGTAAATAACAATGCAGACTTTATAAAGGGCTAACTTGCTGAAATTTTTGTGAACCACTAATATATCTTCATTTATATATTTAAGTACATATGTTTGTGTACCTGACTTGGTGGCGAATATAAAATACTTGGATTTGGGCCAGGCTTCTAAGGCTGTGTCTGACTGAAGCATTGTGCTTGCCTGCAGACATCAGCGATGATCCTGTGCGAGAACACTTTTCTGTCTGTGGAGGTGTAGTAGCAGTGCGAATTGTGAGAGACAGGATGACTGGCTTGGGTAAAGGCTTCGGCTACGTTCTCTTCGAGGTACGTATGAATGGCGTGCTTCGGGACAATGGGAAGTCTTCAAAACCTGAATTGAGATTTGCCTTCATAGCCTTTAATATTTTTAATTTTTTTTTTATTTTAGTAATTTTTTCTTATTTGTATGACATTAAATGTAATTTAATGTAATTACATTGTTGTGTATGTTAAAATAGCAGCTTGGAAGACTGGTTCTGTGGAAGCAGATACAAAGAAAAGCTGTAAAACATGGGGGTGAAAGAAATTAACTTTAAGGGAGAGACTTAAAGGAGGGACAGATGAGTTTGCTTGGTATAACTGCAATGTCCTCCCATTTCTTATGAGTCAAAATATGAGTGGAATTCTTTCCTGCAGAATTCCCCTGTTTCAGGTTCAGTACAGCTTACTTTCTCATGGCAGTCTCCCAGCCTCATCTTCCTTAGTTTGTTTCCGGCAGCCCAATAATTTCTTTTTCCGGTTTTCTCCTTCATCTCTCTGCCTCTGTCTTTTATGTCTCACATAAGCTGTTTTGTAACCCGTTTTCAAGTATCTGTGCCTCGATGCGTGGGCAATGTGGGTGTGCCCGTGTTTCTGAGCAGAGCAGAGATGTTGTGTCATTCAATAAATAGAGCAGTTTGAGCACTCTGTCGTAAAATCTTGCTTCCAAAAATTGAAGAAAGGCAACTATTTATTTGAAAGCAATCAATTGGAAGTAACGCTGCTTTTAAACTGAATGTCTGTTCTTGTAGAATACGGATGCTGTACATCTTGCTCTGAAGCTCAACGACTCTGTTCTGATGGGAAGAAAAATACGAGTGAAGCGGTGTGGAGAGAAGTGGAAAGCACCACAGAAAAGTCACAATCAGTCTCGTGCTCCGAAGGACAGAGCTGCTACCACATTAAAAAACAAGAGGTGCACTAATGATTCATTTGTTGGTGAAAAAGCGAACCCGTTAAAGAAGAGAACCAAACCAAAAAGACTAAAAACTATTCCCAGAAATAAAGCTGGGAAAAACAAAAAGTCTTTTGATAAAAATTAAACGTGTAACAGTGTTCATTATTCGTATAAAGATTGATGTATATAGGAGTTTTCTGTCATAAATTTTGTTTGCTAATACAGCTGTAGTTGTTCTCAGTGTTTGCTCCAGAGTGTTTGGCTTCTCCTGGAGGCAGGATGAGGTGCATGCCTGTACCCCGCTGGCAGTGCCAATGCTGCCCGTGTTTGTTGCCATGTTCCAGGGCTGGATCTCGTCTGGCCAAAGCCAGATGGAGGGTAACGCAATTCTTTCTTCTGGAGTGGTGTGGAATTACTCAACACGGCTACAGAAGGGGTGGCTTGTCTGCAGGCTTGGCCTGTCATGATGCATATCGTTACCTTAATAGTTTGGTGGGTTTTTTTTTAAATGTTAAGCTGCTGTTTACAAGAGTGCAGCTGTATGCTGGGCTGCATCAAAAGAAGCCTGGCCAGCCTGTTGAGAGAGGTGATTCTGCTCCTCTTCTCAGCTCTGCTGAGACCCCACCTGGAGTACTGCCTCCAGCTCTGGGGCCCCCAACATGAGAAGGACATGAACCTGTTGGAGAGAAGAGCCGTGAAGATGATCAGAGGCCTGCAGCTCCTCTCCTACGAAGACAGGCTGAGAGAGCTGGGGTTGTTCAGTCTGGGGAAGAGAAGGCTCAGGGGAGACCTTATGGCAGCCTTTCAGAACCTGAAGGGGGGGCTACAGGAGAGCTGGGGAGGGACTCTTTACCAGGGAGCGTAGCGATAGGACGAGGGGTAATCGTTTTAAATTGGAAGAGGGGTAGATTTAAATTGGATACCAGAAAGAAATTCTTTACTGTGAGGGTGGCGAGGCACTGGAACAGGTTGCCCAGGGAAGTTGTGGATGCCCCATCCCTGGAAGCGTTTAAGGCCAGGCCGGATGGGGCTTTGAGCAATCTGCTCTAGTGGAGGTGTCCCTGCCCACGGCAGGGGGTTGGAACTCGATGATCTTTAAGGTCCCTTCCAACTCTAACCTTTCTGTGACTTTGGGTGACGGAGAACCGCGGTACTTGAGGGGGCGCGAGGCCGCGGCGGGGAGGCGAGCGCGGCCCGCTAGCGCATGCAGCCCGCGGGGGCGGCCGGCTTTCCCCGCAGGCAGTGGAGAAGGCGCCCTCTGCCGCCGCTGGCTGATGACGCCAGCGGAAGTGCGGCGGGGTCCTTTCTGTCTGCCCGCTCGCCCCAAGGTGCCTGCGGAGCTCGGCGCCGGCCGCGCGGCGGGAGGGAGGGAGGGGGCGGGCGGGGGGCGGCGGCGACGGGACGGGACGGGAGCGGAGCGGAGCAGAGCTTCCCCTCGGCGCCGGGCACCATGATGGTGGGCAAGACCAGCGCCATCGCGGCGGGCCTTTGTGGCGCCCTTTTCATCGGCTACTGCATCTACTTCGACCGCAAGAGACGGAGCGACCCCAATTTCAAGAACCGGCTGCGGGAACGTGAGTGTCTCGGGGCCGCCCGCTCCCCTCTCTCCTCACCGTCCCCGTCCCTTACGGCGGCCGCCGTCCAGCGGCCGCCCCCCTGCTCCCCCATCCCACGCCCGGCAGGCACGTGGCGCCTCCGCAGCGCCCTCCCGCTCCCGGGCCCAGCCGAGGCTCGGACCCGTCTCCCCCCGCCCCCATTCTCCCCGGCCACCCCGGGGCGGGGAGCGGCCTGCCCGGCCCCCTCCCTGCGGGGGAACGGCCGTCAGCCCCCGCCTCAGCCCGCCTTGCCGCGGGCACGGAGCGGGAAGGACGCCGAGAAAGGCCTGGAGGCTGCGGCGGGGCCGGCCGGGCCGGGCCGGGGGCTGGCGGGCGGCATTCGCCCCGGTGTGCTTGTGCGGGGCGGGCCCCGAGCCCCCGCTGCTTGTGGCCTCTCCTCGTCTCTTTACCTAAAGCGGGGGATGGGGCGTCTTGTCGGGGGATGTTTTCTGCAGTTTGTGTAGTTACTGGGTAACCTGGGGTTTCTGCATCAGAAGCTTGACTTGGGAATAAATCGCCTCCCTCTCGTTTTTAAAATGTAGCTATCCGACACCCTCAGCCATAGTGTTATCGCCACTGCATTTACACAGTGACGTTAATTTTTTTGATTTTGGAAGGCTGTCAGATAAAGCACCGCAGGCTCTTATAGGGAAATTGTTGCTGCGGTAGCAGCCCTCAGGTATTTCATCTGCTGCATTCTTAACCCTCCTGGCAGCTCTGCTATTAGCTTCCAGGATAAGACTGAATGCCAGAGAAAACTGGTGATTAATCCAAAATGCAGAGCTCTTTTCCCGTGGCTCTTCATTATTTCACGTCTTCAACATTTATTTAAATATCTTAATAATTAGGGAAGGTGTTACATAAAACTCTAAGTGTGAGTACTCGAGGTACTCAAATTCACCCGAGGTACTCAAATTAATCACGAGAAATAAGCTGATATTTGTTGTGCTGCGTTGTTTCTATGATGGGAATAGATATAGTGTTCCTTTGATAACTAATCTGAAGGTAAGAAATTACCATTAAGGCAAACTTTCACAGCAAGTAAACGTAGCATGATCAGCAGTTTTGTGGATGGAAGAGTCAATAACTAGATGGGTTAAAAATTAATATTTACCTGATGGTGTTTAAAAGTAACTTAAATGCTTTGATTCTGCCTTAATGGATTGAATTTGTTGGGTGACCAGTGTTGATGCTTAACGGCGTATTAATTCCGCTTTCTGTAAGCTCTTCCACAGCAAATTATGTCTTTTGAATACTTCATCTCCAGGCCCTTGGTCATGTATGTAAGATCTCAGACACATACTTTTTGTGTATCTTCCAAGTACCTTTTGCCCTGCAGTGCAAGTCACTCATAGGGAATTTTTAGTACGGTAAACTGGTATGTGCTTGTCTTGCGGAAGCAAACTTGATTTTGGGCTGCAGAATCAGCCATGTTCTTTTCATGATGTTAAATATGTAGTGGAGAAAATACTGGGTTACATAAGATTTTTGCAGAAGGACTGAAAATGATTTTTGCATCCCATTGTTTTCATTGTTGGAGCTTCTCTCCTGTAATGCTCTCAAGGTCGGCTTGCTGTGGTTAAGAATTAACATTTTCTTTAAAGTGGAAAAAATCCATTGTGCTCTGATAGGGAATGGCTGTTGTCATTTGGAGGACATCACTGTATGACTTATGATCCTTAGACATGATACACTGGACTACTCTTAGTAGAAGGGTTTTAGATAATATTAAGAAATTTGTTGTTTGTTTTTTTTTTTTTTTTGTAGTAGTGTAACTGATTCTATAATATGGATGCTTCTGTAGTGATGCCAGTGATCTGATTATTACAGCATTTTTACTGTTGGAGAGTAAGGCTTGGGATGTAAAATATTTCACCAAAAAAGGTCCAATGCAGCAGCCAGTTGCAGTTCTTTAGATGAAGATACACTGTTTCTTGGCAACAGTAGGGGTATTTGATGAAAAACTTGTAGAAACCACCTTTACAGCAGATCTTCTCCAGTGTCATTTTTAGGATAAGTTTGTTTTTCAGACTCCGTGATGTGATATCACCAAAATTTGGGAAGGACAGGCGATCCAATATGTCAGTGGATTGCCTGTTATATTTGGTCAAGCACATGCTGAGAAATGAAAAAGCAATTTTTTTTTTGCCATCCCAACTTACTCTGTACATCTCTTTGGGTTGTTTTAGGAAACCAAAGTTTACAATGCAAAGGCCCATCATAAAAACAAGGTGGCCAAATTCAGGTTTCAGGAAAAAAAAAGTTGTGATTTGCTGGGAGACTTGAAGAACTGCTGGACTTTGGTTTTCCAGATGTCTTGATTTTCTTTATTTAGCGGGTTTTGAGGGTTTTTTTAAGGTTTGGTGTTGCTAGTTTGAGGACATGAGCGTATTTAATCTTGGGACCAAAAGATAGCAGAGCTATGAACATCTGGAGCTACTTAGGTTCCACAGCTATATTTCAAGATACATTTTTTTTTTTCTATTCGTGTTCTTGAATGTATAAACCAGAACTGCTCTATATGCAAGTACAGACACTGATCTCTTCCTTCAGAGACAGCCAGAGTTTTCTGCCCGTGCTGAGCTCTGCCTCAGAGCACCCTCTGCCTGGGCAGCTGGGTGAGAGGAGAGCAGTAGATAGACTTCACCCATGGCAGCTGAGGATGCAAACGGCTTTTTGGTCATTCTGCTCCTTGGTGGGACTGGCTGTGAAGCTGCTGGGGCAACTCAGGGATTTTTTGCAAGCCATGCCAGCCTGTCAGGTTATCCATTGGTTCACATTTGAAACTTACTGCCCGTGTACAAGAGCTGTGCCTGAAGGACCTGCAAGTCACGTGCAGTTTGAGAGCTGCGGTTTAGCTTTCTGTCTTGGATGGATGCACATGCATTTCTGTGTTAATTAAGATTCCTTCTATGAAAGATTACCTTTCCCCTTTTATAAATGTGATGTCTTTAGAAAAGAGGGAAGTTCTTAATTTTCTCGGAGGTCCCTGAGGGAAAATGAAATATTTTTGGGGGTTTTAGGTTTGATTTTTTGGTCCGTCCCCAAGCCATTGCTTTTTGCTTGGTACATCACAAATGTAATTTTTGGGTGTTGTTGCAAAGATATTTTAAAACTAGTGATACCAACCACTATGGGAAGAATTCTTAAATATCCTTTAGAGCTATTTGTTTTTTGTAATTGTTTTAGCTAGTGGACTTTTGAAGTAAAACTGTAAAAACGTATTAAGAAGAGGAAGAAAAATTGCATGATAATCAGACTTGGAAGATTCTGTAGATCAGTATTCGGTTTTAAAATCTTGGTGATTCTTCACATTCCCTTACTATTTTCAGGTTAAAGTATACGATTTCATATGTGTGTGATCAGTGGTCAAAATCTTTTATTACGTAGTTACAGTTACCAGTGTGATTTTTTTTTTTCTTTATCTCTGAATGCTTAACCTAGTAATACCTGTTGTCATGTTTTAGGAGATGTCATGGTCACACCGAGAAAACGTAATTTTCGCCTGAAAACAATGTACAAATGTTAAGCTCTTGCTCTTTGTAATTTTCATTGATGTTTTCAGTGAATGCACTACAGTTGCAATGTGGCTTGTTTTGACAGTGAAACATTTCAGATACTATTTTTTTCCCTCCATTTTTGTTTAATCTTTAGGATTTTATGTATTAGCAAAACTGGTTTGCATAGTAGTGCAAACTTTAAAGTTTTGTGCAATTTAATGCTTCAGAAAACTTGGAGTGAGCTAATTGAAGGCACCAGCTTTCAAGAGATGATTGGAAACAACCATAATGGTAAAATTATACTATACTACATTTCTGTATGACACATTCTTCTGTATATGATGTTGTAAAATAACGTACACAGGTCAATAGGTTGTAGAAGTTCGGGTGCTATGGGTTATTAAGGTATTGTAGAAGGCAAAAGGCTGATCTGTGTAGTTAGAATGTGAACTCCCTTTATATAAGGAACACTTGATCTTGTCCATAAATTTCAGCTGTTGCATTGTCACTACTAGGAAATAGTAGTCCTGAATGTCTTCATAATGCAGACAATCGCAAATTTTTAACACATTGCTGTTAAAACTGCTAGTCATATTTGGAAGTAGTTCTAGCTTGTAAAATTGTCTCAAAATAAAAATCAGGGCAGTTGTTCTTTGACAACATAGATATTCACTCAGTAGGCACTGAGAACAAATAGTAACAGTATAGTTGTTTAACCATAGGCTGTATTTAAAAGTTATATTGGTGTAACTATTTCAGTTGATGAACTGATGACTTACAAAAATGATTATTCTAAGGAAATTCTATGAAATCACTGGTATTAATATAATTATTCTTTCTTGTATGAATAGGTGCTACTATGAAATATCTTTATACCTGCCTAACTGCATTAAAAGCAAGCTACATATCATTTTAATCACAATAGTTTTGCTGGAGTGGTACAACTTTACGTTGCAGACCAACTTTATTTATGCCTTTAGGTTGGGCAATTAAATCTGTAAATGTTTGTTCCATCTGTAAATACTTGCTTTCCTCAGATTTCAGAAAGGTATGCCTTAATACTGCTCTTGCCATGGGATGATGAGATACTGCCACCTATTTAACTATTTCCCAAGTGTTTGCTATAGAACGGCTGGGAAGGTACACTTAAGTACTGTGACCTGCTAAAGTTCCTGTGGGTGGTGCACCATATAGTTCAAAATTAGCCTTGACTTGTGGGCAGTTCTTCTGTGGCTTATCACTGTTAGACATCATATAGAGAAATCCCATATTTCTCTGATTCTCTTTCCTTCTTCATGCCTCTAGTGCATGAGGTGGATGCTCTGCTGCAGGTGCTGCACAGTTGGCATTTACCATAGCCAGCAGGGAAAGAATTGCCATTTTGGGTTGGTATGCTACTGGCAGCCTTCCTCAGACCTCTCAATCAGATTCTGTTGCTGGGAGTGGGTTGCGGTCCTGCGTTCAGTCTTCAATATTTGGAATACATTACTGGTTTCTTCTTCTGAACGTAACTTTGATTTGTTCATGGTTTTGAACTGTAATATGAAGGGGTTTTTAATAGCAGATTAAAAATGTAAGATGTTTTTCTTCTTGCAGGAAGGAAGAAACAGAAGCTTGCCAAAGAAAGAGCAGGGCTTTCCAAGGTAATTCTGTGTTCAATAATGCAGTGCTATTTTGAAAGATGCTTCATTTGTATTATTGGTAAGATTTGTTTAAAGATCTGTTTTGATTCCAGCATTGGAAACACTTCTGCAAATATGCAGTCTTTAGGTTTTTTTAATGCTCGCAGATAACCATATGAAATGGTTGTTCCTTTTTTTGTGTCAGGTAGAGGCCTTAAACTAGAAAGTACATAATTTACTGTGTGACTTGATAGTGTTTTCCTCTTCGTAGTATGTGCAAGGACTTTTCAGACTTAAAAATCATTGATGGCATACACCTATAACTGAACTTGATAGTTTTTTTGCTATAAGCATTTATTTTCTCTTTCCTTATCACCAGTGGATCCTGGAAGAAAAGATAAATCTATCTTAACCAATTGTAAGATATATACTTGTGATAAACGTAACAGACCTTAGAGTTTGTATTTGCTACAAAACTGTGTACTTAGTAAACTTAGTAGAGGTATTTCAGGCTCTGTCTCTCTACAGATTTGTGATGCAATGATACGAGCCCCCAGTCTGATTTTCAAAAATATTCTGTGTACATTTAACTTAGCGGTGACATTTTAAATCTGTGTAACAGTATGGTTGTGTATGTGTTTGATTTCAGTTGAGAAAGTTTTCTTTTAACTTCTGTTTATTAACTGATGTTTAAGGGCCAACTTCAGTTTTACTGTGTGTGTTGTAGTTGCCTGATTTGAAAGATGCTGAAGCAGTGCAGAAGTTTTTCCTTGAGGAAATTCAGCTTGGCGAGGAACTACTAGCTCAAGGTAATAGATTTTTTTATTTTATTTTATTTTTTTATTTTTGAAGGGTAAAATAATTCTCTACCTTTGCTAGATGATGATTTTTATATACTAGTATCTTTTGGGGAGTCAAATTCACCTAGGAAAATCGTTTACTTGTTTCTAACCTTCTGTGTTCAGAAGATCCAGCAAGAGAGGAGGAAAAAAAGTGTGGATTGATTCTTAGTAATTTAATCCACCGTTGATGGATGTTTTATGTAAATACTTACAGTGTGGAAGAAGGTTGTTTTCAAAACATTATGATTTCTCATACAGGTGAATATGAGAAAGGTGTTGATCACTTGACCAATGCCATTGCTGTGTGTGGACAGCCACAGCAGCTGCTACAAGTTCTACAGCAGACACTTCCACCACCAGTGTTTCAAATGCTTCTAACTAAGCTCCCTACAATAAGCCAGGTATGTGAAACGTTCCCTGTTGTTTTGGTTTGAAAATAATTTAATTACTTCTCTTATCCACTACATCAGTCCTGAGTATTGCTTTTTGTAATGTATTTTTTGTATATGTTCCATTAGATTAAAAGAAGCTTTTATTTTCATCCCAAACATTAAAAAGTGTATATGAAAAATACCGTGTAGCATTAATAGCAAACAGGGTAAAATAGAAATGCAAAATTTGCCTCATGCATAGGGTATGCTGAGCTCTTCTGATGTAGAGACGCCTGACCGCAGCTCTGATACTGTAAGTGGGTCCGCTCTTTCCCAAATACAAGTTGGGGGATCAGAGAAGTGGTAACTTTCTTGCACTAAGTCTTGAATTTTATTCTGTTTTAATAATATTACTACAAGTGTCTGTAAGTGCTATAGAAGTCCATTAGAATTAATCTGTTGGTTTTGCTAGCTATAAACACAAATTGTTAACTAGCACCAGGTCACATGACCATTTGGGAAGCTTGGAGGTTTCCCTGATAATAAAAGTGTTTGTAGCTCTGTGTATAAAATGCCCTCCCTTTTTAGCCTGAATAATGTGCAGGTAACATTGGTAATATGCTAGCAGGCAAGTTGATCGTGAAATATGTTTTATGTTCTTGGAAATTCAAGGGTACTCCCTAATGGTATTACCTCACGTAAAGCAGAGACTGAGTGCTGTGCATTAGTGAGCTCTCTTTACAACTTAGGTTTTGTTTAAGGTTCACATAATTAGTAGAAATGCTAAAAAGTGTCAGGTACACAAGATGTAAAGGTCTGGGGAAACAGTGCTGCAGAAATGTTTCCTTAGAGGACAGTGCCAAAAAACACACAGAGATCATCATTTGAGGCTGACAGGATATTATTTATCTGACTTTGGCTTTGTTAGACGTTGCACAGTACCTAAGCTTTTGAAGTCAGTTCCGCAGAAATTATGTCTAATAGATTACCATTTTTAACATTAATCAGTTTGATCAGTAATTACACTGCTTAATGTTCAGTGTAAAATTACATTGCTTGATAATCAGTTGCCTACTGTCAATTTTATGTAATTGTGAATGAGTTTTTCTCCTTCTTACAGAGAATTGTAAGTGCACAGTGCTTGGCTGAAGATGATGTTGAATGAGGTCACACCACAACATGGGGGAAAAATGTTTTCTTACCCCAGAAGATGAGCATCACTAGGGGGATAAAGGGGCAAACATAGTAGTTAATGGACTGTGTACCACATCGGGTTCTACCAGAGTTAAAATTAACTTTGTGTAGGTGGGTTTCGCAGGATTTTATTTATTATCCCAGTGAAAAGTGTATTTTGATAAGAATTCATTTTATAAATACACTGTGTTGAGTTATCAAAGTATCACTAACTTCATTATTATTAAAATATGCAGTTGTAATGTTGTACATATAAAGACATAAAACTACGACCTATTAAAAGCCCAATGCTCATTTTTGAAAAAACAAAGTTATGGCAATAAAGATTTATCTGCACTTGTGTGTACCTATAGTACTACTTTAAATTTCAGAAAATTTGGGTGTCAGAGCAAATGATCTAAAAAATGACTTAACATTAAAATTTATTTTTAATGTTATGACGGGTCTTCCAATGCATTTAATTAAGTTTAAAACCTTACGTCGTTTCCTGAGAAAATAGACATGATCATTTAAACAGTAACCAGTCGCCTTAGAAAGAGATGCAAATCAGAATGGTAATAGATGGCTGGCTGCAGAAAGAACGACAAATCCATTTCTGTCAGGAACAATAACATCTAAAGTGATGCAAGTCAAAACTGTATCTGTCAAACATGAAAGCTCTGTTAATGCAGGTGTCTGAAATAAAGCTGTTTGGAGTAGAACCTGGGGCAGATTGTGAGAGCACAAAAGTTGTTTTTTTGGAAAGCTTAAAACGTTTTTGCAGGACAGGCAGCTAACGTTTCAGTCTCTATTCTTCAAGACTGTAGAAAATGGTTGTTAACAGTCTTTGGCATTTGCCTTAAAAAAATGGCGCTAATAAGGTAAGATGATGATATCCCCAGGCTAAACTAGCTAAAGCTAATGGAATTGGAAAAGTGTTGTAAAATTTTGGTGTGATGTGATACTGTAAACTTGAATTTAGGTAAGTTTTCCTTTGCCAGTGAAAAGGAGGCAAATAATGTACAGACTCAAGTGAGTAGTGGAAGTGACTTCTGAAAGCAGGTTTTCCGTGGATAGGATGTTCTAAATGTCAGACCAGATTGGCTTCTACTGTTCTCTGGTTTTGTGCTATCACCACTCAGGTGGCAGAAGAAACAATTAAAAATGTAGCTTTATATTTTTGGTGTGGTGACTTCTGTTTTAACTTAAGGAGAAGAAAGCAGGAGAATGCTTCGAGGTGTCCGTCTTTCAGACCGGCTGAAAGTTTGTGCTAATGATGTTGATACATTGGTAGTAAGGTAGTAGCTGACGTAGTCCAAGTAGAAGTGACATACTGTGAGAGCACTTCAGCCAACGTTCCCATTTATCTCATTTCAGCCTGCTGTAAGTTTCTGTAAAGGCAGATTCTTCCAAGCCAATAGGTCTCAATGAATTTCAGAATTTGCCTTACACAGAATTTTTGAGGTGAAGTGAATAGTTCATGGTCACCTGCCAGTCAAATACCCGAGTTTGGGAGTAGAAATCGCTCTTCCTGAGTCAGTCTGCTTAGATGGTTTACCATGGAAGACATATTTCCCTCTTAGCCCGTTGAAAACACAATTTTGCAAGATTTAAGGTGCTATTGAATCTTTCTGTAATGTGACAAATACTGAAGTTAACGGCTGGTACAAACAAAAAATTCCTGAACAGCTGGTTGTAGTTTAAGACTATTTTTTGTGCTTGCATTGTTCAGGTAGCATAAGGTAAAAGTAAAACTTCGTAGCCATAATCTTCAGGTTACAATGGCTGGTTTGCTCTTTTCCTTTTCATTTATTTTAGAGGGACAAAGTTATTCTGCACCTAGAATACTTAATAAAAATCCTGTGAAATTCTGGAAGGTTTTATTTTTAATCAGTACAATGAGGATTTTTGGAGGAGTTTTTCTTTTCTTTTCTAACCCTTCAAAGTAAAAAGTAAGAATTTATAGGTCGTCCTGACAGAACTGTTAGTACATTTACCTGCTCTCCTTGCTGGTGGTGATCGCTTCAGTGTAATATCTTTTTGGTTCAGCTTTTAACGTTGTCTTAAGGTTAATCAAACTCTTTGACCCTGCCTTGAAAAACAAATCCAAACAGCATGGGATGAAAGGGGCACCCTTCCTTCAGAACTGAACAATTTTCTGTACTCTTTGGTGTAATGATGACAATTTGAATTCACAATTTAGCTTACAGCAAAACTCTCCTGAATTAAGTATGTCTTAGCAAACCTGGGTGTCCATTCTTCTGCTTTTGCTTGTTGATGGTCTGGTGGTATCTACAAATGGTCATTACTTTAATAAACATCAAAGACATACATATTACTCTAACCCTTTTTAGTTTTCTTGATCCTGCAAAGTTAGATGCAAACAAAATTTTAGATAGCATGGGTTTAAATGAAGCCTTAAGTACAAATTTGCTTTCATACTTGATAACCCAGAAGTACCTGGTAGGTATGCTGGAGCAAGCTCTGATACCTATTTTGAATGTTTTGGCTAATAGGGTGGGAATGAGGAATCCTTTTAACAAGGCTTAAGATACTTTTTTCTTTTTCCCAAAATCTGATGAAACTAATACCTTAGAAACTTTGAAGACTCGGAGATACTGTCTAGAATGGGAATTTGGTGTTGCTCCAGCAGTGGCAGCAGCTTACAGTGGTGTAGCTAGCATGTACAGCTCACAGATGGAGCAGGCTGTAATTAAGAACTGGTTTCAGATACAAGCAAAGTGCAGGTCATTGGAAGTGCAGTGGTAATGAGGGATGTTATTGCATCAGCAGTAGTAATGCGATTGCATTAGCTGTGCATGGCATAGTACCATATTTATTTTCACCCGTGCAGAATAAAAAAAGGTGGAAGCGAGCCATTCCAGTTGTGGATTCTGTTGCCATTGAGCTCAGAGCTGATGGTTAATAGGATCTGTAATCTTACTTTACTGCAGGTAAAACTACTAATATTTCTCCCAGAAAGAGCCATCCTACCTTCTCTGGTGCTTCAAGAACAAGGCACTTGTTTTCAGCACTAAGAAGGTTTCTCATTAAGGAAACCAGAGGTCTGTTAGTTTTATGTTGGGAGGTCTCCTATCGTCAGTTATGAGCTTCTCGGGCAGCTTTTGTAGAAAAAAAACCCAGCTAGTTTCATCATCGTGCAGTACTACCTTTGATGTCTCACCACTAAGTTTTCTAGATAATGGAATCGAATCCAAAATCAGAGTGATCAGGCATACACGGAATCATCTGGCACTAATTTCCTTACCGTGGGGGATGACAGAATATTATTGTTGCCCTTAACTTGAAAAATGGTGAAGTCCCAATCCTGCTGTGTAGGAGGCCAGCCAGCCATCATCAAAGGAAAGCTCCAGCTATTTATGCACCCAGAAGAATCTTCGGTCTAAAGTTTCGTTTGCACATCTGTTGATGGTGTGTTTAAAGTCCAATAGACTGAACAGTGGCCCTGCATGACCATTGTGTTAAAATTAACATGA
The DNA here is from genome assembly GCF_964106895.1 of Numenius arquata. Classification (NCBI taxonomy): domain Eukaryota; kingdom Metazoa; phylum Chordata; class Aves; order Charadriiformes; family Scolopacidae; genus Numenius; species Numenius arquata. The sequence continues at coordinate 24,067,525 of NC_133577.1, read as the reverse complement.
GTTAGAACTTCAAGGGAATCTTTGAAGTGGTCACTAAGTGCTTTTAGTGTGTGTTTCAAAGGCACGTTGTACTGTACACCCATGCTTCTGCGTTTTTAAACATACGGATATGAAAAGGGCTGATGTGGAAAAAAAAATCAATTTCTTCAAGTCTTGGTTTGGTTTTTAATGTGTGTGTTTACACTGACCAGTAAAGCTTATGGTCTGCTTTGTGCAGTGACCAAAAAAAGCCTGTTGGCACAGCAGTCAAATCTGCCCAAAAGCCTGTTGCAAAGAGATGAAACTTGTGCTTAATTCACGAGGGCTGGGCTAGCTTTCATCAGAGGCACTCCAGAAACTGAGCTTCTGGTACAGGTAACAGTACTTGTTTTCTGCATTTGTACCAAAACAGCTTCCCAAAGAAGATGTGGATATCAATGCCGTTCTTGGAGGGCAGAATTTGCCACATCCTGTGTATGCTGAGTGTGTGAGTGATGCCACAGAAAGCAGCTGTCCCTTTTGAGATGTTTCTGTACCAAACTGTCCAGCATATTGGCACTAGATGATAGGCAGCTTTTTCAAAGTACAGTGATTTCCATATGTCATTGAAAAGAAAATCAAGGCTCTCACTTCTTTCCCAGCAGTAGGGGCTAATTTTAGAGAGTATTTACTGGACATCTTCTAATAAGGTCACTACCTTGTTTTCCAGTCACTGCTGTGAGCAAATAATCACGAACTCTTAAAGGCCTCTGTGAAAAGGCTTTTGACTCCATATAGTTCCATTTCCTGTTTTGTAAAAGTCAGGCCTTGATTTAACAGGTTGACAGATGCATGTCCTCCTCCAGCACTTGCTCACAATTACCATTGTTTCCCTTACGCCCTGAGGATGTTCTTGACTCATGGTCGGGGTGAGAGGATGTCTGTTGGTGCTCCCCCGCTGCACGATAGTTGCTGAGCGGAGTGTTGTTGCACAATGTTGCTAGCAGAATGTTGCTACAGCCTGCGAATCCGTCCGGATGGTCCGTGCTGCAAGACAGTTATGAGTGACTTTCATGTATGAAATTTCTATTGTGCAGGGGGACAGAAAACAGCTGGAATCAGATAGTCCTGCCTCTTCACAACTTGGACCCTTACAACTGAAAACTGATTTAGTCTCACTCATTTATTTGAGCAGGTCTTAATCTAAACAGCAGAGGGCAGTTTTGCACACAGGTTCTGTGCAAGCTCATCCTGCAAAATCCTAATTTTTAGAATCTTCCTTTCTGGTGAGGTGATGCAATGCAGCATTTTGTCCAGGCAAATTTGGTATGGTGTATGAGACAGGGTCAGTGGGGCAGCAGTGGCACGTGTTTCTACTGATACCTAATTTTGGCTTTTTAAACCCTGTGTGTTTGGTTTGTTGTGATGAGATGATTAGAAGGATTTCCCTTTTCTTTCTCCCCATCCCTCAACACAAACCAGGTATATAGATAAGCCAGCTGCGTTGTGCGACTTAAACTGTGCAACGAAATGCAACCAAATGTCATTCCTAGGCATGCAAGAGAGGAGTTTTCCCCTGCCCAGCTGTGATTTTTCTGGGTAAGCTTTGCTATCTGGAATGAGAGGAGTGCAGTAGGGGTGGAAGAGAAATCTGCATCTCGAAATTCTGCCTGGAGCTGGACTCTGGCTGTGACGGTCCGTGTGAGGATGAGAAAGGGCAAGATACTCTACGTTGGTGATAGGATGTAGTTTTGTTGCTTGTAGAATTTCAGCTTAAGGTGGCAAAATCTACTCACCCTGTTGTCATCCTGTAGCTGACGTGGAGTGAGCTGGGGTCTCCCTCATGCCTTAGAGGCAGCTGTTTGTATCGTAGGGACACCGTGGCTTAAACCCAAATCTTAACTACTCCTGCGCCTCAGGAGTGTTCTTTCCTCTGCTTCCTGAGCTGTGCTTGCAGAGGGAAGGTGTATGTTTATGACATACAAATAAATGGAAGTCTTCAGCCTTTGTAGCTGTTGATCAGCATTTTTCCAAACATTCAACTCATAAGAAATTCTTCAAAGTCTGCTTAAAACATGGCAAGTATCTAGAGAAAGAGAGCTGTTTAATAAAAGATACTGTCTCTGCAAACCATGCTGCTTCTCCTTCCGTAGGTCAATCTGGATGTGTTGTACTCTGTAAGATAGCCTGGAAGATACAGAAATTTGCTGTAACAAACCAATCTTTGCCTGTTTTGGCATGTATGTAAAAGAGCATTTCCTGGAGCTCTGAAACAACCTGGTTAGCATCTTCCGTTGTATTTAACATTATTTAATGAGAAGGAATGTACATTCAGCTTTGATGATTAAAATGACAATGATTATTGCATGAATTTGTTAATTATAATGCATTGACTAATTAAATGGAGAAATGGAGAAAAGGGATTCTTGAGCGAGCATGTTCTTTGAGAAACTCTCCTCCGGTCTTTTTAATTGATAGTACATGACTAATCAATTCATAGCAGTATCTCGTTGGTGGGAACAGCCTGGTTCTGATGGAAATTTACTTTCACCACACGTTGACCTGGTATAATGTAATTGCTTGGTCCTGTAAGTTACTGCAATGAAGACTTAACCAACTCCTGGAATTAAGGAGGTGGAAGTTTTTGCTTATATAAAGAAGAGAAGCCCCATCTGACCCGAGGTTGCAGCCTCCATGTTTGTTGAGTTCTTCTAGTTCGAGTGTTTGCTGTAATGACACTCAGCTGAATTTGCATAACCATGAGGGGCTGTTATTTGGTTTACATTTCATTTTCTTTTATCTCTCCATCTAAAGCTTTGATCTTTAACATCAGACCCCTTGGCTTATGTTAGAAGTTGTCTGAAAGAGCTAAGGGCCTTTTTTTTACTTCTCTGTAGGGATGTTATCTACTGGCCACTGGCACTGGCAGAATTCTTAGCATGAAATTATTATTATTACTTCTGTATCAGCAGAGATGTGTGTGGCACTCTGAAGAATCTGTCAAGATGAAGTTTCTGCTTCTGCAAGCTCACAGCCTGCGGTCCTGATCCTGTAATTTACTCTGCATGGTCCTTTCCTCACGGAAACCTAAGCAGTCAAGAGCAGGACATTGGGACAGTGACACAGGAAGGGAGAAGGTAAGGTTTAGGATAGTATGATTGTTTTGGTAGTTATTGGGTGGGTGTTTTGTTTATCTGATGAAGCTCTGAAGCTTGCTCCTTTTCTATATCACATTATTTTTAGACTGGTTGGCTAATCAGCGCTAGTTACTAGTATCATCAGGAAAAATCAGACCTCAACCAACCTGCTTATAAATCATGAAACCTACCAAAAGTAAAAAAAAGGTATTAAAGAGACTATAATTGAAAATATTTGAAGCACAATTCCCCCCAAACTGAAATAAAACAATACAAACTGTCAAGCACTGGGTTAATTACTCTGCTGGCAGTCCTGCAGTTCATAAGTGGCTTCTGCATTGTAAATGTAAGAAGCAATCTTTCAGAAATCTGGCTTGCTGTTTGATGGAAACTTTAAAAGGAACTCTGACTGTTCTGTCAAAACTTAGGAATCAGCCTACACCATAGTGCCAGAAATTCAGTGACACCGTCATGCAAATGGGAAGGCTGGGACATAGGTATTAAGCAGCATAAATAAGGCAAACAGCTTAGAAAGCAATGCAGTGAGTCAGCATCTGTTGTAGATGTTGGATTGCAAACTGAGAATACATGACAACCAGATTAAATGGTTGAAAACTGGAGAGGTACTTTACTGAGAGAAATTTGTAACCCAGATTTGGACAGTTGACCCATCCTTAAAAACAACGTGGCCTTCTAAAGCTTGCTCCTAATGCTCAAAGTCCTCATGGTTACAGCAGATGTTATCTATTTACCAGGATGGCACAAAGACCCTGGGATGGAATGTATTGATAGTGGGGCAGTGCTCTTCCCATGCTTTTTATCATAAAATGTGAAGCAGGGGAAATAATTGGCTCCTGTGTAAAATCCCTCCCTTCATTTTTGGTTGTTTGCAAGATAGTGTTTGTTATGAGACTCTGCCAAGGTCGGGAGCAGGGTTTTTCCCTGCTGGGTTGCTCTAAAAATTTTTCGGCAGGCCTGATAATATTTTTCATTAGACTGTAGATCTTTTCACAGATGGATGTCTCCTACCTTGGGCAGCACATTTTCAATAAAAATAGTGATCTCACCCTGATTTTAAAGGAAAAAAAAAAGCAGATTTCAGTCTGACAGAACCAGCAATGGCTCGGACTCAGGATCCTTTATGGCCTTTCCTTTTTATTTTTAATCTTACTGTTCAAATTCTGCCTCCCCAACTCCTGGTAGTATTGCAGATGTGTTCTTGGTCTCCTGGGGTGACAACACGAGCTTTGTTGTTGATTGATGCAGCAGGGACTTTGTAAATTCAAGGTATTCATATGTCATCACAGTATTCATAGTCACCAAAGTATTTGTAGACGTCATCACTCTGGGCTTTTGAAGAAATGCTGCTGTAAGACTGATTCACTGGAGCAGCATAGATTATCTTCAGCTTGGGGAACTTAACTGCATTTTCCGTTCTTAGAAAACCACATTATTTTTGCTAGTATCAAATAATATCACATGGCTGTTTAGTGCCCATGCAGTACAGCTGTGCTCTTCTGAAGCTTCACTGTACTCGGGGACCAAAGACGCAGATCTATCGATTAGCTAGACATACCATCCTTTGCACCAGGGCCAAATGCAGTCTGCTGCTAATCACCTTTCATTGCTTATATGATGTGACAGTGGTCATTTATTTCCAGTGGGAAGTGCAAGAACAGAAAGCACTTTGCCACGAGGCAGAGCTTTGTGGGCAGCCTTGGGTGCCCGCTGCAAGGCTTCTTCCATTGCTTCCCAAAATGATGGTCTCTTCTGGCAGAGTTCAGGCACTGGGAGTGGTTTTTTTTTTCTGGCTAAATAGAAGTCTGCTGCAGCCAGGATCTTCCAGTTTAACATCTTTCAATGAATGTCAGGGTTCGCATACACCAAAGCTCTTTTTTTCTTTTTAACTCGCTGTGTGAAGGTCATACAAAATAATTCATTCGCTGCCCTTTGCTGGGTGTCTTCCAAAGGTAGAGGGCCTGTCTTTTGCTATCTAAGGGGATTAGCATTTTGGCTTTTCTTTTTTTCAGTGTTGAAAGGTTAACATTTGTATTCTTTTCCGAATACAAAGGAAATGTGTCATTGCAGAGGCACATAGTGGAGTTAAATTTTCAGGGGTGGTACTGCAGATAGCATCTGGGCACACAGGTACTGAGGCTGACAGGGCTGGGAACTGGGCATCAGCTCTAGATTCACGCCTGTCTCCTTGGGACAAGGTAGCGCTCGCTGGTCCTGCCAGCCCATCTTTTTGCTGTAGATGTCCATATGACCATTGCAGAACATGCCGAGGCTGCAGTAGCTTTGTGTGCAGCAGCAATGACAGACGGGAATCTATGGGCCTCGGCTGAAAACCACCAGCTTTTCCCAACAAAGCCAAATTTGTTTTAAACTTCCTTTTGGTGAAATTTTTCCCTTTGCCCCTTGCCTTCCTACACCGATCTTTTGTAGACCAAGCGGTTTGCTGTTGTGGAGCTTGGTTGTAAAGCAGTGAAAGGAAACTGGGCCCCGGGTTGGGGTACCAGTGGCTGCTGCCTGGGGACGGGCACTGGTGGAGAGCCTGCAGAGCCCGCTGTGTTCTGGCTTCCCGGAGCCGGTGCCACTAGATGGCAATGTGGCACTCCTGCAGCTGGAGCTCCCCTTTCCTTTCCTGTAAAATTTCGTGCTTTTTCTGTATTTATCTCTGCCAAACTGATGATTGCACCCACCACCCCGGCAAGAGAACAGAACAAAATCATTTCATAGAACATTACAGCTGTTGTGCCTTTTTCTTTTCTTTTCTTTCTTTTTTCTGTTTTTTCCCCCCAGTTCTTTGTCCCACAGCAGGGTGCAGAGGTTTAAAAACCTTCTTTCTTAATCGCTCTCCTTCTAAAAACAGAGAAAACACAGCCTCTCGGGAGCAATTAGCTGTGAGAAAAGCATTTCTCAAACAATTGCCAGGAAATATTGTCTTGACCGATATTCCTGATGTAACACTGTCGTTCTCAGTACTGTTATTCTAAGATACTCAACTGCAAAAACAGCAGGGTACAGATCTGTAATGTACAATCTGCAGCTTACCACCTACCTTACCTTTTTATATCCATTTACTTTCAGTTTGTGTCCTCCCCGCACCCCCTGTAGCTATTCTGTTTAGGAGAAGTGAAGAATTATTTGTGACTCTCCTCTAGTGACTGGTATATCGGGCCAAGGCTGTGACAAGACACAGCTGAAAATTAAGGTTATGCTTCTGCTGCCCGGGTTCCTGATTGAAATTCAGTGGCAGTGTGCTGCGGAGGAGCTCAGGCTGCACGCTTACAGCAATCCCTTCTAGCCTTAAAGCCTGGCAGCCTGAGAGTACATGAGGTTGCTGAAGCCTGAATTTCAGTGGGAGCAGCTGGAGAGCAGGTATACATGAAGCAGGCAGCAGAGGTACACTGAGACCAGGGTCTCAACCCTGAAAGCCCTCTCCTCAGTGTTGTATTCATGGAAGACCGACCAGGCTGTAGGGTGGGGAGAGGTTGGAGGAACGGTGGTAAACTTCAAGCGCTAAAAGCCAGCACTGGCAGTGGCTAGGAACCGCTGCTAGCTAGCCAGCTAGCTCCATGTGCACACATGCATGCCCGTTTGCATGCACAGCCATAGCTGTTTGTGTTGTGCGGTTCAAATTTTGTCCCTCTTTACATAAATTCATGGGGATTTGAGAAACGAACCTCGCTCTGTGGGACAGGGTGTGAACTGAAGCACCTTCTGGAAGACAGACAGCAGTGTAATCCTTTCATTCAACCCTGTCTGCAGCTGCTTTTTATAAACTTGGCATAAATACGTACTCAGTGAGGCCAGGCCTGTGTAGCTGGAAAATATTTTCCACCATCCAAAAAAACAGAAGATTGGAAAAAGAGCCCAGAAATTGTGCATAACATGGAATGGCCTCACTTGTGGTTTTTTTCCATGACTTCCTCAGCTCATTTTTCTGCTGCCAATTTTAGAAGCCCATAAGTCATACTTGTTAAACTTTCTCAGTTAAAATGTAACTCTAAGAACAAAGTCATATGATATGTTACAGCCAAATAATCCTTCCAGAGCCTCCGACTGGAGAAAAGCTACCCTGATCTGGCCAGCTTGCCAACCTGCATGGGCTCTTGTCCCAGGAGAGGCAGGACTGAGGGGGCAGCTTGGCAGCCTGAGCCCCAGCCTTGCCACCCTCCCCGGGTGAAGGCTTCCCTGTGGACTTCAGCAAGCCTTTCTCCCTGCTTTTGCTAGGGTAGGCAAGCCGTTGGTGGGTTATGTTGCAGGTCGGTCATCACAGAAATTCCACCTCCTCCTCTGGAAGGACTTTAGGCAGGAGGCGAAGCAGAGGAGGGAGCACAGAGGCTGGTGGGGTCCGGCAATGGAGGGCTGAGACACCGTTGCAAGAAGGTGCCGCTGCCCGGGGGGTGAAGGAGCCAAGGGGTGAGGAGGCAGCAGGTTGCCAAGGGCGAAGTCAATTTGCTGGAGAGTTTGAAGAAAGGGCATCCTCACTTGAGTGCATTTTTAAGCATTGAATCAATACGGAAGTAGTCGTGTGCCAGGAGCAATATTTTTGTTTGCCAGTTTTGCTCTCTTCTGTAAGGTGATTGTGCTTACACCGGGCTCTAGATGGTTGTGTTGAAGTACCATCTCTTGTCCAGGGTCTGCTCTGTCCCCTTGCACAGAACAAGTCCTGGTCACCACTGTGGGGATGTCCCTCTGAATTACACTGTCCAGAGCAGGATTTGGCTGTTGGCCCTGCCAGCAAGTGATGCCTCAGCCACCACCTCCATGCTGCAGTGTGGCCCCGGGGCTGGCAGTCCTGGCCTGGGCTTGGGAAGGCAGGGAGTGGTGGTCTCCCACCAGGGTGGCCTTGGGCAGCCTCTGTGTGAGGGACCAGAGCAGGCAGGGGAGAGCGGGGAGTGGAGCCATGAGGAGCTTCTTTCTTGGTCCACTCACTCTTCCCGCTTTGCTTCCCCCTTCTGCTGGGGCGGAGCAGCATAGAGAATCTCCTTCTGGAAAAAAATAATACACAAATAAGAAAATACCTATGTTTTTTTCCCTAAATATCAGCTTTTGAGTTTGGTTCTGGCCCTCGGTGTAAGCTGGGAGAGCGTCTGGAGGAAGCCGGGGGAATCACGCTGCTGCAGAGCGGCTGCCAGAGCGGCGGGCCCCAGAGACCAGCTTTCTGCGGCAGGGCGAAACGCCCTTGCGAAGCCTGTGTGGTCTTCACGGGAAGGGAGGAACTGAGCAAACCCACTGGAAACCAGCGAGGGTGTTGTAATGTTTTTTGGACAGCCGGTTTCAAAAACCAGCGACTGCCTCTCTCTCTCTCTCTCCCTCCCCTCCTCTCCCCTGGCAGCCGCTTCCCGTGCCATGACATGGAGGGAGGTGGTGGTGACTGATGTAACCGTGGCCGGGGAGAGTCACTTGCCCAGCGTGCGGAGGCTGGCTGGCGGCCAGAGAAATTTGCTAAGGCCGGGTTTTCTCACAAGGGGCTCCCTGTCCCTGCGCGCATACCTGTAACCGGGCCAGGTGCTTGGCACGGCCATCTCCCCAGCCCAGCACAGGAGGCGGCAGGGCGACCCAAGCCAGGAGGAGGAGAAGAAGAGGAAAAGGAAGAAAATTTTATTCTTGTCCCATGTGAACGCAGACCCGAATAACGTCCCTAGGCACGCGTTGTTTGTGTCACCATATTGTAATTAATAACGATGCCCGCTTGCTGAAGCCAGCTGTTCTTTGTGCTAATGGTGGGAGGCGTGGGGGAGAGAGTGAGGAGAGGCCTAGCAGTTTTGCTGGATCACCACCTTTAAGTTATTGTGACAGACCCTTAAAAGGATCTCTTTGTATGAACTGGAACATAATGCTCAGCTGGGCTGTTAAATTCTGGCTCTGTTGAGAAGAGAGATCCTTTCATATCGATTGTCATTTCGTATGCAGTTCAGGCACCGACTTGTAGAAAATCTGGGCCAGGAGAGATATCATTAGGTATTTATGGGGGTTTGGTTGGCTCAGCAGTCAGTTTTTCCATTGTCATGCCGTGACAGTAGTGCATTACATACACCCTCAGGAGACATCCTTCTGCTTCCACAACAATAAAGGACTTTTTTTTCTTTTTCTGACTCATCTTCAGCTTGAAGGAAAAAAAAAAACACAACAAAACACCACCAGTAAATACAATTAGCAACAGGCAGATATACTGTCCGTAGCTCTCAGAGCCCATTGGGATAGTTCCTGTTAAAATGTATGCTTGCAGTTGCTCACCCCATGCTTAGATGTCCTGAAGTTTCCCTCCAGCTGCATTCCTGATTATACTTAGATGTTTTAATATAGCCTGGTGATGTCGCAGGCTGAGGAGCCATTTCTAGTTTGGATAAAGAGGAGGAATACATTTAGTGCTGGGATTGTCTTTCATGCACACACAGGAGCTCTGGCCAGACTCGCAGCTCACAAGGCAGAGGAGTACAAATGGCTGCGCTGCGCTGGATGCGAGGTCCGCTTAGCTCTTTATCCTGCCTCTGACAGGGGCCAGCAGCAGATGCTGCAAGAAGGAGGGCAAGAAACAGAGCAAGTCTAGACTGATCCTGCCCCAATGTGCCCTCCTGGCTCCCAGCACAGCTATTCTTGCTCACCGAAGGACGAGGGAAGAGGCAACTACTGCCTTAGTCTTGTTCCCCAGCCTCTTTGTGCCCCCACTGCGCAGTGGCCCCTGTTTGCTTTGCTTCCCAAACATGGCTCCCGTGGTGTGGGATGGAAAGCAGAGCCAGGTCTGCAGTGCTTCACTTCAGATCCATGTGGTCACGTGAGGATTTCTGGGTTAAATGCGTCCTGTGGCCCTCAGTGTTTCCCTTATGTAAGTGTGATGGAGCAGGTGGCGAGCAGCTGGGCCCCGCTCTCTGCCAGGGGGGTGTTCCCTTACACCGCCAGCCCTAGTCCACCCCGTCCCAGTTAGGGGCTGCCTCCCGTCCCGCCTGTGCCATTGGAGCACTGCGAAGCTGGGACCCAAACTTTGGGTCCATATTTCACCTCGGGGCGAAGGCTGATGCCAGTCACATGGCTCCGAGCGGGCCGACTGCAAGATTAGTACGGCTTTGTTTATTTATTTATTTTAACCTGTGACTAAGATGGGGGAGTATTTGGATGGGAGCTGCTCCTCCCAGAAAAGTGCTGTTTATATTTCAGTCTCCTGAGCAGGGTCAGTGGGATCTGCAGTGCTCATAACCCAGCAGTGGTATGTGGGCTCTGCTGGCATGTCCTCACGTCACCTGGCGTTCACAGAGTGTGGGCTGGTTGTTTGCTCATCCTGAGCACAAATGGCCAGTTTTCCTCTGTATTCCCGATGGTTGAGCATAAAAGGGTGGAGGAGAGCAAGCTTTCATCCGAAAGTGGCCAGGCATTGCGTAGGGCCATATGTGGGGTTACACTGAGGAAAACGTGACGGTGTGGGTGGGGCGACGGCTCTGTATCCACAGACAATATTGCAGGGCTCACTGGTGCAGCATGTGTCTAGCACAGTCACTGGTAACACCGCTGTGTGTGTGAGCAAGTCAGTACCTGCTGCCATGTGATCAAAAGGAGAGATGCTTTTAGAAACATGTGAGGGTGGCATGAAAAAACAAGTTAGCCAAAGTATCCTTAGCTTGTAGGGCACCTGTAGCTTAGTAGATACCAGTGAAACAGTGCACAGAAACCTGTCAAATATCGAGCTGGTGTTTATTTCCATTATCTCTACCTAATTGCACCTGTGTAAGCTACTTATTTCTTTGAGATCTTGTCAATTCAAGACCCTGGCTGTAGACACACCTAATCTCTGGCAGAAGGGCAGAGCCAGCTCAGCCAACTTTGATGGAAAATGATTTCCCAAAGCGAGGGTCTTGTTCCCTATGGCAGGGCAAAGGGCAATGCAGAGATCTAGCCAAGAAGCTTTTAAAGCCTAGGGCTTTAAATAGTGCCTGACCAGGTGGCTAGCAAACTAATGATATATGGGGAAATAGGATTTTGTATTCTTGAGCTAAGGGAAGTTTGGGGAATCCTGTCCCTGTATTGTCATCACTTGCTAAAACAAGTCTCCTGGAAATGTAGAAAAGTCTGTCTCTGTCCCCTCCTTGCCCTATAGCAATATAAGTAGCACAACTTCATCTGAGTTTTGTGATAAAGAAATGAGTAATCCTGCCTCCAAGGCTGTCTGGGACTTCTGCACCACATCCTTGCTCCAGCTTGTACCACAGTACAATATTTTACAATGTCTGGGATGGAGAAGATTTCTGTGTAGCGTGCTGTGGTATGTTCACTGGTCACAGCGTCGTCTGTGGGATGAGGAGTAGGGCAAGGCTTCTCTCAAGCCATCGGTCTTGGGCATTTTCTGTTTTAGCACTCTCTAATTCTTCAGCGAATCACCTGGGCAGCTAATGACTGAGGTCAGGCCTGTTGGCCTTTGGTCAGCAAACTAAAACCTAGGTTTTTTTCTGAGCTGAATTTGTAAATGAGACATAGGCCAAAACTTCTTTTAAGCTGTCATGGCAAGGGCTAGCAAACAGGAAGAAACTAATGCCATCTTTTATGCAGTATATGCTGAGAGTGGGGTTTTTTTTCCAGCAGGAAGGACTTTTAACATCCTAAACCAGCAGCTCAGCCATGGCAGTGGAGCAGAAGCCCTCCAGAGAAGGGGGACTGTGGAAACTTTCCATTGTGTTGGTGGTAGCTCCTGGTCAGAGCCTGGCAGCTGTGGGACTGCAGGGAAAGTTTGTGGTGAATGCTCATGTGTTTAGTGAAGGATCTGCAGGCTCCAAGCTGCCTGTCGTGAGCTTTTTAAATTATATTTTCAATGGAAAGTAAATGGAGGTGCGGGGGAGGAGAAAAAAGCAGCTTTCTAACCATGTTGAGGTTGGCCTTTTGTTGGTGAAGAAAGATTTAGATGTTAGTGGTGCTCAGAGGTGCTGGCAGAGCTAGGTTTGATCTTGGGAACCTATGTAAAGATGGGGTGTTTCCCAAGGAGGCAACTGTGTAAAAGTGGTGTAAATGAGACCAGGCTTACAGGGTTCTGTTTTCCAAATGTGAGTTTTATATTGAGGTTAGTGAGAGGCAAAGGTGTGTCAGTCTTTGAGTGGATGATTTTTTTGCTGCTGCTTGATCACAATGGGGGACCTTGGGGAAGCCTTCCTCGGTGAGCTGGCTACCTGGACCTGTCTGACTTACGTCCCTCTGGCCCGTGCTGACGCACAGCCTGGCGTCGGCAAGCTTTCTCGATGTCTAGATCGCTGCCTCCATTTGTTTAAAACACGCAAAACATCTTTCAGAGAGAAGGAATGGGGTTAGGAAGAGGAAGCTGCGTGAGGCTTAGTTTGCATTACTGAATCACGCCAGGCTGGGTTTGGCAATTCCCTCTCCCTAGACCCAGAGTTTCAGTACTCTCAGATTTCAGCCCAGCGCAGCATCAATAAGTCCATTCTTCCAGGAAGGTCAGACTTACTTTCACTCCATCCCTCCCCTTCTCCCTGCTGTTTAACGGCAGCGAGGGTTCAGGGTGCAGTCTGAGCAGGAGGAAGCACCTTTGTCTTTCCATGTCCTTCTGCAAGCAAGCAGGGACAGCTGTCTCCTTTCCCCATGTAACCACTGAAGTCTCTAGTTGCCCCTACGAGGGTTCAGCTGCCTGTACCTTGAACGGAGGCCAAGGCCAGTTGCAATTGCTTGGGACCTCCCAGGGCCGCCCCTTGGCTTAGTTTTCCCTCTGGCCTTTCCAGCTCAGGAGGAGCCCTGTGCAGTCGCCATCCATTTGGAGGACGTGCTTTTACTGGCAGTGCCTAAGGAGAATTTGAGGTCTCTGATGACAGCATATTTGTGTCTTAAAGCTGCTCTGTGGTACTGAAGGACAATTATTGAAATGAATAAATAAATGGACCAGAATAAAATTCAGGAAAGAAAACAGTTCAACGGGAAAGTTACGAATGTAGCCGTCAGCCTGGTTTCGTTCATTTTGGGCCAGGTGACAGTTGCAGGCGCGGAATTCAGTGACATTCAAACTTTTTTCTACAGGTGAAGGGACACAAAATGGGATCTAGTCTGTTCGTCATGGGGCATCACTTTCTGGCATTCTTTTTTTTTTTCTTGGCAAGAAACTGTGGGTAATTTATGTCAATGTCATCAAAGACACATTCTTGTTCCTCTCACAGCTGTGACCTTGTATCCAGCTAAGAGAGTGATAGCGGGTAACCAGTGAGATGTTCAGCTTACGTCCACAGGGCAGATTTTCCAAGCAGCAGCTATGCTGGCAGGGCTACCTGCCATGTTGTCCAGTGGCCAAGTGATTCTGGGAAAATGAGGGCAATGACGCCACAGACCAGTAACGACGGAGGTGAATTCCTGGAAGACGCCTACCAAGAGCACCAGCCCATGGTGTGGCATACTGTGGGATGTGCTGCTGTAGGGACAACTGAAACATGGGAGGAGGGGTCAGGCCAGTCACACCAGCAGGTTGCAGTGTGCTGTCCACACAGCAGGCAGCAACCTTACTGAACCAGTCACAGAAAATTGGCTGCCTTGGCCAGGAGGAAACAGCTTAGCTGTCATAGCTTTCACTCAGAATTAGCTATGAGCTGGCCTGGCATAAATTGCTTTTAGAGTTAGTCCTGCCAGCTGCATTACCGACAAAGCAAAAATTGTCTGAGGAACAAGGCTCGGGTTCACACGCTTAAACCCTACCTGTCATAAGGTTGCTAAACTTTTCCCTAGGGCTGGTACTCCAATATTTACTGTATCGGCATGCTGTCTTTTCTGTTCGACTGCTGCATGATCTTATTATAACATTCCTGTTGACAAGGACTAAACTCAGATCGAACTGCATAGAGATAACTGTGGTCTTGATCGCTCCACGGTGAAACCAGAGTAAATTGGTGGATGCCAAAGGAATTATTCCCTGTTTATTTCAGATTAAACAAGCTTAGAATCTGGCCTTCAGATCATGTTATTTCTCTAATTCAATGGGGTCATATTTATGAATTCATGTAGTGGTCAAAATGATCCAATAAATGCCAGCACACAATCCCAGCACTTGCAAAACATCAAATGTATATATTGGCACTTTTCCTATTTGCTGACTGCAGGACAAATAGGTTTCGTGTTGGGACATCAAAGTCTGTTTAAGCAACTGGATGCATGACAAAGCCATGTTATAATCTGGGTACTGATTATGGCATTGAAACATGTTGGCTCAGCACGTGGTAGACTTGGATGTGTGGATAGATCAACTTTTTAGTGGCCTATGGCTTGATTTCAGCATGGAGAAGGTTGTCAGCATATTTGTGCTAATTAAGGAAACGGCATGGGAAACTCCTTTCCACTGCCGATACAGCCAGAGCTCCGGAAATGTCATCGCTCCTCAGTGTTTTTTGTAGCAGCCAGTTTGTCTTGAAGTAGAGAAGCAGCTTTGTGTCTTAACTGTATTTCTAAACTACGCTGAAGCTTGTTTGGATCTTGTCCAAGTCCTGTGTTTTACCTGTTTCTGGAGGATGGATTAAACAGTGAGGTCACAAACACATTAGAAGAGCATTTTAGCTGTATTTGGGGCCCTCAGTGCAGGGTTAGGTTCTCTGCCTTGATTTGATTTATTTGTAATGTTGACAGTAACTGAACACCAAGAAATAAACACAAGTTTGTGCTCATGGTTTGGTAGGGGAACTTCCTTGCTGCTGAAAATAATGCTTTTGCCCAACAGTAACTCTTTTTTTTTTTTTTTCATTCAGGCAGTGTTTTGGATACGGTATGCTACTCTTAACATATTCCCATGTTCAAGTTCCCAAGAAGGCAGGCCAAAATGTTGCCAACTCAATTAAGTTCTTTCTGTTACACTGAGTCAGCTGCTGAGATTTTACCTTTGGTCTTGGTCAAAGCATTATGTTCTATTATCTTTTTGTTCTTTTTTTAAACATAAGAAATTGCAATACAAGGGTTTGTTCCGTGTGCCCACATTTCCTCCTACTTCAATGACAAACCCAGCACAGTATTTTTATTATTAATAAGACAGGTACACCTAGAAGCCCTCAATGTTTTTCCAAGGGATTCACAGCCCAAACATAAAGGACAAACAAAAATGGGAGAAATTAAGTGCCTTTATTTGCATTTATGAACAGGGAACAGAGGTAACGACAATTAAAGGGGCACTTAATTTCTTCTTATTGAAAGGCCAAACAAAGAAGTCATCAGCAAGGCTAAAAATAGACCCAGGACCAGCAGGTCTCTGTTCTGGAGGCAGCTCTGAACATGGTTCTGGTCATTGGCCCCAGCAGTGCCCAGTCCAGCACAGCTATATGTCCACATGCCCCTCCGTCTGAGCTCAGGCCAGCAGCCCAGGTCTTTGCCAGCACCTTCTCTAGGTCAGCACAGTTCTCCTGTGTCCCAGTGCAAGGTGCTCCCAGAGCTGCTGGCCTTCTGCCCCCTCTGCCTTAATAAGAATTCTTGCTGAATCGATACCTGCAGTAAGGACTTGTGGTGGCTGTTTGTATTGACTGTTGAAGGCCTCCAGAATGGCAGCTGCTGAGAAACAGCTGCCACGTGCAGGAGGTCATGGCAGACCTTCCCCAAGTTCCAGTCCATGGGAAGAGTTTTGCAGCTCTTACAAGTTGAAGGTGGAGTCAGCTGTAACCTGACTTACCTTCCTTGGCATTTTGAAGTCTGGTGAAACATGATGCATAATGACACTTATTCTGCCTTTGCAAGTAGGAGACTGCCTTTATGCCGAAGTGTCTCATCGGTGAACCTCACCTCAATGCAGAATGCTTATTCAGATGTAACCACAAAAACGAGGGCTAGCTAAATAATGCCTCTGACTGAAAGGATCCACTGAAGCTCATTATAATGATCTTAATGACTTCCAATTCAGCTGTGTCTGTGATACCAGAGTGCAAAGGTAATTACGGAAGTGCTAAATACTATTATTACTTGATATTAGTGACAGGGTGGGGGTGAGACCTGGTGAGTCCTTACTCCATCTGGCCTGAAGAGGAATGAGGGTTGCCCCCTTCCCTCCACCCCTCTCAAGGCCTGGAAAGGAAGGACTTTGCAGGCAGGGTGGAGCCAACTGTGGCAACCTTGGCTCTTTGCCTCCGTGGTGTCAGGAGGTGGCTCCTTTGTGCAGCAGGAGCTTTGGTGCACGTGCAGCAAACTGGGAGAAAGGAGAAATGCCCCCACACCACCCTTCCTGCCTCCATCTTGGCAGCAGAGGAAGCAAACAAGCCGTCTCTCTCTGTCCCCCACTGCTTCTGCTGGTCTTTCCTTCAGTTTACTCTGTCTCTGCTGTGGCCCTTGCTGGATTTTCCCTTCATGCTCTCTCCTTACCTGTTTGATCTCAGCTGCCCCCCACCAGCACAAGTGCTCCTTGGCTTGCATGGGATTTCTGTTTCCTCTGTGCTGGCAGCTCAGACTCTGAGGACAAGGAGGGGAGCATTCAGATCTGGCTTTTTAGGGGTCTCAGTCCAGTTGACCTCCTAAGGTCCCTTCCAGCCTCCATTATTCTGAGATTTGGAGGCTCTGGTTCACTACTGACATTGTTCAAGCCCGGGAAAGTGCTAACCCTTTGACCCATGAGGAGTTTTTAAGGAAACAGTTATAACTTACATGGTTAACAATTTGCTGCCTGACTTTTGTGTGAGGCCCAACAGAGCACATGGTCTGCGGGAACCCTGCGTGCTGCCAGGGTCCATGCAGCAAAGCCACAAGCACCAGCCTCTCAGGCCCTCCCCAGTCGTGGTTGAAATGGTGAGAGCACATTCGATTAGCTCTGCTCACTGACCATGCCGGCCTGCGCCAGGAGAAACCTGTGCAGCAATGACTCAGACTCCAATGATTACTTGACCCAAAGGAAGGCTTGATGATACACTGAGGCTGGGACACACCAGCAGTGATTATAAAATGATTCACTGCCTGTGCTCTGCCATTCAAAACATCCTCTGTATTGCACAGGCAGGGCCATTCATGGAAGCTGCAATGAGGAAGTGATATTTGCACCTTTAGCTGCCGCCTTCTCACCAAACCCTTCAGCCGCTGCCTCTGGCATGGCGTGGAGCTTGTCTCCCTCTGGTCATGGTGACATGAGAGAGGTTTGCTGGCAGGGAGCAGCTCCCTGATGCTGCCATGTGACTACAGCCAGGCACCTCCTGCTGATAATATCCATCCTTGACCTAAGAGGGTTTGGCCAAAAGTCTACTGCAGCCAGGCGTCCCAGTGTCCCCCCAACGCCATCCTGTGCAGTGTGGAAGCACTTAATTGGTCTGTAATGCTAAACTGAGGGGCAGCTGGGAACTCAGAGTAAAAGTGCTGTAATTCTCTGTGCCCCAGCCTGTAATTTGCACATCATTCTTCAAAACCCTTACAATTCTTTGCACTGCTGTTCCCACTTCCATTTTTCCCGCTGTCAGAAATGTGAAGCTCACACAGCCCAGACTGCTTCTGTTTCCTTTATGGAGGGGCACGTAGCCTGTTGTGTCTTTTCAATTCTCACGCTGCTGTCTATACTTTCTTTCTTCCTGTTCCTCCCACCTTTTTGTCCTTCACTCTTCCTCTCTTCTCCTCCAGATTTTCTCCTGCCAGATACATGCACTCACATGGTTTCACCAGAATGGTCTGACTACATCTATCTTGTCTTGCTAAATGCTTCCCAAAGCGCTGCAATTACTGCATGCAGAGCAGGGAAGTCCTCAGCACCTGGCAAGTACCATTTCTCCCAACCCGGGAACTGATACTGCTTGTGGCAGTTTGCTGCCACAAGTTTGCTGGAGGCACTGGTATGATCCGAGGCACGGAAAGTTTACTCACGTTGGCTGGGACTCACAAACGTGTTGGGGCTAATAACGCACATGGCTTGTGTTGTGCTTTCCCTGAAGCTAAGTTGAGCAACATGTTAGTTAACAAGCTAGGCATTACTCAGAGCTCCTAAGCCTTGTGTTTTGCCAGTGACAAACTTGCAAACTTGTAGTACAACGCTCCCGACATTTTCTGTGTGGTGTAATGGCCAAGTTCCAGCAGAGTTGTGCTCTATCCTCTTCGTCTTACAGTTCTGCCTGGACTTTTTTCAAATTTAAGTCTTCAGCTGTCATGCACTCTTGCCAGCTATGCTCTATGTCTAAATAACTAGGTGAACTGTCTCTGGAAAAGAGTCTATCTATCTGATGAATTTAGCCCTTTCTTCCTGTGAGTGAACTGCCTTCAGACTGTCTTTCAAATGTATTTTACGTGCAGTAGTATTATTTGTGCTTTATCTAAATGTGTGCTAGCTATGGATTCTCTGTGTGCTCCTGGATATAACTGTGGTTTTAAGTACCCACCGCTGGTTATTCATAGCGCACATTTAGTCATGTAACAAACATGGTATTAGTTCTGCTCTCTAAGTGGATGACTAATACTCTTATAAATAGGAGGAATGTGATCTGAAAGGTCACGTGAATGTTCCCAGTGTGAACATATCCCTAAACTACGAGACTTCTCATTCCAGGACCATGCTTGCAAAACAGAAAATGCTCATTATTAGGAAGAAGGAAAAGGGCTCAAAACCCATTCAAACAATTTCTCTGCTTTAACTCAAAGAATTTGCAATTGTCTATTGAGTTTTGCATTGCAAAAGGTTTTTGCAATGTTTGCTTTTTTTCTGCAATCTCTCCTGACCTGCTTGGGAACGTGGAAATTGCCCCATTGGAACGGTCCTGATCTCTCTCCTGTGCCAGGACCTGAATGTTTCTGAAGCAGATATAAGAAACATCCTTTAACTTTCTTCCTAACCTCTTTCACATCCCATTGGAAAGCAGGACAACACCTAACACTGGATTCCAAAGGAGATGAGGAGAGTGCACCATGTGGGTTTCTGTGCTGCCTGTAAACTGCCAGCTTTCCTCAGCTCTGTGCCATGGAGAGAAGATGCTGTGCTGCCCAAGTGGTGAAGGAGAAATGGGGGGTGCTGCCTCCTGAGGTGGGGTGCTTGCTAATGCAGCCTCCTGAGAGGTTGGATTTCTCTGTCGGAGAACGCAGGAGGTAAAATGCAGCAGACTAGCTATGCAGGCACCATCATCTTTTCGTTTTTATCAAATCAAAACAAAATAACTGAATTCCTCTGCTGTCCTGCCATTGCAAGGTTTGGTTTGTATTCACAGGAATACAAGGCTAAGGGAGGAAGGACCAGTGGCCTCAGGACATCCAGCTTTATTTCATGGCTGTGCCACAGACTCTCTGAGGGTATGTCTGTAGCATATGCTTAGCCCAGGCTTGAGTCTCTCTCCATGTACTGCATGTTTGGGAAATTAAAGTCCTCGCTTGGCCTGTGGCACCCCTGTGGTTGAGTCTTAGTCTCTCCTTGGCTGGAGCAGTGAGGGTAGGGCCATCATGTCGGGATGGGACTGCGGGGATCCTGTGGGGCGCACATGCCAGGGCTGCTGCTGCCACTGTGGTGCCAGCCCAGTGAGGCACCTTTTCTGCTTGCTGCATTGTGAAGTCAAAATGAAGCCCTTCCAGTGGAGAAATAGGCAACTGTGGCATCATCTTCCCCCCTGTCTACAACTCAGGTACACCCAGGTGCTCACCTGGTGGGCTTTAGGCTGGTGGAGCAAAACAGGGTGAGATGCTCCTGGGGGCAGATTCAACTCCCAGCTGGGAGGTGGCGCTGGGTGCATCAACACTTCTCCACTCAACGTCACATGTGATGGTTTAAGCTACCCGTAGCCGAAGTTAGTTTGATTTTGCACTGGAACAAAGTGGAGGAGAGGAGTTGCACAGCTGGCTCAGAGATGTGTCCTGATCAAAACAAAGCCCGAGGCACAAGCCTGTGTGGCATGCAGCTATGTCTATACTAATAAACCAGGCAGGGGCAGGAGCTGCTCTCTGCTTTGTGGCTGAGCAACACTGTCTGGCCACAGTGGGACAGATAAACCCTTTTGCCCTTCAAAACGCTGTGGTCACATGCAAACTACCTGTCCTGGCCCATGCTAACTCCTGGACTGTGCTTGGGAGCGGTTTGGGAGAGCACTGGTTGGCCTGGGCCAAAATTGTGCCCAGGATCACACTAAGAACTGGAGGGATGGATGGTTCAGCTTCCAGGGGTTATGCCCTGATGCACTGGCTTGATCTTCTGCTCTAGATGCTGCCAGCCTGGCTGGTGTCAGGCAAGTTACCTAATGCGTGATATAAGAAAGGGAAGACTCCTCCAGCTTCATTTCCAGCCTTTTTACCTTCACGCCCTCTCTCACATGGGGGTAAGAGTGTGTCCTTACCTACAGAGTAGTGAGACTGCTGGAATTGAATGCATTGGGAAAGTGAGGTGTGGCACAGGTGAAAGTCCAAATTCACTGCAGTGGTTCATAGAAATTTGACTCAGTGAAGAGTTGGGGCCTATGGTATACGCATGCCATAAAGATGGTATTCCCAGTTCACAGACCTATCATAATTTTGGCCATGCTTATTATACAGTTACAGAAATGCATTAGCATTAAAGTACACGGGCTAAAAGCAGTCAGTTGTGTCCTATATTTTCCTCCTGCCAGCCTTTGTCCTGACTTTAGGTTGCAGATTGGAAAGGACAGCTGAGGATCTGCGTCCCCCCAGGCAGTCTATACACAGTCACGAAGTCCCAGAGATTTGATAGACTATACATGATGTTTCTTTCTGAGCACACGACATGTTTCCTAACTTCAGCAGTCTCAGAGGTTTGATTTCAATGGAAGATGGTATATATAAATGATACTTGACTGAGAAGTGCATATGCAGGGCTTAGGAAACAGGGTGCATGTCTGCATGTGTGTGCATTAAAATAACAGGGCAAAGGTGACTGCAATATATTCTTTAACCTGCTGGCTCAGATTTATTTGCCTGCCTTAGAAACTCCTGGCTCTTGACTCTCATATTTTGTTGCTGGAGAAAATTTTGGTGCAAAGAACTGTATTTGGGTGCTCTCCTATGGCTAGTGTCGGGGACTGAATGGTACATTCAAACTGAAATCAAACGTTCCACTCAGGTTATTTTGGGTGTGCCAACATTTGCTTGTTTGTGGGTGCATCTGGATTTTTCCTCTCCCTTGGTCAGTACCAGAAGCATTTTTCTTACTGATGGCAAGTAAATAGTAGTGGTGGGGGCAGGTCTTGTTTGTGGCTACTGGCCAGCTGACAGTGGACAGTGATAAAAACACAGAAAAAGATGGGAAGAAAGGAACAGATAGCGTAATTCCACCTGGTAAGGATCAACTACATGTGCTACAGACATATTTGAAACCTACACACATATACACATAAAAGAGAACATTCAGGACGTGGAATCAGGTTCTTCCACAGAGCGGGGCTGCGATTACCTAAAGAAGCAAAAAAGGATTTTTTATGCTGTGGTGCTGGCAGGCAGCCTCCCCTCTGACTGCGCCTGGGAGAAGAGTGTGTTAAGTGTGAGCAGAATAAATGATGCCTTCGTAGCCAGCACAGCAGACTGGCTACCTGTGTAGCACCTCACTGCAGCACCTTCCCGTGCCAGCTGGGTGTCAGGGGCAGGCATCATGACTAGTCAAATCAAACCTAGTTACAGTAGATCTTAAGTAAGATCCTCAGAGGCAACTGTTGGAAAAATGCACTTACATGTTGCAGACAGATCTTTTTGCAGTGCTGTTTGAATCTTGCTCTCTACACCTGGACAAAGGCAGACCTGGTTTTACATGTTGTGGGGCAGTTGCACATCTGAACAGGAGCCATTTTGCAAAGGAGGAAGGAGCAGCACCCACCCTACTCCCCAGCTGCCATCTGCCTGCTGGGGTTTGAGAAAACCAGAAAGCAAGCCCCCCAGACGTTCTCCTTGTCCGTGGTGACACAGCAGAACAAAACAGGATTTCCTTTGAAGCAGTAACAGGACAGGCTTTGCAGCATTCTTACAAGGGTGAATTTAGATGCCAGAGAGTGGAATTTCCAAAAGCATTTCCCTTCCTACAGCTTTCTTTTTCATCTTCATAAATCTGTGTCAATTTTTAAAGAACCTATTTTTGGGGGAGGGAAAGGGGACAGAACAAGTGATGAGCTATTCAGAGCTAAAGGAAGAGATTCATGCTGCCAGAGGTAAGACTGCAGAAAAATGTGTCAGTGCAGCAGATGATAGTTCTTCTCTCTTAATGCCTCTCCTGAAGCATCAAGGTATACGTGTTTCTCAAAGGGGCTGTACATCTCAGAGGTAGTCTATGAACTGCATGTTGAAATGGTTGCCATGGCAGTGACTGAGTATGAGTTACAAAGCATGATTAGCCAGAGTTGGCCTAAATAGCTGAAGGGAAGGAAAAAAGAAAGAAAGGGAAAAAAAAGGCCAAGGACTTTCTGTTATTTCTAATACAGATCCATCAGCATTAGACCGTGCCAGGAAGAGTGAGCAGTGCTGATGGAGAAGAGCTCACAGGAGCATGCTGCACACCCCAGCACCAGCTGGGGTGCCACCAGCAGCAGAGGCTGCCAGAGGACCTTCGCCCCCCACAACGCAGCAGCACAGCAGCTGCGCACTTGAGAGGGGCCATTTGTACAGACCAGTCCCGGCAGCGTTGATTCTGTGAAATGGTACTTCTCCAGAGTCAGAGGCTGGGTCTTCAACGACCCAGAGAGCATGGTCACAGCGTTCTCCTTGCTGCTGCCTGGCGTTGCCACATTGGAAAGCAGGCAACTGGCCTGCAGGGAGGTTGCAAGGCTTGCCCCAAGTGACACAGAGGGCTACTAGCCTGGGTGGGGTGTTAATTGGTGAACCCCCTGTCCCTAGAACCATTCCAATTCTTCTAGCCCGCTAACCTACATCTGGTTGAAGCATGCCTCTGAAAGGTATCCTATCTTCATTTGGAGCCTGAGAATTGGAGAACACAGCCCTTTTTCTTAATTCATTGCAGTGGTTAATCACCCTTGCTTGTTAAAAAAATAATTGCACCTTATATCTAATTTAAATGTGTACAGTATTAGCATTCAGCCTCTGGTGCATGCAGTGTTCTTCTCTGTTATATTAAAAAAAAAAAATCACGCCTTGACAACCTGTGGGTTTTTGCTGTGAAGGTTTCTTATGCAGTAGAATCACTTTCGAGCTTGTTTCTGAAGAAGTGAAGAAGCAGAATTCTTTCTCTCGAAGGGTTTTCTTTTAGCTCTTCTCAGGGAAAAGTGCAAGACTGGGAGACCAAGGTGAAGACATCTCAGTGCCAGGTCTGGATGGAAAAACGTCCTCTCTAGGAGCTGTAGAGTGCCACATTAGGGTGCCAGATGCCCAGTGTAAAATCAACCGAAGAGATTTATGCAAGCTGAGAGTATGCAGGTAGGCATTTGGAGGAGCAGCACCTAACAGCCCGATTCTCTTCTCTTGTAGCTTTCTAAAATAAAGAAGTTTGATTTACATTAGCCTGGAGTGCTTCTGCTTCTTAGTCCTTTGAATGAGACAAGATATGAATCTACTCAGGCCAATCCATAACATTTGACCACGTACCAAGGATATTTTTCTCCCCTCCTGTCCTAAGGGATCTGTAGGTTCTTCCTTTAAGAGGAGTACATAGTACTTACTGTGGTTAATGGGTGCCTGTTTTGGCTGGCAGAGCTCGGGTGAGAGAGATCATATGGCCTGCACTTCAGGAGAAGGAAAAGAAAAACCCACAAGACACCTATTTTCCCTGCATATCAGATTGACTTTTGTCATTATTTGCAGGAGTCTCTTACACTTCTTGCACCTCCTAAATCCTTGTCATCAAAGTTTGAGAGCTGGGACTATCTTCTTTAGCACTGAGTCAACAATACATTTTTTAACACCAGCAGCCATTCCTATTTTACATTAGTGTTCCTCTCTGTTCCTTTCAAGCAATAATCGTAAATATCAGCTTTCATTCCTAGAGTGCCTTTCATCCTGGGGGCTCCCAAAGCACTTTCCAAGCTTAACAAGCTTATTGTAGAGTATTCCTTTAGAAAGGGTGAAACTTGCTTCCCACTAAAGCCTGGTTTTGGGAAGAAAACCCCTGAATTATAATGTCTTCAATACACGAGGGAGCCTTTGCAGCTCTTACTTACTGTACATGTTCTCTTACCAAAAAAGATTGCTTCTTGCTCCTCCATCCCATCTCCCACAGCTTAATCCAGCAGTGCTCAGTTACCTGGGGGAGAAGAGTGCAAGTAATGAGAGATGATCGTCCCCTGTGATTTGAGGAAGTGCTTTTTTTCTGGAATCCTATTGCTGCCCTCAACAGTTTCTTCTGGCAACTCCATTTCTATCCAGTCTATTTTCTCTTTATTAGGGCAAATGTCCTAGGGCAGAGTTGAATGTCCTGTGGCTTTAGCCAGAGAGGTCACCATCCACAGTTGGGCTATGCTAAGGATCATGTGAGAAACTATAGTCCTCTTTAGGGCAAAGTCATCCAGCCTAATTTAAGTCACATTCCCCTGCAATCAAAGCAAAGCCAGTTGCTTTGCACTGACACAAATCACAGCCTTTCAAATGGTCCTTTATTTGGCTCATCTGTGGGAGCAGTAAGCCCAGAAGAGAAGATTGTTGCTGGTAATTTCTGAACTGAAGAATTTGTTTCCTAATTATCATATGATTAATTTTAGGGCGGCTTGAATCTGACCAGTGTCAATTTGTTTTCATAGGTTTCAGGAGGACTCACTATGGTGAGACGTGTCCATTTCATGATGCATAGAGCTTTCTTCCATGCCAGCTCTGTGGGAAAGTGGTCTCTCCTCTGCTTGGCTGAGAGAGGCCCGGGTGAGGCAGATGAACTCCCATTGCTTCTCCAAGGGCACACTGAGAGCCTGTGGTAGAAAGGGGAACAAAAGCCCTATCTCTGATTCAGTGCTTTAACCACACAAACATAATTTATCAATATAGATAGCTTTAGATGAAAGATAAATCAAAGCATATTTTTGGCTGCTGCTTTCAGAGGTAGTACTAAAGCTCCTGGGGGAATGCAAGCAGTGAGATAGGATCCAAATATTAAAATCCCCATCTTCTTACTGTCTCTCCTTCTCTCACTCTGGTCTGGTTCATAGGGAAGACCTTTTTGGGGGTTGTTATGTCATCTATTCCCATCAGTAGATTTTGATTCAGAAATGCATTTTCATTCTCTTCCAACAAAACGCTGCCTATTTCAACACTAACTCTGAAGATCTGTACATTGGCAAAGGATCCAAAAAAGAATAATGAACCAGCAGTTACTGTTTACATTGGCCACCTTGTATAAGTGCTGATATTAGCATTTCTGAAAGGATTCATTCATCACTGAAAAAAAGGTTTGTACCTATGAATAAGAGCTTGCTTGGGAGGGCCTGTGTCCCTCCTTTCCTCTATCAACAAAGCTCATAAAAGTCAAGAGATGGTTTTGCAATGGATGTTAAAGCACACCTATTATTCCAGGATGAGAATAAGCCACTGAAAGTATTCTATGCCTACTTCTGATGGTGTAACAAAAACACAGTAAATTTAAAGAAAAGTCTTATTTATTTTCATGTATCTTATTTGTTTATTTATTTATTTATAGACCTGAATATATATATTGAAAGTGGCCCTCTTAGGCTTTTTTTTTTAAACTGTGATACAGCCTGCGATACAACCTCAAGCCCAGTGATTAGTTCTCATGTCATGAAAAAGCAAGTAGACCTGCACTAGAAAGACCAATGGCTGTTGAAAACATTTTGCCCTTTCCAGAGTGTGACATACTTTTGTGAAGTACCCCTAAGTCTTCCTTACCTCCTGCTGTTTGTCACGTTTGTTGCAATTTGCCTTAAATTAGCTGCCTTCACACTGAGGTACGTGATGCTGTTTGGCTTAATAAAAGAGGTTTGCATTTTCTGCACTGGCCCAGCTGGCTTGCCGTTTTATGTTATAAACTCTAATATACCATTTCTCTTTTAACCTTTTGACAGCTTCACTTTTAGGCTGGAAGCAGCTGAGGGCTAGGACTCTTCCTGGGTGCTCACACAGCTCCTGGCATGGTGTAGCTTCAGTTCTGGCAGGAGACTTAGGCCATTGCCACAATCTGAATGCACATTTAAAAAAATAAATATCTGGAAGCAAGTGCCCCTTTCATGTGAAAGATGATGCTTTGCGAGCACTGTGTTTATAAAGCAGAGGAAGAAAGCAAGCGTGAATGAAATGAGAGACCAAGGACCAGCCCGCTGCCTTCTGTGGGAAGTCCTCTCAGAGGGGCGCGAATCTCTGAGGCTTCCCTGGTGGAGTTTCTTCTCAAACCTTTAAATCGTTGGGTGGTGGAAGCTGGGCTGATGGCTGATGAGGAACCGTGAGGGTCATCTCCCCACCCAGAGATGTAGCACTCTGCCTCTCAGAAGCCGTGATTTCAGCGTGCAGCTCTGCTGCACAGAGAGAGCAGGAATAACGCTAGAAATCTCTAAAAGGGTGAGGGGGTACGTAAAAGGCCAGAGGTGCACATAAGGGATTTTATCATAAGTGGTCGGAGAAGAGATGCCTTCCCTGCAACAGGCAAACACTTTTCTGTACAGAACCAGGATAATTTCCCTTCGATGCGGGGCGGATTGCCAGCAGTCTCAAACGTAATCCTCACGGTATTATTTCCAAAGATGAAACAAGGGTGTTACGGGCATTGCCACTGAGGCAGGTAATCTTTAAATGTAGCCGCAAATTGTCTGGTTTAATGCTAACGAACACTAATGGTGAGGAAGACAAGACACGTAGCAGCACTGATACAGCATAATATAATGTGATGGCTGATATAAATGTGACTCATTCTAGCCAGAGGCTTTAGCATAGGAAGTCGGATAAAAGATATAAAAACAAGTATGATTTTTTTTTTCCTTCCTGGTGAAGGTCACTGCCAGGAATAGCATAGGAAATAATTAATGGAGGAAGAAATGTTCCCCTTCAAATTAGAAGTATTGTCTTGCTTCACAGTTTTGTTCTCCTCTTTGGGCTCCCATAACAAACACCGGCAAACACGTAGGGCCTTTCTCCCTGAAGCCGCTGATGAATATCCCACCCGGTGGGTAGTGGATGCGAGGGACTGGCTGTGCAAAGCTCACGGTGCCTGTTACTGGGTGTCCACCCACCAGCAACGTGCTGAATGGGCCTGGGAGGCTGAATGGAGCTCTACGCAACAGCGGCCAGTTTTCCTGGTCAACACGGCGGCGCAGTGCCAGGGCTGTGTGTGAGAGCCCGTGCAGCCTGCTGCTTGAGGGAGTTTCACCCCTTTCCCCCCGTTCCCGAGCCCCAGAGATGTGGGTCTCCTTTCCAGCCCCAGCACAGGTCCTGCTCCCTCAGTCCCTGTGCCTGAGGACTTGGATGACACAGGGGCCATTGTATTTGTGATGGCATGGGCTGTTCTCTGTTCACCCCGCAGAGCCCTGGGAGGCTCCGGGCTGCTCATTTGCTCTCTGTGACCAGCACTGCACTTACACAAATGCAAGGGCAAGGGGAAGCCACGTGGCTGTGCCTGGGATACAGCATGCATGCAACGCTACCTGGGGCAGGAGCAGTCCACAATGTGGCCCATCTGCCACGCAGGAATGTGGTGCTACAATTTAATTCCCTTTTCCACAGAGCGCTCTTTGAGTGGGTACAGGCAAGAAAAGGAGTGAGCATCCTGCAGGCTGGAAATGGGTACATCCACGGGGGCCGAGAAGCTGCTGCTCCCCTGGGCACTGATTTATTTTCTTCCAGGCAGCCATAGCAGGGAGGAGTGCTGGTGGGAAGCTCTGAGCTTCACACTCCCAACTAAAATCTCCTGCACGTGACTTGGTCCCTTGTGCCACCGAGGACTGGTCACATTTTCCATTCTTGACTCCATGTGGCTGCTCTGAACATCCCAGGTTATCTGTGCATAAACCAGTTGCCTTTCCCATTGCTTGGCTCTTGCCAGCTCACCAGACCTTCTCCACTGCTCAGCGCCTGCGTGCCGGGCCCTTAAGGCAGTTAGCACAGGAGCTGGGGTTGTTCAGCCTGGAGAAGAGAAGGCTCCAGGGAGACCTTACAGCAGCCTACCAATATCTGAAGGGAGCCCGCAGGAGAGCTGGCGAGGGACTCTGTCAGGAAGTGTAGTGACAGGACAAGGGGTAACGGTTTTAAATTGGAATAGGGGAGATTTAGATTAGATACCAGAAAGAAATTCTTTACTGTGAGGGTGGTGAGGCACTGGAACAGGTTGCCCAGGGAAGCTGTGGATGCCCCATCACTCAAAGTGTTTAAGGCCAGGCTGGATGGGGCTTTGAGCAACCTGCTCTAGTGGGAGGTGTCCCTGCCCATGGCAGGGGGGTTGGAACTCGATGATCTCCAAGGTCCCTTCCACCCCAAACCATTCTATGATTCTATGATTCATTTTCAGAGGGCTTTTCTTTTAGGAGCCCGGGAGGTGAGAGTTCAGATCGTCCCTCCCTCAGCAGGCTCCTGACCCTGCAGGGGACTGTCAGAGGTAGGAGCACTGCAGAAGTCCCAAGTACCCCAGAGCTCCCACATAGCACAGGAAAAACCTATGATGGGAAAGCTGCTAATAGCAGAGGTAAGCTCTTACCCGCATTTTCCACTGGTGTTACAGACTCCAGAGAATCAGCTTGTTTCGGCCAGGTTCCCAAACTGCTTTTTGGTGTTTATCCAAACCAAGCCAGTGCACTGAGGTTTCCTATCCCAAAATTGTCTAACTAAGTGAAAGGAATGACCTCAGTTGCACGGATGCTCTTCCATCTGTTCCTACAATTACAGTGGGGCCAGGACATAACCCCAGATCAACTCCCCTCTTCTCCCCAAAAAGGAACTCTTTGAGGATACTGGAGTTCAGTACAGATCTGACTTTCACAGCTGACCCCTCTCTGCGTAGTGAGTAAAATCCTGAAGCAGAAAGCTTTAAAGCAGTTCAGAAATGTGGCCATGCATAATGTTGGGTGTTTGGCTGGTAGTGCTCATAATGCTGTTCAGTCTGGAGTATTTGGAGAACAAAGATCAATCCCATAAGGGTGATCTGTCACCTGCGTTTCTTCATGTAGACTTGAAGTTTGGCACTTTCGTTCTGCTTGCTTTCTTGCTTTCCAAGGCACGTGTGTTACTCTTCCAGCCATTTCCTTGTGGTCATGACATGTAGGGTCACACATGCTCTTATCTGGGCTTTTCACAGCTGCTGCTCCTTGAAATGGCTGCAAGGGATGCTGAGTTGGGTTGGATGACCTGTCACTCTCAGGTTTATTTCTTTATAGCATCTCAGTCAAGAAAGACTGTAAAACAAATACCATTCAAATACTTCTAGATCCCCATAGTCTTGTCAAACTCAAATGTTATGACTCCTTGTGAATGTGGGGTTTATGAGCTGTTTTACCTTTTTGATGAAAAAAAAAAAGTTATGTAATTCAATTCCTTCTCTTTTTTTGCACTCAAATTTACCATATTTGCAGATAGACTGTGCCTATGTTAGCAGCTGGTGTGGTGTAGCAGGAGCAGATCCATAGAGGTGGCTGTTTGGTGCTGAGGACTCAATATGTAGGGGGATTTTTATTGGACTGCTTCTGTTCTGGTTCTCAGGGATGGGACGCTCATTTGTGGTTGGAGTGCAGGAGATGTGCTCCTGGAGTCCATCTCCTGGTTTCCTTTCACGCAAAAGGAATACAGTTAAAAAAATTGCTCCCTGACGTAAATCGAAACATGGCAAGTGAAGACAAATGGGAGATTTGCCTCATAAGCTCACTTTTGATGCAAACAAAAACAGACTTGTAGAAAGACCTGTCAAGAGAACAAGCCTAGAGGACATTGCTTTACCCTGAGGTTCCACATGGTTTGAAAGTGTGGCAAACAGGACAGTTTTTGGGCTAGTGAAACAGCTGTTTAGTTTGGCTGAGCAGCTCTCTTATTCTTTCTTGGCTATAGCTGCTAATCTATTTTTCCACCCTCTTACACTTTCCCAACCTTCCCCTTTTCCAAACTCTCAGTAAGCATATACATACACATATATATTATATATGTGTGTGTGTGTGCGCGTAGGCAGTTGCGTCGGCTGCCGGGATTTCCTCCCAAACAATACCTGTTGTGCTGGCCACAGCGGTTCTCTTGGTTCCCATGCTCAGAGCAGTTTGAGTTTCCTGCTGGCTCAGCAGCAAGACTTTCAGGGCTTTTTATACTTATTCTTCTCCGGGAGCCAAGCGGAGGAGTGGAGTTTGCCTGTGAATAGCGAGCTGGCTGGGCAGGCGGCAGGAAGCTTGCATACTAAACCGTGTGAACTTTGGGGAGGGGAGGAAGGGGGCCGGGGGCCACTGGCTGGGCTTTGTGAGGCATTTGCTGCAGCCCTCTGCCGTATAAACTCATCATCTCAGCACAGGGGTGCTCCCCCCAAAGGAAAGAAAATATCTGTAAAATGGGAGTGGAAAGAAGCAAGGGAGCTGAAAATGGAATTATAGAAGACACATGGGGAGGGCTTGGAGAACACAGAATAGTGAGGAGGCTTGGAGTTTAATTATTTGTGTGAAGGTCTGTGCGTGGGTTCCCTGCACAGAACTGTGCCACAGCACCTTGTGCTGCATTGCCCCTTGCTGCCCCCGCAGCGGCCGCACTGTCCTCCCTGGGTAGGGGCAGCTTTTCTGGATTGCCCAGGCAAAATCACAAGCACAGAAATGAAAACACACTTCTCTCTTCCCCTCTGCACTCCCTGCTCTACTCTTCTCTGTTGCTGTCAGCAAAAATTAATAAATAAGTGGGTTCCCATTTGCAAGGACAAGGTATCATGAGGTAGCTATGAAAGAGGGGTTTGAAGAGCAGCGCCATGAAATGTCCCTGATGGCTGGTCACAGGCGAAGCTGCTTCTGGAGCAGAGAGGGGCGATTTGACAGGTGTCATGGCTCCAGGTGCAAGTGTGCTGGGAGCATCTTTGGAAAAAGGTGGGATGTGAGAGGAAGGAAGGAAGGACAGGCTGAGCCCATCTGCCCGCAGGCCACCTATCTGCCTCCTGTTCGTGTCTGCACAAAGAAATGAGGAAGAGGCTTTGCCTGTGCTTTGAAAATGAGGTGGCAGAGGATTGTGCATGCCGGCAAATGCCACAGGGGTGGCAGGGGTTGCGGGGCAGGCAGAAGCACCGTGTGTGTAGGATCTATTTTTAGGGTGATGGCACAATGGAGAGACCTGGCAGGGGGTGGAAATGCTCAGCAGAGTGACAGACCGGGAGATGGGGTGCGGTGAGCATGGTTGGTAATGCTGTAGCATCATTGTGAAGTGATGCCACTTCCCTGGTCTGATCCAAAATAACAACCCACAGCTTTCCCTCTATTCGGCAGCACCTTTCTCTGAGGGTTTTCTAAGGTGGCCACTACTCCAGGCTCTAAATAATCCACAAATACACAGTAAATCCGAGAAGCTGGGGCCCTTGCTCCCCTGCCCAGCTCAATGGCATGCTGTGTCTAGTTCCTAAGTGAGTGCCAAGCAAGGCAACACGTCTGCCAGGCACCTGCATCCACCTGATGTCCCCCCGGGATGAGTAGCCTTGGCCGGAGGTCCTTGAGCGCTGGGGAGATGGGCAGGTACCTCTCTGGGTCCCAGAGTGGGCTTACAGAGAGCCAGTGGAGGTCCCTGGGGAGACCAACTTGCCAAGCTTGTCTAGATCCCAAGCAGTCTCTGTCTAGGCAGCTTGTGGCAGGGTACAGGCACCTCGGAAGGTAACCGGTGCCTTCACGGTGGTCTTCCTATGAAATGCAAAGGTAGGCCCAAATTTGGGGGATTTACAATCAAATTTGTGCATTTTGTGTTCATTTCCACTCCTGGCTCAGCAGAAGCTCAGTTTAAATTGTATGTAATTGATGACCTTGGTGCCTCTGTCTGTTTTTAAAGCTATCCAGAATTTCTTATAAGACCAAATGTTTAGTTGTCCATAACTCCTGCAAACTTTAACCGTTTACTGTTTAGGTATTTTTTTCTGTGCTGGGTATTTGTCTCAGGCTGAATGCATCTGGGAAACTTCAGCATAAAATGTTTTTCTTGCTTACAAGAAAGAGACGAGAGAAACATTTTTTTTTCTTCATATTCAAACATGTTCTTAAAATGATCTGTTGAGAAACTCTAGCACTTTCTGCCTTTGGAGGAGAGACTTGAAATTTGGCAGATGTCAGGAATGCGCCTTTGGTTGTTCTTCACGGGGGAAAAAAAATTGAACTAAGAAACCTTAGGAAAAAAAAAGCCTCAGATCTCAGGCACTCAACAGAAACTTCTTAAGAGTTAGAAGCTGAATTCTCTGAAGGCACTTGCTCAGTGGGGACTTGTTCAAGTCTGGCGGCTAAATCACAGATGAGAGTGCGGCAGGCACATTGCAGCCTCCTGCTGCAGGTGCAGAGCAGCAGCTCTTTAAAATTGTTTTTCAACAATTCAGGGACAGTACGGTGCAGAGGACCAGAGCCTGGAGATGCTCTCGGACACGCTCCTTTGATGATACTTAGGCCAACACACAGGAAGACTGATGTTGACTGGGGCAAGAACCTGACCGAGGGAGGGAGCAAGCCCTAGTGCAGCGAGAAGGCTGAGGACCCCCTGCCTGGGGAGGGGGACTGACATCAGATGTTGAGCTGGACATGACAGCAGGACCAAGGCAGAAGACAGACTGAAAGGACCAGGAGGTCCAGGACGAATCAAGGATCTTACCTCCCGCAGAACCTGGGATGCAGCAGACCCAGGGATTTCTGCCGTGCAGTAGTTGTCTGTTGTCAGCAAATATTTGGGGAAGCCGTTGGCACAGGCTCTGACTCATTCCTGCTTGCTCCCTCAGCAGAGACTGATGGACTATTAGTACTCCCAGTTATTCTGCTTTTCAAGCACGATGGAATTAACATCTGAGAATAAGAGCCAGTCCTGCCAGTGAGTCATGCGGTGGCCGGCGTGATGCCACGTGATGGGATTCCTGCAGTTTTGTTTCAGTTTGCCGTCTGCAAATCAAGGAAATGACAGAACCGCAACGTAGATTGAAAGTATGGGAAGTCTGTAGGGTCAAGCACCTGGTAGTTAGAAAATGCTAGATTTATCACAGGCATCATGATAGTGTTGCTTTTAGCTGCAGGATCAAATGCATATGTAAATATATTTTTTTTTCTCACAACAACTCTACCTTTTTTAAAGCTCAGGGCGCACGGTTCCTGGCAGGTGAGTGGAGGCTGTGCAGGGAAGGGTCCTCGTCCTGCCTCGTTACAGCTGAGCATGACAAGAGGACCCCCGCTCTGCCTTCACACCACAGCAGACTCCAGCCCTCGGCGATGGCAGGGGCAGCCAATGTCTTTCTCTGCTCTGCAAGACCAAAACAGATGGAGTCCTCAGATAAACGATCTGCCAGACTCAAACAAGCCCCCACCAGGCACGTGCAGAGTGAAGTTTTGTGTAACTTGTAACTTGACCACAGGTGGGAAAACTTAGGACCCTTGCGAAGGCACATTCATTCCCCGGCTGAGCATCGGTGCCAGCCTCTGAAGACAGAGGCACTTAATCTCACAATTTGAACAGAGCAAGCTAACATATATCTTGCTAATCTTATTCTAGGAGACAGTTGAATTATTTTAGCTAAAAATTACCAAAAGAGTCTGCCTCAGGCAGACATCCAGCTTAGAGTATTTGGGCTGGAGCAGCTGAGCTTTGGCAAAGCTGTGCGTAGCGGAAAGCAGTCATTAATGGGAAGTGTTAAGCAACTTTAACTCCAGACAGCACTCAGAGGGGGAGATGAGAAACTTTGGCTCTGTGGATGGCCCCACCAGAGACGACATAGGTGTAAGCGTGAAATCTTGCCGCCACGCATTTGGTTAGCCGATCGCTACAGGCAAATCCTGACCTGTGATTGTAATACGGCATTTGCAGGCTCCAGGACTTGCTGTTTTGCAGACTTACCGGTTACTTCGTGGTTCACTATTGAATCAAATGCTGAGGAGAAATGGTATTTTAGTGATGGTAAAGCGGGAAGGGAAACATGTGGGACTTCTCTTTCCCCGCGGGAGGAGGAGGCGCAGGGGGATGCTGGCCCTGACCATGCTGGCCCGTGGCACACGTGGCGTGTGCGGCAGGTTGATTTGCGGGAAGGTCTCATCATTGCGGGTTTGAGGGACTCCTCCCTGCTCGGCTGACAGCCTCTGCACCGGCGGAGGTTTTGGTAGGGGGTTGAGAAGGCTGCAAGAGTTAGTGGCGGGGCACTGGCGGCTCTTACTGCCAGTCTGCATTTTCCTTTTCTGCAGGAAGAGGTATTTTCCTTTCTTGTTATGCTTCATCTAGAGCTGTGTAAACAGCACTCTCTCCTTGATGTTGACACCTTCAAATGATTTTATCTCCCTCTGAGGCATTTATTTACCCGAACTGTACTATTTAGTTATTTAATCTTCCCTTTAGTTAGTTGATTGTTGTTCATTACTGAATTATTTCCAATATGCCAACATCTCCTTGGCACACAAGTGCCTGCAGTTGCTTTCTCTGTTTAGAGGATGGCTCAGTCCCAGCAGCACGCTGCAGAGAGAAGCCATCATCCTTCTGCTCTGTTATCTCATGCTCTTCACCTCTCTGCAGGTCAAAATCAGGCCCTCTTATTTTATAAACCAACATGTAGTTTGCTACTCACTCTTATCCCTATGTTAGATCCTTTCCAGAGCTGCTACAGATTATTTTTCCAGATATATTTCCTTGCGCATGTCCCAGGCAGGAGCTGTTAGATGCTGCTTTTCTTCTTGCTCCCCTGTCTCAGAAACGTTTTTTTTGAGGTTGAAATTATAATGAGAAACTGAAGCTCGTGCACTCTTCCTCATTACTAAATCCAAAATGATCCTTAAAAAAGAAACCAAAAAAAATGCTTTACAGGTTTGTAATTCTCCAGCCTGCGAAACAATTCCTTCCCGTTGACAGCGTCACTATGTGCTCCCTGGGGACTGGGCAGGCGGACAGGGGCAGTTTGGTTACATGGAAAGGAAGGGTCACTAAAACAGTGAGCAAGGCTCTTCTGGAGAAGGGCGGGCCAGAGCTGTCTCAGCCTATCCCTCGGTTATGCTGGGCACTAATGCATTCTGCCGAAACTCGAGCAGAGGTTTTAAGACCTGATTGTTTGGACAGGTAAAAGCTTTGGAATGATACATGCACTTTGTATATGAAGGCGACGCTTCATTTTTATATTCAAAGTGCATTAGGACATGAAAGGAGCCAATTTCAACCTAGTCTGCAAATGACACCTAAGCCCAGCCTGTGAAACATGCGCTACCTGAAGAGCATTTACTGGGACGGCTATGCAGATTTCATTTTTCCTAAGAAACATTTTTGACTATTTCTTCCCTGCAGGCATTAGAAGTGGAAATAGGATAGGTTTTGGACCTAACCTCACAATCAGGGAAAGGAGAGAGGCAAAGGGCTTTGTCCGGGTAGCTCCCCAGTACCATTGTGTTAAACTGGCAGTGAACTGGAAGTTTCTCCAAAGCTGTGGGAGCCAAATGTCCCACCC
The DNA here is from genome assembly GCF_964106895.1 of Numenius arquata. Taxonomy (NCBI): domain Eukaryota; kingdom Metazoa; phylum Chordata; class Aves; order Charadriiformes; family Scolopacidae; genus Numenius; species Numenius arquata. Next base: position 24,032,059 of record NC_133577.1, on the reverse strand, counting down.
TGTTTGCCTGTGGCTGCCAGGTTAATTTTTCTCTTTTTGAGGTCTGAACCCTTCAAAGCTTTGTTTTGTATGAGTGAATAAAAACTAGCTACAGCGTATGGAGAGAGCTGGAAACCATTTGGTGCAGAAAGATCACAGGACTCCGAGAATGAATACAGACTTCTTTTTAACTGAAAATAATATATACATTTAAAGAGCAGAACATGCAAATACGTTCATAATGGCCACTATCAGGAGCTGCTGGCAGTTTCTCTGAGCAGAAAAGTCCTTGTCTTGGAGATTTCTGGTACCCCTCAGGCTTCTGTCCATTTCTATGTTGTTACTTGCAGTGTTTAAGCCCCATTAAGTTTAAGTGCATAAATTTTCTTTGGCTATTCAACCCCAGCCACTTTTGGGAAGGAATTGGCCAGAATCCCTGAACCTAAAATAATCAAATGTCTGTCTTTCCATTAGAAAGGCTGCCATTTATCTGACAAGCAGCGCAAAATGGAATAGGTAGCTCAGTACAAGCATCCTCTGAGAAACCTGTTGTTGCAAAACTAGGCAAGTGGCTTGTGCATAAGCAGATAAGGTTCCTTTACCAATACCCAGGTTGTTCCATGGCATGTCAGTATATTTGGTTTCATAACACGTTACTTTTATTATCAACCTCTTGGTTTCTACCACTCTCTGTAGAAATATTCCAGCCACAACTTGTAACCTCTACAGGCTCATCCAAGGAGCATGGCCTTTCAGACACTCCTTTCATGAGTATTTTTTATGCTCCAGGAGAGGATGTCTTTGTTTCAGGATTTTTCTGAGTATGAGAAATAATAATCAAAATGGAGATGGTGGCCAGCACAAAGAACCAACCAAAGTAATTTTAATGAATTTCTTTCCATACCTGCCAATCCACCCTTCCCTGCAGGAAAAACAGCTCTCAGACGAATAAAGTATATGGCACGGAAGATGGAGCGCTGATGCCAAGTTTGTCTCTGCCTTAGCAGAACTCACTGTAAAATGCTGAATCTGCAGATCTTCTTCTGGAACATGCTCTTCTACAGAAAGGGGAAGGCACATTCCCACCGCCTTTTTAGCTGGGATTGTGCACTCTCACTGTTTGAATCCTCAATGAGTAGGTCATCATTGGGCAGACACACAGTACCACGTTCAAACTAGCTGCCGGGGATAGCTGTGCATGTGGCAGCAGCAAAGAACATCCATCAATGAAGTGGGCTAAATATTTGAGAAGGATCTGGAGGACGCACTAACCTGCCTTCTGAGTGTATGTGGGCTAACTAGCTGTGAGGACTGCCGTTTCGGCAAGCAGGCATGCCTGCTACCGTGTGGTTAGACATGCTGTGTGGTTCTTGGCCATGGTTTGTTATCCGGTTGGTGTTCATGTTGCTGGGAATATTTGAGGACATGACTGTAATTGAGCTGTCCAGAAGTGAGGCGTTCAGTGTAAGTCCTTCCATCATGACTTGCTCTACAGTGAGGAGAGAGACAGCCACCCCCACAGGTTATTTATCCTAAAATAGATGTGGAGTGCTGTGAGAGGGTGCCTCTCTTTCTCCACAAGCTCAGAGAAAACCCTCAACGCCAGTTCAGCCTGTGGCCAGCCATTACAGGTCTGTCTGCTCCCAGCTCAGCCCCATCAAATGAGTCTCTGGGAGGACACGTTGCTGGTGGGTCCTGATATGGCACATGGGACCTCACCATCAACCTGCGCAGCTCTCTTCTGAAGCATGTAGGATGCTGGAGAAACTTCAATTTAAGTGCCTCTGAGTAGTACGCCTCTCCAAGGTTGGGCGACAGCTGAAGAGGAGGTTTGAGTGTCTAAATTTAGAAGTTAGGCATCTAAGGCCTTTATTGGACTTATCTCTGCAGGGACTGAAACTGAGCAGACATATAAAAAGAAGAAATCCCCTGCTGAGTTACTTTAATCTTCCAGACAGCTATGGAAATGTTTGTGTTGTGTACTCTTACAGACGTGTTTCTTCTATAGGTGCTCTCAGACCTGAGAGATGAGGCCATGGGAGGCACCACGGGGTTGGGTGAGGGGTGCTGCTCTCCCAGGACCTCTTGCAGCACTTTGGCTTGGAGATGTTTTGTAAGGTGGGTGGTGAAGTCTCCACCCTTGAACCCATGTGTGAGGAAAGCCTCCCACTGTGGGTAGGTGATACCTCTCTGTCCAGAAAAAGATACCCGGCAGTGTGATGAAATTAATGGGCCAGGGAGATGCTTTGTTTAAATGAATGCTGGGAGAGGCAGGGGGAGGCTTGATTTTTCACATGGTTAATGTTCCCAATCCTCTTTTCAGTCCTCTCATGGCAACCTGTGTACTTTGCAGTTCAAAGTCACATGAATCTCTGCTCAGCAGAAATGTAAATGTTTTGATAAAACTGTTCTTAACAAGTTTGATTCATTTAATCAGCCTGATTAACTGCAGAGCTTTATGGTCTTTAATTGGGAAGGATTTACTATAAATTACCATTTTTTGTAGTTTTGTGAAGAACGTGGTGGTGTGCAGGATCCTGCTGCCTTTGCGGCGGCGTGGGAGGTGCCTGTCTTGGCACCCGGCTGTTCCCCTGCAGCTTCACATGTTTCAGAGCCCTGGAGACCTTTGGGTGCTGAGCCTTCCCACAAGGCCAGGCAGATGCTGGGCGAGGGGCAGGTTGGAAATTCAACTGGAAGCGTCTCAATAAACCCTATTTCTTTTCCCTTGTGTTTGCATCTCCTAGATGATTAATCTCCCCTTCCAGTAAAAATGCAGCGTGCCTCTTCTTCTGACAAGTCCCACAAGAAAGGAAACACAGTCACCCACAACAGCCCTTGTTTTGGTTCATAACCAGCCCCAGCCTGCACTGGGTTTTCAAAGGCTGGCTGAACAAAATCCCCAAGTTTACCAGTAGAAAGAGGAAAAAAGGGATGATCAGAAAATCTCGGCTTGGGTACACGTCACAACTGGTCTTTCCTCTCTTCCATGTAACGTGGCAGACTGACAGACTGTAAAATACATCCAGCTGGAAAGAAGATAATTTTGTTTCACTCTGCCCAGGCTCATTTTTCAGAGCTGAATGTCCAGTCCTATAGGTGTGTGAAACCTCCAAGGCCCTGGAGGCTTCATGCAGCAATGTTTTGGTTTTTTTTTAATAGGCAGTTTATTGTCCACATTACATTTTTCTGTGCCTTTTGGTCAATATCCCAGACTACAGAAACCAAGGAGAGGTTGAAAACAAATGAACTCTCCCCTTAAATTTAGAGTCTGCCCAAAGCACCAGAGCAACTGGAGCATCGACACGGTCTCCACACCAGTGGATTTGCTCTTTGCTCGGTGATCACCGCTCTCCCATTGCAGTGCTGTGCTGCAGAGCCGCTGCTTGGTGGGTCTCGGGGGGTCTTGTCATCAAAATGCACAGGCTGAGCAACATGGTTCCACAGCTCTCTTCCGACAGCTTTGCACTTTTACTCCCGCCTGACTCTGAAGAGGAATTGCCCCTGAGAAAATGGCGTATTTCATAAGAAAGGAATGTTTTTCATCCTTTCCCAGCACTTCCATGGTCCTGCTGCATGTACTGCTCTCCCAGGCCAGCGTGATGCAGGAGGAGACATTTCTAACAACAAACAACTCAGTTCCTCTTTCACATTTGACATTTCTACACATTGCAAAAAGCTCTTGGCCGTTCACCAAAAGTTAGGTTTTGATGCTTTTTTTTTTCTTTTTTCTTTTTTTATTTTTTACACAGATTAAACATTTTCACATCATATCCTGTATGAGCAGTTGTTTAAATGGATGCACTGCCAAGGAAGACACTTGGGTTTAAGTGGCTGATCCTTTGCGACTGTTAACAGCTTTTAATGAAAGGTTACGTCTTTGCAAGGCCAAAATGTTCTTTATCCAGCTTTGGCTTTTGAAAGAAACACTGCAAATGTTTTTGGATTGGATGTGAAATGTTGTGTAAATTCTATTATACCAAGGTGGAAAATCTGTCCTCTCCTTATTAATAGACTAAATAGCAAAACAGGATGAGATTAAAGCCTAATTGGTTTTATACACTGTGAATTCATCAGAGTTTCACATCCCCAGCAAGGGGAATATTTAAAAACAGAATAGATGTGTAAAAATAAATTAAATATGAGACAAAAAAAATTATGTGTTTGGTGTTTTAACTTTTCCTTTCAGCTCCTCTTCTCTGAAGTTACTTGCACTTTGGGGCTGTGCATCCTGACCCCCAGAGGGCTCTGGCAGGAGCAGGCAGGGGCACGGGAGCCCCGAATGACTCTTCACAAAGGCAGAGATTCAGAGCTGTCCTTCAAAATGATTTCCGTTCATGCTGCAGCCACTGCGGTGTGTGTTTGAGGCTGAGGAGGCCACAGCTTAGTGGTGCAGTCAGAGGAAACAGCGGAAAGCTCCATCAGTGTTCAGGATGCAGCATGGTTTGGGCGGCTTGGAAAAAGAAAGTCTTATCGCCAGTTACTTGATCCAAGGAGAAAGTAGCTACGTGTTGGTGATTACCTCCTGGGAGAAGCAGCATATGACTGATAACTTTTAAGCTGCTCTTTCATCCTGCCGTGTGAACTCCACATGGGGACTGGAGCTGCACCAGAGGCCATTGCATCACAGATCATGCTTTCAGCAGAGCTTTGCAGAAAAAAAATGAAAGTAAACGGTGTTATTTTCAGCCTGAACAGTGAGCAAGTTCTCAGTATCTAAATGAGAGCCCTTGAAGTAAGCTCCAGGTGTTGCAGGAAGTGGTGGAGGTGACTCAGTAAATGTCACACTTCCCTCCAACTCAGTTCTGAAGTGGTGTCCAAAAATAACATTTCATGGGCATCTGGCTGTTTGAGATGGCCCTGCTTTTTCATGTAACTCAAAACTAGTGCTACCTGGTACCTTCCCGGTTTTACAACACCTTTTTTGTCACAAGTGTTTGCCTTTATCTTCCTGTCTTTGTTCTTCCCTATAAAGCCAAAGATATGACAAGTTAAGTCCTGCAGGACTCTAAAAACAAGCATTAACCCCTTTCATCCTCATTGCATCGCTTTGATGCATTTTCTTAAGTATTTATGCCCTTTGACTGACCAATATTTCCTCCATTGTTTTAGTCCAACATGTTTTTCTTTGCAGTTACCCAATCCAGGCATTGATGGGGGTAACCAAACAGCTGCCAGCTTCAAGCAAGCAGAGAGTGGTGCAATGGAAAAAAAAAACCTTTTGTGTCTAACTGCACGGACTCTCATGTGCCAGTGTGTCTTATACGGCGGCAGTGGGAGAGGACAACCAAACCTCACAGCCCCCGAGATGGGCTTAAGGGCAGCCAGCTCACCCCAGCCCACCACCTTAGGGATAAGCAAGTGACTGGTTACTGTCATGCCAGGTTCTTGTCATTACAGCTCTCCATGTGTCCGTAGATGTGCTGGTGGGGAGATGCTTCATGCTCAGCCTGTGGTTTGGTGATGTGTGAACTTTAGCAGCAATACCAGTGTGGGATCTTGTTAATCCATGGCCCAGAGGTTGACCCTTTCCCTGGGGAAAAGCGAAACATCTTACCCCACAGCAGGATGGGTCAGCAGAGGTAGGGATTTCTGGCTCCTTACTGGTTACACTGGAGACTGAGAGGTCCCAGAAAGAAAGGGGAAGGGAGGTTGGAGTACAAAGAAATCCTAAAGATTGTGTTAGGATAGAAGAGAAAGTGTGAGCATGTCATCTCAAATCCTCTCTCCCTGAATGCAGACTTAGGAAACTGGGTGACACGTGGATGGGGCCGCAGATGGAGAAACACCAGCCTCAGTGCATGGGCATTGCAGGCTGTGAGTGCCAGGCAGGCAGAAGCATCAGGATCTTTGTTATCCTTCATGGACAAGTCTGATATAAACTTCTGTAACCACTGCCTATGTTAGATTTTGTAAACTAGCACTTCTGTTTTTATCTGAGCCTCATCTGAGAGTGATTTTAAGGCAGTTGTCTAACCACAGGGTGTCTGCTTCTGCAGCTACAGCAATTCTTTATACCAGGTACTGGTGCCTCCTTAAAGTTAATCCCAGTGCAATACTACAAGGAGGGATTCAACCCCAAAGCACCCCAGCCCTGAAGGAGTTGTCTTGCAGCAGTGGGTTTGGTGCTGGGTCCTGGAGGACCTTGGCCACGCTATTAGCTGCCCTGGCTGGTGGAGATGGACAACACTCCTGGAGGCTTCCCGTGGCTGCTGTGCCAGGGGGAGAGCTCTGTGGAGGTGCAGCGGGTCGGGCAGGTTGCCTGCCCACATCCCAGCCCTCCTGGGTCACAAGAAGCAAACTGCATCTCATGCCGGCAGTGAAATCACCCCGGAGCCCCTTGCCTTAGCATGAACCGTCACCTCCTGCTTTCACAATGATGAGGTTTCATATCCTTCTTACTCTTTTCTGGAGCTGCCTGGGCTGCAGGCCAGCCTGCCCAACCGCCTTCTGCTGGTAGAGGCTGGGGCTGAGCTGCTTGCCTCTGTCCCAGAGTCTCCACCCCCATGGCCAGGCCTTCACACAGCTGTGGGGCAAGCGCTCAGATTTGAGGAGCACCTCCCTCCTCTGCTGCTGCAGCCTGTGGGAGCACGGTGTGGGCTGGGAATGGAGATGGGCATGGGATGGCAGGGAAATCTCTGTCCCGTCCTGCTGGATCTCAGCGTGCACAGGCAGGAACCATCCCCTCTGTGTCCATCCTCCTCTGCAGCACTGGCAAGTGTGTTGTCCTAAACACATGTTCTGTCTCCTTCCCCTTCTCAGCCAGTGCCTGCTGTGCTTGTGCCTGTGTCAGTGTGCCTGGATCCACCTGGGCTGCTCGGACAAGTCAGTCAGTATCTGGTGAGCAGTGATGCTTGGGCTCTTCCACCTCGGTGCCCAGTGCAGATGGATGGGCTGGAAGTGCCTGCGTTACTGGCTCAGTTCAGGCGGGGGATGCCCTTTGGAGCAAACCTCCTGGTTGCCCCCACACTCTCTGATTCTGTTCACCTTGTGGGGTGGCCTTGGAGTGCAAGGTTGGGTGCTCTGTGGAGGAGACTAAACTGGAAGATGCTCTCCAGGAGCACCCCATCCACTTCCCAGCTCAGTCCATAGGGCCAGACTGCAACTTGTCTGACGTAACCTCCCCCTAAAATGTGTGTTATGTAGATGTCATATCCTCAGCCCCAAGTTCTTTGCCCTACAGATCTGCTCCTACTGGGCTGCATGACTTGCTTTTGTGGCTGCAGCCCTTATGACTTCTGCTGGGGTAAGTGAGCAAACCTGAGCTCTCTTGATAGCGGCCATGGTCCAGCTCTCTGGGATGTTATGGTACATGGCATGGTACCAGGCAACTTTGACACACCAAAGTGTGAACTGCAGCAGTTTAGCATAAACCCACAGTGCCCGGGCAAGGCAGATAGGTGGGATGAGAACCACCACAGTTGTCCTAAAGTAAGCTTTTGGGGTGTTTGTCTTCAGTTCTCTGCTGGGCAGAGAATGGGCACAGCTCACAAATGGGCACAGCTCACAAATGGGCACAGCTCACAACATTTCTGTACCTGACAGGGGGTGAATGGGGGTCAGAGGGATCTTGAAGTCCTTGAAAGACCCAGGGGCACTACAGTGAGGAGCACTGCAGAAGCGCTTGGGAGGCAGCACCCCCTTAGCCATGTCCCTGTGCCATGCCTGCCGTCCCCAGATGGGATGCAGAGGTTTGGGAGGGCAGGCAAAAGGCACAGAGGCCAAGGGATTGATTTTGTATCTGAATGCTTGTACATCACAGGCAGTGGAGCTCTTGTCTGTGGGTTATTTTAACCCCATAAGTACAGAAAATGGGGGCTGTTTTGCTTCTCAGTTATATTGAGGGGATTGTGTGTGTGTATGTTGCCATTATGCAAGGCATTTCCCAGCAGAGAGAGCAAGATTTCAGGGCTTCTGTTGTTCTGCTTCAAAAATTCCTACCTTTTTGTTGACTTAGATGAAGGAACCCTTTAGAGAATGATGTCACCTGCGCCTCAAATGCTCAGAAGTTTTTGATCATGAGTTTTGGATGGCTTCAGGGTCAGGGTGGCTGATTTACAAAGCATAAACACCTGCTCTTCAAAACTTGTAAAATATGGAAGCAATTTGTGTATGGTTGGGAGAGGTGCTCACATGCTTGAAGTTTTGGTTTTGTTTTTTTCCTGTGTCTTTACAACTTCTTAGTCCCTGGGGCTTTTTACTGTTTCTTTCAAGCAGACCCAAATGGCTTATGAGGAGCACAAGGCTTTGGCCCTTTGAGTGCAGGAGTAGGTAGCTCCAAGAAGCGGCCAGGTCTAAAAGCAGCTTCTTGTGCGGACCCTTCTCAGTTTTCTCTGGGAATGGGCCTGCACAGAGTACCCTGCCTGTCCCTGTGACCCCATCCAAGACCACAGCCGTATGATCTCCAAACTGTTGTATTAGCAGGATTGCATTTGTACCCTTTCCAAGCAGCGACGGCAGCCGTTGTCACAGGAAGACAACAGCCGAGCCTGCAGGTCCGGCAGCCCCTGAGCGGCAGGGGCAGGCTGTGCCTTTAGACCTGACCTTTAGAGTGGGCTCAACCCCCACCAGACGCTCAGCCCCGCTCCCTCCCTGCTGGGGCTGCGAGGGGGGCACAGCCCAGGCATCCAGGCAGATTTTTCTGAAAAGGTCAAAGTGGTGCAGCTCGGTGGTACTGGCAAGGGAATTGCGGAGGGGGATTTTGGCCTCATTCCTGGGACAGCAGCTGTGGGGTGGGAGCTCACCCTGGCTCCCAGCACTGGCTGTGGGGGGACCCTGGCTGCCGCCCGCCCCGTCGGTGGCATCTGCGGGTCTGGAGGGCCACCCCAGCACGCCGTGTGGCTTGCTTGGGGTCTGGCAGCCACAGTTTCCCGCCAGGGCAGGCGGACATTGCAGGAAATGATTCAGAGCCACTCTGCAGAGCAGCAGATTTCTCATGGGGAAGCGCAAACAGCCCCTCAGCAGGCAGGCGGGTGGGAGCAGGGGTGGGGGGCACACTGGGACCCGGGCTGGCATGGCAGCATGAGTAGAAAACCACACTGGACCACCAGTTATGCTCGTGCTCAGCATGACGCCTGGAAGGTGCCGTGGGAAGCATTGTGGGGGTGGCTCTCCTTGCCATGGCTCAGGGTTTACATCAGTCCCCCCCAAAACCACGGAGCCCTTGGACACACTGGCCCCCATTGGGTGCCGGTGAGGCATCCCCAAGCGTTTCTGCCAGGCGTGAGCAGAACTGTAGGCTCTGGGTGATACGGCTGTGCCTGCTGCCCTCCTTACAGGTTCGATGCTACTTAGCAGGACTTTGCGTAATTTCTTGAAGGGAAGGATTTGACAAGACGGAAAAGAGGAAATGCAAATGTTTTCCTTTATTTTTATAAGCCACAGCCTTACGAAGTCACCATTCATTTTAGCAGCTGAGGCAGCTGCACGCAGCAGATTCGGCAACCGGATGCTGTGGTCCCGTGGTGTGTGTAGTCGATGCAAAGCTTGGAAAATAATAAACACAAACTTCCCCGATCAGGCCACGTCCGTTATTGCATGCACGCTGTAATTCAGGAACTAGCAGATGTCTGAGCTTCGTGCCCAGCCTGACAGACACAAGAAGGGAACTGGTTCAGGGTTTGTGCACAGCTGCGCCAGTCAGATGACTCTGTCAGCTGAACCAGCCCCCAAAACAGCCCTGATTTATCATAGCAGGGACTCTGATCTTTGTTTGGTCACAAAAATACCATCTTGGAAAGCTCTCTGAAGGCTTTATAAAGAAGGAGAGTGGTGGTAATAATAGTCCCTGCAAAGGACCCTTTGCCTGCTGGCTGAGATGCGCAGCTCTCTCCCTTGGCATCCCTCTCACCGGCGTTGGTCAGAGGCAATCACAAAAGATGTTTTCAAGGGACCTGGCTCACAGGATGGTTAACATTTTTGCTTGCATTTGGCCATGGGTGATGGGGCATTGCTCTGCCTGGTCGTCTTATTCCCATCTTTAGGCAAATGGTGCAGCCTTGCCTGCAGTGTGGGTGGCTCAGACCCACGACCAGACCAGAGCTGTTTGGTGGCTGGGGTGAGATGAGTTGGAAACTGCCGTCGGATCCTGTGCCATGAAAACGGTGTATGCGGGCAACTTCAGCCCAAGCTGAGCAACCCTGGCTATGTTTCTCACCGTCAGGGTCTCCTTGCTTGGAACTGAAAACCTGGGCTCAAGCTCTGCTCTCACATGGTGGGGTGGCCAAAGACTGTCTGAAACCAGCTCTGCAGATCGGTGTGGCCAGGACTCGACCACATCTCCAAACATAGCTGAAAAAGAGAACTGGAGAAGCCCGTAGATTTCCTTTCAACCTCATCTGCTGTGGCTGGGCACAGCGTGCTGCAGACCGTTGTGGCCACAGCTGAGTTGTTAAAATGCTCAGTTGGAGAGCCTGAAGCTGTGTAGGCAGGTCACTGGGGTGCCTTTCCTACGCTTCGGTGAGACTGTGGAACAGAGCTGCGCCTCTTGGGTGTGAAAATGGGAGTTTTCTTTTAAATGAAAGTGGTGCTGAGCAGTTACACTCCTTTTCTTTCAAAGTCCAGAGGGTAATTGTCTCTGCCTACTGTGCAAAGCGATAGGGACTTTCCATTTGCAGAAAGAAGGGAGCATAGGTTGGTGGCTAAAACTCAGGAGTAGCAACTTGGAGATATAAGCTCCATTAACCCGTGGGCACTGCCACGCTGGGTCATAATTACGGATGGCTATTAATTCCTTCCATTTTTTTTTTTCTCCAAAACACACTGATGAAGGTTGCGAATGAATCCTGAAAGAGACTGTTGTCAAAGGGACCTCAGCAGGCAATTCTGCAGAAAAGGCTAATGTTGTGCAACACTTATCTGTAAAAATCTGTGACTCGTTCCCCAAAGGTGGGTGCACGAGGAGGAGCAGTGTTTGCAGTAAAGCCCAGTCTGTAGCTGTGGCCCCGAGGGAACTGTAGCTATTCCTGCCACATATAAATTTGTTCAAGACCTTTTCCTCAACCTTTACAGCCGCATGTTAAATTTCAGATCTTAACTTTAAACAAGCAGCACAAAACGCCCCTCAGAACATCAGGCGGGATGCCACCAGCTTGCATGGGTGACCATAAGGAACTCAGGGGATCAGGATATGGAAGGACAGGAAGAATGTGCCAAAGTCAGTGATCACATAATTTGTTTGCAGTGAGTCATGGTCTTCGACTTTCGCACATTCCCCTCAGCCTCCTGCAAAACGGTGCACTGTGTGCCTTTGTGGTGTTTTGTGAAACAACTGTGTCTCTTGGCTTTCCTGGACAGTCCTCTTTTCCCTTGCCTGCTCTGGTGATCCTGCAGCTCGACAACCCCTGCAGTATCGTTTCATTAACACATCTAATTTTTAATGCTTCAGTGATATTTACTTAAGTCTTGTGGCCACACTGAGGGAAAAATTGCTCCTTTTACCAAGCAGAGCCTAATGGAAAGGGTGTTTCATGAAAGGAACAAAAGTTTGGGAAGAGGGGAAAAGTCAAATGAGTGCAAACACTGATCAAAGCTGTGCTCTTGCTCAAAACGAGTACTAAGAAAACTTGCTCAGTGGGTCACGATGAGCTCATTCAGTCCACTCGATTACTGGAAAAATCTTCCACTTTGAGAAGTATGCATGTGTCTGTGTTGAGTCAGAACCTGGCACAGCAGCTTCGGTACACATTTTTGTTATAAAAAAAAGTCCCCTTTGTCTTTTGCAACCCTAAAAAAATTCTGGCCCAAACAGTTTATGTGTTTCATGTTTTTTACATAGAAAATGTGGGCACTGCAGTGTTACGTTTTGCCTGGAAGGTGATAACTTTGGGGCTAGGGTGGGTCCATTTTCCTACCTGCAACACTTCAGCGCTGTGCATCCTTTTATTTGCTGTCCAAAGGCCTCTTATTTAGTATACAAATAACGATGTATGAAAAGGGTGCAAGTGCACACCTGCACGTGCTCGTATGCAGAAATCACATTCTGAAAAGTTTGCGTAGCAAAATTTTTCTGCTGAACTTCTTGGCATATTTTCAATGCAAAGCTGGCAGCTGTTGTATAATGCCTCCAGCCTACAGTACGGGGGCCTCAGAGAAAATGGTGTGTTTGGGGAGACTGAGAAAACACAGTCACAGACACCACGGAGCTAAGCTGGGATGGGCATAGCAGTTGTGGGGAGGGGTCATGGTCAAATATGCTATTTCTAGCAAAATCTGAGATGAAGATGTGTTCTTCACCACAGGAAGAGCGTTGCCTTAGTCAGAACGGTTAATCATGCAACATGAACAGAAATACATACTGTAAGTCCTCACGATTTCTGTTTCCAACAGCTTTTTTCCTCCTCTGGAATGACTTGCATATATTTTGGTGCCGCTCATTGGCACTGTGGTAGCATCTGTGCACTGGCTTTGTTGATGGAAAGCTGGAGGTTCTCTGGGTGGTATGAGCTGTGCTTCTGTCACAGAGTTAACCTCCATGTGCCTCTTTTCGGGAGGCAGGCAGGCAGAGAGAAAGAGAGGGAAAAAAAAAATGTCCTGCTGACGTCAATGAAGACCACACTGTACTGGATAATATTACTGTGTACCTCAACCGCCCACTCCCTTTAATTTACTAGAAACTAAGCAAGCTGTTTTGAAACCCATCGCTTCCAGCGTGTTTGCACTGTTCTCCCTCGACCAAAGGCTATTAATTGCCGGGAGCTTGAAAGCTACCTGATTCCCTGTTCAAAGCACCGAGACAGAGGGGATTTCCATGAGTAATAATTTCAGTCTGTGCCTGTGCAGCGCACCGTAGGCTAGAGTAAATTGATCCAGCTGCTTGCAAGACTAGATGGAAAAGTGCCCGGGGGGGGCTGAGAGCACATCACCAGATGGAGCTGGATGCTGTTGTCATCACGTGGGGCTCCCCAGCTGCTGGGCATGCTCGGGCTCGACTTCCACCATGAGCAGGGAGCGCTCAGCCTTCCTGTCTGTGCTGACTTGCAATGCCAGGCAAATTTGCCAGCACATGTTGCAACGTCTTCTCTTGTAATAAAAAGGATAATTTTAGATTAGCCAGAACCATTGTCTTTTTTTTTTCCTCTCTTTTCTCCCTGCTCAATGTCCTCACCACGCTGACCCCAGTATTTCGTGCCTGTGTTTTGCTCAGCAGCAATCTTCTCTGTGACAGAAACTATAAAAGCTTCTGAGAGGCCAGCTACCTCTACAAATAATAAAAATTGGCAGGATTAACCTGTAACCTGAGGCGACGAAAATGCAGATTCCACTAGCCAGATGGCAGAGTTCAAAGATCCACTCACTTCCTGGCGGAGGTTGCACAAGTTAATTTTTATCCTTGTTAAAAAGAAATAAGAAGTGAAAACATAGCAATAAAATGTGTGCTGCTTGCTGTCTCTGTTTTTAATCACATTTATTTTATTCCTTTGTGTTTTGTTATTAGAGATGTTAGGAAAATACATTCTTTCTCGCTTCTGGAGATGTTTAAATACTGCTTGGGCTTTTTGTTATTTTGCTGGGGTGTTTGTATGATCAATTCAATTTAGTCTGTTGGAAGAAGAGCACTATATAGGAGGAACTAATTAACATAGCAGAAATGCAATTCACTTTTTTTTTTTTTTTTTTAAATTAAGAATTCAATTAGAGTTGCAGGGAAGAGAGAGCACCCTGGACTCATTGGCCGCTTCCTTGAGGGAGAGCCCAGGGCTGGCAATGTGACAGCGGCCGCCCAGTGTTCTCAGAGGGTCTGGGGGCTGCCTGAGCCTGAGCTCTCCAGTGAGTTCACAGAGGGAGAGACCCCCATCGCCAACGAGGTGCAAAGCCATTAATGAAGTTGCCGCGCAGTGGTGGGGCAGGGGTGGTGGGGAAAGGCATCCCCTGACTGCTGGGGATAAGTAACAGGGCACGGAGGCTTTTGTCCTGCTTGGCAGGAGAAAGTCATTTTACAGAGGGGGACACTGGAGCAGGGAAGGGGGACATGGTTTATCCAGGGAGTGGCAGGAATGGCAGGGATGTCCCATGGCATGCCCTGTGCACCAGGCTCCCGTGGCAGGGCTGGCCAGCCAGCGCTTTTCACAAACAACAAATCTCTTTACCTTTCCTATTAGTCCCCTCTGTCAAAAACCAATGTATGCAGACAGGGATGCAGCACAGGGACCTTACCGTACCCCTACCGATCAAATCAGTGGTAGTAAATTTACCGTAGAGAGCAGATCAGGGTATGTTAATCTGAGAGCAGCTCTCGGTTCTTCTTTCTCTGGGGCTGACCATATGACTTTCTTCACAAGCTAAGCGTTAACTGTGAGAAGAAAGGCTGCAAAGTGTGAGGTTTAGATAAGTGCCTGTGTGCCTTGCTATCATGCGGCTGTCATGAAGTGTACACAAAGGTAAACGGCTCGGCCAGCAGATTGCAGAAGCAGGAGTGGAAGAATAAAGTTCACGGGTTGTTTTTGTGACGGTTTGTCCTCCCTCGCCGGCTGGGCCATTAATGAAAACAGAAGCTGAGTTGCTGGCAGGGTTTCGGAGCAGGCTGCAGGTACCCTTCAGGAGAGCAGCACTGGGAGTTCCAGGCAGGGAGTTTATGATTAATTTTGCAGGCATGTATTGTGCAACACAAGATGGCCACCGGCCAGCTCAGAAGTTAAGCCAGAAGATGACTGTCAAATGAAACTGTTACGTTTGGCAGATCTTTCCAAAGCTGCTGTGCAAAACAGGCATACTGATGCTGATTTCTGGATTTTCCAGATGCTCTGTGTGGCATATTCTTGCATGGCAGTCTTCTTTGTTTTGCCCTTTCCAGCAGAACAATTAGGTTTGACTTGCAGGCTGCATGGATTTCAGGTCAGGATTTGTATTCCAGGCAGCCCTTTCCATGCCTTACATTTACCAGCAAACCTCTCCTTCTGGTAATTCCTCCTTCGACGATCTTACAAGGAACCAGCTCTACTTCGCTTGGCTTTCTGAAAACAAAACCGTGTTTTCTTTAAAAAGCCTTTTTAGCCCAGATGAAGGTGAGGAGGAGATGAAAAGGCTGGTGGTGCGAAACGGGCCCTGCCCGTGCAAGCAGATTGCGATAGAAATTTCCCTCTTGTGTGGCTTACCCCAAGCTAAGGTCAGCCAGTTAACTCTGTTTGGACACTGTCTGGCATGAATACTTCAACGATAAAGCTTAATGTGTAACCGAGGGCTTTTTTTCCTTCTGTGTCAGCAGTTGGCAAGAAGATACTGTAAATAAGGCTCCCTGTGAGTAAATAGATATGTGTGGAGAGGGGAAGGGAGCACCGCAGTAAGCAGTTTTGAAATGCATGCCAGCGTTGCTTCAAGTGATAAGGTTATTTGAGTAACCTGCAAACCATACGGATGCACAGGTTTCAAAAACAGGAAAGCGTCTTGTTTAAAAACCTTCTGAGGCAATGCGAGGGCTTAGAAAAGAAACTGTCTTTGCGGTTAAGTGATTGTACTTCCTTATGTGTATCAGGGCTGAGGCGGTGCAAGGCCTGCCGGGACGGCTGCTGTCACCACCTCTGCGCCCGGCCGAGGGGCTTTCTGTGGGGATGGGACATCTCAAAGTTTCCCTTTTCGTTTCCTCCTGGGGTGAGTCGGGAGGGTTTTTTTTGGTTTTTTTTTTTTCTCACTCTCTTTTTCAGTAATGTAGTTAAGAAATAAATAAATAAACCAAGCAGGCTGACATCCTCAGAGGGGGCTCTGTTTCTGAGCTCGCCCCATCCCCGGCTCCCGGCGGGTTTGTCCCTGCCGTGGGCTCTGCCGGATGCCTGGCTCCTGGTGCTGCCAGCCCAGCACCCCGACTGCCTTTGGGAGAGCTGGAGGGCAGGGCACAGTGCTCTTCTGAGGGGCTCAAAGGTGGACGGGCAGAATTTGCTGATGCTTTTGGAAAGCCTGATGGCTACATTTCTCCACAGATAAGCCAAAGCTGCACACTTGCTGTTTGGCCTGTGTTCTGGATGAAGAAAATCAGCCCCTGAGATCTGAAGTTAAGTTTCCGCGGGAGAGAGAACTGCACACGCCCGGGCACACGTGGCTGTCCATGCGCACGTGCCTCGCTGAGCACGGTGTGACCCCCGCTTGTGTTGGCAGCATGCTCCTCGGGGATTTACAGAGCCGGTACCTAGAAAATGCAAGTCTTTCTTACCTGAAATGACATAGCTGACACAGTTCCAACACACTCTGTTATTATTTATTAAACAGGGGTCAAAGCGCAAAGCTGGGATGCAGGACTTTATCTTTCCCAGCGTGTGTGGTTTCCAGCAGAGGTTGTGTTCATTCCCATTGGGTTTGTGTACATCCATTCTTGGAGCACTCGGGGTCAGGCAGGGACCCAAGTGGGTCCTTCCCAAAGGGATGGCCCTTCTCCTTGTGGAAGTGGAGGGGATATTTCAGTCCCACACTGGCTTCTCCTCCCTGCCTGCCTTACCTTCCAGGATGTCCACCTCAGCTGGTCTCCTCATCGGTGGCAGCTGTGGTGCCGGCCACAGATGAGTTACAGCAGCGGTAGCTTTGGCCCATCAGGTCCTGTGTTTTGCTTGCTCTTCAACTGAAATGTCAATGGCTTCTCAGTCAGCTTACAGCAAAGAAAATCTTTGAAAAACTTTAGGAAATTAATTTAACTTGACTTGGAGCAAAGTTTTTTGGCTGGAAATTCAGGCTCCAGCCAACACGGGAGACTTTTGCCAACTCATTGCCTTGGTCCTAGAAGCCAGCAATGAAAAGAGAGAAAAAAAGAAAGAAAAAAAATCTCCTCCATTGCCCCTTAGATTTAATTGTGCTTTTTTGTAAGCCTCATAAATCCTGCCCAAGTCACGTCATCAAGCCACAGGGAAACTGAAACCTTGCCCAAGGCAGGAGCCAGCAGAGCTGTTCAAGCTAGAAGGGTTACATTCAGGGACAAGTTCAATGCACTGCAATATTGTTTTGAATGGGGATGTGCTCCTGTGTGTGTGTGAGAGGCAGGCACCTGGGTGCGGGAGACGGTCCTGCCTTTTTCCTCTTTGGATGTCAGCAAAGCTCCAAGAGGAAGAGCGGCACGAGTGGAGGCCAAGCAGACGTCCTCACCGCTGCCCCCCGGGAGCCTTTCAAGTGCTTTTCCTCTTGCGCTGCAGCAAGGGGGAGCAGGAAGGGAGGGACGGGGACTCGCACCGAATGGGCCTGTCCAAGCACTTTATTTTTTCCTTTGGGCATCAGACAGACAGAGGGAGGAGAATTAAAAAATAAAGACGTCTAAACTGAACTCCTGAGGGTTTTCTTCCCCTTGTCTCTTGTGGTGCTTTGTTATAATTTTTTTTTGCATGTAACTCCCAGCCAGGAAGAGAAAAGAGAGTTTCAGCTTGGAGGCAGAGCCTTCTTGCTGCCTCCAGTGCAGTCCCTTGGTCACAGCTCTGCCAGACGTGGGGCGGGTGATGCCCAGCTGGGAGATCAGCAGCATCTCCCCAGGGGAAACCAGCCCTGGCCCATCCAGGTAAAACATCCCATCAGTATTTCATGGGAGGGGGCGTGCACGAAAGCGCCTGCAAGGTTTCGGCAAGAGCACTTTTGGGCTTTTCACTGATGAGGCGGAGAGCAGGGTTTGTCCCGAAGCGGCAGCTTGGACAGCACAGGGGCATGGTTGCTTGCCCGTGAAAGAGGGGCATCACATCGCACCTCGCTGTGCACCTCCCTTTGCCTTTCCGCAGGCAGCCCTGAAATGCTCCCACAGCCCCTCATCTCTCCAGAAGGGTTAAAGCTAACAGCAACAGGCTTTGGTGGGGGCTGAGCTATTGCCAGCAGTGTTTAGTCACCCATCTACAGACTGCAGCGGAAGCTGAAAATGTTTACTTATTTTTATTTGGCTTCCCCCCTCCCCCGTGCAGTAAAATATATGTAAAAGCACAAGAGGATAAGGCTCCCTCCTGCCAAGCATTGGGCCGAGCCCCCTCAGCTCTGCAGTGTCCCAGCACCCTGACCTTTGCCTTCGGTTGGACTTTTTTCAGACTCATCATTATTTTGGCTGCATTTGTGCTGCAGAGGAATGCAGGTGTTTCCTCTGTTCCCACCAGCGTGCCCATGCTCTGATTTCTGAAAGGCTGGGGAGGCTGCTCATGCGTGTCCTGTCGTGCTCAAGGAGGCATTTGAGGAAAATGTGGATGCCGTTCAGGCAAATGACCAGGGAAACGACGCATTTGCATGCACTTGCATGTAAGTGTAATTTAGGCAGGCAACGTGCCGAGCTTGCTTGAAAATCTGGCCCATGTTTTTCCATTTGTGGGTTGTTTTTTTTTTTAAGTTAAGAAAAGGCAAACAACTTGTTCCTCTGTTTGATCTGTAATAACCTGAGCCGGTTCCCTTGGAAAGCTTATTTATTCTCCTTGGCTGCTGAAGTGGATGCCGAATTTTGAGCATCCTGAGAAGAGACGGTGTGCATATGGGGTTCTTTGTTGCCGAAGCGTTTGTTGGACAATTATGAGACTCGTTTATATAGCTGTTTATGTATTAAAATTGTTGGGTTGCCTGGAGCTACGGATAAGCGCTCCTTGTTTGACATATCTCTAAATAAATATAGAGGCACATTATTAATGGATACAGCTTTAAAAGCAAACACCCAGAGATGCACTTACAATAAGGGGAGGAAAAACCAAGGTTACATCATGTTGCTAGAAGCCAATTGCTTTGTTTTCTAAAATGTTTCTCTGTAGGACACAGATGATTTTTTGACTCATTCAGTGTTTGAGCATCCAAAAAGTCTCACGGTTGTTCCAAAATTCTTTCAACAGCATCCCAAATGGCATTAACAGACGGTTACAGTATTTTACTCTCCAGCGTATCCTTTTTCCCCAATGGACTCATGTTTGATAGGGAGGTTTTGGAATGAATATTTTTGTATTTCTGGAGAACTGTGTCCCTGCTGAGGGGAGGAATCAGCATTTTGGGGCTTTTCAAACCACATCATTTTGCAGCCTCAAGAAGAGTGGCTGTCCTTGGGCTCATGCAAGCGTGTGAGTGCAAACGTACCTATGGGTGAGTGCTGTGGGTCGCCAGGAGAAGATGGAAGCCTACTGCGCCCGCTGTCATGCTGCTAATCCTTTGGGTGCCCAGCTCTGGCAGACACAAGGTAACATCTAAATACATAGCTGGTTTCCTAACTGGCAATTACGGACTGGCTCTGCCACCCCTGCTGCACCCCTTCTCTGGAGAGCCATGTTCCTGTTGCTGTGCCACCTCCTCCTCCTCCTTCCCAGACCGCTCAGGCTTGGAGCCAGAAGCTCCCACCCGGCTCTTGTTCATGGCCCTGCTGTTTGCTCCTCAACAACCAGGAACTGGTTGTTATTTGTTTTGGACCTGAAGGGCGCAGATTCAAGCAGGGCTGTGACCGAGGACAGGTTGTCCTGCCTCCGCATGGGGAGCTGAACCAGGGGTTCAGGACTGCAGGTCGGGTCAAGAGCTAACAGCTGGTGTCCCTCTGCTCTTGCTGCTGAAAGATTGATGCTTTTGCTGCCGTTCACGCCTTCAGCCAACAACCTGCAGCTTTGGACAGAGGAACCAGCACCAGCCGCCTCTTCCAGGGGCCAGCCACGTCTCTGCTCAGACCTCCATGCTCAGCAAAAGCTGTGTGATGACATTTGGGATGCGGGACTGAAAGGTGCTTGCCCATCTTCCGCACAGGGCTGCAGCAAGGCTCCCAAGGCTGCGGGTGTATCCTGCCGTGGCAAGTTGGGTGGCTGCATCCCTGCACGCACCCCAGTGACACTGCTGTGCCAGTAAAAGCCTGCAGCACAAACCTGGCTGTAGGCTGTATTTTTTGTGGGCACAGGTGAGCTTTCCATGGCATGCCTGCTGTGCCCCGGGGGCAGGCTGGGACGACAAGCCCTCCTGCGGCACCTGGGCCAAAGCATGGCTGGGTGCAGGGATGCTAGCACTGGCCCAAGGGGGACGTATGGTTGGATGAGACTCCTCCAGCTCCTCACCAGCTTTGGTCTCGGTTGTTAATGCTCACCCAGTCAAAAAATAAATAGACTGTGCTCTGAAAACCATTGGAGGAGCAGCTTGGCTGGGTGAAGCCGCAAGACCCCTCAGTGCTAGCTATTAAAGCCCTCAGAGGCGGCGGTGGGGCTCCTTGTGGCTCCTCTGGCTCCTTCCTGGGACACATGAGCCCCCAGGCTGAGGACTGGCTGCTCTCCAGAGGGTGGAAGCAGGGCAGGCCTCCTTATGGCCTGCTGAGCTGGCCCCTTCAAGTGGCTAGCCTCCTTCCTATGCAGTTGTTTTTATAGCGATCTCATCTGTAGGTGGGTGAATTGTTCTCTTCCTCGCCTGGCGCTGCTGCTGTGGGCCAGGAGGGGTTTGGCTGGGGCGCTCCTGTTTGTTTGCTCTGGGGCAGTGGTGCCCATTCACCTCCTGTGGGGTGGGGAGGGTGCAGGCATGGCAGCCGACGTGCCTTCGAACCCTGCAGCCACTACTTTTGGAGCCAGGCGTTCACAAGGACTCCCCAGACTGCTGCTGTCTTCTGGAAACATGTCCCTCAGCATCACCCGGGCTGCTGCCACAAGCAGGGGTGGCTCCCCAGCCCGACCTTTTGCTCCAGAATCGCCTCCCTGAGAGGCACAGCTGGGTGGGAGAGCCACTGACCCAGCCAGTCATGGGCATCCCCCTGCGAGCAGCCCTGGTGGTGGCATCTCTGATTTGCTGGGTGAAAGTTGCCATCCCTGCTTCTACCACCCTCAAAGCAGCAGCATGGTGTCCAAGCAGTGGCTTCTCCCTGGGGGCCCGGGGTCCTGTGAGCTGGGGAGCGTGTGTACAGAGGTGCAACGCATGGAAGAAGGGACAGGAGGGAAGAGTGAAAGAAGACAAAAGGTTTAAGAAAGTGCAGCCCAGTTACGGTGCTGGATGTGCCAGCATTGCCCCAAATCTTTACCTCAGTTCACCTGCCTGTCTTGCAGGGATGTGGCGAGATGGCAAAGGGAGGATGGCCTGGGCACTCGTGGCTGGGCGGGAGGGGTGTGTGTGTGAGTCGGCCTCTGCTCAGCTGCCACTCAGATTCCGAAAAGCTGTGAGACTGGCAGGAGGGTATGACACCTCCAGCAGCACTCCACCATCAGAGCAAGAGCTCCTGTGGCACCTCTGTCCCAGCTCAGGGAGGAGTTACTGCCAGCCTCCTGGCCAGGCTCCGGGGGTTTTTGCAATCCACCAGCCTCCAACCAGGTAGAATTTGGTTGTCCTAAATGACTCCTGTCCCCTCCCATGAACAGCCCTCTGTCAACCTGTGGGACAACGCTCCTGAGGAAAGTGAACAGAGCTGGCTTTCATCCCCATGCTGTTAAACATTAGCTGTGTCCCTCTCGGCAGACAGCCACTTTCCACCTTCTTCGCTGAGGCTTTGCCACGTGTGCCAGAGTGCTTGTGGTACGAGGCACTCACTCCTTGTGTTCCTCAAATGGGCAAGCAAAATCGCATGGTATCAAGCTGAATATATTTAACTTTTGGTTAACTTGCAGACTTCCACTACATGGAGGAGCTTTGGGAAGTGATGAAGGAGACAGAAGTGTTGGAAAACATGGAGAGAGAGAGAATATAAGGGCAGGCTGGGCTGATCAAACTCCAGCCAAAAAAATCTCCAAAGCAGCAAACTAGAAATGGATGAAGAATTGCCAGTGAGTCAGGGGGAAGGAATGGCAGCATTGTCTCTTGTTCAAGCAAAGAATCTGTAATGGAAGAAGATGAAGTTCCAGGGAACTAATATCCCTCTGCAGCAATTGTTTGATCCCTTCCTCCCCCTCCAAAAAAGCAAGTTGCTGCTGGCTAGCTGACAAGTTAAAAAACCTAGTCCAAAACCTAATCTAGTCTCTTATGCCAATAAGCGCATCTGTTGGTGTGTCAGTGTTGATCCTCCTTCAGTACATGCCACATGCTCGTTTCTTTATACAAGATGGGCTGGAAGGGCCATTAACTAGATTAGAAATTCTAAGACACAATTAAAAAACATGCTGCTTCTTTGCTTTAATCTTCTCTACTTTAGCTTCCAGGCTTGTTTTCTCCCTGGCCTGACCCAGTCCAAAGTTGTTTGGCGGTGGTAGGGTACCGTTACACAATGGGGCTGTTTTCTGAACCGTGTAACATCATGCATTACCTTGGCAGTAACTTGCAGGTCCATGAGGCTCTCTGAAAAATGAGTAACCCCATCAACTGGCAAAACAATAGCTGCATTTACCACCTGTGGGGGAGATATGAGCACTGAAGCTGTGAAACCAAGAAGCAAAATGTTGACTTGTGAAATCCTTTTCTGTGCAGTTTACTTTCCAGGGTTACCCAGGGAAAAAAAAAAATAAGGAAAGGAAACATTTGGTGTATTTGTTCATAATGCAGCTATACGTCTGTAGACCTATGGCAGATGGAGGTACATGGGAAGGAGGGCGACTGAAAGGTTACTGGCTATCAGTAGCGCTCGGCGAGACAGGACTCATCCCCTAGCAGACTATATGAGGGGCCCCATGCCAGCAGCCAGGATGGAAGCGTCTCCCCCATTCCCACCCAGACTGTTCCTGGGGGACAAGCAGTGACGCTGAAGGTAATGCCTTGGTTCACACTCCTGCAAGAGGGATTGTGCTTTTGCTGCTCCTGCTCTCCTTGAACAGCCAGGGCAGGGATGCGGGATTTCCCCATCCCAATTCCAGCATGGGATGTTGGGGCAGTCCCTGCCCTGCGGTTACATGGCAGAGAGGGCGGCTCTCAGCAGCCTGAATAGTACCTGTGCCCTGGGGGCAAGGAGAGCCCAGGAGGAACAGCACCTTTTGGAGTATTCTTAATGTCCTAATCGACATCTGATAACACAGGGTGGATGGAGTGCAGCCTGTTTTCTGAGACAGGGAATTACTGCTTAATTGCTACCACATTGTACAAATGCAGTGGGAATTTTACAGAGGACATAACATATTCTAAAATGACTTATTTTATTCTTGGGTGTTTTCCTCATGCAGAACAGTGTTTATTACTATTATTAATGGCCTCACCAGCCCTTGTGCTAGTTCTGAATTGTTATAGTTACTGTCGTTATACAATTTTGAAGGTACAGACTGGATCCTGGCCTACCTGCATTAAAAACAGTAGAGTTTGGGGATTCGATTTTTCATAGGCTTGGGCATCAGGATATTTCTGCATTCTCTTCTGTGCTTATTGTGCTGAAAAGCCCTCATCACCACTGCCTGTAGAACATAGCAGGAAAACACTTCCCTGCTGTAGAAAATGAAAGGCATTATAATTGCCTCGTTAATCCCTATGGGATTTTAGAAATGAATGCTATAATGTCCTGAAATTTCTACAGGACCCTATTTGCTTATCCTTTTTAAATGTTGCAAGATTTTTCCATATGGTTATGTTTAGGATGCATTATGGAGGCCTTTCATCTTCCTCTGAAGCACAGGATGAAATATGGGTCACTGCTAGAATAAAGCAGTAAGGCTTTGTGATCCAGTAGTCTGCTGCATCTGATATGGCAAACCCTGTGTTGCTAGGAAAGCCATCGTCCTTTTGGGAACTAAATGGCTTGGCGGGGTTGCTTTAAAATTGGAGCTACACCTATTTGATAGTATTTTGGATGAAAGAACAAGATCTTTCACTCTCCTTACTGTGGAGTGCCAGCCAGGTTTAAAATTAATATCAACCAACATTGAAGAGGGAAGGAAATGAAAGAAACGTTTCTTCCCCAGAAACAGCCCTGCTTTCCTGCCTTTTCCATAAGTGCACAGACGTCTGTCAGTTTTGGCACCAGAAAACATTAAAAATAAGAACTTTTTTAAATACCAGGAATTCTTCTGCATCTTTAAATGTCGCCCAACGGGAATGCAGAGGCTGTGAAACGTACAAAAGAGAATTGAGCCAGTCAAACAGTTAATGTACTTCTGCAGAGAGCGCTTATTCCTGCTTAACAAAACACCTGAAATATCCCGTGTGTTTTTGGAGAAGGCTAGAATAAGGTGAAAGGCACTGCCTCTTGCGTCCTGGAGCCTGGAAATTGAGGAGAAGCCTGGAGTTGAGGAACAGGGTTTGAGTTTCCCACAGTCCCAAATTCACTCCAGCTCCCCAGCAGATTCCAGAAGTCTGGGATAGCTGATCTGAGATGCCTGTGGTCTTATTTGCTAGAAATACTGAGTACCTATCCTAGTCACTGATTCAGAGCACAATAAACTCTGGTAAATCAGGCTCTTGGCACTTAGAATACAGGCGCTTGAAATGAGCAGAGGCTCTCTCAAGAGATATTTTTCCCAGCTATAAAAAGGGGGAATAGCTACATTACAAGAGGGGAGGTTAAATCATCTAGTTTTTTTGTAAACTGCTTTGAAGGGGAAGCCATTATAGGAGTACAAATTGCTCTTTATTTTTTATTTTATTTATTGCCTCATTTTCATGTAATGAAATTCTGAACGTACTTCCTTGCTAGCTGCTGAAAAATAAGGGAATGCGGGAAGATTCTAAATGACACTAATAAACCCAGCTGAACACTTTACCAACGAATATTTTTTTTATTGCAAAAATACCATTTTATTAATACAAATGGTCTTTATAGGATTGCATTGGTTGCCACACAGTTTTGTTTATAAAAATATACAGACCAAATTATTTTGTTCAAAACATTCCCTTTTTATCTGGTTGGAACAGAGCACTTCATTCCAGAATTTCATTTTGTAATGACTTGTTTGGTTTCAACAGTGTAATTTATATTCTGAAATAAAAATATAAAGAATTGAAGTGATGTGATTTTAATGAAAGTGCAATGTATTAACATAGGATATAATCTTATGTGAGTGGAAACTTCAGTTAGTGGGAAAAATGCAGATACGCTGGTGGTCCACTCTGCAGCCTTGCTGCCCTTCTTTACTAGGGAAGAGGTGGAAAGCTTGCTGGAGTATCCAGAATAGCCTTCGTTGCTTCTTCCTTTCAATCCTCCTTGTTCTTTCTTGGCTAAAAGGTAACACAATTTCAATAACAGGTTATTTTCTTCAGGCTGCAGAACATAGAATTTTCTGTCCTCTCGCCTCTGTGGTGACGACCATGGCCGTGTGTGATGGGGGGTCATTCACCCATTCAGCCAGTAATGGTGTGTGTGTGGGAAAATCCACCCCTTTTGCTCCTCTCTGCCACTGGCCTTCCTCTGCCTGCCGTGCTGAGCTCGACAGTGCTCTGTATTTCGATCTCCTCAAGCTGTTCATTCTGGTGGGTGCTGTGGGTGCCCACTGGTCATTTTCTTCCTGCCATCCCCTTTGGTAGTGTGACATTGGCCAGGCATATTAATTGCTACACTTCTTAGGGGGTTTTGCCAGCTGATGTGGTGTTGCCATCGGGGTTGACTGGTCTCTGTCCTGCTGATGGAAAGTGCTAATTGTGGTGTGCAGCAAGTCCCAGGAAGCATAAGGAATGCTCCCACCTTATTTTGGGGAAGAGGGATGTGGAAACATCTGCCCTTGGCAGCCACCAGGAGCAGGACAGGAAAAGGAATGAGAAAGGTGGGACCTAAACTCTGTTAATGGACAAGCGTTGGAGGTGATGTGATGCTCTGAGTGGTCAGAGCCCTGGCAGAGCCCCACGCAGTGTGTACAATACGTGGTGTACTCACTGCTGAAACCACGGCTGCTCTGTGCTTTTCCAGGAAAAACAGAATATGCGAGTCTCCACAAAATGGACACTGTGTTAGGCATTGTCGGGAGCGGCTTTTTGGGGGAGCGAGGGAGCTCTTTGTGCATTAGCTGGAACAACTCCTCAGTTGAATGTACGCTTGGCTCCCTCGCTCCTCTGGACCACTCCCTCCCGTCTGGCTCTTAGCACTTCCAGCCTTCAAAATGTTCAAATAGCTCAGTTTATCCTCACAGGACCTCTGTGGGAGGAATGGAGGGATGGGTAAATCCTTAGTTCACCAATTGGGAAACTGAAAAATAATCCCTCATTCCTAATCTGCGGTGAGACTTCAGTGTGCCAGGCAGCGCTCAGAACACGCTGCAAGCACGTGTCTGTGCACGCAGGAGCAAACGCACACTTCTGGGCATCTGTATACTGATAGATCTGTGTCTTTATGGCTTGGTCAAGCTATGTGGATACTGCAGGTTCAAACATAACTTGCTTTTTGTTTCTCTCACATAACACTCACCTGGTATGACGGAGTCTAGTGCAAGCTGTTTTTAAGAGATTTATTTCCCTGTGGAGATTGGTCAGGGAGGGGGAGGGATGTACGACCTGCAGTGACGCCTGCTACACGGACACAGCAAAATGTAACCCAGTGGTGGCACCAGCCAGAGGTGCCGACACGTGCAGAAACCGCCGGCAGACACCGCAGGGCGCGGGGAGCCAATGGCACCGCCGCCTCGGGGTGCATCTGCTTCATCTGAGCTGCTGATTTGCTTTTCCTGGAATTGAACTAGAACCCCCAAAGGATGTTGCATGAAACTTGTAAACCAAAGTCAGGCCTCTTTGTCTTGTAACACTTGTTTTAGTTTTACTGTGGGCTGACATGAAAATAATCTGTGATTAAAACCGAAAGCTGCCTGGAAGCAGCTGGTGGGCTGGGGGGTGTTGGTGGGGGCTCCGAGGGGGTTAGTTAACTCCAAGTCTTCGGTGTGTTGTTTTTCCCACGCAGATCCACGTGGAGGATCTATTATTCCCAGATCTAATTGGGATTTGGAATTGCAAAGGGTTGAATGCTAGAGCTGTGATGGGCGTCTGGGAGGAGTAGGCAGCCCCCGTGTGATTTACCTTCACACTGCTGCCGGCTGCTGAAACCCTTTGTAAGAAAGGGCTGAGGCTGATTTAATGAATTTACCAAAGCTCACAGGTTTGTGGTGAAAGTCAGTACAACAGGTCTTTGTGAGCTGTGGATTTGTGACATGTAAATAAGGTAGTGTGCTAATTGTGGCCGGTGTTACAGGTAGCAGGCTGTTAAAAAAAGCCTCGCAGGGTGATTTATTTGGGTTTATTTCACACATACTTGTGTGAAAGATGTTTATAGATCCTCTGCCTCCCTTCACCACAGCAGCAAGGGCAGGAACAAGGAGCAGCGTAAGGCGTAGGCTGGCCCACGCTTCCTCCCCGGGGTGCCGAGCTCCAGCAACCAGGAATCATTAAGCCGGGAGAGGGAAAATGACTTTTGGCTGCACCCGAGCCCTGCTGTCAGTCTTACCCTGCAATCTCTGTGCTGAATGGAAACGGTTTCCTCTCCCCCAAGCCCTGAGCTTACAGACTGGGTTTCCTGCCTTCCTGTTAGTGCCTCCACCTACCCAGACAGCTCTAACACTTCAGACTTACTGATCAGCTATTTTCTACCACAGCTCTTTCAGCAAAGGTTTTACGCAGCGGCGTAACAGCTGACTAAGCAGCGAGCCCACGAGCGAGCGAAATGAATGTAGGGCTGTTTTTATTCTTTTTTTTTTTTTCATTCGGTGACATGACAAGGCTCCGTCTCAAAATGTTAAGGCATCTCTCCACGCAAGCAGCCTGTTTGGTGGATGGGCTGGCGTTCAGCCATGCTCTGGGAGCTGGGAGGCAAGCCCTGCTGCTCCCCCCACCCCGACAAGGTAAACAGGCAGGGAGATGCTTCAAATACAGTACCTAGAAGAGAGGAGCACAGGCAATTTGCATAGTGAAATGACGATGGGAGGATATGCTGAATGTGCAACTCAGCTTTGAAAGCAGTTGTCATATGCAAAAGCAGTTAATACATAGGAGAAATGTTAGAGAGACTCCGTGGACCAGAAATATGAAAGTACAAAACGTTTTTTCATATCAGAGAGCCTGTCATTTCAGAATGTCCCAAAATGGGGCATTTTGGGGCATCACAGCCGAGCTGGAACCAGGCAGCCAGCTCTGAACTGAATTTATATATATATTTTTTATATATATATATATATATATAATTTTTTTTTTTGTTCCCTCCATAGCCAGGGTAGTGCTGCTATTCAGAGCACATTTCCACAGTGCTTTCAGTTTTCATGCTCACTTTTGCAAATTACTTCCAATATATCTCAAGAAATGAACCAACTCTGTCTTCAGCTAGTGATGGATGTACCTTAAAACATTCAAAGCACTTCAAAAGTTCTCATATCTTTGGTCTGATCCTTAGCCAAACTATGTCTAGCCTTGTTGGAGTCTCTGTTTTATTCAGACACTAGTGGCAAAAACATCTGTAGACTTCCCATTTTAGCACTGTTAATCTACTGTCATCTATCCTAAACAGGTCTTCAATCTTGCCACGCTGGGCAGGCGTGGAAAAAACTGGGGCATACTCTTTTGCAGATTTTAGTAACTGGGAAGATTTATGTTACTGCTGTGGGACCTGGTTTCCACAGCGAGGTTTTCTTATGAAGTGCCCCCTTGCCCCGTGGCTGGTATTTGAGGGCAGAGGGGTCAAGGCATCAGCAGGATGTAACACTTGCTCACTGATGTGACACAATCCCAGGCAGGGGCTGCTAACGCTGGGAGGCTACATTCCCTCCTCCTGCCTGGAGAAAAGTGAGAAAGAGAAGAGGAATGGAAAACTACTATGAGGGTAAACCAGCAAAGGTGCTAAAAGAGTTGATAAGGACCCTGAGAAGGAAAATGGATGAGATGCTCAGGGAAATATTGGTGATGAGAGGAGGAGATGAGGTGGATGGGCTTTGTGGGGGACAAAGGCTGGTTCAGCGGAAGGATGGGGCAAGATTAGAGATGCCAGTCCAGGGCTGGCCTGTGTGGTTGAAGATGGACGGACCTGGAGGGAAGGTGGCTTCTTGTGAGGGTGTTCATTCAGGGAACTGGTCATTTCTTGTGTTTTAAGAACAGCAGTGGCACATTTCTATGTGTATCTATCTGCTCCTGTCTCCATGCTTACTAGTAGCCCACTGGTGCTGAACAGCTAGCCTGCAGAGGGAAAAGGCTGAAATATCCCCTGATATTGGGAAGAGGTGCCATTTCTGTCACTTGGGAGGGACCTCAGGGGTGAATTTTTTGCCTGTGAAAAGTGCTGGGAAGGCAACGCTGCAAAATGGAAACCTTTATTCTTTATACTTGGTATCACACATATGGCCAGAGGTAGGTTTGCCTTCAGAGCATGGGGAACTGAGAAGGATGCTCAATACCAGAGTTTCTGCTGAATGGGTCAATAAGCCCACTGAAGTGATGGTGCCTTTCACGGCATGGCTGGAAGTTACTGCTTGAATGTAATGCAGCATTGACACTTCAGTGCATCGATTTCCCTGAATGCCATGCCAAGCAGATGAGAAGCCTTTGTCAGCCAGTTTGGGTCAAGTCCGTCATCTGATCCCTGACCTACAGCATGTGGGAATGGAGCATGAAGGATGAAGTCATCAGAAAAGTGCAAAGGTCCTGTTTCCTTGTTGGGGTAGGGGGAGAGGTGGATGTGCAAGAGGAGCAATGCATTCAAAATAAATCAATAAATCAAAGATGCCAGCCCTGGGCAGATGTGTTTCAGTGCTGATTCTGGTGCCCGTGCAGGAGCGCAGCAGAGCAAGGCTTGTCTGGGTGCCTGTGGGGGGCTTTCATGCTGTAGGTTTGAAATGTACAGTCACCGCTGGAGCATCAAAGGAGAATTAGCATGCAGTGCTGTGTGCCTTTGCTCCCCTGACCTAGAGGAAAAAAGTCTGCACAGTGAGAAGGATTTTTCAAAGTGGTGTGACAGGCAAGCAGAAAAAAAAGAAGGGTATGGTGGTGTTACAGCTGTTGGTTGTATGCAAGCGTCTCTTCTTGCTGAGTTCAGATTCTATTTTCTCCAGGCCTTCCTCTGATTTCTTCATCTCAGCAGATGTGGGTCAGCCTCATCAGTGTGTTCAAGAGGGAGATCTCAGCTGCTGCATCTGGAAAAGGTGCCTTCAGTCAAATGTGACAGCCTGCCCACTCCAGTCAGGGGCAGCCAGGTCCTAATGCCAGCATTGCTGGGGAGCATGGAGGCTTTTCAGCTTTTACCTTTCCCTCTCTATATGTCCACATCGATCCTAGGATTTGTCAGATGTTGAAGAGGCTGGATGTTCTTGTCTCTGCGGTTTGGACAAGAGAGGGAACAGAACTCATCTGGCTCAGAAACTCGGGATATTAATTACACACTGGTAGGCTCTCCAGTGGGGCATGCTGACCACTGCATGTACCAAAACAACCTTGGTTGCTTTTTCTGGCTTGGCATTTCAGCTCCATGCCTTAACATGTTTGCCTGAGGGAGGTAAGGGAGACGGGGGCAGCATCTGAAAAGTGAGAATGCAGAGATGGGCAGAGACCATTAGTGGAAAAGTTTGCTTGAAGAGCCGGAAAATTAAAAAAGGAGAGTCTAAGAAGAGTGACTTAGGACTGTAGGGGCAGCAAGATGCCAAGGCTATGGATAGATAAATGGAGCATCAATTTGGAGCAAATTGTAGTGTAACAGCTCTGTGGACACACGTATTACAGGATTTTAAAAGCCAGGCAAGTTTAACCCTCATAGCTCGAGGTTAGATGTGTCACTGTTGTGGTGGGAGTGGGTAGCTCTCACAAGTTTCAGTGCATTTGTGGCTTTTTAAAGATGGCACCATTTTAGATCTTGCTACAGGTTATACTGTTTATGACTCCTGGATACTTGCGTGGGAACAGAAGAAACAAAGTGAGGAGCTGAGAAGAGTCTGGGGAGTTAAAGCTCAGAGACAGGCAAGCAGGAGCAGGAGATGGGAGGCGTCTGTGGGTCTCTGTGGTGGTGGAGACCAGTTCAGGGCAGTGGGAGAGAAGCCACAAAGCTGTGGCAAGATGACATTATCAAATTGGTGTGACCTTGTCCAGGCCAGGAATAGAAAACCCGTGACTGAGCCCAGTGTCTGCCCCAAGCTGCTTCGTGGAGGTAGCTTTGGCCTGTGTTGTACCAGCAGTGCTGTGGTGTGTCTGTGGCCTGGCTGACCAGCCCTCCCACCGCTGTCTCATGGGGATTTGTTTGGCCTGTGCCGGCTCTCCATGGGTCACTATCCTTGTAGGCTGGGGCCACAGCCAGCAATGCCCATGGGGATATTTGCCAGATCTGGACTTCTTCTTGCTGTCTACCCTCTGTAGCAATCCTGCTCCTCCTGTGTGCCTGCCTGGTTGCTGGATGTGGCCTTTCTCACCCTTGATCCCAGCCGCCTCACATCAGTCGCTTTGGCTGACAGCCTGGCACCCCCAGCCAGTCCTCGATGGAAACATACCAGGAGCTCTTCCACTGTGGTGGGACTTTTGCCTCACTGGTATTATGAAAAGATGCACAAGAGCCAAACCCCAACTCCTTCCTAAACCATTTTGGTATCCTGAGATGAGAAAATGTGCAGTGTGGGTCCTGCACCCACACCCCCCCACCCTGGGGGCTGTTGTCAGCCACTCCCTGACTCCTTTGGTGCTCCGTGTGATCCACTCACCCACTGCGAGCCTGCACTGAGACCAAGGGACACCAGCTGGAGAAAACAGAGCTGTGAATGCTCTGACAGCTCCTGGAGAGCAGGAGCTCTCCTTGCAGGAGACACCAGGAGAACGTGCAGGTGGAAGATTGTGTCTATGAGCTTCTGTTGGACCAAATTTATGTTGTCAAATGACTTGGCAGTCATCACATCTGACCCACCTGGAGCCCTCCCCTGCATGGTGGGGAAGCTGCTGCTCTGGGACACTCCCCCGTGACCTCCAGAAGCTGGGGATTCACTACCTCTCTGGTCATGCCCTATGGCCCAGCTTTCATCTGGGGGAAGTTGCCCGAGGCATTGGCTGGGAGGGAGCTTCTCAGTTTAATTTGAAGTTTCAGTTGTTGCTGGGAGCACTGTGGGAGCAAAGGAGTTGTGGCGGGATGAACTGTTGCTGTTTCTCGCTGTTAATACCAGTGACGTTGTAATTTTTGTGGCTGTAAAGATGCCCAGAGCAGAGGGCGGGCCCCCTTGGAATTAGCAGCAATTTTTTTTTTTAACACTGAAAGGAACAAATGGGCTTTCCAGCAAGCAACCTTGGCTTCTGTTGCCATGGTCTGTCCTCCTCCCAGGAAAGCACCCGCTTTGGAAAGACTCTGCAGCCCTGCGGAGTGTGAAGGGCTACTTACAAAAAGGACATGCACACACACACAACACACAACACACACACACTGCCTCCCCAAAGTAAAAAGCAGCTGCTGGAAGTAAGAGCTAGGCTAATGTGGAGATGAAAGCATTTATGCAGAGCAGAGGTGGAGAATATTGGCTCCATGGAGTGGGCGGAAGTGTCCTAATGAATGAGCAGCACGATGCGGAGCTGCTTCAAACAACAAAGAGGGAAGGAGGGTGTTAGGATTTGATAGTACAGACTTCGGAAAAAATGAGAAGTGGAGAAGAGAAGGAAATCATGGCTAATTTAAAACTGCCTTGGAGAAGCAGGTGGGAGGAAGACCTTGAACGTGTGCTATAGTGTGATTTGAAAGTAAGGAAATGGAAAAACAAGGGTTGGAAGGCAGAGCAAGGGAGGGCTCATCTGCTCACTTTTCAAAATGAACAATGCTGACTCTTATAGGAACATGAGGGATTTTCTGAGAAAATGCAGAGCTCCTGGAGTGAACTGTCCTAAGGGAAGGTCTGAGGGAAGAGGATGAAGGCAGTGGCTCCCAGAAAAATGATGATGATGTGATGAGTCAGAGACACTTTCGGTTACACTGAAATATTTACTCTTTGTCTGCCTGCATCCTCAAAGCCCACATCAAGAAATGAGGGCAACCCTTCTTTGACAGGTTAGAGTTATGCTATCAGGTGGTGCTAAGGGGATAAGTAACAGCAGCCAGAGGAGCTTTATCAGCTCTTCCTGCTGTTACTTGCTTTGGACCAAATTCGTATTGACTTGGTTGGGCGTGCGCTGGGGTGACTGAGCGTGGAGCCCGAACACCTCTCCCCAGTGAGCCTGCACTGCCTGTTTTTGCATGCTTAACTTGACAGAGGTGACAACTCCATTATGCAAGGCGCATGTGACAGTGGCACCATGCCCCTCTTGAAAACTTGCCCAGGTCCGTATCTCACATTTTATACAAAGAGAGTGAGGGCCATCCAGAAAAAATAGGCGCAAGCCGCCAATACAATCAGTTTCAATACATTCTCCTCTTCTCAAAAAAACCTGAACATCTCTCCAAAGTAATCAAAGCTGTTAAATAACACTTATTCTGTGTGGAGGAAGTGCGGCACGATGGGACTGCTGGCCCATGCCAAGGAAAACATTTGGACTTGCTTGGCCTGTAACAATGAACCAAACTTGCTTGGCCTGTAACAATGGACCAAACCGAAGGAAACTGGAGGCTGTGGTGCCTATGGTCTGTGCTGGGGGGAGCAGGGGGCAGCAGGATCTGGTAGCAGTCCCGGGAGAGGACAGGCATGTAAGTAGAGCACTGCCACCGTGCAGCAGATTCCTGGCAATCAGTCAAATCACAGTGATTTCACTGAGGGGAGAATTTAGATTTTATTTGCAAGAGTAAATGCATGCCTTCTTTTTCTTTTTTCTTTCCCCTCTGCTATACCAAATATTACCTGCTCATATTTGACAGTCAGTATTTCTGACACACTGTTCATGACCCCAATGCCAGTACTGAATAAAGATGTAGCACTACGTATGTAAAGGCTTTAAAGCTTGGAGTACAAGGATGAACTGAAGAAATCCTTTAAGGACTGTATCTGATCATTCCCATATTCTGCCTCCACCTTTCCTGTGCAGTATTAATGTCCCTGTTCCTAACTGGACTGTCGCTGTCCAATTCAGCCACATCCCACTCCGATGGGTATGTAGATCTTCAGACACCTATCCTCAGATGTCTGCTCAGTAACGTGAGTATTTCACAGCCCAGACTAGATGCCGGCTTGGCCTAAGGTGGGAAGGCAGGGAGGCAAGCAGCCCACTTACCACAGGCTGCGCGATGGAGACTGCTGGTCGTGTAGGGCCAGATTATATTCTCTGCTACAACAACCGCAGCATCATGGCACTCATGCAGAGACCCATCAAAAATATGTCATGCATCATGGGGACAGCCATTGCATGACAAATACACCACCTCCATGTATAGGTATCGGTTTAAAAAAGAGTAGTATTTGGCCTATACACTTTATACTAGCTGTACATGCCTGGCGATAGGAGGGGAGGGCTTCAACTGTGTCAGAGATTTTACATGTGAAAAGAGATTTAATGAGGCTCTCTAACCTCACAGTCATTTTCTTGTACTTTTTGTGGAGCAGGAGGTAAAAAATGTGGATTTGATTAGTGTTTCTGGATCTGTTCTGATAAAAGATGTCTTTGCTATGTCTTCTCATCCTCATGTGAGGAGACATTTTAGATCCTGTGTTTCTTTTCTCTACATCTGCACATGAAACAGAACTTTCCTTCCTATAGGTCTATCCGCAAAGGTATTTATTCTCAACCTTCAGATGCCCTCAGTCATCCCCAGTCTCCAGTGCTGTTGTTCCTGTCTATGGCTGTGCATGGGGCAGCCCCGCTCCCCCCAGCCAGCCCCCCATGAAGTGGAGGACCGCTGCAGCAGGGCTTCCGGCTGGGCTCCTGCATCCCACTCGCCACTCCCGTGGATTGTGTGAGAACCCACGTGGTGGCCTCCATGCAAGTGGGACATGTCATGGTGCTTAATTGGAAAGGAGGACACTTATAGCAATTGATATAGGGCTGAGGTGATATCCTGCTGGGATTGTCCCTGCCTGCAGAGAGCGGGGTGAGGATGTGGTGCTGGGAGAACTGGCATTGTGCCCGGGCAGGGCTTCTCGTGTCCCAGAGCTATTGCATGGGGCGAGTCCCTTATGCCCTGGAAGCAGGAGCAGGACAGGAGGAATGGCTGAAACACCAACCGCTGACAGCCTTATTTTGGTCAATGTGCCGCTGAAGTCAATGGGATATTGCTCCAGGAAAAACTGGATAAGGATCTGGGGATTTGGCAGTGGGAGAGGTTCTGTCTTCTCACTATTTATTCCCTGAGTGGAGCCCTAACCCGCTGTTTGTGACTTCATGATCATTTCCAGAGCCTGCGCTAATGATGTCATACCCGGGGGATTCTGGCTTCAGGTGGGAAATTAACAGCAGGAGCAGATGAACTCTTTAATAAACAAAGTTCCTGTTTTCATGCAAATGTCTTCAGAAATAAAGAATGAGGGGAGTGAGAAATACAGAAATTTATGGTATAGAAGCGACGCTGTTTGGAAACAGACTTTTTATGAGTTTTCCAAGAGGCGCCAGCTGCTCTTTAATGTTTTCATTTAAGAGTTTTATGTATGAAAGCTCTAGCTTGTGTAAACAGCAAGGCTAAGAAAGTTACAGGGACTGTTGTTAATGGTGAACCTAACAGGCTGGGGATTTGACTCAGAAAAGATGGTGAGTGTCGATGTTTATTCAGAGTGGAGGTTTTCAACGTGGCCAGATGACACCTCTGACGTCCCTGTTGTTCTCTGGGCTCTTCCGGCCATGCCCCTTGCTCTCATGACCAACGCAAAACCTCCCTTGTCCCTCCTTCCTCCTGAGACCTGGGAGAAGGTGGCACAAGAGGATGGGAAACCCTCCAGCTGGGTTTCTCAGCCCCTTCTCCCCTGCACTGCAGCTCCTCATCTCTCAGGGAGGCCGGACCTCCTGCTCCCCCAAGGAGTAAGCCCCAGGTTAGGAGGTGGCCCCCTCCCTGCCCCACTGCTCTGTCCCTGGCTGTGGAGGCAGGGCTGGGCAGGGGGCTCCTGTGACGGCATGGCAGAAACGCATGCCAATCCTCCCATTGCCCTCTCCGCCCTGGTACTCCCTGCCCTCACCAACAGCCATCACTGATCTGCGTCTATTAATCTGCTATTTTGGGGAGTGCCTATTGTGTACTCCAATTAATGTAATTGCATTATTTTGCTGGAGAGAGTGCCGGAGCCCGTGCCACAAATAGCTTTGTGTACGTTCTTCTGGTGGGCTCCCTTTGTTTGGCAATTAGCTCTCCAGGGGTGAAATGCGTGGTACCATATTAGAAAAAATAAATAAAGTTCCTTCAGCAAGGCCAGCAGGCATGAAGCAGGCAGCTGTACGCCCAGCGCTTCCCAAGGAGGACCTGAGCAGTGATCCGTGGTGCCTGCTGCTCTCCATCTTGCTCTCATGTTTTTCTGCAGCAGCTTTCTGTTTGCTCATCTACAGGAATACTCTGCATCTAGCCTGCCTGTTTTTGAAAAGGTGACTGCTGATGACAGCTAAGATAACAAGACGGTTGTTTTTTTTTTTTTTTTGTCTTCATGATAACGCCTCCAGTTCTATTAATAAAATTCTGAGTCTGACTCGTCCTTCTGAGAACTCCAGGCCCCTCTTCACCCATTCAAATCTATATTTTTAAGCTGCTGTAGGTGGATTGTCGACAATGGTTGTTATGCAAACTCTGAGTGCTGGCTTCGGGAGCTTCTTGGAAACCTGCAATGAGTAATCTTTATGTTTCTGACAGGTCTATGAGGAGGGAGGAGGTGCAGTTTTGCTGAAGATAGGTTGACAAAAGTGTCAATTCATGACAAACTAACTGCCAAAAATACTCACATCAAACACTGGAAACAATTAGCACATGGTGTGACAGAACATCTCTGAGGCTGGAGAGCACACTGAGGACAGAGACTTTTGCTAGTAAACTGATATTTTAACCTTTTTTATTATTATTTGGGTCAGGAGAAATGATCAGGTCCTTTGTTCTCCAGCATTACTTGTCAGTTTGGTGGGTTTTTTTTAACTCATAGGCAGTGGCTGTACTTGAAAGATGAGATAGGTGTGCTTATTTTTCTAGCTTGTTGCGTGAAGCAAGCTGTGATCATATGAGACCTGATTTATACTGTGAGGTCCTGGAGTTGTGAGACAGCCATCAAAATTTGAGGAACTCTCGTCAGTACTAACTTGGATACTGGAGGCTTCTGAACTCAAAGTTGAAGTCACAGTCCTGTGGTCCAGTGGTCCGTCAGTAAGCTGATATTTTGGGAGAAAATTCTTTGAAGAAAAATTTCCCTGAATAGAGAATCAGCTGTTGTTAGCTCCTTTTGTACACGGTCCACATTGGAAGTCCTACACGCAAGCCTTTAGATGCTGAGCTGAGCTAAACGGGGAGAGAAGGGATTCCTGGGGAAGGGGACTTGCAGCAACATGGGTACCCTCCCCGGGTTGCAATGCATTTGGGTGGATCACCAAGTGGCACCATTTGCCATTTGCCCCAAAGCCATCACACCATACGCTGGCTGGACTTAGGAAGTTTGGCTTCGTGGTAACTGTTTCTTGACTGCAATGAGTGGCTCCTGTGGCTATAGAGCACCCCAGCAGCAGATGGGGTGGAGGAGCCACCACAGCCCCGTGATGGCCCTTGGGGGCCATCACCTCGGTCATGGCTCCTGCCTCTAACACCCAGGGCAAGTCTCCTAGTAGTTTGTAACAGCATCAACCAAAGTGGCACAGGCTCATCTCAGTTGACTTTCCAAGGTGCCAAGCTCTTCTTGATGATAGCTCACACTGCTATCACACCCCCAGCCCTCCCCAAAGCAGACTTGCATTTGGCAGAGGTCTTGAAGTGTCTGTCTGTAGCATAGCTGCACAGATGTGACCCTGGGGTCAGCAGCCTCTGAAGGGCACAGCACCAGGTGCCACATATTACCTTATACTGCTGTTCTCTGTAAAGCACCCTGTGTCATTGTCAGCTGTCACACCCAAGTACCCATAACAAGCCACATCTTTGCATCACGCTGGTAGTCACAAGGAAGCAATACCCAGGAGTCCACCAGCTGGAAAGCCCCATCTCTGTGCACAAGCATTTCTTATTACTACACCGTAGCTCGCAGATCTTCAGAAGGCGGTCCATTCTGTGAATCGGTGTTTTCTAATGCTGAGAGTCTCCATGCTCCTGCCAGTCTGCTACTTCCATCGCTCCCCTCTCAAGTGAGTCAACAGCCATCTGTGCATTTTGAAAATCAAATAATTTCTGCTTTAAGAGTGCTTTTTGGCATTTATAATGAATCCCTCTGCATCACCCTATGTGGTACCTAGTGATGTCCAAGATGAAATCAGGAGGAAAGAGTATGATCTGAAGCCACCCACAGCAGCCTGGTATCACTTTTCCGTCTCAGCTGCACTTCAGCAAGCCAGCTGAAACGAGGCAGTTTTCTCTGTGCTTGATGCCAAACACTACTCTCGCTGAAGCAGAGGGAAGATTTGTTTTTCCCTAAATAGGAATGATTTGGCCTTTGGTGGTGCTCAACTGGAAAGAATCCAGGACTTTTCTGATCTTGTCAGAGTGGCTGAGATGGTCATAAATCAGGAGGGTTGCTCCAGAAATATTTTCCCTGGGTTTGATTCTCCATCCCACCATGCTGGTATAATGAAAAGAAAAATTGGGCCCACCACTGGTTTAATTTTACAGATAACCACTCTCTTTCCAGGCAATCTTTGTGATTAATTTTTCTCACAGCCTGTCTTTTTTTTGGAGGGGTGTGTGTTTCATAGGGCCTGTTCAGTTTTTTTTGCCCTCCTCTCTCCTTCCATATGGGGAAGAATAAAGTGAAGAAACAACATTTTCAGAGAAGAAAGACTTGGAAAGAGTGGCTGTTTTCTGGGAGTCTGCTACAGCTGTTAATTTGTGGAAAACCTCAGTGGAAAGTAAGCAATATGGCAGCATTGCTTTACACGAGAATTCAGCAATGGCCTCATTCCAAACCGTGGCTGATTTAGGTTCTTGGCTTGCACAGCCAAAGCTTCATGTAGTGTCATGCTTTTTTTTATAGATAATGTTGATGCAGCTGTGGAAGGCTCTGATGTTCTTTTTTTTTTTACATGGAATTGTCGTCATTCAATCAAGCTTAAGCATTGTGGAGCTGTGATGTTGTTTGTCTTTGCCTGTTAGATGTTGGCGGGTGAGCCTGAGACGGGCTGAGATGTTGTTTGGGAAAGAAGCAAAGGCTCCCTCCCTTCTTCCTTGCCTCCTTCACAAAAATGCACACAGATCCAAACTCATATCCAAAAAGGCAGGGACTCTCGAGAAAATTTGGAGCTGGGCTTAAACATTGTGGGCTGGGCCCCTTCTGCCTCTCCAGAGCACGCACGCTCTTCTCTTCCTGTAGACTTTGTTCCTCTCCAGCATTTGTCATGCACAGTTGGTGGCATATCAAGATTTTGAGTACTGTACTGAGTGCAGTAACCTCTTTTTCTTGGATGGACATTTTGTTTGTGGAGAATACAGCATGGTGCTTAGTTGTCCAGGCAGAAATGAACATTGAGGAAAATCTCAGCTATGTGACATCTATTAGATCAGAGATTAGTTTTCCAGTAGAAATGTCCAATTATTCAAACCTCTCCAGTAGACGAAAGAGCTTTTGACAATCTGTTTTGCTGAAAAACCCTGCAATTCATTTGGCATGGATTAGATGACCTATTAGAGATTAGAAAAGGGGAAAAGTGTTTCTAATTAATGTCAGCCCAGCTGTTAACTTGAGGAGTATCAATGAGTGGTAGCACAAGGCGACTCCTTCAGATATTTCTGTGATTATGGTTCACGTGTATATTGCAACGTGGATCTGTAGCCTTCTGCATAGTGTTGCACAATTTCCCTGCTCCCAGGTAGCGCATTAGTGAGCACTGGACCGGCTGCTGCTTCACGGCTCTGCCTCCTTTTCCAAGGCAGGCTTTTATGAATGGGTAAGCCCCCTTTTTTTTTTTTTCTTCCCAGCGCTACCTTGTCACACAATGACTGATTCACTCACCTCCTTATCTCTGGGCCATATGACTTTGATTGCATCTTCCTCGCCAACTTGGCTAAGTATCTTGTTTCTTTTTCCTGAGGGCAAATTAGGGCAGAATCCTTGAATCCTTAGAGTTTCCCGCAACATCTGGAAAGAAAAGGAAAACCAGAGATGGGCCAGAAAGAGTCAGGCACAGAAAGATGAAAGAATTTGGAGGCGGGAAGTATTCACTCTTGGAATGAAGCTTCCTCCTGACTGGCCTAAGGCAGAGCAATTTACTCTTTTCTGCAGCATGCAGAGTGGCCCAGCCCCTGTTCTTAGGAGTAAACATTTCAAAGGTGCCCAAGGGGCCCCCTATTTATATTTTTATAAGCTACTTCGTCTCCTTTGAGT
This sequence comes from Numenius arquata, assembly GCF_964106895.1. Taxonomy (NCBI): domain Eukaryota; kingdom Metazoa; phylum Chordata; class Aves; order Charadriiformes; family Scolopacidae; genus Numenius; species Numenius arquata. The sequence goes on along the minus strand of NC_133577.1, from coordinate 23,992,052 downwards.
CCCAGGCTACAGCCCCATTGCCAATATCTATCGGAGCTAGCTTGAAGTGAGGTAGTGTCTTGAGGAGATGCCTGAGCTAGGCTAAAGCTGCTAGAAGTAGTTTACCCACAGCAGTGCATTTGTCAGAGCATTATACCTGCCGGCTGCCGTACCTTATCCTTTGCCAAGTCCTGTTTAAAGCTGTCTCCAGCCCACACTTGGGATTGTCTGTGCAGCAAAGCTTTTTGCTGCAGTCCTGGCTTCTCTGCAGCTGCTGGCTGAGGCTGAAGGACCTAAATGCCAGAGTCAGGGTAGGGCATGGGGTTTGGGAGCTGGTCTCATGTTGGTGCTTTCAAAAACTTTTTGTAGGGCTGAACCCATGTTCCCTATTAGCACTGTTAAATATTTTCCTGTTTTTCTCCATCCCCTTGAACTCACACTGCAGCCCTAACTGACTATCGTGTTTTGATTTTAATGACAGAGCAAAAGTGCCAAAATATTTCAGTAGCTCCCTTAGGAACATCTGCAACTTCTTTAGCTAGAATTTTCACAGCTGGCCATAACTTTATTTTATTTTTGAATGCTAATAGTAGTGAATTTGGGATCCTGAAGGAGAACAATGGCTAATTTCCCTTGTATCGGGATTACAAAAAGCTATGCTAGCACCTTTGAATAAATGCCCAGGAACAGAGCTAAGGAGGAATTTGTCATTTGAAAGACAAAGTTGCTAAGCTCTGGAAAGAGCTTAGACTGGCCTTCAGACTTAGGATAAGCTTCGTGTTTGGAGCCACCAGGATCAAAACGTATAGACAACTCAAATGACAGAGCTGCTGCTGCCGGCGAAGCTCATGCTGTCTGAGTGGTGGGAGTGCCATCTGATCACTGCCTCCAGTGCAGTTTCTGTCATCTTTGATGAAAATGGGAAGAGTAAAATCTCACACCTCTAATGTGATACTGAGGTCTGGGAACAGGAGCTAGGTCTGAGAATTTGAATTTCCACCCAGCAAAAATTCTGCAGACCTTTAATTGCTGCTCTGATTTATTACCTGTTAGCTATGCAATGAAAATAAGCTGAAGGTATTTAATCATTGTATCGACCTATCACTCATAAGCTTTGTGCTGTACCTCTTCATTCCCTATACTGATCTAGCAAAGGATGAAAAAACCAAAAATCATGCTGGAAAGCTTACAATTTGATTTAACCACTAACAAATCTATTAAAACCAAATAAGTTTTAGGCTGAGATCTCTACCCAATTTTTGTCTTTTTCCCCCCACAATGGCATAGTCTTCAACTCCTGCTGGTGTGGAGTCTGTACCTTACCTTACACTCAGAACTGCAGCGTGCAGAACTGCACCACTTCTGAGCGTGGCCCCCACCCACCCGTGACAGCTGTGCCCTGTCCCAGGCAGCAGCTAACAGGCTGTGTCCTGTTTCTCGAGGGCAAAATGTGGGGGGGGAGGCAGGTTTGCAGCCACAATTTGAACAGATATATGTGTGGCACTTGCAGGCTGAGCATCAAAGAAGCATGTCAGTCCCTGTGTTTCATTGGGATGTCCCATCTCATCAGTGTTGTCTTCTGCCGGTGACATGGGCAGGCTGCAAAGCAGTGCTGGGTGTATCTGCTCTTGGAGAAGTCCCTGATGGTCTACATTTTGGGGGAGCTGGAGCTGCCAGGCAAAGGTTGCAGGTACAGGAGGACCGTGTCATGTGCTGCTTCCTGAAGTCAGAAGACAGAGATTCCTGAAGACATTGCTTCCCAAATGCTGTGTCTGTAGGTGGACCCATGCCAGCATGCTCTGATTAGATCTGATTGAGAGATTTGGGAAATGGTGAGGTGGGGTAGGATTCGGGGTTCCTGTTGGGGCTCGTTCCCAACACAGGCAGGTATCTCTGGTGGGCTGTTATGGTGCTCCCCTGGGGGCAGAAAGCCCAATACCCCTCTTGCTTGCAATGGGACCATGAGCTTGCAATTCCCTCAGATGCAGCAGGGTTTCTTTCAATGTACCTGTAAGTGGGAGGGCAATATGGCTTGTCCCTTTTTGCACATTCCTATGGACCTGCCCTGTCAAACTCAGTGGGAGCTTTGCCATTAATTGCAACTCAAGCAGACACATTGCTGAGTGTGATAAAATCCAACAAGACATCTTTAAAACTCCCCAGGTTGCCTCCATTGCTGCAGTTAAGTTTTTGTCCATAACTTCTTTACGAAACCAGATACAACTAAAACATGCAATTCAAGAAGGCTTAGTGCCTTGAGCTAAGTGCTAAGGTATTGCATGAGCTGCCTGCCAGATACCATAGCCCCTGCCTTTACAGACAGGTAATTAGGTCACCACTTGTGAACTTTTGACACACGCAGACTTATGGCCTGATAGCATGGATGCCCTCCAGCAAGTCAGGGCAATTCGCCTATCATCATGAATCTAACGAGCACTGAACTCCAAACAGTCATTTAGAAGAAGATGGCTTCAGCCTTCTGTATTTCAACCCTACCTGAAGGCACAGAACTTGTCTGCGTGGGTGTCTTGCTGGACATGATGCCTGAGGGAGCTGAGGGAGCTGCTGTACTGGTGCAGTACCATGCAGGGGCACTTGCTTGGGTCTTGTGCAGGTGTTTGTGCAGTGCCAGCTTTGGCACATTCACAGGAGTGAATGATGTGCTTTAGCACTTTAACATCACGGCAGCAGATGTACCTCTGTGCCACAGCAAGCCCTCAGGGAAGATGCTGGACTGTGACAGAGGAGCATGGCTAAGGACCAAGTCTGGCGATGCCGTGGTCCCAGGTGTGTGGGAGATGGGAGGTGTGCTAAAAATGTCTCCTGTCCTCTTTCATAAGTGGAAAATGGAGGGGGTGGTCAACTCACATCCCTCTCTCTTTGCTGCATTTCTGTATTCTGCATATTTTTCCCTCATACTCCATCTCAAGACACTATCCCATCGGCTCATGCTGTTATGTCACTCTCCAGTGGGTGAACTCAGTATGACCAGGAAACACTGAAGGGAAATGAGATGCAGATGTGGGAACTGCATTAATATTCCCCTTCGATGCAGTTGCCGTTGGAGAGCTTGGACTGTTTCTTTGACTTTGTTCCTCCACGGAGCACGCTTACATCAAAGTGTCAATGTTATCTGCCTTTGGGTTCAGCCCGCCTGCTCCTATGGAACAGCTTGTTCAATGCACTTGCATCCTCCCTGGTCACCCTCCCTGGGGATGACTCAGTCCGTAATGCAGCACATCTGGAGGGGACCACAGAGAACTCTGGAACCTAAGAGGGGTCTGGATCTGCCATTCAGTTACATCATGTCTGAGTGGTGCTTGTTTCCTTATTTTCAGAAACCCCAGATAAAAGAATATGAAAAGAGAAGAGCAAAAAAAGTTTTTCTCCATAAATCAATAGTGACCTCAAAGATCCCGTGGTGGAAAAACTGCTATGATGTGAAGCAATGCCAGTAAAATAGAAGCAACTATAACTTCACAGAAAAAGCAGTGATATTCTGATTAATTGCTGTGTTTTCTGAGGTTTCAGTAAAAATGGCTGCTGATTATTTCTGAAGCTTATGATGACTGTCTTAGTGCATAACCCCTTCTTAACATCAATTTGGCAAACAGAAAAGGAAATATATCATATGATATTCTGCTTGTAGGGCCAAGTTCTGTCATCTATCTGCTTGCAAAGCCTCTGTTGACTGCCTTGGGATTTCTCTTTGCAGAATGATGGCAGGACATGATCCAGACCCAATATAAATGTAACATATGAACCAGTATATCTTCAGATGGAGAAAACGTGTGTGGAATTTCCCTGTGCTATCATGTGCATACTTTATAGGCAACTGCATCCACAGTTACTGAAAAGAAGCACAGACGTCTGTGGTTAGACATCAATGACTATTGTGGGAGGGAAAAGAGGGAAACTGGAAGACTTAGAATTTGTGCTTGATTGGTTTACTGAGAAATACAAGGCGAGAGAAATGAAAACAGTTTAGGATAGAACTGTAAGGAGGGGAAATTGGCATTGCTGGCAACACTGATGAAATATAATGTCCTTGCCAGAAGAGCATAAATAATGGGTTTCCTGATAGAAAATGTTGATGAGGCCAGTAGGGGGGAGAGTCTGAGGAAAATGTATGTATGTGGAAACTGAGTTTTATTTTGGCAGTGACTGAAAATAACCATGAAGCCTGGAGCTTGTAAACCTGGGAATCCTGAAATTAATAATTTTCAGATTTAACTGTTGGAGAGGGACAGCCCCATGAGGACCATTTGCTTTTCAGGTCTTGCATGTCATTGCCTATTTTAAGTCTTCAGACTCACTGCTGGCCGTATAACATCTTGTGAAGCAGTAGTTAGTTGAGATAGCAGCCTTCATTTAACCAGCAGTCATGGAGGCTGCAGGAAGTGCTGGTGGCAGCGGCATGTTTGGTTACTGGCTCTGCTTTGGGTAGGTTTTACATTGCACACATCTCTGCGCTACCTGATTGATGCCTTCCTTAGGTATTTTACATACCACCACTATCTGTCCTGTGCTATTTTTTCCTAGTCCTCTCTCCACAGGGAGGAATGCATACCATATAGTACTATGTTTCAGCAGAGTTTCTTGCTTAAGTCTACACCATGGGGCACACTGAAGGTCTCTTGTCCAAACCCCTGCTTGGAGCAAGGGTAGCTTCACAGGGAGATCAGATTTTTCAGGGCCTTGCTCAGGCACATTCTGCATATCTCCAAGGATGGAGATTTCACAACTTCCCTGGGCTGTAGGCCTGCTTCATCAAGTAGGATGATCCTTCTTTAGAACTTTAAATGTTTGGTGCTGATCCAAGTTTTAGGCCTCTACAACAGAGGATGCTATTTATCGCCTTTGGGGCAGGTTTGGGCTGCTAGAGTAGAAGCAGATGAAGGAAGATTTTCTTGGCCTGACAGCAAGCCTCAGTATCAGCCCCAAGAAACTTGATCTAAAGAGGTTTCCACAAAGGTGAGCCTTAGGCTACCTGGCAGAGAGAAAGAGGCTCCTGCGGGGAATTGTTCAGAGCACCTCTGTGAAGCTTCTCTTTTGAAATGCCCTCAAGAAGTGCTAGTCTATCTTCACTGATAACGGCAGGCATGTAGGAAGATTAGCTTCCCCTCTGCTTCCTATGTGCGTCCTCTGTGCATGAGTCTTTCTGCCATTAAGCCTGAAATTTGCACCCTTTTTTCTTCTCTGGACAGAAAACTAAGGGGATCTGGAAAGGCAATGGGGAGAAAGGTGTCGCTGAAGGGCAGTGATTTTTATACAGTACTGGATTTGTATACTTGGATTTGTATACAGTAATGATAATGCTGATGATTCACCAGCCCCTCAGCTCCTCATCCTGTGCATAGGTTGTGACTGTCCTTCAAAAGATTTTGGAATTTGTTGAGATAGAGCAGTATTTCCGATCAACTACTGTTTTTCACCACCTGGGAGCTGGAAAGTCTCAGTCTTGGGGGATGTCCCAGCCAAAATCCCAAATCAAATCTCCTACCTTTACACCTGGTGGCTGTCCTCTACAAACACAAATGTTTTCGTGGTTAAGATCTCAAAACAATCCATCAAATGCATCCACATGTGTCAAAGGAAAAGCATGCTGGTGATCAGTGACTTGCTACACTGTCCCCCCGATCCCCACATAGTCAGATCCTGGCAGGTAGCAGAGTAGAAGGGTTCTCAGTGGGAAGGCTCCTAAAACCCCTTCCTCAGCACCAGGAGCTTTAGTCTGAGCAGTCAAGCAGCAATGACAGTAGATAGGGAAAGACAAAAAAGTAGCAACTGTCCAGACAAAGCATGACTCCATCACTTCTTCATCACACCCCAGCATTTTCCTTTCATATTCAAGCATGGTGCTTTACTTGGAGATTGTCATAGGCTGAGGATCTGGGTGGTGCAGCAATCCTGGTGGTGTGCTGCCCAGCTGTGGTTCAGGCCCCTTCATCCTGGGCAAGCTCCTGGTTGCGAGGGTATTGCAGAAGTGTTTGCTACATCCTCTTTCAACTTCATCTGTGCTTAGTTTTTCTGGCAGATGGGGCTGAACCTCCTAACTATTCATTTTGGAGAAAAAAAATAATTTGCATGCAATGGCAAGACACTGCCACAGGATGTTTCATTTTGTGTGTGACTCTCGCTTTGGTCCTTTCCTCCGTGTTGGGATTCGATGTTGTAATGAAAAATCACAAGGTGCTGCCACTTTCTTGGGAAAAGTTGTGGGTCACACAAAGCTATTTGGATACAGGTCACTCCTAAAAAGCCACGCATGCCTACAGGTTGTGGGGTGGCTGGAGAGCCCCTCTCAGACTGCCAATGCAGCAGTCTCCCCCTCCCTATAATGCTTCCCTTCTGCTGCACTTGTGGCCTGGCTTCCCAAGACAGCAAAGCTTGTGGGGTCTTGCTTCACGTGTGTGTGGAAGAAAGTCCCTGACAAGCATCTTTCAACATTTGGCAGATTTCAATCAAATTTGTCAGTAGGGTGGAGATCTCAGCAACTTATGTTCTTACAAGTTTTCTGAAAATAAACAGCCAGGTAAAGAGGAGACACGTCCTCGTTGATATTCCTACTGTGGGAAAGGCTAAAGTAGGAGCTTGTATCTCATTACAGCATCTGGATGGGAGACACAAAGCTCCAGGGTTTTCCCTGGCTACGGAGCTATTTGTTTATTTCCCCATCCCAAGTCAAGGCAAAGCGCTGCGTAGTGAGAGGTGGAGCTGGGGCTGGTTTCCCATCTGCAGTAAAGATGGCAGTGCTGGAGATGCCGTGCTTAGAGCTCAGGCAACAAGCGGCCTCTTTCCAGGTCCCACTGGAGCTCGTCTCTGTCCACTGTGGCAAAGGCCGGTTTGTGAAGTGTGTGCATGTCTCCCTTCTGGCTGCTGGAAAACAAGGACTTTTTTTTTTTTAAAAAAAACGGAGCACAAACCCTTACCCAGAGTCAACTGTCTCTGGCCTCCTGTCTGCAGAATCTCTTTTATGAAGTAAATGTTTATGCTTTCAGACTCCCTCTAGGCCTGTATAATCATTCAGCACATGGCTGCAGGATAAATCTGTTCTTGCAGTTAGCAAAGGAGTAAATGCATTCTCCAAAATCCTCAACGAAACCACGAGAATTGGAGGGACACCAAACCAAAACATTCTTCTCATTTAGGCTGTTAGAGCTGCTGGGAAACTGGATATTTTGCAAAGGAACTGGCTTTTTTCCCTCCTTCGCTGCTTTTCTTTTTTTTTCCTTGAAGTCTGCAGCAATGGAATGAGTGAATTATTTCCTGGGGCAGCTGCTGTGTAACATCCAATATTTTATTCTTTGTGCTCATAAAAATAAGTACATCGAGAAGAAGAAAGTGGCAAGTTGCTCAGCGTTCCAGAGGACTGGGCGGCTCGAGAGATTTCATGTTTGTTTTCTTGGCATGTGCTAGATATGTCCATCTTTTTTCTTTCAGCTTCTGCAGGCACCACCTGCCCCTTGTTCTTCTTCAAAAATAGATGAAGTAAATCTGAGACACAGGGCCTCAAGGGAGTGCCTGGGGAAGGAGCAGAATAGAAAATAGTAGGAAGACAGAGAGGCTTGTATCTCTTTCCAAGGGATGGAGATGATAGATTTAAAAAAGCCTTAAATGTCTGAACAGTTGGTGAAAAGTGTCAGCCATTGTGCCTTACTTGTGACACATACCTCTCCAGGCAGACTTCCATCCATAAATTAAAGGAGCGGGCATTACATAAATTCGTGGCCTCAGTCCCTCTTACAGCTCCGTTCCTCTCCAAGCCATGCAAGGCGTCATGGTCCCGCAGCAATGGCCAAAGCTGAGGGCAACCAACTGGCTGTGCAGAATCTCTTTGCTCATCTTACCGGATCCCTGATGCAAACTGTTGGGGTGGAAAATGCAGTTTCTTCCCCCTGGGAACGGAGGTCAAGCAGGCACTAGGTCTTTGCTGTGGGAGCTGAAACATCCAGGCTCACCCTGAAGGGGAAATCTTGCTCTCACTTGTGCCAGAGAGGCAGGCTGGAGGGAAGGGGAAGCTGTAATAAGCGGGTTGGGGAGATCAGTTAAGCTGCATAGAAAAGGAAACCAAGGGCTGTGTGAATTGTGCCTCCCCGGCTCCGCAGCACATCAAAGACAGCATGGCATAAATTAGGGCTTCCTCTTGGCCAAGGCACACTTCACCACAGGTTTCTTATCATAAATGGTATCTCAACGTGCCTATACTAAAAAATATCAGAGGAAAAAGCAAAGTAGCGCTTTGGGTTAGAGGGTCCCTTTTAAGGGGCTTACACCTAAGAGGCACCCGCCTGGAGGAGCCTGCCTGGGAGCCAGCGCCAGTGGGGTCCTGTGCCATGGTGCTGTTGGCAAGGGCCATGGGCAGGAGACCAGGATGTAGCACCCACCCAGGTAGCATCCTTCACCTCCTCCTCTCCCTCTTTGCAGGCAGCCACAGCATCAGCGGAGGCAAAGCTATGCACTTTGTGAAAGTCCATGTGGCTGCGCTGATTCACACGCTCCGAGGATGTGGCCTGTCCTCACTGCCTTTCTAGCTGGTCTCCAGACCAATGTTGTCTTAGGGACTTTGGACACTCATGCTCAGGAAGCAGCTATGTGCTGCAGCTGATTGCACTTCAGAGGAGCACTTGCAGTCTGGAGTCTCCACTCCTCGAAATATTGGAGTGGTCTCCACTATTTCATACATTTAATGCAATAAAATCATTCTGTCCTGCTTTATCTTAGAGGTAGGTGTGGCAGAACACATGCTTGGGACCTTCTTTTTGTGGTTGAGGAGGGAACAAAATATCCATGTATCTCTTTCATCTGTCTTGTGTTGGTTTAACGGCCCCTGATGCACCTTGATATCAGTGAGACCTTCTTGAGTATAAAGAAAGATGAGTGTGAGGCCCATCAGGGTGTGGGGCAGCAGCAGGGCCTGCATTACACCATGATTCCCGCAGTGTATGATTTGTGACCCTCTCACTTAATCTCTCTGCTCCTCATCTTCCCATCTGTGAAATGAGACGTCTCTTTCTCTTTGGAGAAGGCTTTGACACATGTGGAGAAGCAGTTCTTTCTTCGTTGGTAAGTATTTCTGTTTCTGGATGACTTCTGGGTTTCATGGTGTCAAATGGTATTTAGTATTGTCCTAGTTATCTGTGGAGGTTGCAAAGAGTGAGAAGCATATTATTTGAGGCAAAAGCAATCCTCTCTATGGCCCTCTAAGTTCATGTCTCAGAGCACATTAAGAAAACGTACAGAGAGAAACTCTCTGGCCAGTGTAGTTGCTTCCTTATAACAATATATGCGAAGTGTTTTGAAGACAGAAAATACAGAAATGATAAAAGTGATTAAATCAATAAATTAGCATCATATTAATAAATAATCACTTCATCTGCAGAGTGAAGGTTTAGAGAAACATTAAATAGGAAAGAAATTTGCTTGGGAGGAAACCGGTGCTGGAATTAACTGTAACCAGATGAAAAGTACCATTATCTTTTTGAACAATGCGCATGTATCTCAAGCAATAGTCCAAAGAGCTGCCACTCACTGTAACGCTAGCACAATTGTTGGGGACTCTGCTTTGGCAAGCTTAGGCTTTTTTAATTATAAAAGCGCAAATTCTTATATTATGGGAGGGGTATGCAATGAGACATACACATTTTTTAAATTAAGAAAGTCCTTTCTGCTCCTCATGTGTGAGGAACTCGAAAAGACAAGCATGGAAACTTTCTGTTTCTGTGCAAAGTCCTGACAAGCCACGTAGAGGAATCCAAAATGTCCTAGTGTCTCATCATGGGTCTGCCACTGCTTTACTGCATGACCTTGGACAAGTCACTTGCTGTCACTGTCCTTTTATCTCCTCTGCAAAAGGGATAAACTATCCTGGAGCAGATGTTACATAGTATGTTAAAAGAGGATCCAGAATTGACTTCAACAAGGAAAATACCATATTATTGCAAGCAGGTGACCTCCTCCGGGACAGAAGCATTACAGTGATGGTCCTTGTAGTGAAGAGGAGGTAAAATAACAAAAAGAGGGAGACTAAAGCCTTACCAAGAACACTGTTGGTGAATTGGAATGGGCAGCTGTCAACGAGGGCTGGTTTGGTGATAAAATCCACTGGGTCAGCATCCTGATGGGCTTCCTAACCGCAGTTTGAGTCTCCCTGTGCTATTCAGTCATCCTCCCATGGACACTGCTCCTGCTCCTGGAGCACAGCACTGCTCCAGATGCACTGGGTGGTAAGAGTCTCATCCTAAATCAATCTTGAAAACAGGGATAATATGCCAGAGACCTTTAGTGCATTCACTAAAAGTAATAGTTTTCAAATGCTTCCATAAAGTGGCACAGCTGGAATTTGAAAGGGCATTTTATGGCTTTGTGTTTTGCTTTGTAAGTAAAGAACAGAAAGGAATACATGCTATGTATGGCTGTGTTTATAGGTGTGGAGAGATCTGGATGTGCAGATTGAAAACCTGTGTGGAAGTGTGTGAAGCAAATCAAGTATGTCCTTGGGAATTAAAATAAAAATAACCCATGACCTTTCCCTAATGAGCTGTGTGAAAGGTTGGTGGTGATGGCCAATAGTCTGCACTTGTCATAACAGCATCTCATACGCTGTTTCACAGCGGGATTCACAGCAAGAGCTCACTAGTCCTGATTTCTCCATCCATTTCCAGCATAGCATCCATTCTGTGCTGAGTTCTTTAACCACAGCCATCCTTGCAGCTACAAATTGCTTTCCGTGATATCCCAGTGCTCACAGTATCCCCAGACCCGTTTTCTTTCAGTGTGTAGTACATCCCATCTGGTTTCCTTTCCCGCCCCTGCATTTCACATGGTTAACTTGAGACTTACAGTCCCAGGGCCATGTCCAGAGATGCATGTGCCATCACGAGCCTTCCGTGCATGCAACAGCTCACTCTCCTGCTGCCAGAGGGACTGGGGGCTGGAGCCTTAGGAAATGTTGTGTGGTTGTCCACTAACTCAAAACAGTAAGCAAACACTGCAAAAGCCTCTCCTTGTGTGTCTAATATAGGTTAGAGATGAGTATTTGACCCACTTTTACAGGTCAGGCAAAGCACCTCCAGTATTTCAGGCCAGTGTAAGTGAAGGAAATCCATGCAGTCCTTATGAGGCCAATATGCTGGCACAGCATCATTGATAACAGACTTTTTACCTAGTCTGCCAATGCGTACTTGATTTTCATTCCTGGTAGTCATTTTTTCTCTCTCCTCTCCACAGCAGTAGTATTTCATAACTATGAGAACGGTAGTAACTATGAAGCCTCTGGCTTTAAAGGAAATGCTTTCCTCAGTGGGGAAATGCCCTCTGGTTCCACGAAGATCATGCATAACACACTGAAAAGCAAAACAAACACTCATCAGAGCTTCCTGCAGAAATTTGGGAACTTGGGTTCTCTATTTTGTGTGTGTGTGTTTCTTTTTAAAGACTGATGAGATTTAGTACAGAGGAAAATGGCCAGGGCGAGGAGTTTTTGCTGTTTGCTCTGTGTGCCTGCGGGAGAGTGTGACAAGAGGAAGGGAGAACCGCTAGGCACAAGCGCTGAGCATGAAACCCATCCGTGTCCTTGGAGGTGGATGGTGTGCTGGAGGGAGGTGGATGATGTGGTGGAGAGAGGTGGATGGTGTGCTGGGAGGGGGGTAGACAGTGTGCTGGAGGGAGTTGGATGGTGTGCTGGAGGGAGGTGGATGGTGTGCTGGGAGGGAGGTGATTGGTGTGCTGGAGGGAGTTGGATGGTGTGCTGGAGGGAGGTGGATGGTGTGCTGGAGGTGGGTGGAGAGCAGGATGGCCGCACAGGTGTCGCCAGCGGCAGCAGCAGCAATCAGCTGGTGCGAGCTGAGCAAAGCAGTGTGTTGGAGGAAAGGCATCTCTTTTGCTACATAAGGGGCTGTGGTCCATCCTTGTACCTCTTTGTTGTGCTTCTGAACACTTATTAAGTGTATTTGGTGGCCCATAAAAATCCTCAGTTCAGAGGACAGCTTCACCTCCTGTCAGGCTCTGTCAGGTGAGCACTGTGCTGCCCCATGCAAGCTGTACATTCACCCTTCGGCTGTGAAGCTTCCCCAGCTCACCCTGACACCCAGATCCAGTGTCTGGTCCCTGCTGGGGCTGGTAAGGAAGCAGCCTGTGCTCAGAGAGCCCCACTGGGGCTGGCTTCTACTGGCCTCCTCGGATGCTTGAGGCCACCTGTCTCTCTGCTGGTATACTGCTGTCTCTCTTGCAGTATGCTGTGGCAAACGCAAGAAGATATCTAATAAAGCAGAACTTATTGGAGAATCAAAGTGAATCCATACAGAAAATGTAGCTTGCCCTAAGTTGTCTGAATCCCATCCTTTGATATGGAAGCCTCTCCGGTGCCCCTGGAAGAGTCGCAGGCCTTGGGTTTTTGGCCTGGTGTCCATAGTTCAGTCCCTGGTGCCACTGAGACCCACCTCCTTCGCGGCTGTGCATCCCCCCATCTGACCTCTTGGAGCTCCCTCCATGAACTACCCGTGCTTAGCACACGTGACCCAGTTGCTCCTGCTCACCCAAGTCATAGGATTTCAGTGTTTGAGCAGAGGCTGCGTCTAGACAGTCAATTACTCTTTGCTCTCCTGTCTCTTAAGAAACTTCAGTGCGAATGTCTTCTTTGACCTTGCATGTATAATTATTTGTCTTCCCTATAAATAATGGATTTCTTTGTTGCTGGATGGTGCTGATTCATTAATATTTTGTTACCTCCTTGAGTTTCAAACACCCTTACCATCTTTCCAAAACCTTACTCCTTTGCATGCTTCCTAGCTCTTCTCTCAGCTGGTATTTCCAAGTTTTCCATAATCCTGTTCACTTTAACTGTAGCTCCTCCACTGACAATATCTGACAACATTATCCCAGCTTAGCCTTTCTTCATGAAAAATGGAATGATTTGCAGAGTTTCCCCCTGTTCACATCTTCAGACTGACAATTTCCTCTTCAAGTCCATCATCTTCATATTAAACCCAGGATTCTCAGTTTTGCCAGTTAAGGGAGAAGGAAAAACATTGCAGAGAGTTGCAAAGTGGAACCAAACCTTGAGAATGTGCACTTTGCATAACACAGAGTATTTTCCCCAGGCATTTAGTAGCAAAGCCCCATGGAGAGCAAACCCAGAATGAATCCGATGAGCATGTGGAGGATAAATTCCTAGAAGGGTTGCAATAACACCGACTCTGCTTCCCAGGTGATAGCTGACGGTCACGGTTCTTCAATTTTCCCCTTTGAAAACCTACCCGAGTCAGGTTAGCACTGTGGGTCTCGGGTAACCTCTCACAGCACATGTGTGCTTATGGGCGCAGGAGCAGCATTGCATGAAGCCTGGCGCAACAGATCTCCAGCTTTGGTTAAGGTCCCCTCAGGCACTCCTCTAATTGAGACTCTTAGTATGGATAATTAGCAAGGGTGCTAATTGTCCGATTTTAAGATCTCATCTTTCTCACACTGCAAATTGGCTGGTAGAGAGAAGAAAAGGCACAGGAACTGTCAGTACCTCTCCGCAGACAGCTCGCTGCACTTAAGGAAATAGTCTTTGAGAACAGCAGTAAATTTACTGTAATCTGCCCAAAGGCACTATAGCAAAGTCAGCACATTGTGAAAATGATAGCAACCAGTATCCTTTTCTCAGGCAGGACAGGAATTCATAGTGTGCTTGTCGAGAGGAACTATGAACCTGGCAGTGGCTGTACCTCTCAGGTGGGATCAAAAGGGCATGGAAATGGCTGCCCAGACACAGGGAGAGCAAGCGAGACACCATTCTCTCAGATCCCTGCTTTAGGAGCTTAGAAAGAGCCCCAAATCTTTAATGTTACAAAGCACCTCACAAGTGTGGGGAGGGAGGTCCTAGCCCCACATTTTCTTTGAGCTCCCTGCTCGACCCCTCTCCCTGCATCTGGAAGAGCGAGGTGACCCCTGGGGGGTGGCAATAAAGGCACCCGGGTGCTGAGGCTGCCTTGCCAGGGTGAAGGACTCAAGTGTGGTACATGCCAAGGGCCACAGTCTGTGTGCCCAGCAGATATGGTTCGGGATGGCCCAGGCTACCCATCCTCTCTGTCCCTGGTGCCCTCGCGCTCAGTGAAGGGCAATCCATCCCTGCCTGTCCTGGGGACACAGGGGCAGCACTGAGAAAATAAGCCAGAATTGGGTTAAAGGTGATTGAGGCAGAGATCTCACTAGCCCTGCACGCTGTGTAGCTGTTTACCACAGTGTGTGCAATGCATCCCAATGCCTGTAGCGGTTCATACCTGCTCACACCCTCCTCACACTGCAGAAACCAAGAAATTGGCTCTTTGTGGCTGTTTGCGGCGGTGCTAGGGTGTTTCTTGCATTGATGGAGTACTGCAAAACCACACCGCACTCTGCTGCTCCCTGAGAGTTAAAAGAAGCTGAATTTTTTTCTTGGCTTCACTGCGATCAGGAGACCAATACAGAGTGTCCGGGGTCCCTACCCTGTGGTGCCAATGAGTCTAGGCAGATCTTGAGCTGCTCCTCCTGGCAGGTTTTCCAGCAGCAGGCAGCCCTCCCAGCTTCACCCCACATGCAGCCTTGTCTTGCACAGAGCCTGCCTCTGCTGTTGGCAGCTGCCTGTCCCAACAGCTCATGCCTTGACTGGGGACCAGGGCACGCTGGATGACCTCCTCAAGTCCACTGAGTCCTTAACCATAATTGCTAGGTCAAAAATGATTTTCAAACATATAAATTGACTTAAAATCTGCTATACTTTTATCATCTTCTTTGACCACCCATTGCATACATCCTAAAATCCAGCCTCCTGCAATCCCTGCCCACCTTTTTCATATCCGTAGTAAGATTTCTGCAGCCTCTCTCTCCTTTTGCATCCCTGGTGTTGCCGTGCAGTGAGAGAAAGACAAGGCAGAGGTGCAACAGGGATGCAGTGCCTGTATTGCCCTGTCAGGGAGCTGGGAGGCACCTGAGGCCATGCGCTGGCATGGGTCTGCTCTGGTAGGGGTTACGCAGGCTGGACCTCCTCATGCCTCAGGTAGATCTGCTACTGCAGCAATGAGAGCTGGTGTTGATTGCCAGCGGCAAATGCTAATCAGATGTATCCCCATCAGGACATGGGATTTCCTCCCTCCTGGGCCTTGCTGCTTACTTGGGCTCTCCAAGGCTGTTGCTGTCTCCCACAATGTGTGCAGCCCCATCCCATAAACTATGCAGCTTGGAACTCCCAAAACTAACAACTGTTGAAGTGATGAATACTTGGAACTGGTTACTGCTCACTGGGTCCACATCCTGCTCAGGCTTCTGGTGGCCAGCTGGTGGCTGGTTCCCATCATCTCCAGGGATGGTGGGAACAGATCATTTTTATTCCTGCTTCTCCTTATGCTGAGAGGTAGGTGGGCTGATGCAGGGTGAGCAGTGCAACACTCTCCTTTCGACATGAGCTGTGTGAGAATGGGACTGTACATGTAGTCTGCTGCCAGACAAATAGCCTGGTGTCTTGGGAAATAGCCTTCCTTCGATGTCCGCAGCTGGCTGGCTGGTCTGAAATGCTGATGTTTGCATTGTTTACAGGAGGCCCCAGCTGCAGATTTCAATTTCCCCAGATTTAGGGTATTTTGGATCTGTGGCTTTGGTTTGGCCTCTTGTTCAGAGGTGGAGACCAGTTGTTTTAAGTGGAGAGCTGAGTTCACATGATAAATCCGCTTCCCGCAGTATTGTGCAGTAGCTGGATTAATCCAGTATGTTTATGTACAAAACGCCCAGATTTCAAAAGCAGTTTGTTCCATGAACTATGGAATTTAAAAATCCCCATTTCTTACAAATTTGCATCTTTTAACTTCTGCAACCCCACTGAAACAATCCCTGTTCCTCCACCATGTCCCCTATGGCTTCCTCCATCACTTTGTATCTTCAGCTCCTTTACAAGTCCCCACCTTCCTCTAACTTTCAGTTGTATTTCACCTTATTACAGCTCTAACCTTAGCTCTTTTCCATGTTTTCACCTCCTTGATTGCAACATCCTCTGGCAGCTTCAGTGACCTGTTCCCTTGGGAAATCTGGCTGAAAAGTAAAATCAAGGCTATGCTGTATTTTTACAATTTCTGCGAATGTGGCAGAGTGGATTTTTCTGGAAACTAAGCACACTTCAGAAGTCTTTGCAAGGCTAAGCACCGCCCAAATCTGGTGCCACACCACTGCAGCGGGGCCAGAGCATCTTCTGCCATGTCCAGACCTCAGGCTGCAGTGTCGGGCTACCACCCAGCTCACCTAAAACCATGCTGCCATCACCAGAGGGTGTTCCTGCCTTTTCCCTGGTTCACCTGCCCCGGAGTGCTGTGTGAGTAGTCCTGAGGCCATGCCATGTGTTGGAGCAGCTCACTGCTCCCTTTTGGGGCCAGTGCAGGGGTGATGTTCAGGCAGCACAAACCTGCTCCCCAGAGCAGGGGGGCCACAACACTGTAAATAAGCTACTACATCCTATTAGCTCCATGCAGTGCCAGGAGATATCAGCCCTTCTCTGTTAATACTCTCTGTTCCAGAGCATATTTCATCAGTGCCACTGGATGCCTCTTTCCTCTTTCAACAGAAGACACCCAAGTTAACCCGAACTCCCTCACCTTCCATTAAGCAATGTTATCATATTAAAAGAAAACAAATAAGTGGGAAAAAAAGCCCAGTTCTGGCAGTTTGTATCAAGATAAGAAGACAGATTTCCAGGCAGTTGTGTGCACAGGGGCTGCAGAGTGATGTGGTGTGCAAGCCAGTGCTGTCAAAGTGGGAGGCAACAGTGTCAAAACTATTGATGATGGGAGCTGTGCTCACACAAGGGAGCAAATCCTTCCTGGTGCAAGTCCAGGTGCCTCAGAAATGTTCTCAGCCTGTATCTCTTTCCCTCGACTTTGGACCAACTTGTTTTTTCCTTTCTTCTTCTACAAACCGCGGGAGGCTCATCCAAAAACCTGTCATCTGTTTTAACAAAAGGGTGAAATAAACATCCCGGCATCATCCTCGGCAACCTGCCACAGAGAAACTGCTGCAAGATATGACAAGACTAATACTGCCTTTAAATGTGATACAAAGAGGAAACAAGTGACGCCCGCTTGGAAGAAGCGGTGTCGGGGCCTCACAGAGCTGATCTGCCGGTGGCAGGATGGGGTGCCAGCGTGGCAGGGGAGGGCTGGGGGGTCACCTCCCCTGCACAGCCCTGGCAGCTCTCCCTGGGAAGCAGCATGTGCTCCTTGTGACCCAAAGGGTTTGTTGGTCACACCGAGGGCCCTGTCTTGGCTGTCCCTAGCAAACCAGGATGAATTTCTGCTGGCCTGGGCGGATAGCACCAGCGTGGCTCTCCCAGGTGGTGTGGAGGCAGCATCAGGGCACCTGCACCTTGCTTTGTTAAATTGACTATAAAAAGGCTGATTTAAAGGCAAGCTGATTAAAAAAAAAGTGATGCCAGTGGATCTGGATTGAGGCATGAGGAAAAGGCTAAAGAAAACTGGTAAGAGAAAGAGGGCCTGGGGGGAAATAAATGCACTAGAAGGGATGAGAAGAAAGCATGGTGTGCAAAGCTGTCGCTCTGGAGGCCTTTCAGCCTCACAAGGGCTCTGCAGATGCCCCGTCCCCGGCTGCTTGGCCTGCAGGGGTTTGGTGCAGAGGTATATCCAGGCATTGGCAGTGGGTGACTGTGGCTCCCAGGCACATGGTTTAGAGGGTGCTCTGATGGTTGAGGTCTCCACCACATTACTCTGCTTGGGTCTGCTCTGTGCTCTGCTGCTGCACTTGCAACAAGTGACTCCTTTTAGGGCAATAGCACAGCATGTGAAATGCACTAAAATGTTGTTGTTTAAAGGTGATCTATGGTTTTTCCTTCAAGTTCTTTGCTTTTAGAGCTTCTCACTCTCAGGGATCCACCATAAAACACTAAAATGTAGCATGCTCTTCTTGGAGAGGCTTGAGTTATTTTGACTCTGTGTCTCTAATCTCAAAAGCACATCAGAGAAATGTACAAAGGATGTAGTATTTTTTGCCCAGAGATATGATCTAAGCATAGGTAAAGCATAACTAAAAAGATGACATAACAGGAGGCTAGAGGGAAAGGCACTGAGGTGTTATATTGATGGGTACTGCAGCCTTTGCTAACTTTATGAAGGTTAGTGATGATGATTCTGTATGTAAGTGTCTATGCATGTATGCACATGTGCACATATGTGTATATATAACCATTCCTTTAGGTCTAGTTGCTAAAAATTCATCCCATAAATAATTTGAAGTGAAAAAGTTTTATGTGATGCTTGATGGTCAAAGGGGATGAAGAAGAAAGGAGGATGGAAGAGTAAGAGTTTTCCATGGCCACTTTGTTTCCCCTTTGAGCCCTCCAAATACTCCTCAACTGTGTATATTAAAATGGCAGCTCAGGCATACTCTTACACATATTCCATGAACTTGAGTCCCTGTCTCTACCAGTTCATTACAGGACATTAGCTGCACTGATGGTAAAAATGCTGCCTGGGATGTGTAAATCCTTGGCTTTCATGGTACCTGTCATTAGGTTCATTAGCTCACAGCAAACCTTGGGTAGCTCTTATAAGCATGACTCGTTACAAAAATATTCTTGTTGTCTGGAGAATGGGGGAAATCCTTGGCTATGTTTCTGCCAGGAGTTCTGATAATTAATTATTTAACCTTTAAGAGCACTTAGATGTTTGGATACCTCTTGATAGAATCACGCATCCCCTTAGCTGTCAAACCACAATAGCACCTTTTCAGCCCTACTGGCGATAAAGTGAAAGATAGTAAAACATCCCTGCTGCCTGAACACACTGAGTGACTGGCTGTACCTTTATCAAAGCAAACCACAACAGGTTTCACTACTTGAATGAAATAAAGCCTGAAAGGAGATATGAAAAAGAGACAGTGAGGAGATTAATGGTAGGCTTGATGGAAGACTTCCCAGCCGGCTGCTCCTGCCCAGAAAGTCCCTTAGATAAGAGAATTAGTGGGTTTTATGCACACGTTGGCAGCATTGCTTCACCTGATGCCATCCATGTTCTGCCATGCTTTCTGTTCATAGTTATGTAGCCTGGCTCACCCTTTCTTTTGTGGCTGCATGGGTGGGCTTGTCTTCAGTGTACTGCAGAGGTAGAGTAAGGTGGGGGAAGCAGACAATACTAATATCTCACTGCCTGTCTGAATGGGTGTACAGCTGTGGGAAGGCTTGTAGCCTGTGTGAAAATCTGCGGTGCTCAGAAATCCAGCTCAGTGGCACAGAGGGACATTCCCATGGGCACTGCTGCCGAGTGTGCTCGGGCAGCCCATGTCAGGCAGGAGGTCAGACTGGGTGCTGAAGCAGCCAACCTGAGCCGCTTGCTCAATAATCTCTAGTCCCTGTTGGCAAACGGTGACAACGCAATGCTCCTTACTTCTGGCTGGAAGTGATGGTGGTACAGAGTCACCACAGCAGACCTGCTTTGTGCTGCCATGTGATACTTGGAGGCAGGCATGCAGGCTGTTTTCTCTTTTAGGACAGGCAAGAAATTGCAGATCAGTATTTTGACGCAAAATTGGATGTCAGAACAAGTCAGACTTTGAACTTCAGCAGACCTGAGTTTGACTTAGTATCTTAAATTCAGGGATGGATCTGTTCTGGACCTCGCAATAGTTTCTGTTCCTTGTTTACTCTTTGGATGAATTGGATAAACTGAGATCATCCTGATTTTACCACTATAAAGAGGCACAAAATCTGAAGCTTTTCATCCAGACCAGGCAGAACAGACTGATGTCTTCAGATATATTGAAACCCAGCTTTAATCTGTTTCTGGTTTTGCAGAATTACAGGCTAACTGAGCTTGCATAAACCCAATACCCAAACTCTTCATCTCATATTGGTTTCCATTACCTACCTTAAAAGTGGGCTATTTTTAAAGTCGTATTAAAGCACAGCTTCAGTTACATCCTGTTAATAACTAATCACTTAATTATGACTTTGTGTGAGATCCCACCCCACCAAAGATTGGCATTTAAAGGATTATGCCTGCAGGGGTGAGGACAGTTCAGTTTCAGAGCTATATCTTCTTGGTGTGACTGTTCCTGACTGATGGTGAACAAAATTGTATTGTGAAATACATGTCCTTATTGGAATTGCTGTTAACTTCATAATTGCTCTGTAATTACTAAAGAGAGAGTATCTTACAATTCTGACAGCCAGGTGCATGTATTGCTTAATCTGTCTCCATTATTGACTTGGCTCAGTTCCTGCGGGAGCATTCCTATTCTCTTTCAGTTGTGCAATACCAAAACCGACTAAACGGTGCGTCTGCTGTTTTGTTCCTGCTTTGGAGCTAACAACAGGAGCAAACAGAGGTGAACTTTGGAGAAACTGAAGAGACTGGTTGGTCCCAAGCTGGGAGCAGGGCATGTCACTCCTGCCATGAGCTCCATCCCTTGACAGGCAGCATCACCAGGAGCTGAGCAGGCTAACAGGAGAGAGGTTAAGGGTCTTCTGGACATCTTCAGGCTGAAATTTGGGTTAAAAAAAGTTTCATCTCAAACTGTGATTAAGAGTGGGACAGCAATGAGACAAACAGTGAGTTGTCAGCAGCTTCAGAAGTGATTCCTGCCCTGCGGGAAGTGCCTTTCATCTGTTTTGCTGTATACTGGGTCAGAGCTTATGCTAAAATATCACAGATTGTCAGCTTTGTCTGTAGCTTTGGGAATATTTCAGTGGCCTGCGCTGCACGCACTGGCATTCTAATAGAGCTTTATGAAAGGGCTTTTTTGGTGTAATCCATCAACAGATAAGCCCAGGGAGAAAGAGGAGAATCCAGTGCCTCTCCCAAGAGAGGCAGCGATGAAGATGCATGCATTAAGCATCCTCCTATTCCTTTGGTACACCCAGCATCGCAGGGCCTTTAAGGATCTCATCAAGCACACTGCAAGCTGAATGGGTGTCCTGCCTGACAAAAGCTTTCCTTAATACTGTTTTCACTTGTAGAGAATAAGGGTCTTGTCTTGTTCTTTCCCGTACCTTTTTTTCCAGAGGAATAAAGGTTTCTGGAATAAGTGACCAAGGAACAACAATCTCATTGGGGTATTGTCAATTTTTATTGACTTCCCAGTGGAGCAGGAGTCAGCGAAACAGGTTACTACAGATGTAACTTGCTTGTTATGCAGGTGACAGCCATGCAAAGCTCTGACCAGACAATATTTTCTCCCAGGACTGTTGTTATGCATCCAAGGCCACCAGTAGTGTTTGGTTCCCATGCAGCAGGACCTGGAGGGTGCTTTTATTAGCATCCAGCTGAGAGCGGCTGCTGCTTGGGGCCATGTGTGCCCAGCATCTTTGTTCCTTGCAGCCCAGGCTGCCCGTGGCCTATTTTCTGGGCTTGTTACTGAAAAGTCTTGCACCTCCGGCTGACAAACTGGCTTCACACTCTCCTCTGCCAGGGAGATGAAGTCCCCCTTGGGCTGTGGAGACAAAAATCGCCTCTTTTTGAAGATGTTTCAGTGTCATCTTTCTCTTCAGTCACTGTTTCAAGGTCAGATGGTGCCAGCATGCTCCCTTGTCTGCTGTGGACTGAAAGCATATGAAGCATCTGGCTTCCCCTGCCTTTTTCTCAATTGTCTGCTTACCCACATAAAGGAGGGGAGACTCCTTCCGTCCCTCCAAGAGCAAAGAGTGTACTTTGTATTACAAGAGGTGGACTTTTCAGTTGCCACATCTTGCCTTTTCCCATTTCCTCCCTTGTTAGTACCTATCTTCCTCTGAGAAACTTTTTAGACATGAGAGACACAGCAAAATACCGTTGTGTTTCAGGACGTGCTGCAAAACACCAGAAGGGGGAATTTTTAATGTCGGAAAACAGTTATGTCTTCAAGGCCTCACAGTCGGTACAGTTCTAGGAATCGCTTTGAACTGGAGAACGATATGAGATTTATTTTTTTTTTTTGAGTGACTCATGCTTTTTATAGATTAGCAGCTTCACAGCCTTGGAGGCTGATAAGTCAGTCCACAGAGCAGGTGCAGCAAGTGCCCTGTGGAGGCCTTCCTGTGCACGCAGGCACTTTGCTTCAGCATTGCTGCAGGGAGACATGGCTGTGGGAATGCCCTTGACTTCTAATTCTGCCCTTGACATCAAATTCTGTGATTCCATGACTTCTCAATGCCACTGTTGTGCTTGCTGTAGGGGAGCTCCCAGGGCTTTAAGCTGGACATCTGTCTATATGGGCACGGGGGAGACTGGAGAGGACAGTCTTAGTGGGAGTGGGGAAGAGAAAGCTGATGTGGGGAGGCTGGAGGACGTAGGAGAGACCTGCGCAGAAGCAGCTGCGTGCTGTGGTGTGGGAAAACGCATTCCACGTGCCCACAGGCACACTGTGATGGGACCTGAGCGTGCCTGGGGAGGCACTGAGCTCTGCCCTTCAGCACGCCAGTGTCTGAAGGGAAGCTCGAAAGGGGTTTACATGCAGCCTGCTCTGTGCACAGTGTGTTGTTATTGCTGCTGTACCTTCCTTCCCTTCCAGCAAATTTATGACTTCTTGGAAGACTTTTGCCAGTAAATGGAAGTGGAAGGGGGTGGGAAGTTGAGAGAAGATGTAAATGCAGCATGACCATGCTTTATTAGATAGTTACTAGATAGTTATTGTTTCAGCTTGGGGTTAATGCCTGAATCTAAGTGTGACTTTGCAGTAATTTTACAACACACTAGCTTTTGGAGCTGCAACACTCTTTCTTCTTTTCCTCTGGCTGTGGCATGCTCCTAAATATCCTCCTTTCAAATACCATGTCCAGGTGCTTTCTGAACACATGCAAAGCAAATGTGAGGCCTGGTTCTTCTCCAGGAAAGCGGCTTGGACCTTTGGTTCTGTCATCAGCCAGATGAGTCGTCTCCTTTATGCCTGCTCCTATTCCCAGTCTCCTCCGGAGCACATTTTCTCCCAGATGCTTGGTTCCCACTGGAAATGAAGTTCACATAGGAGCATTTTTTAATAGGTTCCTGACAAACTTTGTTCCCACAGCTGGGCTAAATGATGGCAGGAGGCCTCCCTCTTGCTAGGTACTGTGCCCCACACCATGTGTCTCACATCGCCTGGTGGTGACGCACCTCCTGGTTATCAGGATGCACCTTGGCCTCGGAAAATATGAAAGGTCTCATCCTGCAGACCTTTGCAGGCAACTCTTTCTTTACAACTTTCTTTATAATGTTTGGAGGCAGGGGTTTGTGTGGCAGTGGGAAGATGGCACCCACTTGCTGCTGCTTCTCGATTACCTTGAGGCAAGTTAGCCAGGTTGTTGATTAACTGTGCACTAAAGCCCAGCAATTACAGAGCCATTATAGATATACCCTTATGTACATCCTTATGTTTATGACTTCATTCTTTCCTAACCCCCTTTCTCAAAGGCAAATATAATGAACATGTGGTGTTCTTGCTGCCTGGGCTGACGCAGGCTTTGTGTGACCTGCCTTTCTCCTGAACGGGACATGCCCTCCTGCCCGCTATCTGCCCATCCATCCTGGGTCTCGGGAGGATGCCTGGGACTGAGAGACCTCAGAGAGATGCCTGTCGGTGCTGCTGGGCACAGGCTGGGATAGCAGAGGATCTTACCCATGCTGCTGTGAGCACTGCACACTTAGGTACTCCCTGGGAGCTGCCTGCACTGCTGGAGCTGTGCAAACACCAGCCAGTGGTTGCCGGGGCTCAGCTCTGCTGGGGCTCCCCAAAACCAAAGCAGGGCTTGGTGTTGGGAAGGAGGGTGTAAGAGCAGATGCTGTCTCACAACTGCTGAGCACTGGTGGCAGAGGAAGAGTGGAGTAAACACTCTCCGGGCAGAGGTGGAGGCTGGAGCCTGTTGCTTAATGGCGACGGATGCTCCCTGCGCAAAGGTCCAGCAGAGCATGGTGCCGGGATCAGCAAGCATGCCGTGGAGGTGTTCAATTTCCCCTTTGTCTGGGAGCTGGCAGCCTGTGCATATGTGACACACGTCAGGCCAGTAAGAGGAAGAGCCACCTCTTCCCCCTGCTCTCTCGCTGGCGTGCCTGCCGTGGCAAGGGCAGGCTTGCTGTCAGGAGCCGGGGACTGGGGTGCGATGGTGCATGGGGTCGTGCCGCTTGGCTGTCGGGGGAACCAGTGCACATCGGCTTGCAGAGCTGCTCCCAGTGTCTTCTCATCAGCTGGCTGATTTCTCTCTTAATGAACATGCTATATTGGCACGGTGGTCAAATGAATGCAGAAAGCATTGGGAAATGCGTGTTGACTTAAAGACAGCTGGAGATTTAGCATGGTTCACAGAAACACCCATCGCTGAGAAAGTATTCATAAAATCAACCAACCACTTGCGCTAGCTTAACACTTCCACTTCTGGCTGGGACAAGGAAGTGCCAGCTCCTTGGGAAAACAAGTGAGCAGGCTCACTCAGGTGTATCTGAACCGTAGGAGGAATTTGGCTACCAAATGGTTCTGATTCAGCCTGATGAACCCATTCCCCCAGCATTCATGCTGGCTGCAAGTGGCCGAGGACAAAACCCCCGGTGACAGCAGGCAAGGGACTTTTGGCACGCTTGGGGGGAATGAGAAGGAGAAAAGGGGAAAGATAAATCCAGACCTGGATTTTGCAATCCTTTTCAAAACCCAGAGCCAAACATCAATGAGCTGGGAGAATACCGTGGGTACAAAGTTCACCTCTCAGGCCTGTCTCCCATGCTTTTCTTTTTACCCAAAGGTTTGCCACTGAGCTTGCAAGCAGAAAATAAACTCGATGAGGTTGACCCCAGCAAGTCTCTGTGCACATGGCAATGGCCCCCTCTGTGTGTCAGCAGGACTGCAGCACTTGGGAAAAGCAGTTTTGGCACAGGCCGAGGCTGGAAGGCACTGGCCCTGGGCAGGAGAACAGCACTGGCTGTGCTTACTGCCAAGCTCAAACCACTGCTGCCACTGGAGAGGTGGCCAGGCCAAGGCAAGGGGGGCTTCAGAGAGGCACAGATCCTTGAAAAATCCTCCTTCCTTCTCCCTGGAGCTGTGCACTGCAGCAGGCACAGGTCAGCAGATGTTTCACTGATGGTAGCCTTCTTCCATGGTCTAAAATTCCCAAGCTCAGCCCTTCTTTCTCCCTTCTCCACTTCGGAACTAAAAAATATAATCCATCCACTCCCTGATGTCTAGAGATTTTTGGGAGGTGCAGAGTTAACAAGGTGGATTTTGAAACAGTGTAGTTTGAGCCTGAAAAAAGCAGAAAATACAGGACTGAACACTGAGTGCAGCCTTCCTGTGGCACATCCCTCACCTGCATCAGGGCACCCTGCTGTCAGAAGGAAACACTCCCGCCCAAAGCATACACTGACACCCTCTCCCTTTGCAAGCAGAATTAATCATACTTATGTGCCATATTCCATTTTAATTTTTATTGCATGGTCCAAGATTAATGGTTAATGTAGTACGTCTCCCCGTCTCCACTCCCATTACAATGGAGTGCTTTGAATAACTATTAACTTCGCGGTTAACTGAAAGAAAATTGTTAATCATCTACAAGCTTATGTTGCATAAAAATCATTCTCTGTAACCTTCTCCGGACTGTGGGAGAGCCCTTTCCTCAACGCTGACCTTCAACGACACCTGCTACCTGCAGCCTGCAAAACACCGAAGATCATACTACACGGGTTTATCTGCTAGCCAAGGTCATAAACTACGTGAACCGGTGGAGCACAATTTATGTTTCTTGGTGTTGGTGTTGATCCAACATCCAGCTCTCCTGCTAGCAAAGATACGGTTCTCCAGGTCCTCAGAAAGCACCTAATGAGTAGTTTTGTTTGTGGGTTGGCTTTTTTTTTTTTATTTCAAGTCAGCAAGTTAAGGCTAATCTGTGGAGCACTGGGTATTGCTGGGACACACGCTGTGGCAGTACAGCCTGTCCTTCCCCTTGCACAAGACGTGCGCAGCTCGGCGTCTGTGTGTGTGTGTATGTGCTGCGGTTCAGTGGCAGGGTTAGGGCTGCCTGTCCCAGGGAGCAGCTCTCCTCTGGGCGTCCCAGGTGTGGGGTGGAGGGGGGCACCTCGGGAATTAGGCATACCCCTATAGTGCAGAAAAACCTGCTGGCACCGCCAGCGTGGGGTGGCATCTTCTGCTGCTTTCTGCCTCCCCGTGGAACTGCTGCAAGCGGCTGAGGAGTTTGGCTGCAGAGGTGCAGGCTCCCTGTCAGGCGGTTCCATGCAGGAGGCTTGCATCCAGCCATCCATTCAGGAAATAAATCACCCACTGTTTGTGAAGTAGGAGGGAAGCACTTGGGACGGTGAAAGATTAGCCTGTAAGCCTCGCAAAACTCCCCTTCTGGCTGTAAAGATGGACTGCGGATGTTGTGTTTTTTAGCTCTTTAAATGATTATTTCTGTGCCAGACTTATTAGGCAAGGTATTGTTGGGATCTTGGCAGGGAGATAAATGAGGCTGCAGGCTTTGCAGTCGTTCCTCTCCGCATCTGGTCACTGTCAGGCCTTCAGCTAATAGGCCGAGGACTGTGTGCTACAGTAAACAGCCTCTGCAGCTGCTAGGGGCTAAATGTAACTGTATATTGCTCCAAATACAAACATTTCCACATTAGGCATTGCGTGTCCTCCCCCAGCACGGAGCTGCAGCCATTGACCTCGGGAGCCTGCACTGCATCAGCTCACCCCAGCTTCTCCTTGGCCAGCAAATCCTGTCCCTTTTTAAGGCTGTGGCTCTCGAAAGTGAGAGCAACAACCCGAGCTTGGGTCAGGCGTAACAGTGGCCAAACATTGTGCAACCTCTTGCATGTGGTCCCAGTGCGGAATGGCCAGGAGCCACTGGGTGGCGGAGGCGGGAGTCTGACAAGGAGGGACTTGCTGGGGATAGGGGGTGGTAAGCAAGGTGGGGAGAAACGGGTGGTCCTGGGCAGCAGGGAGCTGTGGCAGGAAGGGTTTTGGAGGAAGGCAGAGATAGCTCCAGGATCTCCTAGGACTTTCTAGACGTCTCTGGCAGGGCCCTCCCAAGCACTGCAGAGAGGTGAGCAGGGGCTCGGTGCCCCTCTTGGCTCTTGCTTGGGCTTCGGGCAAGTTTCTTTGCATGCAAACCTGAAGCCCCCTGTGTGCAGGTGTCCCAGTACAGTGCTCGGCTTCCTCCCCTCTTCCTCCTCCCCTGCCATTTGCTTCCGTCTGCTGTCCGGGGCTGGGAGCCTGACTGATTGCAACGAGGTGTTTGCTAAACTTGTACCCTGAGAAAGACAGCCATGTCTCATCACCTGGAACCCTTGGCCACCTCTATAATAAAAATAAAATCAACTTCCATCCAGCATCTGCAGGAGTGCTCACTCGTGCCCGAGGGGAGTCCATGAGTGGAAGGGGTTTGGCATAGCTCTTTTCTGGTCTTGCCTGTTCCCCAGTTGCCACTAAGGTCCATCCTCCTGTGCTGGCTCAGGTTAATTGGGTGGATGACAAGGTTCAGGGGGGCTTTCACCCCGACACAGCAGCTGGCTGTCTGAAAGCAAACTCCCCAAGAGGCTTTTCCAAGACCCAGCATCCAATGTGGCAGGTCTGTCCCAGACACCAGCCCCCAGTTTGGAAATTCAGCTGACCGGGCCCTGCTTAAATACGTTCTGATTAATTAAGTGTTAGTCCGTTTACATCAGCCCTCCAGCCTGCTTGTCCGCTGTGCAGCAAACTACTGCTCAGTGCTGCAGGAAAGAAAGACGCCTTTTGCTGTTTGGCTGATTCCCGGCTGGATCAGCTGGCCAGGTGCATGGCCAATTTCCATTGCTGCTTTGAAGCTGAGAAGTATTTTGAAAAGAATAGAGCCTTTAGCCCCGTAAGTAAAAGCCATTTATCTTAGAATGAAAAAGTGCTGGCATGGAAAAATTCCAATGCTATGAAAGTCTCTTTTCCTGAATGTCTTGGATACTTGCTGGATTAGGTTCACTGGTAAGGAGCTCGAAGTTATGAATGTCTCTTTTACAGAAAAGAGCTGCAGAAGGAAAAGGCAAGCACTGGCATGCTTGTAAGTGGGACAGAGCGAGATTCCCCATGGACTAGACATTTCTGAGATTGCTTTTAGAGGTACGGTCAGTAATGCTGCAGCAAGCTAAGGTGGTAGTAAATACCCTATCGTAACCATAGCCGTTACTGTTTCCCAAGGGTATAGTATCAGCAGAATACCTTATATAAACAAAAGCAAAGCTCTATTGGCTTTGCTCTGCATGGCTGTTTAATAACGCTTTGTGCTCCATACAGAGAGCATCAGAGTGTTTTATAGATGCTAATGAAATTAGCCTCACGATGTTCTGGTGAGGATGTGTTATTAGCCCTTTCGCTGGGCTGATCATGTGTGTGGTGCATGACTCCCAGCTGTGTGGGGTGCATGTGCCTGTGCTTTCCAGCAGGAGACACGCCAGTGGGATGGGACCTTCTGCAGCCCCTGGTCTGCTCCACCACTGCCTCCCTGGATGGTTTCTGCTGCCTGGCACCAAGGGTGGGTGCGGGAGGAGGTGGCAGAGGCAGTGAGCATGCTGCTGTGTCACCCTCCTGCAAGGCACAGGCTTTACCCTGGGTCAGAGCAATTTTCCACCACCCAAGGTCTGATGAGCAGAGACAGAAAACTACGATTCTCCTCTTGGTTGCTTAGGGTGTCTCTGCTGAATTTCAGGACCTTATGTCAGCTTGTAGTGGTTGAGCTCCAGGACTTTTCCTACAGCCAGTGACTCCAAACAGCAGTATGGATAGTGGGGATGCTGGAGCAGAGCATCTCTCGCTTGCATGGCTATGACCTCTTTGGGTGAAAGATGGGATGTTCGCTGCGGTTGTGCAATGATCCTGCAGTTCCTATGCACAGTAGCCCCAGTTTTGTCACAAACATCAGCATTGGCCCCAGGGTTGTTATTGGAGCTACCACTCATGCTTTGCTTTAAATAGATCCTAAGCAAACCTCTCTGTTTGTTTTTCTTGACATGGTACTGACTGGTGCTTTCCAAGAAACAAGGGAAAAAAAGCTGGATTCACAGTGGTGACTTTGACTCCATCTGGCAAAAGCAAACTGATCTCCTAAGTGAGAAAGGCACAGCTATGAAGAGGAAAAGTAAACGGGTCACTGTGAGAAGCAGCCTGTTCCTTCTGACCCAGTGGCTGCAAAAATCTCACTGGTGCTTGGTTAGAAAATCCCTCCATTTTAGGATTTGCTCTGTCACAAGAATGCCAAAGGGCTTTCCAGATACATGAGATCTGCATATGGAGTTTCATAGTGGATTTCATAAAGTTTGCTGCACTTTACCCCACTCTGCTAGGTAAATATTTTGCTTCCAAATCATTTACCTTTCTGGGTAGCATGGCCTGTGAAGCTGGTAGGCTTGTGCCCGTTGCAAGGGTGAATTCCTGATAGAGTGGACTGGGGAGCAGACGTCCTGGGGAACAGGAGATGTGCCAGGTGCCCCCCATCCTGCCCCCCCAAGAGTGTGCTGCATTCCCCCTGTGGATTCTGCAGGGTTGTGGTGGCATGGGAGCTTGGAGGAAGGGCCGAGACCTTTCTCAAAGTTGGGCACTGGTGAAGGCACTTGTTTTGGGGCTCTCTGGTGGGAGGTCTGGACTTGGGGCAGCTCAGATGGGTACCCCCAGAGGTCTGCATCTCCTAGAGCTAAAGGGGAGCTACCATGCACCCTGGGGGAAGAAAATCCCCTCAGAACCTTTCCTATATTTTCTTTGCTGTGTTACTGTCTTCTGGCTGGAGGTTCAGCCAGCAGGAGCCTACGCAGTACTAACACATAGGACATTGAAAATGCTACCAGTGATTCAGAGTGGAAGAAAACCGCCACACTCAGGCTTGAGCCCCTGCTATGAAACAAAGGAGTGAAAATAGCACTTTTTAGCATTGTCTCCATAATCTGACTTGCTGCATCCTCCTAAAGATTTGTTGGCTGGAGTCTGCCTGCAGCGCTGCCTGTGCTCTGTGGCTCCACAGGGCTCTCTGCCTGGCTGCCCTTGGCTGGCGTTGGGCTGATGGGGTACAGCTGCCAGAGAAAGAGGCAAATCCCAGTGCTGAGGGCTTCAGCCCTGGTGAGTAACCAGCGGTTGGCCAGCAGTGAGCTCAGGCTGCAGCTTTTGGGTAGACCTTTCTGAGCCTCTCTCTCCAATTGCTCACAGGTGCCTGGGGATGCAGTCTGGTTTGTCTGGGAATGGATGTTGAACCTGGGCTTTTCTACCAGTGGGAAGCTGACTTAGGAAGGCTTTGTGTGAACTGCTGTGATCTGCTCAGGTTTAGATCTGAGGCAGGGGGGTCCTGGCAGGTTTTACTGCTGCTGGTTGCAGCCAAGCTGGGAGAGGCAACAGCACATAAAGATGCAGTGAGGGCTCAAGACGATGCTTCCTTCTTCCTCAGCCAGAGGTCTGAACCCTTCGTGAAGTGGCCACTCTGACTTGTCCACATCTAAAATCATCAACTTTGCTTAAGGAAGAGGTGGAAGTCAAGTCTTGGGGAGAACTCTGTGCTTCGGAGGTAATTATTTTCATCATGGGCAGAGCCAAACCCCATATTGCAACACAGGATGAAACATGGATGTACTTGCAGGCTTCATCAGGTCTGGATCTAAATTTTGTGACTGGCTCTTTCTTAATGACTGGCTGGACCACACACTCTTGAAATCCAAACCGTCCATCTCCTGAAGCTCCACCTCTGGAGAAAAGTTGCCAACAGCATTACCTATACACAGTACATCAGGTGGGCTTCTCATTGTGGGGGTGGTGGTGGTGAAAAACGCAGTTTAGTTTTATTTTAGGGCTATGTTCACACATCTTATTGGGCATACAAGAAATTCCAGGGAGAGCTCAGGCCAGGTTTTGTTGGCTGTGCCAGCCAGCGAGCTGTGGAGGGAGCTTGAGGCCCCTGGGCAGGCTCTGCCCCGCCTGCTGCTAATTAGAGCAAAACTTAAGTTTAAGGGATGCTTCTACAAATTCTGTTATGACGACACGTAATAGTGCCAACAGTAGGCAGTCTTGGTGTGTAGGTAGAAAACCCATCTTCATCCGAGCTGACCCCTGGCCTTTTGTAACACTGCTTAGAATTTGGGCTTTTTATCATCTGAATGATAAGGTTCTGGTACTTCCTGCTTGGGTTTTTTTCTCCTGCCTGTAGTGCCCGGAATATATGTTAACAGTCTATTGATGGAAATGATAATTAGGGGATTTGTCATGAGAAATGAGCATGAACTTTTCAAGCTGTCAGTCAAAGAAAGGATTTTTACAGTCAACTCTTGATTATCCGTGGGTGCATTATCTGAGCTGCAGATTAGATGTGCCATGTTTAAAAAACCCGGAACTCTTTCAGAGCATTATAAAGTATAATGCACACCTTTTTTTTTTTTTTCCTTTTTATTTATAATCCCATACTGCATCTTAAACTTTCCTTTTCAAAGGTAAAGGTATTAAAGCACTACATTCCTGAGGCCTTATTTACATGTATTTTGTATTATTTGTTTTGCTTTTCTTTTTTTGCCCTTATTACCCCGGATACTGAAAGCTGAGCATATCTGATTATAGGAACTGTGGAGGAGGGCATGTGACACGGTAACCTTTCCCCAGCTGTTTTCTTTTCTTCTGGTACTGCATAAGAGTTTCTGCAGTGTGATGCTGCACAGCCAGATGGGCGGGAGAGGAAGAGGGAGTGCTCTGCTGTGGAAAAAAAAAATAATAATATCTGTACCTGAAGGAGCATGAGTGAGTGACAAACAGCTGAAAGAGAAGCGATGTCTTGGAAACCATTTGTCAGGCTGGAGAAGCAGCGGCTCGTTAAAAACATGCCTGTTCAGTTAAAAGGATGAATTGACAGACGAAGGCTCAGTGCAAATTCAGCTGCCATCACTTCAAAAGCCCTCACAGCTGAATCAGCAAATTTCTGTTTCCATACATAATGGATGCAGCCAGCGTGCCATTAACGATGCCCACAACAAGACTTGCGTTAGACTCCTTAAATTAGCCGTTTATGATAGTCACACTCTATAGCTGTAGCTTGTTTTTTCCTGGGCCTCCTTCCCTTCTGATGCCTTTTGTTTTTGCAGCCCTGGGAACAGCTGCTGAAGCAGGGATTTTTGGGAAGGGAGCGGTACAGCCTCAGCACTACTTGTGCCGAGATTTTTGGCTGTGCCTTTCACACTCTCTTTGGCCTGTCCGTTGCCTGCAAGTCCCACTGAACGTGCCAGTGCTGCCTGTCCCCACTGTTAGCCAAGGTCCAGGGTCTGGCAGTGCCGCTGGACTGACCCGCACGGCCTCGGCGTGCAGGAGCACAGATCCACAGCGCTGTGCACTTTCTCCCCATGCTTGTCCCTGCTTCCTCCTTGCCATCTCCTTGCTGCCTCTGCTGTCAGAAACACCTTTCCTCTACCACCACCTCTTCCCAAGCATTCTTGCATCTCCCCAGCCCAGAGCTGCTGCCCTGTTCTCCTCCTGGTGTGCTGTGGCTTGGGGCATGTGCTCCTCCTGCCTGGCTTAACTCCATCCCTACCAGTGCTGGGTACAGCTAGTGCTAGAGAGGGACCCAAATCAACACCACCCAGACCTTAGCAACATTTGGGTCCAGATCCCTGGTTTGATTAAAAAGCTCTCTAAGAAGTGACACCTGGTATTTTTTGGTGTTGCTTGAAGAGTTTGAAATTAGCTCAGGATTTTCACAAAAACAAGTCGTGCTGACTGAAGTATTATTGAATGGTTGTCAACATTAATCCAAAACCTACTGCCCTATAATAGTTTTACACTTTTTTTTTTTTTGAGCTGAAGGAATGGAGAAGGAATAAGAAACAGTAAAAAAAAAAAAAAGACTTTTTCTGTGAAAATAGAAAAAAATAATAAAGCTGGCACTTTTTTATTCCAACTAGAACATTTTCTGAAAGCAACTTTTGGCTGAAATTTTTCTTAAAAAGTGTTGGCTGAGAAATGTCAACCAGCTCTAATATCTTATGAAAGATGTTGCACTTAATAAAACTGCAGGCAGGCAGAAACAATATACCCATTCATCTCTGCTTAGCCCCGCGCTCCCTTTCCCTGCTGCCCTGCTTGCTCCCGCGGGCGTGAGCCCTATCTGGTGACATGAGCCCTTCCACTGGCTTCGGTGGGATTTCTGGGCTAAGAAGTCATGTTGTGAACCCACGGCCACAGGGCAGCAGCCTGCAGCAGCTCAGGGAAGCAAACATCCCTGCAGCGGGGGACGCACAGCGTCTCTGCCATGGGCAGTGGGAGCTGCGACACCTCCTATGGACATGCTACGTGGAGGCCAGTAAAACACAGGGAGCAAGCAGCGGTGCTGGCTAATCCCCGTTTCCTCAAACAGGCTTTTTTCCTCCCTCTCTTGACCCAGGGGATATGTAAAAGCTGGCTGTGCTGCGGGCGAAACACGGCCCCGGGGAGATGGAGGAGGAAGGAGGGAGCAGCTGGGGTATGGCACCTTTTGCAGGGGCGACAGCAGGGCAGAGCTGCCTCCGGGGGCTTCCCCTGCTGCCCCACTCCAGAGGTGGGACCGTGGGGACTGCAAAGAGCTTACTGCAGGCACAAGCAACGTTTCTGTTTGCTGTGCTATTTCAGGAAGTTTTCATAAGGTAAATAGGGGCCCCCTCTTGATTCATTGAGGTCATCAGTAAACCGTAGGATGGTATTTACATTGCTAAGGTATTCGCACAAGCTCTCTCCCAGACAGCAAGTTCACCGGGGAGGAGGTGACCTTCAGCGTTTCTTGTTTTGCCCTATATCTGGCACGCGGGGGACCTGCCTGTTTGCCTGGAGTGCCTGGGTACTGTAATCAAAATAAATCATCCTTATCGTCGCTGGTGGTGATACTGCAATGGAAACAGAAACAGGCGCCTACTTTGCACTTTGTGAAAATGACATCATTGTGAGGAACGGGATGGGAGGTCAGAGGATGAACTCCAGGCGGCTGCTGCCTCCGCCTTTCCTGAGCCTGGTTCTCCTGCCCAGTTTGGCTGGGGCACAGATGAACCACTGCGTGTGACTGGGGAGCTGGTCTGCTGTCCAAACTAAAGCAAATAACAACAAGGAAGTATTTCTAATGAGAGAAAAGGAGAGAGCGTGGTGATGTTCTGGTTCAGCCTATCACATTTTTTTGTAGCAAAATTGACAAAGGAACTCCCCCAAATCCCCTGTCTCTTCCCTCCCTGGGCGAACTATGAAACAACTTTTCATTTTGGTTGCCTGGTCTGCTTTGAGGAAAAGAAGCGTTCAGTGAGTAGTGGAGCTATTTAAGACTGCTTTTTTTCCTATGGATTTATATGGTTCCCATGGTGTGGAGGGCTGGCTTTGACTGAATTCTTGTAATACTGAAGAAAATGAGCACTAAGAGAATCTACTCACACTAGCACTGCTATGGATACCATAATCATAGGAAAAAGCTTCACAGTTTGCATGTTTTAAAACACAGCAACTCCATTTAAGAGAAGGTCAGGGGCTGAAGACTGAATTCTCTGATGCCCAGTAAGGTGTAATAATTCTTTTCCTTCAAAGAAGGATTTGTAGAGACCCCGTCCAGCTGCATATTTTCATGAAGCTTGTAGCAGCAACTTCCTATCTCAGAGGCTGAAATGTTTCAAAGAGGATTTTCCGGTTGGTGTCAAGGAAAACAGATGTGGGAAAGGTGGGGAGATGTGCAGGGAAGAAAGGGTTTGTGCTTGAAGCAAAACCAGGTGAAGCAGGTCCTGCCTCTGACTGTGAGAAAGACACGCAGGCTGCCCATGCCTCTGCTGCCTGGCCATAAGGCAGGGATGAGCATGAGTGACATTTGCACTCAGGCTGTTGAGCACTTTTGTCTCCTTGGGTAGGAGATGTCTCTCCTTTGCTGCAGGCCCTTCAAACCCCAAGCTAAGGTGCTGGCTCCTCCACTGTCTCTCTTGGTCCTGTCCCTTTCCTCCCTGGGAGAGGGTAGTCACGGGCATCCCAGCTGCAGGGTAAGCCAGGGAAGGCTCCCCCCTTGGTGAGCCACCCCGTGCTCCCTGGTGATGCTCTGCACTCTGGCAGGACTAGGCAAAGGGCTTTGAGATGAGTTGTTTAACGCTTCCACACTCCTTTTCTTCCTGCCTCAAAGAGACAAACCTTAACTTTGAAGTCTTTGAAATGACATCAAAGGAGGAGATTTCCAGAGGAGCTTAAGGGAGTTGGGTGCACTCATCCCATTGACGGTCAACAGGAGATGGGTACTTAATCCCTGGAGGTGCTGGGGAGGAAGCGAGAAGCAGTTGGCAGCTCAGTGGCTTTGTAAAAGGCAGATCCTGCCTTTTTTCTGAAGATAAAACATGATGGATTTGAAGATGATGTCCAAAACTCAGGTTTGCTGTGAAAACTGCCAACTAGTTTTTAAAGGAAAAGCACTTAAAAACACATGATTTTGCCCCGTCCAGAAGATGGTAATTGATCTGATGATAACTCAGGTGCTGCCACTTGCTCTCCCCTCTGCGGCACTGTGGGTGTAGCTTAACCTTGCTGGAAACCTGAAAGCCTCTCACCATGGAGTCTGTTACCCATGGAGGCAGTACCACTTCTCTGCCTCTTTTTGTGTCATCTTTTGGTACAGCCCGTGTTACTTTTTGACAGGGATCGGATCACCACCCCTTTGCTTCTGCTGGTGGATATTAAACCCGGGTGGTTTCACTCTACCACCCTCGAGGGGAGAAGTGGGGGCAGCCTGCACCATCAGGATCTTCTCACTGCCACCAGTGCCAATGCTGGCCAGCTGCTCGGGACCCTGAGGTGCAGACAGGACTTGCCAGGAGTTGTAAATGCTCTTTCGGCTGAGCCTGCTCAGAGCGACGTGCCATCAGGCGAGTGAGCCTGTGAGGCGTGGGGCTACCGCTGGTCCCCATCCTTGGGGCTGCCCTGGGCTGAGCTGTGGGGAAAGGCGGCGGGAGGGGGCTGCGGCCGAGGGCGGCCATCAATGGGCTCCTGCAAAAAGGCAAAGGAAACTTGGCTGCAGCCTTGCTGTTGTGCTATTTTTGTTCAAGGTAATAACAGGAACTCCACTGTAAATAAAAATAGACAAGTGAAGAATTTCCCAAGTCTGTCTTTGCTCATTTTTTTCCTGGTGAGGAATTATCCCACTCCAGAAGAGTAAATCCTTCTTGTCTGCTCCTTGGAAACTGGGACAATAACACTGGAAGGGAAAGAAGAGATTACGGAGCTGTCACGAGGGTGACAGCAACATATCGTACACTGTGTGCCAAAAATGCATCCTCTAAAGCAAATAATAGCCATGATCTGCGGGGCTCATCCTGACAACGTGAGGGCAGGCAGAGCCAGTCTCTGCCGCTCTTCATGCCAGCTGCCCTGCTAAAGCTGCACTGGGCCAGGGCCCTTATCTCTCGTCTGCCTGGCGGGGACCCGCAGCTGGCTCTTGGGGTGGAGCGGTGGAGCCACCGCTTTGCTCCTCTCCTGCCTGTCACCCGCACTTCAGCAGCACAGAACATTCCTGCCTCAGCCGATAACCAAACAAGGGGTGGGGGGTGTGAGCTTCTTTCCCTGATGAAGGGCAACGAAGCTGGTGAGGGGTCTGAAGACCAAGTCTTATGAGGAGTAGCTGAGGGTTGTGTAGCCTGGAGAAAAAGGCTGAGGGGAGACCTTATTGCTCTCTACAACTACCTGAAAGGATGTTGCAGAGAGGTGGGGATCGGTCTCTTCTCTCAAGTAACACGAAATAGGACAAGAGGAAACGGCCAAGTTGTGCCAGGGGAGGTTTAGATTGGATATGAGGAAAAATTTTTTCACCAAAAGGGTTATCAAACATTGGAACAGGCTGCCTGGGGAAGTGGTGGAATCGCCATCCCTCGAGGTATTTAAAAGATGGGTAGACATGGTGTTTAGGGACATGGTTTAGTGATGGTGTTGGCAGTTAGGTTGATGGTTGGACTCGATCATCTTAAAGGTCCCTTCCAACCTAGACAATTCTATGATTCTAAGATATCTAGTGTCTTTTCACAAAAGACATCCTTTTGCTGCAAAGTCTGAATTTCTGGGGTACTTTTTTCTTCCCATATGAGCCAGGGAGTTGAGACTCTCCCACCTTTGCCCACTGAATGTGTCTTTTGGTTAATAACTACTGCTGTAATCAGAAAAGTGCATTAACCACACTGTTCCCCCAGAACCATGAGACTCTGCCAAGCACTGGATTAACTGACCCTAACATCTTGTCACAGTCTGCCTGCCCCTCCGATGGTGCTAAAGGCTGCTTGCTTGCTTGCTCCATTTCAAGTGTTCTTATTGTTTGAGGAAATCCCAAGTCACCGGAAAGACATTTTACCAGGACCCCCAGCAGATGCTTTGAGGACCCTGCAATGTGCTGCAGACCGTAGTGAGGATGGGATGTGGCAGGGTCAGATGGAGCGCTACCGGGGGTTTGCAGGGAGAGTGAGTGACTCACCAGGGGTGGGAGTCTTGTTAAAGCTGTCACACAGAGGTAGCATCAAAAGTTCACCCAGTTTCAGATGTTGATTTTTCCATGCTTGGCTATTCATGGCTACAATAACAAGGCAGCTAATTGTCTGTGCAGAAAGTGAAGGACAAAGGATGTATACTCTCAGAAGTAAATACAGAAATCTTGTGGTTTGTTTTTTTTTGCAGTTTGTAAGCAGTAAGTTAGTATTTCCAAACTCCTTATTTTTGAGAAGTTTAATTATGCTTTAACTGAAACCAAAATGTGAAGACATAGAAGGCAATATATCTTCTCTGAAAGTGCATTACCCATTTTTTAATAAAAACCAGTCATTGATATTGGAGGATAGGTGTTTTGAGGAAAGAAGGGAGGGTAGGTTGTTGTTTCTGCCCCCAAATCCCTGCCACCCTATGATCAAACTTCTGATCAAAGTTTACAAAGTTTGAAACTGCAGAGTAAAGAGAAATGCAAAGCAGCTTGTGAATGAAGAGGTGTGAAACTGAGGGTGTGAAACAGCAGATCTGATCTGTTGGGTCAGCTTTCTCTATCTACTGAGATGTAACCCACAAAAGATCCGGAAACTCTGCCATACAACATTTGGACTTGAGAAGATTTAAAAAGGCCTGTACGCGTGTAGTCACTGGTACCATGGGAGATGGATACCCAGGGAAAGAGGGATGTGCGTGTGTATGAAACCTTGCTAGCAGAGATAACTAGCTCTGAGAAGTTGAATAAGGCCTGAGAAGTCCAAGTTCTGTCCTTACTTATGAATGCAGCTTTTGTCGATGGCTGTGGATATTTGAAGGATAAAGTGCACGATGGTCTCACTCCCTTTCCGCCTCCTGCTGTCTGTATAACTGACAGAGCAGCTCTGGTGTTGAAGTTGTCTAAGCAGACGTGAAGCTCCTCCATGCCTCTACCCCAGTTGCCTTACTGAGGAGCAGAAGACAATTGAGACTGACAGGAAGTGCTGTAGAAGAATAAGTGGGTGGTGGTTCTAATTTAGGGATACTCTCTAATTTTACCCATTTTCTCTCTAATTTAGGGATTTAGTGCACATTGGTTGGCTAAAACTTAATACAGACAATGCAGAAAGGTGCTGTGTTCATCCACTGCCTTGCTGAAGCCTGAATTTTCACAACAGCCTGCTGCTACCACTGCTTAGGAGCAGGATCTTTCCTGAGTACATTACTTTTATGCTTGTCAAGCATTTCCAGAAGAAAATCTTTGTATTTAAAGATTTTTTCTGAAGTTTATGATCAAAAATATTCTCAGCTCAAAGCTTAGCCCTCTGATGTACTAACCTTTTTTTCATCATGGCATCAGTCTAGCCAAGCACTTACATCCATTCTTAAGTTTAAGTGCATGCCTAATAGAGTTAAAAACAGCTTCAGGAGCGTCCCTTGCTGCCCTACTGAACAGGCACAGGCGATGTGTAAATGTAGTTGTCTTGCTGAATCAGAGCTAAGTGATAATATGCTCCCACTAGCTGAGACGGAGCAGTGAACTGCATGTGTTAACAAGGTGAGATTTCAGAGTGGAGGTGATGTTAGAGGACAGGGAAACCAGCTTTTAATAGCATTCACTGCACCTTGACATAGCTGCAAGATAAGAGCCTGAGCTGAAAGGGTAGGATTTTGAGACATAACTTGGAAGCGGTCTGGGCCTTTTGCACCTTTATTGGCTCTCTGTGCAGGCGTACAGTGGGGAAGGTTTCTTCTGTTCTCATGTCTGCAGTCACACGTCTTAAGTTTCTCATGGTAGGACAAATAGGCCACCAAGAACAGAAAGTAGGACATTTGGCCTCTCTCCTCTATGGGAGTTGCAGTGCAGATTGGCTTCTGAGAACTAGGACAGTACCTCCAAAAGTAGAACAGCTGGTCACCCCTTTCCTGTGTGTGTTGCCTTACAAATGTATCCTCTCAAGCTCAAGATTTAAGAGACATTTTTGGCCTACTTAGGGAAATATTTTCTGAAAATAGGGACAGATACACTGGAACAGACCAAAACCTCTGCTTTCCTTCTGGAGCACCAAGTGGAGCTAGCAATCAGAGGAGCCACGTGCTGGGCAAATAAACCCAACAGGTGCTCAGCATCACTTCTTGAATACGGAGCGATACCACAATGACAAATCTGCCCTCCTTGGCCAGGAGGTGTTCACTTTTCAGCAGCAGAACATGGACAGAAGATATTGCACTGCAGTGAGATGATATTTCATTGTAATAGGGAAC
Organism: Numenius arquata; assembly: GCF_964106895.1. Lineage (NCBI taxonomy): Eukaryota > Metazoa > Chordata > Aves > Charadriiformes > Scolopacidae > Numenius > Numenius arquata. The sequence goes on along the minus strand of NC_133577.1, from coordinate 23,952,461 downwards.
TGTTACCAAATAAAACTTGTGTGTGTGTGCTATATGCATACATAAAACAACATCTATTTGACCAGAAACAAAAATCTGACTTTCATTCCAGTAAAATACATAGAAAGCATCCACAGAGGGTTTCATTGCCCTACGTTAAGGTTCTTCTTTAAGTGTAATTAGGTCCATAATGTCTACATTCCCATTTGAGTGCTAATGATGCCAGTGGGACAGTAGCAAGTTGTCCTTGTCAGTAGAACGTGCCTGGCAACCATGTGTGGGTAAACAAGAGCAGAGAGTACAAACCAGGTCAGCTAGCACAGTTCTTGGAAAGATGCTGCTGTCCTCACTGGTTGAGGAAAACCCCTCCGTGGCTCCCTTAATGATGGCCATTAATGTTTCCACCTGGTTGCAGCTTGGGCTAATCCCACATGGGCTTCTCACCTTGAGCCAGAGGTTACTCAGAGTGGCTGTGCTGCTCTGAAGTCTGGGTTCACTCTCTTGGAACTCATCATTAGTCAAGTCAGGTATGAGACTGAATCTTAATAGTTAGAGAGGGAGGCTAATAGAAAGGGAAGCCTTCCAATTTATTTTTTTTTTTTATCCAGTAAGTGTGCTATGGTAATGAATTTGGAGCCTAGTGGCTCCAGTTATAGTGGGAAGCTCACTGCCTTGAGAACAGGTCTTTAATCCACATGAAGAGGTGTTTCATAAGCCATATGCGATGCCCTGCTTTGAATATTAATACCCAGTACACTTATTCAGCTCACAGACGTTTCATGGAAATGCTGTGTCTCTGTGAGGCCAGACTGAGCCCTTGGGTGCTCTGATTTTTTTTGCAAAGACAGTTTCAGGTTGTTCTGTACGCTTAATTCAAAATTTGTATTCAGCTTAGAGTCTCTGACACCGCTGCATACATATTAGATAATATTAACTGATTTTAGATTTAATGAAAAGGTGAAGGAGACCATAGGACAGCAGGCTTGGTCTACTTAGCCAAGTGACCTATTAGTTATATACTTCATGAAGTTACTTAATCTTTTACAGGGCAGCCCCTTCTAAAATAAAATAACATGAGGCAGCCACTGTTCTGGTGAGCGCTCGTGTTTTTAAAGGCCTTCAGCAAAAGCTGGAGAATGACTATTCAGTGTGAACTGAGATACATTCTAGCTGCGTCAGCCATGCAACTTGTTTTTCATGTTTATATCTGTGGGCAGAGCTGAGAAAATGGCAGCGATGGAGCCTCTGTTGTAGCCCTTGCTCCCACCGAGTGCTGATGGTCCAGAGCTGAGGGCACTGCGCCTATGGCAGTGGCAGGCTCGCAGTGACGTGGAGGTCTTGGAAATGGATGTGGACAGCCCTGAGTATTTTTAATATTGGAATATGCCTATGGTAATGCCTGGGGAAGATGGTTTGGGCTGCTAATGCTGGGCCATAGTCATTCCCCAACCCGAATAAACAGGAGCGGAGCTGAGCCAGCTGCCTCGGTGGGGGATCCTTCCCACAAAGCCAGACATAGTGAGAATGAATTGTCACTTCTATGTGGCGATTGCTGCAACCGGTTTGCTCTCCCAGGGCTAGAACAGGATGCGTTTTTCTCTGGGTAGTTACTGTGTTTGCATGTGCTCCCCATTAAAAAGCAGTATTATTACTTGCTAGCTATGGCTCTTGCTCTCTGGTGACCAGCAGGACACGGGACATGCTTGCAACGCAAGGATCCTGCTGTATGGCAGGGCAGAGGCAAGGCAGGGTTTGATGTGCGTGTAGCAGGGGTAGCTAATTTGTGTCACACAGAAGTGCCTCGTGTTTGCACTGTAAGTCCTGTCTCTGCATTTGTTTCTACACTTTTCACCGTCTCAAGGGAGCTATTTGGAAAAGAGTTACTCGGGATCTGAGCTTCTGGTGGTACATAAATTCATGTCTGGTACAAAATTTAGGAGATGGCTCAATCCAGTGACACTTCCTTGATATGAATGTCTCTGGGAGGCACAAGAAGTAGAAAGCCAAAGCTAAGAAAGGTGCACTAATATCTTTGAAAGATGTCTCCGAGTCCTCCGGTGTCATAAAACAGGCAGGTAGTGAGTTGAAACAGTTGCCTAGTATGCAGCAAGTTTCTGTTTTATTGTTTTGTTCTGCCACTTTCCACCCTTGTCTGTGAAGTCTCATGTTGCACCTTACCTTTAAACTCAGACTGTAACTCCTCTTCAGGGAACATTTTATGCTGCTCATACCAGGCAAGGACCTCAACCTAGAGTTAACTTAGAAACAGCTGAAGATGTTTTGGTCTCTTACCCTCAGTGAAATCAATGGAAATTGGGTGCCTATGGATCTCCGTCACAACTTCTCTGATGGTGTGTTTAAAGGTATGCTTCACAGTAATGGTCCCCTGGGTTTTCCCTCCAGGCTCCCCAGCTTGGGAAACTGGCTGGAGCACAGCAGCTCCCCAGCATAGGACAGTAGGAAGTACCACCATGGGACCAGAGTGTGCCTCTGGCCTGCGTAAACTAATCCTAGTCTTCAGATTGATTAAGAAAACAGTAAGAAATCGTTATGAAAGTAAGCACTTGTGTGCAAAGCTCAAGCACATAGAACTTGCAAACTGTGCTTACCAGCAAACCCATCCTCTCTACTGCATTCATTCCTGCATGAGGCAAGAGGCTCACTTAATGCTTTGGACCAAAAAAAAGTGCTTGCAGAGGCAGGGGCCTGGAGCTCCTACACGAGTGACAGCAGTGTTACTCTGCTGAGCCCGAGGAGAAGCACCCCCCCACTGGTGCAAGGGCAGCAACATAAATATGATAATGAGTGACAGGCAAGTAGCCTCCAGGTGTTTCTGGGTACATGATGTGGTGAGGAGCTGTTCTGGACTGTGCACGTCTCCTAAGCAGGATCAAGGTGTGATATGCAAAGGCCTCTGTGGGGTGAGAAAGCAGAAAATAAATAATGAAACTGTCTACCAAAGCCATAACTCTCTGCTGATGAATTAAAGGAGCATCAACGAGCATCCTGAGCTTTGATAGCATGTCAGATTACCCAGCCTGAGTTTCAACAGGAGATCAAGTTGCGCACAGCAAAGAGAGGAATGAAAACATCAGGTGTGCTGCAGGCGGGGGGAGTTTCAATGCCCCCCTACCTCCAACTAGAGAGGCAGGTGGGAAAGTGGGGTGGGTGCTGTGTGTCATTAGCCTTTTGAAGACCCTCTCCCCTACCTACCACTGTCTTGAGTGCAGGCCTGCTCCTCTGCCCCAGCGAGCACCTTCTCCTCGCCTGGTGGGTGCATTTGGTTTCTTTGGTGCTCGAGCTCATCTGGGAGAGCTGCAGTGCTCTCGGGAGACAGGGAAGCTGTGCAGAGACACAAAGAGGCAACAGGGGTGCGAGGGAAAGGGAACGGTGGTCAAAGAGAGCTGAAAGGCTCCAGGCCCCCTGGAAGGGGGCCTCTGACTTCCTGGGGCTGAGGACTGCTGGAAGTCAAACAGCTGTGTCCCTTCTCCCTTCATGTGTTATTAGCTTTAGAAAATAGTCAGGATTGTTTGTCTTAGGAGTGTCCTTTGTCTGGATGTGCAGGGGAAGCTCTATTGGGTGAAATATATCTGTATCTGGAGCACCTCTCCTATGAAGACAGGCTGAGAGAGTTGGGATTGTTCAACCTGGAGAAGACTTGACTCTAGGGAGACCTTACAGCGGCCTTCCAGTACCTAAAGGGGGCCTATGGGAAAGATGGGGAGTGTAGTGATAGGATGAGGGGTAATGGTTTTAAACTGAAAGAGGGTAGATTTAGATTAGTAGATAGTAGGAAGAAATTCTTTACCCTCACAGTGGTGAGACACTGGAACAGGCTGCCCAGAGAAGCTGTGGATACCCCATCCCTGGAAGTGTTCAAGACCAGGCTGGATAGAGCTTTGAGTAACCGGGTCTAGTGGGAGGTGTCCCTGCACATGGCAGGGGGTTGGAACTAATGATCTTTAAGGTCCCTTCCAATTCTAACCATTCTATGGTTCAATATTTCTATGAAATGTAGATGCTGCTCCCCAGATAACCCCCCCAGCTCGCAGTGGGGCCAGTGGCCTCATGGTTTTGCAACACCACATGGTAGCTAGAAGCTGAGGCTGGGGTGGCTGCAGTGTCAGTAGGGTGGCCTCTCTCCTCTGTTACACCAGACCAGCGAAATCTCTTCCGCCTTCCAGATCCAGGAGGCATCTGTCTCTGTGAGCTTTTTTCTGGGCTTCAGAGGGTTTACTCCATTCTGGGTACAAGAAAGAGATGGTTGAAGAGGCTGCTCCTGATGAGGGTGAAGAGAGGGATGTGCTGGAGGGACAGGCAAGCAAGGAGTTCGAGCTGGGTCTAACAAACACGTCTAGGATGGGGGAAGGATCTCCTCTTTGGGAAAAGCAGAATTTGTGGCCTGCAAGCTTGTTTAGAGGGCGTGGGGCTGGGGCAGGATGGCAGCAACCCTGGCAGTGAGGCTGGAGAGGAGAATGAAGTTCTTTCTCCCTTTTCTGCTCCAGTGGGATGTGTGCCATGTATAGGGTAGGACTGGAAGTGGGACCACTGGGCCTGGCTTTCTCAGTGACTTGCCCTGGCTTTGTGAACATGGTCATGCAGCTGCCAGGAAAGCAGAGGCTGTGCTCATTGTGGCTTGGTGGTGAACTGGGAAGTGGCAGGGGCTCATGAGAAACAACAAATCTGAGGAGAGGGATTTGTTTTTCAAGCCTGAAGTAGGCACAGAAAGTTGCACGAGGGTGATTTACATACTTAAGCAGGGTTTTGGCATTTGTGCCCAGCCTTGTGGTTCATTTCCTCATTCACTCAAATGCAGAAAGAGTGAACAAATGTTTGGTAAACAGGAACCTAAGGTTTCAGCGATGAAAAGCTTTAACTCTTGCCCACAGAGCTGCTTGCAGCATTGGCTTAGAAGCGCTTTTCAGAAGATGATGGTTTGCCTCCTCCCCGATCTCATGCTTGGGTAGCTCCAGCCGTCCCCCCCAGCGTCCCCTTGCGGGAAGCACCCACCCCATGGTTGGCAGCCTGGCTCCAGAGCTGCCGCGCTGCCAAGGGCTTGAATGAGCGAGGAAAGCATGAAGCGAGGTGGGGCCCTTCGGGTTGGCCTCAGTCAGCACTGGTGAGAGCCAAGCTGGGAAACTTGTACAGCTGCTGCCCAGGCTCGATTTGGTCTATGAATAACTGGAGAGCTTTCCGTCACCAGGGCTGTCGGCTCAGGTATTTGTAAGCACTTTATTTGGTGGTTTCTTTTTAGTGTGGTGGCTGGACAGGGAGGACAGGATGGAGAGAGGAACCTTTCATGCTTCAGCCTTCTGCAGCATCCGGCGTTTTCATGAAACCACAAAGGCCGTTAAAGAAAAAAGAACAAGCGCTCTGTTTATAGGGATTTAGACCGTCAAAACAGAGAGGGGGCTGTGTTGTTCAGTGATCGCTCGGAGTCAAGGAGCCCGAAGACATAAGTTCACAGGAGATGGGCTTTCAGGCTGGAGCCCACCCTGCCTTCCCACCCTCCCTGGGCCACAGTTTGCTGCCCCTTGCTTGTGCCGCTACAACGGTTGGCAGAGCTGGCTGGCACTCCATACCCAGTGTGCTGCCCAGCATTGCTGTGCATATTAAAAAGTCTCTCAGGAAGCTGACTCCAGCCTTCTGCAGCTGCCTGGGAATTTGCCTTGCACAGGGTTTTCCACTCAGAGCCCCTTGCAGAACATGTTACACTCAAGGAGAAGTGTGCAGCGCCCTGAACCAGAACTGCACAGGGAAGGGAGTCGGGCAATCTGTTAGTCCATGCACCATCAGCTGGTGCTGTACCGGTTGAGAGCAAATGTTCCTTTCCACCAACTATGTTCAGTGCAGATTTTTATGCAAGCGTGATAGTGGGAGGTAGTGCAGAAAAAGGTCTGATGGCAATAGCAGAAAGGCTGCTGCTCCCAAAGGTAGTCCCGGTGCTTTTCTAGGAGTGTTGCACCAGAACAATGGCAGTGGGAGGGAAAAGGTGATGACAGCCTGTGATTCTTAATAGCTTGCGCTCATCTCTCCTCAGTGTCCAAGCTGACTGAAATTAAAAACGAAAGCAATTGCGCGGCATAAATCAGATGCTGGAAGTGCTTTTCATGATCTAAAACCAGTGTCCCTGGCCACAGCTCCTGGGCTCTGTGCTGAGGGGGACAGCAGGGTGTGAAGCTGCCCCAGCCCACCACTCACTGACCACATTTCATCCCTGGAGGGAACAAGCTGCAGAACAAGAAACAGCCTGCGAACATCCCAGAGCCACCCAGTGCTCCTTGGTAGGTATTTGTGGAGGAAGGCTTTTTGGAGGGATGCGATGCAAATGCTGCAGTGCCATTGCAGACTGAAGGTCTGTCCAGCCAGTGCAGGGCTATGGTGGTGGCTGCAGGAGCCTGCTGTCTCCCTGCTCCCGCACCTCGGGGGCTGGCATGATTTCCAGAAAGGCGGAGATAACTCAGGGGGAGAGCGTGGGAGAGGCGCAACTCCACATGGCATCAGTGCCCTGCACGGAGGAGCAAGTGACCCACGACACACGCACTCTGTCTCCAGCTCGACACATCGAAAGTTTTCCATCTGATTAGAAGCTGCTCTGTTTTCCTAGATAAAGTTGCTCCTGGCCACTGCCAAAATTCCTGGTTTCTCCTTGCTGCTGGAGTGCTCGTATCTTCTAGGAGGAAGAGCTGGAGGAGGCAGAATAAACAAATAGGTTTTCACTCATATTTTTTAGTCACCCAGCAGCCATTAGACGCTTCATTTAAGTATATTATTAGAAACCCCAACATTCCAAACATAAACAGCAAGCAAAAATGTCTGTGTACGCTGCCTCCAGACACTGCTGGTGCATGTTTCTGCTGCGTGGGCTCTGTGCGTCCTGAGAATGGCTCTCCCAAGCCTGCCATCGCTGGCGGGCAGAGACGGCCAGGAGGGTGCCAGGTGAGAGCCCTCCTGCGCTCTGCAGGGAGGGTGAGCACCCGCTTCTGTACTTCCCCAGGGCTCAGCCCCCTTCCAGGGGTCAGACCCCCCTGAGTTAAAAGGGTTGGTGATGTGCAGTGCTCTCTCTGAACTGGGGTATGTCCAAATCTTCTCCTACTAACCTGCAAGGAAAATACTGGGCTAAGAATATTTTAGAATCCTTTGAAAGGGCGAGGACTGAATCAAGTGCTAATGTTTTATTATCCAGCTTTCCTTAACAAGCTTTCAGAGCCAGTAAAATTTTGAAGTCATATTTTGGGTGTGGAAGAGACCTCGTAAATTTTAGTACTTATGGAATCTGTGAAAACTGTTTTCTCTTTGGGTTTACGTAACATTCCCAGAGACAATCCCAAGAAAATTTTGGGATTTTCTAGGGACAAAGGGTGGAGATACAGTCTAAGTAGTCTCAATGGTTTTCATCATCTTGGTGGAGAAAAAGTCATATGTTTTACAGGGATATTTTTTCCAAAAAAGGTTTGATTGGGGGTCTCCCCATTACACAAGTGACTTAAAGCTTAAAATTCAAGCAACTTAAACACATTTTTGCTGTGACACACTGCTCACATCACCTAAAACCAGGACAGCTTATTAATCTAGTCTATAGATTTTGTGGCCCCCATGTAGAGTCAGGTATTCTTGCCAGGTGATTTAAGCCGATTGAATGTGAATTGTCTTCAGCATTGATTTTGTGAGTTTAAATTTGCTCCTAGAGGTTTCTATTGCCTCTTATGGACAGACACGCAGGTCCACAGTACTTCTTCAGAACTAACAGGGTGCGTGTGCAAGTGAGTTTTGGATGTGTATCCTACACAATTTTATCACCCAAGCGTGTGACCTGGGAAACACACACAGACACAGAATTCTTATTTGAGGTTCCCATTTAGTTAAATCCCTGCAGCAAATGCCAGATGTTCCTGTCCACCAGTAGCATGTACCAAATCATCAGCCAAAGGAATTCCAAAAAGGCTGTGGGATTGACCACAAGGTAGCCAGAAGGTCAGTATGGTCTCCCAGGTTAGCAGCAGCATGGGAGGGGTAACTCTTAAATTCAGTAGCATCATCCCAGACTTAACATGCTGGTGAGTCCCATCAAGCTGGCCAATACTTCCTATGTCCTGTCCAACATGCAGTGAGCTTTCTGTGGGCTTTGGGACTGACCATTTTAGAGCTCCTGCCTGTCTGAAAGCCCTGGTCAGAAAGTAGATTAGTTTTCCAGACCTTCCAGTCAATATTTTTGGTAGCTAAGTTTCTGTGGATCACATCTTTAGTGTTATCTTGAAATATATTTTGGTGTCATGTAAGTGCGCTATCACTCAGAGACAACACAAAGTGCTTCAGACACTAGGCAGAGAGCCAAAACCTGTCCTTGGGTAATATTTGTAGTTCCTCTTGACTCCCTGGTATCTGAAGGTCAAGTTGGACCCAGAGCTCCTGCAAAGCTGAAACGTTAAGTGTGCCAAAGAAGTTTCAGGAGGGCAAAGGTAGTTATCAGCAGTTTCCAGTTGCTTTGTTCTGGTGATGGGGAGCTAAAATGTGTGTAAGAAGAGGTAAAAGGAACATACTAAATGCATCTTGTAGGATTGTATGATGCCTTGACTGGGTGCACGTTTTTTTGCTTCTTCTACTGACTTTGTCCATTGGGTCCACCTTGCAAGCTGGCATGTCTGTGGAAGGATAGGGGTGCTTGCGAGAGGCATTCAGCTGGGTCCACCTCTTCTCCCCCAATTCAGCTAGACCTCTCCAAATGTAGTCCTATGTGCAGACATCAGCGAGTCCACGGTACTAAATAATGTCTGCTAAACACTGATGATGTGCTTGGCCAACACCTTATGAAACCCAATCCTGTGCATGGAGATTACAAACTAGAGAGCCATGCCGAGCCTTGGGGTATACTACCAAGGATAGCCAGAGGACTGGGCTGTCAGAAAGCATTGAAGCTTTTTGGATTTGGTACGGGGAGTAATGTGACAGTGTGCTCCAGTGTTGTGTTTCTTGCCTACAGAAAGACAAGGGAATTCCCTGGCATTTACTGGGAGAAACAACCAAGCACACCTGAATGAGCAGCAGGCTCCACAAGAAAGCAGACTTTCCCCCCACCCTGTTTCTGTCCAAGATCTTCCACCGTGAATCCCTTCACAAACCTGTTCCTGCTGCTAAGAGCACTGGGCTTACACAACCCTCTGTGCCTGGGCTCCCAAGAAACCTCCCATGAAACCTCCCACAAAGTGGAAACGAGTCTGGTATTTTCCTCTCTGTTGCTGTGCCTTTGTAATCTCTAGCCTGCAGGTGTGGAAGGGCTCTGCAGTCCTCATGGTCAGGCCAGAGCAGGCTGTCAGGCAGGAGGGACAGTGAGCTCGCACAGAAGCTGAGCAGCCCTCTGGGTGTTGCTGTTCCTGCTCCATCAGGGTCACCGGCTCTAACAGGACACAGTTACCCTTTCTCTCTAAAATAAAAAAAACCAAAAACGGAGGATTTACACATTTATCTGAGGATCCCACCTTCTGAACTGCTGTCCCGCCTTCTACACCAGGTTGAGGTCGGTGCAACCTGCAGCACCAGGGTGAGAAGTTGCAGCCTGAAACAACTGGCACAAGCCCCTGCCGAAGAGCGGAGAGTGGTTTGGTTTTAGACTAAAATTTGGAGTGAGTGTTGTGTCCTGGAAAGGGGCAGACCTGCAGCCCCATCCTGAGGGAAGCTGCTCTGAGATTTCAACAGCAAGAGGGCCAACAGCACTCAAAATAAATTATTAGAAAGCCTACATATTTAATAAAAACAAGATCTTTTTTGTAGGATTTTTGAGCTAGCAATCATTTCCTATTAAATTGTATGGAGTGATGTAAAATCCCTGTAGGAGAGGTTATCGTTCTCTGTTGAACTTCAGAAGGCTTCCCCATGAGGACAGAGGTTGAAGTTGTTCCAGGGGCAGCACTGAGCTACCAAGCGGCTGTGCCTGGGGCTGGGGCAGCCCATGGTTCCCCTTGGTGCAAGCCCCAGTGATGTGTCTCTGCCCAGGGCTGTCACAGGAAAGCACTCCCCTGCTTCTGTCCCCACTGGTGTCTGGGCTGGCTACCACTACCCTGTGGCATACTAGTATTTCTCTCCATGAAAATACCTCCCCACTGGGCACTGGCCTGGTCCACCAGCTTGTTCTGCACCAGCCCTGAAGTCATCTCCAAATGGCAATGACTCCTTCAAAGTCTCCATTAAATGAATTTGCTCTTTACAGGCAACTGGTTCGCTTTGGGTTCCAGAATATTGCCTCGTGGTTGCTAATAACCTGGGCCAGAACTGAGCTGGTAATTTATAGGGGAAAGGCTTTGTATCTGCCTCCTTAAGCGCCTGCCTTGCTGCTTTTCCTCTCTCCCCGATCTCTCTTCCTATCCCCTTGCCACTCACGTTCTGGGTATTTCCAGCTACCTCTGAATGAGGCATTAATGTAGATAAATATTACTGCAAGGAAGTAATGGCCAAATACTCTCTGCATCATCTATATGCATTGGTTGGGGAGCGATTTTTCATTTCATACATCATTTGCTGTTTCAGCATGTGGCAATTCTGCAAAATGAGGAAGGAGAATTAGAGGATTAGAGGGTTGAAGAGCCCACCCCTTGTTTCTGCCATTCCCAGCACTTGTGAGCACGGGCACATGGCGATTGCTGGGCGATCACTGGCCTGAGACGTGTTTGGATGAGCTCATGTGAATCTTGTCCTGACCACCCTACACACCTTCTTTCTTCCTCTCTTTCTGCCTGTCTCTTCCTCAGTTGGCTTTAACACAGCCATGTAGGTTTAATCTCCTTTTCCACCCACCCCCAAAACTCCACCTCTCTGTATTCTGTTGTTATTCAGTGTAAATGGTCCCAGCACATAACACACAACTAGCAGCCCTTTCCTCTAACTCCAATAAGAGCTCATACGCCAGTGAAGTAATCTTTCCCACCTAGGCTGCTCCTGGGGTTTCATATCACTTAATCCTCCCCTGTGAGCTGAGGACGAATTTAAGGTAACATCTGCTCGGTTTTGTGTTGGTTGTGTTCGTACTGGGGGTCCCATAGTTCCCATTGTTGAGCACAGTTTTGCTGAAGTCCCATGTTTTCTAGGAGATAACTGACTCTGCCGGGCTCACCCTGATACTAGAGGCCCCATTAAAATAAAGAATGTAGGTTCAGTAAATTTACTCTTCCGAACCGCTGTGCTTATCCTGCCTGCCTATTTTCCCCTTGGGTTTCTTCATGAATGCATTTTTCCCTCTGCTTCCTCCCTGTCACTGATGGCACCAGGCTGCGAGGTAGGAGCTGAGCCGCCTGCCCCTCAGCAAGCCTGTGGTCCCACGGCTGGCAGTGTTGGTGTGCCGGCCTTGCTGCTGAGCCTTGTTTGAAGTCTTCTGCTGGAAAGGGCTGCCAAATATGCTGTGTGCTGACTGCTCATCAAAGGCAAGATGCACCCTCACAGAGCACCCTGCCAGCAACGCCCCCACTCCCTGAGAAAGCTGTAGGCATCAGGGATCTCCTGCAAAGCATTTCAGGTGCCTGCTGATCCTGGGAAGGTCATCTTCTCCATCACGCTGCAAGCGTGAGGGAAGCAAAGAGGTGTATTTCTAAAGATCTCTCCTCTTCATGGTCTCACATGCCATGCAGAGCTCATTCATCTCCACAGTGTGCTGCTGCTCTCCTTGAACTGAGCCATCATTTCATTTTCGGTGACTTCCTAATGTGTTTGTTCCTTTTTTTTTTCCCCAAGCAACGGCACAGGCATTGCTGCATTTGGCAAAAGAACAAAGCCTTATTGTTCAAAGCCTGTGCGCTCCAGTATCAGCTGGGACAAACACACCATTGCACTCCTAGACCTCAATCTCAAAAGCCATCTGGACAAAGAGTGAAAAGGCTCAAAATCACGAGTTAGAAAAAACCTTCACCTTTATCTTGTCTCTGAAGAACTCTGTCAAGTACGGTTTTATATCTGTGCTTTCTTTTTGTCAGTAATACCTCTTCAGAAACCTGAAAATAGCATCTCTTTCTCTATTGATTTGTGCCCCTGAGAAGCACTGATTTCTCCCCCTCCGATCGACACGGCTCGTCGTGTCGATTTGCTTACGCAACTCCGTTATCAATGAATGTCAGTGTGGCACTGGTCACACACAAAGTGAACCTGCTATCCATTTTTTTGCAACTGTGTGGCAGCAACAGCACTCCCCAGGACTCTCCTCCGCCAGTTTTACCTCCAGAGGCAGGGACAGGGGTGATGCCTGAGTTCTCACACAGCTCCCTCCTAGCATGGGCCCCAGCAGCCAGTGATGGACGAGGCCCAGGAAGCTTACCTATCAGTTTGAAACTGCTTTGTAGCCAACTGCAACAGGCAATGCTAGTATAAAATATCTTATACCAATGCAATGCCCAATTTTTCTCTCGTAATTATGCCTGGAAAAAAGGGCATCTTTTCTGATGTGCTTATCTGCACTTCAGAAGCATGGACCTGGTGTTACTTTGCCACAGGGTACCTATATAATTCTTCCCCTATAAGCCAGTCTTCTCAGCTTTCAATTAGTTTTGCTGGTTCTCCTGCTCCACCTCCAGCCTGGCGTCCCTGCTGGTCAGGAGGCATCCAGAAGGAAAGATTGCAGAAGAGTGATCAGGCGGTTGCTTATCTCTCTGCCCTGGGATATGTAATGCAGCCCAAAACTGTCCTGAGACTTTTTCTGTTGACGTGACAAATTGTAAAGTCCTGTCCAATTTCCTGTATGCTAACCCTGCAAAGTCTTTCACTGCATTTGGGTCTCCTCCTCCCATAGGGTGTCTTAATTTTGGCCTATTTCCTCCCTAGACATATTAGTCTGTGTGTCCTTCGAGGTAGGTCATTTTCTTCCCATGTCCCATATCTTTTTTTGTCCTTTTGTGTTATATTCCACTCCTGGCTGGTGATTGCATCTCCTCCCCAACATAGTATCAGTTGCAGTTTTAATAAACAAGCTGTCTAATGCTTTTTCTAGATCATTAATGAAGATGGTAAATAAAATTGGAGCTAACACCAGTTTCTAGTAATAACCCTACTGGATGCCTCCCCGCAAGCTGACAGTTTTGTCGTTGATCACTATTCATCACTGAGCCTGAACGTCAGTGTCCCCGTGTGAGGTAATTTATATTCATTTAACACCATTCATCACAGAATCAGAGAAAACCATGGCTAGAAAGGACCTCAAGAGGCTGATTTCAGAAATATTCCTGAAGTTTCCAGCCTGTTTTTAAACACCGGCAAGGATGGAGGTTTCACAGCTTTTCTGGGCAGGTGGGTTTAGTGCCCATTAGCCTTCCCCTTTACCAAGTGTCTAACTAACCTCTCTTGCTGCAGTGCAGGCCTGTCATTTCTTGCCACACTCGCAATAGATACAGAGAAATGTCTGGAGAACAGCTTATTCCCCCCTTCTCTGGAGATATTTTTCACATACTTGAAAATTATTGTGTCTCCCCTAATCTCCTTCTTGCTGGAGTAAACAACCCCCCTTGAATAAGTGTTTCTTTGCAAGTCCTGTTTTCTAGACCTTTCAACCTGCTTCCTTCCAGACTCTCCTGAGCTGGATAAAGATTGTAGCAACGCTGGGTAAAGTAGAAGCATCAGCTATGTATTTTACAGGCACAGCTCCTCTTTGAATGCCCTGGTATGGCGACTGCCTTGTGTGTGACAAAATGGCACTTTTATTCATTTCAGGTTCCTGAGTTGCTGTACTGCTCCACATCTGCCTCATTGGCTGTCTTTCATTTTGTCCCTGTGCAGGTGATTGCTATGTGCCTCTGTGCACAACTTTACTTCTCTTTACCAAATTACATCCTGTTTTTCAGACCTTTTCTCTAACATGCCAGGATTATTTTTGATTCTGATCCTCTTCTCTCATGTCCTTGCAGCTCATCTCAATTTGGTGTCATCTGCATGTCTGATAAGGGTGCTCACGATTCCACCATCCAGTGTCTGGACCTCTGTTGAACCCTACCCAACCCTTCCTTCTGAGACACCTTCTTTCTAAGTACAGTTTTCCAAACAGTTTTGCACCCCTTCCTTGAGGTAATTTGTCTAGGGCATGTTTCTTTAGTTTATATCTGGTAACAGGAAGAGAGACAGTACAAAAGGCCTTACCAAAGTCAAGATACAAGATGTCTCCTGCTTTGTCTCTATCCACAAGCCCTGTTGCAGGATGAAATTAGGTCAATTTGACATTATTTGCTCCTGGCAAATCAGCGCCGGCTGTTCCTCTTCTCTTGGTTGTTTCCTAGGTGCTGATGATTAGTTTGTTTAATTATTTGTTCCAGTGCATTTCCAGGAACTGAAATTGAGCTGACTGGCCTTGCTCCTCTTGTTTCCCCTTTCTGCAGCCAGGCAGGGTGCTGCTCTGGGAGGAGCCCTGCTCCCCCCTGCTGCTCCCGAGGGCTCTCAGAAGGTCCCAGCTTGGGCCAGCCCCTGTTCAGGGCACTGCTGCGGTGGTGGCAGACAGATGCTTTCCTCAGCCTTCCTCTGACCACCAGTCTATCCCTGTTCACCTTCCTGTCTTGTGCTAGTTATGTCTCCTTTTTGTGTCTTTCTCGATTTTATTCCTCGTTATATGTGCTGGCCTTTGATGTCAACCCTTAGCCATTTGCACATATCTCAGTTTTCTGTTTGCTTCCTCCTTCCCTGGAAGGCCCCTGAAGGCTGACTGACTGAGCCGGTTGATCTTTCCCTATGTTTCTTAACCTTTTTTTGCATTGGCATGGCTTACGTTTGTGCCGTTGCAATTCTTCCCATAGACAACACTGATGCTCCTCAAAGTCCTTGCCCTTGGACTGGTTTCCCTGAGTGCTTGCTTACCAGCCCTCTGGGTTGTCTGTGACTATCTCTGGTACTCAGCAAAGCCTCTCAGTGGGAAAATGCAGAAATTCAGCTTTTCAATGAAATTGTGGACTTCACCCACTTCCAGCTGGGCTTTCCCAACCTGCACAAGTCTTCTTGTTTTCGGCAATCTCTTTGTCTCTTAGCAAAAGTAAGCACAGTGAGCCAAATTCTGACCTCATTTACACCAGTAATATCTGGATCAGTGCCACGAAAGTGCTGAAGTTGTTTTGGGCTCACAGTGATGAGAACGAGAGCGGCATCTGCCTCATTAATTCCCCCAATCCACAGAAAGTAAATGATTCCAAGAGAAAATAGCTCCACAGAAGGGAACCCTGGAAAGAATTAGAGACTGACTTAATGGGATTAAGAGGAAAAAATGCTTTAGTGAATCCAAATCAATCCTCTCTTCAAAATATTCAAGGTGCCAAAATAAATACAAACACTGTTTTGGGAAGGAAAAGGTTAAAAAGCTATGAAAACAAAATAACTCGGCCTCCTCTAACGATGTCCCCTAGCAGAATGAGCACAACCCAGAAAGGGCTGCTGAGTCAGCAATATCATACCTGCCACTTGATGTTTATCCATGGGGCTCTAAGGATGGAAACTCAAGTTTCCTATGTTAGCCCTGGGGCTCATTCTGCATTTTCTGGTTTGATAAAAGACCCATAGAAACCAGAGAGCGTTACAAGTAGGGATGGATGAACAGCTCTGGCAAATAGAAACCTCTCTCTCAGATGCCTGGCCAGCCTGATGTCCAGCCCGTAGAGCCATTCCTCCAGTCGTTGCTTTGGCTTTTTGTTCCACGGTTAATTTCCATCTTTGCACGTCTCTTCACCCATGCCACACTGTGCACGGCACTAGGATCAGATGTGCCAAAATAAATAAATATGTGCAAAGAGCCTGCTCCTGAGGTGTTGCCGGATATATCAGGAGCAGCACGCAGACGGCCTGCTTTTGTGCAGTCAGGTGGAAGGGGGGATATTTTGAGCAACTGGCAAAAGCCAGCACCTTTCAGGTGGGCAGATGCACCTGCATGCTGGCAGGGAGGAGAGCAGGAAGGAGCACAAGGCTCACACTGTGCCTATCAGTAATAGCTGGATGCAAGCAGGAGCTTTGTCTTGCAAACTGCCTTCTTCCACCTCCCACCAGCGAGGTGGCTGTCCCCATTCACCCAGCCACCAGAAGAGCTTGTGGCAAAATAATTAGGGGATGGCCAGACCTTTTAGTGGCATGGGCATTTCTTCTCTTTTTATATACAAGAGGACAGCACAGCATTGCTGAGGGAAGGCAAGTACTAAGGACACTGACTGTCTTCTCTGATGGGCTGATGATCTTTAAGGAAGAACTGGGCTTTATGTGAGGACCCCCACTCTCCAAGGTAAGCTTGGCTAAATGAAAGCATTCAGAGGGGAACTGCAAAAATGTACAAGGGCCACAAAGCACTCACTGTGGTGGGAGACTATGGGAGACTGATCTATTTCACACAATTTAGAAATTACAAGGCAGTTTGATAACAGCATAGGAGCACTGCACTAGAAAAGAGATTTCTGAATGGGGACTTCCATTTAGGAAAAAACCCCAACATTGTGTGATCCAGTGGCTAGAAGCAGAGGCAAGCCAGGTGCAGAGAAGAGAAAAAGGTGCACTTGTTATATGAGGGTAACTAACTAAAGAAATGACTTTTCTGACATCCTGGCAGACTCTCCAGACCTTGTAGTCTTTAAGCCAAGACTAGGTGACTTTCTAACAGATGCATGGCAGCTCAAAAACAAGTTATGGGCCAGCATGTGAAATGACTCGGGGAGGTACCCTGGATCTCTGATGCAATAGGATACACTTGATGATCATAATGGTCTCTTCTGACCTTAAACAATGAATCCCTGACATTCAGCTGTGCTCAAGTATGGCACTTTATTGTACAGCAGTTTTGGATCAAAAATAGCTGTTATCAGTGAATTAAACAGGAAAATTAACAACGTCATTGCTCCAGCACCCCTTGTGCTCCTTAATTTGATATTTCTTTATTTTATGTTGTCCTTAAATTTTTAGTGTGCTGCAGAACTGTGTATTGGATATGCAGAAGCGCATTATAGGGGTAATTAGGAGGCAGCTGGAGGGTTTTGGCAGCTGGGAAGGGGACAACAAGCACTCTTGGCTCTTCGAGAGGCAGCGTGGATTTGTGGGAGAGGGACATTAGCTGAATGCTAAGATTGTCAGCAGGGAGAGTCAAAGGGGCTGACAATAGTATTTGCATCATCTTGAAGTTAACCACTTCCAGAAGAGAACAACAGTGAGCAGCAAAATAGGAGCTATTGTTCAGCCTGCAGACTGGTAATCTCTCAAATCTTGCAGCAAAGGGTTATTCTCAACACAGCTTGACTGGTTTAAGCCCAAAGTATGGCTCTTGTTTGCACTGATGGCATTTACAGAGGCATAAGGCCAAATGCTTGAGGAAAGCCCCACTGTCACAAGGCATGGCTCTTGGTGCTGTGTGTGCTGTAGGAGTTTGCACTGGTCCAGAACCAGGGTCCACACCCACAGTAGAGCATGGCTGAGGTTGGCTTTGCTTCACCTGCTTCACTTTGTCACAGTGAGTCTGGCTTGAGGTGTTTCTTCTCCTCTCCAAACTGTAGAAACTGCTGCTCTGCTCCCTTGTTGTCCATGAAGGCTTAAACCTTGCAGCCAGAGAGGGGTGGTCCTCATAGGAACCTGGTTTTTAGGAAGCATAAGAATGAAGCTTGGCCTGAGGAGGCAGGACCAGAACACATAAGTTGCCTCTCACTAGCATTTTAGTTTGGATGAAAGAAACAGATCTGGTCGTGCCACATAATTGCAGTTTGATGATTCACACCGTGGAGGAGGATCGGGGTATACAAGGTGGGCTTCTCTCCGGTGACGCTGTGCTGGGAGAGAAGATGCAGGTGTGCACCTGAGGTGCTCCAACCCGTGAGTGCTCAGGCCACGGCACCAGGCTGGAGCCAGTCACAAGTAAAACTGACTGACAGCACAGCCTTTACCCTCTGTGATTGTGTCGCAGTCAAAACACTCTAATGTCAATTGTTTACCAAGATCAGAAGTAATTAAGTTAAAATTTATATTTCAGAAGGACCCATCAAAGGAATTGTCATGATGTGATTAATGGGAAGGCCAGAGTGCGTATTCTCTGCCCTGTGACTTTCCTAGGATGTGAGGTTTTCTTTCTGCTGAGAACCAACTTATTCCTGATCTCTCAAGTTTTCCTACTTAATAACCCTGCCCTGAGCCAAGGCTGTGCTAATTTTGCTAATGGCTGGGGATTAATGTGGGGGAAGTATAAAGTGATGAGGTTAAATGACAGTTCTGGGTTTGGTTGTTAGAAGCCACCATAACCCTCCACTCTCCTGTTGCCACAGATGTGATTTCCAAGGTAAGCCATGAACTTCCAGGAGATCTGAAGCCTCAATAGTAACCAAAAAAGATCTGCAGTTCTGATGTATTGTGCTGCAGTTCCTGTATTACTTTATTTAGATCCATTTTGTTGATTTGTACTTTGGTTCCTCCTTAGTTTTAATTATCCTTTCAATCTTCCCTTGCCTCTTTCTTGTAGAGGTCACTCAGGGAGGACTTCCAACCAGGAGGGCCAAGGTCTTACTGACACTGTCCTTACCTCCTTCACTGGTATGTCCTTGGTGGGAACAACGCTGCAGGTCACTTTGGATGTCAAATGGGGGGTGGCTAGTCCAGGGTGAGCACATTGTTCCCCTAGGCGGGTACTGATGATCTCTGCCACTGGAGGTACTTTCCTTACAAGTACACTTGCAATGATGTCCTAACTACCCAGCATTATTTAAGATCCTAAAGCACTTTTCACATATTAGGACCATTAGCTCCACTTATTTTAGCAAAATCCTCTCCAAGATGATCATACATTTTTGTTCCCAATCTTAAAATTTCCCTTAGATTTTATGTGGATAAACGGTTGTTTGAATTGCTGAGTATCGTTGGGGGCTGACCCTCCCAATAGACAGCAATGATGGCCAAATCGAATCCTGTCTTATGTGTAATTTCTCAATCAGAGAACAAAGTGCTTTGGCAGTCTGGATCAAAGGCATTATGTAAAGTCATGATTATTGTTGTTACAGTGAAATGAGCTCCTGGAAAAATCACGTTGACTTTTCCTTTGTAGGTTGCCTGCACCATGGAGCCTTTGATGTCTAATGGCCTGGCACTGTATCTTGTGTAGGTATAGCCTATAAACAGAAATTTATAATTAATAAGTAAGTTATTATTAATTATTTTTATGACCTCAAAACACAATTCTGTATACGTGATGCAATGCATATACAGAGCCAAAAGCTGTTAGAAAGAGAATAAGGTGGGGCTTTTCGTTTGATCCAGCATGGCCATTTTTTACATACTCTCCATCCTATTTAAATGGACACTCAGTCAGCAAGACGAGGTGTTAGTTTTGACTCTATGTCTCCAAATTTTATGTTGTTGGCAAATTAAAGTGAACAAAAAGGATATACTGTGTGAACTCCACAAAAGGGCTAGGGGTGATGGGGCAGGAAGAGTCAGGGCTCCTTGAAACGCAGCTAGCTCTTCATGTTTTTCTTCCAGGCCAGAGGAAATCTCATGTGTGCTGTGAAATTCCCTTACTCATATTCCTGAATCCTCTTCCATCTCTAAAAGACTTGGGAAAAAACAATTTAAAAATGGGTCGCCGTTTGCAGTCGCTCCTCTGTGCCGGGTCCCCACAATGGTGCTTCTGCCCTGCTGAAGCAGCCACTGCCAGTTGAGGGGCCGTGGTGACCTGTGACCAGAAGCCACACTGTGGCTGGCTGGCTGTGGCTCCTAGAGGAGCAGAGCTGAAAACCTCTGAAACCTGCTTCACCTCCTGGATTAGTCAGGCTCCCCGTCTTGTGACTGTCACAGTGTGCTATTGTCCCCGCACTGTTTTCCTGAACCTCTGTGCTTCCCAAACTCCTCCGACAGGGATGAGCGTTTTTGTGCTGCCACCACATGTATGCCCATAGGAGAGGGGAAGTTAACAGGGAAACACTGGGAAACTTCTGAAGGTGCTAATTAAGCAACTTTAAGTTATAAACATTTTTAATTGAGCTCATTTTTGGTGTCACATACTATCTCTTGATGAGACGAGTCCTGAAATTAAAGCTGTTTTAATCTCTCTCTCCTGCTCCTCCTTTCTCCCCTGCTTGTCTTTCTGGTTACAAAGTAGAAAAGAAATCACTGAGACTTCTTGGGCTTTGCTGAACACTGCTATTTTTAGGTGTTATATCTGTTTTACTTTAAATCTGACCAAAAACTCCATGTTGGGACCAGACCTCCTTTATCAATGTTGCAGATAACTTTCTGCTTTTGTATGTAGATTTTTAAGGAGGAAAGAGAAAAATTTAGCTTGTAAGAGATGCTAGCTCACCACCTTAATGATGATAGCACCATCCTTTAATGTAACCTTTTCCCAGGGATATTGCAGCATATCACTGTCTCCTTGTGATAAACGCTACATCATCATCATCTCTTTTTCTTTTTTTTTTTTTTCTTTTTAAATAAATGTTTCTTAAATGACAGAAATGTTTTTGTATTGAGTTATGAGACCCAAACAGCATCATGTTTTCCTGTGTGCTCCTTTATCACTGTCACGGGCCAACTGAAACTCTCCAGGCTTTAAGGAAGTCAGGCCTGTGGTCCAGGCTGTGCAGATCATGCCCTGCCCTGTCCTGGGAATAGCTAAAGACATCAGATTTCAGCCTTACCCTTATGAGGCGATTACCACGTCACGTGTGCCTGCCTTCATATTTATTGTGCATGACCAATTTTCAACCCCAGGCCTTGAAATTAATGGCTGTCTGATAGTGCAGCACTGTGAGAGCCTTTCTCCAGGGGCTGAGCTGGGGGAGGACAGAGATCGAAGAGGCCAAAGGTTTTGGTCCCAGTCTCACCTTTTCTTCCCTCATCCTGCAAGCGCTCCTTCACGCAGCGCTCTGCCCGAGGCCAGCACTATTTTGGCTGAGGTTCATGCATATAGACGTCTGTGCATCTCCTAAGGAGCCACCAGCTGTGGACGCACAAGTTGAAGTGGAAGGATTGGAAGGGTGCTTGAGCATGCCTGTTGGTAGCAGCTGGTGCTGGTTGCGTTCTTTGGATGATCCCTGGTTTTGGAAGGAAAGGACAGAGGTCCCTTCAGACTGCCCTGGGCTCAGTCCGGAGGGGAGGCAGCTGTCTGGCTGGGGTTTGCTCCTTTTACCTCCCCACTGCTGGGGTCTGTACGTTAAATTTCAGGGGATTTATAACCTGCCCTGCCAAGAGGAGCTGGAAACGTTTGGAAAAAGAAAGACATGGTCCTGGCAGCTTCCTCAATTCAGCGCTAAGGCTGGGTATTTCACAGCTTGCATAACCCTAATTTGTTTCGGGATTTTTGCTGAGGGGGTATGATGCCAAGGGCTGCACTGTAGAGGTTTTATTTCACTTCCAGGAGGCTGCTTGCCATTTTTATATTATCTCACATGGTCATGGAGCACTGCAGGTAATAGAAACCTTTAGTTTTCATTGATTATTCATGGCATAGTTTGCTTTGCTAGGCATCCTTACAGGCCACAGAGCCTGCAGCCTCCCAACCCGCATAAGGGGACACATTTCCTTGCCACAGACAATTTGTCTCAAAAATTTCCTTGAAGCATTCCAGCTCTGCAGGTAATGAACACTTGGGTGGTTTTGACTTAGGTTCCCTCCTCACCAACTAGTTATGCTACCCCTGGCCCAGCTGCTGCCCCTGGGTGGGTTTGGTATCTCCTTTTCACCAGGACACTGCTCCAAGAAACTCCCCCCTCCTTACCTCCAGCCATGAACTCCATGTGCTGAGCCTGATCTCTGTCCTGTGGGGAACTGGCTTGGGTCCCCTCCAGCATGAGCTGGGACCTAGCAAGACCTGCAAGGAAATGTTGAAACTCAGAGCGCTCCATTTCACTTTAAATTTTTGGGGGAAATCCTGAAAAGCTCTTTAAGGAGATTATTTTTGAAGCAGCCTGTTTCCTCCTTCCCTCTCCTTCTTTCCTTTCTCCACCTCTTTGTCTGCTAAATAAAACAACCTACATTTTTGACCTGAATTACTTTAAGTGTCCCTGAAGGCATGTGCAGCTCCTAGGACTGTAGGAGGGTTTTCTTCTTTGGTGCAGCCAGCTACCATCATTAGAGATGACAGTCAAGCTGGATCCCCCCAGTCTGAACACTGTATTTGTATTTTGGAGTACAAACAATAACCCCATGCATTTCTGTAGCACCAGCCATCAGGGAGAAGCTCAGGATGCTTTCCAAACAGGCAGGGATCAGTCCTGTGGGCAAAATAGCTCCCCATTTCTGCAGGCGAGATACAGGGAAGTTAAATAATTGCCAGCGTCACACAGCAAGGACCTGAATCTGCCTGCATCCATATTCACCTAAATCACAACTAACTCCAAAGCTGTTAGCACAGGAACCAAGAGCCCAATCTGAAGGCAGCTCCCACTGCCCCTGGGCATTCCTCCCCTGCCACCCAGCCCCTCTAGCACCTCTCCCCAGGGAGCCATCAAGCTCCCCCAGGCTCCCCAGAGGCCATCCAGAGGCCATCCGAGGACTGCACGCCCTTGGAGCAGCAGTGGCAGGATGAGGTGGGATGTCCTCTACTCTGCCCTCACCTTTTTGCTGCTGGAGCTAAAGGGGACAGCTAAAGCCCTCTGGGGAGACTGTATGTCAGACCTTAGCAAAGCCCCGCTCAAATCACGTTCCAAGTGGTGGATTTTTTGAAAGGACAATGAAATTGCTCGTTCTGGCCCGTTTTAACACTCTCTTCTATAACACGCATGGCAGACCTGGCTGAATTAAACTAGCCGTACTAATTTCTCTTGTTATAGCAGCCCTGTGTAACACACAAAATGCCTGGCTTTGGAAGATGATATTATAAAGAAGGACACTGTAATTTAGTGGCTCATTTAATGTGAACCAAGAGAAATATGAGGCATGCCAATGCCGCACTGGGGCTCTATTTATATCCTTTTTGGTGTACGGTATGATTTATAATAAAGAATCATTTTTATATAGTATTAGCGCAGTAATGGAACTTACTGGGTTACCACGTCTGAAGTCAGGAAATATTGTATTAGAAGAAGCTCTGTGAGGGCTGTGTAAGAATAGCCCTTTTTTCACTATTAAATCATGATTCCAAGCTTCCTAAAATAAATATTAATGCACTCTATTTACCTAGGAATCTGTGCTTTTATTAATGCAGCAGGAGGATCTCTACCTCTGAGCTCAGAAGCTGTTGTGTGCAGACTCACAGAGTTCATTTTTCAGCCCCCAGCCCCGCTGCTCAGCACCCTCCGGTACCGGGAGCATCCTCCTCTGCGGGGAGCCTGGGAGGATGGCGAGAGGCAGAAGAGCCGTGTTTTGCAGGGGAGCGTGGTATCACTGCTTAGGGGAAGCCTTTTCTTCTTCCGTTCCCCACTGCATGAAGCCCTGAGGCCCCTACACCTCTCCCCTGCCCCGGGGCTGCTGGAGAGGAGGAGGAAGGACCGGGATTTACCCCCTCAGAGTTGTTCTGAAGGCCACACAGGGAGTAAGCACTGGAGCCAGGATGAGAGTGGAGCTGCTCCTGGCACCTCGCCCTCTGCATGATTCAGAGCTTGTTTCTTAATCGAGAGGACTGGGTAAAGTTTCATTTGTCTATCTAGAAAGCAGTGCATTCTGCTTCCCATTTAAAGCTCCAGAGCCTCATGATGATTCAGAGCGCATGCAGGAATGTGCCTGCACACTGATTTTAGTACCAGGCAGCGTAATGCCTGCCAGTGATTAGTTCTGCCATGCAGGTGGGTAAAGGAATTAAATTGGGTTTAGAAACAAGGCAGGGGAAAGTCACCTGGAGAAGGCCAGGGAGAAGGAGAGCTTCCACTGAAGCTGAAGTGTGAGACGGCGAGATGCAGAGGATTTTCTTTAAAGCAGCTGGCTGCACAGGACATCGCAAGCATGCTGCAGTGAGATAGTGTTGCTCACCCCTTGAGGAAAGATGCTCAGCCCTTCCCCTCCTACCCACAGGGCAGGGAGGAGCTGCCCGAGGCCACAGTGCCCCTGCTGCCATGTGGGGCTTGGCTTTTGGGGCACAAAGTAACAGTTTGATGCTTTTCAATGGTGATGAGGCTGATGGCTACACCAGCCATACTGGGCCACCTGCAGGAATGGCAGCTGTGGAGACCACCTTTGGTGCCATCTGTAGCATCACAAGCAGCTGGCAGCCTGTGCAAGCGCATGCCCCCAGCCCAAGCTCCCTCCTGGTCCATGCCGAGATGGATATCACTCTGCAGCCCCCAGCATGTGCTGCCTTGCTAGAGGGGAGACCCCTGCTTCCCGCTCTCCCAGCCCTGCAGGGACACAGCCACTGTTGCTAGCTGGGAAGGTGACATGCAGGAGCTGACAAAGCCGGAGCTGACTCTGCTTCCTACTGAGCCAACCTCAGGGAAATAACCCAGCCACTTTGAATAAAAGTGAATTAAGTAGCCTGGCGGTAACTCAGACCATATTTTATTAACTTGGCCAGAACCAAGTAATGTTAATCCCTCTCCCTGAAATTTCTTTTTTACAGCCAGGCTCTAATATATGAAAATGTGCTGGCAAAGCTTTTGGTAGGTTATAACCCTCCGGTTAGTAACAACCAGGCAGTGTGGGGTTATCGCTTGGATAGAGGCTGAACCTCAGCATGGAGCCACACACAGCCCACACGAGCACTGAGGCAGGGGACAATGGCTTCACCCACTGCATGCCATGTCCCCTTGGGGTGAGTGATGTCCGAGTGCCTGAGGGGCCTGGGCAGTCACCAGGAGAGGGCAGGGACCAGCTCCGTCCCATGGGGGTGAATGACTCTGCAGAGGTGCCTCCCTCCCTCCTCCCCTCCCGCCCTGGCAGGAGAACAACTTTTCTTGGCTCAGCAAACACTGAGCCTCAGTTTCTCTATAAAGCTGGGGGACCCTTCTGCTTGGACCATTAGATATGATGCCTCAATGCCAAGCCCTTGCTTTAGACGTTGAGATGCTCCCCAGGGAGGAGTCTGGCACCTAAAAAAAGGCAAAGATCACCTTCTGCACAAGTTACCACCCCTGGGCCATCCACTAAATATAGTGGAGGCCAGGAAGGCACTACAGAGCAGAACTCTGCTTGCTGGTGTCCCAGAGCTCCTGCCGCTGGCCCTGTGGGGGCTGCCGGGGGCAGCAGTGCTCCTGGGAGGTCTCCAGTGGGCTGTCAACCCACTGGGACCCCAGGGGGGCTTCTCCCCATGTTTTGCAGAACCTGTCTTTGAGCTTAGCACCAATGGAGTCACCTTTGTGGGTCCTCAAAGAGGCTATGGGGCAAATTAGCATCTTCCCCAAACTCTGCATTCTTATGCCCCATGTAAGCCCTAACAAGTAATAAAACTGCCCTGCCTTCATTGTTTATTAGCAATAATAATCCTAATAATACTTCACAGTAAGAGCTTCCATCTGACGAAATGAAAGCTCTTTTCAGACATTAATGATTTACAATGTTTAGCCCATCTCTGAGATACATAAGGAAAACCATCATTTTCACAGATGGGAAGCTGAAGAAAACTGTAGGCAAGTGACTTACGGCCATGCAGGAAGGCAGCAGCAAGGCAGGGCGAGAGTCCAGTCCCCTTCACCACCGCCTGTGACCACAGCTCCCCTTTGTTGTTTTACAGCCAACTTCTTCTCTGTGCCCACAATGTTCCAGTGGAGCCATCGGAGGAGTTGCCGCCAGCTCCTGGTGGCCAAACCCAACTTGCTCACTGTGCCATTGTGGGGCCATTTGCCGTCCCAGCACCCCATTGCTAGAGGTGGGCTGGTCCTTGGGTGCCTGCGGCTGCTTGCTGCTGCTCATGGGGTGTGAGACCGAGTTTGCCCCAGCAGTTCCTGCCTTTTGGGGATGCCCTCGGGGTGCGGTGACACCTGGTGCTCTGTAAGTGACCCCAGTCCTTGGGGCAGGCAGGGGAGCCTGCTGAGGGGTTGAAGAGAAGGTGCCCTGGGGCTGGGTTGGGTGTTGCATCCCATCCCGGGCAGCCTTATCTGTCCTTTCGCCGCAACCTCGCCTGCAAACATGCCGTGGCCGTATCGGCTGCCGGGCTGGCTGCGAACACGGCCGCTGTCGCCCAGTGGCTGTCCCATTGCCTGCGGGGTGGGTGTGGGGAGAAGAAACCTGATTATAAATAGTTGGATGAACTCCAGCTCACTGGGCAGTGAACTTTTTGTATATAGATGCTTTGTAAAATGAAACTAGCCTGTGCCTCTCTGGGTGGAAAAAGAAAGCGAGCGGGGACCACACCTCTTCTATTATGTGCGTAGATCTGCCCATCGGGGTCTGGCAGTGCTTGCCTAGTTAAATGAAATACTTGTTATAAACATGGGACTACTGGGTGGCTGGTTGTTAACTGTTTAGGGCACAACTTGAAATAATACAATTTGGTCTGGACTACAGGCCAAAAGGGGATTTTCCGCCTTGCAACGCGACCAGATCTGGGTTGCCTGCTTCCCTCCGCTATGCAGAGCTTATAAATAACCCCCTTCTCATCCTCAGAAGAGCTTCTTTTTTTTTTTTTTTTTTTAACATGAGAAGGGGAAAAGAAAAAAACAACAGACAGGCAGGCAAGCAATAGTGAAAGTGCCACCATGTTGCTCTATTTTAAATCTTGCTTGCCTGCAATTTTGCGTGCAGGCAGGGGAGGAGACCACTGGGTCAGCCCATCGCCGCCTGCCCGGCCGCTGCGGTGTGCGTGTGCCTCTGTGCACTTATTGTTTTATCCTCACGTCACCTTTCAGCCTGTGCTGCTCGCCCTTCCTCCGTCCCCAAAACCTTTGATTAATAGGTTTGCTTGCTTTTTATATCTGCACATGTGGCGCATCTGGAGCAAGGCGTGCCTCCGCTTTCTTGTTGTTGTTTTTTTATCTCCCTCTATCTATATGTGTGAGTTATTATTATATTTTTTTTTTCTTTTTTTTTTTTCACTTTACTTGCGACTGTCATGGCAACTGCTACATGTTTGGCAAAAAGCTTACGGAGAAGAAAAGGGGCTCAGAGCGCTCAGCTGGCAGATGTCCAGTGTAATCATGCCGCAGCGCCGAAATGAGGCCCTTGGCCGGCTGCCGAGCTGGGGAGAACAAAGATGTCAGTTCCCCGTGTTGGCGGCGGCGCTTGTTTGGCACCCTTATATGGTTTCCCAGAACTCCTCGCCTTGGCGGCTTTCCATTCCCTTTAGGGCAGCAAACAGGATTAGCACACACAGACTTGTTTTTCTCTTTTCTCCTCCAACTGTTCCAATGACATCATCCCTGCTGCATTCAGCTGCCAGCAGGGTGACTTTGGGGGTGGGTTTTTTTTTTTTTCCCTCTTAAAAAAACCACCACCGCGCACACACCAGCAAGCACGATGGTTTAGGTAACGCTTGCACACCTTTCTTGTTAAATTAAAGCCCCTGAAGTGCAGCAGGCTCAGGAGAACCAAGCCAGACGTGCTGCATTATTTTTTTTTTTTTGCTTCTCATAATTGAATTCCTGCAAGATAAAAATCTCCTTTTCCTCAGTAGGCTGTAATCAGCACTCGCAGAGCTGTGGTTTCCAACTGCCCTCATCATGTGCTTCCTTATGAAACTCCATGGAGAAATTGCCTTGGCATGAGCGCTGATTTAAAGGGCCTGGGAGCTGGGAGTAGCCCCCCGAAATGGAGGAGCTGGGGCCGCCCAGCCTGAGGTGCAGGGGTGTGTAGGGGCCCGTGGGGCTGCTATAGGATGGTGTGGGAGGGAAGTACCCTCTGTTAAGGAAGGACTTTGTTTGGGAGATTTTTTTGTTGCTGCTGGCCCTAGAAGGTAGGGAGAAAGATGTACAAAAGAAACCCCTAAATTTTCTGCCTTTCCCCTCAAAGCCCAGACCAGTATTATCCTCCTGGATATTTTGTCCCCTGGGCATCTTCCTCTCTCCACCTGTTCTCTTTTCCAGTCAAATAACAGAGCTATGTTCTGTTCCCAGGGGAGCCCCAAGGGGTACCAGCAGCCGAGCATCACCCCCTGCCAGGAGATGGGCAGCCCTTGGCTGGGAGGCTGGGGCCAGCCCCTGCTCCCCGAGTCTGCTTCCCTCCCGGTAGCGCTCCTGTTTTCCTTGGCACAGGCCGCAGGATGTGATGCTCGCTTCCTTCTGTTGCTGCAGACCTGGGGAAGGGGCCCAAAGGGGATGGTGGGCTTTGCATGAATGTTTTGCTCAGTGATGGCAAAGCGCCCCAGCTCGGGGCTGGGTGCAGACCACTGGATGTTTGTCAGCATGGGAAGAGCTGGCTGGTCCGGTTCCTCATTGGGTTGCTCAGTTTTTCCACTGCACATACGGACGGATGGACAGATGGATGTGGACGACAAAGCGGGGTTGCTAGGAAAGCTTTATGTAAGCGGCACTCGGCCAGCGGCTGACAGTGCAGCAAGTGTTCAGCTCCCAGAGCTCCACATCAAACCTGGCAGCACATCAAAACCTCTGTTTCATAACCCACTAGAAATAGGATTTTCTAACAGCACTGAGAGGACTCGCCTTGTTGTGTGGGGACCTGGGATTTCACCAGTTGTTAATGGTTATCTAGGCAATGGCCTAAAAAATTCGGTAGTGCCCTTCCCCATGACGAGGTACATGATTTTACCAGGTGCCGTGCCTGGCGGCAGCCATGCTACCATGGTCCACCTGCTAATAACACAACTCAGGAACTAATTAGCAATTAACAGCAACCAAATAATTACAGAATCAGCCATCAGGAGAGAGGCTGTGATGTTGTGAGTGGCTTCTCCCAGGATGGGGACTGCCCTCCGCCGGGGAAGGGGGTGTGTGATCATGTCCTGGGGAGAGAGTGGGGCTGGAGGGGAGCTTCCCTGGGGAAGCACAGATTTCCAGAGGCACTGAGATCTCACAGGAAGAAGAGGGCACCAAGAAATGAAATTGGTGTACCTCCGGCTGTGCTGAGGGAGCAAGGCAGGCGTCAGCCATGCCTGCAGCTTTATAATGCAGGTAAGGAGGAGCTTGGGGAGGGCTTTGCAGAGCAGAGTAGTGACTGTGGTCAAGCCTAGCTGTGGGCTAGGGGCTTGCTGCAGTGCTGGAGGGCAGAGAAACCCAGGCGCTGGTCCCACACCCTGCCTGCTTGCAGGGCTGCCTCTCCATGAGAAGCAAGCCAGAGCTGCTCACCTCCTCTGCTCCTGGGCCCCACAGGGGATGGCAGCGTGCTCCCCACCCGAGCCTCTGCCCATCCCGGCTCCACACTGAGATGTACTGATGGCACAGGAAAGGCACTTACATCTTTTTTTTTCAGCCACTGAAAAAAGAGTGAGTACATTAGATAGATTCACAGAGATGAAAAAGGCCCAGGTATTTATCTTATTCATCGCTCTCTCACTTGCTGATGAAGAGTTATCCTCTCTTGGACATTATCCAGTATTTTCCCCAACCTCGTTTCCAGCAATTCAAGTGATGGGGCTTCCTTTGGGAAACTCCGTCACTGTCTAATGCACTTTGCTATTAGGAAGTGCATCTTGCCCTGTGTTTGGCTTCAGCAGTTCATCCCTAGGCTCTAGACCTGCCTCCCAATGTGCCAGCTGCTTGTGGGCTCCTGTCTTCTCCAGGCAAACTAGATGTGTTGAGTCCTTCTCACTTTCTCTATCGGTCAGTCTTAATCCTTTAATCATTTACTGCTTTCCTCCTCTCTGTTGCCGTCTGCCCCGTATCAGCCTGAGTCTGCCAGACATGGCCAAAGTATCTCTGGGTGGAGAGAGGCTCCCCGCTGTGGGGCTGAGGCTCTGTCGGCTGTGGCAGCGGTGGCTCCCCGACAGCTTTGTGCTTCTCCAGCTCTGGGCCAGTGAGGGTGAGCTCAGCGGCTGGCACGGCAGAGAGCAGCTGGAGGGATCCTCTATTTTACACCGACTACTAACAGCCTGGAGGGGCTGTTCTGGCCAAGTAGGACTGCTGAGGCATAGAAACACCCTGGCCACACAGCCTTTTCCTTGGCCATGCTCCCTGGAAAGGAGCAGGCAAGAGGTTTGGGTGGAGGAACTTCTCTGTGCAACTCTGAAAAGATGAACTGCCAGGCCAGTGCACACAGGATAGTCTCGGTCCCATCCCCTGGAGGAGTATCACCAGTGCAGTTGCAGGGTGCCCGAGATGGATGGCGCAAATACTTCCTGCACAGTCAAAATAACCAGATTGTCCCAAGTACACCTTACCTACAGCAGTCTCCTTCCCTCCATTACCTGCAGAAAAATGCTGTGAACAGCCCTGGTGCTGCATAGGAGCTATAGTCTGCAGCTGGTTCTCATCTGTGTGTTCTCCCCAGCACCCCCACCTGGAGGTGCAGGAATGTCCCTGCTACTCACCCGCCAGCTTGAATTGTTCCCAGAGGAATATATTTCTGCGCTTACATTTTGAGTGCCTTCTTGTCCCCTCAGCCCATTTCCATCCTTCCGTGTCCCTGTACTTGCAGCTCCTTGGTACGGAGACGATGGGGCCATGAGCACCTCTGCCCGTGCTCCCAGCCCCTGGTCCCCCACTGCGTGCCACCTCCCCTCTTCCTCCGGCCGTTCATCACAGTGCTCAGCACAGCATGACCAGGGTCAGATGTTTGCGTTCCTCATCACCGTGGGACCCAGTGCTCTCCCTCTCTTTTTGTTTCCTTTTGTTTATGGTCCTCAATCCAGCTTTTGGGCCATGTGCAAATGCTCTGTTCCTAGCCAACTTGAATTCATTTCAAGGAAGATTGCACAAGAGTTCAGGGCTGGTGCTCGGAGCCAGGCCTGCTGGGCTGGCTGTTTTGTCCTCTCGGGCCCCAGTCCTGCCGGAGGACCTGCTGGCACGAACCGCCACCAAAGTGGAGTCAGCAGGATGCTGCACGGGCTGCCCGACTGGGAGGAGTCAGAGCAGGAAAGTCCAGTGGAGGTCAGGGACAGGCTTTGCAAATTTAGTTTAAAAAAAAAAAAAAAAAAAAAAAAAAAAAAGAGAGAGAGGGAGCAATATATATTTGTCTGGAGTGCCTTGCTCTCTGTTAAAGCCTTGCAGACTGATGGTAACCCCAGTTTCCTCCAGGTATAAATAGCTTTTCTTCCATTCTCACACTGGGGCTGGGCAGTAAGAGCTCTGCTGCTGCTGGCCGTGGCAGAGGAGCAATGCTCTGAGAGGTGAGGGAGTGGTTGGCAAGATGAAATAGCTTCCTTGAAGCCACAAGGGAAGAGCCAGAGGGGTCCTGACGGCTCATGCAGCTGCGGATGTGTCTGGGAGCCTGAACCACCCTCTGTCGTCGGCAGGGCTGAGACACCCTGCAGAAGCAGCTCGTCGGGTTGCCGTTTGCAGTCTGGCTGGCCTTTGGCGAGAGAAAGCACTTACTACCCCTTGTCTCTCAAGCATAGCTTATATTTAAAGTGACATGGAAACCTTGCTTCCCATCCACAGGTTTAAAAATGCTGCAGGCAAATAACACACACACACAGCCCCCTTTTTTTTTTTTTTTTTTTTTAAAATGGTTCCTAACTTTTTTTTGAAGGCAGGTTTGTTATGTTTGGTTGGTTGGTCTGTCTTTTCGGTGACCTTGGCAACAAAGATATCAGCAAAGAGCTGACAGGGGACTACGTGGAAAAATCAAACTTATCTGCACGAGCAGTCTGCGGTAGGGTGGACTCTGGGAGAGTTAGCTGACCTGCTGAGCCTCTGTCAATTATTTTTGAAAAATCACAGCGAACGCAAAGCTTTGGGGTGCAGGAGGTTCCTCAGCAGCCGGTGGCTGAGATGTTGAAGTGCCTCGTGACACCCATTGCCATCACAACTAAGAAATTTTGTTTACTTCCTTGACACGGGAGCCTCCCCACTTTGAAGGAATTTGGAGTGACTTAAAATCCCTTGGGAAAGCCCTGTCTTTTGCAGAGGTGGGATTCATCTCGGCTGGCTGTGGGAGTTTGAAAGTCACACAGCTATCCAGGCTAATCATCCTTGCTCTTCTCGTAGGGCAGCTCACAAAGCATGACTAGTTTATATACTTAGTGGGACAAATCTCTTGCTGGAAATGCCCACCTCGTCCACAGAGCATAGAGGTTTGGTTAGCCATGGCTGCCTACCTTTGAGAAGATGAGCACTAAATGATATGATCTGCCCTGGAGAACAGATTAGCTTTTGGCCTTAGCTTCAGAGCCACAGAGCCTCCTCTGTGGCTCTGAAGGTGCCTGATGACTAATGGTGCATATGAAATGACATATGGTGGATATGCAAGAGCTTGCCCACAGTTTCCCCTTGCCTCTCACAGTATAGCCCATGGGATGGACATGGAGACAAATGTTAAGGTCCAGGGGGCTCCTGTATCGCCTGTTCCTCTCTCTGATGCAGCCTGCACCCTTACTTTGTCCATTCACTTGCCCTCTTCAAGCCCAGGAGTTTTTACCTGGATGCTACAAATTTTTCCTCAGACTCCCAGGTTCTAGCGAGGCTTCTTGGCTGTTGGCGATCTCATTAAAAACCCTGATGAAATCAATGATGCGGCCCCTGAGTTATTCTCGCTTCCACCAATTTCATTTGAGTACATGCTAATACTTTCCCCATACTTTTCAGTTTAACATAATGCTGATAAATGATATGACAACGATAAATTTTCATTTTATTTAAAGCTGTTTATCATCCATATCTATTATGGAAAGTCATCAATTATGCAAAAAGCGTGAATGTTTAAAGAGCCTCTAAAGCGTCTCTATTTATGGATTGCATGTTGTGTCTTCTTTACTCCTTGCTTGCGCACACACTGGAGAGGCTCCTCCATTAAGTATCATTTTTGCACAAAGAGCCTGAAAAATGGAACTTGACAGGGGAATCTTAGACACACTGGAGGCTTGTTGCAAAATGTGGCTGGGCCATACAAATTTCACTTCATGGGAGAAACCCTCAACCCTCAAAGCTGAGTCTAAACCAGAGGACCAGTAAATTAGATGGATGCTGCATGCTTTGGGTCAAAAAGCCACACTCCACTGCTCTCCTGAAGTCACCTTCCATAGCTTAGCCAGGGCCTCTTGGTAAAAGGGTAATAAACGGGTCCTTTGTGAGCTCTCGCTATAGGAGGGGTCTACACTGCTCGCAGCCCGGCCATGCTGGGATTTCTGCGGTCTCCCTAGAAAGCCTTGGGAGCTGCTTCCCAACAACTTGGTTGGGTGTGGACCATGCTGCAGAGACATGTGGCTTGCAGAGGGCTGCTCCTGCTCAGTGCTGCTTTGGAGCAAGGGAATGAGATGCTTAAAATGCCTCAGATGCTGTCAAACAGGCAGCTATTGCTCATCTTCAAGCTTGCACAGCAACCCCTTTGCTACGGAGGGCCAGATTCTGCTCGCAGGGCAGTATCCTTGGAGCCACCTTGCATTAACACCAGTGTAACTGGCAACTTGTTTTGGCATGTGCGTTAAATCATAGTAATGGGGAGATTTTACAGTAAGGAGCACAGTTTAGAGAGTGAACACCAAACAGACCCTTTAAAGGAGTCAGAGACATTGGCATCTTGGATTACTTCTTTCTTTCAAGATGCTGAGTGGACAAAAAGAGTTAAAGTAAGGAAATTAGATCACAAAAAGCAAATTAACTAAACAGCACTGTCCTGGCCCAATGCTGATCTCACGTATGATGTGCCAGTGAATCCTGAGTGCACATCTGGGTGTTTCTGGGGCAGCTCTGTCTATTCAGGCCTGCCGGGGTGCCGGAGGGGGCCCGCAGCTGCCACCTCTCTCCGGCAGCGTGCGACAGGAAAGGGAGAGCTTTCTCACACGTCCGACACAAGAGGTTGATTGTGGGGATTGCTGGCGGGTGACCTCCCTGTGCTGCTGGTGCCGGGGATGCTGGCAGCGCTGGGCTCTGCCGCCCGCCTGGCACTCACCCTGCAGAGGATGCCCATGCTCCAGCCCCTGCTCCCCTCCCTTCCTGCCTCCAGGAGAAGTGGCATTTCAAGCAAGAACCCAGCCCTGGCCCTGGTCACAGGGGCAGCATGAGTCCTAAATGTGGGGGTTCCCCCAGTACTGCCTGTCATGGGGGCTCCTCTGGCATGGGGATCCCCCAGGAGACCTTCAGCTCTTGTATTACAACACCTGTAGCATTGGTAAGTGTCCTGTAGCGCTACTTAAACATCTCTCCGAAGTAAATAGTTGTGTTTTTAAATTACTTACAGTTTATGTAGCCCTGTAGGGGATGTGTCGGGTCGTGACAATGAAGGGAGCGCGAAGCCTGTGGAGTGGGAAGCGTGGTGGCATCTGCTATTTTTAAACGTGCCATGCAAGGTCACCTCCACGCTCCCCCCGCACCCAGCGCCAGTCTCTCCCGCCCACCTGCCCTTCACAGCGTTCGGTGGTCTTTACCATGAAATCCTTCATTTTCTTTCACTCTTCCTTTCCCCTTGCAGCCATCGGGAGATGTCCTTGACAGGACCATGCACCTTTAAGCCAAGTAAGCAATAACACAGGAGCGGACTTGCAGCCATCGTGCCCTTTATTGACTGCATTAAAGGCCTGGGGTCAACGGCTGGCTACTTCTAGCACTAGAAGAGTTGCAGTGGCACATTAGTAGGATTTTTTTTCCCCTAACAGTTCAAACAGCTATGCAAATTTTCCATTCAGCTTCTGTTTTTTCCCTAGGCTCAGGGGGTGAGAAAGGATGTCCTCTGAATCCTGTCTTCTCCCATGGCAGATACTGCCTCTCATTGCTCTTGTCCTGATCCAACCAGCCTGTCACAAAGCTCACTTTGGTTCTTGTACCCGGTGCTCTGACTGTTGGGCTGGTCCAGAACGTCACTGCTCTGCCAGAAAGAAACCTTTTGCATTACAGCCATGAGAAAATCCGGTTTCTCTCATGACATACAGAGAAATGTTATTCCATTTCAGTAGCTCTCTCCTGTACATGGTAATGAAGGGAGAGAGGTCCTCTTGGGAGACTCCTCATGGCCCTCAGAATCCTGGCACCTATCTGTGCACGTCAGCATCTCTGTATTTCACCTCCTTTGCCGGGCGCACTCTCCAGCTCATCCTGGAGTCATGCTTGTCTTTCCATAGCTCCATCCCATCAGTGCCCAAAATCATTAACTACCAGTGTGTCCTTTTCTCCTTCAGCC
The DNA here is from genome assembly GCF_964106895.1 of Numenius arquata. Classification (NCBI taxonomy): domain Eukaryota; kingdom Metazoa; phylum Chordata; class Aves; order Charadriiformes; family Scolopacidae; genus Numenius; species Numenius arquata. The sequence goes on along the minus strand of NC_133577.1, from coordinate 23,917,499 downwards.
AGTTCCAGATGAGTTCCCTGTTCACAGCGTCAGTTCTTGCTGTTAATCCATAAACTATAACCTTTACATCGGGTACTGTTCAACGTAATTAGATTTCTATTACATGATGTTCTTTCCTATGGTTAAACAAGACTTGCTTTACTTAAACAGCCAGCCCCAGGTGAGGTTTAACTGTAACCTTGGTGTTAAAGCTCTGTGCTTGCATGCTGCTCTCTTGAAGCCTCCAGTCTACCTCACCATTGCCTGTACTTATCTTGACATGACATGTTAGCAATCATCCAAAGCTGGCAGTGAGACCCAGCCTTGTCCTGCAGGATGTCAGCCCTCTCCCAAGGACCCACTCTTTCCATGAAGAGAAGAATAAAACCAGGATGGCTCCAAGTCAGGTCACCCTGACTGTAGTGTAAACATGGTACCTGCTCTGGTGCAAGCTGGAGTGGGAAACAAAGGCACAATAGACCAAACAAGGTCATTACACACAATTTGATCCAATTATGCATCTAAAACCAGGGCTCTTTGTGCAATGATTTTTATTTTGTGCTGAGAGGGAGAGAAAGCAGCCTTACACATAATGGAGCAACGCTGGGTACTGAAACGCATCTCGTCTCACATAAAGCAGCAATATTGCTTCCTAAATCCACCTGTACCTGGGCTGAGCCTTCGTTTATCCCCATTCTCACTGCTGCCATTCCCTGTGGTTAAAAAATGTTGGTATGCAGGAAAAGTATCATCCGGCAGCACTGGGGCTGCAGCCGCCCCCCTCCCTGAGCCCACTGGCTGCTTTGATGCCACAAGAGCACGACAGTAAGAGAAATGCCTGGGGAAGTGAATCAATAGCGTCAGGCCAGCCAGCTGCAGGGTGAGGACAGGGTAAATCGCTGCAAGAAACTTTCCCAGCCACCGGAGGAGCTGGGAGAACAATGTGGAGAAGAGGATGTGAGGCACTTCCCGCCGCTGGTCAGCCCTGCGCCAAGGAGTGCCGCAGCCTCCAGCGCTATCTTTGTACCCCGTCATCGTCTGGAGACAGCTTTTGCTGTTTGCTGTGGGTTTCTATACTCGATGTTTCATTTAGCTCTCTCTTAGAGATCTAATCGTTACTGCAAAAAAAGGGGACTCTGACCCCCAGCCCTTCTGGCCGATATCTACCAAGCCAATCAAAGGCAGGTCCCTGGGCCAGAGTGTGCTGGTTCCTCTCCAGGATCTGGCTGGTAGAGCAGTGTCAATGCTGTTTTTCTTTTCCCGTCCCTCTTTCCCTCCTCCAATCCCTGAGAGATGGAGATAGTGGATTTCTTGTTTGTTCTGCATTCCCATAACCTCTGTCTATTACCAGCCACTCGAATCTCTCTGTCTAGATCCTGCAGAGCTGCTTCTCTCTACAACATTCAAGTGCCTTTTGCAAGTGAAAGAAAACGACCAAACAACCCAGCCCTGTGATTTTCCTCCCTGCTATCAGGAAACAGGTTTGTTTGTTTTTTAATGAATGCAAAAGAATGCAGATAGCGGTGAGGAAAAGCTTGGGCAATGAGTTCAGCACTTCTTTATTTAGGCTCTTCCATGTATATCAGCTGAGCCCAGCAGGCGGCAAAGCAAGAGCTGGATGTTATTTCAGGAAAAGCCTGGTCTTTCATGCTTGAGACAGAGTAGTGTCCCTGGAGGGGAACTCTCGGCTCCTGTCGAGCATGGGTGATTTGGGCAGAAAAAGGACAAGGAATTCCAGCAATGCTGCTTTTCTTCTCTGTCTTCCAGGCTTTGCATAGCAGGTGTCCCCAGGGCTGCCCACTGCCACTGGGACAGGTCGGATAGGGTTCACACCAGCAGCTTTGCCTGGCCTGGTATTTCCCACCGCTCCGGTGCCAGACACAGCTGCACAGGGCTGGAGACAGAACAGGCACGTCCATGGCATGATGAGGAAGACGGATGGTGCATGGCGGTGCTGGGGACTCTGCCACGTAGGCCATGTGGGCAAGGCAGCCATGCTAGGTTGCACAGGCTGAACAGTAATAGCAGATTCATTCCAGCTGCGTGCTTGCTGGAAACAACAGGCTGAAGTCACAGTCGCACTGATGTCAACACCAAAAAGGTAAAAAAAAAGCAAAGTAACGTGGGAGATCAAGCACAACATTTCTCTTGACTTACTGCTCGGCACTTCATGGTAGTTTCAGGTGTTTCTACCTTACTGAAAGACAAATTTCAGTCTTGGAGCATCACTTCAGCATGAAAAGTAGAACTGCGTCACATAGAGCAAGTTTCTTTCAATTTTATGCAAACAGCACATATATTTTGGCTATGGCTCTTTGCCGAATTCAGCACAGATTCAGATTTGGTCAGCCTGGAACTGCATTTTTCAGTCCATAAAATATTCATTGCACTTTTTTACCTGGCTCTAGCCATGACATCGTGTGAACCACTTCTTTGCTATGCCTCGGTAGTTAAGGCACATCTGTTCTTTGGGATCCAAGCAGCTCTGAGATAGGTCACCTCTAGTTCCAAACCCAATATCCGTTTGCGTGTGGTGAGTGTATTTCTTCCTCAGTCACACAGGATTTTTGCTTCTTTCAAAGTATGTCTTTTGTAGCAGATTTTTATGCAGATTTTTATGCAAGAACATATTACTAGGTTGTTTTCTATTGATGCAGAGAAATCTTTCATGCAATTTGCATCCCATTAACAGCTTCATAAGAGATGATCCTGATTCTAATGGCTCTGCACAATAAGCCAATAAAGCCAAATATGGAAGGGATTATGGAATGCGTTGCTGTTATACCCACAAAATAGCTTGTACATTCAAAAGAAAGGCATCAACTCCTCTGACACCTAAGGTTAGTCCTAAGAGTTACTACTGCTGAGATTTTTTCAGCAGTGCTTTGATTGTCTTTTGTCTCCTGTTGATTGCCCTCTGTGTTTTCTTGTGCTGGCAGCAGAAACCAAAGAGGAGCTCCAGCCTGCAGGGACTGCTGCCTTGCAGACGAGTGTCCTACACAGCCTGCTGGGTGGAAAATGCTGCCGGATTCCAGCATTGCAACAAAAACGGTGCTGTTACATCACTTCTGTAGTGCTGGAATAACAACAGAGGCTGCCTTGGGGCAGGTATAGGCGCTAGCCAGTGTCTCTGCCACCGATACCTTCCTGTAGGCATATTTACACCCTATGCTTTCCCTGTAGGAAAGGCCAGGTGTCTGCACTGAGCCTTTCAGATCTGCTGCCCATCTTTGATGCTGCCGGTGCGGCATAGGCTGGTGGGCAGACTTACCCGCCGTGGAGGATGAATAACTCTCTCCCCTGTGTCAGAGTTTCAGTCCTTAGCCTCAGGGGTTTCTTATTGAGTTTCATAAAGAGGGTATTGGAAGCGCAGGGCAGACATCAGAAGCAGGCCTCCTGCTGCCAGAGACCCTACAGCTCTGCAGAGGGGTGCAAGGGGGTGCCTATGTGGGGAAGCAGCACTGAGCAGTGGGAGGTTTCTGCTGCCATCCTTCAGGGAACACTTTTGTATACTGTTTCTTACCAGGGCTAGAAAACTACTGCTGTGATGGATAAGGTGGCAGAGGAAGGAGGCTGGTGGGAAGCTGGCTCAGAGGAGAGAGGATGAATGGTGGGAGAGGGAAAAGAAGCAGTCCAGAGCATGGTGGGACTTGCCTACAGCTGACTTTTCCCTCCCTCTGCCAGATCTTTCCTTGTCTGCTCCTGCTTCATCTGGGAACAGCAGTCACGGGTCAGCTCAGCCATCTGGCTCCCTTGTGCCCTCTCTTTTCCTGCAGGACACAGGCTGAAGTTCTCATACAAATTGAAGTAATTGTCCAGGCTCCTGGGAAATACATAAAAGGGCACTCTCTTGAACTGTGGCAATGCCCAGACCACACTCCCTCCCAGTGCACATGTAATGCTCTGCATGCTGTTAACTAGCTTAAGGTTTTCACATGCTCAGTTGCCTAATAGAGAGTTTCTTCCATCTGCAACAAACAGCACTCAAAAAATTTTTTTACCTTCTTTGGTCACATTTGTACATGCTCTTCTTCTGTTTCAATTGCTCAGCCATTACGGGGTTTCAGTGCATTTGAACTGTTTGCTTGTTGTGGCCTGTATTTTCGGCTTCACAGTGATCAATATTGTCTTTATGCCTCCATTTGATTTAGAGGTGGCTTGTAAATGTAACACGCCAGTGGAGCCAACCACACAAGCAGCTGCTGAGCACACTGTGGGAGGCGTTCAGATACACAGCCATGGTGAGCTGGATATAGTCCCAAATGAACTCATTGTAACCTTCCCCAGTACAGGAGTCCCCTGTCCACTGCTCCTGGCCAGCTGGTGATGCTGCCCCGGGTGCCAGCCACCCCCTGCTCCTCGGCGCAGAGGGTTGGGGTGCTGGGGCACAGGTGTGTGGTGGGCTCATCCTCTTGGGCTGTTGGGGATGGAGCAAATTGGGTGTTGGCAGGCCATGGACGGCTCTGGCGCTGCAAGACTCACAGGGCACACTCATTTTGGTGGAGCTGGAAGTGACCTCGGGGGGACTCACAAGGACCCACATGGTATAAGTGACCTGCACGGTCTTCTGCGTGTGTGTGCTGCACAGGAGGTTGGACGTCTCGCAGCCCTTTCTGGTAGGGAGGGGTCAGCAAGCAGCATTTAAAACTTCCTCTGCGCATATCCATGTGTGCACACACACCTGTGAAAGGGGTTTTTTCAGTCAAAATTGAGCATGGACACCTTTTTTTGCAACAGCATTTTTAGAGTGATGGCGTATTCACACAAGGTCCATTTTCCTTTAACTTCATGAAGCGGCTGTTGCTGCTGCTACCAGCCTTTGAGACAGCAGGACCATGAGCAGACGACCTGAGGATTTTTCCATTTGTTGCAAAGCACTGAAGAGGCATCATTCCCTTTCCGGAGACCCACAGGGTGCACTGACTGCGCTTGGCAGTGGCAGGGGCTGGATCTGCATTAGGAGCTGAGACAGCCCAACTGTGATGATTCATGGTCTGATGTCTTCTGGCCTCATATGTCCATATGGCATGGCTTTAAGCTGAATGCATGCCCTTCATGGGTGCACCACTGGCTGCCTTGGGGCAGGCCTGGGCTCACTTGGCTGTGGTGGTGGTCTCAGTCACCTCCCAGGGTGCAGGATGTTTGAGAACCATTTCTGCTCCCCTCAAAATGCAATTTTCATTGCCACAGGATTTTGCACTAATACAAGCTTTTGCTTCTTAAATTTCAATCATCTGTAGGGTGTAACTTTATCAAACCATAAAAGAGACAGTTCATCCAGCTTCAATATGTCCCTCCCTTGTTTTCTTTTCCCTTTCTCTCAGACTCTGAATTTTCCTTTCCTCTGGACTGTGTATCTGTTTTACCCTTTATGTTTTTCTGCTACAACTCTACTATGGTGATGCCTAGCAAAGATCAGGGACCTTATTAGGCACAGCCAACAAAAACGGTCTTCAAAGAGCCCGACTATAAAGTGCCTTTTTTTGAAGTTTCTGCATTCAGTTATCTCTGTCACCACTTTTTCCTCCATTCTTTTTCTGGGTTTCTCTTTCCTTCCATCCTTCCTTCCTTCTCCTGTCTTCTTTTATTCCCATGTTTTTTCTCTTGTTCTCTGGAGCATTTTGGCTTTTTGTTTCTTAGCCTTCCCCCCATCCCTCAGTCCTAGCTTACATTCCCTTAATTTCCACTTTCTATATCACCAGTAGCCTCTAAAACCATCTCTTATCCATTGGCTTCTGCCTCAGACATTTGCATCCCCTTACTGGCTCCGTTGGCATCTCAATGCCCCAGCAGCATGCAGAAGGGAGGGCAAAACTTAGTGGTCCCTTCTCTTTCGGTCTCATGGCAGAGGTAAGGCACATTTTCCTTTCCTTCCCAATGTCAGGGGTATGAAGCCCACTGGGGTCTGCTGTCTCTGCACACTGGAGCAGATTCCTGCGGGAATTGCTCCCAACTTCCTTTGCAGGCTGGTGAGCAACGTGTCGAGATTTCCTCCACCCCAGGAGTTTGGGACTAAGGAGCTGGGAGAAGCAGCATCACTGAGACTTTTCTTTTTTTGCCCCTCTCTACCTCTCTGTTAGCAGACAAAGAGGAGTACAAAACCCTGCCCCATAAAGGTTTCAGCGGAGCCGCCACTGAGTTGAAGGGCTGGCTGATCTGGCTCTGATGGGAGATGGAAAGCCATCTCCCTGGCCTGAGCCAGCAAGCGACCCATACGGGGGTCATTACACGTCTCACAGCCCAAGATCTCCCTGACACTCCTCCTCCACTGAATCTGACCCAGCTGTGCCTCCTACAAGGTCAGCATGGAGGGCAGGCACACACAGGGCTGTGTGGTGGCCCCGGTTTCCCCCGGCAGGGTTAGCCACCTTGAATGCCAAGTTAGTGGGTACAGAGCCAGCATTCATCTTTAGAAGCCCTTCCAGTGCTGGGCCAGCATCCACAGATTTTTGCCTTAATCAACGCGTGTCTTTGAGGATTGCCCTCGGTAAAGAATACTTTAGAAAAAATTATTATTTTCATTACAATTAGCATACAGTTTTCCAAACACTTGGTAGTGTTTGGGTTTATGCTTCAAACCTCGACACTGATAAGTCAAATGTTGTGCTCCTTGGTATAACCTCCTTTAGTTCTGATTTTATTTCTTTTGGGGGCTTCTGCTAGTCCTCTCTAACATTTTCCACCATGGCATTGCAATGCCTGCACTAGCACTGAAGGCTTTTTTATCGCAAATGCACAGTCCTGCTGATTGCAATTAGGGCTGACATGCACACATAGACAGGGTTGGAGCTTTTGGGGCGGCTTTCTTGGGGTTTTGCAGGCAGGTTATGCAAGTTCTATCATTTGGGACACTGGTTGTTTGCAGATGCCTTCAGGCTTTGGGAAGCAGAGAGCTGCGGGACTGCTCTTGGTTACAAGACAAGCTGTTGGGCCCAAGCATATGGCTGTGGCCTCGACAGGTTACATTTCTGTTTGCAGTGTCACTTCCTACCACGCTTGCAACGGCGGTAGCTGTTTGCACTGTCATAACATTTCTTCTGCTGGAGCTTCCTGGCCGGGGAGGCTGCGGCAGCTCCTGCAGGGCCCGTCGCTCCGCTCCCCAGGCACTTGCCAGAGGCCAACCCACTCCCCTTCCGCTCGCCGGGCCCCGGCAGCACCTACGCCATGCCGTCCGCAGAGGCTGCCAGCTCCCCCTGCTCTTGGAGCTGGCTCCCCGATGGCTTTCCTGCCCTTGATGCCCAAGGGGACTGCCAGCTCCAGAGGTAGCCATCACCCCAGACCCTCCTGCAATTGTCTGGGACAGGCCGATGAACAGGTCCCTCTAGCACAGGTCCAAACCCAGCTCTTTCTGAGACGCCCTGAAAATGTATGAAAGCTTAACAGGAGTGATAGCTATCAATCAAATCACCCCCACACTTTGGTAAAGACGATCTCATCAATACGGTTTTTCAGTTTTAGATTATTCATCCTTTCCCATTCAACACCTTTCTGGACCATTGCCATTGCTCTCCTTTCTGCAATCCCTGAACTGCAACAGCCACAACTGCACAGATGACACTTCAAATGAAGCCTTGACAGCATAGACAACAGGGGAAGAATGGTTTCCTGTTTGCCACAGACTGCACTTCTGTTTGTACACCTCATTACAGCACTTTCATTTTTTACTGCAGCGTGACCATGCTCATTCATATTGAGCTGTCATCTCCAGATCTTCTGCTGCAGAACTGCTGCTGTGCTGGTTGTTCCCCGGTTGATCTTGCAGTCCCTTCATGATGCTTACACAAACGCAGAGCTCCGCTTTGTCCCTACTGAATGGTCTCCTCTTCCCGTCCCACTCTCCCATTTGTCAAGATTGTTTTGCATTCTCCTCTTGTTCTCCAAAGTGCTTGTTCTTCATGGTGTCCTGTGCTAATTTAATAAGTGTTCCCTACTCTTACTTTTTTTTTTTTTCAAAGATATTAATGAAAATACTGTGTGCTGCCAGACATAAAACAGATGGCTTTAGACTTCATTTGATATGTACTGCCAGTTTGACAGTGAAGCATTTATAACTGCTCTTAGTCTGGTTTTCCAACCAGCTGTACACTCCTCTAATAGCAGTTTCTTTAAGCCGTGTTTCTTTACTTGGCTTATGAAAGTGTCAGGTGAGATGACGGCAAAAGTCTTATTAAAATCAAGATCTAAGGCCTACTGTAGAAGGAAATTAGATTGATTTGATGTGATTTGTTCTTGTCAAATCAGTGTTTGCTGTTCCTCATCTGCTTGTTGTCTTCTAGGCATTGGAAAACAGTTTATCCAATTACCACTTCCAGTATTTTTCCAGGACTTGAAATTAATCTGCCTGGTCTCTGATTTCTGGCTTCTTCTGCCCCCCACCCCTCCTTCAGGGTCGGTGCTGGGTTTGCCTTTCCCAGCGTGCAGAAACACATCCCCCACCCCTGACTTCTGTGCTGATGGCGCCGAGTGGGCTTCAGCTGCTTTCCCCAGTATGACAGAAGGCTTTTAGTTCTTGCCAGTTGGAATATATATGATTTATTTAGACATCATCTGACCTCCTCATTCTTTCTTGCAGCCGATATTTTTGCCCTCAGACTGCTTATGCTGGTTGTGTTAAATGGGGCACCTTTGAGCAAAGACCAAAGGAAGAGTGTCAAACACTTTTGCATGTTTGGCATCGTCACTCAGTATCTCCTTCTCCTGGTGAAACCCTGCTCTCCCTTTGGCCCTCCTGCTGCTACTAGTGCATATACTTCACGCCCACTGCTTGTTGCATCACTTAACATCTTTTTCATGTTGTTCCTCCATGCTTATGCTGTTCTTTTATACTTAGTAACATGACCTAGTTCCACTTTCTGTGTGCTTCCTCTGCACTTCTGAAACTAATGAAGAGCTCGTGATTCAGCCAGTTGATACCTTACTCGCCTCCTTTAGTACTTGTGCTAAGCTGGCCCAGAACTGAGCAGCTCACAAGAAGTTCTGTACAGTGTCTTTTGTGACTCTGCCTTTCATACAACTTCCTCAGAACACTGCCAACTCTCCAAACGTCCTTTCTGCCTCAGATTTGCTCCTCTGGGATCGTGTGTACTAACACTGTGAGTTAGCTAAAGTCCCTCTCCTAGAAGTCCGCTCTTTTGTCTTTGTTTTTCCCCCGCCTCCTTTCCTAGAAATCATGACTGCTACCACTTCAAGGTCACTCTCACCTGAGTTGCTTTTCACCTTCACTGCAAAATTGGTTCCCATATATTACTTAGAATAAATTTTTGCAGAGTAGCTAACCAGGAAAAAGCAAAAGAGATGGCAGCTGCAGACAGTTCAGGGAAGGGCACAGACACAGTACCAGAATAGAGCTAAACAGAGAAGCCCCTGCATATTTAGCACTTAGTTGTGTCAGGAAAAATTAGTATTACCTTTCACAATTACCTGCCCCTGCCTATGAACTTGTCATTAGTTTCCAGGAGATGTGGCTAACGGTGGTGGAAATATTTGTATTATTTGTGTAAAACATGAACACTACAACCATGTTATTAAAATACTCCTCAATTCTGTCTGTCTTACGACTTTCTTATAGTCTTCTTACAATGAGAGGGCTTAGACCTTACAAACGTTTAGAAACTCTATGTGTAATAAGCATGTAGTCATTTTCTTCTTTATTCCATTAAGCATTGACATTAAAGTGTGTTTTTAAACATGGAGGCTCAGGCCAAGCAGAGCTGTTTTGTCATCGTTGTCGCAGCATCAAGGAGTTCTTGTGACGAGCCACAGCCTCCAGCTTCTCAAAGGCCAACCAAGCTGTTTCCAGTGCACAGTGTGCACCTCACTCTAGCTGCACTAGTACCAGAAGAGCTTTCTTGTGCAAAACTCCCTGCAAAAAAAAACTTGCTTTTGGGAGCTGCTTGTCCTCTCTTCTTTGCTACTGTCCCACCTGAGCTGACCCTCTTCCAGCTCAGGGCTGCCCCTGTGCTGTTCTGGAAAAGTTCACCTGAGCAGGGTGAAGGCAAGTTGGCTTTTGGCTGTCATCCACGACTCTGGCATGCTCCTGCAGACATCCCTTTAGGTACTGAGCTATTTCCCTTTGAGTATTGTTAGCAGGGTGCCTGGTAGCTCTGCTGCAAGTTATTTTAATAACATTATTGATTTAATCACTTCACTTTAGTTTTGCTTCACTACATCAAGTCTTGGCGTTAGGGTGAAGTGGCAGCTTCAGTATAAATGATGTTTCTTTATGGGGCACTCAGAACCAAAGAGAGCTCACAAAGCTCCCATGGATGTCTGCGCAGAGGCTGGGATGGTTCCTAAAGGAGCTGTTGACTCCATTTTAACACCCCAAACAACCACATGAGTACAACTTTATGTCCGACTCCTCTCTTGGTATAATTGTATAAAAAGAAAACACTCTTCCGCTGTTATATAAGAGCTATGACGATACATCGATAGCGGGTATCCTTGCAGGCAGTCTGATTTCTGCTCTTTGTCTAGCAGTTGTTGATCTGATGCGTCCTCTGATGGTTACTCTTTGAGTCATAGGAAACTCCTTGGGAAAGTGCGGAGACCGTCAGACCTCAAGGAGAATAAACTAATCACAAGTGGTTGAAAGAGTGAGCCATGGTGCTTAGTGCTGCATAGGCTCCTACTCAGATGGGTCTCAGAAAGCCAAATTCTCATTAAAAAGAAAAAATGAGTTTACAAAGCGAAGTCACAGTGCATCCTTCTTTTATGGGCTAATTCAGAATCGATTGTCATCAGTTGGAGAACATTCCTGGTCATGCTCTTGGACTTTGGATCAGACTTTACAATGCTTTAAAAAAGCTGTGAAAAAAAGGTGGGAAGATTTGAAAGGCTTCCCCATAAAGGCATGGATAGGTAATGTATTTATGTTCTAAACGCATACCTAGAGGCTTAGACAACTGGCATATTTACATTAACCAAATAGTATTCTGGTTAAAACAAATCACACCGCTGGCAAGCAAAAGAACCCCCTGAATGTATAGCTCATTTTCCCTGAAGTAAAATCAAAAGTAGCAGTGCCAGCTCATCATTTCAAGCTTCCTAAAACAAAACATCTGTTAAAAGTAACTCACCTCAGGCAAAAACGTGTTGTAACAGATAGGCTTTCCAGTGCTCTTCTGAGAATACCCAGTTGCCCAAAATCCTGCACCTAGCCCCCACAGCTCAAATCTCCCACTGACTTCGCCCAGAGAGGACCAAAAGCCACATATCGGTCCCAGGACTCGACATGCTATTAGCATTTTTGCAGAAGGACCTGAAAGGACCTGAAAATTTAGCCTAACTTTTCCCTACTGAGATTTTTATTCCAAGAATTAATTTCTCATTCATACTGAAGAATTAGTTCACCAAAGAGCTGACCTTGTAGGTGACTGAAGCACGCTGGGGAGAAAATAGTTCCTAGTTAAAAAATATATAAACAAACAAACAAGCAGTTCCTGCTCCTCAGTAATGTGTGATATGAGTTCAAAATTTACATTTAAAAACTTTCAAAACTAAACCATGAAGGGGAGGCCTGACTTTGCTAACACTGTTTAGAGTGAAAAGCTGCAATGGGAAAATCTAAGTGAAAATGCATTTGAAAATGCCTTCTTAAAAAGAAGCATCATAAAAATCAAACTGGAATACAAACCAAATTTTGCAGTAGTACTTTGCAAATTGTCTTGATTTTGGAAGGATGCAGAGTACATGCTAAGATCAGCTGCATGCATAGACTATTTCATAATAAATGCCATTGTGTTTTTTCATCCCCATCACAATCTCCAGCCATACAGTACTTTTATTTATTACCAGAGCATTCAGGAGCAATGAGAGCTGACGTGAGGAAGGAAACGGCTTCAAGAGCATGGCAAGAATCCCGTAAAGTTACGGGAGTGGAATGGCGAAAGGTACTTTAAAAGTACAGGTGTAAATTATTGAACATTTGAAATGTTTTCCCTTGGTAATTTTAATCACATTCTGAAATGAGTCATTCAAGCTTTTGTGAAACATTTGATTTATTGGAAGCTTTACGCTATTAGTTGCCACTCAGAAGCCAGCCCTGCACTCAGCGCTGTGGGCAGGACATGTCGGGCGCAGCAGCACACTGGGGCTGGCTCAGAGCCACCGCTGCCAAACACCCACCATGCTAAAATTAGCAGTGATTCTCCAAAATGAGACCCTGATGCCCAGAAGCATTGAAGTTGAGCCATGAATCCTATGCTGATGTCAGAGAGCATCCTCAAAGGCACCTCTGCCTCTGAGGGGGATGCACTCACCTGCAGAGTTGTGTTGGGCTGAAGGCTGCAGGTTGGTGGTTGTGTCTCCTTTGCTTCGCACAGGAAATGAGCTGAGGATGCCTCAGTGTGAAGCATCTCTGAGTCTTTTCAGAGATGCCTGCTGGGGGCTAACCACCTCCTAGGTGTGCTGCTCCAGGGACAGGGCCAGGGAGGTGCTCCCTCAGCCTCTGAGGGCACGTGGACCATGGGGAGATGGTCCAGGAATGAAGCTGGGCATCTCAGGGTGGTTTATGCAAGATGGGTACTGTCAGACACGTAATGGTACTTCACAGATTTGGTCACATTCCTCTCCACACTGATTCCACCTCTTGCTGTTCTTCAAGCGCTGACTTATTTTCCCACTGTATTTAGAGATTTCTCTTATCTTTGTTACCTAAGAATAACTCATTTATTTTGGTTGATGCCTTTTCTTACCAAAAGAAGAGTTGCGGACTCAACTCTTGTATGGTTAGTACATGCTATTGAATCTCACCCATAGCGTATCACAGTGAATGTGAAGGTGATTTAGACAAACAAGGATTAGGATAAGCAGGTGATATTTCAGTTTCTTTAATGCATGAACATATCTAATGCCCATCAAATGACTGGACCTCACTTCTGATAAGCAAGCTTTTAATAAATGAGTTTTGACTGCAGAGACATTGTGCAATGGTCTTTGTAAGGACTTTGGACAGACTGACACCGTCTCTGTGGCTGTACAGCACTTGGCACGACGAGGTGTTGGATGTGACAGCAAAGGATGACAAGGTTTCATGTCTGCCTAAGAGCAAGAGAGTGCTGGATCTCTGTTCTACCTGGGCAACCTCGCTGTTGCCAGCTGCTGTAGCTGATGGCAAAATTTTCCTCATTCATTTATCTTCTTTTTTCTTTTCCTTTTAATTGACTTAGTTGGACTTCCAGAAACTAAGGGCCAGATCTTTTGCTGAGAGTTTTGTCTTTGGCATTAATGAAGCAGGATCTGGCCTTTAATGTTCAGTATTTGAACCACTCAGGCTGCCTGAATCCTGGTTGAGCTATGAACACGGGTTTGGAGCAGGCATAAGCGCAGTGGGCTAGTTGAGGCAGCTTTTTGCCTTTTCCCTGGAACAGTTTTGGCAGATCCCTAGACTGAAGGATTTCCCTTTTTACTGTCATCATCCTCTGTGCAGGGAAATCCTTCCCTTCCCTTGGACTGTCCAGCAAGGTCTGTGCTCTCCTTTCAAGTCCCCAAGGGACAGGGATGACAGTAAGGTGATGAAAAAGGCAGCACGACTGGGCACACCTCTCGCCCAGTCCACCTCCTCCCCACACACCAAATTCCCCTTGTTGGCAGTTAGTGCAATTTACTATAACACAAGGACTGTCCCTACTGCCATTAAAAACACAAATAGTGAGCCTGAGGAGAGGGAATAAGCAGTTCCTTTGCAGCCCACTTCCTCCTGGCCCCAGCACGTGTTGCGCAGATGATGCTCTGCTATGCCACGTTTCTGAGCTCTCAAAGTTGCATCTATTTTTTATTTTTTAATCTTAGCAATGTAGCTGCAGACTTAAAACATAACAGACATTTAGAAACTGTATGACTTTCCCTAACTGTCTGTAACAGTTTCAAGATAAGTCATTTTAAAAAGAATTACTTTAAACGGAGTCTGCTTTAAACCAGACCTTTGTACTTCTTGTTTTTGCTTTTATCTTGGCACAGATGCTTACCCTCTCTCTAGCTCCTTTGTAGAGTTCATTATGCAAAGGCAAAGAAGCTACACTAACGTTGTAATTTTGTTTGGCAAGGTGAGCCGCAAAACATATGCTGTGTCATGCCTTTTTATTACTGTGTAAGAATTGCCAAAGCAGCCTAAAGGAGGAATCAAGGACATGATCGTTGCGAGGAAAAGAGGAAACGGTCCAGTTTTACAACACTCAGGCTTGTAACCACTTGCGGTAGTTAGTTTCAGAACTGGTTTAATTTTAAATTATTTTCTCACCAACCGACAGCGGCTTCAAAGTGACTTGAGTTTCATCCCACCACTTTCTGATCCATATTGAGCCATTTTTCAGTGACCTGGTGACCAAAACCCTACCTGTGCAGCGGGCACTGCGCAGGCAAGGTATGCCCCCTCCTCTCCCTGCCCGGGGAGGTGGCAGAGGCACAGCCAAACCGAGCTGACAGAGAAAGCCTCCTTGAACAGGCACTGACATCCCTTTTCCACTACGTGGAGGGCGGTGTGTCACACCTTATTCTGCTCATGCTCCAAGAGCAAAACCTGTACTTCTCAGTCTAGACAACCTGTAATCAGGCAAGGGAAGAGCAGGCGAAGGGAACAATTAATGGGTGTGAGCTCAGCCTGCCCTAAAAACCTCTGAGGACTGGCTTTCTGCGTGGGCATCCATGGGAGCAGAGATGCGCACCCCCCAGACCCACACCTCCTCTGGGGCTGCCTGCGCCATGGGAGCCCCACTTAAAAATAACCCAAAAGATAAATTATTTTAAACTTAGTCCCAGATGTAAGCCACCATGCAGCCCCACGGCAGGAGTAGGCATGACAGAGAGGTACAAGATGGGCAGAAAAAAGGCGGTTTTCACTATATAACAAAACGCCCTGTTGCAACATCTCCTGGGTGCTTTGGTTGCAACGCCTCTAAGCCCGCCTGAAGCTTTGGAAATGGCTTCAGAGAAGCGGCTGTGTGGTGTCCCCAGGGGAAGCAAACCCTGGCATGGCTGGTGGATGCCCACCCCACAGCTGCTGCCCATACCTTGCCGAGGGCAGGCAGGGGTGGTGGGAAGGACAAGGAGGCTGCATGGTAGTGGTGGTGGCGAAAGGCACAGCTCCTTTCACTGCCTGTTCCCAGGTTTGGAGAAGCTTTGGAGGGGGGAGGGAGGAGAAGAGGAAGGGACATTCATCTTACAGTGTGAAAAAGAGGTAACGAAAGCTGGGCAATGACAGTCACTCGCTGCATGCCGCGGAAACACAGGGGCAGCATCACCCTTTTCGTTAAAGCCAAGGTTTTTGTTGTGTTTTGCAGAGTGGGGACCACCACAGCAGCCAGTCCCATCCCCCCCTGTCCTCCAGCGACAGCTCATGGTAGAGGCTGGGGGGATCTCCGGAGGGAGATGCGATGGGGGGTGTCTCTGGGGGTCGTTAGTGATCTGTCCCCACAGATTGTCTCAGGCACAAAGAGGCATTTCTACGAGCTGGGAAAGAAACCCAAAATGGAGAACTGGAAATGTTTCCCTCTCCAGTCAGTTTGCTTGCCATTAGCATTTTCATACCTTCCCTGTTCTAAGTAAACGCACTTTCTGTGTGTCAGACTTCAAAGCAGTGATAACCAGCTTGGAGAAAATACCTGCAAGAAAGGGACAAGGCAAGAGCGCCTTGAGAAATGCCCTGGCCCCAGGCTCACCCTCCGCTCCAGGACAGCCCAGGAAGGCAGAGGCTGGTCAAAGGTAATGATGTCTGCAAAGCGCAGAGATGCGGGGAGCAATGGAGGGGTTTGCAAGTCACAGCTCTGAGAGGGAGAGCACGGCAGCATCAGTGTGGTGGGAATGAGAGGCAGGTTCCCTCAAAGACACAAACTAAACCCTGCTGTCACACTTAGCGCTGCTTTCAACCCCACATATGACAGGTATCCAAAGCAAGGCAGTGACACTAAACATGTCCTTTCAAAGGACAAAATACTGAAGAAACTTTCCAACTATCACCTTTTCATAACGCAGACAAAGTGCCAGTGGTGCCACTGCAGTCGGCCTGCCCTCCTCCTCCCAGGGGAGGATGCAGAGGGGACACTGGCCCTGCAGGGCAGTGCCACAGGCAGGAGATGGGACCATGAAGCACCCACTCCCAGTGCGTTCCCTCTGGCAGCCGCTGTGGTCTCTGTGGATTTTGGAAAAAAGCGACCATTGCAGAAATCTGTCACTTAAATTTAATATCCTGTTTTCTGTGATGATGCAGTCCTTTTGGGAAACTCAGTCCCGGCAGTTAAAAATAAAGCAGCAGTGTGGAAACAGTGAGACAAACAGTTCTGCCCCCATCCATCTGAGCCGGCACACCTGGAGTCCTTGAAGTCCAGTCACACTCAGCCCAGATCCACTCAGTTCCTCATGGGAAAGCTGTGCTGAAACCACTTGTAAGTGCGTTCCAGCAGAACAGTACCATCCACAGCATTTACCTGTGGTTGATGTGGAGTTACAGTGACATAAGACTTTCCTATGGCCACAGCAGGCCATTTTAAATTTGAGGCAGGCATAAGACATGAGACAGTACATGTTGTTCATGTAGGGAAACTCCTTTATTAATATTCAAGCCTTGGGGCTGGCCTGAGGTAGGGAGTTTGTTGGAGCAGTGTGCTGCACGCAACGCATTTAAAATGTAGACTCGCCTTTAACGCCTGAAATGTTGATGTGCCTAAAATCTTGGTGCACCTAAAATCAGGCCTTCACAGGAACCCCATTTCCTCTGAGTGCCTTGTAACCTAGAGATTTACCATGTATGGGTGGAAATACTCTTGATCTCCAGCTATCAAAGGCTGATCTCTCTCGGAGAGAAAGAAAAAGCAAAACCTCAAGAAGCTGCTGGACGTGCAGGGCTTAATTTTTACTATCTAAATACTTATTTGAACCAACCCCGTGGCATAAAAAAGCAGGTTTCCATCCTCCTTTTGCCCTGGAAACACAGTTCACAGCATTCAGAGGCTACGTGGGTCTCCAGGCCACACTGTGAGTGATTCACAGGGGGCTGGACACTAAAGGGACACATGCCCCCACAGCCTGTGCTGCTGCTGGAGCCCCGAGCCAAGGCTGGGGGGGCTGCGGTGCCCCTGGACTGCAGCAGGTTGCCCTCCTGTGAGTGCATCTGGCCACTGGTTTCCCTTGCAGGGCCAGTGCCGAAGCAGCGTGGTGCAGAGCAGCATGCCGGCTGTGCATCTTGTGCCCAGGCGGTGCGGGGCAGGGCAGGCGTCTGGGGAAGGAGCTGCATCCCCCTCACACCAAGTTGTCTCCTCCGGTGAGTCACAGCCCTGACTCATGAGCTGGTGTGGATCAAGCTGCAATTTGAAGATGCTGCCGCCTACATCTGTCCACCCTGCTCCTCTCCTGGAGGTGGCAGAAGCGAACACATACTCCCTCACCTGAAAAATTTGGCCAGACAGGCCAGTTCAAACCCCAGGTGAGGGTAGGTCCAGGTGAGTGTGCAGGCAAGCACACACCTTGCAGTAATAAACCTGGGGGAGGAGGTTTCCACACCGACGCAGCGGCTGGATGATGCTGGCCGCTCCTGTCTGACCTGCCCCTGCCCAAAGCCCTCACCCAGTCCCAGCACCCCAGGGAAGGTCTCTGCTCACCCCATGGGCCCTCTAGCACCTAAGACTAGGGCAGGGGGTTGCCAAATGAACGTGTCAGTGCCCTATGGCTCACAGGCATCATTTCTCTTGGCATTTGCATTGCCCTGGAAAATTAGTTATATGGGGGCTAAAGAGCTAGAAACATTTGCGCTGACATATATTTAAGTGAAATAGCCTATTAAAGTAAAATAGCTCTGATTTAAGTGAAAATTAGACAAGTAGCAGTATGCAGGATAAGATTGATCAGGATTATTTGTGAAGTCCCAGTCACATTTCTATTGGAAGAGGCAAAATTATGTACCATGTCCTTATTCTTGCTCTCAATTTTTTTTTTGCTGGCATTAAACCACCTGTTGGGAGACAGACCATTCCTTATACAGCATAAAGGCAGCCATTACAGCATTAACTCGTCAACAACTTCTGAATAAATGGAAGCACACATTTGTGCAGGACCAGCACTTTGCACCAGGAAGGTACCTTGTTTGTGATACTTCATTGGAAGTCATAAAGCCCGTTTGTTGTTTTGGTTTTTTTTTTTTTTTTCTATCAGCAGCCCACATGTGCAATGGTTTAACCTCGGCCCTTTGATTACAGCAGCACAACCCCTTCCACAGGCCGGTTCTTAGCTCTGAGTTAGTCATTGCTATTGGTTTACACTTAGGAATTTTATCTGATGCGGGAGCAGATAAGCGATGCATCTGCTCAGTCATATTTCCCCAGCGTCTCTCCCTTTGTTCTTTTTGCCTTTTATCCACTGGGTTCTCTCTGCAGAGATCCCTGCCCTCACCCGGCCGCTTTCCCCTTCTTTTCCAAGCCTGCCTCCAGCCACCGCTGCTTCTGCAGGGGAGGCAGACCAGTCCCTAGCACTTAGCAATGCCCTTACTGTTTACTGATGTTAATTCCATCGCTCAGAATTAATTTCCCCTTTGTTTGCCTGCCTTAGAAAGGTCTGTGAAATTTGCAACGGTTTCACCCGAAATGAGAAAAGGGAAGAAAGAAACCCTGCAGCCACGCATGTGGCAGCCCTGGCCATCCCCCCCAGTTCTACCGCATCCAAGGTAGGGGTGTGCATACTGAGTCACCACCTGGGGTTAACACGCTCCAGCCTTGCAACAGCAAACACCCATTAGTGGAACAAAAGCCATGTTGACAGTTAGCAGTGCATAGCTAACTCTGATTAAAGGCCAGCTTGTGTCTTTGGGGAAGAGCGATGGAGAGGGAAGGGCGGGGAGCAGCCCAGGGCAACCTCAGCGCTCTTCTGGCTGACTCAGCTGGAATTGCCCCCGCAGGTGCCCGGGGGGCAGCCCCTGCCCTGCCCCACATGGGCTGGGGGCCAGCCCCTCCTGGGGGTGCACGGCAGCTCCCCAGGCCCTGCGGCACCTCTACAGCACCCAGGTCTGGTACCTCCAGGAGCAGCCCCGGGCTGGGTCTGAACTGGGCAGGACCAGGCAGGCAGGGGAAAGGATGCTCCTGCCCACGGTGCTGGGACAGACCTCCTCCCAGCTGGGACGGGCGCTTGCTCTCTGGGGTTGCAAAAAGAAGCTGCTACAGGCATGAATATTTACATTTCCTTCCAATGGACATCAAGCCAAATTCCATGTCCCGGTTCCAGGGTGAATCAGGATGGTCAGACACACTGTTTCAGAGAACAGAAACGCAGAGAAAAGGCCAAACGCTAATGCCTTCCTCCAGAGGCAATGGGATGGAGTGCCTGGCTGCTGTGCAGCTGTGCTGCCTTTCTAGCAATTAATTCAGCAGAAAGGGAGGAAGGAATCGTAGCCCTGCAGGCTACTGGCCTTTTTTTTTTTAATCTTTGCTTGGAGGGCTCACCTGGCAAAGCTGTTCCCTGAGGTCAGCAAGTCTAGAGAACAGTGCCTGGTGAACAGACACCCTGTGACTCTTGCAAAGCTCCTCTGCTGGGGGAACATGACTTGACTCTGTGAAATACTGCTATTCCCCTGGGAATATGTGCTCTGAGCATGGGGCAGGAAGGAAAGAGGCAGCCAGAACTCCCCACCTTCTGGTATCTGCTTAAAAAAGGGCAGGGAGGTGTGTTTAAATTCCCTTTTCTTTTCCTCTTGGCGGGCTAGACTTGCCCTGGGACCTATCTCAATGGCACCAGCCAGACTGTATGTCTAGGTAGTGCATCCCAGGATAAGGGACACTATATCCCAGTGTGGTCCTCCAGCACTGCCCAGCACGTCCATCCCAAGTACTGTTTTGCTGCAGCTGGTCTGTCAAGGTACATTACCACCAGTGCTGGCTTTCCAGAACAACCTGCCCCACACTGCATTTCTTTTCTGGTTCTGCCCAAGCTAGGCAGCCCCAGCAGCAGGGAAAGTGCAGCTGTCCCCGACACCAGATCCAATGCCTGGAGAAAAGCATCCTAACCCTGCCAGGTTTGCTCCTCACTGGCACCCATGTGAGCTAATCCTTCCCATGCATACCCAACCCTCCCTTTTCCTTCCCTGGGAAAGCCATCAGACTTCTTACTCAGCAGTGTTGTCAGCGGGTGGCCGAGCTGGCGCCCATGGGGAGACTGGGACGGCCACCACCTCCCCAAGCTGGGCTTTTGGGCTGCACGGGGAGGCCAGCATCGGGGGCTGCCCTGGCTCACACCTCAGCGGCTTCCTCTGCAAACCCAACACGCGCTCGCAGCAAAGAAACAGAAACCAAACCAGAAAAATGAGGTGGCTGCAGGAAAGCGTATGGGGGGCCGGCTGCTGGGTATTGCGGGCTCTGCTGGGGCTCCCATTCGTGTTGGGATCTACCTTTACTGCTGTTTGTGGCCTCCTCAGGCTGCCCCTCCAGCAAGAAAAAAAGCGGTGATTGCTGGGGATGTTGCTGCATGATGGGAAAAGTAGCTAAAATAGCGGCTGGGCGTGATCCTGAAGAAGTTGTCTTCCTACTGTGTCAACACAAATACTCTTATGGAAAATGAATCAGCCCTCTTTGGGCTTTTTTCCAGAGGCCCCTCTGACTAATTCTGCCCAAAACAGCCAGGCTGACCCTGTGCAGTGGCGGTGTGACAGTGGCAGACAGGACTTGTTCACATTTGGGTGGAGGCAGGGAAAAACTGTTTTGCGGGCCTGCCCAAAAAAAAAAAAAAAAAATCCTCAGGCTGACTCTGCCAAAAACCACACCAAACATATGGTAAATGAAATGGCTGGCAAGGAGCTGGCTTGAACGGCGGGAGTGTTTCAGCACTGTGGACTGCTCGTTAACCGGCCCAAATTGTATTTACACCGCTTTAAGCATCTCCATATTTAAGGAAGAGAAGGCAAAGACGAGGGCAATACCAAATTTTTTTGGGGGGGGATCCTTTTGGTGCTTCTCTGTGCACATTATTTTCATGATGATGTTAGCGTAGCCCCAACCCTTGTCCCATCCCGTGGTTCAGAGCAGCAACAACGTCGCAGAAGGTTTCACCTCCTCCTACGGCAACAGACTCCTGTGGAAAAGCAGACAGAAGGATTTTTTCTCTCTCAGAACAGGAGCTCTGCCTATTTCACCATATGAATGTCCTGTACACTTCGTGGAGCTGATGAAATCATGTACAGATGGGATCCATCTTAACAAAGGCTTTTATTCACAGGGCAAGTTTCTCTGCCATGTATCTTGGGCCACATTCCAGCTTGCATAGCCATATCAACCAAAGGCATCCACAGAGCCAGACAAATTTCCAAGCAGATACCAGACACGGAGGTGCCCTGCCCCTGCTGTTGTGAGCAGTGTGACTTCCTTGTGCAGCACTGTGGCCCCCCTGGAAATCTGAGACTTGGAGTCATGGCAATAAACATGCCTTTCCTCACATGGCATTCTTCACAAGGACTCAAGTACCCGATAGCATTTCCAGGGCGCCGCCAGGTGCTGTGGAGAAAGGAAGGCAGAGCAGCAAGGTCCTAAGAAATACCATCCAGAGATGACTGGTGTCTTCAGTGATTTGGGAGGCAGCCATAGGAATAGCCATGGTGGCTACAGCTACAGAAGGAGGATGAGAATAGAGCAGCCAAACAGCAGTGCCTTTTCTTGAGTTTGGGGTGTTGTTTTTCCTCCTGGAGCTGTTGTGGTGGAGTGCCAGGAGCAGAGCTCACCTTCACATCCATGGGCAGCTTTCCACCACCCTTTGCCTGCTGCAGTTTGGAGCTCAACTCTTCTCCAGCCCTACCCCATCTCCTAGCTTCTCCCATTCATCTGTAAGCCATGGCATCCCAACCCCTATATTGCACCAGCGAGGGGCTTTTCTAAGAGAAGGCAGGGAGGCAGATACCTCAGAGCTGCTGCCCTGCTCTTGCCGCAGCCTCTGACTCCACGCGCACGCCTTCCTGGGGCTGAGCCGTCGCCTAAGCCGGCGGGATGACCAAACCCCAGATAATCTGTTTGTTCAACAACCTGATCTGGGCAAGAAAAATGGAAGGCTGATCAAAGTTGCAGGGCAAACTTTTGGGCAGAATCCAGCAATATGCATTAATAAACTCTGCCCCCTGCTTTTCTCTTTTGCCGTACATTCAGCGCTCAGTCAGTAGTGCCTTAGAAACACCTCGCTAGCTGCCCACGCTCCAAAGGAGAGCAGCAACAACAACAGAAGGAAATACACAGAGAGGGATGACTTAAGTGAGTTTGGAAATCACTTCTCAGATGAAACACTCCTTTAGTCACAGGCACAAAAAAGCATCAAAATTCCCTGCCTCTGATGTAAACAGCAGAAAGAAAAAGTCATCTGGAAGGACAGGATGATTCACGCTGAGGACCTGACTTGTAATATTCATCAGTGTTGAAACTGCCTCTGCAAGATGACTACATGTGAAAGCAGCACCAGCAAAATCCCAGCTTCTGCCACGAGAAGTATCATTAACGGCAAAGCCGTGTGGTGAGACTCCAGTGCCACAACCCTTGCTCGGGTGAGTAATCGTAAGTCATCCAACCAGTCCCAGCTAAAACAGCAGCGTCATTCAGGTAAGACAGCTTTACGTAAGGGCAACAGCAGCAGCAGCAGGAGCATGCTCGGGCTTTGCAGCCCTCTTCAATAGCAAAATAGAAGTTTTTTTCCTCGGTCTTGCAAAAACCCTTTCTGAGGGTTTCCTTACAAAGATGCTGCCTGATTTGAGTGCTTGAAGAAGCCTGGAAAATTCAGCCAGTCTTTCCCTTTATGTTAATTGCCCTGACCCAAGCGGTAACAGGGCACAGAAGGCCATGCTGACTTTATGCATTGTTAGGAGATACTTTCCCCTGCATATCTGAATCTGTTTACTTAATCTTCCAGGCCTTTACCCATGAATATTAAATTCCTTGATCACTATGCATTAGGAGTCATCTTTGCACCATCTGTTTGTATTTGTCATCTAACCCTTGTAAATAATAAAATGTACTTTGTTCTCAAGTTCATGGATCCTAGCAGGAGAGCAATTACCGTGGAGGAAAAGTGCTGTGTGAAACTATTGGCAGAGGCAGGACTCAGCTTTAGCTCCCCATCTTGCCATGATACAGTAATTAAATGAAAGCCAGAATCTGTCCCAAAGAGCAGTGCTTAGCCACCGTGGCTTGCTTGAACTCCCGGAAGAGTGGTGTGGGTCACCTTGCCTATACTTCTAAAAGAAGGCAATGGCGGAAGAGAAGGCAGGCTGCGCTTCAGGGGAGCAGTCTTTCTGAACACCAGGCATGCCAACGGGAGCTAGCTTCTCTGCCCAGGCAAAAATATAACCAGGCTGGGCTGCAAAGGCTGCGGCCACTTAACGGGGTGGTTTGGGCAGCTGGCCTGGGCAAACTCTCTAAGAGGTACTGACAGGGATGAAACAACTGTGAAAAAAATGGGTAAATGAGCAGATACACAAAGTTGCTCTCACACCTAGGAGTGCCATTAAAAAAGTAAAATAGTCACCCACAGCTGAGAGGTAAAGTTCAGGGAAGGCTAGGCAAATAGCAAGGGAAACATTGATAAAGAGCAGTTGTTACGACGTAAGATTAATTCTTAGAGGGAGCTCTGCCTAAAAATTTTATTAGATCATGCAATGAGGACAGCCCTGCCACATATTACTGAGGTTCAATTTCAATTTTATCAATGCAGATAAATGCATGCTTTCCCTAGGAGAGCATGAAGGAGAGTAAGAAGAAACATGCTCCATGGCTGAAGACTTCTGTGGACAACAGGAGCTGGCTGGCGAGCACACCTCACAGACCCGGTACCTTGCCAGAGCCGGTCAGAGAAATACCTTGCAGCAGATTCATGATAATTTACATCACCTGAGGATTTGCCTCTCTGTGCTCTTATAATTTAGCCTATATGCCAGGCAGCTATCACTAAGTGCTCAAATTGTTGCTGTCTATTTAAAACCTAATGTAGTTGGTTACAGAAGGGATTGTTTAGGAGATTAAACGGAATCATAGTATTTCTATCCGACGTGTTGGTAGCAACAAATTTAGGCAAGAAAATGGTTGCCAAGTATTTGTTTAACTGGAAGAGTTATCTGGGCTTGGACAAGATACCACTTGCCACTCTGCTCGGCCTTGCGAACATCCCACACTAGGAGGTTACTCCTATTAAGTGATAGACAATATATCTTGTTAATTGTTAGAGCATGATGACCTTAGACTTTGCCCAGGTATTTAATAACACCATCTGCTGTCTAGGTCTGCAATACTATTATTTTTACATGAGGATTACTCTTCTTGCTTTACAAACAAGGCTGTAATAACAGTGCTAAAGGAGAGCAGAGCAGTGTGGTATTTAAACCTGACTGTCCAAGTAAAACATGCAGGAGGTGCAGCTCACCCAAAAAATCCCAGATGCGTTGTCTTGAATCTGAAAATCCCGATGAGCTGAATGTTGAGGGGCTGTGATCCAGCCCTGCCGAATGCACTCGGGAAAAACTCGTGTCGCGCCTGAGAAAGGGCCAGCGGTGAAATCCATCCTTGTGCAGTCTGCTGGACACTTCACTCTTTCTGTTGCCATTGCTGCTTCCTTCCCCAGAACAACAGCAATGGTCCAAAGGCTACCACTTAGGAATGGCTGTGCCTTCAGATCTTTTTCTCATTGATAACATGCTTTTAAAGCACATGCATTTAGTGCCAAATAATCACATTTATCTGTTTTTATATCTCTATCTATAAAGGGTCCAATCCTGTTCTTGCTGACAGTGATGTGATTTTTGGCTTTGGCTTCTTAAGAGAACTTAGGAGAGGGAAGAAAACAGTGAATTTCTCTGTGCAGTTGGTGTCTTCTGATCAGTGTTTCCACCGCCTTGTGCAGCCTGGGGTTTCATGTAAAGCCATTCCTGGTGCACTAGGAACCTGAGCCTACTGGATTCAGTGACAAAAGTCCTATCAACGCAGATGAGTCATTTTCTCACTCTGAAATGATGCAATTTTTGTGCAAATAGTCTTTTCTTCCTAATAAAGAAAAGCTGAAACTTGCTAGCTGGTAAGGTGCCAGATTTTGGAGGAAGCATTAGAGGTGTGAACACCAAAGTGCTCCAAAAAACAAGGCAAAGAGAAAAAGCCCAGACCATATTTTAAATTAAAAAGTGCACATTTGTATTGGGGATTTTTTTCATGTTTCTATTTTGTTGTTCTGCTTATTGGTGCCTGTCACTCTAAGTGTGTGTATGAGGGATACCAAGATCATGAATCCCCCACACTCTCCAGCTTAAGTCCTGCATCACAGCGAAGAGGAGGAGTGCTTTACTTGGCAATCTGTTGCAACAGAGAGGTCAAATATGAAACCAAACATATGAATGTAATTAGGAGGGTATGCAAAATATGGGGGCTGGATGTCTTAACAGTGTCCGAAGCAGGCATGTCTTGACATGCCGTTGGTTAAAAAGGATTTTAAGTATTCCAGTCTGTTGGACAGTGTATCTGGTTACATCTGAACAGAGTTTCTTAGTCTCTTGCTCATATGATTTTTCTCAGATTTCAGGTGTAGAAGTTTGATTCTGAAACCCCAGCGTGCAGAAACATTCCCCTCTCTTTGAAGTACACGAAATAATATCTTTTTGTTACCGACACTAGTTTTGGAAGATGTGAAAAAGTCCAGATTCTTCCCATACTTGCCCTGTACCCATTCTGAGGCAATTTTATGGATATTTATATGTGCTATCTGGAGGTGCATAGAGCAGTTGCGATGTTTTTTTTTTTTACCATTTGTAAACAGAGAAACTGGTCTTTTCATGTTGTATATAGTTGAGTGGGGGTTCTTTCTGTTGTTTCACAAATGACAAGGGAATGGCTAAAATCTGTGCCAAACCTATTTACCAAAACCTATCTCTGCTCTTTGCCTACAATTTGCATTTTCTTTTAAACCTTTCCAAGTGAAGCAGTAGGCAATACCCCCGGCAACTAGAAGCATGTGCAAGGATGCAGAAAGCTTTAGAATACATTTCCACACCCTGCTGACCTATTCATCAAAAAGTCTGCCAAAACACATAACTCTTGGTATAAAACAAAATCCAGAAGAAAGAACCTCACTTGCATTAACCTACTTCTTTCCAGGTTGCGTGCCACCGCAGGTTCTCCCAGCGGAAGAGGAGCTGAGCCCATTACGTGACTTTTCCATCATCCCTAGGAGGTTTCCCAGCTCCTCAGCGGAGGGGAGCCCTGGTGAGAGCAACTCTCCTTCTGTGCCAGCAGCAGGTTGGACTTTGACTCCAAGCAGAGCAGACACGACAGTCCTCTGGATCAGGTGGTGGTGACTAGTCAGCTGCACAGTCTCCTGACCTCACATTAACCGGTGCTGCACATGATCGCCTTGGGCCAAATGCTGCTCTGGTGCAAATTCAGTGACTTAGCCGACCTGTCCCCAAGGGGAAACGGTGCCCACTGCATTCATCGGTTTCCTGAGGTTGGGAGTGGTAAGCGATATTAGGTTTAGATGTGCCCAACTCCTTATTTTCCCAGCTCTCTCTCCATTTGAAACACCATCCTGCTTCAGGAACATCATGCAAACTCAGGCTGAGGTTCCCACAATCCCAGAGAGCATTTATAGAGCCATACATTTGACAGCAATGGCGTCAAATGAAACGTAGTCCCACAAACTGAAGTAGACGTGAGCATCTTCCTCACCTCATACCTGCATCCCATGTGCCAGTTTTCCAGATTTTAATACAAACTCTGGAATTTTATATTCTGTGGGCACACACGTAAATGCACACACACACAAAGAGCATGTTCTGTACCAGCTAAAAGCCAGGCCCAATAACAACAACCAAGAAAAAAACACGCTGGTAGTTAAACGCTTTTCTAACAGTACTGAGCCATGAGGACATCCCTCTGCAGTGAAGAGGAGGAGCCCTGTGCAGAGGTTTTCCCACGTTATCCGTAGTGGTGATGGAGGCAGGGTTGCCACCCCACTCTGCAGGAGATGGAGCCCAGCTCTCAAGCTCCTCAGGCCCCAGTAGGAAATCAAAACCATCTCCAGAGTGACCTGGTGTCCCTAGCAAGCCCTGCTGGCCCATGTGTCCCTCTCTCCTTGTCAGCATCCCCTCTGGTAGCTTGAGGTGCAGTGGCACAGCCGGCAGCAGGTAATGGGATGGGTGCGGGTGCAGCACGAGGGTCTCCTGCAGCAGCTGCGAACCAGTGCCACTGCTGAGGTCCCTCCCTGGACACCCATCCTGACCTGCTCCCTTTTGCCCCGGGAACTCCCCCGGAGCAGCGGGATGGGGGCACTGGAGCAGGTTTAGCTGTGCCGTGGCTGTCGGCACTGCCAGGTATGCTCCAGAGGGCATCGCCGGGCAGAACCGAGCAGCTGTGGTGGGGAAAGCGGGGCCACTTCTTCTGGCACTGGTGGCAGCTTCTGGCACTTCTTCTGGCACTGGTGGCAGCACCAGTTCAATGTGCTTGTCAAGGCAGAGCCGCAGGTGTACTGCACACTCTCGTCCGGTAGCTCACCCACATCCAAGGCCATCTGGATCGAAGACAGGATGAGATGGTGCCCAGGAGACCAGTGCCAAGCTCCTCTCTTCAGCGTGGTGCTCTGGGGCGGTGATTTGGCCTGCTGTTATGTCAGATTTAACAAAAGCCATATAACAAAACTATTTTAAGTAAGAATGTTAATTGAAGGCTGAGTCAGGCTGCAGCTAGCGCAGAGATGTTTTTGAGAGGCTCATACCCTTTTTCATTTGGTCTGTATTTTTTCCACTTAATTACAATGTGTGTAGAATGGCAGTTAACAATAATAGTAACTGGCAGAGGGAAAACGGATGATGAAGGTGATCGTCCTCTTGCCTCTGGATCAGCCATTGAAACTCATCTCAGATTTGTGATATCCAGAAGTTACTCAACTCTGAGGCTGTGCAGGGGATATGGGAAGTGAAGCAGAAGACCTTCATCTGACTCGAGCCATGTCTTCACCGTGGCCAGGGAGACAAATTTGAGGGGCCCTGGTCAGCACTAGGTCACTAGTTCTTGCTGAAGTTTACACTGTGTGGTTTTTCCCTGCCTTTTCTCTCCCCAGGGGGGTTTAAAGGAGGTGTGGACGTGTCTGCCCATGTCTCAGCAAGCTCCCATGGGGCGCCATGGGGTCTGACACAAAACAACAGCGGTGTCCTCCAAGCCAGCTGCTGTTGGCACAGCCTCTAAAGGACTCTCCAAGTAGATCGTGGAGCAAAGAGGCAGCTGCGTGGTGCTCCTGATCATCATGGACTGCATGTTGAAACCGTGGTGAGAGGTGTTAGGGAGAGGGTTGTTGAGGGACACCTGTCTGGCACCTTCCAAGCGCATGTGCAAGACCCCTGAATGAGCAGCCAGTGGCAGCTGTGCCAGCAGCCTCTGCTGCCGCCCCAGCGAGCTCACCAGCGTGGCCATTCCTCGGGCATGACGCAAGGACCTCAGCAGGTCCCATTATGAAGAGAACTGGTCCTCAGTCCTTCATCTAGTCCCATTTGGGAGACTAAGTGATACGCAAGTCCCAGCCTTGGGCAAGTTCCTTTAATGACTGAAATTCGGAGGAGGAGACTGAGTTTAATTGCCAGCTCCAGCACAGGTCTACCTCTTATTAATGGTGTTGGTGTTCTTTTTATCAAATATGAACTCGACTACTTCCTACCAGGCACCTCTTTCTGGAGCTCAGCATGAACAGGAGGGATGTAGGTGCCTGGAAAAGGGATGCGCATGATTTTTTTGCCTGAAAGTACAAGTGGACAGGATGAGGTAATGCAATACATCTCTGCTGTTTAAGTTTACAAATGAATCATTAATGCCTAAACTTGTAAGTATTGCTCCTCAGCATTGCTACACAGTAGTATACTATGCATATGACAGAATGTACAGGAAGATAAAAATACCCTCTTTTACTTGTTTTTACTTAGCATATTAGACAGCAGTGAGCAAAAAGGTAAGGCTAGAGGCTGAAGCACAGCAAAGAGCATTTCCCCAGCTCTGACTGGCCAGAGTGCTCCCTGAGGGGCTCCCACAGAGGAGGGACACTTCCTGGTGGGCATCAGGAAGAGAGCAAGGGAGAGGGAGAGGAATGAAAGGCAGTGCCAGGGGGAACAGAAACACATTTCATTTGCGTTTGTGTTTTCTCAGATTTGGACACACTTCTGTTAACTCTTGTTACGTTGCAAAATTGAAATAATATAGCTGCAATGACTAGTAGAAATGTGGGCACCTCCACCGTATCTCAACATGCCTGGAACAAATCAAGGCTGCAGCCTAACGCACTGACTCGCAGCCTTTGCATGCCAATGCCCGAAATTCCTCATGAAGGAAGAGTGGGCTGCTCAAGAGATGCCCCTGTAGCAGCTGCACGTCTCTCCATATGTTGTACTATTTCTCCTAAAGATTGGTTTCCCTGAGGTGGGGGGGCACAGGAGCATGGGCACGAAGGGCACCAACGGGGTGGTCTTGCTACCCAGCTTGTAGCTTGGTAGCAAGCTACCAAAATTTTTGTAGTTTGGTAACTATAAAACCCTAGCAATTGCTAGGTAATCAGAGATGGAATCCATCTCCGCTTTTTTCTCCCCCTTGAAGTCTCTTTGAACTAGTGTGGAGACCAAACCCATCAGTGCCTGTCCCCCAGAGTCCTCAGCCCCTCCAGGTGCCCGTGACCTGTGGGGAGGACAAGGGGACCCCCAGGTAAGCAGAAAAGTGGGATTACAAAACTGCCGGCACCGGCAGGAAACCTTGAGGTCAGCAGCAGCAAAGACTACCTTCAGCTGGGCTGACTCCCCCACCAGCAGTGGTCCTGTCCTGCCCCAAGCTGTAGGGCTGGTGGCTGCCGAGGCAGGGAGGTCTTTAGGGATGGCCAACTCTTCTGGCAGGCCCGGGAGATGACTTGCCAGCTGGAGCTGTCAGCAAGCACCAGTTTGCTGCTTCGGGGGGACATTTTGGTAATGCAGGAACACCCACGCTGGAAACAACTTTAATGGCTCTGGCCCAGGCTTCGAGAAGGTCTGCGCCTCGGTTTTGACTTTTATTTCATGTGACGACCTCGCCACCAACTCCCCCAAGCAGGGAAAAAGTTTCCCAGCCTGAGCTCCCCAGCCCAGCCGAGATATCCCTTGGCGCAGCCTCCCTGGGGCTCCTCTTCTTGCTCCGCTCAGGCACACCAGCTCTTCACCCCATGCAGAAAGGGAAGCTTTGCCCCTTCTTGGCACACTGTATTGCCATGGGCTCTGAGGGATGAAGCACCAGCGAGGAATATGACTATCTGGGGGCTTAAACAGAAGGAGTTTTAAAGCCCTCTGTAATTTTTTCAACAGAGGATCTGTTTCTGCTGCTATTTTGTAACGTTTCCTGTGAAGCCCTCGCCCCTGTCCCATTTTCGGAGGGTACTTGGAAGCCTGTCGGCTCCCGTGCAGGAGGCAGGGAACAGAGCCGGCGCGGTGTCGCGGAGGGGTCATGGCTTCCTGGGCTTCCTGTTTATTTTGGGAAGGGGTCACCCGGCCGGCCGGCCGCTCTGCCTGCGCCCCAGGAAGCCCCCGGCCACCGCATTCCTGCCCCCCTCGCCGTGGCCACAGACAATTGCCGACTGTGGCTCGCAATGCAGAGCACCAAGGCGGGGTGTAAATGGGATAACCCGACATGCCTATTTACCCAGCCTGGGGACAAGGGGCGGAAGCTTTTCCACATCAATTGCCCTTTCTTCTGGCATCTGGAAGTATCTCTCTGAAGTTTTTATTTCTCTTCGGAGGGTAGTAACCTCTGAATTTCCCAAGTATTTCCATGATCGTTTCCTCGCTGCTTTTTTTTTTCTACTGTTACTTGAAAAGAGGGTGTAAAGTCAACTGCTCAGTTAGAAACAGAATTGTTTCCTTTTTTAAAGAAAGCGTGCAATTTTTGCTCCAAATAGCCTAGGGTAGAGCCCACCAATGGAGCAGAAGCTGTGGCACCCACGCTCTTGCTAGGACTGTGACTCCCTGGTAACTACCCCTGCCCGAACTTTCTAGAGTGAAAAATCATAGTAGAATAGCAGCATAAATAGCATTTCCATATTTCGGGAAATATCCGTGAACTAGAATTATAGAATCATAGAATTGTCTAGGTTAGAAGGGACCTTTCAGATAATCGAGTCCAACCATCAACCTAACACTGACAAAACCATCACTAAACCACGTCCCTCAGCACCACATCTACATGTCTTTTAAATACCTCCAGGAATGGCGATTCCAGCACTTCCCTCGGCAGCCTGTTCCAATATTTGATAACCCTTTTGGTGTAGAAATTTTTCCTTATATCCAATCTAAACCTCCTCTGGTGTAACTTGAAGCCATTTCCTCTTGTCCTAAAAACTAATGGCACACCAGTGTCCTGCTGCTGCTTCCTTTTCTAGGCAGGCTCTGCTTAGGTGGTGCCTCACAGCTCTTCAGAAGTCAACACCAAGCAGTGGCGTTCAACACAGCTGCCTTCAAGGGGTTAATACGAGGCCCCCATGTATGGCAAAAGGCAGGCACTAAGTAGCTGCTGAGTCTGCTCAGTCCTCTGGCATGTCCTGCCTCATAGGGAGCTGGTGTGGTGACCTCCGTCCAGCCTTGGTGGAGTATTTTTCTGCTAGTGCCTCTGTCAGCCCCAGCCTGCAGAGCAGGGCAGCCGTCAGCACGCCACCGCTGATGAGCAGCTCTCGGGGAAGCACACCCTGGTCCTGCTAGCACGTAAGCACACATGGCTTTACATTCATAGTGATGCTCCTGTGAATAAAGTTATAAGTGGCTGTAAACATCTGCAGGATCAGTGACTTACCATGAGCCTGTCCAAAGCCTATTTATGTCAACAGGCTGGGCTTGATGATACTCTCGTTTGCATCAGTATCTTTTTTTTTTTTTTTCCTATGGCACTAGAGAAAGCACTATTGGATGGGGATTTTTCTTTTTTCTCTAGGGTTTTTCTCTTTTCAATGTGCCATGAGGCTGGGTTTGGGACCACCATCAACATGAAAGCAAGACATCGCCTGAACTGCTGTTTGAATTGTACATCTTAAAATCCATACCTAAAATGTGGGAGGGAGGGGATGGATTCACTTTCAAAATGATGGATCATTTTCAATGAAAATCAAAAGTTTCAGTGTTTCTAAAATGGCTACCAGCAGCTCAATCTTGCAGGCAAATATGAGCAGCTGTTTACAAGCAAGATCCGGCAGTTGCTTTAGGGGCTTCTTAACTGTTTGGCAAAAATCACATAATCCTCACCTAGGCAAGGAGCCCACTGAAACCTGGGTTCATTCAGCTCTCTGGAAAATCCTCTGGAGCAACCTGCCATCTCCAGTAGGAATGAAAATGGCAAAGATGCCATAAAATCAGGAGGCAACTTGGAGTTGAGGCAAAGCCCCTCTCTTCCTACCTGAACTCTCCTCTCAACAGAGACTCTACGAACATTATAACAAATATTTAGTGACCGAACTCCTGGCTGGGCACTGGTGGAGGTTGTAATCTGCTGTCAGGTTTCTGCAGGTTGAGCAGGCAGGCCTTGCTTTCAGCCACAATGGCACTGCTTTTGTGGGCTCCTTGCCCCAAAATCAGCTGCATCTGACCAAATCCAAAGCTTCAAGGACAATTCCCAACCTCTCCACTCCCAGTTCTGGGAGAGTACCCTCCATAATTCATTACGGATCAAAAAAGGAGAAGTGGAGGCACCCTCCACCACAATTTCCCTTCCATCCTTGCTCTGTCCGCTTTGGTCCCTGCAGGACCTCTGCCCAACACAAGGATGCAAGTAAGACCCATGGAGGAAACAACATGTATCTGCAGAATGAGGTTGTGGGGCAGCCCTCGATCGGGAGGGAGGGAGGGAAAGGGGAACGCTGAGGGAACAGGGGAGGAGGTGAGGAGCACTGGTTTGGACACAAAAGGAAGGGTGGGCCCCACGGAGGGGTGGGTGAAGCGCAGGTGGTGAAGCGCGGGCTGGGGACACAGCTCAGAGGGGCAGGGGGACAAGGGGCTGCATGCGATCGCTGCCACCAGCACAGGGGAAAGGTGGGAACGGAAATGGGACCCCACGGGGAGGAAACAGCAGAGAAACACAGCAAGAGCTCAGTGTGGCGCAGTGAAAAGCACCAAAAAACACTGGGTGGGAAGGGGCTCGCCATGGCATTGATGTGCGGGTGGCAGTCAGAGCTCATCTCAAAGAGCTGTCCTGCTCCAGCCTCTCCTCTCCCTTCCTGCTCTCAACCATGACATTGGGCACAACTGGGGCAAGGCAAAGGCCTCCCGCAACATGCTGGGCCCCCATCCATGCCACCATGGTGCTCCTCAGTCAGACACTGCCCTGGCCCCATCAGGTGTCCTCCAGCACTCGCTGCTCTTATCTATAGCATTGGCATGTCATAGCAAGGGGCGTTTTCGCAAAGATAGGCCACAGAAGGACAGCTTCTATTTCAAAAAAAAAAAAAAAAAAAAAAAGGAACAAGAACCAAAGGCATTATGTGTTCGATTCCTGTGCAGTTACTGCTGTAACAGTCAGCAGCTTTGAGGACTTTTTTCTTGTGATTTGATACATAAGCCACATTTCCTATGTAGCACTGCCACTATTTTTTTATCAGCTTTTTGAGATTGAGCTCAGTAACCTTTTTTTTTTTGCCTTTTCCACCCGAATGAATTCAAAGGCAGCAAATGTGGCAAAAACTGAATACCGCTCATCTCGACTTTTCCAAGCAGCTAGTTTTCATTAGAAATAAAGGAAAATAAATACAGATCACATTTTCTGTCCTGCAGTTAAAAGCCTGCCACAGCTGAAAGCTCTGCTTTCTTCTTCCCCTGCAGCCTCACTCAGCTCGCACTCCAGCTCCGCTCATGATCTGAAATGTGCAAACACACTGTTTCTTGGCTTTCCACCAGTATATATAAATATATGTAATTTTTTCCTTCGCAGAACCTGGAGGCTAAAGCAAGAGGGCAAAGGAGTACGTGACTAAAACATCCAAACTTCCTCTTTCATAAGCCATCACATGATGAAGTGCAATTACAATTCCTGCCTTGTCCCTGCCAATTGCAGGCGCATTGCCTCACCCGAGAAACCCGGCTTCTTCCCGCGTATGTGTGTGAGAGTGTGTGTGTGTGTGTGTGGAGGCAGCAATCGCTGCAGCCGGCTTGGCGAGGTTCCAGCTTCGGGCTGGAGAAAGAGGGCAGTGGGTGGAAGACGAAAACAAAGATCTGTTTACTTAGCATGCATGGATAAAGCGTCTTTCCAGCCGGGGAGGGGAGGAGGGAAGAGAAACAGCTTTAAAGGACTTTGATGCAATGTGAAAGGAAGGCTGCTCGGGAAAAGCGAGCCCGTGTTAACCCTTGGCTCTCCGGGGACACGTCGGGGCCGTGGCCGGGCTGTCCCCTTCCCCTTTCTTCTGCCCCACGGTGCGGAGCGGGGACCACCCCTGAGGGCTGCGGGGCAGCGGCCGTGGTGCGGGGCTGGGTCGGGGCAGGTTTTTTGTTTTGCTTGTGAACAGCCCGGCGCCTGCAGGACGCTCGGCCGGGCGTGCAGTTGCAAAGTCACCCAACCTGGCACTGGCACCGGAGCTAAGAGCCAGCCCGAGGACGAGGAGAGAGCGGGGCAGGGCGAGGCAAGCCACCCCCGCGCTCCCGCCCCGGGGGCGCAGGGGCGGCCGCGCCACCGAGCCCCCTGCCCCGACGAACGTTCCCCACCTCACCCCCCGCGCCGAGCCGAGGAAGAGCCGGGGGGAGGCGGCGCTTCGTTCGGGGCAGGCCCGGCGGCAGCGCCCCCGACCCCGCAGCGTCCCGGCCCCGCCGTCGGGCGGCTGCCAGCCGCGGAGAGGCACCTCCTGCCGGCGGCGGCGGCGGACGTCAGAGCTTCCCCGGCCCCGGCCGGCCCCCGCCTCCCGCCCTCCCTCCCCCGTAACCTACATAACGCCGTGGGAAGGGCGGCCCCAGCACGGGCGTCGGGGGGAGCAGCCTCCGCCGTGTTTACCCTGCCCGGGCAGAGGCGTGCAGCCGGCCGTGCGTGCCGGGATGCGCCCGGTGAGGGGTCGCTTCCCCTCCCGCGGCAAACGGGGAGAGCGAACACCCCCTTTTCCTCCTTCCCTTGCCTCTCCCCCCGGTCCTCCCCCCCCGTGTTTC
This sequence comes from Numenius arquata, assembly GCF_964106895.1. Classification (NCBI taxonomy): domain Eukaryota; kingdom Metazoa; phylum Chordata; class Aves; order Charadriiformes; family Scolopacidae; genus Numenius; species Numenius arquata. Next base: position 23,882,434 of record NC_133577.1, on the reverse strand, counting down.
GGTGGGCGTGCGGGCGGCGGATGAGCGATTCGCAGCGTGGAAGGGGGACGGGGAAACATGTCTGCAGGTTTTTCTCTTTTTTTTGAGGCGTTTGCTTAGTCTGTGTGAATTTTGCTAATCTGCATTAGAGAACCGCTGGTTTGTGGTTAAAAATGACAGGAAATCTAGAACGTCCTATTTCCTGTGTACAATGATACAATGACAACAGTTAAAAAAAAAAAAAGTAATCGTTGTATTTGTTTATAATGGTGTCTCCTGCCCCGGCGGGGAGAACAAAGCCGGGCAGCGGCGCGGGAGGGCGCCAGCCCCTGCCCGGCGGTGGCGCTGACCGCCGCTGGGGAACGGGGGACCCCGCAGCCGCGGGGTGCGCCCGGGGCGCCGCACCGTGCCCAAGGTCACCGGCCCAGAGGGGCGGGGAGACACCGAGCCCCCCCCGCCATCGTGCATCTCTGCGGCCGCGGGTGCCAGGTTTCGGCAAAACCCCTCGGCGGCGCAGGAAACGGCAAGAAAAACAATAATAAAAATAATAACAGAACAGAAGAGGGGAGTTGCGTCGCACCCCCGCCCCTCGCCTGGTCCCACAGCCCTCCCCGAGAGGCAGACGGGGCGGGGGCGCGGCGACCCCCCCCCCCCGCCCCGCGGCGGCAGGAGGGACCCCCGGTGCCGGTGGCGCGGGCAGGGGCCGGGGCCGGGATCGCGGCAGCAGCGGCGGCGGCGGGGCGGGGGCGCCCATCGCGCAGGCGCGGCCGGCAACTGTCGAAGAATCGAGGCGGCGGCGGCGCGCAGAGGCGGCGGTGGCGGCTGGAGCCCGGCACGGCACGGCGCCGCCGCCAGCCCCGGCCCCGGCCCCCGCGGCAGTCCCCGCCCCGCCGCGCCGGCCCCCGCCGCCCCGCGCCGCCCCGTAGTAGCCAGCGAGCGGGGGAGCCGTGCGGGCGGCAGCGGCCGCAGCCCTGCGCCAGCCGCGCCGCGGAGATGCGCGTCCCCGCCGTCCTGTGAGCGCCGCCGGCGGAGACGGCGAGGGGAGCGGCGTCCCCCGCAGCGGCTCTGCCTGCCGGGGCGCCCGCCGCGCCCCGCTCCAGCGCAAGGAAGAGGAAGGCGAGGGGGAGGGGACCCGGCGGACGGTCCTGCTGCGGCCGCGGCGCCCGAGCCTCCCCGTCGGGACTCCGGTGGCGAGGGGCGGCGGAGGAGGAGGAGGAGGAGGCGGCGGCGGCCGGAGCCGGAGCGGGGGGCGCTCGCCGCTGCCCCGGGGCCGGGACATGTCGTCGGCGGCGGTGGCGGCTGCTTCCCGCAGGCAGTCGTGCTACCTGTGCGACCTGCCCCGCATGCCCTGGGCCATGATCTGGGACTTCACCGAGCCCGTGTGCCGGGGCTGCGTCAACTACGAGGGCGCCGACCGGGTGGAGTTCGTCATCGACACGGCGCGGCAGCTGAAGCGGGCGCACGGCTGTTTCCCCGAGGGCCGGGCCCCGCCGCCGCCCCACGCCAAGCAGCCGCCGCTCTCCGCCAAGGAGCTCCTGGCGCAGCAGCAGCAGCTCGGCCACGCCGCGGCGGCGGAGGCGGCGGGGCGGCCCCCGCCGCAGCCCCTGGAGCGCTACTCGCTGGCGGCCGAGCGGCCGCCGCCCCGCCTGGGCGCCGAGTACGGCGGCGGACGGCAGGTCAACGGCATCCTGGTGCCCAACGGCTTCCCCAAGCCCGAGGAGCCGCCCGAGCTCAATCGGCAGAGCCCCAACCCGCGGCGGACGCACGCCGTGCCCCCCACCCTGGTGCCGCTGGTGAACGGCGCCGGGCTCCCCGCCGCCATCGGCGGCCTGGGCAGCCGCGCCGCCGCCGCCGCCGCCGCTTCGCTGGCCGCCATCTCCGCCGCGCCCGCCCCGATGGCCGTCCCCGTCCCCCAGCAGCCGGCGGCGGCGGCGCAGGCGGCGGGGCAAGCGGCGGGGCAGCCCGGCGAGCTGGGGCACAAGCGCCCCGGCTCCGTCTCCTCCTCCTCCTCCTCGGCCGGCGGCGGCGCGGCGGGGGAGCACGACGGAGGCGCCAAGGAGAAGCGGGGCTCGGCCGAGAGCCTGCCGGCGGCGGCGGCGGCGGAGCTGGCCGCCGAGGGCAAGGGCCGGCCGGGCAGCGAGCAGGAATGGCTGGCCAAGCCCAAGACGGTGCGGGACACGCTGCTGGCCCTGCACCAGCACGGCGGCCACGCCGTGCCGCCCTTCGACAGCAAGTTCAAGAAGGAACCGGGCATGGCGGGCGGCAGGCTGCTGGGCTACGAGACCAACGGCGCCGTGGCCAAGCCAGGTGAGGCGGCGGGGGCCGGGGGGTAGGGGAGGGCAGGGCGGGGGGCGCCTCTTCCGGCATGCGGGGCGGAGGATCCCGGGAGGCGTCGAGGCGGTGGCCCGACGGCCTGGGTGGCCGGGTGCCCGGGGGGTGGCCGCGGCCACCCGTTTCTGCGATTGCACGGCGGTGACTCCCGTGCTCGGCGGTGCGTTGCGACTGAGCTGCCTTCTCACCTTCCTCCTCCTCCTCCTCTTTTCTCCCTTCCCCCCCCCCTTCTGCCTCCGCAGGCGCCCGGGCCGCCCGGAAGAGGAAGCCTTCCCCCGAGCCGGAGGGCGAGGCGGGACCCCCGAAGATCAACGGGGAGGCGCAGCCCTGGCTGCCCACCTCGTCGGAAGGGATGAAGCTGCCGCTGACGGCCACCCCTTTCATGTCGCCCCCGCCGCCCACCGCCTCGCCCCACTCCAACCGGACCACGCCGCCCGAGGCGGCCCAGAACGGCCAGTCCCCCATGGCCGCCCTCATTTTGGTGGCGGACAATGCCGGGGGCAACCACGCCTCCAAAGACGCCAACCAGGTCCACTCCACCACGCGGAGAAACAGCAGCAGCCCCCCCTCGCCCTCCGCCATGAACCAAAGAAGGCTGGGCCCCGGCGGCAGGGAGGTGCCGGGCCAGGGGGCCAACGCGGCGGGCGGGCTGGAGCCCGTCCATCCCGCCAGCCTGCCGGACTCGTCCCTCGCCGCCAGCGTCCCCTTGTGTTGTACCCTCTGCCACGAGCGCCTGGAAGACACCCACTTCGTGCAGTGCCCCTCCGTCCCCTCCCACAAGTTCTGCTTCCCCTGCTCCCGGCAGAGCATCAAGCAGCAGGGAGCCAGCGGCGAGGTGTATTGTCCCAGCGGGGAGAAGTGTCCCCTGGTGGGCTCCAACGTCCCCTGGGCCTTCATGCAGGGGGAGATCGCCACCATCCTGGCCGGAGATGTGAAAGTGAAAAAGGAGAGGGACTCGTGACTTGCCCGCTCTCGCCGCCCAACGTCACCTTGAACTCAAACTGCTCGAATTCTGTATATATCTATAAATATATATATATAAATATATATATATCTCCAAGACAAGGGAAATGTAGACTTCATAAACATGGCTGTATAATTTTGATTTTTTTGAATACATTGTGTTTCTATATTTTTTGAAGACAAAAGGTATGTACTTATTATAAAGGCATTTCTTCTAATTCTTCTCCTTTTTTGTTTTGGTTTTTTTTTTTTCGTTTTGGTTTTTTTTTCCTTTTCCCCTTTTGTTATAGCAACTATTTGTTGTGCTTCCCTGGTGACAGTTACTGTTCAATGTAGGCTGTGACTTGCGCTGCTTTTTTTAGAGAGCACTTGGCAAACCAGAAATGCTTCTAGCTGTATTTGTATGCACTTGTTTCATTTTTTTTCTTTTTCTTTTTCTTTCTTTTTTTTTTTTTTTTAATGCCAAATACACTTTCTGACATTGTAAAGATTGCCTTACTGTCTGTGATTCCTTATTCCTGGCCCCTGTCCTGTAGAGCTTGTCGCATGCAGGCTTGGTCTGAGGCGGTTGGGGAGAAGAGTGGCTAGCCAAGGCGGGGATGCCCATTGCCATCCGTAGGCGAGCTTAGGGAGCAGGAGGGCTTTCTCCTGGGAATGCGCGACTCGGGTTGCCATGGCAGATCTGCCAGATCCCATCCCAAATTCCTCCGTGTTTCTCAAGGGAAGTTGCCTTCAGAGTAGGATGTGGAGAGGTGTCCGAGAGGCGCTGTTGAGTTAGGGATTTCTGGGTTTGTTTGGTTTTGGTTTGGGTTTGTTATTTTTCTTTTTTTTTTTTAAGGCAAAGTTGACCGCAGTTCACGTGATCAGTTGTAAGATTACAAGACTGCATTTGTTCACCAATTTCATACCATAACGTGGAATTTTGATAACGAACTTAATTATACCATTGGCGAAGGTGCCAACATAGCACTGCCATCTCTGAAGTCTTCAGTGTCACTTCTGAGGCTTTTGTGGTTTTAGACAAAGCTGGGGAGGTGGGGGAGAGACTGATTTAATATTTTTTTTTTTGTTATAAATTTTACTTTAATTTTCAGATAGTACAGGTGGACTTTGAGTTTGCTTATCAGTCACCTCTAGTGCTGTTGCTATTGTTACTATCACTGACCCGGTGTTTCCAAGTAGTGGCAGGTACGGTGTGGTACAGTGACAGCGGTGACTGAGGCTCTGCCAGATTGCCCGCGGGCATATCAGTGACAGCCCAAATGTAGGTGGAGGAAACCTGTAATTTCCTTATTACGTGTGCTTGAAACAAACCTACTGCTATTCTTTGAAAATGAAAATATAAACTGGTTGAAATGAAAGCAATTAGGGCTGCACATAATGGCCCTGGCCCTGCCTTTTAAGCTACTTTGGAGAACTCTTTTGTAAAGCCACTTCTTTTGATCACGCTTCTGCATCACCAAGCAGACTTCTAAAATCAATAAATCATTGGTTACTAGAAATAGTTTGAGTCTTACAGTGATGTTTTTGTGCTGTTTATAGTTCGTTGGCAACGCTGCAGCTGTACGAGCCCTTCTGTCGAGGTGTTTATAACTCAGTTATAAAGCGGTTGTTTCTGAGCAAAAGGGTGGCGAGGTCGTCCCTTCCTGGGGATGGGCTAATAAACACTTTGAGTATCGGAAGAGGAGGAGGAAAAATCTGTTCAGCCGACTATAATTTGAAGAATTTTGGGTGCTTTTTCGTCAACTGTTCTTATTGTGATAATGTTCAGACTGCAATTTAATGCAGAGTAGATCTTTTTTGGAAGACTACTTTTTTTTTCTTTTTTTTTTTTTTAAAAAAAAGAAACGGTCATTATTAGTATTTGAAAATCAGAACTGCACATGCACAGTAATTTTTTATGAAGTGTTTAATGAGCACACCCACTACATTGTGTTCCATATTACAGGTCAATGTAATATTAGATAAGACTTGCATGATAAACAAATTCATTGAGTCAATATTACGCTTTAAAACTTATACCTGTAGTCAAGATTGGTGTCTTATGTAAACACATTTAGCCAATTTGAAGAAAACGCACATTATATATATATACCTATATATATACCTATATATAAAAAAAACAACTGTAAAGGATTCTTTGGAACCACTATGATCTGTGTAAATGTGTATTTAGGCACTTTATTAAAAAAAAGAAATGGATTTTGAGCTGATAGATGGTAACAAGTTCTTCAAAGTTGCTTGGCATAATACCTTGCATGGGATGAAGCTCATGTTTTTGATTAAGGTGGTATCCCTACTCTTAAAAAAGGAAGCAAAACTGAAACCCCAAAGCCTCCCTAAAAAGGCCCCCCATTTTGTGTTATCAGGTGGCCCAGCTCTGAGCCTGCTGAGGGCAAGACCTGCTCCTGACAAAGCCTATCCTTGTTTTGGGGCTGAGGGACCTTGGTGTGACTGGGCGGAGAGGCACCTTCCTTCTCCTCCCGGCCGGCTGCCTGGCTCCCGCAGCTTTGTGACTCCTGGAGAGGATGGAAACTCCCCGGCTGGTGATGCCAGGCGGTGGCCCGGGAACAACGTAGCTGGAAAAGAAATGGCTCACAGTAGCTACTCTTGCGCGGCTGACGTTCAGCCCCCAGATCCCGGCCAAGTCTAATCTGCACTGTAAAACTGTAGAACTACAAAAGGAAACCAAAAAAAGGGAAAAAATTAAAATCTGAGGGTGTTCATGTATAGCTCATTTTTCTCACATTCAATGTTGCTTTTTTTCTTTTTTGTTGCTTTACTGAGTTACAATAATGCTCTGGTGGATTCTTCCTTTATTTACTGCTTCCTGGGCTACAAGCTTTTTTCTTTTTTTTTTTTTTTTTTTTTTTATTACTTTGAAGTGCTTTAGCTGCAACAGTGCTACTGTTAATATTCCTTTTTAAACTTTTTAAAAGGTGATACTGTAATTTGTGTAGTATTAAAAGTGTTTTAATGAAGAATGTGTGATTATTTTTTTTCCCCAAACTTCCATCACTTTTTTTTTCAAAGATATTTTTTCCTGGCAGATCACCTGTGCAGTGCTTTTGTTGATAGCTGCTGAACTAACCTGTTGCCGTTTTTACTTTTTTTTAAATTTTTTTTTTTACTCCTGGCACTAAGTATAAGGAAACTAGGAGCTTTAAATACTTCTTGCACTTTTTTATATATAAAACAAAGAAAACTCCAAAAAGCTATAGTTGCCTAGTTGCCCAAGTGCAATATTGTTTTTTTTTAATTTTTTTTAATACTGTTTCTGACACTTATTTGTAAATGGGCAGCAATGCAGGGCAAGAGGGGGTGCGTGGAGCTGACGGGTGCTGCCCTGTGCCTGGGTCCCGGGGGAGGGTGGGAAAGGCGCTGCACAAGGGAGGCTTTGACCGCCTTTGTGGTGGCCTCAGAAAACCTGGTATGTTCGGGAGCTCTCTTTTTAGATGTGCTGTAAACCAGGCCATGGCAACCGCGTGTTTTTATGAACCAGCACTTAGGCAAAGGGTATAAATACATTTGAGAGTGCTCTCTAGTGGCTTGTTATGTCAACAGAGACCCTGGATCCTTTCCTCCTGCGCCCGGGCCAAGCCCTGCTCGCCCGTCCTGCTGGTGGGGCCGCTGCTTTTGGTGGGATGGGACGGGATGGGACGCTGCTCCAGGGACACCCAGCACCTGTTCACCCTCCCGGGGCGATGGCTCACCTGCAAGGTGGCACCTGCCTTGCCGGTTGCACCCGCTCCCCGTGTCTAATTTGCCCCCAAAGTGCTGTGGGACACCCCGTGCATTGTGTGGGATGGTACGGCGTAGTCCCACACCAACACAGCCGCTCCTCAGGTGGGAGGAGAAAACATTGGCCTGTGAAGAAATTAATGGCACCTGGAGCAGCTGAGCTCGTCATAGATGGAGATGTCTGTAGCCCTGTCTCCTACTGCTTCAGCACGTGCTTTGCCACAACAGGGCTACGGGCGGGAGGCAGCCAGTAATTAGGCTCAGCCCTCAGCATTTCATGTTTCTCCTCCCCACGTGTTCGCATTTGGGTAGCTCCAGCTGGAACTTTTTAAAAATAATGAAAAAAGCCCAAACATTTCCCAAAGTGGACTCTTACTTGTTCAGACGCTGCAGTCCAGCCCGGGATAAACTACACCTTCAAGTCTGCACTCCCAGAGATAATGAGGCAAGTAAATAACTGGAAAACCAAAAAAAAAAAAACCAAGAAAATTGTTTTTCCCTGTTAAAACAGAAGGTGGGCCAGGGCAATGTATGGATGCACTTTCTGCAGTGGGTGCATTGCTGAGGGCGGCCCTCGCCACTTCCCAAGCAGGGCCATGGGAGGGCCCCCATGTAGGCCAGCAGGACTCCTGAGTCACCCTCCTTCCCTTGCCCTTTGTTCCTAGGAAAGGAGCCGGGACGCCTTTCCTCTGTGACCTGCCCAAGGTCAGGCAGCACTGGGCAGCAGATGAATGGAGTGCCTGCTTATCCACTTCATCAGCCGGGGCTGGTGCTCCACTCCGGAGATAACTCTTTCACTGCCTTCGGGCAGCCTCTGGAGCAAGCCACGGGCTTTGAACAGGAACCCTTTGCAGGGTTCAAATTTGAATTGCTGAGCTCTCTGAAAGGGTGAACCCTCCTGAAGCCTTTCCTTCTGGGAAATAAGAAATGCTGACGTCTCCCGCAGAAATCCCGTAAGTGCGTGTTAGTGTCCATATGGGTGTCTTGCTTGGTTGGCAGAGGTGCAATGAAGATGGGGTGGTAAGTCTGCCGTTATTTTTATATACAAGTCACCTAACTTTGCTTTTCTCTCTGCCACTCAAGGGCCAGTTTTGTAGAGATTGGTATAGCAGAGCACATTCTAAAACCCAAAATGTAGCATCAAGTGGAAGCCCTCTATAAAATAAACTCGTGGAGAAGCCAGCAAAAGCTCATGAAATCTTCCTGTTGCAGTAGGTATTTCTCCCTCCCATTGCCTTTGACACAGCAAACACTGCAAGAAGCATCCCTGCTCGTTAGCTCCCACCTCAACACAGTGCCAGGGCAGGGGTGAGAACTCATCCTGACCTGCACAATGCCTGGCCATGCCCCCACCTCAGATTCCCCTTCTCTGTCCGCCTGAGCTGCCACTGCTTGCCCTGGTGGTCGCCAGCCACAGGGTGCCCTCATTCCATGCTATGCCATGCCATCCCATCCCAGGACACCCTGCCTGGGGGCTTCCTGTGAGGTGGCAGGGCAGCAGGGTGCCCTCCTTGGTGGAGAGCTGTGGCTTCACTGGGAAACCCCGGGGAGCCTCCAGTTTTCAGGGAGACGTCAGCTGCTGCCTCTGGGAAGGAGGGCATTCACTGTAAAAATGCCAAGTATGCATTTTCTTTTACCCTTTTCCACTGCAAAACACTTATTCCCCCCCTCATCCTCCCGCCCCGAGATGCCTCAGGCTTTTTTTTTTTTTTTTTTTTTTTTGGCAGCCATTTAAAAACAAACAGAAGATGAGTAAACAGAGATGAAAGAGGTTATTGGTTCACCACGTCGCTTCCTTGCAGCGGGAAACAACTCCTCCCATTCCCGCACTGCCGGGCCGGGGGCGGCGGGCTGGCGGCTGGGAAGTGGCCAGGCGGTGGGCTGAGGATGGGGGCCTCACACTGCCGTCCACTCAGCCAGGGGGAAGCAAGCTGGACTTTCCCCTTCTCCCTCTTGGGGTTTTGGGGTTTTTTTCTTCTTTTTGCATCTTTATGATCTGAAGGAGGCCATTTTTTTTTTTTCAAATGGAGTCCCTTAATTTTTTTCTGCCAGAAATCCAGGTTTTCTCCAACCCTTTTTTATAGGAGTGCCAATATTCTCCAACTGTCCAGTGGTATGAGGACTTACAGATATTAGGCAACAACTGCATAACGGAATGCGGCATTTAATTTTGTCCAGACTATTTACAACTCTTTTTATTTTTTTGTCTTACTTAATTCAGCTGCTGCTAAGCACTAGGAACGTGTTGTTTTTTTTTTTGATACATCATCCCTCAGCTGATAGAAAACTCAGAAATAAGGGAACTGTATAATAGATTTCAATAGGAGCCGGGGAAGGTGATGCTGAACGTCACCTTTCACTTCACAAAAATTAGGAAATAATTCAGCTCCTGCACACTGACTCATGCCTTTGCAGACCCTACTTCATGCACTGCAATGAACCAAACCAGCATAAGCACCGCTTTTTCCATCACACTTCCAGACCTATTCAGACTGTAATAATTAAAAAAGCTCTCTATGCTAACTTCCCTGTGATTTTGCAGTAGTGATTGAACAGGGCTCAGACCATTTTCCCTGTGAGAATACAGTTAGGGCAACATCCCCCCTTTCAGAAATTACAGAAGGAAGGTGGTTTTTTTCCTTGCAGAAAGTACCCTGCTGTCTTTGTTAACTCTGGGCAGCTACGCATGCCGTAGTGGCACTGGGTACCAGCTTCCCTGCACCTGGGAAGAGGGGGGCTGGATGGGCGCTGCTGGGGCTTTAACTTGGCTTTCCAGGGACTCTAATTAGTTCAAAATTTCTGCTTAGACATCTCAGCTGTGCCTTCTGGCTTTCCCAGAGGAAACAAACAATGATAAACAGCATGAAGCAAGGATTTTTAGCTGTGCTTTTTAATGGCTATTTTGATGATTACTTTCATATTGTGAGAGTCCTTCTATTCGTATTAGCCCTCTGCTTTTCTCTGGAGAGACAAATAACCTGTGCCCATAACTGAACCGGCTACTTTTTACCCCTTATTAATATTTTTACAATCCAGACAGTTATTTCACCTCACTGGTTCTGCTTCTTTGGGTTACTGTGGCCCTTTGCCTGGACCTCTTTGACCAAAGTTATTTTAGTCAAGTAACTTTGACAAGTTAACTTGAAAGTTAACTTGTGAAGGTGGAGGTCTGACTTCTGCTCCTCTCCTCCCCAATTCGGTTATTTCCTGAAACCTGCCTCTTAATGGCGAGGCTTCCCAGGTGGCGAGGCTTTCTGGGAATGGCGGTATGTGCTGGGTGGTTAGTCGTTTGGCCTCCAGCTGCCCCTCGGGGAGGACTCACAGCAAGGGCTCTACAGGTTTTGTGTGGTCCTGGCCCTAGAGGAAGGTGCGGACCGGCAGCCTGGCCTGGCCACACTCCCTCCCACTTATCTTCTGAGCAGGAACATTTTGAACTGCAGCGGCAGCATGTGTTTCTTCATCCTGTGTCACAAAAGTTTCCTGACATTTAGTGTTTTGGGGTGGATCCCTTCCTTTTCTGCGAAGAGTGCCAATTTCAGTGCTGCTTTTGATGGATAACAGTCCACGAAGCACTGGAGCGACACCAATAAATCTGGTTTGCGTAGGCAAGCTTCCGGCTCCCTTTTTAGCTGCTCGCTGGCTGCAGAGGGATGGGGTTACCTGTCTTGCTGGCCTCCCCTTGTCCTTCCCCTGGCACCCATGCTGCTGGCAGCCCTTTCCTTGGAGGAGTACCTTCAGAAGTGCCTGCAGAAGAAGGGGCTGTCCGAGAGGGTTGGATTTTGGCCAAGTAGCCCCCTTGCACTGGATGTGGCCTCAGGGCTCATTTAAGGTCTTTCTGATCAGCTCCACAGAGGTGCTGTGGCACCACCTGTTTCATCCTGAAGGTGACCAAAGTGAGTCAGCTGGTGGCTCATGGACTATGTTTGGCCTCTCAAACCCTATGCATGTGCCTACTTTTGTTGGCAGAGGGCTTTCTCATCCTGAGCCTAATTTTATTACAGGTTTTCAGTTCCTGCATGAGAACGTTCACACAAGCCACTCTGAAACACGAAGCAGTGTTTAGTCCATAGGAAGAGATACTGGTGCCTCTTTTGGATGAGAAAGGCAAAAGGCAAAGAGAGATACTGGGTACATGTGAGGTTGTTGCCAGTGGAGCCAGGCTGAGCCTCTGAGTGAAATGTGTGTTTTCCAGCTGCCTTGAGTTCCTCTCCTGAGCAAAACCCCTTAGCAAAAACCCCTAAGCAAAACTCCTAAGGTCAGTGAAAGTAGGACCGCAAGATCTGTTCCTCTTTCATTTTGTCCCTTTTCAAGAAGGTGAGGGTAATGAAGCATCCTTTCTGTTTATTGCTTACAGTCAAAATGCAGCATTGCTTCCGTGAAGTACTTCGTACCTGACCAGAGTTAAAAACCAGTCTGACTTCAAAGCAGAGATAAAGGACTGCAATGAGACTGCCTACTTTAAAAAAAGGGCTAAAGTAGGTGCCATCCATCCCTGTTTCTGCCTGTTGACTGTGGGAGCTGGAAGCTAGCTGGTGTAACTTGCTCATCACTCCGGCCTGGCACCAGGGACAGGCTGGTGATGGCAGTCTGAATCTAATCCCTCTCGCTCAGATGAGCACACTCCTTCAGATACCCCTCCTCCCATCACTTTTCGGTAACCAAACTTTGGATTTTGCTGTGGTACCCACCATTGCATCAATTAGGGCTCACATTGCCGGAAGCCGCTGCTGTACAGTCAGGCCAGAGTGGTTTAGGCTACCTAGGTGCAGTGCAAATGGTAAGCAATATATGTGAAATATATATGATATTGCTGTTAAAATGGGCTTAAGGAAGGCAAAATAAGGTGAATAAGGACTCTCCAGGTGAAAAGCAAAACTCATCTTTCAGAGACTGAATTGCTGACCGTTAGTTAGCTTAAAAACCAAAACAGAAAAAGCAACCTTTTTCTTTTGCAATCCATTCTCCTTCTAATCCTGAAGGGGATCCCATCCTGCCAGCAGCTCTGTCACTGACTTCACCAACTCCATGGGAGCATCCCTGTGGGTAAAGTTACACCAGAAGCACAGGAAGAATCAGGTCCTAAACGTAAGTGATGAGTTACAACACACAGTTTTGCTCTAATTATTTATAGGAATCATTTCATTATAAATAGGTTTTTCAGTTAAATGTATTGCTAGCACTACATTATTACTTATTCATAATTAATTAAATCATAGAAGATCATAGAATCATAGAATCATAGAATCATCCAGGTTGGAAGAGACCCTTGGGATCATCGAGTCCAACCATCTACCCTACACTACAAAGTTCTTCCCTATATCATATCCCCCAACGTTATTATCATTTCCACATACTATAAATAATTCAGGAGAAATGTTCAGGGTATGTTGTATGTGCAGATAAGGTGAAGGAGTGATCTGGGCCCGAGCAGAGCAAAGTTGCTCCTTCTGAACTTTTTCACAAGCATGTCTTTAGAAAAACTGGGAAAGAAAGGGGCAGGGGGACGGTCAGTGAGTGAAATAAAATGTTGGTTCCTATTCCCAGCATTGCAGGGCTCCTGGCTCCATGCAGGGCATCTCCTGGCTGCTTTTCAGAATAACCAGAAGTACAGGGCTGTAGGGGTAAAGGACTGGAAGCTGTTACTGATCCACCAGTCTGCCTTTTCCCCAAAATATTTGCTTGGGCCTTGAAGTAAAGGGAAGAGTCTTTTCTGATTGTTATCACTGCAAACTTGATTGGCCTTTTGAAAAATAAACAAGAAATGTTGTTGGAAAATTCACATTTAAACTAATTCTAGAAACATACGTATAAGGGGTCATAATTATTTGTTTCAAGTGAATTTACTGGGGAAATACAGTCCTTATTCATGAATAACAAGAGGAAAGCATCATGTTTCCAAGCAGAATCTCACGTATATTTTAAGACTTTGCTGACTGGTACTGGCATCTCGCTGGTTTATAATAAATAGGAAGGGCTGGAAGAGTTTCTTGAAGCCATTTGTTACTGCTGTCTCCTCCACAGTGTTGTAATGGGAAAGAGCTTTGTGAGTCCTGGGATGCAAACCATGCTGGGATGGTAGGGGGGGATGCCCAGACTCTGGCGGTGGGGTGTGCTCCATCACCCCTGAGCTCACTGGGGAGCTGGTAGAGCAGGGAACTGGGGTGAATGTAACTGGGTTAGGCTCATGGAGAGTGTGATAAAGTCAGGAACTGCTTCAAAGTTAAGGAAATGAAAAGAGTAAGCCCAAGAACTGAGCTGAAGCAGTGAGCTTCATTTGAATCACCTGATAGGCTCCACAAGTGATTTTCTGGCTGCCAGCATGTCTGTGCTGCACGTGTGCATTTGCACCTCAGGAAATGTTAGCGTATCACAACCATGGGGAAATCCCTCAGGAATAAGGCTGGCCACCAAGACAGGGCTGGATGGAGTTGAGCTGTGAGGAATGAAGGACCCTTGTGGCTCATCTTCATCTCATTTTTCCCCTGGGGAGATGGGGAAGCACTTGATGGCAGAGCGTTTCAGCGGATGCCCGGCAGGGTAGAATTGCAAAGGAGGTGGCGTCACTTCCGTCAGGACATCAGCAGAAGACACCTCCTTGGCCCTGGAAAAGGCCTGATCAGAGGGAGGAGGGCTGAGCAGCACCTCTGCGCCCCAGGAAGCACTGCCTGCGCTCCCTTCCCCACTCACTAAGTCTGAGTTAACAGAGGAAAAGAAGATGGAGATGATGCCAACAGGGAAAAGAGAGCATGGATTGGAGCCCCTCATGCAACCCACTTTGTAGGAAATGGTTACGGTGCCTCTGCATTGGTTTGGCCACAGAACATGTGCAGTTGTATGCCACATATCTGGCACCCAGCTGTCTGACTTTCCTTTGGCTATAGTCACCTGACAGTGGGTAGGTTTCTTATAGGTATGTATATAATAGAGTTATTGCCAACAGAAGGAGGTTTGTTGGATGCAATCCTCTGCAGAAGGCTGTTGGATGCTGGAGACAGCTCCTCTCCTCCCATCCCCCTCCTGATGCTCAGCCAGGGCTGCGTTCACTCCCCTTCCCTGGAGTGCCATTGCCATTCCCCCCTTCCCACGGGACAGCTGGTCCCTCTGCAGCTCCTGCGGGATGAGCAGCAGCTCCCTGGGCTCATTCCCCCGTGTAAACCCTGGCCTTGCAGGAGCCACTGTAGATTTACGGCAGTGTGGCAGTGATGGGGATTGGCTTCTGCAAGTTTGGAAGAGCTCAGCTCGGTAGCGCAGGAGGAAGCAGGGGGCCTCCTGATGAAAGAGCGTGGTTGGGTTTCTCAGTCAGGCAGACGGCACCAAAACTGTGTTGTTCTTGTTCTGGAGAGTTCCCCAACCATGCTGGAGTGTGGCACAGGGGAAGGAGCTGCAACATGGTGCCTCTCTAACCGTGCAGCTGGGGAGAGTAAAGCATATAGTAGCAGCTGGGGCCGTTAACTCTCTAATCTTCCCCTTTTCATAACATCAGAGCCTCTGAGCTTTGTGTTACACCAGTGACCTGTGGCAGTTTCCTGAAGGGATGAGACTTCACTGAGTTTTAAAAAAGATTGAAATTATTTGTTTGAAAATTAGTTGTTTGGCCGTGTGGATTTTTGCATGGAGGCAAGTCCTTGCATGCTGTGATGAGCACAGGACATCTGCGGTGGAACCCAGTGCTCCCACAGAAACGGGATGCTGGAGCTGCCTGCCCTCTTGCTGCATTTGTATGGCTCCAGCTTACCCTGGGGAAAGCAAGCTCTGCCTCTGACTTCCCGATAGAGTCGGTCTGGCACAAGACCCAGTCTGGTGGAGAGCCATGTGTGTGTACATGTGTGCAGGAGTGTGACACAAGAGAAGTGGTGGACAAGTGAGACTGAGGGAGGGAAAGACTGCCTGTCTATGCATTAGTGGGATGTAGGGCTGGCTTCATCTCACTGCAGAATCTCCCTGTGTTTCTTCCAGCACTGTCCCATCACGACCGAAAACCTGGTGCAGAGGTGTGGACTCAGTGTGCCCTTCATCCACCAGAGCTCAGAGGGGGGCGCCAGCAAAGCTGGCTTGCCTTTTCTTTCCCTTCACCATCCTTCTGTGTGAACTTCCATCTCATATTTTTCTGCCTTTTTAAACAGATGGGAAAAACTGGGCCTGAAGGTCAATAACTCAGTTGTGTCCGCACAGAGGCTGGTCAGCGAGAGGGGTGGCAGCAGTCTCTCCCCGCAGCCCCAGGGATCCCTGGTTCCCTTTTGGGCACAGCGTCACAGGCAGGAGTAAGCAAATGAGAAGAAATTGCCCTGACTTAGCAAGAGGTCATGCAGAAAGATCCATGTTGGCAGGCGAGACAGTGTGCTAAAGATAACTGTTTGACAAACTATATTTACTCTCCCTTTCTGGGAGGACTTACAGGGGATTTGGAGCATTGTGCTAATATAAGCCATCCAGTGCCTGTAGTGGAGGAAGCGCCTACTCCGGGCTTCTCTGCGCTTCTGTCTTTACAAGCCATAAGAGGGGACACCGCTGAAAATAGCCTTGTCTCCTAATTGTGTTCTTGGGAATGCTAATCAGCAGGCTTGCTCTTCCCATCCGCAGCAACCGGACAGCAATGCTGTGTGATCAAATGCAGCTGCTTCCCCCACCATCGCCACCGTTTCTCTTGCCAGCAGCACTAGTTGTCCCTGCCTGTGTTCCTCCTTAACCTGCATGGGGGGTGACCCATTCTGGGGGCTCTCAGAGCCAGAGGAAAGCCTGTTGTCCATGTTTTCTGGGTGTTCAGGGAAACCTCTGCATTGGAGCTGGCTTTCTGCCTCCCAGACCCCCCCACCTAAACAAAGGCAATGGAGGTAGCACTGGACAAAGGGGCAAAAGAGAGAATTCTCCTAAACAGTTGTGATTTTTCAGCTGATACTCAGTAACCGTTCAGCCATACAGGAAAAGAGGCACTTGAGATTTTGAGTATCCAGTAACCATGACAAAGACAAAAGTACAAAAACAGCTCTAGGCGGCTAGAAAGAACAATACCGAACAAACAGATTAGCCATCTGTACCATCTCTAGCTCCTAAAAGTAAACATACACACAGACCCACACTGAAAAGGACTGTACTCATAATAAATCCATTAGCTCCACCGGCCCTTGGAGGCGTCAGGGGGTGAGGGGCAGGGACCAGAGGAGCAGACCTCTCCCTGCCTCCCTTTAGGTTGGCTCTCTGGGCTCCCGAAAAGCCCTCCTGCAGGCTGGGGAGTGAGGATCGGCTCACCAGAGCGCTTCCCCTGCGAGGGACAAGGGGAGTGACACCATGGAAAATCTTGACCCTGGGGGGGGATGTCCAGCATTCACATTTCAGAGACTTCCTTTCCCAAGCCCCAGCCAGTGAGGGTCTTGTGATCCTTCCTCTCTCCTCTCCTTTGGGCGCAGCAGGGTGTTGGGAAGGTTATAAATACAGGCAACTGTTTGCTCTAATCCATCTCTGTCCATGGGGATCAGTAGTGCATCAGGCTCCTCTTTCCTCACTCCCAATTTATCTCTGATTGACTTGCCCATCCCATGGCCACCATTCATAACCCTCTGCTTGCTGCATTTCTTGCAGACATCTCCTTATATGCCAAACACCCACAGAGAGCTGCCTTAAAAAATCATCCTCTTGAGATGGAGAGGCACCAGAGCGGTAGTGGTGGGTAGCAGGGCAGCCCTTTTGGTAGCTTCATTCCCCTCTATTCTACGTGGTGGGTGTCTTACTCCAGAGAAGAGCAAGGGAGAGTGGCCATATTTGGTAACAAATTACCTCTGTGTTGTGGGAGCCTGAACCCCCCCACAGAGTGTGAAGACCAGGATGTTTGCCCTGTGAAGGACCTCTGCTGTGCACCTAAAGAAGGGAGCCAGACCCTTAGTGCTGCAAATCAGGGCTGTGCTCCCTACAGCCACCTCAGAGGTTAGTGTGAGGTGCTGCATCCCACCAGCTGGAAAGGATGGCAATGGGACAGGTCTCTACAGACACATCTCAGGTGGTTGCTGACCAACTTCCAATTTTGAGTCCCCCGGACTGTCCCCAGCCTCCTGTGACGAGTGCAAGGGCTGTGTGTGAACTGCTCTGCTCACCTCAGCAGATACCAAGACCAAAGGCTATGCAGGGCACACTTGTAAAGCCTCACTGCCATCTCATTGCTGGTCACGTCTGCAGGCAGAAAGGAGTTTGCTGTTACTGTAAAGATCTGCACTAGCTGTCCCTGACTGCATCCCTCTGGGGAGGGCACAAGCGGGTGAAACTTGAGTTGGGGGCAAGGATTAGGAGAGCAATGCCGACTGGAGGAGAAAACAAACACACCCATGAAAGGGTGGCATACTAAGCCTAAAATCTGTCACTGTCAGAGAAAGAGCAACAGCAGCATCTGTCTAATAGCACATACCGATGGGGTAGGAACTCTTTGTTGGTGCGTGACCTTCAAGTCATTGCCAGGAATAGATTTTGGCTCCAATTTCAACCCTAAGTAAAGCACCTTCTCCTGTCATGATTTGGAAGCTGAGGTATTTTAGTTTCCAGAAACAAACAGAGCTTGCAGGAGGCAGCCTGACGGCCCCGGCTGCTGCAGAGCCCCGCATGGCAGCGGCTCCGGAAACAGCCGGGCTCTGCATTTTGGGAATTACGTGGGGTGAGGGGACTCAATGGGCCTCCTCCCCCCCTCTGACCCTTGCCATCTATCTAGCAATAGAGAGGGCCCCCCACCCCCGGCAGGGGTTTCAACAGCTCTTAGAAATGGGGTCCTGGCTCCCCCGCCTCTGCAAACTGAGGTCTGGCTGCAATGAAAAGGTCATGTCCACGCACGGCCTGTGCTTCTTCTGTGGTCTTCAGGGGCAGGGGCAGCATGCGTGTGTGCATGTGCTTGAGACAGAGAAGGGGTGAAAACAGCACGTGCGGGCCTGTTCTCTCACAGACCAAAAGTTTCCGAACCACCCTCGGGAAGAAAATATTTTGCCCAATATCACCTGAAACAAGAGGTTTCAGTTCAGTGGAAAGCCATGTCTGATACACCTCCGGAGCCTGGGGAACTGAAATGAGAATCAGGATGAGCTCTTGAGAGCAAGCACTGGCGGTGCAGGAGGAGGCAGCTGCTTTCACCTCCAGCACTTAAATCTCTGTACCTTCAGGAACATTTTCTCTCTTGTTTGAAATGTCACTACAGCAGCCATGGAGAAGAATACAAGCCTTTTGTTGCTGGCTGTGTGTGCTTGCTTGGCCTAGCAAACCCTGAACAGCAGGGGATATTACCCGCCGCAGAGGTAGGATGGCTGTCTGGTAGTGTCTCAGAAACAGAGGAGCAGGCCTGGAGCGGAGAATATTTACAAGGTCTGTTTAACTTGCTAAGGTCTGGCACCATTAGTTGGCTTCACACAGGTGAGGAGCATACTGCTGCTTTACGGGCCCACTATTGCAGCCGTTCGCCTTGGCTAGTCAGGCGTAGCAAGGCAAGGTGGATAGGAAGCCATCAAGACAGACAGGGAAGGTTTCCTATTCACTTTGCACCACTTTAAATTATCACAAGGTGTGTCGCAGGAGTCCACCATGTCTCATAAAAGCCCAGCGAAGCTGAAAGTGGGCATGCTTCTTCCAAGTCACTAAGGGCAAGGAAAGCCTAGCTGTGACCCATCACCCTGAGGGAGCCAGGACCCCTCATTTTCCAGCAGTGGAAGTGGCGGTGGGGACGGGTGCCGTCATCTGCAGCCCCATGTCTCCTGCTGTCATTAGGATGTTTAGCAAATCCTGGGACACAATTTTCTTCCTGCAGGCAATGCGAGAGCATGCCAGTGAAATCCAGCATGACTGGAGCTGGGAAGAAGGTGCTCTGTGCACCCAGCCTGCAGCCAGTAGGAGATATAGTGACATTTAAAGTCCATAAGGATGTTATCAAAGCTGACAGAGCACCAAGCTGGTGTAGCAAAAGGAAAGTAAGGCCTTCGCAGTTAGCTGGTTTAGGACTAACACCCTACACATGCACAGTGAAGACTGTGGCCGTTTTGATCCATTCAAAAACATTGCATGGGATTGTTTGATTCATAGTAGGTTGGCAGATAGTGGGGGCAGTGCTTGGGAGAGGTTCGTTTGGTCCTTTTAGTTTTTTTTTTAACTTTTTAGTAGAAGCTACAGCCCTTCTCTGCAGTACTGCAAAAAAAAACCAACAAAAAAACCCCCAAAAAAACAAAACCAAAACCACAACCTGAAGCACCTGAAATTGCCTGAGATACTGGAGCAGAAAACCTAATGCTGGTCCTGGTGCCACAGGGGAGCCTGCTCCTCTCCAGCCTCGTTGGAGCTTGAAACCCACAGAAGCAGGGTGCTGGCTGCAGCCACCCTCTGAAGCCACAAGGAGCTTTTCTGTACAGGGTAATTATCAAACATACAGGGTTTGATTTATTACCACATCCAACAGACATGAAAAATGCCTTGCAGACCTGTGAGATAATTACTGGTCTTCCCAATTCCTGCCCACCCGTGGTCCAGATCTGTACATTTGGGTGGACAGGAATTGTGTTGTCAGGATTTTCAAAGTTTCCTGTCTTCACACCTTTTAAGAGATCCTCTCTTCCAAGCATTCAGGTAGGGTAGGTTTGTCCCTCCCTCAAGTCTGCCTTCTTCAGGATAAAAGAGGTGGGAGCAGGAGGATGGAGAGGGCTCGTGTGTCATGGCAAGGAAGACTCTCTGGTTTACGGATCATTACAAAGCTCCTGCAAATTAAACTATTTTTCATATGTAATGAACTGTGCATGTCCTGCACAGCAATAAAAATATCAAAAGTAATACTAAGAACTAATGTGGGCCATAAATACTGACTCGTATTCATAATATTTTCGTAGGGCCATTATAACTAAAATATAAATGGAGTTTTTGTTTTAAACATTTAATATTAATCAAATGGTTATGAAAGTACATAACAAACAACTGTGACATGGTCATGGCCTAAATAATAAAAATGAAATGGGTGATGAATTCTTGTGAAAATTTAATTTGCAAAAGAAAGAACATTGCATTAATAAGGCATAATTACATCATCAAATATTTACCATTATTTGCTGGAATCCATTTTATTTTTATTTTACATAATAAAACAGTGGGTACATAAAGCAGCAGGCTGGGCCCCATCTGAACTCTTTTTGTGCCCCCAGGTCACGCAGGCAATACACTTGTAACTCAAGTTTTGCTGGTTTGCTTCATTGTTTTCCTCTAAATGCTCCAATGTTGCATTTAAAATATTACTCTTCAATTCTGACATCCCCTCTTTTTTATGACTTAGTACGCACCACAACCATCATTTCAATCCACTTCTCTAGGGAGAGTAAATAAAGTGACCCAAAGTCATTGGCAGACCCAGGTCAGCCGATGAAGAGCCATTTCACACAGGCCGTCTGCTGGGTGCTATCACGCAGCAGCCACCTTCACTTCTCCAAGGAGCACTGGTGTTTCTCACTACAGAAGCAGTGAGAAGACAAAACCATGGCCAAGCTGTCAAGCTGATGTCCCCCTCCATCCAACAGCCAGACCAAGGCTGCCGGCAGGGGTGCACTTAGCAGAGGGTGGCACCAGTTGATGGCCATACCCCACCCTCTGTGTTTTATTCTTAGCCACGTGCTGAGGTTTATTTTCTTCCTACAGGTCTGCTGGATGAAGGGATTGGCACCTTTCCTGAGGTGCTCCTGCACCTGCCGAGGTGTAGGATCCTGATGGGCTTTCCATGCAAACAAGTACTTGGAGGCACATCCCAAGCATCTGGGCAGGGTTGGTGGGGAAAGGCTGGCCTGGGAGGGTCATTGTCACCTTGAATCAAAGCCCTCTCTTCCAGGGTAGTTGTTTTTCTACTGTCTTTCACCAGGCACAGTTGCTGCCACCCAGTTTTGTATTGCACTTGCTTTAGACAGCCCTTGCTCAGCTCAGCCAATGCTGAGAGATGCTCAGGGTTCTTGGGGTGTTTTTAGGTTAATTTAGAAAACTTCCCTGATTATACATCTGCCAGAATAATTTACACCTCTGAGGATTGGGTTGATTAGAGAATCAGTGAGAATGATTAATTTTATTCATTGAAGGCAGGCCTATGAGTGTGCTGCAACCTGCGACTGAACTGATATTTCTTTTAATTGTTCAGCTGGGCCCCTGGCAAGCCTGAGCTGAAGCTGCACAAACTCGCTCAGTAAACATTTCTGGTAGCCTGAGCTTTAGCGGTCCTGCCGAGCCAAATCAAGCCTAGCTTTGTCTTCTGGCTACAGGCTTGATGTTCAACACCCCCACATGCACACACACACACACAGGAGCAGCTTTTTAACTTGGGATGGAGGTGTGCCTATGTCAGATGCAGGCTTTAATGCCCACCAGCAGTGGCAGTGAGCTACCGAGTGTGGGATGATGTGCTTTACCCCCTATCTTCAGGGGGCTGCCATCACCGGTGGCAAACCCATGTCCCTTCTGCATCTCATGTGAGTGGAAGCTCTCTGCTCTGGTACCAGGAGAGGTCGGAAGAAAGGGAGAGCAGCGAGCAAGCAGACATCATGCTGCTGCTCTTTATATCATTAATGAGGAGGGTAATGGGAAAGAAAGCACACTTTAAAATCTGTGGATACCTCCAGGTGGGGAGGCACACTTTGCAAGCACTTTGGAGGGCTAGAAATCAAAGCCGTCTTGACAAATGGGAGAAATGGTCTGAGATCAATAAAAGGAGATTCAATATAGGGGAGTGCACAGCACACATTTAGAAGAAGGACTCGAGCAGATAACAATGCTGTGGGGAAGGGCTGGGCTGGCAGCAGCAGAGTAGGAGAGGTCTGGGCAAGTAGCAAGGCAGCAGCTAGTGGTCTGGGATGGGGAACGGGACAACTGGGAGGTGCCGGTGGTCATGCCAGATCCTCCATTCCTCCCTCCTGAGGGCTGAGCTGGGCAGAGGACAGCATCCTGCTTCTCAGGGGATGCTGTAGGCAAGTGTGGAGGAGAGCAGGGCATGGTGGTAGCCTGGAAGACATGGCTTACAGGGAAAGGTTGAAAGAACTGGTTTGTCCAGGCTAGAAGAGTGGAGTATGAGGGCAGATGTGGCAATGTGTCAAATATGTAAGGATTGCCATTAGACCAACTAGTCTTCAGGTAGGCAGAGAGGGTGAGCTGTGTCTCAGTGAGAGTGATCTGGGTTAGAGCTAAAGGAAAAGCATTCTGTAAACAGCAGGAGAGGTGAGTCCTGGCAGAGGGCCATCCCTGTCACCGAAGATATTTTAAAAAGGTTAAACAAATATCAGTTGGGGATATTAGACAGGAAGAGAGGGAAGGGGAGTGGAAGAGGGGCTGGATGATCTCTGGAGGTCCCTCGAGCCGTACATGTCCACGACTGCTGTGATTCAGGTTGGGGTAGTGCCCAAAATGTGTCTGGTGAATTCCACACGTGCCCAGAGTGACTCCTCGTCCCGAGTTGTATGTTGTCCTAAAATGGTCCTTGATTTTTGCAGAGAGATCATGCCTCTTACAAAATGAGATATTTAGGGCACCAACAGCACCTCTATCCCCAAAAATACGGGCCAGACTTTTAATATTTGAAATTATTTTTTGCAACCCTACTTCAAGCCTGGCTCAGTTTTACACTCATTCAGATCAAAGTTTCTCTACTGGCATGACTGCAATACCTGCACTGCCAAAGCTAACATATAATACAAATTAAATGATAAGTTGTATGAAATATTGTTTCATCTATATCCAACACTAATATTATAACATGTAGAACCCTAACCTCCTTCCTCAAAAATAAAATAAAATAAGACGTGCCAAAAAAGAGCTGCCAGGAAAAAAGCAGAAGTTATTCAGTATTGTGCTGGGCATTAGCTTAACTAGGAAAGGGGGGTGAGGTTAAGATGAATGAAGGTGACGTGCAGAATAGGTCAATTTAGCCAATGATATCATAACAAAGGCTGCTTTTTCAGGCATGATCTAGCTAAGTCAGGAGACTTAAGTACAACATACTCAGGGATGTTGGAGCTAGAAGATTGCATTTAGACAAGGAAAGAAAATGTCTTCAGGTGTTGTTATTTGAGGTTCAGCTAAATTCACTCACCTTTTCTAGTCCTGCTTCGTAGGTGTGCCCTATGGGACCCCTGGCAGCATAAGCTGCACTGTGTTGGGTAATGTTCACCTTGTCTCCCTGAAGATGGATCAGGAGTAGCACATACAGATCAGCAAGTTTCACTATTTGTTAGATATTTAAAGAGTCAGATCTTCTGTGAGGAAGGAGAGCTTAAGCAGAGAGAAGAATGGCACATTGTGATTGCATGGTGAAAAAAAAAGTCAAAACAATCAGGTTTTGCTACCTGTTGTTTGTGCTTTAAGCAAGTTCTGCTTACAGCCAGGTGGTAACTCTCAGGCTGGCTTGTATTTCTGCCTACCCACCATCGTCTCTGTGCTATTTCTTGCTCTGTTTCCCCAGTTGGCCAGGCTGCGCACCAGTGCCTTTTATGGCAGGGCAGGGGAGGCAGTGGACACGGCCACATGCCCCCAGCCCACCCGTGCCCACTCACGCCCTTGGGACGAGCAGCACGGCGGCGGGGAGCAAGAAAGGGGGGCGGGTGAAGGAGGGTATATTTAGCTCATCCAAGGAGAAGAGCTGCAAAATGACATCAGCCCAGCTCTGTCCTCACAGTGGGGCTGTGCTCCACTGCCTGCCCCATGCCCGCTCCCCTGGCACCAGGTCCCAGTGCCACTCCAGTTACCTGCCTCCTGTTCTCGCCCGCTGACGCAGGGGTTAGTCCTAAGTGCAAAAACAAATGGCTGAGGACCCACGTGCTTTGCCTTGCACAGGGCAAAAGCTAGGGCAAGCCCTGTCACTCACCCGGTGGCATTTTGGCAGCGTCAGTGGGTATCAGCACGGGTTGGGAATTTCAGTCCCTGCCCATCTCCAGTGACAGGCTCCGGTGGCCCTGGACACACTCTGGCTGAGCGTGGCATTTACTGATGGTTATTCCAGGGCAGAGAGCAAGCTCAGAGTTTTGCAGTCACAAGAAACACATTCCTCTGGGTTTACCCTTCCGACTTCACTGCTGGTGGCGTGATGGGAATAGCAATTCCAACCTCTCCAGTGCGGCGGGCTCTGGGCACCTGTGTGCCAGAGCAAGGCAGACGAGTCCTGGCTTGTTTCACCTCTCCAGGCTGGAGCCTTTCCCCTGTGTCAGCTGGGAGCGGAGCAGTGTCTAAGAGTCAGAATTCCCTCCCACCCCCTAAAATCAGGGCAATACTCAGGAGATGCCATGGGTGTCTACTGGGTCCTTAACTCTAAACGGGGTCTGGCCCTACCTGAGGAGCTGAACACAGGCAGTGAAACACGCAGTTTGTATTTTTGAGATTAATGAGGCTTCTTTCACATGTGACATGGATGGCTGGATTTTTGGCAGTGCTGAGCATCTATGACTATAACCACATTCACTCGGAGCACGTTGGCACGCAGCACTCTGGAAAATTAGGCCATGTTTCTCTAGTGCAAAAGGCTTGTTGATGTGTGGGATATCAAATGTGTAAAATTATTTGCACTCTGCTTCTTAGTAACAATAAAAGGATGACTCATAATTACTTTCTGGGAATATTAAAATCCTAGACACAATGCTTCTAGCACTGTACAGTGAATCTGTACAGCATAGTGTATTAAATGCTCTCCTTTATTACAGAATAGTGATGTCTAATAACTCTCAAGCTCAAGTCTCACCGCAGCATTTATAATTCACATCCATAATAACATTTTCCAATTTAACAGCCTGGGGCAGACGCCACAATGCGTTATACAGCATGGATGCAAATAATGAGATAGGGTGATGTCATTGTGTAGCGTTCCTCCTAAGCGATCTAAAAATACTCTCTCCCGCTTTCCCACCTTTCATCATCGCCTTCTCCCTCCCGTCTGATGCTTTTGCACCCGTTCCCATGGCAACAGCTTCTATTGTAGCCCAGACCCTCATGCAGATGTTGTCATTGATCCAACACCTTGCGGCAGCTTTGATGGCGCATTGTCTTCTTGTTTCCTGCCCTCCTGTCTCCTTTCTCCCCCAGTAAGGATGGGTTGGGGCGCTTCCTCCTGCTCTGTGCCTTTGATCTGAAGGAAGAGAAGGGGGAAAGTATCGACTGGGTTTTATTACCAATCCTAATCCTTCTTGGGGTGCTTTCTGAGAGCTAAAATAATATGCTGTGGAGCCAGCTACAGGTTTGCTTGTGTGGTTGTTTAAATTGGGTGCCTTAAATAAAACCATTGGAGGAATCAAGAGCAATTAGCATTGGGAGACCCTAATTAAAACCTCTCTCTGACAGGGAGTGGAAAACTTCTGTTTCATAGTGGGATGATGCTGCTTTGCTGCTTGCATAGTCTGATCAGAGCTTTTCTTTTTATTTTGCCTTTTTCCTCCTCCTGTTTTTTTTTTTTTCCCTGCTAAGTGCCTAGGGAAGTTTCCACATTTTGGCCGTGTTCATTGTTCAGGCTCTCCCCACCCAGGCTTGTCACTCCAGCTTGGCTCAAAGGGAAAGGGAAGGAGGCGGGAGAGCTGCACTGGGAAAGCTACACCGTGGAGTACTGCCGACATGAAATGTAGCTGTAAGAAAAAAGCAGAGAACAAGGAAATTCTGCTTAATCACCTATTGTCTAGAGTTGTTCTGCATTCTTCACCTGTCACTCCTTGCTGGAGTCGGACGTTGTTCTCCTGATGATGAGAACCTGACAGACGGATGGTAATGAATGTGTAACTGAAGACCTGGGCTTTTACACCTGCATTATTTATTCACCTAAAGCAGGAGCTGCTCTATATTTAGTGTATGATGTCAGCAGCTTGTTTGCATCCTTAGGAATTGGCAGGGAGCCACATCTCACATGATATATGAAATCACTGATAAATGCTTCTTTTCACTGAAAGAAAAACAGCTTAATAAATGCGGCTCTTTTCTGCTTTCATCTCTTCCCTCCCCACCACGCTCCCTTCCCCTTCTGGGATTTGTCTCTCGGTGGCAGAGCTCAGCAGCATCTGTGAAGTGGAAATGAGCAGGCAGTACCGCAGATCAAAATGAGGCCGTGGGTATGCTCGGGAAGTCGCCGCCCTCCCAAGCCCCCCTCCGCTCCCCCCTCCGAAGTCCTGGGGCTCTGCCAAAGACCTAGCCAAGCGGGGCGGAAGGGAAGAAAGGGAGAGAGGGAGAGCCTCCTCCGTGCAGCACAGGCTTTGCGGGGACACTGGTATTCCTGGTATGTAATGAGTTTCAGTTGGGTTTTAGCAGGCAGGGAGCAGGGGGGCAGGGAGGGCTCCCACATGCTTTGCTCGGTGCAGAAATGGCACCGTGACAGATACTAGCAGTTATCTGTCTTGAACATGTCTTCGGTGCAAGTATCCAGCAACAAAATCTTACGTTCACACTTTTGTCGTGGAAACACAGCTTTTCTGGTGCTGCTGTAAAACCAAAGGTCATGCAAAAATAGCAAGTTTTATGTATGAAAAATAGATTCTGGTGCCAGATCTTCAATTGCCATTACCTGGCAGGGCTCCATCAAATTTCCATGCACCAATTCACACCAGCTGAGGGTCTGATCCTTAATTCAAACATGGGGGAGTCCGGGGGGGCTAAAGAAGCTGGTTGCAGCTCCTAGCTCACAGGCGCATGCCCATCCTGATAGCTTAGGGATAGTTTTCCAAACTCGGCAGGTGCCATGGTTTCACGGCATATCTCTGCTCTCCATGGCAGCAATGATAAGACCTGTAGGGAGCTGCAAATGTATCACTGACAGATCCCAAGGCTACAGCTTGGGGCCTGAGTGGGTTGTTGCTTTGGCCATCACTTGCTCAGATAAAGAACACAGCCTGCTGTGGGGCCAGTGTGCTCAGCAGTGCCAAGTGAGATGTGAGAAATAAATTTAAAATAGGTGATTGACCCACAGAAACAATCAAACCATTTGTTTCAGCAAGGATTTCTTGCAGCAGGCAAAAGCAGTTAGCCTGAAGCCAAAGATTTACCCTCCCCAGCATTTCCCTACCAGGGTTTAACATAACTGCTGCCGGCGCAGACCCAGCAAGAAGCAGGAGGGGTAAGAAGTAGCCTTGCTGCAGAGCTGCTATGCTGCAGATGAATGACTTTGCCTGTTTATTAAACAAGCCCATTCAAGCTTCCGCTCCACAGCCGTTTGCTTGATGGGTTTGAACAATAATGAACCAGGATTAAAAAAAACCTGCCCCTGAGAAATTCAGGCTGCTCCAGCAAATGGGATCAAATAAAGTTGGTAGTATCATGTGGCCTGCTAATGTTCAGAAATGACATCCATGTATCCTGAGCTTATTCAAACCAGCATTTTGCTTTGTTTTTGGTGAATAGGGTGACCTGGAGGTTAAGCATCAGAGAGACATTTGGAAGGAATTAAACAGAGAAAGGTGGGGACGGAACACGAAAGGAAATTCTTTTAAGAGCCTTAGCATAAAACATCCTTCTATAAAGGAATATGTGAGACAAGGTTTTAGATGAGACAGTTGTCTTCCCAGGAAAAACATCATGAAGTTGTTACACAGAAACTCATTAAAGAAAAAAGTCAGCCGATGCCACAAGATGATATCTCAGTAGTCCCAGATGTGTGCTGTTCTGGGAAAAAGGAGGAAAGATTACTCTCAGAAATTCACCCTGTGTCAGTGGGGTACTCAAGGAAACTTGGAGTGAGTTTGTAAAATAAAGAAAGACTCTGCTCCTTGGATTAATATAGGTAGCAGCCATAAATAGCTATCTGCTATTTCAAAATGCTGAATGGATCCTGATGGCCTGTCCTGGGCAGGAACCAGTATGATGGCTGCCATGGGCCTGGAAATTACAAAACCTTGGCTGTTTCCTGATCATGTAATGTATTTTCAGTGTGATGCTGGGAGATCCGGATAGCTGTCTGTCTCTGTTCCTCTCAGTAATACCAGAAAATCACTTCCTCCTTTCCCTTAAGGTCATGATCCTTTGCATGTTAAACATGGAGGACTGGGGTGGTCTCTTGCCAAGCCTCCATCAGCTTGCTTGGTGGCAGATGCTCTGCTCTCCACTTGGGCTTTAGCCATAGCCATGTGACTACTAAGGATGACCACTTACACCTGGGCCAAATCTTGCAGAATTGCCCCTCACTGTTAGTATTCTGGCAAGCTGAAAGGAGCTCGTCTCGCTGGTGCATGGACACCATTTTTTGCAGCAGTGTTATAGGTGAGAGACCACGACACAGATGCGGGGAAGGGAGGGGGAGTCCCACTGATGGGACAGAAGAATGAACCTCATGAGCTCTCCCAGCAGGACACTGAAGGGACGTGGCCAAACAAGGCTCGTTGTCACTCCTGGCACTAGGAACCATCCCAGGGAGCTGCAGCTAGCACAGTCCTAGCTGCAGGCAGGGCAGGTGGCACACGGAGCAGAGCCAGCCACAGCAACCCCTGAGTGAGCCTGTGAAGCGGCTTTTTAATGTGTCACTCCCAAAATCCCTGCCATGATCAGCCCTCAGCTGCTGTGAAGGTAAGGGTGGTATGTGTGGCTGAGATGCGGGGACAGGGGGTGAGAGCAATGGCTCTGGGCTCTCCCAACTTGCTCCTGGTCATCTTAAAGCTTGTGCATGCAAGGGAAAAGACAACATCGTGCCTGGTGTGCAGGCAGGGGCGCAGTGCTTCAACCTGCACCTGGAGTGGTGGGATTTCTCACAAGGGGGTCTGGACCTGATCTAGCCTAGCTTGCACTGGCAAATTTCCTACTGCTGGCTGTAGGCCAACATCACAGCTATGTGACACACAGACACAGCGCTCAAACACCTAAGCCAGTTTTATTTCACACGTTTCATTATTTCGGGAGATGTTTCCATGGAGGTTCTTGTTTCAGCGTAGCAGTCCCCTGTTTCACTGCAGCCAAAGACCTGACCATGACTTAAGCATCATTTAACAGCTGAGGAAATGAAGTGAGAGAAGGCTGAATTGACAGAGAACTGGGCTAGTGGGGACAAGAGCGGGTGGCCTTAAGCAGTGGAAAGTCCGCTGAGGGGGGATTGAATTAAAAAAGTGTAATTCTTTTTTTTTTTTTCTTCTCTCCAGTGAAACCTAGGAGTTAACCTGCAAAGCTTTGCTTGCAAACAGAGGTGATGGAGGTGTCCAGCAGATGCATCTTCTCAGCAGTTCCCTGGAGCGTGAAACTGCTCTCTCTGGGCTGAAGCCTGCCAGAGGGGCATCTTACACTTGCCATTTTTGACCAGAGGATTTAAGGGCTATCCAGCAGAGTATCTAAGTCTAAAAACACAAACAATCAATTAGTTTTGGTGTTCTTGAATTGCTGTACTAAAGCAAGAGAGAGAGACAGAATGATAGGATATCAATGACAGAGCTGGGAGGTTAAGCCAGATATGCTGAGTCTCTCTCCAGGACATAACCACAGCGCATACCTTCCTCTTTGGCCCACAGCAGTTGCATCTTAAACCCTGTTAATCTGGATCAGTAACAGAGCTCTTCTCTTCTAGAGGGTCAAAAGCACTTCTTATATATTTCCTTAACACAGCAATAACCTAGGTCTTTAATACTCAAACAAAAGGCAAGTTGCTCTCGTTATTTATCTTCATCTAGTACTTTGCTTTACGTGAAGCTGTAAATGAGAAAAATATCTACATATCCTCAAAGCCCCTAAACCCAAAGCATTTAACAAGAAATAAGCCATTAGTGACCCACCATTCCCTCACATCCAGAACAATTTCCAGCTGAAACCCTGACAACAATGGAGTGATTCAAAGCTCGCAGATGTTTCATGAAGAATTTCATCTGAATTCATAGTCAGATGGATTTCACAAGTGGGCTCTGTTTGCCATCAGACAAATATGATATATACTAGATTCACCTTTACCCATAAACCACTCGAATGAGGCTTCATCAAAGAAAGTATGCTTTTCATCATGCTTTTTACTGGCAACAGAGCTGTGCCCAGAAGCACTATGTGCTAAGCCTTTTTCTTGTAAATACTTATAGGCTTATTGCTCATCCTCCCTCATCCAGGACATGGTGGGGACTCAGGAAGGGGAATGACACTTCCACATTGTTGTTGGCGTGGCCAGTGGGGAGCCTTTCTTACGCCAGGCTGGGGAAGAGAAACAGCTTACTTCCCCCATACCTTTGGAGCTCAGCCTTAATTGCAAATGTGATGTCCTTCAGTGTAATCAGTTATTCCCTTGTTTGGAGCTCTCCTAAGTGCCTGGTTGACCTTCACTGTCCCTCTAGCTCTTTGTCCCTCCTGGCAACAGATAAGATAAACCCTGTCAATGTGTTGGAGAGCTCTAGCAGATCTTTCCTGTGTGCATTAGGTTGACAGTTGTTCCCTGACATTGTGTTGCCCGCTTGTCCGACTTTGGCTCTGATTGATGCAAGCTAGGAGAAGTTATTTGAACAGATACAGCAGCTCCATGACATGGGAAAAAAACAGAGTCAGCTTAGGCTCACCAGTGTAAGAAACTGAGTGATGAAGTAGTCACCCCCTGCATCTTTACTGCACATGTAAGGAACCATTCTCTGCCCCTTCCCCTATCTCTTGGCTGCTGGGGAACAGAAGAAGGTGTAGTGGGACCTGTCAGGGTTGTCTTACCTTTCCTCTTCTCTTCCTCTCAGCCTCATCTTGTCTGCCGTCCCTGCTCTTTCCTGCCCTTGCCTTTCTCATGCCTCTCCCTTGGCTCTTTCCTAATAAAGACCTTAAACCCCATCTCTTTTCACATTGATCATGGCTCTACGGTGGTATTTGCAAACTCATTTATTTCCCCTCTGCTTCCTTGTTCAATCCCTTTTATTGCCTTGTCTCTCTCAAGATAGCTCTTCAGGTCAAGGACTGCCCTGTGGTTCAGACCTGTACAATGCCTTGCCAAGTGCAGATCCAGTTCTGTCTGTCCCCTGCATACGGCCACAGCAGAACAGAGAAACCCCATGTGCATCCCAATCCATCATAAAACTCAAGAGCTGCAAGCTCTGTATTAAATTTGCTTTTCTGCCAAGTGGGCTGGGCTTGTCCCATAGGCCAGCCCTGTTGGGCTCATGGGACCTTACGTCTCTAGAGTGACATGACTGGACATGAAGCTTAGCAAAGAAGGGGTCACTGTGGCAGTCAATATGTCAACAATATAGGTTAAAAAGACTTGCCTTTCAGAAAGGAAAGGCTCCAAATCCAAGAAATAAGGCCTTCACCAAAACCTTGAGCAGCAGGGCTTGGTCTTTTACGAGTGTGACCTGTGGGACCAGAGCCAGGGGAAACATCGTTGCGTACTGAAGTCTTTGAATGGCAATGGACTTTGTTCCCTGGCAGGGAGGTGAAACAAGCTGTTTGTGGCATGCCTTGTGACTGCTTGGCAGGAGCCTCTCCTTCTTGTTGCCAACTGGGGATGGGGTTAGATGTTCACTTTCAGGAACATCTGATGGGTTCCCCTTCACAACACGACAAACAAACCAAACTCCAAAGAGCAGTACAGTTGCTGGACTCCTGGAGGCAGCTGCGGGAAAACATCTTTTTGTTGATTCACCTACTGACGTGAATGGCCTATGCAGTGCTACAAGGAAGGGGCAGATCTGGTGGGGTATGTCTAGGTGCCCGGATCCTTGCAGTCAACAAGCCGTGCCTCAACATCCCCTCAGCCTCCTGGGAGGAGGCCAAGAGGGATGCAGCTGACTGGAAGTGTCCGGCAGGGTGGGGCGGGCAGGGGTCCGGGAGTCCTGGGCAGCAGTGAGGGGAAGGAGTGCCTTTATGCAGCTGATTAGCTGTTCCTCTCTGCTGTTTCCTGACTCTTTTAGAAGATCCTTGAAGTCTGAAGTGGAAAGAGTGATGCAGCATTGGGCAGCCGCTACCTAATTTTCTCCTGGCTCTCTTGCACACCGCCCACAGCTGGTGGGGTGAGGCTTCCCCAGACCAGCAGCTCCAATGATACCAAATCTTCTGGCTGACAAGGAGTGTGCACACCAAGGGAGTGAGCTGCTGGCAACCTTGCTGCTGTCCCAGGTTTTTACTCTGGGAAAGTTGGTCACTCTGTGCCTGCGCTGTGGGTGGAGGAGGCTTCTTGTCTCCTGCTCTGGCTGCCAGGTCACAGGCAGTAGCCTCAGCCCTCTAGCAGTGCTCAGCACATTATGGTGGCAACAAGATTGGCACACTGGAGGATGTTTGGACCCTCCTTGGGGCTTCTCAGCAGCACAGGCAAAGCTGAGTCTTGCCAGCTGAAGGCTGAGCAGCCAGGGCCACTCCAGCCATGGGACAGGCGGGAAGGATGGAACTGGAAGGGGGATATGTGGGGTAGGGCCCAAGTGACCTAGAGCTTTACCCGCCAACTAGCCAGGCTAGCCAGATCCTCCTTAGCCTGGCCTCTAAGTGGTGGCAGCAGCAAGTTCAGCTCTACAGGAGGTGTGGTACCGGCAGAATAGGTGGTGAGGACACGACTGTTTTGGCGCCCTGAGTCATCTGCTGCCCTAAGCCTGTGGCTAGGGGCCAGCCCGGCAATACTTGCATCAGGCAAAAGCCTGGGGCCCAAGAAGGACCAGCTGCTCCACGGCTCCCGCTGTGCAGCTGGCTCCTGTGCCGGCAGTGCAGGACTGTACCCCATGTCTGGCCTGGGGGACACACAGGCAGCAGTGCTCCTCACTGGCACTTGGCACAGCCTTTAAGACCAGTGCTGCTGAATTTGTGGGGTGAAAAGGAGCCTGGGCCGGACCTTGCACGACAGGTGCAACGAATGGGGCACCAGCAGCAGGCTTGCAGGGTCAAGCCCGTTGCATTTCTCTGGTCTGCTGTTTTTCCTCTTCTTGCAGCCGACCTTTGGGAAACGTAGGAGTTCGGTCACATTGGGAGCCATGTGAGTGCTGGGCTGTGGCTGCTTTCCTGCTGCTGGGCTGTGGCAGGCTGACACCGGCGGTGACCTCCTCACCCCGTGCCCTTGGCACGGCTCCTGCCATCAGATATCCCAGCTTTGCATAGCTGCGACTCCCACTGGTGTGGGTCAGAGCTTTGCTTGAGGGACTAGAGCAATGGCACCACTCCGGGCTGTTGCATGATGAGGGTGACTCACTGCTCCCCGCCTTCCTGTACGCAACAAGCAAGGCCTGGACTTGTCCCTCCTCCCACCCCTTTGCCTTGGTTTCCACCAAGCCGAAGCAAGCAGACCTGCAAGGGATGGTCATCCTTGGGAGGACCCAGTCAGCCCGCATTTGCCAACAGACATAGTGGACACTAAAATAAAGACAAAACCTCTTTTTCTAGCCATTTCACTCCATTCCTCCATGCCAACTGCAGAAAGATCTGCGGGAAAAATCAGCTTTTTCGCCCACGTCCCATTTTGGGGAGGGTTACCCCCCTCGCAGTTGGGTGGCTTGCAGTTTCCTGGGGCTTTGGGCCAAGCTGAGCCAAGCCTCGTCTGCCAGGGGCGCAGGGGGGCTGCGAGTGTCACAGCGCATTCATCTCCCTCCTCCTCCTCACAGCCTGCTGCAGCAGAACTCACTCACTCACCATCGCCATGACTTCACTGTTTCCCTCAAGGGTCTGGTCGGCATCAGATATGCACATGTGCAACATCCATTTAAATCCATAATAAATGCACACACACATTTTGTGTGGTGACCGGCCCCCCGACTCACACAAAAATGTGTTTTAAATGGGCTTGGAGGATTTGGGCCGTCATTAAATTCCAAGGAACAAGGCCCGCTCCCACATTCTCGTGCACCGGGGACTTGGGGACATGCATATCGTGAAGGACCACACTCACGCTGCCGCTGCTGCATCCCAACCCCCGCCTTCCCTGGCCACGTCCCCGGGATGAAGAAACAGGACTCCAGCACTTTCTCGGTGGCGTTAGACTTCCTGCTGCAATCCTCCCCTCCCTCTCCAGGGCAGGGGAAATCTGCTTAGCCTTTACTTTCTCACACATGTTTCAGATGTGCAGGGGTGTGATTGTAAACAATGTCATCGGCCGTGCCAGAGCTGTCTGCTCCTGCCGCGCTCCCTTCCCAGCACCCCAGGGGTTCCCGTAACAGGGCGTAAAGCAAACAAAGCAAAACAGTAATCTGCTGTTCCAATGGCATTTTTTTGTTTTTAGAAAATGTTAATGATAGGTTATGTGATTACCCTAGGTTTGGCTCCACTTACTCTTTATTAAGCACATCTGGTATTTAGTAACAGTGTAAGTAGCAGGAGTTTTTCTGGCGCGCAAATGAGATTATCCCATGTTGCCATGCAGTATGGAAACTCCTCAGGGAAGCCAGTGAACTGCGTGGAGATACAAGACTTTCTTGTCGGCCGGGCATCCAGCCAGAATAGCTAAAAAATGTGGATTGGCACAGAGCTGTTGCCACGCAAACACTTCTGGAAATTTCTGTGTTCAGGCCTGCCAAATCCTTTATATGTAACATGAGTTTCTGTCTTCCTCAGCAGCCTGTCTGAAGCCCGAGCTCTCCTGTACACTTTAAAAAGGAAAAATAAAAAAAAAAAATCCAAGGCAGTCTTTCAGTCCTGTTTCCAGCACGCCACTGCCAAGCTAACAATTTCACCGAATTAGGGGGAATTTCCTAAAACATTTGTTTGAGCTACATTGAGTGCAACATGTGGGAGACAACTGTGTTTCCTGGAGAAGAAAGGAGAGCTGTCTCCCTCGGTGGAGACTGCCTAACGTCTAGCGGGAGAAAAACAACCAGCCATGACAAGAAAATGTTTTTTAAAACTTGGCATGAGAAGCAGGTTTTATTTATTTTGAATGCCTTTTCCAGTCTGGTCAATGTAGTGTATGAAGAGAGGGATGGTGGAGGGAAGCCGATGTTTTTGTTAGGGCCCAGGGCTCGGAGTCAGGAGGTCTGGGCTCTATTTCTGACTCTGCCATAGCCTTCCTGTGGGACTTGGGTGAAGCTCTCAGAGGTGAGTTGTTCCAGTCTCTGAGCTTCTCTGTGCATTTAATGGGGGTATAGTGTGCTGGTTTCATATGCATTTATGTGAACTCAGGCTCTGCATCCAAAATTATTAATCCTCTATATTTCTTAAGGAAAGGACTGAGAAGGATATGAAGCAGAAAAGCAAATGTTCATCTGTTGCTTGACTATGCTTGGCTCCTGCTGCTGCAAGGCGCTGGCCTTTGGAGCTTTAAACTTGGTTGTTCTGTGTCTAGGGATCTTTGTGGGTGTTCCCGACAAACCCCCGTCACTTTTGGCTCTCCCACCCCTAACAATGGGACGCATACATTTATACCACAACTGTGTTGACTTAGTGATGGTGCCCTTGGGAAGGAGTTTGTCCGGGTATTTTCTAGGCTTTTGCACTGTGAAGAGAGCATTTGGTGTGGAGGCTGGCCATGAGCAGAGGGGATTCATCATAGCAACTTAAAAGCACATTGTGCACAATTTCTACAGGGCCGGTGACTAGCTCCAGCACTTGGACTGTGTGTGGCTGTCCTTTCTGTGGATCAGCTCACAGTGTGGCAGCGAGCTACCTTGGTAAGGTCCATGAAAGGAGTGCAAAAGCACCCTGCCAGGTACTGGCTGACTGCTGCCTGGTGGCTCAGCTGTCCTCTGTGGTGAACTTCTGATGCAACTTCCAGCCACAGGAAAGAGCATCTCATCCAAAGAGCTGACTTGGCTCCAAGCTGCATACCAACATAAGTGGAAGAGGGGATCTGGCTCAGCTGCTGCATGCCTTTGACCACAGCAACCATCCCCACCTCCAAGAGGGGCAAGGGAAGGGGCAATCAGCAGCCCTTCGTCTGCACAGCACTGACAATGCTCTTTGGGAAGGCAGGAGAGGATTAGCAACAGCGACAAAACAGGCATAGCTGTCCAAAGGAGAAAAAGATAAGCTTGGGATTTTCCTGTCTGCTGACCCACCCTTTGATAAGCCCAACTAATAGCCTCCCCATGAGCTAACATGTGCACAAGAGGAGCTTCTTTTCAGGCCAGTCTTGTCTCTGTAAGCATCGTTCCCATGACTGTGGCTCCTGTGGCTGTAGCAACATCCGTAGCTTGTGAAAGACATTTTGCTGGGTAGCTAATGGGTAAAGATACAAAAGGTTTGCAGGGCAGTGAGGTGCGAGGGAAGGAGAATAACCCACAGTGTAAGGAAGGGAAGGACAGGGAAGGACTGCAAGGATGGGGAATAAGAAGGTGTAAGACTCGGGGTGAGAGAATTTAATTTCCTCAGGGAGGCAAAGATTAAAGAAGAGAAAACATTGGATGGGGAGAACTAGGGTGGAAAGAAGAGCAAGGGAGAGCCAGAGCAAAGCCAGAGCAAAGAAACTGAGGATGATGGTGCCAGGAATGAGTGGGGAAAAAAGAGGGAAGTAGGTAAAACCACCATAAAAAGAAAAGGAGTGACGTAATGAGCAAGAGAAGAAAAGTGTTTTTAGAAGAGGAAATGCAAACCAAGGCAGGAGAAAATGATGCGGAGAAGAGAGAAAAGAACAAAGGTGGAAGGAGGAAAAATAAGATAGAGATATGGGAGAAAGCAGGTGAAACAAAGAGACTTCCACTGTTCTTAGGTTAATGAAGTTTCTTTTTACTAGTTCAGTATTGTGTTGCAATGTCCCAAGAGGCATTTTGTTTCTGTGGCTCTTTTGACCACTTATGGATGATTATTCTGGGTTCCATGACTAAGTAATTAGAAGAAAAGGAAGAGAAAACAGCCTAAAAATCACCCGGATATGTCACAAGGCTTTGTCTGAAGGACTGCTCCCTTCAGATGGAATTGTTTCTAGAAAATAGCTGAGATGCTGACAACCCCAGTGTGCATGTGGCTGGCCTCTACGTTGCCTGGGCAAGCTGTTGGGGCTCAAAGATTTCTGAACCTTCCCCACCCACTTTGCTGCAAATTACTCTGTTCTGCTTGGGAGGGATGATGAAGAAGGGAGGATCACAGCAGAATCCTCTTGCCAGCACGTCTCAAAATCCCAAAGCTGGCTCTGACCCTGCAGGATTTGACCAATATCTGTTGAAAGCAGAGCAACTTAGACTGCAGGGTGGCTTGGTTCTACACCCCACTCAATGGGAAGTCAGAAAAGCAGGAGTGGATAGTAGATTTCTCTTCTGATCTGACAGTCCTTTTCTTTCCATGCTAACTTGGTACCTTTTATTTACTTATTGAAGTGAGACACAAACATTTTACATTCAGGAGGCAGATGGACCTGGCAGTTACTGCATCACTAAGAAACCTGAAGCCCTGGAGTAAACATTTTCTCCAGAATTATATAATCCCTGTTATGCATATGGGAATTAAAGAGCACCTTACAGTAGAGGGGCAGGGCAGCTTAATTAACATAAGCAAGGCATGTAACTGCACTGTACATCTTAAACCACGGTTCCATCAAACAGAAAATCTGGCATAAAAAGTGCCCTGTGCTGGACCAGGACATCACAGCCATGCACTGCCAAGCACTGAACAAGCACAAACTTACTATGTTGGTTCAGATATGTTTGTCAAATTCTGGCAGACGCCATACCGAATCAGGTAACGTCTGTCCTCCAGTCAGCATAAAACTGGCATCAATACCACATCGTGTGCTCTGACTAATTCAACAGAAACATAATTGTGTGCTTAGGCCAGATCTGGATCCAGTATGCACAAGGAGGTGCTCCTGCAGTGCCAAAATCTCATATTAATGAAGTTGGAAGCAGAGTCCTGTGCATTAGCTGCCTGCTCTGAATTCTTAGGAGTGGCAGCTGTCCATGGCAGGGGGCTTTTTCAGAACAATCATAAAAGGCCATATTTTTTTTTTCTGGGGTGACAAAATTATTTCCTTTGTTTCCAATAGTCTTAGCATTTGCAAATACTGAATTGGTCCTTTTGTTTGCTGCACTTGTTTATTGCAGATTGTAGTCTCAGTGCAGCTCATGTTAGGATGACCAGTTCCCCTGCTCTTCATCACTGTCATATTGTCAAACACAGTTATGCTGGTCTGTTTAAAGATGCTGACCGAGCATAATGTTGACCACATTGCCATGAAAGTAGTTTGCCATACCAGAACTGTCACTTAAAATCGAATATTTAACTCATTTGAGGTCGAAGGAAACAATTTGCTCAATCAAAACACTCCCCTTGGTTTGTCTTAATGTACATATCCCAGTGACATACCAGAATGGCCCTCTGTATTTTCTTGTTAAAGTTTCATGACCAAATTGAAGAAAAGCTTGGAATGATTTCTCTACCTCTGGGGAAAATCACAGGCTCTCAACATTATGCTTAACCATCCCTGCTAGAGAGGATTTATTCCTGGGGCTCATAAAACATTCTTGAAAGAGTAAAATTTTTGCCTTGTGACTGCAGCATATTGCACCAAGTGTCGAGCACTTTCAAAACAATTTCCTGAGAGGATGTGAAAGGTAGATTGGGATCCAAGGGGACACATTTTTCTCCTTTTCTCTCATACTCCCAAGGCTCCTTCCCACTTCTGTAGGAAATGCAGAGCAGAACACTAATCTTGGTCGACTAAAACGAATACTTTTCCACATTTCAAAGAGGAAAGCAAGTCTCAAAAATTGAAGCTAAACCTGGGTAACTGTAATAAAGCTTGGCACTTACATGCAGGTTTTCATCTCCTAGCCACTTTACATTAAGTAATGAATCCTCAGGACTCCCCTGTGGAGTAGGTGGCTGAGTATTATTAGCCCCCTTCTGCAAATGGGAAAACTGAGGCGGAGATGTTAAGTACCTTGCCTAAAGCCACCGAGGGATTCTGTTGTAGAGACAGGATCAGAGGTTAGGAGTTTTTGTGCTTTCAATTCCCATACCTATTGTGTCACTTAAGTATGGAGCCATAATTGAATATCGTAATGACCCAGGGGTGGAGTGATTCCAGCTACTCAGATCTGAGCACGGCTCCTCTGACGGTCAGAGACTCCGTGGTGCAGTTGCATGCAGCTGGACGGAGCACGAATGCCTAATGGGTAGGATAAAGAAGTGTCGCTCTCTTTGGCTTCCTCAAACACACCGTTGGGCAATGTTTGCCAGGCCAGGTCTCAGCTCAGCTCTCCACAAGCTGTGTCTTCATTTTAAGACATAAGGCTAAATGCTTGCCTTGATGGGTGTTTTCACAGTAAGAAATACACCTTCAGAGGCAGATGCTGCCATTAAGAACAAGGCTAGTGATCTTCTACCTTTGTGTGAAGCTTATTGTAACAGAACAGGCTAGTCCTTCTCTACCTAATTCATGCTTGTGCAGGAGTGTGAAAAGAAACCCAGATCCCAGTGCTCTGGGCTAAAGCAGAGTCTTCACTAGCTTTAGGAACAGGACTGTTGTGTTCACATTACACATTTGGAGGAGCCTGATTGTCCATCCAGAAGAACATGTGGGGACAGATACTGCCCTACTCTGAAAGACATGAGCTGAAGGAGTGGGAAGCCTGCACAGACGGTGATCACATCACCCGACTGGGAACAGAGGTCCTGCTTTTCACAGGGCTAATGGGAGGATTCACGGATCTCAGCCTTGCCCCCTGGCCAGTGTGTGTCTGGGACAGGGAACCACATATCGAAAAAAAGAATATAACATGAAAGCCACGATGAAAACTATCATCAATGGCCACACAGTTGCTATCACAAATAAAAGGAAATGTATTCCCACAAATTCAGGAAAGAATTCCCTCCAGGCAAAGAAATGCTTGTTTTTCTTTCCTAAAGGCCTACTTCCATCAACAGTACTTTCTGCATATTGTTGAACCGTGTTGTTGTTACATCAAGATGCCATCAAGCATTAAAGCATAAGAGCCAGCTTCTATTTCTCACAAGCTGCCGATGTATATTTATGTGGTGTAGGACGATACATCGTAAAGGGAAGGTCCGTAAAATGCTCTTGATCGCTAATGTTTTCTTTCTGACCCTTCCATTAATATGAAACCAGCACAAATCCATCCATCTACCCACTGACTCCGGCTTTGCACATAGCACACATATTATTCCAGTTGGGAAGTGGAGTCTATTTTGCACCTGATGGAGCCTTTGCTTTGGAAAGGAATCAGAGGGTTTGGAACCAGATACTGATCCACACCCCAGATTTATTGTTTATGCATAGTAAAAATGTGGAAATCCCCAGCTGCTGCATGAAGTGGCCTGGGTAAGGATGATTCTTGCACGGAAAACACAGGACCACATTTGCTCTGAGAATGAAAAGGCGATGTTTTCTCAGTCCTGTGAATTTCGTCTAAGGATTTTGACCTGAAAACCACTTAGTTCTACTAATTGGTCACTAGAGATTATGAACATCAGCCTTGCATGAACATTTAAAAACAAAATACTATGATGATCTTTTTGGAGTTCTCTGACTAATTCTAGGAGTATGGCAATGAAGTAGGGTGATTAGAATAAGAGAGATTGTGTGATAACGCCTGAGTCACATTAACTGGCTTGTCAGAGATTACTGGACCACACCATAGGTGTGAGAGGGGCTGGGAAGGCAACAAATCTCGCAAGGCACTGACACTAACTGCTACGAATCTCGTGTTTTAAAATACAAGAATACAAACTCCATGTAGACTAGAATATTAACTCATCTGGAGTCTTCTCATTCAAGTTTTGTGTCCTCTGGAGAGAAGAGCCCTCCACTCAGCAGTGCTGGGCCTTGAAGAGCCCAGCTGAGCTGCATGAAGATGCAGAATAGGTCCGTATGAAGGGCCGGGCCCTTCATACGTGACTCCTAATCTCCATCTCGCATGATCAGAGCTCAGATCATTTGCTGCAAAGGAGGTTCTCCCCATTGCATTTGATGTTGGTAGGGTTTTTGCTAAACATGAATGTTTCCAACTGCGTGAAGTGTTTATAAAGCACACAACACATGTCTGACTAAGTAGAATATGTTTTTAATATAATGTAGTATGAGCATGTGGAAAAAATAATGGAGACTGTTCTCCATTCAGAATTTAAGCACAAGAAACTGTAATTACATCAACTTCTTTAGAACATGTTTTTTCTTAAGCATTTCATTAAATATTAAGGAAATATAAACACATATGTTAAAAATTGTGCGAACATCCTATGGATTGCATAGGAAGGACTTGGATTTTCCTTTCACATTGGGATTGCATCAGAATTCCATGAGGTCATCTTTGACTGCTGGCAAGGAGGACTGCACCTACAGTTTCTTTCCTGTTACGTGTGTGTGTGCTGCAAAGGGAGGGCATGTCTGGAGCACTGACATGTATATGGTGTGCTAAAATGTATCTTCACTTAAGCTATTTGCCTCTTTCTTACTTATTTTGAAAGGGAAACTCTCTCCTCCATCACCATTTGGTGAGCAAAACCAGTTGGAGAAAGGAGGCTCTTTGGCCACCAAACATTTTACCTCTTCACAAATCAGAAATGGGGGTAATATAATTATATTAATGCTCCCAACTGGTCTGGTTTATGAGGCTGTTGTAATAAGACCATCCATTTACTTGAAGTGTATTCTTTTTGAAAACTGAAGGCAGAGGAGCTGGTGTTGGGCCAGGCAGCAGCGTATGCCTCAGTGGGGTGGGTGGATGGAAGGGGCCATGACTTCTGGGGACCAAAGATTTAGAATTCAAGGAAGAAGTTATGAGGCCAAATGCTGTCCTCTCCCTGCTTTCATCTCCCCACACCTGCCCTGCCCTTTTGGGTACCTCCTGCCCTGCTCGTCTTGTCTTCCGTCTTTTGTTCCCTGAGCCTTTCTGCCTGCTGGAGGGACCTGGAAAACCCTCCCTGCACACCACAGCCCACCATGGCTCCCACAGGCATCCCTGCCCGCAGCTACTGCTGCTCTGGCCAGGACTCAGCTGGCAGGGAACGAAGAGCAGAGGAGGGAGGGGTGGCCAGAAACAGCATCGTGTTGTGGCAGCTCCTGGCAAAAGGGAAGGAGAAATGCAAGGAAACGCCTGACGGATGTGTGGGGTTGCAGCTGGGTACTGGTGAGCATCTCAGGGGAGCTTTATGCCATATGGCTGCTTGAGTAGGTATGGGCTAACATCGAGAGGCACCAGTTTCCTCCGTTTTTAGCGCCTGTGAAAGTTAGGGGCAGTTATTCAGTCAAATCGACAATGACTGCTGCAGAAAGGTTGCCTTGAGCATGGCCTGGGAAAGGATGGGTCTAAGAGTGTCAACTTTTTAATCTTCACAGGCCATGTAACTGGATTTTCCCAAAATACCAACCCAGCTCTCAGGTTGTTCTATGAAGCTGACCCCCTCTGGAAACCCTGAATAATGCGGTTAATATTCTTCTCATATCTGCCAGGAGTTAACCCAAGGACTATATTACTGGAACATTAGCTTCTATTTTAAAGTACTGGTTTCCTGAAACTGCCCTTAAATTTTATCTGATAAAAGAGGAACAGAAGGAAACAATGCATTGGCCTGCAAAGGTCCTCATCACACCAGGTGTTGGATACAGGCTGGAATTCATCTACTTTGTTACCCACGGAGTTTATCTCAACGTTTTATCCAGTGCAAGAGCAAACATAGGAATGTTCACAGTTATGACACCAATATCCTGTGAAATAAACTGTGGGGTGGTTGCATATAGGAGGTAGGGCGGTGATCCACTTAGTAGCAAACCAGTGCTCTAGACTGGTTTTAGGGCGCAGTTAAGCACTGGAAAGGCTTTCCATGGTAGAAGGTGTAAAGCTAGTACTATATTCACTGAAGGTTACTCAAGTTTTCAAAGTTCTTCTCTTATGACCAAGCCAAATTACTGCTCAGATAATTACACAGTAATTCAGGATCCCTGCATTCCTCTCTTGCTCGTGTCATGTCTTAAGGTACTGGCATTGGCATCCGCTATGGAATTGAAACACTGGCTGTGGGGCTGATGGGTTTTGACTGCTCCAGACTCGCTGTGAGTCCTTCATTCTGTCCTCCATGCTGTCCACCCTGTAGAGCTGCTGTGAGGCTGTGTTAGTTCCCATTAGAGTTAGTTCCCATTAGTTTGCTCCCACAGAGCCTTCTGGTACCCACAGAAGTACAAAATGTCGTCAATATTACATCAATCCCCATTTTATTCCACGCTATAACTGATAGCCCATTTTATTTTCCAGTCCCATTTTTCCTGTTTTATTCTGCTGGTACATCACTTAATAAAGGAATTGGAAGGCTCTTCTTGTACGTGATGAACAGCCAGCCCTTTCTCAACGTGTGGCCCTCGCCTGGACTTGCCATTATTTGAGGTGTAGATAGGTTTGTCTACAAGCCTGCGCACACACGTGCGTGCTTGCAAAAGCGCACGCTGGGTGAGCTCCAGGCTAGCCATTAGATTTCCCCTGCTATTACTCTACTGTACATATTCCTAGTAGATTAGAGCAGAATTTTTTTTATATGCTCTTCTATAAAAAGTGTGCTATATTGATTGCAGCAGAGTGAGCTGCTGTGGTTGATATCTGAGCGCTAACCCAGATAGGGATTAGCATTACATCAGCCATCAGGCGAGGGAACCTGGCAAGCTGCCAGCCTGTAAAAATGGAAGATATTTGCGTCACTGTTCCCTTGGTAATGCTTCTTGGAGCCGTGTCAGCTGTCCCCCGAGGTTGTTTCCTTAATATGTCAACAGACATTCCTGAATCTTTAATGCTGAATAGCTCTTTTTCCTCTTCCAAAAACACTTAGGTGACAGAGTAGCTAGTGTCTCCCGCTGCCCTATGCATTAAAAAATTATATACCTATGTAGATCAGGCTTAATACCTTTCGGGGG
Organism: Numenius arquata; assembly: GCF_964106895.1. Taxonomy (NCBI): domain Eukaryota; kingdom Metazoa; phylum Chordata; class Aves; order Charadriiformes; family Scolopacidae; genus Numenius; species Numenius arquata. Next base: position 23,838,795 of record NC_133577.1, on the reverse strand, counting down.
AGGGTCACAGCAGTTACAGTCAGATCTGGGTGAAGCAAAAAGCCCGTCTGCTGCGTGATTGCTGTTTGCATGCACTGAGGAAGCAGCAGCCCTGTTCGAAACCACTCCTCCTCTGCTTCCAAAGCATCCCACTGGAGGGAATGAAAGCATCTGGGTTAGATTAGTCGTTGGAATTTGCTAACATTTGGGATAAACTATCTGACCTTGCTTTAGGAATTCTAGTTACATACAATAATTTCAGGTTAATGCCTGAAAGCTGCAGGACTGTGTGCGCAGTGACCTCTAGCTTCCGGAAACCATTTGTTAGTGCCAGTTGTGAGAAATAGTTGGAGGTTTTATCCAATGACATTTTCACCTTTTCTTTTTCTTCATGCAGCCAGCTGCTATTTTCAACTTGAAGAATTAAAATGCAAGTAAGGTACACTTGACCAAATTTGAGCATGTGCCCTTTCAGCTGAAAGTAAACATCCCCTATCTAAAAGACCTTTTGTTCTTAGGTGACAATTTTAAGTTTGCTGTGCAGTTGCTGTAGTAATTAATCACAGACTTGTAATTTAATAGTTTGGGAAGAGCAAGCAAAGAAGTCATTCTAAGAAATCACTTTGTGAGTAACTTAATTTTGGTCAAGGAGCGTTACTAAGCGTTGGCGATAATTTATCACTGTCATACGCATTTCACACAACTCACTGACCAAGACCGCCAGAGCAGAAAGCAGCTCTGCTGGTTAAAACTCAGTTCTGCTGAGGGGACTGCAAGCCCTGTTATTTTGCAGTCTTTATCCAGTATTGAAGGACTTCCAGATTCCTTGCTTGAGGAATTTGACCCCAGCAGTGGAATTTGCCTCCCGCGTAGCACCCCATGCAGAGCTGTTTCCTTAGGCTGCAGAAGGTATCCGTATGCCTGAAACGGGCAGGCAGGAGGAGGGAGGTTCTTGCTGGGGACCCAGCCGAGACAGGACCCCGAGCCCTTCAGCTTGAGCTATTCCATACGCCCACGTACATACATTTACAGGGGGGACTGATGCTCCTGCCTAAGCCCTGTGCCTGTTTGTCCTTATGGTTGCCACCTGGCTGGTATCCAGCTGGCATGGACAGCTTTACCCTCGACAGACAGGCAGGCGACCGGTGACTCAGTTCACTGGGAGAACATGGTGCACCACCACAGGGCTGAGGCCAGAGGCAGGCAGCCCTAGGGAGGAGTAACCTTGCCCTCTGCTGTCTCAGGGTGCCGGAAGAACTGGCTTTCCCGAGCCCCGTGACACCTGAATCCTGCACAGAGATCACCATTGCTCAGCCACTTGGTCCACACCCCAGCTTTCCCAGAGCCTGCTGCTCATCAGGGTTACAGCCAGACAGTGATGGATGTTTGTTCTACCCTTGTCCTCATGCTGCCGCTCTGCTGGGGAGGCTGGAAGAGAGAGGTGGAAAAAACGTGACTGACGGGGGTAATCCAAAACTGGGACAGGGTCATGTGCTGGACGCAGGTGGAGAGTACTGACTTCCAAATCGAGGGGTGTTTGGCTGTAGGTTACCAGCCTGGCAAGAGGGAGGAACAAGGCCACAGCTGAGCAACTGGGCTTGACACAGATGCCAGGGGCAGGACTGACCTCAACTGTAGCTGCTTTTGCCTCCTGGCTGCTGCAGAGGCCAGCGCAGGGCCATGGTTGCCCTCTTAAGGGAGATTGCTTGTGTGCTCCTAGTCTCCCTGAGGGAGAAGAAGCCTCCACAACAGGGCCAGCGGTGTGGGGAAGGCAAGAAGAAGTTAAAAGGTTCTTTCTCTGAGACAGAGTTTGTAACTCATCTCTCGAAGGATCACCTCCTTCCCTCCATTCACCTGCTATACACCCCAGATTTCTCACCAAGTGAGATGAGCCCCAAATCCTCCTTCAAAGCCCCAACTCTTTCCCTTTGTCAGCCCTGTGGCTCCTCTCTGTCTATTGCTATCATGCATTTCTATATATAACACAAGACTCCTGTCTGCTGCAAAGGGCGTTTTCTGAGGTAAAGTTAAATACATGGCAAAACCTTCAGAAACAGAGCCTTGAAAACACAATTGCTCTATCCTAACTGCTCGTGTCATTATTCAAATAGATCGTCGAATGAAGGTCAGCTCTTGAATAGGTTTGAACTTTTATGTTGCTGTGAATGAACTGTCTCCTAGTCCCAGAAAGCTGCAAGTTGAGGTCTTTTGTACCGCTGAGAGTGAGGCTTTGAAAATTTCGGTGATATCTGAATCCCTGAAACTTCTGTCACACCAGAGTACTGCTTACAGTCAGTGAGTAGCTGCAGCTGTAGGAGGTGGGTGCCAGCTTGCCCCTGAGCTCTGCACATCCTATCAGCTTTCCAAGTGTGCTTCCTCCCCGACTCTGGGTGCAGTTCAACGCTCCCTGCCCATGTGCCCAGAGAAGGCAGCGGGAAACTTGCCACTGACCTCAGTGGATGTAGGAGTACCCTCACAATGCCGACAGCAATCTACAAAGCCCCATGTAAGTTGCACTTTTTATGTCCTCTTTCCATGCATGATGCCAGGATGAAAGGCTTCAGGGACTATGCTGACCGACTTTTAAATCTGACTGAAGCAATCAATCCTCAGAGGTTGGCAGAGATTTGTCACATTATGTTCTTTCACCTGATCTAAGCATGCCAACTTAACTGGAGTAGTTTTGATCCAGGATGTTCTGAAGCAGCTCACTGAAACTGGTCACTGGAGGACTAGGCAATATCCCAGCCTCTATTTGTGCTGCAGCAATACTCCATTAAGTTTGCCCTGGATGCAAGTCTGGCAAGCTAATGTACATCCATACCAATTTGCTAGGCTGTCTGCAGGTACTCCCCTGGGGACTGGATTCCATGGTGACTTACTGTTAGTCATCATTTCCCCATGACTTTGTGCTTTTTAAGCCAAACAGTCGGTATTCTGGGCAGGTGTCATATGGTACAACTTCCTGCTGCTGTAAGCAGAGAAAGTCAGCGGCAGCCCAAAGAAATACTGTTAGGAAGGTGTGGCTTTCTGATGGTGAGCACAGGTCCTCAGGCTGCAATCTGAAGGACAACGTTGCGTCGGCTTCACCTGTCTCACTCTCTTATGGAAGAGAAAGTGATAGCACTGGCAGTAAACAGCATATCTAGAGACCCAGCACCGAGCATATTGCCTTTTGTTTTCAGAGGATAGTTTGAAATGAGTCATCTACAGCTGAGTCAACTCATCAGTTGCAGGGAGAGGGTGACAGGCACTGTGGCAGCATAGGAGAGCTACACCAGGCCCATGAGGAAGGGTGTCATGCGTCCTTTTGTGATGTCAGGGGACTTAGAAACTCAGGCCTATTTTGGGGGATGGCTGTTCAGCCAAATGTTCCCACTAAATACAGCTCATCAGCCAACTGTGTTTCTCCATGCAAAGCAGAAGTTCTGTGTCCAGCTGTTTCCCCTCATGCAGGAAAGAAGCCTGGTTCACCTCAGCCAGTCTGCTCTGCTCAGAGTGAAGTGCAGGGGAAATTCCATAAATATCAGGGAACTTGGGTTAAAACAGTGTGTACAGAGACTTGTTTGAGATTCCAGATGTTTTAAATTGTCTTTGTAAAAATAATACAATCTTTTAATACTTCATTAATGTTATAAAAATCTTTCTTGTTTGTTTTTAACCCAAACACATGTTTGTCCTGGATGTTTTATAGGTCTGTGCTAATGGATATCAACAGTGCTATGGCTCCGTCTGTCAGTTGCAGAAACCCAGCTTGTCCTCCTGTGCCCCGACTTAGGAAATCTCTTGCCTGGAGACTTGGGCCAGGAAAAGGAGCAAATGAATGTTCCCTTGCGTAGATGCAGAATGTGGGTATAGTGAATGCTTGGAAGACCAAAGGGTAGATAGCCATGCCGAATGGAAACACTAGTTATTTCTGGCTAGTACGTGCCTCATGTGAGAAGTGTATGCTGTATTTTTGGACACCTCTGACAGCAAGTGAGTGTTCTTGAGGGCATGGATGGGAAAAGGAGGCAGGGAGATTTCTGAAACTTAAGGACATCCGCAAGGGATGTCTATGAAAATGCCCTGACAGGTCAAGGAAACAGCATTGTGGGTCATGAATGTATCCCAAGCAAGGTAATGCTTCTAAGTGATTTCACTGAAAAACCACAGCATGTGCTGGGTGTCACATTCATGAGATGAACTGGTCCTCAATGAAACCTTTCAACCACTTTGCCTGCAATAAAAATAAGCAGCACATGGCTGATGATATGAAGAAAAGCAGGTAAATAAGAATACCGTACAAATTTAGGGCAGATGTAACTGAACCAGGGCTATGCTTCAGCAGAATTCACAGGCTGCTGACGGCTATGGACTGAAATGGGTATCTGCTGTAGGGAGACAGGCCATTGACTGCTGGTTGACATGGTCCTTGTGTAGGTGGAAGGCTGTAGCAGAGTGCTGTGCCAACAGGCGATCTGCCACTGCCACTTCCCTGCGCTCTGTGCACATCACGTCTCTGGCATTGGGAACACACTGGAATCAGCTTTATCAATGCCTGCCATCACAGAGCCCCGTGGGATGAATGAGTACCAAATGGTACTTCCTTTTCCTTTTTTCTTGGGTTTTGTGAAAAATTCAAAAGCTGCTGATAGTTGATAACTTTTTTTTTTTTGGTGTGTGTTCCCCGGTGTTACAGTTGCCACTGGAAATTAGGATGTCCCCAAGTCCCCCACCCCGAAGGGAGTGTTTTTAATGGGATCCTGTCTTCTATTCTAATAATGGTAATTCCTTCCATGCATGTTAGTCCAATTCTGGGGTTTCCTTCAATATAATAATACATTTTCCATTTCTTTCCTCCATTAATTTCTGTAGATTCTTCTAGCAAAGACTAGTGTTCAGATCTCTGTGCTGGCTTTGGGTGTGTAGTAGATTTTGGGGTGGGAGCATGAGTGAACAACCATCCTGGTTTTAGGCTATGGCACGGGTGAGTGACAGACAGAGGCAGGGTAGTGATTGCCTGTGCAGAGGATGTTACCTGAAGCTGTTTTCCAGAAGGTGCAGCATAAGAGTCATCTGACCAAATGTAGATGTCTGTGTCTGAGTATTCATCTTGATTCCCTTTATAGTCAATGGCGAAAAATAAGCACTTCTTGAGTGTGATTCATCTTAGTCTAAAGGAGACGTACAAAGTAAATCAGATGATTCACACCCCAGACATGCCTATTTCTCTTCATTGAATATGAAAGGTGACTGGCTCAGATGTAGATATCTAAAGCAGGGTGAGACAAATCCCACTCAAAGCATCATGTTTGAAATGGCAACCCAGGAAAATATGCAGAAATAACGTCCTCCCAGATAGGCAGTATGCAGAGAGTAACTCATCTACCTTTTCTACAGCTTTTTTCTACACTTGCCATTATGAGAAGCATGTGTATTGTGGAAGATGTGCCAAAAGTTTTTTTATTTGTTGACTTCTTGAGCAGGGAGATTAGGAGATTGCTGTGGGTCTGTAATGTGGAGTGGAGCGAAGGAGGTCTGTGGCTCTAACCCACTCAGGAAGCATGGTGCAAAGGTGGCAAGCATGGTCAGTAGTTCAAGATTCAGAACTGTGGGAAAGCAGCATGTTGAAGCTTGATGTTGCCATGGTGCATGTCTCTCCGTGCATCTCATGGAGTAGGCCAGGGAATATTAAACACCGGTCAGGCTGAAACAGCCTCCAGTCTTTGCCCAGAATGATGTGGAGGTTGTTGCTGGGAAAGGGATTTTAAATTTGCCTGATGCTGTATTGTGTTTTGTAGAAGAGCTTCTCCCTGCAGCCACTTCGGGCTGAACGCTGGTGACGCTCTCCTCCATGCCGACTTCTGTCCATCCATCCTTGTGGAGTTCTTAAGCTCTGACCGTGCTGAGTCAGTCAGTGCTTGGCCACCCTGATAAATCCTCCTGTTGACAGTGGTAAGCTATTGCAGTGAGCACAACAGGAATAATGAGGCCTGAAGTCAAATTAGTATGGAGGCAGGCTTTAGAGACACAAACAGACTCCTCTTCTTGTTTTTGCCTAGTAACGTCCAATGACTACGTGCATTTTGGAGAGTCTTCTCCAAGTGGGAATTTCCATCTGGACGCAGCATTTTCAGAGGGCAATCAAGCCAGGGCCCTGCTGGTGTTGGATGGGGAAACATGATGGCTCATCAGTTTCCTCTGTTGGACAGATGCCACCATGGCTGCTCACCAGCCTCTGGATGGAGGGTGACATCCTCTCAAGGTGATCCCTAGGCAGGAAAGGGCATGCAGAAAGCAGACACGACCAGACCAGATGTGCAGTGACACAGTTTGTGATAGAAGTGGGATATCAGTGTTGTAACCACATGAACTTTAAACAGACCATGGTCTCGGTGATATAGTTGCTCTTGTTCCAAGGGCAGGGGGGTGTTTCCTGCAGTTAAAAACATCAAATAATTAAAGGAGAAAAAAAGTGGTGCATGGAAGCAAGACACTCTGAGATGCATTTTTATAAGTCTTTGTAATATTACACTTCCAAGACTGCCAGGCATCAGTGATGGGTCCCTCATTTGCTTCCAAATATGCTGACTGTCAGAGCGCGATGCCAGGTTCTGTGTTGGCTCAGGCTGGAAAGGATGATTTTGGAGGTCTTCTACAATTTAAATCTGCAGTGAGGTGAGTTAACTGTCTGCAGGCCTTTGTATGAGGCCAGGGATGTTGTGATGGGACCTTTATAAACATTTAAAAATAAAAAGTTTGCATTTCACTTTGAGGTCTGATGCTTCACAGCTGATGACCATACTGGAGAGCTGCAAGGTGAGCGGCTGTGGGGCTCCAGAGGTTAACAGGGTGTTGGGGTAGGAGGCCAGCAGCCTGGTTACACAAAGGATCAGAGCAGTGGCTCTTGCCTCAGCACCAAGTCCCCAAGAGGCCAAGAGCTGGAATACTGGAAAAACTGGACTGTTCCCCTTCTCTTTCCCAATCAATCCTGTGTAGCAATCAAAGTGAAAGATTGGCATGTGACTCAACTGCTGGTCTAAGGCCCCACACCAATGTCCTGGGAAGGGGCTTCCAGTGGTGTTGCAAGGCCTGTACCTCTCCCCTAGAGAGCCAACAACCCTGTTGATTCATACTGCCTATGGGGCATGGAAGAGAAAGCCAAAATTTTGGTGCACGTCTTCCATCTTGTGTGTGCCAGTTGTGATACAAGACTTTGCGCTCCTTCTGTTCAACTCAGACAATTCTTCAGGAAGATGGCTCTGTGACCTTTTAGAGCTTAGACGCTGCAGATCTCCATAAAAAACTTTTGCTGCTTTGTTGAGCAAGTTCTCCCATCAGCGAGGTATGCCAGATTAGGCTGAGAATAATGTCACAGTTGGAGTTACGCAACTAGTAAAGTGCATGGGATTGACATCATGTGGTATGAGGGAACCCTCAAAGGTTTCCATTAATCCGGATCAGGAAGTCCCTCCTCACCCCCTCTCTCAGAACAAAATAAGAAAAAGACTCCCACATGCAACCTGAAGTAAACAGAGCAAATAAGGTTTACAAAGTTCAATCTTTGTAAAAAAAAAAAAAAAAAAAAAACAAACAGAAAAAAAAAAAAGAACAGAAATAATATAGATTTATTCCGGTCAGTATATTTTTAATACGGTAAGAGCATACAATTGAGGTAATCTGGGGTGTAGATCAACGCCAAGGGATTTCAAAACTTTAAACACATGCTTTTTAACGTCTCCCTCTGTCTCCAGTGTTTTCTTGGGCCTTTTTTTCAAAGCAGAACCATTGTACTTCTTGCTGCATTCCCTGTGGTATGGGCATATGGATCTGAGAGCAATCAGAGGGCAGTGAAAGTAACGCAAGTACATGAAATCACTCCCGAAGCCTGAGAGCAGTGTGCGTGGGAGAGTATTTTGTTACACAAAATCCACGCTGGTGGAATGTGGCTTTTTTTTCCTCAGAAATGCTTACTTCATGTGATCCAGGCTTGTGCAAATGGGGGTTGACTGTATATTTACTCAACAAAATGACACTGAGATTACATTTTGGAACATCTCTCTAACCCCTTGAGTAATGTTGACTTGTTCCCATTCCCTACCCTTTGGCTATTATCTGCTGTTTAGCATCTCTTGTTTAATTTAACTGGCTAATGGGTCATCTTTTAGTGTTACCTGACTCAGTAACATGGTTAAAAGCCTGCAGAATATGTCAATACAAGCATGACAGAAACGAGTGGCCAGCCGGACTGAGCAGGATGGACTGGTTTCAGAGACAGTCAAGTTCATCAGATAGCAAACTGCCCAGTTGCCTTCTAGCCCTCTTGTAAGGGGTGTTTTATTTGTTTATTTCGATTAATTTTTAAGCTGCACCCATAAAATTCCATTGCTTTGGTTAGAAGGTGATTGGTTAAAACTGCTGCTGGATCAGATACACGTTATTGATATGACTTTGGGCGCATGACTAAATGTTTTCAGAAGTATGGACTGATTGGAGTTGCCTCCATTTTTGAATGTTGTACTTGAGCCACTTGAAAGACATTTCAGAAATTTTCCCCAAAACTGCTTCCCATAGTAGTCAGCAAGAGGAGCAGTCACTCTGTGATTGCATTGTAACCTGGCAAAACTGGGTCCTTAGTCTCACTGTCTTCCTGAATTCTTCCATCTATATTTGGTATATTTTCCCCCTTCTGATGGAAGTCAAGAAGGTTTATTCAGTAATGCTTAGAGTACTAGGGAACCCAAACAAAAAAAGTAGCACTAAACTGAAATGTGTTGGCTGTCTTTAAATACCACTGGGTTTTTTTTGCCAGTGAACAGCTTTAGAAAAGCCTCTCTGATTTTCAGCTGGAATTAAAATTCCATATGCACTATATTAAGTGGCTCATTATGTCATTCATTTTACAGCCTTCCTCTGAATGACTTGATTGAAATGAATGGATTTTAATCTCGGGGGAGGGGGTGGGGGAGAAGAAGGGGGAGAAGGAATAAATGCTTAAAGGTTTGTTCTGTTTCAGCACTTCCATGTTGGAATGTTAAATTAGATGTTTAAAACAAATATGGAATATCTTTCCTGGAATTATAAACTGGCCACTTTTGCAGTTTGATAATCCCTGCCAGGATGCGGTAATTGTACGTGTGATTGACGGGTAGTTTAAAGGGGCAATTCTGTGGTTCAAGGAAGCAAATGCAGCAGGGCTATCGGAGGAGCGGAAAGTGTGAAGGAAAGTGTGCTAACTTACGATCTTATTAGTCTGGCCGTTAAAATGTATTCAGTCATTCATTAAAGCTTATTCATAAAATTCATTATTCATTAAAGCACTTTGGGGAGTGGAGGGGGGAGAGCTGAACAGCAACAGTCATTATTTACACAGACAATTTCACCATGGAATTAGATCATGGGGCCAGATTCGCCTCTGCATTTCGGCAGTTCAGTTTCACTGACATCATGGAATAACTACTGATTTAGTGTAATCTGTGGCATAATAGAACCCAGCCCATACTGCTTCTTTAAGAGGATGCCTTGGGCAATTTCTTTGCTGTTTTATTGCTGGCTAGGTTTTGGGATGCTTTACAAATGGATAAAAAATTAAAGAAGTATGACAAATGGATCTTCTCACTGCACGATGTTCAACTGAATCATTCCATTGAGATAGTTAGTAGGAGATGGATGTGAAAAGCATTCACATTAATAATTAGTAGCTCATTTTTAAGAGTTTTTCCCCTGCTGTCCTGACAGTCTTAAAACAAACAGTTTAGATTTTCAGTCCTCACATAAAAGGTTCAGGGTGACAGCAGGGGACAAGAAGGGATCACACCAAAGCTTTTATTTTTTTAATATGATATACAGCGTATAAAATCACAGTAGTCAGTAATGGTAAAAAACTAGTAAATCATTTAATTCATGCCTTTGCAAGAAGAGGTATGTTAGGTAATGATCATACTTCTTCATAGCAGCACTGAAATTCTTCTTCCTAACTGTGATTTTTAGCTGAATCTCATTGATGGAGCAGCCCACAAGAGGCTGAATGGGTGACTTAACACCTATTAATTGATGCATAGAACTGTCTGCAGGCTCTCTGCCTAGGGCAAATGTCATGCTTTGGGAATTTCAGGCAGAATTTCTAAAACTCATTTCCATTGGCATTGTTCATCCTAGAAATCCTACATTTCATTTTGTGATTTGGGTTCTCACTGTAAGACTGAGATACAAGATATTCCTTTCTATGTTAATGTACAGCAGGTCAGGAGACAGCAGTAAAGGAAACTAATGTTTTTAAGGCATTCTTTATCTGTACCATGACCCTGCAAGTATCGCATCGTAGATGCGGTGGGACTAGCTAGAATCAAAGCCATAGCACAGCTGCACTGTGGGTCCTTGACTTCCCCCCTTTCTGGTGTGAGCTGAAGGACTCAGCACTGATATCTGGCACCAATCACATGGCATCTGAGGATGTGTGAAGATATTGCTCCATGAGTCTACTAAACCAGGTGGTATGGAGGCACAACATGAACTTGAGCTTTTTTGGGGTCTCTTGCTTTGCTTCCTTAAAAATCCTCCTACACTGGGACCTTGGACTCTCCTGGTTGTGCAGGGTGATGATGCAAGTCCCAAGGAAACAGCCATGTGGAAAATCTGCAGCTCATGGTCATGGGGCCAGGTTCTCTGATGACAGAGAGTGGAATAGTTCCCACAGAGTCAGTGGACTTACTCTAGCTGACAATCTGACCTATTGAATTTCCAGTTCCTTTTGTGGGAACAACTCAGTGCATGATTTGATCTGAATTTCTGGGGCAGGGTAAGCCAGGAAGATTTCAGACTTCTAATTGGCATTAGAATGTCTTTAGAAATTCAGCCTTTGCCATTTTATCTTCTGATCATCTTTCAGGCTGCACAGCTGTCTTTTGCTTTCACTCCTGTACAAAATCCACAGCCTCCATTGCAGCAGCCCTTCCCTGGATGACTGTTTAGAGCCTGCTCTAGCACCACAAAGGAAGAGCTGGCAACTTCCTTTTGGGATGGGCTGTGTGAGCCCCAGCAGAGGAGGTAGCTCTTCTTGAAAGCAGGGGAGCTCCTTACCGCTGTAGCACTCCCAGAGGAGGAGGGAAAGGGGAGAAGATAGGGACCAGCAACCAGCATTGGCTCCCTGGTTCTTTGTGTCAGGTTCCTATTCAGTGACAGCATGGACGTTGGATATGGTAGCAAAAGAGATTAGGCAGACATGTGTCATAGGCAGCTATGAAGACTAGAAAAATGAGACAACCCTACACTTCCCAAAACACAGAAACACAGAGAAGACATCATGGGTTCATACCAGGCTCCTGTCCCCAAAGCTGCAGAAAATGAAAGAGGAAGTACGGGCAGTAGCTCTGCTAGCCATTCCTTAGAGTCACATGGGAAATGTAACCCATTGCCATGGGGCTGGGTAAACAGGAAACCAAAATAAGCCCAGTCACGCTGCTAGCTGTACTGAGCAACGGCTCCCATGTGTTTCTGCAGCATCTGGTTGTATACCAACTGCAGACTGGAAGAACCCCATGCAAAATCCTAGAAATGTCTCAGAAGCATTTCCAGTCCTCAGAAAAATGACACATAGAGAAGGTATCGGCCCCACAGTTGTGTAATCAAGAAGCTGGAGAAACAATAGATTGGTATGCTGCCAAACTGTGCAGAAAATGGCTGACTCATGCGAGTATGCAATCTCAAAACCTGAAGTAATTAGTGGTAGATTCATAAGTGGGAAAAAAGTGCAATGAAAGCTGCTGAAAGAAAAGCTGTCCTTGGTGATAGTAAACTACAGGAGTGTCTAAACCTGCTGCAAAAGCACCCAGCCAAAGCGGAACATAGGTGGGGTGGACACAGCTCAGAAGGCAGAGATGAGAAGCATAAAATAACATCAAAAGCAAAAGCATAAATATGAAGCAGAGAACATCAGGGAAGACCTTTGGTGCTGTGAGAAAAATGTGCACAGGATAGGAAAGTTTGCAGAGTGATGACGTTAATATGGTGAAAAAGGGCAAAAATAAAACTCTGAGCTATGTGCCAAGAGACAGCAGCAGCACTTAGTCAGGAGAATGAATGCTAGGGAGACAGTAGGACATTACTAAATGTGTTAGCTTGCAAAGGCTTCCTTAGAGCTATGCCAAGGAGGGAAAGGAATTATAACCATGCAAAGCTGAATTAAAGCAATGCAATGACCCCATGCCATTAGGCAGAGTAAATGGCAAGTCAAATCAGTGTTGCTGGCAACACCAAATCCTCTGCTTTCAGGTGCGCCCAGTGAATTCGTCACCACACAGGCACTTTAAGTTTGAAGCAAGCAATTCATGCAGGCAATGCAAGCAGAACAAATTTAAAAAAATATTAAATGCGCTGAGTGGCAATATTCACTAGCATCCCTGCAATGAAGCTGTTAGGAAGCACATCAAGAAGTGTTTGAAGGGGAGGATGTCTTCCAGGCATACAATTGCCTTCATCTATTACCGTCTTTACAACTTGTGCCTCCAGGAGTGACTACAGCATAAAAGCAAAAAATAATTGGAGCAGTAAAGGGAACAGAAAAGGAAGACATCTTTAACTAATGTCAGGGGCTACCAGAAGTCACATAAGCAGTGTAGATGCTGAGAAGCCAGACAACCTACCCCTTTCTGAAGATGGAAGTAACTTCAACAAGCACTAAAAGAGCGTTCGACTGAATGGCTACAAGCGAGGAAATATCCAGGTTGGCAAGAACAAACATATTCATTGTACATCGGATATTGACAAGAACTGTTGGATGAGGAGCGAAACTACCTCACCACATCCAGGAAAAGAGCAGATGCAAATGGTTGAGAGCACAGTTGGGATCAGATGTGAGGTGGGACAGCATCAGTGCTGTCAGCAAGATGTATTAGAATGACTCTGAGGGATCAGTGTAATGGCTGCTGAAGTTCTGGGCATGGATGCAGAGATCGTGTGGCAGAGGCTCTGATACATCATGATCCCATCTTCATCTGTCAGTTAGGAAGAGTCAGGGAATAGATCTAGAGCTGAATAAAACCATAATGGTGTTGAGTTTGTTTGCAGTACCCTGTATGAGACATCTGTTGATCTCCCAAGGGCCAGGGCTGACCTCAGCAATCCAGAGCAATACAGCAGCTTCCTACTCTCAAATGCACAGACCCCATCCAGATTCTGTTGGGATTTGTAACCTATCTGACAGCTTTTCTTCCACAGTTTTCACATATGTGCAAGTCATTGGTATAGCTCCTGAATACAGATGCAATATGGACATCTGGTATCATCACAGGATGCAACTATCACATGTGTAAAAGAGCAGACACTTAATTATCCCACCTTTAATAAAGAGGCAGTTATATAGCACATTGCTAATGAGGAGTGCTGCCACTTAGAAAAAGATAGGTTCCACTTGCTAACCTACAGCTTGATTTTAGTATCTCCAGCAGAACAGAAGGAAACATCCAAACAGAAAAGCTCAATCTTTTAATAATATCTACAAGTGGAAGGTCTTGTCAGTGTAATCAAGAATAGGAAACTACTTGAGCAGAGAGTGATCATAAAGTATTGGTGAGCATTGTAGATTACTGCCGGCAGCCCCACATCACCTTCAGCACATGTATCTGAAACACTCAGGCTAAGTTTTAGGTATCCAAAATGAAGAAAAAGGCTGACATGGGTATAGCTGCCACTGTACACAGCCCAAAAATACGGCAGCTGAATGTGAATCTGACAGAAACAATGTTGAAGACACAGAAAGTCTCAGTCAAGCCAAGTTCACGACTCAAAGGATTTGGAAGAAACCCAAGATTAAATCATGTGGTGACCTCCATTTTTTCTATTGGAATGGCCAGAAAGCAGGGGAAAATGTCCCCATTTTCAAGAGTATTGGATCTACTGAGACAGGTTGAATGTACGGGAAATCACAATACCCAGATTGTAGGGAATTGTCCAGCTCTTCTCTGGAACTGCAGTCTGTGCAGAGGAAGCCAGTAATACTCTGTCTTGGACAAATATGACAGAGGCTATCCAACATCTAATGGTCTGTTGTGGCATGTATAGGGCAACCAGCAAAGAAGAAGTGGAAACACACTGTTCTTCCCAATGTCCATGGGGAGAACAGGAATGTGCCTCCCCACCCCAAATCTGGCTATTTGGGCTGCTACTCAGACTTCTGGTCAGTGGATGAGTTTAAAGTAATGAAGCTCTTTTGCGGGCAGGACGCAGCGGGAACACAGATCTGTCTGCTTGCAATCCATTCTCAAATTTACTCTCTTGGATCATCACCACAGCATCGCCACCAAATGGCAAAGCCAAATTAGCACTTAAAATGCCTGAAATTTTATTAATGCCAAAGAACACAAAGAAAATACATAGCATCTCTGTCCTTGAATGGAGAAACAAGCTCACAGAAAGCCCAGCTCAATTTGCTTCCATCTTCTGATGCCTTAAGCAGTGGCATCATTAATGTGACTAGCAGCGATGAAAGGAATAACAGACAAACAGAAAGAACACGTGAAAGCCAAAGCCTCCCGTGAGTGATGAAATAAAGACCTCCCAGAACTACCAGCAGGAGAAGGTATTCCTGTCAGACTATTTCCTCTGGACATATCATGTTCTGGGATACAAACTATTTTTTTGAGCAGATAAGTTCTTGCTCATGTAATATAGCATTTGTAAACACGTATTTCCATGAAACCTCAAATACATTAACCTGCTGTGCACAGAAGACAGAGAAATAGCAGTGAATTACACACTCTGCAGAGCTGATTGACAGGGCAGAGATCGAAGGAGAAAAAAACAGACTGTGGGAAGATATGCAATACCCCAGAAAACACATTGCTTAAGAACTTACACAGAATCCAGTCATCTGTGGTCACAAGTGAATGATACATGGACTCCAACACCAAGCCCACTTCCAGGTGTACACACGAGGCAGTACAGTACTCTGGCATGAAAGAACAGCCCCTTCAGACACAGAGGAAAATAGCCTTGCTCCCAAAAGAAGTGAACAGAAAAAAGAAAAAAAAAGAAAAATGGGACATTATCTATAAAATGAGACAGATGTTAAGCATGTGTGTCAGATTCACATTCAGCTGCCGTATTTTTGGGCTGTGTACAGTGGCAGCTATACCCATGTCAGCCTTTTTCTTCATTTTTGATACCTAAAACTTAGCATGAGTGTTCCGGAGACATGTGCTGAAGGTACATTAAAGGCTCATGCAGGTTGCGCTATACATGTTTAATGCTGTGGTCTCAAATGTGACCAAAGCTACAAAACTGAAGTGCCCAACTGGGACTTGTCATGGACCTGGATACTCAGGCAGAGGATAACGTCACCTTAGCAAGTGTTGGATGTGAAGCACAGGAGGTGCAGAGAAAGGGATAAACCCGCAGCACTGAAATGCAGAGCTGCAGGTGGGAGGCAGCCATAAGCCCGGGCGGGAGGCAGGGAGAAGGATCCCAGTACAGGGAGCTGGGGCTGGTGAGGTTCCCTGCTGCCAAGAGGGTGGCCCTGGGAGACCTTGGAAGCGCACCTTATAAATGCATCCCTTCAGGAAACTGCACTGAGGGCAGGAATAAGCAACCTCTCTTCATCTCTGAAGACTGCTAAGGATGGTGTGCCGATGGCAACCTTTTCAAGTTTGAGCACTGGGCGTCCACTGGCTACGGCCACCAGGTCTGCCAAAAGTGCCAACCAAAATAAGCCCACTTAGAGTGACTCAGCAGGAGACACATGCCCCAAACAGAAAATGATAGAACGTCCAGTAATCAAAAAAGGGCCTAAGCTCCCATCAGTTTTATTTTCAACTTGCTGTAATAAAATAAGCCTAGTTGTTTGAAAACTATTTGGAGAATGTATTTTTATGGGCTTTCTCCTAAGGCCAAGGAAAAAAAAAGATAACTAATTAGATGCAGTGACAGGAGGTGGAGGTTGAAGAAAACATCTTAGTATCAAGATTCTCAAAGATGGAGAGTTATTTTGGATGCCTCCATTTATGGGCAGCTACTAGAGGAGAGCCATACTTTCAGAAAATGATTCAGCTTCTGAATGCTGGGTTCCATTAAAGTGTTTCTATTGCCCAAAACCTGATGACTAGTTATTGTGGTTGTCAAGTTGTGTGATTATTGTGGTACATTTTCCTGAGTGTAAAAATGTGGTAATAAATACCACAGCAGTCTGCTTTGAAGCTTCATATGTTGTTATCTATAAAATGCTTTGAATAGACTTTAATGGAAGAACTCATAAATGTGTAAAAAACTACTATTATCATTTTTTATGAGATTGATATTTAAAGGGTGAAGCAAAAAAGAAATGTTGTGACAATATGATAAATGCCTCTTTTTTACTGTTCTGCATGGACAGCAGGAAGAGAACCCAAGGTAGACCTGCAAGGCCAAGGTAAATTAATTAATTAACAATTGAAAAATATTTTTAAAAAATACCCACTGTCTTTATAATCAAATTGTAAAAGTGAGATATTTCTAAAAATGAGCTGATCTGGGGGTTTGTCCTTTGATCCCACTATCTTTAAAGTACACTACAAAAACTGAAGAGATTGTAACCTCTTGGAAAACCTTTTACAACAGCAAACAAGGGCCCTCCTCTGACTTTGAAGATATCCTGCAATTAATTAAGAAGTCCCTAAATGATTTTGGAATGAGTCAGGAGTTTTACAGAATAACTGGCAGGCTTCCACTTATAGAGAATCACTGGGAATATAAAAAAACAGGGAAGATTAGCCTTCCCCATTAAAGACAACAGCATTAGGAGCTGTTTTCAAAACACTAGAGCTTCTTCTAGCCTAATGCTTTCAAAGCTGCTGTTCTCAGTTAAACTGATGAGTTGTTCTGTGTCTTTATTTTTAGAATGGGAAATTCAAAATAAACTTGGAAGAAGTTCTTTGAAGTCAAATGCACAAGTCAAAATATGAAAATTACTTTTTGACACAACTGACTCCTGCTTTTTTCCTTGTGAGGTTAGTTAAACCAGAGTAATCTAAAGTACTATGGAAGATGAAGGAGAATATTTTAAACCTGTTTTCCCTTGCTTTACATTGATGTAAAAGGCTGTGAGAGATGGAAGGCAGCAGTGGTCTGGGCCTTTCACATCCTGACTTCCCACTAAGTAAATAACCTCTCAACCAGTGCCTGATCAATTCCTCCACTGATCTGAAAACCAAAGATAACTTCTCTGTACATAGTGGCCTATCTCTATGGTCCCAGAAGGGACGGCAGATTAACACCTCATCCCTGAAAAGCTACTCACCTATGCTGTATTTTCTGAAGGCAAGGAGCTACAAAGTTCTTCATACCCTGCATTCTGAAAAGACACTGAGTTGCAAACCTTCACATTTGCAAAGAAGAATACCTAGGAGTTGGAAACAAAGTGAAAGCTTCCTCCCTGCCTCCTGCCCTCTCTTCCTTCCTTCTTTCCTCCCTCCCCAAAGTAAAGTGGCATTTTGCTCTATTCCCACAGAAGTAAGTGAGAACTGGATTGGTTCTTGTGGTTTGCTTCGGTTATATTTGGGAAATTTTTTTTATCCATCTTCCTGTAGTATTACTCCCAGTAATAACACCAGGGCTTTAAAAAGACTAAAGGCTCCCAGGGTTGCAGCTGGTAGATTTTCATGCAGAAGCGACAGAGTATTTTCCCCACTACAGTAGATCCTCTTATCTGGTTCATTATCAGTAGAATCTCCTGTGCACTAAAATCCAGAGGCAGCAAAATAGGCATGTGCTTAGAGATAAGCTGATGTTTACATGATTTGCTAGATGAAGACCTACAGACAAAAGCTGTTATGGAGAAAATGTGATACCATATGGACATTCTCTCAATTGCCACATTTCTTCCAGATTTGTAAATGCTTTTCAGGTGGAAAGCTGGAGAACCATGGATTCCATACAGTTTAACAGTCCTTTTGCTTCCCTGTAGAGCCAGCGGTAAAATCTATTTAAGCTTTACCACCCGACTCTGAATCCTAGCAAGGGGGAGAGTTCAAAAAACCCACAGCTGAATGGAAAGTCCTAAATTTTTTTTAAAAAGGAAAGGAAATGGGGTCAACAAATGGGAAAGCCAACTGTTACTCGGAAATATTTTAATTCCAGTCTGTACAACAAATGCTCTTCAGCTACATGAAGCAGATAAAAAGTGACTGCAGATTTTGGTACTGTCCTGTCAAGTAGGTTAGCAAAATAAAGGCAGATGGGGAAGGATTATATCTAATTCTTTTTCCTAATTCATCTTTTCCTGCCCGTTCCACTGTACCCAGTCTAACTAGAGATTTAGTAGCTTAACTTCCCCTCTATAGCTCACAGTGACAAACTGCATAGTATAGGTTTGCAACTTCCCATCATTAGGAATGGTTAATTGGACACAACTGCTTTTCAACAGCTGCCTTTAAATGCTGCTTCTGAACAAAGGATGTTTACAGTGTAACAACAGTAGAACTCTAGCTTCATTTTTAAAGGAAACACCCTAAAAAGCCCAGGAATATCAGAGTGTTTCTGGTGAATGTAGCTGTCCTGACCAGTGAAAGAATTTCAGGCTGGAATCTCTTACCTAGATGTGGGTAATCTCACAGCACAATACTAACAGTACTGACCTAAAGATACCTTACCGTGTCTTTCCTGTGCTCTCTTTTCCTGTGTAGATAAAGAAAGGAAGCCGTGTAGCACAGCCCTGATAGTGCAGAGAGCGTGTAGTCCATGATCCAGTGTGAGAGGGCCCGCTCTGCCGCCACGGCTTCTTGTTCCCTGCCCGATTCTGTTCTTCCTCCTTCCCCACTCAATTATTTAAAGCTATTTTTTGAAAATTCCCACTGTTTTTTTTATGTCTGTTTTCAAATGCCTGGCTTGAGACACGCTAAGCCTGATCTTCCCAGGTGTTGATGATCAAAACCAGCTCCTTAGAGAGTCAATGGGGAACTGACAGTATTCGGCACCTTCCTAAGCCTAGGTTATAGTATCTTCAGGGAAATGGGGAAGAGTGCATCCAGCATAAGGTCTGTGCTGCCTCTCTGCTTCTCCTAATTGCTTTTACACCTCCCTCTGCACTAACACCTCTTGAAAATTCCAGATCTGGAATAGCCCCCCCCCCTTTTCTTTTTTTTTGGTGCTTTTATCATTCTTCTCTTAGAGTTTCTAAATTTCTTCAGTAAAAATCTTGGAAAATAACTTTCTTCCTACATCTTTCCTTTTATTTTCCTCTCCTCTCTTTTTCTCCACTATCACTTGCTTTGTTTTCACCAGAAAAAAAATTGGAAGGCACATGTCAGCGACAACAGCACCATCTTCTGTTCTGCAGAGATTATGAAGGCTTCACTCTCATGTTTCCATGTGTTCTTTGGAGATGGGTCTGGTTGAAAAATTTGGAGCTAGAGCTGGATCTGAACTAACTCTTCATGAGCCTGAACAAGTCTGAATGTACATGGGGAAGTACGAGTGCATGAAAAGCTAGAAAAACTTCAGCTCTTACAGCAATTATCTCCGTGATCCACCTTTACATTTGCCTTTTATTCTCCTCCTCACAAAAACTCAGTTGCAAAGCTTAGGCTACTTTGGCTTTCCTTCCGTGTGGCTTGACACATTGCCTGTTTCTGATTTTATTTATTTGTTTGTTTATTTATCACAATTAATGTTATCCTTATTCTCTACCAATAGTACTGCACTGATTGTCACTGGGGGAAATACGCAGCCCAAATAGATGACAAGATACACAGTGGCAGAGAATCAGCTTATCACTCCGCATAGAAGGCCATAGACCACAGAAGGTCATAGACCATGTGCTGCCTAAAAATTTGTGTCAGTGTGACAACAAAAGGGGTGTTTGGGGTATAAAAGAGGAAATGAGGTGGGAGTTAGCACGAGAAAAAAAGCAAAAAGCATGACATCTTACTTGAAAGTCTAATATAGGAACAATTAAGACTGGCAGCATGGGTAGGTCAGTGTGGAAGTCAATGTCTTGGTATTTGATAAAAGGATAGGGAAGGATAGGCTAATGGGCCTGGACAGGGAAAGGGAAAAGAAGCAGCATGTGTTTGATGTAGCACAGAGGAGGGAGCCAGCAGAGGGACATAAAGGGAGAAGTGGCAAGGTCACAACAGCAGGCTAAGAAATAGATCTTCACAATGGCAAGATCTAATTAGGGCAAGATTGCTTCTGTTAAGCCAGGGAAGGGGACGTGGATGTAGTATGATGACAGCCCAGACAATAATATTAAGTATGTGGGTACATAGGAATGGGCCTGTTTGGGGGAAATTCTACAGATAGAATTTGCAAGATCCAAGGTTTGTTCATATTTCACAATGGAGTTTGATGATAGAAACTTGGAGCCAGCTGCTCAGCAGGTAGCTTGTGGGCAGTGAAAGCTGACATACGGTAATAACAGCAGACATACTGTCAGTCAGATTGGGATATAAGAATCAGACTGGGATGCAAGTGTTGAAATTAACACTGAAATGGAACTGGAGAGGACAAACTCCAGGCTCACTGTAAGTGGGTAGTAAGTTCAGAAATTAAAGGGAGGAAGGAGAGAAGGTGATAGCTGGAGGGACAAGCTGAATCTAATTTTAAAATGGTAAAGATTAAGACATGCTTGCATTGTGACATGAAAGAGCCAGAAGAAAGGTTTAGAAGCGACGCAGGGTGAATGAAACAAGAACGAGAGAATCAGGAGATAACAGCACAGCCTCTTTGGAGAGATGTTGTGACCAGGTTTCCTGGCTGCCTATCGATTATTTCTGCTTTCAGTTTGAACACTTCTGCCTCTATCCCTCTTAGCAAGGGAGCTCAAGGACTTTAGGGCAAACTGCCAAAAATGAGGTGAGTTTATTCCTTCCCTTTCTCACCTCTTGTAACTCTCTTTTTCCTTATGCCCTGGCAGAGAGCAGAAGTTTCTCAGTAACTGCCCTTTCCTAGTCCTTCCACTTCCACCCAGCTTGTCCAGCTTCACCTGTTGCGTGAAGAGGCAAAATAGTTCTGGCAGAAAATAAACCCCCTTGCGTTCTAACACTCCTCACCGAGGTGGGAGGCTCGGGGCAGCTGGGTTTAAATTCTGAGTGATGCCCAATTCACCACTATCAGTCCAGTCGCGTTTAGTATATTAAACTATCCCGATTCTGGATACACTGACAGTGGACTGCACCTTCAGTCTAGTCGTGCTCACAAACTAGCACGGCCGCACCTTAGTGTCTGGTCGCGTTCAGTGAGAAACCGAAACGGCTAGCTACTTAAGCAGTGCAGTTTATTTAAGCAACAGATATAAAGGTTCTTTTGGTTTGCCAGTGATAAGTACAGTCTGCAAAGCACGTGCGAGTAAAAGAAAAAATGTTAATGGCACAAAGCGCGTGACAAAGTTACAAACAGTACAGCCTGGCTATAAATGTAACAGGTAACCCTCCAGAGAGATTTCTAAGTTCCCCGAGGAAGCACTCAGTATAGTCTAAGTCTTACCCACAGGCGTCCCTATGGGGGGGAAGAAAGGCTCAGCCCGTCGACTGGTCCCGGGAGTCAGAGGCAGTCCGTGATGGGGTCCTCCCTGACTTGTTTACGATGGTGTCTTCCCTAGCATCCCCCCTTTCTCGGGTTATTTTTATATTATTTTTTACCTTCAAGGTGGAGTTTGAGTGACTTTACTCATAAATACCTTTATTATGATTGGTGTAAAATTCTCTCGCCTCGCATTTAAAGGTATAGTTTACGAAAAATTCAGGGCGCAGACTCAAGGAGAAGTGGTCGCACCTTGGAGGCGGGTAGCCTTCGGGCTGGAGGTGTGTTTTGGCATTATAATGACATTATAATGAGCAAAGTTCGCACAAAGGACAGCATTTCATCAAAATTTGACAGACTGTTGGCTCAGGGTAGCAAGCATGCCGCTTACCACTTCCATAGGATCACTTTGTTCCCATTCTGCTGTGTAATCACAGAGCTTGGCCATGGAATCTTCACTCCACTCCATCCTCCGTGTTGCTTTTGCAAGCAATATTGTTCAGGGAGTCATAGATGTAGCGGATTCCTTGCATACCAGCTGCTGCTGTGTTCCACTCTGGAAATGTTTCGATTTTATACCTTTCCTTAATGTGTGAACAATGCTATATATTTCTAATAAAAATTATATTTTAGGAATTATTCCACATCACCTAAACCTAAAAGATACATATATGTCTGTACTTGGGCATGAACCTTTACCATAGTACCCGGTCACCTTTCCCCATGCATGCTCCCCACTGCAAGTGCTGTCTTGGAGTGAGATACGTGTAAAAGCCATGTGCGCTGCTGTTTTTTTGCACAACAGCACCAAGGAAACCTAGAAGAGGACATGAATATACCTAACTATCTGATAAAGCTTCTTTTATGGAACATATATGTGCTTTTCATTTCATTCTCCCTTTTTATTGTGGGATAGGGATGTGGTAGGAAATTTTCCACATGACTCTTTTTCAGAAATCCCCCATCTACTTCTCCTGCTCGCAGCGGGAGAGGAGGGAAAAGGCTGTTTCATGTACCTGGTCCCACTAGAGATGTTACACTACACAGACACACTCCAGTGGACTCCAGCAAGGAAAGAAAATGACGCTGCAGGGTCAGTTAAGCCCTACTCCTTATAAACTGTGTGGAATTGCCTGTTATTGTGCAGGTGGTAATACAGGACTCTAGGAGTTTACATGACAAGAACTGTATTTTGTGTGTTTCAAACCCACCATCAACACGAAACTTTTTAAAGACATATTTTTGGCCTGGGCTCTAATAGTTTAATGTGGTGGCTTAGCTCAGCAGTGGCTTTATGGCAACAGCATAAAACATACTTCCAAAATTGTAAGTGGCTTTTAAGTAATTGTCTGTAGTTTATACTGTAGTTTTGTCCATGATCCTTTTCCAATACAACCAACTGGTGGAATGATCATCCACGCATTGTTCCTCATACAGAATTGCCTGGTGGTGTGATCACAAGGGAAAACATTTACATCAGAACAAGTATACAATTTGTCTACTACAGAGTATGCAGTTAATTAAGGCAGTGATTTTTTAACTAGGCGTGTGAGGAAGGAACCTCAGTCCTCTTCTATTACTAAATTGGTGTACCATTATGGGTCCTCATGAAAACCAATAACCTCTTATCATTAAGTGTCTGAGGTGTAAAATCAGCCCTAACTTTGTCAGCTAGTTATCATGTGCTGGAAATCCAAATCATCAGCAAAGGTGCTGTTATAAAGTTCAGGTAAGAATCAACAATAATATGTGTTTCGCATCTTTGTCCTGCCTCCCATAGGCTCAGGAATAGTATTAAATGGCACAGAGACTCTGGTTAAGGGAGAGGAGTGTGTAGTAAGCCCAACGCCTGTTACAGGGAGTTGAGCAGCATTTTGTGGCCTATAGATAGTAGTGGCTTGTGAAGAGGACATGTCCAGACTGGCCATTTATTTGAGGGCTGTCTGCTATTGTGGTGGACTGGGTTTGATGCTTCAGGTAATTCCTCTTAGTATTAGGTTTTTAAAACAGAGTAATCTGATTGAGGGAGAATATATCATATGGCAGAAATAAAGCAAGCATCTGCGGGCTGTCCTCTCTTAAAAAAAAAAAATCAAGCTATTTCAACCTTTGATCTAGCCCATGCGCTGAGGCTGGAAGGGACCTGGATAGGTCAGGGAATATAGAATATCTTCTAAACAGGAGTGCAGAGAGCAATCAGTGAGTGTGGGGTGTTTTGAGGGCTGAAGCTGGTGCAGTAAGTCCAGGCTGAAAGGGCTTTGGGATCCTAGATGTGGCTGCAGCTGGCAGGCTGGGAGCCTGCGAGCAGGGCTGGCTCAGGAAGAAGGCAGGAAAGGGTTGGAATAAGCTTGGAAAGTGGAGAAAACAGAACAGGACGTGGTCTTTGGTGAAGTTGGGGTATGTGTTGGAACTGTAGAGCTGGGAAGCACAAATTTAAGGTCCTAGAACGAGGACACTTAATGAGTACCACAAGTGGGTGTGAATGTTATGGCTCTGGCCATTTGAAAATTACAAAATGCTGCTTCTTGCTCCTTTTCTCTCTCTTAACTCCATATCCACCTTTCTGGGCTTTTTTTCTTGTTGTTGTTTATTTTTCTGCATCACATTCCACTCAGAAGCTTCCCAGCCTAATCTCCCATTGCCTTAATTTCTCACCCACTTCTTTTTGTCTAGTAAGACCATCTGCAGGGAAAACAGTTCAAATTCACATGCTGATGTTTAACTTGACGAAATAAGACTTCAGATTTGGTGCCCCGCTGTGATAAAAATAAAGGCAAGGCAGAACTCAGAGAATAACAGAGAAATAGCACAGCACCTAGTATTTTATTCCATTTTGATTACCACTTTTTGTGCAGACCTTTTACACTTCTTTTAGTTAAGTTTTACAGGTGCCTGGAAGGGAAGAGTAAGAATGTAATAAAGAAGGGAATACCCTGCCTGGCACTTTTTCAAGCCTGATAAAAGAAACACCCACAAGTCACCAGACTGCATGCTGTAAGTAAGTAATGGAAGAATTACTAAAGGCAGTAGGACACAGAAGGAGTACTGTGTCCAGTTCTGGGCTCCCCAGTTCAAGACAGACAGGAAACTGCTGGACATGGTACAGCAGAGGACTACAAAGATGATGAGGGGCCTGGAGCATCTCTCTTATGAGGAAAGGCTGAGGGACTTGGGTCTTTTTAGTCTGGAGAAGAGAAGGCTGAGGGGGGATCTGATCATTGCCTATAAATACTTAAAGGGAGGGTGTTAAGAGGGTGGGGCCGGTCTTTTTTCAGTGGTGCCCAGGGATAGGACAAGAGGAAATGGGCACAAACCTGTACATAAGAAGTTCCATCTAAACACGAGGAGGAACTTCTTTACTTTGAGGGTGGCAGAGCACTGGAACAGGCTGCCCAGAGAGGTGGTGGAGTCTCTGTCTCTGGAGACATTCAAAACCCGCCTGGACACGTTCCTGTGCAACCTGCTCTGGGTGGACCTGCTTTGGCAGGGGGGTTGGACTAGCTGATCTCCAGAGGTCCCTTCCAACCCCATAACATTCTGTGATTCTGTGATCAGAGCAAATGGAAAAGCAAACAAAACGTATTACAGCATGAAAGAGATTTCAACTGTAAGGATCCTATTTACTAACATACATTACACTCATTCCTCCTCTGAAAAATGTTCTTCTGCAAAGAAGAGGTTTTACTTTACACTTAAGTAAATGTACCAGTTCAAACTGTTTTCTTGAGCTTTTTCTAGATTCTGTATTTTATATGTAACTGAACACATGCAGAGTGGTAAGGCATACAGAAACTGTGTCAGCTAGCAGGTTTTAAATAAACCTGCTTTTTCTAGAATATATTGCATGTATAGTCACACTACACGTCCATTTCTAGTAAGAAGCTTCAACCATTTTGCAATTGGTAGGCTCTCAACAAATTTCTAATGAAGTTTAGGGAAAACGGATAACCAGGAAAAGGAGAGCCTGTACTCATGTGATGTGGAGAGAGGGATTAAGCGGGAGCTCACACCGAGAACTTTCAATAAGCCATTCTTCTTCATTAGATGCCTAAGCAACTATGGCTCTGGCCAGTCTGGTAGCTCCCATACACATTGGAAACCATGTTGTACCCGTGCTGCTGCGCAAGGAATTTGCTGTCCATTGCTTTCAGAGGAATAGAAGGTTCCAGGTTTGCCCTTTGCTACAACCACGTCTTCTAGGAGAGTTGGTTTGCCACCATTTTTGATATGCCAATCTCTAAATTATTTTTCAAGGGAATTCTGATCTTGTATAGTGAATTTACAGCTACTGGAAATCGGGTTGCTTTTCTTAGTGATACACTTTGGCTGCAGTAGTACATTCAACTGCTTGGGAGTTGTTCTCTGGCCCCAGTGCCGGTGGCCAGGACCCTTGTACCAAGCTAGGAGCACGGAACCAGCACCCAGGAACCACTCTGATCTCTCTTCCCAAGGCGGACACAGGGCCTTCAGGCAGACCTCCGGAATGCTGTGATGACAACGTAGACTGGTGTCAACAACTTATATTGGCATAAATGCAACAAGAAGTCCAAAAGATGGTAAAACAGAGCCTTTTGTGTATTACTGCTGCTTGATCTTGTGTTGCAACGTGCATGAAGTTGCACGTAAAGAGAATTTCTAAGATGCACAATGAAGGAAATTCACCCCCTCAAACACGGTGCTGACAACCAAGATGTCTTGGGTAGACCCTCCTGCGCTCCGCCCTCGAGAACACACAGGAGGGTCGAGCTTTGCTTAGCAGCCCCGACAGCTGGAAGCCGGGACGCGCATCCCCGTGGGCGTGCAGGCCTGCGGGGGTACACAGCACCGCACGACCCAGAAGCTTTCCGGTCGCTTTCTCCCCAGCCCCCGCACGGCAGCCACGCAGCTCCCCCGACTTCTACGACCGACCCCCGGGTCTCGCGTCCCTCAGCGCCCCGCTTGAGGCGCCCACCGGCCCTCCGCCACCCCTCAGGCGACCGGGCGCCGCCGTCCGCCGCGCGCCGTCCGGCCGAGCCCCGCCCGCCCCCGCATGCGCAGGCGCGACGCTCCCGCGACGCTCCGCGCCGTTCCCCCCCGCAGGATGGAGGTGGTGCTGGCCGACGCGCTGCTGGCCGGCGGCGGGGACCCCTGCGCGCTGCTGCGGGCCCTCAGCGCGCCGCTCTCCGCCGAGCGGGCGGAGGCGCTGCGCCTCCTGCTCCAGCGCCTGGCGGCCGCGCCGCCGCCACCGCCGGGCGAGGCCGAGGCGCTGCGGCGGGTCGCCTGGGAGGTGGCGCTGGAGCGGTGCCGGCCGCTGCTGCGCGGCGGGGAGGCGGCGGGAGGGGGCTGCGGGGAGCGGCTGGGGCGGGCGGCGCGGGGGGCCCTGCGGCACTGCGTGCAGCTGTGCGGGCCGCCGCTGGCGGCGCGGCTGGCCCGCGACGCGCTGGCCGAGCTGGCGGCGGGCGGCGGGGCGGGCGCGGAGGCGGCGGTGGAGGCGCTGGTGGCGGCGGCGCCGCGGCTGGAGGAGCCGGCGCTGGTGGCCGGGTGCGTGGCGGCGGCGCTGGCGCTGGTTCGGGAGGAGGGCGGGGGGAAAGGAGAGGAGGAGGCGGCGGCGCTGGTGGCCGGGCGGCTGCTGCCGGCACTGAGCGGCAACGGGGCGGCCCTGCGAAGCGTCTGGGAGGGGCTGCTGGGCGGCGGTGGGGCGCCGCGGGCAGGGCGGGCGCTGCTGGCCCTCAGCGCTATGGCCGACGCCCTGCTGCCGGGGGGCCCGCCGGGGCCGGCTCTGGACGCCCGGCTGTGCCCGCGGTTCTGGCGGGTGGTGCAGGAGGGCCTGACGGAGCGGGACGGGCTGTGCCGCAGGCGGGCCCGCTACCTGCTGAAGCGAGCCCTGGACCTCAGCGGCGGGCAGGGCGGCGAGCTGCGCTGCCCCACGGACGGCGGAGACGGTACGGCGGGGCCGGGGGGCGGCGGCAGGGGGGCGGGAGGGAGGCGGGCGCGGCTGAAGGAGAAACTCTTTCTTTTTCTGTCAGAATCGAGTCTGTTTTGGTGGTCTGCTGAAAAGAGCGAGAAACTTCAGCAGTTTTGGGAAACTTACATTTTGATAATGGAAACTTTGGAAGGAAACCAGGTAGGAGCACCCTAAAACCTGCGCGCGTCGTAGCTGTCTGTCACACCTCACTTCTGGCACACGCGCCGGAGGCGTTTTTGTTGGGTGAAATATTTCCAGCTTTGGTCATTGAGGGTATCTGAGTAACCATTAACAGGAGTATTTTTATTTCTAATTTTAAATACTTAAAGCATGTTGGATTTGCTTGTTTGGAATAAATTCAAAGCTCGCTTCTCTCTTTGGAATATTTCTGGTTAAAGCAGTGAATAGAACTAAGAAAGGAAAATCTGGATCGCAGCTAATTGCAAGACCGCGGGTGACCCGTTTCTTAGTGAAAGTCAGGCTGTTGCAACTTAATAACCTCTCTTCAGCAGCGGGGGAGCTTCATCTGTGCTTTGGGTGAAAATTAATGAGTTTGACTCGGCGTTTAGTGGACTTGGCAGAAAGATTCCTGTTGACCTGAGGCTTCCATAATTCTATGGTATTGTGGTGTTAACTGTTAGTCGTGAATACCTCTTTTTAGTTATTTTATTTTGTTTGTACATAATTGTTCTGTAACTGAGAGAAATAGTATTTACAAGGATGTTTAATTTTAGAGATTTGTGCTGGTTTGTTCTATTTTTGATTAATAGAACGGTTGATTATTAGGGAGTATTATGATACACTAGCATGGAAGTATCAATTTTTCTTAAGTGCTAAACTGCGATTGAGTGTTACATACCAAGTGCTGGGATCAGTTGCAGAGGCATTGCAGGTTTGTTTAAGTGGAGTTGTGTT
Source organism: Numenius arquata (assembly GCF_964106895.1). NCBI lineage: Eukaryota > Metazoa > Chordata > Aves > Charadriiformes > Scolopacidae > Numenius > Numenius arquata. The sequence goes on along the minus strand of NC_133577.1, from coordinate 23,810,489 downwards.
GTCATTTACTGTGTTAATGCTATCGAGAGTAAATTCTAGCCCATGAGTAAGTGCCAGTTCCTAGGTTTGAGATATAAACTGACTACTTACATTACATCTGATTTGTGTTTCAGATCCATGTCATAAAGCCAGTATTACCAAAACTAAACAGTTTATTTGATCATGCTATATCAGGGGAAAAAGGTAAGACATAACTTTTCCTGAAACATCTCCTAAATATTAGGCAGTTAAGTCACGCTTTTTTTTTTTTCCTTCTGCTGTATTAGTAGCAGTTTTTTATTATGTTTTGTTTCTCAAAGTAGCTGTTTTCTGGGTGGCTATTCCAGTTTTGTGGGTCTGCTATATGCATAGGTTGCTTGCCAGATATGCAGGGGCAGTGCCACTATGATCCAAGAAGAAAAAATGCTAGCATATGCTTATTGCTTGCTATGATATCTTGAAATATTTTTTTTTCCTATTGGCAAACCCAACTAAATGGTCCTTTTTTCACGATGTTTTGCTTTACTTAAGCTAATGTGAAAATAAAACAAAGCCAGAGATTCTTGGGGTGAGTCATGAGAGCCAAGTTACCTTCACAACTCCCTCACTGGAAGTGGGGAAAGAAAAAATTAAATGAGTGCTGAGACAACACGGTGAAGGATGTAGTGTCATCTGTTGTAGGGCAAAACGGAACGCATCTAATTAGGTAGTACAAGATGTTAGAAGTTAAGGTTCAGAGATTTGTAAAGTGGGAAGACTGTTAATGGGGAAGTGTTGCAGGTGAATACAGTGTTGAGATGAGGACAGTTGCAGGAAAAAGGATGTGGTTTTTGCATTTGTTAGTCATTTTAATTTGTAAGTACTAAAATTTAGAGGGTAAGTTTTGAAAGCCATGTTAATAAATACTTTTTTTGTATTGGAGATTTAGCAGGGTAGTTTTATAAATCTAATAGCTATAATCATCCTTCTGAAATGTCCTGTGAATTGACTGTGATGTTGTCCAGAATGTCAGTGTGTTGTGTGTTAGTATGCTAATGTGTCACTGTCATTTCTGTGTCAATCTAGAATAATTTGCTTTTGTAACAGGTTGTTGGTTGTTTCACCCATCATGGCACATGTGCATCTATAAACGAATGTTTGAGAGTGAGAATAAAACATTGATGAAGGAAGGCGTTCTTCATTTTCTGGAGCTTTATGAAACAAAGCATCTTCCAAATTCGCTTTGTTTTTCAGAGGTAAGGGTGTTACTGATACTTGCCGGAACAAATGGATATTCTAATTTGTAATATATCTTAACACTAATTGCCTTAGTAGTGTTGGAATTAGACACGCTCTGTAAAAATGACAGCTTCGTTGTGCAAGTGATGGCAATATTTGTAAGTGGCATCAAATATATAATTGCTTGAAAAGTGGCCTGGCTAGAGGGAATGCATTTTTGAGTGCATTCATGCCTATATTTCAACCTAATGCTCTCTAATTAAAGTTGGCTCCCAATTTATTGAAATTTGTTTACCAGAAGTGAAATTCTCAGAGGCATAATTGATGCTTCAGATATTCAGAGTCCCCTGAACCTTTGCAAAATTATTAATTAATATTAACTGATTGAACGGTGTCTTGGATAAACCTGATCAATAGACTTCAAGTCTGTGCATAGTATCTCCTGCTTAAGGATGGATTTTGAAGATCCTGTGAGGAGGTGAATTTCTCTGTAGTACAATGTGTATGTTACTGTATCCTATTAAAAAAACAAACTACAAAATTCCATATGTGGGAAGAAATATTTTAAGTTTAAAGTTCTTGATTATTTTTTTTTTATTAGTATCATTTGTAGGTTGATCCCCCTGGCCAGCCTACACCTTAGTAGGGAGTGATATATATTATACTGTTGGTTTTTTTCCTACTCTCCTTCATAGGAGGATTGCCCTCAGAGGTTAATGCTTCTGACTTACACAAATTAAGTCAGCCTCTTGACAACTAACTTGAAATCCAGTCAGCCTTAAAACATGTGCTAAATCTTTCTGCGTGTGTTGGCCTCTAGTCTTTTATTTCATTTCATCCTCTTCCCCAAAAGATTTCTTATTTGCCTGCTGCTTTCACAATGCTCTGTGAGATGTACCTAGTGAAAAAATTGCATTGCTTGTTTATTCTTCTGCTTCCCTTTCTCTTTAGTTTCCTCCTCTTTTTGCTGCTACTAGTTAGTACTAGCAAGAGTGTTCTCTATTTTCTGACTCTGTCCTTTTAAAGGCTGGTGAAATAAGTCTGGTTAGCCTCTATGTAACAGTGCCTTGCGAGTGTAAATTTAGCCATTGTTCTTGTTTCCTTTTATCAGTTTGTTATTGGACCGTTAATGGATGCCCTCTCAGAAAGTTCCCTTTATAGCAGGTAAGCCACTGATACTTTTTTTAAAAATAAATATATTGATTATTGGAAATATATTCAAATAATACTGGTTTGAGTATGTGGGTAAGGTCTTGGATAAAGGAAAACACATTAATAAACAAATGGTGTTGCTAAACTCCCTACAGGTACAGAGTTTTTCAGGAAAGGTGGGTGGCTGTGAAGTAAGAAGTGGGTTCAATTTTATGCTAGTAGTAGCAACATAGGGATGCCCTAATGTCCTAATTTATGCCTGGTGTTGAAATACTAATTTGGAAATGAAGTGAGATATGGTAAATTAATAACTTGAGAAGATAAAAAATACTTCATTATTTTCTTGCCATAGAGAGAGGGGGCTGCTCTAATGGTTGCCAATTCATGACTGATAAAATGTTTTTTCAATGGTGCCTGATTATCTTTTGGGAAATTAATACTTTTTCACAGGAGAGTATTTGAGGTTGACAGACAACAGTGGCTTCCCTTGATGTAAATACATAAAAAAACCAGACAAAAGTTTGAGGCGTTGCAAGTTTGCTACGCATTCAGTGTACTGATGGCATTTAGTCCTTTGTGTTAGTTGCGTGGAGAGTACCGAGAATGGGGAATAATGTGCTAAAAGCACTTTGTGCACTCAGCATTACGCCAGATGCAGTGGCTCAGGCGATGCAGCTAGTAGTCTGCAACTCTGTTCAGAACGGTGTTGGAGGAGCCTTGACTGGCTGACCTGGTTAGGTGGCTAGAAAAGTTGGCACAGCCTATTTATGCACTTTTTCGGGGGGTAGGAAGGAATGTGACTGTTGTTTATTAAAGCGGTGATCAGTTTGGACTGGGTGATTCTGGATAAAGTGTAGTCAAAATAGGTTGTTTCATCTAAACGTGACAGGGCAAACATGACCTCTTTGGGCTCTGGCAGGAGTTAGGTGGTATCTCAGTCAGCTGGCTGCAGTCTGCTTTCCATGGGTGTACCTGATGGGAAGTCAGAAGTTGAAGCAAGTGCTGAGTGTTTCGGTGTGTATATTAGAGCTGTATTGGATGGATGCTTCATAATTTCTCTTAGCTGCTGTATTTTTGGTGAAAGTGTTGGGATATGTAGAGGAGGGTGTGTGTTTGAGTATACCAAGAATACATAGAGCGCTTATGGTTAATGTCGGGCTGTGTGAGAGAAAACTGTAAAATCACATGACTGTCTGAAGCTAACCATTGATAGCCAGGTTCCTGAGACCTCTGATGGGACACCAGTTGTCTCTGTTAGTCTCATGGAGCATTTCTTGTGTCTTTACTTAACCTTCTGTGCTGATCTGTAGTTTTGTTTATACTGACTTTATAACTTGCTCCCTTGCCCACTCGTGTAGGTAATTTGTCTTTGCTGTTCTCCAGATCAGACTGGTCGCATCCTTACCATGTACCACAGATCTTGTCCTGTGGGCCTTGGCAACCCGCTCCTGGAGGCCCATGTCATTCTGTGGGTGTGGGGTTGAACTGACAGTGCTGTTTCTCACTGTGGGCTCAACGTAAGGTGCTCTCAGGCCTGAGTAACTGGACTTGAGGCTGTGCTTGATTGCCGGAGTGTGCTGCTGCCATGTCCTTAGAGGTGACATCCTCTAAGGATCCATCGTCTGTGTGTTTGCTGGGTGCTGCTGGAATAGTGGGATAAGTGTAGGATGCAGCTGATGCACTCCATCTCTGTGGCCTGCTAGAGCAGTCTCTGAAGTGAATTAACCACTGAACTGCACTTTTTTTTTGTTTAGGGGCAATCCTATTTGTAGCTGTTAACATGCCAGTTGTGTATTTGATGTTTTAAAACCCAACAGGACACCAGGTCAGTTGATGGGAGCCTGTCCTCCTTTGGGAACGAGGCTACAAAAGTTTTTGGCTACCTATCTCATGCTTCTTCCAGAAGAAGAAAAAGGTATATTTCAATTTCACCTTTATCTTTTTCTAAATAAACACACCAAATAAAAACTATGGTCTCATTTTCCAAATCTCATGTAAACATTTACCACTATTTTTCTACATTACTTGAGGGAAAAAAGATTGTGTTTCCAGAGAAGAGAGAGAGAGAGATCTTCACAGGCTTTGAGGCATGCTGCAGTATTAAACTACAGAATTGTTTTAGGGGCAAACTGAATCAGACTTACTTTTTGTATTAAAAAACCCAAACAAATTCCTAAATTCTGAAGGTGAACAGTATTTGCAGATTCTTTTTTCTTTATTTTTCTGCATAGATAATACTGTGATGAGCAAAATCTTTAGAACTATTCTTTTCTTTCTTTGTTTTGGGGGGGGGGTTGGTGTGGGTTTTCTAGTTTTGGTATTTTTTCTTTTTTAATCTACATGCCAGACTTTTTTAGTCGCAACCTGTGTCATTAGGCATTCACAAGAGCCAGTCTTAGTTTGAAGCTGAGTAAGGATTCTTTTATTCTGAGGTTGGATTGAGGAAGATTTCTGAGATTGTTCCGAATTTTGGTGTTAGTGTAGGCTGAAAAGAAAAAGCAACTTTTGACAGACCAGAGTTTAGTATCTGTTCTAATTGGATTAAATAAGGGTAGACCCAGCTCTGTTCAGTGTCCTGGATTTACAGGTACATATTCTGGTAGTAAATACCTTACATGTTTGTAACACCATAGATGCCCTATTCTCTGCTCCGTCCCAAGGCATATATTTTGTTGCAAAATGGAGAATCTGTGATTAGCCACCCTGAGACTGGGTCACCTGCTTCTACAAACTGTAGCTCTGGTTTCTTGTTGAGGCTTGCTTTTGCCACGTCAGCATCCAATTAAACTGGTTGGATCGCTGTGTACTTTGGTCTGCCATCACACAGACAGAGTAGCAGCTTAAAAAAAGGCATTGTCCAGTACTCAAAATAATCTGATTTAAAATTCCATTACTGAACATGATGAGTAGTGCAGATCACCAAAGCCCAAATTTGATTTATTTCTAGTTATATCCTTACCGTATTACCTTACTGACAGGCTTCTTTGCAATGTGCTTTTTTCATTGAAGTAATTTGGAAATCACTCCGTTGTCTTTCATTTAATTTTCAGAAATGATCATAGCACTCTCTTGCTGGGGTCCATATCATTTAAATGCATTGGAGAACAAGAAATCACTCTGAATTGTTTGTTTTGATTACTTTTTTTTTTTTTAAGGTAGTTTCCTGTTAAAATTTATTCAGAAGATGACAAGTAGGCATTGGTGCGCTGTCCCCATTTTGTTTCTTTCTATGGCTCTGGCATATATTCCTGCATGTAAAGTACTGGGCACTGAAGGACTTCATGCTTTAAGGTAAAATGCACACTGCATTGTGTTTGTGCAGACTTCTTATAAAGAAAAGTGCTGAACATCTGGAGAGCCAGGATTTAATTCATATTTGTTACTTCTGGGAGGATGTGGTGGCTGTGCACGGGAGTGGAAGGTTCTTTATGTCTCATAATGCATTTATATCTCTGCGTGACTTAAAAAATTAGTGTTTTGCCTTTCAGTCCTTTGTCGTCACTTCTTTTTTGGCATCATTTTCCCTTGGTCTTCCATACTTGTTAACTGATATATATCAAACTTCTTCCTCTTCTTCTAATTACATTAAAACCTTGTTTAATGGCAGTTGAGGCTATATCAGGGGACAGCCCACAAAATTGAAAAATGAGAGACTTGTAAATAAAAGGCTAGGTAAAAGTTCTTGGCATGCATGTTGTCCTTAATCACACTGAAGTTTCTGAAGTGTCTGCTTTCACTTCCTAGAGCCACTAAAAATCAGTAATTATTACAGTTTAATCAAATTTGAGCTTTGAAATAAAATCCCAATAGTGGTGGAAGGAATATCGGATAAAAATAGCTTACAAAAAAAAAAGGCCAAAAAAAGTCAGACACACCTCTGCTGATAAAAGATCATTGAAGGTTCTTTCAGTGTTGTGCTAGAATGAGAATTTGATGGGAAAGATGTTTTATTTCTATATTTATTACAGATAGAAATGCAAATATTAAATAATCAGCTTGAACTGATGTCATCATGGGGATTGTTCCTTTACTTTCGGATTTGTTGCACTTCCCACTCTCCCCAACCCCACCTTTTTTACCTTGTCAAATATATGTTTATCCAAGTTTTAATGTCAGTTTTTGAAAATACATATAGCAGTCATCTTGGTTCCAGGTGGTATGCTGCCTGATCAGGCAGTGATTGTGTTATGCTTTGTAGAATATCTTTGTTAAATAAAATCTAATACATTGAAGAAGGTTAATAATTACCAAATGCATGAAAGTGTTTAAACTTTGTAAGTGTGTGTTTTCTACAGCACATATTTTTCTTCTTTCCAGAGATGTCCTCCAGTGTACTATGATTACACATCAGATTTTGTTGCGTGGAGCTGCTCAGTGCTATCTTCTTCAAACAGTTATGCATTTGACAGATGTGGTGAGTTTAATTTGTTGTCTTTTTTTTTTTCTCCCTAGTGCAATAGAAACGCACTAACACTTTAACAGGGTAAACAGGACTCAAAAAACTGCTAAATACAACATGGAACAACTGCTTTTGGTGAATTTGCAATTTTTTTAGTGACTACTTAAAAAAATTGTGCTATATAAATATAGGTATGCTTCTGTTAACTTTGGTTTTCATATGATGTATTTTTTTCATTACCTTTTACTAGATGTTTTCTTGTAGGGCTTTCATGCAGTAGTTATGGAAGAGTATCCTATTATGATATCCATTGTATAAACTCAGCTGTTAACAGATAGAAACTAAATGGACTTTTCCGAAATACCCAAGAGAAAAAAAGTGTTCATAATACCAGAATGCTAAAACCACCATTAATAGCAAGACCTTAATTATTCAGTAGTCAATGTATTCGTGTTTTGATTGTCTTATAACATGCTTACTTTCTAGATAAGTAGACCTTCTTCCATGTTGTGTGTTATGGCTATAAAACTGTCTGAGCAGAATTTTCTTTTGGAAATACAGATACAGTACTTATCAGTAACTCTTACTTGTTTATGTATGTTCATTTAAAAGGTATCATCAGTGAATAGCACTATTCTTGTATTAATTTTCAGTTAGATTTTAATACTTAGGAAAATTTAAGTGTTCCTTTGTAAAGATAAGTTGGTCCAAAAGACACAAAAGTGAGTGTGTCATGGAAAGGAAAAAATCAATTTCTTTTTCTGAAACTTTCACCAGATGACAGCAAACTTCTTAAGTCCTTATATAGATGTTATCGGTTTTATATTATGTTGGCAACTATTGTATCTTGATTAATTTCTTCAGGAGAAAGTGTCCCTCCCAGAAGTTTCAAGCTTTCTTCTGTCTCTTAGACCAGAGGAGTCCCTAAGGAGAGATACTATGTTATGGGTAGAGGTGAGAACTGAAGCTGATTCTATGTTTATCAAACATTTTTTAATACCTACCTTACTCTCTGGAAGACCTTTTTTTGGTGTTAATTAGAGGGGGATGGTCCTCTAAGCCTCAAGACAAATACACACTGTGAGGGGTATTAACTGTATTTTTTGATGTTACAGCTTGCATTTAACAGTGCTGTTACATTGGTAATGTCAGTACAGAGCTGGCAGGTATGGTTAAATAGTAACATACTGGTTTTAATTTAGCTTTGCAGGTGGTTTCAAGAGAATGACAGATGTTTCAAAAAGTCTGTAACCTCCGATTTTGAGCATCGAGAGACGTCATCATTATGTCAGTATGTACGCAGTCTTGTGGGAGAGTACTTGAAGACACAAGCATCTGAAAGTAAGTTAAATGTTTATTAATATAAAAATATTTTAAAGATAATTTAAACAAAAAAGTTACAAAAATCCTTTGGATTTTAGGAGAGCTGTTTGTTTATTTATGTTATACTTACTGAAATTCTACTTAATTTGTGTCGTGATTCTTAAGTTTGAAATTTATTTTCTAATTCCAGTTTTCCTTCATAAAATACAGCCCTGCGGTATCAATTGAAAGTTAAACCTTAATACTCAGTTTTAATGCTGCACTGATGCTTTTCCTTTGATTTCTTTTGTTACTTTTTTGGTGGTGTGTGAAAATGCTGGAGTATGGGGGCAGAGGAAAGCACAAGGGAATGTGAATAGTTATGGGTTCTGTAGCCTTTCTCAGCGCAGCTTAGCAAAATGACCGAGTATATTTAGGGAGAGAGATGCCGTATGGTAGTGCAGCTTGGCAGCTCATTACACACCTTCCTGTGCAAGTGATGTTCTTTTGATCTTGGACAGCTTGCAGCAGACGAGCTGCCGGGCATTATAACCAAGGAAGGTTCTTTGTATGCTCTATAAATATGCACAGACTTCTTTCTTCACTGCCATGTTTTTTTCTTTCTTTGAAAGGAATGGATTGAAGAATTGAAAGGAATGGCAAATTGACTTTTTGAATACTTTAACTTTTGTGTGGTACTCAGTTACTACTTCAGTACTGCAATTGTATCAAATTCTATATCGTTTTATAATGTCTAAAGTCAAAACTGAACACTTTTTTAATATTATACCTGTAGGAGATATAAAAGCTAGGCCAGAATTTGCTAATGATGAATAGGTTCAGAAGCTTCCTGCAGCCTGGGAAACTTCACTTGGTTGTCTTATGGTTAGAAAAGTTGCAGGCAAGTTTTGCTTCTAAATGTAAATGCTTTGCTAAAAATTTTGGCAGATCCTCTCTCCTTCCTGAAACGTTTTTTCCTTGGTCTATATTATCTGTAATTTCATGGCAAACATCTGTGTTTCACTTCTAAAAAAAGTGATGTTTGTAATGTCCTGGTTCAAAATGAATCTTAGCTTATAAGCAGCTCTGTGGAGGAAAAAATAAAAAATCAACCATGTCCAGCTGCTTGAACTGTACCTCCAAAGTGTGTTTTGCTTTATAAATTCCCAAAGCCAAAAACATACCAGTCAAGAAAACCTAAACCCAGCTTATGTACTACTATTTAAGAAACATTTTTATAAATATAATGATGTCCTATCTTTATGTCTTCCATAAAAGACCCATGAAAAGAGAAACTTTAGTTAGTTTTTTTTTTTTTACATCCTTTTGACAGAATAGTTTTAGTTCTTCATATAACTTTCAGCTGGTCAAAATTACAGCTGATGTTTCTGACAAAGCATAATGGAATTATTTTCTTTGTTAAGTTCATTTGAATACACTAATGTATTTTTAAAAGCAATAGAAAAGACTGCTGGGAGCACCTACATAATATAACACATTGCCTAAAATTGATATAAGCATAGAGGCCAATGAGATTAGCCTCTTTGAGGCATAAAGGAGAAGTAATTGTGTTTGATTTTAGTTTATATCTAGATAAAAGAACGCAAAAAATTACTAATAATATTCTTGTTAGCATTAATTGTTATACTACTAATTTATTAAGTTGCAAACACAAAAGTTTTAAAAATTAACATGAAGGTATTTTTTAAATGCTGTGGAAACCTTAAAATATCTTTAATCAGGAGAAAATTGCTTTATGCCTGACTGGTTTGAAGCTAAGCTTGTCGCAACAATGATTCTGTTGGCTGCAGACGTGGAGCAGATGAGGAATAAATACAGGTAAGTATGAAATACCTTATTTTACATTTCTCTCTTTTTCAACTCCCTCACTCCTGAAGGATCCGGTAGAAGCCTGATCAAGTCAGGAAGTTGTCCACTTTTCTCTGTAGACTTTGGGTCAGCCTTAGACCTCGTCCAGCTGTTGCTGCAAACATACTGGGTAACATTTCTAAAGATACTTGAAACGTGTCCTATTTATTTCCGTAAGTGACTTCAGCACTTAAGGCAGATACTCAGAAGAGGAATTTCTTTTTAATTTTTGTTTTTGTGTAGTGAAAAAAGCAACATAGAATGGATTGAACTAGAGGCTTTCTTGAACCCTCTTCTGGATGTCTTGATGAAACTTGGCAGTAATGCTTACATACCAACACTGAAAACAGATAAAAGCCTACAGCTTCTCTTGAAGTTATTGCAGACCCGTTCGTTAAAATGTTCCAATACGCAAGATGGTTAGTGATATCTTCAGTATACTGTATCTTATATTAATTATAGTCTAACTAAAACTAAGGTACTTACTGTTTTAAGGCTATATTGTCAAATTAATATTAGTCTAGAAGTGGTAAATGTAAAAGTTGACAATCTGGCATATCTGTTACAGAGTTGAGCTGTGGGCTCAATCCTACAGGGGCTCTTCTGAAGGTGTCCTAAGGGCTGGGAGTTGAGAATGTGGAAGGCTTCTGAGAAAGCAATGGTTGTCCATTAGGATTAGATTAGCAGTTAGCTAAAATTTGGAGAGTGTGACCGTATTAAAAATATTTATGGCCAACCTATGGATTCCATAAGTCATTTAGGCACTCCAGAAAGAAGTTAGCATAGAAACCAGGTATAACCTTCTTAGTTGCCACAGGTTCAGCTGGAGCCAGCCTTCCCTGAGTGAATAGTTAATCTGCTAGACATACTGTTTTCTGAGTTGACTGGTAGGTAATTTTGTCTCAACTAACGCTGTTTAGACTGCAAAAGACAGGATGCCTCTGATTATTTCACACTGTTAGGCGTGATTTCAGTAGGCATGCTTAACTGACTTGCTTTAGTTTGATGTTGATTAGAAGCAAGGAGGCTAAGAGGTACCCACCTAAGCACAAGTCTGCTGATCTGACTCTCTAGGAGTTTTGGCCCCCCCACAGATTGAGCACTTTAGCTTGTAGGCCTTTCAGGAGAGTCTGAACAAAAGCTATGGAGTCCTTACTATTCCTTTGTTAGAACTTGGTCAATTTGTAACCTGAACAGACCTTTTTTTTTTTTTTTTTTTTTCTGAGAGCAAATGAAAAATTGCAATATTATTTTCATGAATTTGATGCTGAACTGGAACGGGAGGGATCTTGGCATTTGGGTTCTGCTTCTCCAGATTATTTGCAGACTTTTTTTTAGTGTTTTCGTAACATGGAGTACAAGAGTAGCTTTGGAGTTGGGGTCACAGGTCCAGGCCCCTGCATGAAAAAACATTATTTCAGGTTCTGCATCCAGGTTTCATAAAGATGTCTAAATGCATCCCTGAAGTAAATGCTTACCTTTATTTTTAAAAGTGTTTTATTCATTCACACACACCCTTTGGATTTTAGCTGTTTGACTGAAATATTGAGAACTAATTATGCAGACTGTTAAAGTTCATATTGTGGGGTGGTCTCTGACTGCTGGAGTGGGTTCCTTCAGATGAAGCTAAACTGGAAGATGTGTCCCAGCTGCCAGTGTGCATTCAGTCTGCAGCACAAGGCTAGAACAAGCCTGGAACAGATCCCTACAAAACACATAGGAGTCCATGTTAGGTTTTTAGTATCAAGAATATAACTCTGTAAATAATTTCCTTGTATGCCTTATTTCCTTATGTGCTTGCTAATGTAGATGTAAGTGATTGCTCCTGCTTTGGGAATTTTGATGCCTGATTTAATCAGCACGTGAAGTTCTGCTAATAGAGTTCTTGAGGTATGGCAAGGCTGAGCATCACAGTTGTCTCCATCCTTTTGAACACTCCCATCATCAGTGGAGTCTTTCAAGAGGCTTTCAGAATTGGACTTGTAATACTACGTCTTTTTGTGTTAAGTTAAACAAGGATTGCTTTGCTTTTCTTACGTTATTTTCTACAGTGTTTTCATGCTTCTTCCTCCTGCACAGGAGAGCCAAGTAATAGATCTTGTTTCTGCAGCTGTGAATTGACTCTGTTGAGGGGTGAGAAGAATAATGCTGTAAAATGCAGAAGTTTTGTCCTGTCTGTCAAATGGAAAATGATAAAATGGGAAGGAAGAAGAAAGGAATTTAGGCTTATAAAACAAGAACGTCAACAATTGGGAACTGTTTTATTTAAGAATACTTTAATGGGGATAGACATGTCTGAAATGCATGCTGAAATCAGCAGCATTTTTCTACAGGTCTTGCTATCTGTACTGTTGGTAGACCTCACTATTTTGAACAGTAAGTTTTTGCTAATTTTTTTTTTTATAGTATTGCAGAGCCACTGGTAGTGAACTGGATTTTATGTCCAACATGTTTATCTGCAGAATTTCTGAATTTTAATTGCAGAAGATGTTTTAGTGATTTGAGATTTATGATGAAATGTGATAATAATCTGATATAGATACATGGTTTGTTCTAAACAAATTAATGAGCCATTTTAATAGAGAACATTGAAAGTAAGTACAGTATAGATTTGGGACTTCTGGACTCTCGTTATATTTCTACTGTTTGAAGGGCTTCCATTTCATCATAATTTCACTACATGAAGTGTAATTCAGGGTAACTCTCTCAAATACTGGAACTCATGACTGATATTTTTAGAACAAGATGGTCTTGCAGAGTATTTTAACTCCTCTTTCATATTGATATCTTATTTCTTTTGCTTTCAGCTTAGCCCTTACCCTTGAAACACAGGCTGAAGTGTGTTTGTGGTTAAATGTGTTTTAGCAGAGTGACTTACCTCCCTTGTGTAATAAACTTGTGTCTTTTTGTTTGTGAAATGCTCTGCACATGTGGTACGCTTTGTAGCCTAGCCTTTTCTTAGAAAATGTATTGGATTTCCTGTTCTAAGCTTATCTGTTGATTTACAATGTTAAGCCAGGAAGCTACTTGACTGGAATCTTGTAAAAATTACTGTGTATCGAAAGCTGAGTTATTTCTAAACAGCAAAAAAACCCACAGACAAACAAAAACCCTCAACCAAAAACGGTTTTCACTTCTGTACATATTAGAGATGGATAACTGCATTTTTTCTCATATACAATTTATTGCTGGATATGGAAACTTCTGTTCTTTAAAGAGTAAGTTCATTAATAAGCTGTTTGTGCAGAAGGTTGGAATAGGACAACAGGGGAAAAAAAGTTGGGAACTTTTACTAAGAGAAATTATGCTTTGATCTTCTGGTTTTGTGTAGGTTTTGGTTCACTGAGTCATGATAAGTCTCAGGAAAGAATATAATTTGGTTTGATTCTTTCAATCCTATGGCTTACACTGCTAAAGACTACAGAACTGTTTTAAGGTATTCCTAGGTATTTAAATACTTGTTACTGTATAACTTTGACTCTGTAACTTAACTAAATCTGCTTGATATAATAAATTTCTTGAGGAAATTGTATTTCTGTATGTTAAAACATTTCTTTTCTTTTCTCTTCACACAGATGGGGTATTGGTTTTTATCTGGAAATCTCTAGTGACACCTTTGGAGAGTATTCTTGGATTTCTTCTCAGACGGCTTACTGCAAATGAGTTAAGCACTGTAAGTAATTACTGTGATATACTTTGGTGTGGTTTTGCTTGTTAGTTTGATTTACTAGTATTCCTAATTTTCATATAAAATCTTTAAACACCTAGAAAGTCATTTTGCATGGAAACACCTCTGTTAACATTTTGAATGGGCACAGTAAGAATACAGAAAAAAAAACCAAAAGTGTCTTGACAAGTAGTGTTTAGTGTCTGTGGTCCATATTCCTTGTTTCTTCTCAAATCTAAAGAAATCATATAGTAAGAAATCATGAGTTTCATGTCATACTGTATCGCACCTGCTAGCACAGTTTAGAGGTGTTTGGAGACTTTCAGTACTCAGCCCGGTTAACATCTTTAGTGACTGTCTTCCACTGTTTGCTCTTTGCTGTGGCCAGTGTTTAAGTTTATACCCAAAAGAAACCTGTGACTTCTGAAGCAAAAGAACTTGACAGTAGAGGATTTTGACTTGTTTAAAAATACCGTGTTGAATGTATTAAAGAGCTGCACCGCTTCTGATGCTCAGGCGAGCTCAGGTGTTTTTACATAGCATTCGTTTGTGTCCAGTAAGGGAAGTTAAATAAACTTAACAATTAAAAGAATTGGAGATTTCTTTCAGAATTTCACAGTGTCTCTTCTAAGGCATATTCCAGAGCCCTAAACTAGAAGAACCTGTAAGCTGAAAAGATTTAAAAAAAACAACCCCAAAACCAAACAAAAAAACCCCAAACCTCCCTCTACCCCCAAAACCCTAAAATGAAATAAAAGGTTGTTCAGCTGAAATGACTGCTGTTGTTTTCCTTCTGCTATCATTGTTACTATTAGTTTTCTTTTTTTTCAGTTTGGTTCCTTCTCTTAATGCCTCAGATGACCTTTGTTTCCTCATTTTTAGGTTGGAGATCTCGATCGCTGTGATCTATACTTAGCTTTAATTCCAGAGATAGTGAATTTGTGCTTGCAAGTCGGCTGGAAGAAAATACCATCTATCAAGAATTTCATTTTCTCCCTGACAAATGCATCTATTCGTAATCTTCAGGAGACAAATTGTGAAGAGGTAATTTAACGTTATTTGCAACAGTGAATATTAATATAAAATAAACCAGTAAATATTAATTAAAATAAATATTTTATTTGTAATGCTTATATAATGTTTGGATTATATATAAATAATTATATAAACATACTAGAAGTGCAACTTAATGTACAAATATTTATATTATAAATATATTTTATTTTAATATATATTATAAAATAATAAAAAATTTATGTGAATATGTATGTGTATATATATTCCCTAACACGTGTATCTTTAGTTGGCAGTGTAATGTTAACGTAAAATATTTGTAGCTAAGATTTTTATTACTTTTGTGTGCTAGAGCTATGTGTACTTAAAAGGTTTTTCCTCAGATATGAACCAGTCTTACTGAGGAAGTTACTGGTAAAAGAAACGCCTTTTGTATTAATGATCTGTTGAATTTCCAAGCTGAAACATACAAAGAAAAAGAAATTCCAGAACCCATCATTGCTTTGGGTTTCTCATATAGTTATTTTTCTTGTCCCATAGTTGTGTGATTGGTATAGCTAGTATATCGGAGAGATGTATTTTCAAAAGGTAAAGAAACATTAATAACTTCTATAAAAAGAGGAGATTTAAATTAAGATTTCTTAGGCAATATCTTTGGTATTTTCTGCATTGAATTATTGATCAAGAACAGTTAATAACATTAAAAAGTTTGTATGTATTTGATTTGCTAGGCTTACTTTTCTAAGGAAACAAAGACTTAATGTCTTTTTTTGTTTGGTTATGTGAATTACGTACTTATTCCATAGTTTCAAAGTAAATGTTTTATGGTTCAAACTTAGTGTTCACTGGGGTCTCTACCAACTTCTTTTGAATTCAGTAGAATTGTCATGATGATATCCTCAGTTGAGTACATCTTCTGTTTAAGAAGAAAAAAGAAAACACTGAGTAATTACAGATAAGAAAAATCTTTCCTGTGCTCTAGAGAGCTGAAAGTAACTTGAAGATATTTAAATAACATTGAGTTTTTAATACTATTAGAAAACTGTATGTTTATTGACTTATTTAATTGAGTCTTTTTATTTCATGCCTCTTTAAATATATGCGTTTATCACACAAAATAATGATAGTCGGTGTTGTGACCTTTCAGCTTCTTGGAGCAGTTAGAATGTGGTATTCCTAATTTCAGCTGTTGCATTGGGTCTCTGACTATGTGGACTCGCGTCTTTGTTTTTTTAATTGCTATCCAGCAATGTATGTAAAATGCTACCTGGCAAGATGGAAGTGTTCCATCGTAGTTGAGCTAGGCGCCTGCACTTAATGCATAAGTGACTGTAACTTGCAAGATTTACACTCTTTTCAGTGCTTGCAACTTGTGGTTGATTGCTCTGACCCAGCCGAGTAAAGCTGTGTTATGCATAGGGTAGGAAAATAAGGAAGTAGATGGGTGCAGGGTTGCTACCTTATGATGTCTGAAGTGATACAAATAGCAGGATTATCAAATGTATCAGGAGGTTATTTGTATCTTATTAGAAGAAATCTGTGCCTGTTTTGTTCATATATGATTTGGTTTTAATTAGGAGCCAAAGCTTAAAGAGCAGATTAAAAAAGTAGCTAGCATGGCTTCACTTACAGCAGTTTGTGAGATAATGGATCGGAAACCTGAAGTGTGCCTTGAATCTCTGCCTTCTGTGGATGCTCTGAAGAGATTTATTTCCTTTTCTCAATACAATGAAGTATTAAAGAAGCCATCTTATGTTGAAGAAAAAAGTAGGTACGTCTATGCTATAGCTTCAGTAATTCTCCAGAATAAATTTGATTAGCTTGGAGCAGTGATTAACATGCTGGCTTTTCCTGTTCTTTTCTTTGATAACTTTTTGCCAGGATAAAAAATGAAGACTTCTGAACACAAACTCTTCATTCAGTTGCTCTTTTGTCTTAACCTTCAGGTTTCAGAACATTAAAGCAGCCATAGCATCGGACCAAAGGTTCTTTTGCTCAGTCCTCTAGTGCTATGAAGCCAGAGCTAACTTTGAATGTTGCTTATCCTGATGCCAGCCTAAATACATATACACTGCACAAAGCCATAGCATGTATAGAAACCAGTTTAAATTGAAATTATTTACTGGTGAGGAAGAGAAGCCCAGAGCAAGCCTGAGGGCCAAAACCCAAATACATGGTTAACAAAAAAATGTTTGCCAGCATGTGGTGGTGTTTCCATTGGATACTCTCCCAGATGTCTATGACCAGTGAGACTGCCTGAGCAGTGAGACTGCTTTTTCTGTGTTTAAAAAACTTTTTGTAGATTTCCCTTCCATGAACATGTCCAATCTCCCCTTAAGTCTGTGTAAATTTGAGCATCTAGAAGAAGTATAGTGAATTTAAGCTGTTCCTGGTGGAGCAGGAATGTGCAGGATAAACTAATACAATATATATTTAGGAATAATATTCTCCTTACAGCTTATGTGAAGAAACAACATCTCAAGGCTGGGGGAAAATTGTTGCTCGTTATGTCTGCGACCAGTGGATTTGCCTTCGTTTTATTTTAAATTCATTTCCAACACTGGCTCAAGAGTATGAAGGAACTTCAGAAATTTCATTATCTACAGTTGAAAGGTCAAGAAAAATTCTAGAGTCTGCATTAGAAGCCCTAACTATTCTTCCTTCAGACCAAGTTTTAGCTGTGTTTGACTGCATGAAAGTCCTTGTTCCCAAGGTAAAAGATAAAATAATGGCATGATATTAATAGTTTTTGGTGTGGTTTTTTTCAAATGTAACACTTTTTTCTTCTCTTTGTTTTCAGCTTCTGGACTCAGCGGAGTCTCTCTGCATAGAAGCATTTGATTTGGCTTGGAAAATTATATCCTCTTTGAGCAACACACAGCTAATATTTTGGTCCAATCTAAAAGCTTTTGTTCACTTCGTCTTTGACACTGAGGTTCTAGCGGTTGCTGCAAGTGCAAAGGGTCAAGCATATGCCAAAATAAAAGAGGTCAGTTTAAGAGTTCTTTTTTGAGAAGTGAACATAAATTTTATCTGGATCCAAAAACGTATTTTGCTTTTTATTTTCCCTTCAGCTGTTGTCATGAATTTTTCATTTCCAAAAAGGTACTAGTTTGAGAGTGTTAGGACAAAAGATCTGAGAATCAGATTGAGGATAGACAAATACATTGTTTGTTCTTGTAACACAGAAAATGAAAATTACTATTTCTTTGACTTTGCAATCTGTTCAGTATCTTCCGCATTCTGCAAGGGTTTTCTTGGTCTTTATTTTATTTTTACATTATCCACTTCGTAACCTTAATGTGGACACAAGCCAAAATAAGACAGGTATGCAAAGATGTTCTAGGTATCTGTTAGCTTTTTTCCTTAATGAATGCCTGTAATGAATAATTGTATGCTCAGTGTTGTAGGAAGTGATGAGCTGCAAGTTAGGTTTTTTACTTTGATCTTAAAATTTGTTCGAATTCTTAGAATTGCTGTCTTAACTCCAGCGTTAGTATTTCAAGCATTATCTAAGGTGTATTTTCCCAATGCTGAGAGTCTGGTCTATGTGACAGCTATCCCATTGTCTGCAGTGGGACATACCACGACAGCAGGCATCAAGGAGGTAATGAAGGTCTCCTATACTCAACAAAGGGCATCTGGTCGAGCCACCTTCTGCCCCTTCATAAGAAAATGAAGATAAAGTTCACAAGCAAGTGCCTACTTATGTGTATTCTTATCCCACTTCTTGGCAGTTTCTATTGCCATTGATGACACCTTGTGCAATGGCTGTATAGTTTTAGCTAAAGAGAAAGAACAAATAGAACTGCCTAATGCTGATATGTCACAGAAGTATAATTTTGATTTTGTCTACCACAGTGCACTCTGTCTTTTTAATAACAGTTAGAAGGAGCGGAACAAATGGGTATTTTTGGGCCAAAAAAGGGAATATTGCTATGGTAAAATCCAGAAAGGCTTCCGCGGAGGTGTCCAGAGTGTTTAGTGTTCTAGAACTGAAATTTCTTAAATTTACTTTCTGTGTTCTGGGCTTCTACTATATTAATTAAACAAGTGAAAAACATTCCAGGATTTTGAGAAGTGTAGTAAATGCCATGCTGCTTCTCCTCAGGTGAAACACAATAGTTTGGTTCTGGAATTATTAGGAAATGTACGTGGGCTGTCTTTGCACTAAAAGAAAAGTTTGAATTCTCTGTAAAAAGACCAGAGGTTTCTAGGATGGTTTTGGCTTTTTTTCCAAAAGGTTTCTTCAGAGTGCATTCTAGTACTTCAGTTTTGGCTCTTCATGATCTTCTTGGTGCTTAATCCTTAGCAATTTAGAACAACTTTCTCTATAAAATCAGACTGTCAAAGAGTTTTCAATGTTACCAAAAGTATAATTTCGTAGCAGGGAAGAGAAAAAGCTTTGTCTTGTAAGAGCTATCACACCTTCTGGAAAACCATTGCCATGGACACCTCTAATTGATGTTGTCTAAAAAGGAATTTATAAAAAACAAATGCACCTGTTCGTTCTGAATCTCCCTGTCCTCTCCCAAATGCTTGCAATTTCTTAGAAAAAATTTATTTTGTAACTGAAATTTACTGTTGCACTTAGCCTAACGAAGGCAGTAGGAGGGGAACATTTTGGGGCAATTTTTCTTGGTTTTTTTTTTTTTTTTTTTTTTTGAGAAATTCTACGTAACTGTTTCGTATATCGGAAATAAAAAAAAAAAAAGGAAATGCTACACAGATATTTTTCCACTCTAACTCAAATACGAACTTTAACTTCAACATGAATGTAGTCTTTAATAAAGAAGAAAATTAGTGATACACTACCTATGGAAGAATTTGTTTTTCTAAATTGATAAGGATTGATTAAAACCACCAGGTTTGTAGTCACTGAAGTATGCCCAGGTGCATTTGTTCCAGTTATCGGGAGATTGATGTAAAGCGTCTGATGTTATACCTGTTTAAGCAAAGATCAGTCCTGTCTTTTGTTAACATAAATGTACTGGGGGCCATTGTTGCCCGTTCACCTGCCCTAGAATCAGGGAATTCTAAATAGATTGAAGACAGCATTACCCTGAGCAGATCTAGGATGCAGAAGGAGATCAGACCTGCTAAAATAGGTGTCACTGCAATATTATTCTAATCATTCTAGCACTTCTGAATACTAAATTTTGAATCTTTTATTCTTCTTTTCAGATAATTTTCAAGCTCATAGATATGTCCACATTGAAGACTGGAGTCTTCAATGTAGTCCTTAGTCATTGTTGTCAATCTTGGATATTTCCCACTGTTATTGAGAGAAGTGCCTTGACGAATGCTTTCTTAAATGCTGGAAATTATTGTGAACTTATCATTGAGGCTTGTGTCTTTGGAACTGTATTTAGGAGAGATCAAAGGTATAAAAAAAATCATTGTGATTATATTTGTTATACTTTTATGAACTTTGTTTTCTTTTAAACTTTGAGATAATTACTGAAATTATTTTGGTATGTTATTCTGCTAATTTTGTTGCTTTGTCTTCTTTCGTCTGTGAAGACTTATTCAGGATGTGAATGCCTTCATAGAAAATCTTGGAGAAAAATGTGCAGCAAATGTTGTTACAGAAAGGTAATGATTTTGAGGATACATTTTGCAACATTTGGTCTGAATTGTGTCTTCATTACGATTGATGCTACAGTAGGAAAGATGCTGGTTTTGAAGTCAGCTTCTTATGAGTATAGTCATAACCTTCTTAAGTATTGGTAAAAGGGATATACATCACATAACATTTTTCTACATTTTGTATTTTAATTATGAATGTAAAGTATTTTCTGGAAAATACATCCCATTTGTTAGCCTGAATGGAACTTAAATAACTACTTCCTCATCGTTTTACCTCATAAAAATGGTACTTTTTAGGATGCAGATATTTTACTGAGTGCTGCTATGTACTTCATCAATGTAGACAAGACAGTTAAGAAACTCAGGCTTCAATGCAGCCAGATTTGAACCTGACATTTTAAAGTTGTTTGTAGGCTTTTTTAGTTTCCATACTGGCAATAGTTTCTGCCTCCAGTTTTTGAAACGGGGACATTGGCTGCTGGATTATTGAACTTTTTTAGTACCTTCACTCCCACCTTTACTCAGTGGAAGAAAGTCAGAGAAGCGGTCTAACATAGGGCTTTGGAAAGCGTTAGTAATTGCTAAAACCAGAGTTTCTAAGAATCTCTTACCACTTCTAGTTCAATACTCCTGGATTTTGTCCCAATAGCTTCTTTGTTTCCAAATGTCTGGTTGTGACAGTGGGCAGCTGTGTGTTTGTTACCCATAATGTTACTAATTCTACTCTTGGCATTAATTATTCCAGGTGTCCCTGAGTAACTAATAGGAATCAAGTGTTGTTTTCACCAAAACTGTAAGCATAAAATAGTTGTTTTAAGATTACAGTTTACAAAAACTTTTTATGATACAGCTATTTCTGTTGAAAATTATTTTAAACACTTAGATGCTATTAAAGACCTCTAGATAGGAACAGGGGCGGTTATCTGGAACTCGCTAGGTTTTTCATGAGCAATGATGAACAGACCTTAAAATTCTGGTTCTGGATACTTGCATATTGTCTCACTGCAGACAACTTGGTGGCTGTATGTTAAAGATAATGTTTGGTACTTTTTTATAATTTAGGAATTACCTTTAAGTCTGAAGAAGCAGAGTTTGATTTTTTTTTTTCATTAATATTTTACAGTACAAATCGAGATGATCACTACGTTCGTGTTTGTGCTATTAAATTTCTGTGCTTGTTGGATGGATCAAATATCTTGCATAAGACATTTATGGAAGACATTTTCATCAAACTACTTGATAAAGTAAGCTTCATTTCTCTTGGTAATAAATGTAATGTTAGTGCAATTATTAAAGTCTAAAGTATTTACAGTTGACAGGATGTATTTACAGTTGTTGGTATAGCCTGTAGATTTGTCTGGTAATACACTTTTTTTAAATTTCTTTTTTGTTATGAGACAGGAGTTAATTCAGCCAAACCAAAATAGTAAAAAATGTCTTTTGGGTTTATTTCTCTCTTTTTAATGGATTTCCTAACTTCCCAGAACATTATCCGAATTGAAACCATTGTTCCATTAAGAATCTTCCTTTAGGCTGCATTTTGAAGTACCACATTTCACTTTAACAATTGCAGACTACCTTTTGAATTGAGAGAGCTGTTGTCTCCTTGGGAGACCTTAATAAACAGGATTAATGGAGAACGTTGGGGTCTGGTTTTCATTTGTGTCATAGCTGCTTATGCATTGGCACAGTGTAAAGTCAGTGGTAAGTTACTACAGCTGCTATTAGAACGTCACCTATGCATGCTGGTACTTTAGAATTCTGCTTTTGTCTGAAGAATGAGAAATGCGTGGTCCTTTATTAATTTCCTCCTGTCAATTAACTAGAGAAAAATGAATAATATTTGTATTGTAAGATTGATCAAGTGGGAAAAGTGTGGTTGACATTTATTTCTTTCTTCGCTTAACTGTGAAACTTTAACATATAAAGTGTATTTGCGTTTTAATATTAAAATAGGACTTGGATCACTAAATTATTTGCTTTTTAAAAAGTTAAGGAAATAGTTTTGAGTGTCATGTATTTTGAAGGCCAAAACAGAGTACACAGGGAAAGAATCTAAGTGATACGAGAACAGGTATTTCAAATCTTTTTAAAGCTGCATTTATCTCATCTATTTTCTTTCATGTAAAAGATCTTACTGCAGAATATCAATTTCTGTCTCAAAACTAGAGCTGTAGTTACAAGCTGATTTAATTGATAGCATGACTAAACCCATTTAAAAAATGTAGACACTAGAATAGATATGCTTTCATTTATATACTCAACTCTTCACTTAGGATCTTTAGTTCTTATATAACTAAATGACAGCTTGAGTCTTCATGTTCAGTTTTATGTAGTACTATTTTAATTGTTCATATACAGGAGGTGCTGTAAACTCGTCAACTTTCTGCTGTTTGAAAAGTCTTAATACCTAACATTTTTGTGCTGTTAACTAAAAAAAGCTGAGTGGAATTGTATATTTTTTCAACTTTCCAAACTTCTCATAGACAAGCATCAAAATTTAATTCTAAATTAATATATTTTCCCTAATTTTATATTTAATGCTGATACTAGCTGTGCAGTAGATGCTGGTTTCTCAGTACAGGAAAGTATATTTCCATGTATTCAATTTTAAAGAAAGAATAGGTGATAAACCTTTTAATTTGCTTTTAGGATGAACTGGTATCCAGATCAAGAACACGCTATTATGCAAACTCTTTACAGCATAGAATTAAAAACCGGGTATGGCAGACTCTCTTAGTTCTTCTTCCAAAGCTTGACCAGGTATTGTTCTTCACTATGAATTCTTAATTAAATATTTGCTTTAAAGAATAATTTGGTGTCACGCAAACTGCATATGTTAAATTACAGCATAGTAGGAAAGGCATGTAATCTCTGTGGCTGATGTGGAAGTGTAGTTTCATTCTTTCAGTCTAAAGTCATGTATTTATGATGCATTTGTAGAGGTCACTGAAAACTGATTCTTGGATTTGTGAATTATAGGAGATTTGATTGTTCCTGTTAAAGTTAGTTAAAACTCTGTATTGACTATATGATTTAAAGCTTTTCATTTAGTAAAAATGTTGCAACTTTATGAATACTCAGAAAATTGAGACGTTTTGGTTTCATCTAGTGCTTCATCATAATAAAGTACTTGAAAAGTGTAACACAAATTAGATGGTTCTAAAATGTTTTCATTTCAGTATTAAAAATATTTCTAATATTATGATAAAGCTGAGAATGTTCTTTTATTTCAAATTTATTTCTTCATAGAAATAACCCTAACAATATACTAAATGATTATCTGATTTTGTTTTCTCAGAATTTTTTGTGTGGTATCCTTGACAAAGTTTTCCAGGCTGGATTTGGTAACAATCAGGCATCTGTGAAATACTTCATAGAATGGATTGTTATCTTGAGTCTACATAAATACCCCCAAATCCTTAATAAGTTCTGGGAGTGCTTTTCCTATGTAAGTAAGAACTTTGGCATTCACTTGAAGAGTAATTTGAACAAAGAGGGTGCGGTTTGTCTTCCCATACATTATTTTCTATCTATTCCAATTTCCCTTTAGAAGCAATAGGTTGTTGAGCAGATTAAATTAACTTGGAAGTGAGTGTGGACTATTGTCTGAGACATTTCGAAATTTGTGATATAGAAGTGGCTGAAGACAAGCGAACTCTTCCAGTTAAGAGGTTTCTTTTTATAATGTGCTACTCGGCACAGTAGAGCTGGCACGCTGAGTCAGAGTACCTTTTTGTTTGGTTGTTTGGGGTTTTTTTTTATGTTTTGGGTGGTTCGTGAAGTAATTACCTTTAAGAGTTGGCCTGTAAAAATAGTAAAATAGTAATTATCTCTGTTGGTATCCTTGAATTTGCACATTGTACATTTGGGCTGAGAGAAAATGTAGGTACTTGCATCTCTTCCAGTGTATAGGAGTGTATAGACATGACTTGCTGTGGTGCCTCTGCTGAAGCTCACCACTCATAATAGTTAAATGTGGATGTCTTCTTGCTTATCAAATAGCGTAGTTGATACTGTAGGTTTTTTGAAAGACAAACAGTAGGACAAGAATTAAAATTAAATTAAAAAATTGGAAAAAATATATATACATTTTTTGCCCCAAACCAGGCAGGTTTTTAATACTTCCCTGAGACAACTTTGCTTGCCAGTGATGTGTGCTGTTATTATATAATTTTTAAATTTTTTTTTATTTTCTGCGCCAGGGAAAAGATTTCTCTTTCCATTTACAATTTATACTTTTTTAAAGTGCATAAAGATGCACTTAAACTGATGAAAAGTGCTGTGACGGATGTAACCTTTTCCCATTTTAGAGTTTCTTCCAAGAGCTCAAGCAGTTGGAATTGCTATCATTTTAGTGGATGATAATCTGATGGATCAAAGCAATTTCATACTGATAACAAATGCACTGAATCACAGTGGGCCCATTCAACCACAAGCAGAAAATGTGGATTTGTGAAAAACGGATACAGATTGTACTTTCAGAGGCTATCCTGGAAAACAGTGACTCTGAAAAGGATTTTCAGGATCATATTGAAAAATAAACTGAACTTGAGCACTTGAACTTGGGGGAAAGAAGTGTTGAAACCCATTTCTTCCAGTGCAAAATGTGGATGAGGCTGATGCTAGGCCATTTGTTTTGCATCCAATGCCCATGCTTGTGATGACATGGAAAAGTGCAAGCCCTGTGAAAAGAATCCCCAAGACTTTTATTGGGTTTAGAGTTTTTGAAGGCGAGGGGGAATACAGTGAATTTGGGTTGAATTTTAGCTCATTTACACTGCTGTATACTTCATTCTGATTGATGTGTTTAGTAAAGAGCAGATAATGTTAGGAAAAATGAAATCTTAATAATACGAAGTTTGTGTTTCAGTAAATTTTGCTGTGAAAACACATAGTTTTTTAAATAGTGTTTATATTCCATCTGTAGAACATGCTGTGAAAACTTACAGGGTATAGAAACATTTTTATATATGCATATTTCTCTTTTGCTTTAGGATGAAGAGAAGCTTAAAACAAGCATCTGCACATTTTTATCAGTGTTATCACACTTTGACATCGTTCTTCAAAATACCTCAGAGAAGGTAAGTTTGACGAAGTGTTCATTCTTCAATCAGTTGCAGTACATATGGATTTCTGAAATAAAAAAGATTTTTGCAGTCTATTTTCAAAACCTTTTTAATACCTGCTTCTTGCTAAGGTATCCTTTGTTGCGGAAAACACTAACTCTTCTTTTCACCTGTTACGTATAGGATTTAGGGGAATTAGCTAAATGGCAGATGTTCTGGATACATAGGGCCTGATCACCTGTGAGTTTTTCTAGAATAGCTACTCCAGTTTTAACTAACGTATGGATGCACCTGGGTTTTTTTTTTTCTTGCTGCTGTTGTTGAATCTGCATGAAATTGGGGGGAGAGAACCTGGAAGAAGGTGATCTTTCTATAGAACAGCAGCACACAAATATGGAGTTCTTTGGCAATAGCTAGTCCATATTACATTCAGAATTTTTTATTTGGAATTCTCAATTTTTTATTGAACTTCATGTAGAGGATGAAATACGGTCAGATGTTACATTAGGTCAACTACTTCACATCTGTAGCAATCCAGGCATTTCTCTTTTTTTTTATACTGTTTGCATACATTTGCAAGATCAGCTTTCTAAGTGCTAGAAAATCAGAAGTTAATAAAGGTTTCCTTGTGTGCAGAAATATAATTTTTAAAGCCAATCGATACATTTGCAAAACACAAGGGGGGCTGTAGGTCTGTGCCCTACTGAGAAGGAAGAAAAGAAATTTGGACTGTGTTCTGAAGCCTGTATTTGCACATACAGGTACTGTTAAAGCCTTGGACTTTCTGAAAGGCTGTTTTTTGAAGAAGCCACTGTTTCTTGGGCCACTCTTGCTTTTCTGCATTGGTCCGTTAAGACTTTAACATAAATGAAAAAAACTTCTTTATCTTTTTTGGTTTTTTAGAAGCCAGCTTTGAAGAAAGCCCTCATAGTTGTTCTACAGTGGTGTTTCAACCATAATTTCAGCGTTCGACTTTATGCGTTAGTTGCCCTTAAAAAAATCTGGGGTATGTGCAGAATGTTGCATGTGGAAGAATTTGAAGCTCTGACACCAGTTATTGAATCTAGCCTTCAACAAGTGGAAAACATGCATGGCACAGGGTTAGTAGCATTTTTCTGACTTACAGCTTAATATTGTTGTTCTGAGCCATTTGCAGCAAGTCTAATTTTCTAAAATAGCACGTGGTAATTTTTCTGGGGTATTTTTTGGGGGGGGGGGGGGTATTCTGTTTCAAAATAAACCAAGACCTTGGATATTGAAATCTAATTATCAGCAAAGAAAATGAAGTGATCATTCAGTGTACCATTAAAGTCTGAAAGCACTACAGGAAAAACTCAAGGCGTGTTCAAACAGTGCTGATAGTTTAGGGGTGGGGTAAAAAAAATACTCTCAGGAGCTTAATTTTCTTGCCTGATGGGTTTTGAAGCAATCAAAATCATTCTTCCAAACTTCCTGGTATCAGTAAATTTTCAAATGTAAAATCTGAGATGTTTTTGATGTAAATATTTGAAAAAACTTCTGTGGGAAAAAAATGGATAGGGACGTTAATTTTGGGTGATGACTAAATGAGCTTTACAGAAATGCTTTTCTATTTACTGATTTGGAAATACAACAATTCAGTTAAATTTTGTACTATCTGTGTGTTTATATCCTTTTTTAAGCCCTGTTTTTAGGAGTTCTTTAGAACTAGGTAGAATTTCTGACAGTGGTGTCGGCCAACATAAGCTTGGGACTGCTGCTGACAGGCCTTTTGTCCCCCACCCCCGAATCAGAGTCACTGTTAAATCACCCGTGTCAAGACATGGGATGGAAAAAAGCAGCAGAGGAGTCGTCTGCTTTTTTTTTTTTTTTCTTTTTGACAGCTAAAAGTTGTCACTGAACAGTGGGCTAGGATTCAGTTTACTTCAGAGGCTTAGATGGGGTACCCTTTCTTGTGAAACTTGCTTCTTTTGATAATAGAATTTAGAGACATGTTATGGGCCTTTCTTGAAAGATGAATAAACTTATTCCTTGAGTGTTGTTCTTTCTTTTTGGTTTTTTTTTTTGTTTGTTTGTTTTTTTAAATGGGTCCTTATTTAGTTGTTAAAGTATTAAAGTATACAGTAAATACAATCAGGTTCACTTATTCAAATTTGACAATTAAAAAAAAATAATCCAGTACGTTGCCTTTTTTGTGCATCTTGCATTACTTTCTGCAATTGCAGGAATGCTAGGAGGAACTGGCAGCGAATCCAAGATCATTTCTTCTTTGCAACATTTCATCCACTTGAGGATTACAGTCTAGAGGCAAGTCTGAGAATATTGCTGATCATTGTAGTTCTGTAGTTTTACAACTATATTTTTATCTTTCTTTGTATGTTCTAGTGTAGGATGAGTAAGGATCAACTATTATTCATTTAAAACTCTGAAAAAATACTTCACCTAAGTTGTGATGGATTTTAGACTATGACTGCAGCTTAATTCTCCAATAAATACTGTGTTAAAAACCTAAGTCAATGAAAAGGTATATGTGATGAATGTGCCCATCTGTGTGGGAGTTAATCAGGTTTTGTATTTGTGGCTGGAAAAGTTACTTAGTAACTGAAGAGCATTTACTTAATCACAGGTAGTTAAGATTTTTCAAACATCTGTTCTTAGAAGTGACTTGAGGTTGCTTAACTAAATTATTGTTTCATGTGAACGGGATACAGATATATAACTTCTAGAGCATCTTTTTCAGCTATCCTTTTTGCTGTAGCTTACGCAACTTAGAGCTGAAAAAACACTGAGGGAAGGCAGGCAAAAATAAGGGTGCAGATAAAAATAAGAGATAGAGGAACTAAGCTGAAAATAGAAGATAAACCTGAACGTGAAAAAGGATACCTGTGTTCTGTCACAAACAGTGCCATCTTTCAGCGAAGGAATTTTTTTTCTTTTTTTGAACTGATGTTCTGTGAAATAGTTTTGTGAACACTTAAATATGTTAGGTACGACTTAGCAAAATTCAGAAGTGAAAATCCTGAACAAGGTGGGGGGGAAAGCAATGCTAATACTTTTTAAGTATTTAAATATATCCAGAGTGCATTTTCACTTTCAGCTTACAGGTGCATTGGGATAAACAAAATGTCTGGGGTTTAAACTCTTCATCTTATTCAGCTTTTCCCTTGGTGGGTGTGTGTGTTCCTCCTTGATGGATTGTAGTTAGCTGTATTGGTACTGCTGAGTTGGATTTTACCACTAGATTTTAATGCTTTTGACTAGGTTCCTTTTGACATCAAATCAATCCGCGTTCTTTACTAGAAATTCATAAGGGCATCTGAAAACTTCAGTGTTACGCTTAAAGCACTTCCACAAGACCTCTGTGCTGAGAAGCATAGCATTAATTCTTTGGTATTCTAGAATTTCAGAACAGTAATCAATGCAATCCTTAAAAAAGGTCTCATCAGAGAGAGAAAGAGACTAGATTTATGAAAGTTTGGGATAGCACTTTAAGTAAAGTGATGAATATTGAGATATATATTAGTAGGTTTTATCAAGTGCCAAGAAAAACAAGTATTAAAATCATAGAATACAAGATAAAAGGGGTGTGTGATAAAATTACCAGAGGTTAATTTATTACCTGTTTTGCTTGCTTTAGTAGTGCTCTGCTAATAACCCCATGTTACATTGCAGACAATATTTTACACTCTTCCCCGCCTTTCGGAACTTGCTGAAGATGAATGGATCTCAATTGCTAAATTTGACAGACTCACTGATGTTTGTTTGCCACCAACATTTCAGTGGTATCGTTCTCGAACGGAACTTCGTGATCTGAAACCAAGTGACTGGTCTCAGCAAGACATGGGTAAAATACAACTAATATACATTAAATATAATTATTTGTATGTAGTAGCTGTGTATATCTGTTATGGTTTAACTCAAGCTGGCAAGGACCATGCAGCTGTTCACTCACACGCACCCCACCCTCCACCCGCCGCCCCAGCCAACTAGGGTTGGGAGAAGAAGGAGAAAAGGAGAAAAAAAACAACTTGTGGGTTGAGATAAAGACAGTTTAATAGGACAGTAACGGAAGAGAAAATAATAATGGTAAAAGAATATACAAAATAAGTGACGCAATGCAGTTGCTCTCCACATGATGATCAGGTGCCCAGCCTGTTCTGAGCAGTGATAGCGGATTCCTGCCCCCCGGGCAACCCTGATTTATATACTGAGCGTGATGTATATGGTGTGGGATATTCCTCTGGCCAGCTTGTCCTGTCTGTGCTCCCCTTCAGCTTCTCTGGGAAGCTGAAAAAGTCCTTGACTTAATATAAGCATTAATTAACAACTACTAAACAGTATGTGTTATGGACATTCTTCTCATACTAAATTTAAAACATGGCAGCTACTAGGAAGAAAATTAACTATCCCAGCTGAAACCAGGACAACATCTGTATTCAGTCTGATCTCTTACGTTATCCTGCTGAATTACGCTTATATCTATGTGAGCGGAGTGTGTACCATAAAATAATAGTAGATGACTAATGGTGTCTACAGTATTACCATTTAGATAATCTTTACTGAAGCAGTAGTTTCACTACCACTTGCATGGCCATATGACTAATACTTCTTTTTATAGGTTCAAATTCAGTTGAAACAGATAGCCAGACAGAATGGACTGATGTTCAGAAAAAGATTATACCTTGGAAGAACAGTACTCCCAGTTTAGACCTCGAAATGGTATTTCAGGATCGTGCTACTAAACTCGGTAAATCAAACAGCAGACTGATTGTGGTGGCTTCGCTTATCGATAAACCTACCAATTTAGGAGGTAAGGTTGATTGCATGTTTTAAAACTTTTATTTTAGACCATAGAGCCCACTTGGATAATAAGAATGAATTTCATCTTATGTTGAGAATTAGAAAACTATTTAATTATTGCTCAGAGAAATAGATCATCATCTTGGAAGAAAGCTGGTAACCAAAAGAAATGCTACCTACTTCGGAAGAAGGGGTCTTATACTGAAAATAGTTATATTTTAAGAAAAAAAAAAAAGTGTTTACACCTAGCATGCATTAATTAAATAGTACTTTGCTGTAAATAGTGCTCAGTTTCTTACTGTTTTTTATATTCTTTGTTACAGTTGAGTTTTTCAACTGTGTATGCAATTAAAGGAAATAATTTGCTTTTATGTTTTTTTTTTTCTGTAACAATTAAACTGAATCTTGTAGACCTACTAGTTTTTTGGGATTATTGGACAGGAAAGTGCAATTTCCTGATTAAATACTCCTTCACAATATTGTGTGAGCCATGATATAATAAATCCTGCAAATGATGTAATAAATCCTGTAAATACTTTATTGCGTTGTGCTTGCGACTGTCAGCAGTTTCAATAACAGCAGTGAGCCTGTTAATGAAAAATCAGCCCAGAGGCTGGTGCTGTGTGCACTGTAACGCTGTCATGTGTCATTCTGTCAAGCCTTTCATTTAACAGGTACTGGATTTAGAGCTTAAGCGTGGGTGTATGTGTCCATCCATCCCTGCCCAGGCTTTTACACTGACTCATTACTTTGTGTAATTGGTATTGTAGAAGCGTGTTGTCAGACATAGTGCTTTCCTAATTTTTATCTTTCTGCTAAGTTATAATTATTTTTTTTCTCTGGTAAATTATATGAAGCAAAAGTGTGACTTAGAACAGATTTAACAAGCACATGAAACTGATTAAAAATAGAGGACTAAAGTAATCATTTCTTTCTTGGGTTCTTTGTCCTTTTTCACTTGCTAAAATATTCTGGCTTGGTGTTTATTTTATATACACAAAAATGACTGATTTTTCTGTTTGTAGGTTTATGTCGTACAAGTGAAATATTTGGGGCATCTGCACTAGTCATTGGCAGTCTTCATTATATACAGGATAAGCAGTTTCAGCATCTTAGTGTTTCTGCAGAGCAGTGGCTCCCCCTTGTTGAGGTGAATGGAAATATTTTAATAGTTAAAAAGCGTACTGTACATCTTCAGTTCATCAGATGCATAGTTCCAGAGTCTTACTTTTTTCCTCTTGCAAAATGAAATTTTTTATTTAACAGAAGCTCCCACTGTTGTCTCTGAGACTTAATCTTGAGTATTTTGGAATAAACTTTGAGTCAACCTCATAAAAAAGAATTTTAAAAAAATACTTTTAATTTCTTACTGCTGTGATAATGGTTACGTGAGCTGTCGTTACATCTGCTGTGATAAACGGATTATGTGTGCTGTCATTGTTAAATCTTACTCTGTGTTTTATAGTGATGTGTTGGAATTTAATGTTTATTTATAAAAGTTGAACAGAATTTCATTTATCTTGCTTGGTCCATTGCTTTGGTAACTTCATGGGAATAATCTTTGAGTTTGTCTGAAGCTAATTTGTGCCAAGCTTTTAGAACCTATTATCTAGCTTAAAAAAATGAGGGTTTCAGCCTATTTGTTTAGTATGTGGTAGAAAATGTGTTTGTGATACTTCATAATAATCCGCTGTTCAAGATCAACTTTGTTTAAATCATCTGAAAAATTCAGTGCAAAATTTTCATTTTTTTTCACAGTGTTTATTTTCAGCCTGTAAAGATTTTTTTCTTCAGAACAAGATAGCTGTAGTGTGTTTTACCTAGAACAGAATGCTGGTGGATACACGTTGTAGTTCCTAATCTCTGTGCAGAAGTATACTGATTAATAGAGTTTGTTGCATGAAGAAATTGGCATCTAATACAAATAAGCAGTTTAGAGAGTAGGATGAAGACAACCAAGAAATTCATCCCTGCAAGCTGTCACAAGTTGTAACGCAGGCATGTAAGGCAACTCGGCTTCAGTACTGCTGTTGTATTGTTTTGGGAAGGGATTCCAGGTTATAACAACTATGCAAGAGTGATGCTTTTACATTTTGATGTAAGGTTTGTAGCTGTCAGAAGCGTAGAAAAGCCTTTGTTTGTTGTATTAGTGGAGTACATTTTTGTGGCATTAACTTAACTTTTTGTGCTATTGCTGAAGAGCTTTTAAAATGGTAATCTGTGTGTACGGACAGAGTCTGTGGGGATAGAGGGCTTTCACCTTAAAAACTGTCCAGTTAAATTGATTTTTTACAATAATGTCAGAAGTTTACAAATGGTAGTATTAAAATATTTTTATATTTCTCTCTACTTTTGATGGACAGGTGAAGCCAGCTCAGCTTGTTGATTATTTACAGCAGAAGAAAACGGAAGGCTACACTATTATTGGTGTGGAGCAGACAGCAAAAAGTTTTGATCTTACAGAATATTGTTTCCCAGAGAAGTCACTATTATTGCTGGGGTAAGAACACACACTTTTTCGTAGGTGTACCTCTTGCAGTCCATCCCTTCTACTAGTCAGTTTGGTCATAGGAAACCCAAGTGACACTGGTAAACCTGGATTTAGAATGGGAAGTGATTTATGGAAACAGCAGAGCTTGGCTTTGTGTGCTAAGGAGTGGGAGGTATTGATATCCATACACTGTAACTTCTTTTTTTTTATGGGTGGAGGTAGCAAAAGCTTGGATTATAGTTTTCCAGGTGCAACAGAGATATCATCTGTTCACTTCAGTAGGATGGGGCCCTGTCTGCGTAGGCTGCACCAAGCTCAGGAAGGAGAGCTGCCTGCTTAACTTGGGTGAGGAGGACTGGAGCAGAGTGGGAGTCTGCATAGCTGAGAGATGCTTTGCAAATTAAGGATGAGGCACGGGACAAATTAACAAGTTTTTGCAGTACATGCAGAGGCTGGGAGGACTTCAGAGAAAAGCAATAATCAGTTCCTATAAGCAGGCAAGCCTCAGATGTGACAAAGGGGAGGCTACTTCAGGAAATCTAGAGGAAAGTGCCTACAAGTCAGAAAGCTACTGGAATTGCAGGGCCACTGAGTGAGACCAGGAGGAAGGGCCTGTCTATCCTTCTAGGACAAAGTGGGCAGAAATACCTGTTTTTCAAACCTCTTTATAATACATAGTTTGTCTTCAGAATGTAGTTCTCATAATCACTTTGTTCTCTTCTAATTAAAAACATAGTTTTAATTACTGATAACCTTTGGTATCTTCTGGTGTGCTCTGAAGAGGTGAAACATTTCCAGTTCAAGGCTTTGATCAGTCTTGACACTCCCTCATACCAAGACCTCACTGAGTGTAAGGTGGGCAGCTGAGCTTCCCTGCTGTGCCAGCAGCTTCATGCCCTGGTCACTTCATCTATTTTGTTTCGCTGTATGTGGATAGTTTCAAAGTAAAGGCAGAGAGGGAGTCCTTCTGTTGGGTGTTCAGCTAGTGCTGGACCCGTCAATTAAAGATGGAAGTGCTCTGCCAGTTTTCCTATGTCAAAGTTTAGTCAGGTCTCCCATTTTTCCTTTGTATGTGTAATGTATTACTGCTTTAAAAAAAAATAAATCATTTCTTGTCCTCATCAGTTATATTGAGGGCAGATGCACAATTTGTCAAATAGTGTTTTGATGCTGTTGTGACTTTTCCATCTCCTGCTTTCTAGAACACCTATCTTTTCCCACATACAACTTACTGTTTCTTCTTTGCTAGAAATGAACACGAAGGAATCCCAGCAAACCTGATTCACCACCTGGATGTCTGTGTGGAAATTCCTCAGCAGGGTATTATTCGATCACTCAATGTTCATGTAAGTGGAGCTCTGCTGATTTGGGAGTACACAAGGCAACAAGTGATCAAGCAAAAAGAACAAAAATAACTGCCATGAGTTTCGTGCCTTATTGTAGAGCTGGGTGACTTCCTGTGGTGCTACAACATGAAATTCTGAAGAGATGAGATACAAACTCAGGGTCAATGAGGATTCTTAAGTTTTGCATGTTTTGTTCTCTTGTAGTTCAGACTGATTTTTTAAATGCCTTATTAATACTTTACCTCCTTAAATGAAACTGTTGCATTGGAAATAAATATTATTTATATTGTATGCGGTGTGTGATTTTTTTGTACTAATAGAACATCAGCACAGTACCATGAACAATCCAACCTCAAAACATGGGCTTTTTACTGCAGTTACTTTGTGGTGACCACGCTTGAAATTCTACAAGCACCATCAAAACTTACTGTAGCAAAAGTATTTGATGCCTCCAGCATCTAGATATACTAGATCATATAATTTGTGCAAGGTAAATTCACTTACATTATTACATTAAAGGCTGCCCCTTGTTTAAGTGCCTTCTGTGGTCAAGTTTACTAATCCTGCTGTGAACAGTCTGTATCTTTAAATGGAGCTGCATTGGTAAGGTAATCAAAACCACAAAATCATACAAAAGTCCATAATGTGAGAATCATGATAAAGATCTGCCATAATTCTAATAGCAATACTGCTAGAAAACTGTTACAGCTAATGTAAAAATTCCTATTGCTTATAAAAAATTGGCATACTCAAAATATGTAAAGTATCATATGCACAGGATGCATTAGGTCATCTGCTGCCTGCTGTTTTATAAATTGATATCTGACTTAACTGATATTTGTCGTTTATATTATACCACCATCTCCTTTTGACAAGGAGGGGAAGGTAGAACGCATTTTCTTTTTTTAATGGAAAAGCTGGTTCAGTTACTGAAAAACAATTTTATTTTTCTTTCAAATATGTACATTACACTATTAAATAATCATTTATTCAGGTGAACCAATTTGACTAATTACACATTCAAAACCTTAGATTTGTGAACAGCCCTGCACTGTATTTCTTTGACTTAAGAAAAAGCTGTCCGTGACCATCTTTTTTTTCAGCAGGCACGTGAGACCTTGCAACAAGAACAGCAGCCTGCATTTCGGAGAGACAGACAGGTTACCAGTTCTTGAGCTCAAGCAGCTTTTGTCGCTTCCTTGTGCTTCCTCCTTCCATAGTTGTTCTCACTAGATTTATTTTGAAGAGCAGAGTACCTTAAGACTTTCCAGCAGCTTCTGGAGGATGATAGCCTTCTGTTTCAAGCTTTTTTTTATATTTTAAAAAGTCTCTTCTTTTGTCAAAATACTTAACCTGTTTAAAAAGAGAAAAGATACTCATCAGAAGAAACTAGCAAAGGAAAGGGCTTTGAGCATCACAAGACTAAGAAATAAATGATCTTTGATCACTGAACTTAGGGAGGAATTTAACCCACTAGTTAGGAGTTTCTTGCTCCCTTGAAGCAGAAGACTAAAGGGTGAGAGCGGGTTTGGGTTTTGTGGGTTTTTTTACCATTCTGAAAGTGAACTTCATTACTTCCATGGACATCTAATAAAAGTAGTCTGTTGCTCTGCTATTTTCAGTGCTATGAACAAAGATTATCTGTAATATGAACATAAGTCCAGCAGCCTTTCTGTGGTATTACAGACTATGTGACCTCTGAATTCATCGCCTCAAGCCACTGATGTGTATGGTGCAAAGCACTGGCAGATGAAACCGCTGTCACTAGAGATGACCTATGACAGAACTTCAGTGCTCCAAGTGCAAAGTCCCTCTCCAGCTCTCCTGTAGGCCCCCTTCAGGTACTGGGAGGCTGCTATAAGGTCTCCCTGGAGCCTTCTCTTCTCCAGGCTGAACAACCCCAGCTCTCTCAGCCTGTCTTCATAGGAGAGGTGCTCCAGCCCTCTGATCATGTTCGTGGCCCTCTGCTGGACCCATTCAGCCATCATTATAATGCCATCATTAACATTTACCTTGTTAATGATGGCAACTACTGTTGGAACTAGTAGGCTGAAGTCAGTTAAAAAAACAGGTACATTCACAGTTATGTACCTGTTTTTTTAACTGACTTCAGCCTACTAGTTCCAACAGGAACTGCTCTCACCCTCAGACGCTACTGTTACTAAAAGGCAGTGCCTATTAAAAAAGTTAAGAATTGCAGCTTAATCAAGAAACTAAAAAGCACAAATGAATGTGTTAAATGTAGGCTGACGGTTTACTGTGAAATTATACTACATGAAAAAAGGTATTCTTATGCACAAGAAGGTATCAGATGCCACTCTTGTCATGCAACTGCAAGCTCTGCATGTCTCCTCCCTTCCATATTGGCCTTCCTTCTTTGATAACAGTAATTTCCGTGTACTTCCAAAAGCTCCCGAGTACCTTTTGGAACTCGTTTGGTTTTGGTTTTTTTTTAATTTAACAATAAGCCTGTATGCTTGTATAGTTGCATATTTATATGAAAGTTTGATATCATATTTTCTTTTCCCTTTGTACTATAAACTACTCTCCATAGTTCCTAGGCCAGCCAGTGGTCTGCTGGCCTAATTTCTAATTTTCTAATTTCACAGCAAGACAAAAAGTGTGCAAATCATGTTATGTGTGACAAAGGTGCCGGGTTATCAATGAGAAAGTGCAAAAGTGCACATGTTCTGCCATCATAGAACGGTAGAATAGTTAAGAGTTGGAAGGGACCTTAAATATCACCTAATTCCAACCCCTCGCCCTGGGCAGGACACCAAGCAGGAGTTGCCATCATTAACAAGGTAAATGTTAATGATTGCATTATGGCATTATAATGATGGCTGAATGGGTCCAGCAGAGGGCCACGAACATGATCACAGGGCTGGAGCACCTCTCCTATGAAGACAGGCTGAGACAGCTGGGGGTTGTTCAGCCTGGAGAAGGCTCCAGGGAGACCTTATAGCAGCCTCCCAGTACCTGAAGGGGGCCTACAGGAGAGCTGGAGAGGGACTTTGTACAACGGCATGCAGTGACAGGAGGAGGGGTAATGGCTTCAAACTGGAAGAGGGTAGATTTAGATCAGATATAAGGAAGAAGTTCTTTACTGTGAGGGTGGTGAAACACTGGAACAGGTTGCCCAGGGAAGCTGTGGATGCCCCACCACTCAAAGTGTTCAAGGCCAGGCTGGATGGGGCTTTGAGCAACCTGCTCTAGTGGGAGGTGTCCCTGCCGACGGCAGGGGAGTTGGAATTCGATGATCTTTAAGGTTCCTTCCAACCCAAACCACTCTATGAGTTGTCACTGCTCCCGCCAGGGCGCACAGAAACGCTCGGTTCATGTAGTACCAGCCCCGGCAGGCCGGGGGACGCGTCGGGAGCGGCGGCTGCTCACCCACCCACTGCTGGGGACAGCGGGACTCGAAGGACAGCCGCAGCTTCTCGCACTTGGAGGCGTCGTCCGCGTGCTTGTCCAGGCACTGCCAGAACTCGTCCCGGGCCCCCCAGCAGGCCTTCCGCTCCTCCATCGTTGGCGCCGACATCTTCGCGCTCTGTAGACCTGGACGCCGACGGTGGGCTCTTTCCCAAGCGGGGCCCGACACCGCCCTGCCCTGCGGTCCCAAAGCAGCGGGGAAAGGAGTTGCTTGAGGGGAGGCCGCGGGCCCCGCACCGCGCTCGCCCGCCCGGCCCGGCCCGGCGCGGCGAAGGTCACGGTCCCGGAAGCGGTACTGCCCCGGAGACGAGCGGCGCGGAGCTTTACTCAGTGCGCAGGCGCAGACCCGGCGGCGCGGGGTGAGATTGGCGGGGGGGCTGGTTGTCCCGCCCCCGCGCGCGCGGGCCTTGGTCGCCATGGGGACGGAGATGCCGGTGCCCCTCAGGGGCCTGGTCGGGTCCGGGGCTCCGTAAACGCTCCTGCCCGCAGCGGTTCCCCCCACAGGCCCTTCCCGGGTGCCTTCCCCCGAGGAGGGCGAGCCGTGGGTCTGCCAAAGGCGCGTAAAAAACCCCAGCGATACTTGGTTCCGCTGGCTTGCACACAGCTGTGCGCATTTGGTGAAAACTGTTTTGTCGCTATATCAGCTGATGGTAAAAACAAGGAAGAACTGGTTTACCCCAGTGGAAAAAAAAAAAATTCACCCGTGGTCAGGGTGATAAAATGATACCAGAAGTGTGGAATCCGGTTGGGTGGGCACCTGGTGAGCTCAGCCCAGCAGCAACACCAGGCACGAAGCTGCTGCCTGCAGTGCTGGTTAAAAAGCATCCAGGAACAAAGTCTTTAATTGTTTTATTTGCAAGTTCATGGCATTTCCTCGTGGCAGTCAGTCCCTGTAGCCAAGGGGTTGATAGTCTTCCACACCGGCCACCTGGAAATGTGGAGTGGTTTTGCAGTTTTGAAGCATGTCTCCATAGTAACACACTTCGGTTTCGGGAAGGGTGACATTTTGGCAGCTTGGAAGAGCCTCACTCTGCAAGGTGCTGAGCCCCTGGCAGCTCCCCAGCTGGCAGCTTTACCAGGAACTTGTCTTGAAGATAACTTCTTAAGCCAGGTAATAACCAGATCCACCAGAGGGGATGTGATACTGGACCTGATGGTCACCAATACAAGTGAGGTACTCAGTGACTTCAAGATTGGAGGCAGCCTTGGGCTGCAGTCATCATGCACTGATGGAGTTTGCAGCCTTGAGGTCAATGAGTCAGGCAAAGAGTAAAGTCAGGAGCCTGAATTTTAGGAAAACAAACTTACAGCTCTTCAAGGAGTTAGTCAACAAGACCCCATGGGAAGCTGTCCTCAGGGACAAGGGAGCAGAACAGAGCTAGCAGATCTTTAAGGATACTTTTCATAGAGCACAAGAGCTCTTGATCCCCAGGTGTAAGAAATAGGGAAAGGAAGGCAAGAGACTGGCATGGCTGAGTCAAGACCTGCTGGTCAAATTAAAGGGCAAGAAAGAGATGCACAGGAAGCCAGGACAGGTATCCTGGGAAGAGTGTAGGGATGTTGCCCAGTTGTGTAGGGATGGGGTCAGGAAGGCCAAGGTGCAGCTGGAGCTGAACTTGGCAAGGGACACAAAGAATAATAAAAGGGGCTTCTAAAGGTAAAAAAAAACAAAAAACAAAACAAAAAACCCAAAGAAAAAGAAGGTCAAAGAAAGTGTACCCTGCCTTATGAGCCAGACTAGCAAACTGGTAGTGGGCCCATGTGAACCTCATGAAGTTCAACAAGGCCAAGTGCAGGGTTCTGCACCTGGATCAGGACAAGCCCTGGTATCAATACAAGCTGAGGAATGAAGGGATTGAGAACAGCCCTGCCAAGAAGGATTTGGGGGTACTGCTGGACGAAAACCTGGACATGAGCTGACAGTGTGTGCTCACAGCCCAGAAAGCCAACTGTATCCTGGGCTGCATCAAAAAAAATCTTGGCCAGCAGGTTGAGGGAGGTGATTCTGCTCCTCTACTTCTCTCTCATGAGACCTCACCTAGAGTACTGCATCCAGCACTGGAGCCCTCAGGACAGGAAAGACAGGGACCTGTTGGAGCAGTTCCAGCGGAGGGCCACAAAAATGACCAGAGGGCTGGGGCATCTCTTCTATGAGGACAGGCTGAGAGAGTTGGGGTTGTTCAGCCTGGAGAAGAGAAGGCTCTGGCAAGACCTTATTGCTGCCTTCCAGAACTTAAAGGGGGCTTATAAGAAAGATGTGGACAAACATTTTAGTAGGTCCTGTTGCAATAGGACAAGGGGTAATGGTTTTAAACTAAAAGAGGGAAGATTTAGACTGTAAGGAAGACATTTTTTACATTGAGGGTGGTGAAACACTGGAACAGGTTGCCCAGAGTGGTGGTACACGTGCCATCCCTGGAAAGATTCAAGTTGAGGTTGGACGGGGCTCTGAGCAACCTGATCTAGTTGAAGATGTCCCTGCTTATTGCAGGAAAGGTTGGACTAGATGACCTTTTAAGGTCCCCTCTAACCCAAACTGTTGTATGATTCTGTGATAGCCAGTGCTCCTTCTGGTGTGTCAGGCTGCTTGGCAGCCAGGTCAGGGAGTAGGTGTTGCTGAGCTAGGTTTCTTCCTTAGCATGAGATAATGGTTCTGGCTGGTGGTGGTGAGCATGCTTTCCACGTTCTCCTTGCAGGTGGCTCACTTGTCTGAATACAAGAAAAGGTATTTTAAGAGAAGACCAAGAATATGCAGTTCTTCAGCAGAGCCCCCTGCAAGCCAGCCAGATTTGAGGGGACTTAGTCAAAATACCTAACCAAGCCCTTGGAACGGATACTTTATTGGAGCAAAGTGAATGCAACTGCTGCTGTACACTGCACGGTATATAACACAGTCCATGTTCTCGTCCCCCGCCTATTTGCTTAACTACCTTCTGTTTGCTAGACTATGATAGGTAAGAGATAGAAATTCAGTAATTTACTTTCTAATAGAACAGGGGGTTTAAGGTGAGTGAAGTCACTCCAAAAGTAGAACTTCAATTATATTTTTCCGTTGAAAAGAATTAATACAGACGTAAATTTATATTACAGCTTACTTATGACCCTATTACACTCAAGCTTTTGTGAAGCAAGCTTTTACAAGCATGAATATTGAAAAGAAAGTTAGTGTTAAGTCTCAAGACTGAAACGTGATAATAGGAAATGTCAGTCGTGTTTTAGATTTCAAAATTTATGGTGCGCATAATGTTGTTTAGTTACTACATTGACGAAACAGGGGGGATAATGTGATTATATATAATTAATCACAAGGCCCAAATAGCACATCTGGGATATTTGTGATAAATAGTTTTTTCTTTAATGACCTGTAGCCCAAGAAATACTCACTGGAGACAATTGTAAATAACTGTATAGTGGATATTATGGAAATGTAGTGATCTGGTTTTAGAAAGTGCAGGAATAGATGATTCTATGCTTCTATGAATAGAAAAAAAAGACAAATTTATCTAATACATTTTTAATGGCAATATTTCCATTTGGTTAAACTGCTATCATAAGGAGGTGGATTTTTTTGTTGTTAGTTAGCCAATTCTAAGTATCGTTAGTGTCTTACTTATGGGAAATGTGCCCAGGAAGTAATTAATGGGATATTTATAGTAGCCAGGCAGAGGTAAATGTTCTAGAAAGATGGGAGGCAAAAAAATTCCAGATTTGTTAGGTGCACTGGTTGCCACAGTTGAAGCATTTGAATTACATTTCCATTTAGCAGTTAGTGAGATAGATGTTACAGAAATAGATGCCTGTCTCCCACTGAAACTCTTGCCAGCAATGTGTTAGTGCATCATGTGGAGTTTATACAGAGGTTCAGCTCTCAGACCCTTTTGTCTCTGTTCCTGCTAATTGGGATACAGCATGGTGTGTGCTTTGCCTTCCAGTTAACATCTAACAGATCTCTCCTCACCTACAGCCTTACTTACTCCATATTTAATTGGAATTTGCCCAGCGGATTCTGTATTGGCAACCATAATGATTTCTCCTTTCACTTTGGAAGCAATTAGTGTGTTACGGGTGGCCGTAGGACTAATAATGCAAGCCCTTCTTGGTGTACTAAAGCTGTGTTCAGCTTTGTGCTTAGACCAGGAGCTCAATTAATTTGTTTTTCTTGCATTTAAAGATTCTGATAGGTGATCCTTATCCGTAACAGATTTTCAGGGAACTGGATTTTAAAAACGAGTTCTTTAAGCAATATAGCCCTGTGTCCAACTATTTATTTTGCTGGAAATAATAACAAAATCTTACCTGAGGTACGCTGGGACATTCTCTTCTGTTGTTCAGCACCAAGCAGTTTTCTTAATAAAAATTTAAAGAATATGTAGTGTGAGAGAGCTATATATATGGATTTTCATTCTTGCTTCTCAGATGTCTATTAAGGTTGTAACTGACTCCTTTGATCTTATAGTGTTTCTTGCTATGCCTGGTGAAAGAAAATAATTAAACAAAAAAAGCACAAAACAATCAGAAAGATTAATTGTGCCTGGTTTTATTATTAAAAAATTGAATAAATTAAGCAAAGAAACACCATGAACTGCAAACAGTAATCACCTCTTTCTGCTCCTCTTTGAAATGTTTTAACAGAGATTCCTTAAAAAATTGAACATCAAGCATCTCTCTGAGTGGATCTCTTGAGATCCTGTGTCACCAAATTTCAGATTCTGCTTTCATCCTTTTACTCGCTAAAGACCCTCATGGGTTACTCTTGGCAGTAGCATCAGCTTTGAAGACGTCGTCTGCAAAGGCAA
The DNA here is from genome assembly GCF_964106895.1 of Numenius arquata. NCBI lineage: Eukaryota > Metazoa > Chordata > Aves > Charadriiformes > Scolopacidae > Numenius > Numenius arquata. Next base: position 23,768,387 of record NC_133577.1, on the reverse strand, counting down.
GTGTAGAAACACTCTGTTCCTGTGGAGGGGAAACATTTATACATCTTTATTGTTTAAAGTCTTCCTTACGTTGCTTTCTGAGGTTATTTTTGTGGTTTATTAGGGTTCCGTGAGACTTAAGTTCTCTTTCAAATAGGTCCTTCTTTAACAGAAAAGGTAATTTTAATCTTTAAAATAGCTTTTCAAAAATCTTTTAAAAACTAAGTAGCTCTCTTGAAGAATCAGGCTTCAGAAAAGACCACTGATATTTTGAGCAATAATTTTCTGAGCTTTGTAAGAGAATTGCTTAAGAAATGGCAGACAGCTAATGAATTACTTAGTTAATAATTAATGAGTTCATTATTTAGTAGTCACAGATAATACTAAATTATCTATGTCTGTAAAGAAAACTTTCTCTTTACATAACCTTGCATTTAATACCAAACATTTGCAAAGAAAGATCAGAAAGAGGCTTATTAGATTCTAAAAGTTTAAGAAATGTATACTGTACTTTCTGTGGCCTTATGCAAAGTACTATTATTTCGTAAAGACTTCATGTTGAGTTTTACTTCTATGAATTTCCTTTTAACAATAACATGCTTAAACTTCTTTGGATGAGTTAGCAAAAATTTAGGCTTTTGAATTAATAAAGAAGGAGGAGTGTATGAAGAGAAAGAAAACTGTAGCTTTTTTTTGGCAACGTTAGCAAATCAATTTTTGGAATCCCTAAGAAAATGTGTATTATCACTTTATTTTTCAACTAAATGTGTGTTGGGGCTCTTACCTTGATTTCCTCATAATGCTGTCTTGCCTGAGTGTTGTGATGAGGATCCCTGCACTAGGGAGTGCCAAAGTGACATGAACATAGAGAATTAAGCACATGGCTTGGGACACTGAGGGAGAGACAGAAGTAGAGGCTACTGCAGCTTTCTGCGATAGCTCTGCATGGATCAGAGGACTGGGTGTGTGGGTTCATCAGGTAGCGCTGGAGGGGATTTGGAAGGACTAAGCCATCTATACAGGCTGGTATGTTTAGTGATCTGAAGCCTGCTGAGAAGAGGCTTGCTTGTCTTTGTGACCTCTCACGGACATCAGCGGAGTACTCTGTGGAACAGTGTCTGAAAATCACTAGGCTACTGAGAGGAGTGACGATTACGATGAAGAAAAAACAACAACTGCAGGTTTAGGATTCTTTTAAGGTGATGAAGTCATTTGCATTAATTATAGGCACTTGTTTTTAATGCCAATATTCCATTTTTGTTCAGTTTTTAGGAAGGAAGAAAACAGAAAAAGGAGTATTTTAGGAAAAGCAGGCGATGGTAAGGTGGGAAGTCTGACTAATACTTACTCTTCTGCTGGCTCCTGATTAGCAATTCTTCAGGCCCACCAAGGATGAGACAAGCTTGCTTTGCAGCAGTGTTGATGCTCAGCTTTTTGCAAGAAAGCTAGATGGGAAATTGGGAGCTTGCCTGTTCTACAAGCAGACTCAATTTTCCAAAGCTATGTAAATGGAAGAAGAAAACTTGTCTTTTGAGTTTCATTTGGATGCCTTCTGTGGCATGTTATGTACTAAATGCAAAGAAGTGGTTCCTAGTTCTCTGTGAGACTGAAACACGTCCTAAAATTCTTTATCAAAAATCCAGCTGCATGCTTGCATTCCGGTATTGTATTTAATAATCCATCAGCTGCACTGATTACCTTATGTTCACTATAAGCATTGTCTGTGAAGCGTAGGTGTATTGTACCAGGTGGAATTGCTTACATGTGCACAAAAGCTTCATCATTCTCAAATGTGGTATTTGTTCCCAAGATAAATGTCAGTTTTCTTAGTAGCCAAGCTAGCAAGTGACAGGCCTTTGACCGAATCCAAAATCACACAATGAGAGAGAGATGGTTTTGTTTACAAGTCAGGAAGGCATTTAAAATGTGTAATTGGCCAAAAATCACAAGGACAGTATTACACAACTTACTCTGCAACTAGGCTGCTGTCATTGAAGACTTGGGAGCTTCAGAAGGCAGAGGGACAGTGAGACCCATCACAGGGAGACAGCACAGCTATGTTTACTCGCCCATAATGTATGCTCATAGCCAATAAGGCAGGATATCCAAGCTGAAGTTCACATCTTGGAAGTCCTTACAAATCCTGCTGCTTGGACCTCACTGGAATCCAGCTTTCAGGATTCTTTTAGGAATCTTATAAGAATCTTTTAAGCATCTGGGTCAGTTGTGATGTGCAGAAGGTGAAGCTTGGAGTTGGTGGCTGCCTTGGCTGCGGAAGTTAGTGAAGGCAGCCTTCCCTATGGAAAAGCAGAGAAGTCTCAGTCTCTCAGTAGTCTTGTTCTTTCATGTTAAAAGGAGCGTGAAGGGTGGATGACTTTCCACAGACTCATCTTGGCCCTTTTTTTTTGAGAGAATAGGAAGCACTGCACTTAGATTTCTGAAGAGTTTCTAATGAGGCTTCTTACCAAAGAAATTAAGCTGCTGTGGATCAAAACAGAAGGTTTTCTTGTGGGCTAATAACTGGTTAGGGAGGAAGGAAACAAAATGCAGGAATAAATTATTGCTGTTCAAAAAGAGAGAGATTACCAAAGGACCTGTGCTGAGGCCAGTCTTCTTGTGTGTACTCATAAATGGTCAAAAAAACATGTAGTGACCATACTTTTTTACTGATTTAGGAGAGTCAAGACTAAAACTGAGAGAGCATCTCTCATTGTCATGTGGCCAGGCAGCAAAATAGCCGGTGGCATTCAGCATTAATAGACATGAGGTAACGGACATGGTGAAAAAGTCTAAAATACATGATGAGGGGCTCTAAATTGACTGTTGTCACTCATCAAAAAGATTCTCAATTTATGGTGGAAAACTCTGTTAAAGTACATCTACTTTAGTTCTCTTCATTTGGGTGAAAGATGCTCTGCAGGTTGATTGCTGTTGTTCCCAATCAATGCACTGATGGTTGTCTTGAGATGTTAGGTGGACTGAATCTAGAAGTAGAGGGAGAGATGGAGATGAAGAGCTGGAAAACTCTTTTGTGTCTTCTGAAGAGATCATCTAGCTCAGCAGTAGGATTAATGAAATGTCTCTAGATCGTTGCAGAGAAATTGTATTTAACAGGTTCGCTACTAATGTGAGCTCCACCACCTTCTTTGTTTAAGGCTTTTCCAGAATTGTAGCTCTCCTTGTATGTTTCACTCTTCATTACTAAGAAGTTGATTGCATCCTAGTGTATCTGCGATGTGCATGGAGAAATACTGATCACTACCTTCTTTAGAATGACCTTGTGCATATATAAAGACCCCTCTAACAGACTTTCAGGTAGAATAAAGAAATATGAGGCTTATTATTTTCAGACACATTAGTTTGAGCTACTGGTCCTGTCCTTAGGAATCTGGTTTCATCTTAAAAGAAGGCTTTTAGGTTGCAGGTGGGCATTTGACTTCCTTTTTTTCTTTCACGAGATCTTTCAGCTCCGTTTTTTCTTATTTCCCTTTTTAATGTTCAGGATTTTTAGATAAGGTGCAGGTTATTATGGAAATGCCCTAGAGCATGCCAGCTGAAGAAGAAAATCTAATTGCTTCTCTTTTAGTAACGACAAGCTAATTAAACTCATCCATCAAAATCCATTACTGCTGGCAGTTTCTGCAAAGACAGCTTGCACGAGGGCTGGACTGTGAAAGAAGCTTCTCAGCCTTGGCCTTTGCCAAGGAGTAGCTCAGGCTTGGAGGCCTTGAAGGACTCCGTCCTTTCTGTAGTACAAATTAGGGACATGAAGTCAAACTCCCAGTAGTTTATGACTTTACAGCAAGTGCAGAGACCCCATTTCTTCACACTGGAGTTGTAGCAAGGGGCAGGTGGGCTTCTTCCCCTGGAAAGTGTTTCCCAAAAGGCATTTCTGTCCTGATCCCATCAGCAGCTCTCCTGTGCTCCTGCTTCACAGCAGCTGCATTGCTTCTGGCTGCTGTTCTTTCCCTATTCCTTGAAGAACCCCTCAGCCCCAGCCTGCTTTCTGAGTCTGTGTAGCCCCCCGCCTAAGTCCCAGTCTGCTTTCTGAGTCCACATAGCCCAGGTGGGTGACTGATGCTGTTCCGAGGGCTTCTGAAGTGCTGGAGACCTGTGACATCCTTTTCAGTGAAGAGGAGGGGTGTTTCATGTGCATTTCTGTTGTGTAGACTTGTGAGTTTATTTGGAATATGATCCAGAGCTATGCAAGCCAATTAAGACTTCTGTATTCACTGCACAGGGAAACCTTCACTTTTCAGTGGCTTTGCAGGCCTGCAGGTACAGTAGCAGAAAGGGTTTTGACCAGAAATGGTGTCCACCTGGCGATGTTACCTTCCCTAGAGATTGAAGATTAACCCCGACCAACTCAATATTGCACTAGCTTTGTTACAGAGCACTCTGGAGAGTTGGGGATGCGTGATTTGTCCCTGAGCTTACAGGAGACATTAATTCAGCTCCAGAACCTGGTGATCTGCAGGTCCTGCTAGTCTGCCCTCAACCCTCAAAACAGTAAAGCTACATGTTGGTTTCATTGCCTTCTGTTCATCTGTTGAGTATTGTGATTGGATTTCTGCCTTTTATAGCTATTTTTCTGAAAACTACTGATATGAACACAACCATCCTAGACAGAAGAACAGGAGACTTTTTTAAAAATAAGCCCAGCTGTGACTCATGTGCTGATGAAAGGCTCATGCAGTCACTGTGGAGAGTCGCAATAAAAGATTATGATAAAGGTAGCAGCAGGAGACAACTACAGACAACAGGCCAAGGAGAAAGACGTGCAAGGGAGGGGGAGAACTGCTGTTTTTTCCCGTGGATTCTTCACTGCTATATTGTGCATGGCAAAAGCTGGCACCTGCAGTGGGGTCTGGTGATGCTATTTACTTTCCTGAGATTTTTTTTTTCCAACTTGCTGTTTTAACAACCCCACTGGATCATTACTGTTTTCCCCCTTTGCTGGAGGAGCCAAGACACATTGTGAGGGCTAAGTTGGGGGCAGAAAGCTGAGGATCCAGGTCAGCCCCTGAACAAGGGTGCACACTGGTGGCTGGCAGTGCTATGCAGGAGCAGGAGCCACACAGTGATGAGGCAGGAGACCAGCTTCAAAGACACCAGGCAGCAAGGTCTGATGCTGCAGGGAGATGCAGTTCTGCTTCAGAAGGAGGTTTGACATGGCCAAGGATGGGCTAAAAGTGCTGGTTCCAGGCTTGTGTTGCTCTCTTCTACAGAGCAGGTACAGCCCTGCAGAGCTGTGTGGGGTCCATACAGGCCAGCAGTGGTCTGACTCACAGGGTGCTGTAGGGATTGCTCACAGTCCTTTAGCCCATGAGGGCAAGCAGGGGAGCCTGCCACCACTCAGCCCTCACCTCCAAGGCACTGAATTTGTCCTGGGAGTCCTTTAACTATCCAAGATCAGGAGGGTTCAATCTTACCCTCACCTGAAGGGTGGTCCGGTTACATCTAATGCTTTCTCAGAAGGGTTTGCTCTCTGCCTTGTCCTTCTGGTGGGAGCCAATTACTCCAGTTCTTTTCATTCCTCAGCTTCAGATCTATGAAGCTTTGGCACTTATAGATGCACATGCTTACTGATAGGGATGTACCGTTTTCTTGACATTCTCCTAGTCACATCCTGGGCTTCAGTATCTGGAAGGTTTTGCTAAGCAGCTGCTCACTGCCAAGTCAGGTGCTTTAAAGCAACATTTTGCCTGAAGAAATATAGGTCACTTCATCTGAGGTCTAAGTGTAGACTACACATAGGTCTATGTGTAGTTTAGAATTGCTTAACATGGGTAAATCTAGTTTGCTCAGCTCCTATTCAGGAGAGAGATTGTAATATATTGCTGCTTGAAATCCCAGCCCTTGTGTGTGTTTAGCCTGTTCTCAGGAAGGATGAGCCAACAGAAGCAATGACAGTTGCATCTGGTAAGTCAGAGTTTTACTGATGCTGCTTTCCATTCTGGTGCATAAATCCACGCCTCCCCCACCCCCAATCTGTACTGAATGTTAAAAAATCTGCTGCCATTTTAGTAATAAATACATTTTAGTTGCATTTTTTAAGGTGGCATTTAGAACCTTTTGGATACCTACCAAGCTGCATAAAACACACAGGAAAATGGAGTGCAGTGATGACAGAAGATGCCACTTATTGGGACTATGGAAAATGGAAGTGTACATTATACTCTGGCCTTGCCCCCAAGACAGGGAACTTGGAAGCAGTGTGGGGTACTTTGAGGATGACAAAATCATATGCACGAAGATGGAGTAAACTCTAAGCCTGTGTGTGCCCTTCAAACCAGTTATTAGAGTTGTACCTGTGCTCCTGCCCTGTGCCTTACCCTCCCCTGCTTCCCAAAGAAATAGATTTAAAAATTTAGGTGTGTAACCCTGGATGGAACAGTCGTTGCAAGCAGCTTCCCACAGTCTGATTTTAGCTTGTGCATGTAAGTTCTGTTAGCAAATCTTTGGTGTCTATTTGGGCATGAAGAAATATGTAGGGAACGGCATACAGGCTGGACTAGGGCCTAATTATTAACATACAAACTCATGTCCCATCCATAGCCCTTAAATAACTGTTAGCATATGCATGTATAGCTGCTCACCGATGGTTTCAAAGGAAGGTCAGCTTTTCCTTTGGTCTACTGCCAGACACGTGTTTCCTGACTGATGCCTAACATAAACCCCCTGGACGGATTTGTCCAGGAAGTATAGAGCAGACTTTTGTGTTGAGGAGAGACTGGCCTTGGTTGCTTTGATGATCGTGTCTCTCCCTTCTGATCGCTTTGGCCAAAGACTACCCACAATAACACTGGAATAAAGGTGTAGTCAAGAGGAGGAAACAGATAGCATTGGCTGAGGGTGAGTTTAAAATCTTTTATTATTTAGCTTTGCCAAACAGATAATGGAATCTGAAGTTGATTTGCTAAAATGTTTTAAAGTGGATGCCACCCCTGCCTGAGACTAAGAGGGCCTCAGTGGCAGCAGGGACTCCTAGGCTATGGCAGCAGTTCAAAAGAACACTTTTAATTTTGTATGCAACAATGTAAACTTCAAAAATAGTAAACTATAACCTTTTTCCCCCCTTTTTTACATAGCATGTGATCTATCACAGATAGAAATTCAATGGCGAACCAAAATCGCTTAAGTAAACATCCTGGTGCTTACAAGTTTCATAAAAAGTGTTACATTTGATGTAAATATCTTACATTTTTAACTCTTAACACTCACAATTATGGAGTAAAAGCAACTGGCGATTCACCCCCTTAGTCCATGCTCTCAGACTGTACCTCAGCAACCACGCTCTTGCCAGCCCCTTTGATCATTTTCGGTCGGATTTTTCCCACACAAGACCAAGACTTCCCCTTCCTCACACTGGTGTTAGTCAAGCGCAGCTCCACACAGGGGTAAAACCCGTGCAAGTGAGAAGAGAACCAGGTCTCCTGCACACAAACTTGCAGTCCCCTGGGTCCTGCATTCCCACAGAAGCCACGGCGCATATGGGGGAGCACGTCCTGATGTCAGTGGGAATTTGGGGTCCCCCGGGGCTGCAAGCCCGAGCCCTGCCATCGAAAGCAAGGGCCTCGCGGTGGGACCTGGTTCTGTGTGGATAAAGACAAGATTTGTGTAGAAGGCACTGGATTTCTCTTGCATGATTCTAAACGTGGACTACAGTCATGTGCAGAATAAGGAGATCTGGGCTCTAAACTCCTTTCTCTCTAGTGCTTTAGTGCATGCATTTTTAGCACTTGAATTTTCTCCTGGTTGCAGCGCAACATGCGCTTGTCTACATAAAGTGATTTCCAAACCTCCTTCCTTCCACTCTTTCCCCCATCTTCCTGTCCCCAAAAAGATTCCCTTTTGGTTCCTTGAAAACTTCTAGAGTACAGCTCTGGTCAAAAATAAACGTGTGATGTAGCATAGCATTTGTTTCTTTTAAATCACAGTGTGCAATGCATCATTCGGTACCTAAAGTTCAAAACGTCTGCCCTGCTTTTCATGAAAATCATTCTTTAAAATAATCTATGCAAATAATATATTTTGACTATATATTACATTCATTTAAAAAGAGAAGAGAGGTTCTTGGTTTGCATGTTGGTTTTTTTTTTCAGTGTACTACTTAAGTGAAAGGTCTGACGTGAAAAAGTACAAGCAAACTGGACATGCCAAGACTCGATGCCTTAGATGGTGATCATATCAAAACTGTACAGGTATGTACACCATGTTGGACAGGTGTGCTTCTTCCCAAGAAAAGACCTTTGCGTCATCATATATAAGGTTAACCACAAAGTTTTGGTAAAAAGAGCATTTAATGAGCAAAGGATGACATGGAGGGGCGAGTTCTCCGGCTTTTGTTAGGCAGTCCTGAAGCAATGTCTCCATTCCCTTCGGGGATTTCTTCCTTCTTCCGGACTTTGAGACGCGTGAGGAGCTTTATTACCCACACGTCCCATTCCTCTGGCAAGAGCAGCAGGAGGAAGCCCAGGCCAATAATGATGATGGCAATTACTCGGACACTGTTGAAGACAATTTCACTCGTGTAGTGATCAACAACTGTGTGGGACATTGAACGGGTGTTATTACATGGGACAAAGCATTAGGGCAGTATCCCCTTCCCTCCCCCTTGCCTCCCCAGCTCTGAGGGCTGGCTGGGGCAGAAGAACATGACCATGGAGGCAATGGTGGCAGGAGACTACCCTTCCTGCTGGTTTAGCACACAGCAGGGTAGGGCCCCTTCAGAGCAGGCAGAGCTGGCCTGTGGCCTCAGGGCACACAAGGGGATGATGCTTGGAGCTGCAGTTGTCTGCAGCAGCATCGTCTCCCTTCCTCGCTGACAGCACAGGAACTCCCACTGAGGTCCAGGTATGCAGAGAAAGGGGCATTTCCCTTCCCTGGCACAGCAGCTTCTTCATGCAAATTTTTCTTCTCACCCTGACTGCCTGGCTGAGTGACACCCTGCACACCCCGAGCCATGCACACACCCTGGTGGGGATCACACCGTTCAGTACCAAAGTCTGCTGGGGCAGCCAGCGGTGCCCAGCTCTGCCTGCCTGTAGCTGGGAGCTGCTGCCTGTCCCGCGGCACCAGTTCAGCACGCTGGGTTTTAGGAGCCTGGTGTCTCTGGTTTGGGCCAGGTTTGTCCCTGCACTCCCCTGCCCAGCCCTGTCAGGCTCTGCAGTCTCTTGGCCTTCCCTAAAGTTCAGAAAACTGACAATGTACCAGTTGAATTCCCCAGTGTACTTGATAAATACCTGCAATGTTATTTACCACAGCAAGCAGAATTACTAATACATATTTGCTCTAAAATGTAAGCACTTTTATTTGTTTCAATTTAGTGTTAAGCCTGCCTTGAATTAAATCATTAAGAATTGATTTCTACTCATCCATGAGAAGTATGACTTCAAATCTAGTTTTTTTTTTTTCAGTATACTAGCTTCTTCAGACAGTAATTAGAAAAGAAATTCTAGAGATTATGAACATTCGTGTAATGTTATACATTACATATTTAACACATAAAGTATACATTTTTAATCAGTGTCATCTTCATGAGTCTTCGAGAGGAGATGCAAAACATGTTTAATAAAGCTATTTGCTTTTATCCCTGTTGTGTATTTGAAAGGGCACAGATTTAATGTATTCATTAAGATGCAAGGCAGAAATTCTTACCCGCATTCACTGGGACACTCAGTACAATTCCAAGAGAAATCAAAGTGGGGTAGGTGATAGCAATCCCAAAATTTAGTAGAATATTGAATGCTGAAGAAGAAAGGAAAGAAAAACATCTTTTACTACAGTGAAACGAGGCAGAAGGAATGTCGCTTGAAACCTTTATACTTTATTAATCCCTCTGTATGTTGTTTATATAGAAGGCATATCAACTTCTGTTGTTACTCCTGGAAGATACCTGTGGACAGACCTCTGTCTGCTGCATTTCCGTCTGCCTGAGACATTGCTGTTCCCAGGGAATTCTATATCCCACTGGATAGATAGATATCCAGTGGCAGGATCAGGTGGGTACAACCTGATTCTCAGCATAACATTGCAGTGACTCCCACTCTCTGCAGCGATCCACTGCCCTGCTGGACAACTAAACACTTTTCACCTGGGAGATTTCAGCCAAACAGTCGCTTCTGACTGAATACTTTTTTCATGGAAAAGCTGCCTCCAGGTGCAGGTGGAAATCTAATCCTCTTCCAGACAGGAACTTGCTAAATACAATTTCATACAATGAAATTATAATATCATTACAACTGAATGATTATAATATCACTCCATTGTAATACCACACACTGTTTGTGGAGTGTCTTATGACAAATTAATAATTGCTTGGACCAAATTCACCCTTGTTTTAAGATGATTGATTAACTTTAGCAGTCAGGAGAGCCTTGCCAATACTGACCTTGTCAGCAGCTGGGGCTCTGACTGTTTTCTAGTAGTACCTATACATTGCACACCCCAGCGATCGCTTGCCAAGCTCTGCGCTGCTTCCTTACAGAAAACTTCCATTGAGTCCACAGATAAGTAAACCGGAGGCACTTCTAGAGCCAAGTGTTGTGACTGTTCAGGGTAAAAGGAGCTGGGACTCGAGATGGGGATGGAGAAGGGCTATTTCCAATAGAAATCAAAGTTCTAGGAAATGTGATGCTGTCATCCAGTTTAGGGACCAACTGTGGCAGCACAGTCAACACATCTAGTTTAACAAGGAACAGCATCACATTTCTGATGACCATGAATCATTAAGGCTTGGATTTGGCATCTCTCCCAAGCTGGGTTCCCTTGGTGGCCCAGGAGTGCCACCTACCAAATTCCCATCAGCGCTATGCAACGCTACATTTTCAAAAGTTTCCTGCTTTTTATAAATAGTAATTAGCCATTACCGAAGTCAGTGGAGGCCACCTTGACTGGCCTGGCCTAACCTGCTTGCTTGGGGGATGCTGATGAGCCCAAGGTAATGCCCTGCCTGGGGGGCAGCTCCCCGTCACAGCCCGGGCAAGTACCACTTGTCTCTGTGAGGCAGAGCCCACGAGTAGGAGTTAGGACAAGCTTTTACAGTTTAGTCCCACAGCACCTTCTAATGAGGGCCACAATACCCTGGCTTGGTAATAACAGCAGAATTGGGCTCTACATTGCCACCTAGGAATGGACTCTCTGCATGATTTCTCAAGCTAATAATTAGGTTGAGAAGAAGGGAAAACAGCTCCAGTATGGCAGAGGCCTGCAGCTTCCACCAGCAGCCAATTTCTGGCATCATCCTCCACCCCAAGTAGCGCGAGAACTTTATGTCTACTCACTCAATAAGAGAATCGAAAATCCACAGAGGTTTCCCCAAGGAATGATTTCAAAAGAGCTCCAGTACTCCACTTTGGTAAAATAAAGGATGACGGGAATACAGGTAACGAAGAGGACGTTGAAGACAGCTAACACGGACAGGAATAAGGCAGCTTCTCCAAATTTAGCACTGCCCAAAAGAAGTTTGAATAAAACCTACAAGAGGAAAACACATGGGTTTAAAACTCTCTTGTACCATTCCTCTGGACGCTGGTGTCCTGGATCCAGTGGCTTCCTGTTCGGAGCTTGGGGCTGAGGGGCTGGGTGCTGAGTAGTGTCAGCCATCACCTAAGCCGTGGTGCTTGCCGGACACTTGAGATGGCTGCTGGTGAAGCTGTGGAGAGCAGCTTGTGTCCCCCAGCCTTCTACCTCCTGGCACCCCCTGGAGCACAGCCAGGGGCAGCTGCCAAATGAGCCCATGTGGGAAGGGGACTCGGCACCTTTGGCTGTGCACGTCCTGAAAGGGAAGGGCGCTCACCCTAGCCTAGACCCTTTGGTCTTTTTTCTGCATGCTCCCTTCAGGAAAAGCTCTGAAAAATTTGACACTAAAACCGGAAGATCGGTGGAGCAGGTGAAGCAATGTGTGTGATCTCCTTGCATCGGACATCACTGGTCCAGGCCTTGATCTGCCACCTGAGGAGTGCTGCAGTGGTGAGCAAGCACAGTCCATGCAGTCTGGATGGCCTCAGTCCTTGTCCCCCAGGAGCACTGCTCTCCCTGCTGCCTCCCAACACGTGATCACAGTGTTGGGCTGCTTCCTCCCTGGGAACTCGTCCCCAGAAGGCAGATGACAGCACAGCAGCAGCCCCGCAGCCCAGAGCCCAGCCACGGCCTGACTAATGAGACCATGGGGAGGGATTTAAAAGCTTTGGTTTGTCAGTGGGAGAAAGCATAAAGAGAGATGGAACGAGGGATGTGAGCGGCCCATCCAGGGAGCTCCTGTGGATGGGTCTGGTCTGGGGTCTGCATCAGGTTTCCACCACAGAACTGCAGAGGATCTGGTGGATCCCCTGGGCTCTGGGTACAGCTTTCCCCTGCTACGGGCTGCAAACCAGGAAAGCCGATGGACTCTGACTTACTGGTTTGTGCTGGGATGGTAGGTCCCCCACCAGTGTGAGTTGTCTCTTTCCTTTGTCTAACTAGAGACCTTCAGACCAGTCGCCCAGGGCCACTGCCTACTCCCACCACCTCGCAGCCATCACTGGCCAGTGCGGCTGCCTTGCTGGCTCTGCATAGTGGAGCAGAACATCCTGAAAGCCACTTACTCCTCATTTGCCACCTGAGGACAGTGTGTTGCCCCTGGCAGGGTGGGCAGCCAGCACAGAGAGACTGAAGTGTCCGTGCCGGGGGGAGGAGGGCAGGTTGAGGTGACTCTGCTGCATGTGGCGCAGCTCATCTGCCTGCAGATCTGCCTGCCCCTCCGACATGCACAACCCATGGAAACTGAGCCAGACTGCGGAAAGCAAGAATGGAATGGCAGCAGCAGTGACAGAGTGGTATTTGTTGCAGAACAAGCTGCACAGCTCCGTCTGTACAGATGTGCAGGGTGCGCTGCAGAGTAACACTCTGCTGGCACTGCCACCATCACCTCCCCATGCACCATCTCTGCCTGTGACTGGTGGAACAGCCCTGAGATCCCTGTCCCTCTCAAGGACCAGTCATGCCATGGGAGAGGGGCAAAGCTAGGCTTTAGCCTTGAATAACCCTCCCTGCCTGCAGATGACTCCAGAGCCATGGCGTTCCCTTGGGTCTGGAGGGCACATCTCTAGTCTGGCAAGGAAATGCTCTTTCAAAGGAAAAATCTGTATGAAGCTTCATGACCTCCCTTATGTAAGACATAGGGCGATCTGAAAACATGAGCAGAAAGCATTGCAGCACAGCGCTGAGGGACACGGATGGATGCTTCTCAGTTTGGTGAGTCTCCCCTGATTGCTTGTGTTAAGGCCACAGGGCTTGCCTGGCTAGTTTGTGTTGGAGGACTGGTATGGTGGGATTCATTAGACCAGATGAAGATGTCTACACCTCATCCCAGTCTCCGTGTCCAAGCCAGGGTGGGTGAACTGCACCTTACAAGTGCTTATTCCTCTCTGTGAACTGCGACTCTCTGTGCCATGAGCAGCACAGAGGCAAACGCACGTATGTGTCTCAGGCTGAGTGAAATGGCTTTCTGCCCAGCAGAGAAGGCTGCATGTCATCTCACACACAGTGCGGTGTGCCCGGCTGGTCAGGATGAGACCTTGATTCATAGGCATGTGCTTTGGAATTTAAGCATGTGATTATTTCCGTGGTAAGCAATACTTTAAGCCCAGCATAGGCCATGTATGCCACTGAAGGAGGACTGACAAGGGGAGGTAACACAGTGACTTGAAAAAGAAGCTAAATCTCTGCAGGGCACTTCCAGAGTGAGTAATTAAATCCAGCACCTACGGAAAAGCAGCCTCATTTTTCAAGAAGGTGGAGCGTCTATAAGTCCTCCTGTGGGCACTGGAGAAGACTCTTCCCAGGAAGTAGGAGTTTTTATCCTAAGTGAGGGCAGACATCAAAGCAAGCGAACACCTGAATGCAGCGTTGCAGAGTCAGTGTGTTTATGGCAGAGCCCCTCAAAGAAAGGCGTGTGGCACTGAACTGCGTGGAGGTTTGCAAGTAAGACAAGAGCAGTTAATGTGAGCAACGGGGGTGACTAGCATCTTTCTGGGAGGGGAGACCCAGGTGTGCTTACCTTGTAGAGAGCAGACATTGAGGCAGAGCCCACCACCAGGGCTATCCCAATAACAGAGTGGCTGTGAAACCCATCAGCGTATGTCATCATAACTATCCCTGCAATAGCAAATATAGCAGCCACAATCTGGTTGGAGACAAAGAAAGAAAGCAAATGTTACTGCGCAACCCCCAACATGGAAAAATCATGACAGCAGCTTTAAAGGAGAGGACAGTAGTTCTGCATCATCTGTTTATGTAGGAAACGAGTAGCAAGCCCTGGCTGGTAATCCAGGGAGCAATGCTGCCTCCCCTCGCAGCTTCCCTGGCTGCAGGCAGAGCTGCGAGGGAGCTGCTGCCCCAGGGGATGTGTGTGCAGGGCCCAGGGTTTCAGACGGAGCTGAAGGGGGAATTTCATCTCTGCCACTGAGCCTCCCCACCAGTGAGTCCCTGCAGCCTGTGCGTGACAATAATACACAAGTAATAATTCCCTGGCGCTTGCAGGAAAGGCTTTGAGTCCTGCAGAGGCTTTGGAGGAAAAAGGTTTTTGAAGTAAGCAGGGGAATTAAACTCATGCAGCTACTTTCCAGTTCAGATGTGTCATTTCAGAGAGCAGAGGGAGGTTAAGCCAGCCAGCCAGGCCCGCAGCAATGCCTGAGGGGGCTCATCCAAAGGGAGGTAGCATTCATGAAGGCAGGCGACAGGCTGCTCCCAATTCAGCTGGGTCAGCAAGAGACCCATGGCTTCTCTGGGACTGTCCTGCCAGATGCCTCAAGCCTCCCTGGGTGGTAATTCTGGGGTGAAAAGGGCTTTCTGCATGCTCCCTGCTTCCTGGCTCTGCAGTGGTGCGAGGGATGCCCTGCTTAGACCACATCCCTTTTGGCTGCACAGTCATGGTGCTGCTTCTAAGGTGACTGGGATAAATGAGTTTATTTTCACCCTTAGCTGGGTCAGTGCCAGTCAACTCTCCCCTCTCTTGGTGCCAGTCTTAAGCTCCATCCACAGGCTGTGGCTGCTTACACATCCAAGAGCAATGGCCTCCTCTCACCTTTCCCGTTCACCACCAGAGATGCTGGGGCTGCTGTGAAGATGCAGGGGGAAAGCCTGTGTGCCAAGCTCTGCTGCCACCTGAGCAAGCAAGCTGCGGTGGGCGGACCCCTTTACCAGCTGCAGGTCTCCATCCTGGCAGCACCAGCAGCCTCTTCCCCAGGTTGAGTTGGGGCTGGTGCCGGGGGGCCACCTATAAAGGTTCCACAGACAATCACCCAGCAGATCCCTCCTGCACATTACATCAACAACTCCGATTTCCTCTAAGAGAAAAACCGCCCCATTTTTGCAAGCAGAAGGGGATCAATTTCTCCAAAGGTGTTGCTGTAGAATGGCAGGGTGGTGTAAGGGCAGAAAAAAGCCAAATCAGCAGAAGCTGATGCTGCCTGGAAAATACGGCTGCTAATAGCATCTCAACAAGAAGGGGCTTGAGTCTGGAAATTGCTGTACTACTGTTCAAGATGCTGCATGAGCACAACTTCGTCAGGCTATGGAGGGGCAGGGTTTTCCCCAGCTGCTCAGCTCCCTGCAAAGCCCAGCTAGGTGGGCAGCAGGTTCTGAAGATGCTGATTTATGACCTGATCAGAGCGGAGCCCGGTGCAAGCTGTAGAGGCTGGGTGTGCACGCTGCAGATTTGGAGAGGTTCAGATACGGCATCTTGGCTTGCAGCCCTGTCAGCATCAGATCTCTCCATGCACAGCTGTGGGGCATCATTTCTAAGGCAAAGCTTGGCAGTGGTGTAACTGGGCCCTACAGTCCTGGACAGGCTTCTTTTTAAGGAAAGGAGAGAAAAAATTCTGACACATGGCTCTATTGCAATGTGGGGCTGTTTCAGATAGGCAGGACTGAAGGAGCTCAGCAGCCCTCAGCAGTTCTCTCATGTCAGCATGCTGTTGCTTGTCAAATAAAAATTCAGACACTCTGTGTGGCTTCAGAGGCACAAGAAAAAAGGTCATTGAATGAGACTAGCATGGGGCAGGTGCAGAACAATGAAAAAGAGATTTGTCTTCACACAATATATAATTCCGCCAAGGAAAGCTTTGCTGTTGCACACCGTGGATGCAAAAAGTTTGCCAGGATAAATTCATGGAAGAAAAAAATCCATCAATGACTATTAGCTATAGGAACATCCCTTCCATCTCAGGAAGTCCTTGAGCCTCAAATTGCTGGAGGCTGGAAAGTGTCATGAGGAAATATCATTATAGGCTTTTCCTGTTTAGACAGATTTTGCTAGGTGTCCACTACAGACAGCTGCTGGGGCAGACGCACCTTTGCTCTGTCTCAGTATGGCTCACTGTAGAGCTGCAAAATACACGGCTTATCTGGAAGATGTCAACTCCAGCCCTTTCACATCCCCTGTGCTACAGCCCAGGTGACAAAGAGTGGCAGATGCAGCATTTCCTGTAGCATCTGCTTCAGACGTGGCCGTCTCCTGTCTGAGATGCATGGGGCTTGTCCAGCCTGAGACCAGGGGGACACCACAGCAACACGCCAGGCTGTGGCAACCAGCCAGTACCTCCATGGGTATTGGTGAAGAGAGCCTGCTTGGGTCCCTGCTGGTGGCTGCAGCTCCGCTGCGGGGGAAACTTGGAGGGTGCATTAATGAACTGCAGAATCAAAAATATCCAGTTTTGCTTTAATGTCAGGGGCTGGCTGGCTTCAGAGCACCTCCCGGGAGGCTGGGTCTCTGTCTGGTTGGAAAGGAAGACTATGATTTGGGATTTGATAGCATAGTTATTTCCAAGTTCCACTGGCAGGTGTGCTTGTCTATACGTTATGTACACAGGAGGTACTCGCAAGCGATGGCTCTCTTGGATCCTGAGCTGTTTTATTTACTGGAGCATGGAGTGAAACACCAAAGTCAAAGACCAAAGCAAATAAATGCAGTCTGCAAACAGCTTTGCTGGGGCAGAGGTCCTTGCCTCTCCTATCGAGCATGTCATGAGTGTCAGATGAGTCTTGGCCTCACCTCTCAGCCTGCCTGTCGACACGCCAGGCGTGTCACATACGCTTTCTCTGGAAGCCTTTCAGCCTGTCTATCAAGCACATCATTAGCGTCAATGACAGGCTGCTTGCACCGCGCCACACCATGGCTACTGGCCTGCAGCAAATGCCTCAGCACAGCAGGGCTTGCAGAGGCAACGCTTCAGGCACTCACAGCTTCACCACATGGGTGTCTTCTCTGAAACCAATATAGCAGCTTGCAGCCCAGTTGGACCATTGCTCTGGGCACAGTGAAGGGAAAGGGGGAGAAATGCAACTTCCTTACAGGAGATGTAGGCATTTACAAGTGCCTGAGCATCGAGGATGGGATTTTGTAGCTTGCTCTTACATTTAAATTCCAGCCAAATTGTAATTTAAGTGCTTGTAGAGCTACCAGTTGCACTTCTGAAGGCCAAGCAGGATACTTGTACATGCTTAAACCCCACTGAGATGCTGCCTGTCTCACCTAGCTTCTCCTGCAGCAGGTGTGAACAGGGACACCCAAACATGTGGTCAGAGCTTTGCTGTGGCACTATCCATCCTGCTGCGCTGCCAGGGAGATGGAGTAGGAGCATGGGAGGGCTCCTGCTCACCACAGGGCGAGGCACTGCCCCCCATTGCAGCCTCGGCTGCCAAGTACTCTCTCAGAGGGTGCTTCTAGAAGGGTCAGCAGCTCTCACACAGCATGGCCCCGAGGGATGGTGAGCTTTGGGGCTGGGCTGTGTGCTGGCTGGCAGTCCCTAGGTTGCTGCCAGAGAAGCCCCAGCAGCTGTCCCTCCTCCTGATTGCCAGCCCCAGGAAGAAGGCTTTGTCTTGGGGCTCATCCCAAGGCTATCCCTGAGAACGCCAGGCAGTGCCACCCTCCATCTCTGCTGTTTTTCACATGGGCTGTACAGAAAAGGGAGATAAGAGGGAAGAAATTGCATCTCACCAGGAGACTCCACGCTACCTCCCTCTGCAGACAGAAGCATCCCCAGTGCTCCCATGGTGGCAAACGAAGCTGGGCAGCAGGACTGCTGTGCTGCCCCATGCCCTGCCAGTCTCTAGAGACAAGCATCTCCTCACTCCTATTTTGTCACCAGTCAGGATGCCACATCTGCCCAAGAGCGAATAGCCCAGTCCTCCTGTAAGCCTCTTCCCCCTGCGCCCAGACCCCTTGCTAGCCCATCACTGGAGTGAGATGGCCATTTTCCTCCTTGGGATGGAGGTGGCTTCTCAGGGAGCAACCCTTGCCACGCCTTCCCAGTGCCAGGTGCCATGGTGAGGGGCTGGGACATGTGTCAGGAGCACCACGCAGCCTCCATCGCCCTTGTCCCTGTTCTGAGTCTCTGCTTCATTACTGCTGGGTTTCAAGCGAGTCAGTGTTTCTCAAGGCAGTGCTGATAAGAAATGAAGGACAGCTGGACATGGCTGAGACCACCACTCAGGTCTGCTTTCCTGCTCCCTCCACTACTTCTGCCCTTTTGGGAAGGGGGGGATCCAGAGCAAGATTTGTCCTCCAGCACATCACCTGCCATGACACAAAACCTACCCTGGCCAGGAAGCTACTGGAGAGGGTTTGATCACCCTGGCTCTTCATGCATGGCCATGCATGCAGGAGAGGATGAGAAGCGCCTCTACTCCAGCGTGTGTGTGCCGGTGTGGGTATCCCTCCATGCAGGTCAGCTTCTCTCCCCTCAGACCACAGCCATATCCAGCAGTGAGAGATGGCATGTGCATACCAAGAAGCAAGCAGCACACACTGGAGACCAGTGGTCACCCCTCTACAGACCTCCTCTCCTACTGTCCCACCAGCACTGCAGCTGACAGTGCCACCAGATGGCTGAAGACCACAAAAATATAGTGTTTTTCTCTACCTTCTCTACCATTCTCTACCATTCTCTACCATTTTCTCTACCTTCTACCTTTCTCTACCATCAAAATGGCCAGCACGTCCAGCTATGACAACAGTGACACTTCCCGGCCTCCAGGATCATTTCAGGATACCCTGACTTCTGTACTCAAAAATCCCAGTTAATTTGTTTTCAGGGTACAGCTACCTGAGCAGATGGGTGGGCAAGTGCAGACACCAGCTGGCCAGACCAAGCTTTTGGCAGGTACATTTTGCAACAATTCCCTGAGCAGCCTGTTGGCTGCCACCACCTCAAGGCTGGCCAAGCTCTCCTGCCGGAGAGGAACACTTCCCGAAAAGTTAACTCTCGGTTGCTCCATGCAGCAAGGACTAAGAACCCTCTTCTGAACACTGAAAGCATTGCCCAGGTGGGTGAGCAGAGAGCTTCTCAAATGGCAGGCAGAAAGTAGGTATCATTACCATTATTGCTGTTAATAAGTGTCTGCTGGTGCAGCAAGGCAGGAGGGACCTACTGGTGCCTTTTCCTTGCAGTTACTCCTGACCCTGGCAGGATGCCCTTGGCCCGGGGGTGGTGGGTTACCCACTTGGCCAGCTCTGCTGCCAGAAGACACTGCATGCTGAGGGCCACCAAAATGGCAGCAGGGTCAGCAGGGAGCTGCGGGGATTTCTGATAGCCCCTGTCCTATGGAGCCGGCGTTCACATGGGGTGTAGGACTAAGGGTGTAAGCAAACATCTGGGATGCCAGCAGGAGAGCAGCCCTGGGGGAGCAGGCCTGCTGCCACAGTGCCTAGCCCCCTGCCCGTAGCTGCTGTCCAGACGCAAGTCCCCATGCACTGGCATCGCACTGATCCTCCACCAGTGACACACACACATGCTTCGGCCACAGGTGGGGAAGGGTAGCCCAGCTCTCCTCCCTGCAGCCGCTGCTGACTGAAGTGAGGGCAAAGGATAACTGTGCCACCCCGCAAGCCTGTGGTTGCGTGTCAGAGAGGTGAGGACCCATTAAATTCACAGGTCAGGACCAGAGCTGCGTGCAGCCGGGGCTTGCAGCAATGTGCGGTTAGAAACAACCAGGTCTGGTGCCACAGCCTGGGAAGTGTCACTCGGAAGGGGCAGGCAAAAGCTGATGCATGGCCACAGCAACATGGAGATAGCAGCTACCCTTCATGCCATGCTCTAGGGCAAGTAACCTCTTTTCAGAAGGAAAATGCAGAGAGGGAGACTGGGGGCTCTGGGAGTTTGCGGGCACCAGGGCAGGCTGCAGGGAAGGATGTGTCCCTGCTCTGCAAGGATTTCTGCACCTGCTTGGCCATCTGCACGGGTTGCTGCTCGACTCGGCCGGCGGGAGGGAAGGGGAAAAGGAAAGGCAGAAGGGGGAGGGGGAAGGAGGAAGACAGAGATAAGGAGTCACTTACCCTCACTCCCATGAACCTGTCCCTCAGAACGATCCATGAAAGCAAGAACACAAAAGCTTTGTTGCAGCAGAACAACACGGAGACATCCGTAGTGTTTATTTTCTTTATTGCATGTAAGTAAAGGTAGTTTGTGAGTGTCCAAAGAACACCAAAGGGTGCTGCCTTGGTAAAAAATACCTTCAAAGTCAAGCCATTGTCTCCAAAAAAGCGGCAGCACTCCCTAAAACAAGGAGAGAAAGGCAGCATTATTACACAAGCCAGTCAGAGTCCGAAGCAAACATACGGACTTCTTTTCTTTCTTGCTCCTCTTCTTCTCCTTTGGGGAAAGAGGGGCACACACCTTATAAAGGGGAGAAGGCAAACAAGTTCCAGCAAGTTGCAACAGCTGTATGAACACGTCGGGCCTGCAAACATGGGAGGGACAGCAAGGAAAGAGCGAGGGGAGAGGTGATGCCAGGAGGTGAAATTTCGCCCTTGCCATGAGCAGCTTCCCAGTGGACATCTTGAAACAGCATGGGGCCATCCTCCTCTTTTCACCCCTCTGGGCAGCAGGATGCTGAGGCGCCAGGGCTGGTAGCAAAGCCCCTTGCTCCCTGCTCTTGCCGCAGCTATGGGACCCCAGTGCCCATCTGCCATCTGCTACACAGGGCTTGGAAGGAGCCTCAAAGGAGATCAATTTGGGGGTTTTCTACCCAAGGGGTGGCAGCTGGCTCAAGCCCCCAGTGCAGCAGCAGGAATAGCAGCAGGAGCTGGGCTGGCAGCTGCCCACTCCTGCTGGGGCGAGGACATGCACCGGGACGTGGCACCTGGGGACATGCTGGGCCAGTTGGAGCAGCAGCATGGAGCCAGGAGCTCAGGTGTACAGCAAGGGCTGGGGATGCTGCAGGTACGGCCCTGGTGTGAGAAAAGGAAACACCAGCGGTTTATTTGTGTCCCGGAGGCACTGGCGGGCAAAAGGGGACGGGAGGTGACGGGTGCAGCCTGGCCTGGCTGGCATGGCTCTGGGGAGGCAGCGGGTGAGGGCTGGGATGGGGCTGCGGGGTCTCCTCTCTGGAGGCTCTGCCAGGGGAAGCCTGTGGGCAAGCGGCTTCTGCTGGGCGGCAGGGCTGGAGCCGCAATAACGCTGGTGCGTGGGGAATGCAGTATTGCAGTGAAGCGCTGCAGCGGCTGCCAGGTGCAGGGCACAGCCTGCAGCCTGCTGAAGGGGGCAGTCAGTGGTGCTGCCCTGGCCTGGCCTGGCTGTGCTGGCTTTCAAACCTGCAAAATCCCGGAGCCCTGAAGTACTTTAATGAGGTGCTTTGACAAAATTTGAGCAAAATTAATTTTTCCTCTGACAATGAATGCCAAATAGCTTTTCACTGCTGCCTTGAATTTCAAGCTGTTTGTTTCCCGAGACTGGGCATGTAAGTCTCATTATTTGCAGTCTGATGAAAGTGTGATTTTGATCCACTTTCTCAGAAGATGGATCTGTATCAGATGATTACCTAAAGAAACCTAGACATGCTCCGAGCCTCTTCAGATTTCCCCCATCACTAAGTCTATGTCTGTCTACACCCTCCTCCGCTGCAGCAGGTACAAGGCTGCAGGGTAGAGGAAACACACATTTTTTTGTGTTTGTTGGGTTTTCTCGCCTGCCAGTCTCTCGTACCAAGCCATGGCTGTGCAGAACTTACCCATCTCTGGATGTGATGACCCTGAGCTTTGGCTGTTGTACGCGGACTCTTTCATCTGAGCAGATGGTTCTGCATCGTGTCGCTCAGTGTCACAGACAGCACATCAGTGTCCTTTGTCCTCTATGAAATCACCTGCTGGCAGCAGCCTATTCCCTGTCAAACCTGTTAACTGCCTCTCTGTAACAGTAAGAGAGCTACCCCTCTGCACCAGAAACCGCAGCCTGACTTCCCACCTGCCGGCACCGTGCAGGGCTGTTCAGGGATGCGCACAGCACCAACACACACCACCTTTGCTCAGCACATGGCTTGGATCCACTCTCCCCTTCCACAGACACTATGCCCAGTGCAAGTCTGGCCTTCAGCCTTGTGAAGCGCTGCCTGTACCAGCCGCTTGCCACAGGGGACACAGAGTGCACGGGGATGCAGAGAGACGTTGAAAAAGCCAGTCCTGAACTTCAGGAGAAGCTTAAACCTGTTTCCCAAGACACTGGGGATGGTTTGACTGCCAGGGTGTCACAGGTAGTCAGTCTAATGCTCTGAAGACAAAAAAACCCACAGGCACAGATTAAATTAAATGACATCAAGTAAGATTAGTATGAGAGGGACAGGAAGGCAGTAGTCAAATGAAAGGACTAAAATGGAATTTATGTTGGCATCCATTTTGGAGGAAAAAAGTTCCTCCTGCCAAAAATCTGTTCCCCACATACAAACTTGGGTATTACTATTTCATATACAGTAAAAACATGTGCTTTTCCTGTACTGTGGGCCTGATCCTCGCCTAGCAGATGCCACTGGATCCATATGGTAGTGCAGTCTGGCACTGACCCCCACCCTGAATCACCCCGTGTAGTGCCATGATGCCCCAAAGGGCAGCCTTGCCCTGGCACGGATCAGGACCCTGAGCTGCATTTCCCGCTTTGGGAGTCTCACTGGCCTATACAACAAAACTTCCTTTTAGCTCTTTTGGCTGGTTTCACCAAGTCTGAATTGCTTCTTGTAGACCAGCTCTTTATGGCAGAGGTTTCCCCATCCAGCCCGGGCTGTGAGGGAGCTTCTCCCCGAGGACACCTGGGGCTGTGGAGGGTGCTACCAGATGTGCACCCACACGCGCAGCGAGTGCCGTCATCCAAAAATATGCACTGCTGAACTGCGGGCTATTTGTGGGGGGTAGAAGATGGGTTAGATGGCTTTCTTGGACGTGGCATCTTCAGTGAAGTCTGAGGAGCATTAGGGGAAACGTGGTATGTTTCATGCACCAGTATGATTATATAGTGTACAACAACCCCCTCACAATTAATTGTCTCCCCGGGTTTGCTACTGCTTATCAGGGAAACTGATTTTTCCTTGGTGCCATAACGCAGCTTGTGAAGCCGTACTAGGAAGTGTTCGATGAAGAGAGTTGTCAGTGATTAACAGTAGATAAACAGTTACAGGAAGCAAGACAGGGCTGTGCTATAACCTACACCACAATCCCAAAACAGTTGGGGGACGAAATCACTCCAGAAAAAACAATCTGCAACTTTAAATATTTTGACAGAACATTTTGGGCATGGTTGCTCCTGCTGTCCAGTAATTTCGGTTTTGCCCACAACGGTACATTGTACCCAATGAGTATCCTGATGTTTTATGGATACTTTTTGGCAAAAACAGAGCTTGTGTCCTGTGGCGCTTCAGGCATGCCTGACTGCGCCAGCAGAGCCTGCCTATGAATATTTTAACAATCTTGTCTGCTAACGAAAATGTTACTTTTGAAGACAGACAAAAACCACCCTACATGGAGGGCAGTCTGAAAGCATTCGGTGCCCTTTGAAGCCCAGCTCCGCACTGTGGACCCTTGTGTAAGGTCTGACCCCAAGTCTCCCAAATCCACGGGGCAGACAGGGAGCTGGGGTCGGTTCCTTGAGGTTTTACAGGACACAGACCTTTGCAGGTCTACCTGCCCAGGACAGGACATGGAGGGAGTCCTCTGCTCGCACTAGAGCAAGCTGGCTGCTTCTGGGTCAGTAAGAAGATGGCATTAGGTATCTCCTTCTGGGACAAGTGTGCAGTAATGGTGGAAGAGCTGCTGTGGAAGCACACCTCTCTGGCAGGGAGACAACCAGCCCCCTCCAGCGTCGACTGGCAGGGCCAGCAGCCAAGCTCTTTCATTTCCAGGATAAAATACAATTTCTACCTCAGTTTACTCAGGCTTCGGTGAGCCGGTGCTGCTGCACAGCCAGCTCTAGCTCATCTGGGCGAAGAGGGAGGATTACCAGATGCCTGGAGGCTGCAGGCTCTTCTCTCTGTTGGGTTTGTCTCTGGTACTAAATCCCTGCTGTTTGCTAAAAATGGGCAGAGGTGCCGGAGGTGTGCTTTGCACAGAAAGCAGGCAAGGGATCCTGTAACCAGGCACTCCCCTGTCCTCCCGGTGCCTGCCCTCAGACAGAGTTTTCCAGCAACTGGAGCCGAGTGGGGCTGTTGTGGAGCGTACACACAACCAGACCCTCTTGGTCACGGTCCTCTGCAGGCACCCTCTCCCCACTCACACGGAGTATGCACTGCTGCCCATCATCCCTTAGACCCACTGGACAGCTTTCGAGGACCTCCTGGGCCGTACACCTACAAGAGTGAGAGCCTCTGGCCTACCTTCAATAATGCCAGGGTTAACAGCAAGCAGCCTTATTTGCTCATAGAGTGTATATTTTCCATGTATTTCTAAGACAGCCAGCTGGAGGAGACTCTGAAGATGCTCTGGTAGTTCTTTGTGAGATGAATGTGTGTGCCTGTGGCTCTAATAACCTGGTAGAGCACTGAGTCCCAAGGACACAGCGTGGTAGTGGGGAGCTTCTGCCCACTGACCTTTAGGTATGTACAAGCAACCTTTTATGTTTGAGCTGGGACCCCAGGCTCTGTTCAGAGTCACTGGAGATGCACATTCCTGAGCACCTCAGGAGGTGCTGAGCCCAGGGAGATGCTACTTTATTTCTCTCCTTTAGCTCTAAAAGGGACCTCAGACTGAGGAGCACAGAGACCGGCACCTCCAGCACGTGTCTGGAAGGAGAAACCCCACCCTCTGTCTTAAAAGAGAAATTGTCATCAAAGACTGACCAAACCTACTTCTGCCTGCATTTCCAGAGGTTCTGCTGGTGTCACCTACCACCACAACATGAAAGCTGCCTCGTTGCTCTTTTGCTGATACAGTTTGTTTGCTGGTCTCACCCTGCTTTGCCCACAGAGCAGTGGGACTTTCGGTGTGGACAACAGCCAGAGAGGCCATTGGGAAATGCTGATGCAAAGCTCAGGCGTGCCCTGGCCCTGTGCATCCCTGGGTCACGCTGCTCATGGCTCCTCCTGGGCAAGGAAGCCACTCTACAGACATCCTGCAGAGCCACCCTGCTGAGATGATCTCTCCTTAACCGTGTAACCCTCCATGTGAGGAGTAAATTCTTACAACTGCAGGCTGTTTCCAGATAAGGCGGCAGCAGACAGGAAGGAGTTTTGGTGTTGCGGGGCATAATGCCATATTTTGCAGATAAACTAGCTTCCTGCATTGTTTTCCTTGATTCTGCCGTCATGAGCTAGAGTTCCACTGTAATCACAGCCCTCGGTTTAAAATATAAATGCAAGCCATTAGCCAGGGCAACAGCAAAGGCCTGTGTAAGACTGGAATGGAAATGTCAAAGGAAGGATACTGGAAGGGAAACGTACTGGCTTAATTGCCGCAGCAGCAATAAAGAAAAGCTTGCTCCCGCTCAGAAGTGTCATATCCATGTTCACAGACAGTCTGAAGGCTCATGACTGAACTAAAAGACAGGATTACACTGCTGGGAGGAGGTCTGCATGTGAACTGAGAGAACTGCAGCCTGGTGACAGGTGGCCCCTGGGAAGTGTTCCAGAGAGATGTTACCCAGCGGACGTGCTCGCCGGGGGGTGTTGCTGAGGGAGATGCTGCAGCCGGCATCTTTGCTGCGTGTCGGGGTAACGGGATGGTGCAGGTGAGAAGGAGGAGGAGCACATGCTCAGCCTGGTTGTTCTCTTCCTCAGGATGCAAACTGGGCTGGTTGGCATAAAGCCCAGCCGTGAGCAGAAGCAACTTTCAGGTCATCCTCTGCATGGAAAGACAGCAGTAGGGACAGATGGAAACCTGCCTGTAGGTATAAAATAAAGCAGTGGGCACCACAGGGCATGACTTAACCCGCCTTGCTGCCGCTGTGGCACAAGCTCCCCGCAGTGACAGTCAGCAAGTTCTGACCGGCACTGGCCAGGCTGGATGTACCAGCGGTCCCCTCTCCCAAATGGGGATTCTGGTCCCCTGCTGCTTGTCACAGGGTGTGCTGACAACTTAGCGTGGCCTGATGGAAATGCGTAATGTCACTTGGGAATGGCACGTAGCTGCTACGGCACTACAGGAACTGTGCTGGGATGAAAGATACTGCAGAAAAGCCTAAGGCATAGAGATGTTACTGCTTGTGTTTTTACTCTAAATTGTTTGCTGGTTTCTTAATCTTTCATGTACTAGTTCTTGTTTTTCCTCATAATCTTTTTAGTGTGTATCTTCATTAACCCAGCAAATGGCAAATTAGCTCTGCCCCATTAGGCATGTCTCCAGCACAAGACGACTAGCAAAATACCTCCATCACTGGAACTGAGCATCCCCAGTGAAGTAAATCAGAAGTAGTTAGCACCAAAATTGCATGCTAAGTAAGAGTTAATCATATTGAAAGCAAGTGTTGCAGTCAAATAAAACTTGCAAATAAAATATGACAGTAACGCTCCATTTTTCCCCCACTGAGTTCACCGTTATATGTTTAACACTATTCACCTTCCACTGCCTGTTTTATCTTTAACCATTGCTAGGTAGATGGGATGTTTCTCCACTGCTTTGAACCTTGTGCAAATGGAATGCTTTTTGTTCCCATTTTGCAAAAAAAACCCACCTATGAAGAGGAAAGGTTGACAAGAACTAAAAAAAGCACACATCGTGTGTTTCCCCAGGCCAGGGGTTTGGTCTCTTGATACTCACTGCAGAACAAACCAATGCCAGAAAGGTTAATAAACCATTGAAGCTGCCATTACATCTTTGGGAAAGATGCAGCAAAGTAGAAAATATCTGGGAGGAATACACATCCTAAGGGAATACTTTGCACAAGCTGCTTATTTCTCCTTTCTAGGCTGTTAACTTTTGTTACAATTTTCTCATTGTCGCAGTCTTCATACTAAGCCTGCAAAGCAGGTTTGGATCTGCTGTTGCTCCTAGTGGGTGGTATTTTTTCTTTGTAGGCTGTGCTTCTTACTTTGACCTTCCAAGGTCTGTACCTGCAAATTGAATTTGGCTAAATTGCTCTTGATTTTCAGCAGAGTGAGCATCGCTTCCCTGGAGCACAGCAAAGCCACCACCGCGCCAGTGATTCTGGCCTCTTGATTAGAGATTGGCAGGCAAAACATGTTTTGCTAATCCCTGCACTGGTTAGGCCTGCATGGATAAATAATCTGCAGGTGCGCTGTTAACAGTCGTACATTTTCCATTCAACGTACAAAAAAAGAGACATGGACTGAAATGTCATGCCATATCTTCGGGGGGAACTCACAAACCAGTTGCAGTGAGCAAAAGCAAAGAAGTGAGATGAGGTGCCCTGGCTGTTAAAACCAGGGGAGGAAACTAAAACCAAGTTTAGTATCTCCCAGTGAAAAAAAAAATCCCACGACATTTTTTCATAATTCATCCTGTTTGGGCCACAGCATCCCTCAAGTGGAGGTAGGGAGAAGACTGCTGTGCAAATCAGAGACACGAATAAAACCAAAATAGTCCTCAAAAATGCTCTGCAAGCACGATGCGTTTCCCAGAAAACAGGATCATGCCTCCAGCTCCACTTTCCTCCCCCTTGAGCCAGTGCTGACCCGAAGGGCAATCATGACAAAATCAGCCTCTCAGGTGGGTGGATGTCAAAGCAGTGCAAGAGAAGAGTGAGGTCATGAAACCCATTTTACAGATGTGCAAGCTAGGGCATGGAGAGGCAAAGTCCCAGGGTACTTGAAAGAGGCAGGATGAGGGCTGCCTGTAGGCTGCACCTTTGGAGAGACGGGGATTTGCTTTTCCCGCATGTTTATTTTATAGCCAACTCCTGTTACTTATCAAGACAGCCCCCGAGCGCCTTTTTCCTGAGTCACCGCAGGTTCACATGCCAGCAGAACAGTTGCACGGAGGCTCCTGTGGTGTGCCCCAGATCATAAAATGCTGCGAATAAATCCGCTAGCCTCAGCACTTTGCAGAGAGGTGCCCGGGATTCCTGCCCTGGCTTTTATTGTCCAGCTGGTCCGAGGCTCCTACAACAAAAGCCCCTGCCTCCAGCTTTTCTCCCGTGCACCCAGAGCAGCTCAGGAAAGCTGCTTCCCAGTGCTGGGAGAGCACAAGCTCCTCCTCGGCTTCCACAGGGCAGAGGTCTGAGACCTGCCCTGGGTGTGCTGCTGCCCCTCGCCCACCCTGCTGCCTGCACTGCCTGCTGAGGCACACCTCAGCGTGGCCACTAAGCCAGAGGACGGGGCCAGGGCACCAGCCGTGTCACTTCTCAGAGACACTCTGTACTTATCCAGCCCGGTCTGTCCGTGCTGAGGACTGACCTAGGGCTGCAGAGCCTGTCCCTTCGGTCTCTCGTTATACCCTGCCTAACGGGAGACTGCAGCCCGGCAGGTAACATCACCCCCCCGGTGATGACACTGATTTCTGGACTCAGAGACAAAGGGTGTCCCTTTTTTCCTGGAAAATGCCTGGCTGTTCAACTAATACAGCCCATGGTAATGGCTGGTGATGGGGCAACATTAAGCCAT
Source organism: Numenius arquata (assembly GCF_964106895.1). NCBI lineage: Eukaryota > Metazoa > Chordata > Aves > Charadriiformes > Scolopacidae > Numenius > Numenius arquata. The sequence continues at coordinate 23,739,614 of NC_133577.1, read as the reverse complement.
TTAGTGAGTGATTTACCACGATCAGGCATTTTTCCTTTACTAGATCTGTGCCCGAGAAGAGCTGAAGAAATGCTTGGCTACTGTCAGAAAATCTCAAGTTTGGAGCATCCTATCCTTAAAAAGGACAGGCTGTCATAAAAGCACCATTTTTGCAGCTGATTTCACAGGGAAAAGTTTCTATAATTGATTGCTCCTGTCTTCAGGGTCAGGTCATTTTGAGAGCATGTCTACAAATCTTACAAAGCAGGAAATTCAAGCAGCAGGTCACTCATGGACCGTGCTGTGCTCTGTCATGCCAGCGTGCTGCTCCCAGCCGAGGTCCATGCCAAGTGCATCCGCTCATGGCCACCACAGTAAGGATTTCACCCCTCCCCGCCGTGCCCCAGCAGGGATCCGTCCTCCCATGCTGTCCCTCCTTCTGCTGGGGGCCCTCGCTGGCGGGGGGCCCCAGCTGAAAAGCTGAGTGGGTTGCAGGGCTGTGTTCTAGCCCCAAGCCCAGCTGTGGGAAGGTGGCAGAGGGACCTGCCGTGGGGTGTGAGTGCTGCTCGCACAGTGGGTTTAGGGCTGGATATGGCCCCATGGTCACCAGCATCGGACCACCTGAGAGGGGGCAACGCTGTCGGTGTGGCTTTCTCCCCCAAGTGGATATGGCTTTTACGTTCCCTTCTGCTAGCAGAGTTCAGTGGCACAACATGATGCTCTGCCACAATGTATAATTCAAAACATTTATTTCCAACTTCGTTTATTTCCAGCTCCAGAGGTGGGAGATGGGGCGCTGCTGCCTACTTCCAGCTCCAAGTAACTGGGGGCTTCCTTCAGCGGGACTGCAGGGTGGCAGGTCCTGCCATGACCCCCTACAGCTTGTTCCACCCCTGATGAGACCTGTGAGCTGCAGCTGATGGTGCCCGTCAGGAGCTCTGTGCCTCTTCTGACCTTCCAGCTGGGGCTGGCACTAACCCTGGGGAGGGAGCTTGGAGACTTTGGGTGGGGGCAAGCCTGCAAACTGAACCCCTCCCACTGAGCTTGCAGGAGGGAGAGATGCAATAACCTGGCCAGGGAACACCAAACCCTGAAACTAAGAAAGGATGGAGAACTGGAGAATTTCTGGGTGTCAGGTACCTCACGCCTGCTTTCCTCAGCTCTGGGGGTGAATTCGTGCAGAGCCAGAACAGCGAAAAAGGCCTGAATTGAAGCTTAAAGCAAGAGGTAGATCTGGGGCTTGACACCAAACCTACCTGATTACATGAGCTGAAAAATAACTGACCAAAGTATTAAGTGGTTTTTCAGAAATGGACATTATCTAAAATAGTCCTATAGCTTGTTAATACCCATCGGCCCATAATATTTTTCTGTAAGCCTTTTATCAAATGCAAGAAATGACCACAGAAGTCAATGCAGGGTACAGTGACATTTCTAAATTTCTAAATGCTGTTGAACATTTCTGTTTCTACACATGATTTGGGGCTGGTGGTCTGCCTTGAAACTTCTATCTATTCCGGGAGTTTCCAGCTCATTTGCAGAAAACTCATTCTGATAGGCAACGAAATAAGAAAATTATCTTAAATGAAACAAAAAATCTCCAGGCTGATCTTTCTTCACTGAACTAGAGAGACAGAAGCAATTGGTTTTGCTCAGCGCTGTACACGTGCCAAACTAGGCGTTTGCACAATAAATGGTCCCAGGAAATGCTTAGCTATGGATTTACATAATACACCAGAATGGCTCCAAAAGAAGCAAATAATACAAATCTTACAAACCACCTGAATACACATTTCCAAGACAAGCCTTAGCACATGCTCAGAAGCCTTAATGAGAAGCTGTTTAAACTAACATTAAAAAAAAAAAAAAGTTTAAAAGAACAAGACCAAACCACAGGGAAAATTCACTTACTGTAAACTCCCTTAGCAAAGCTCCCCTGGGGTGGGAGACTCGGGCTGCGGAAGCACATGGAAAAGTCTGCAGCCTCCCCTGTGGGATGGTCCTCCACCCCAAAATTTGCTGTGCCTGGGGCACTAAACCTCTTCAGCGTGCCCCCATCCATTTTAAGTGAAGGGAGCAGCAGTTCTGGGATACACTCTACAGCTTTTACATACATGACTGCAGCAAAGGCTGTAGGAAGCGGATCGCATTAAGATGAATATTTAATTTAAATTCGCACCCGAACATACTGCAGAATTTTGCATCCAGGTTGTTTGTCGTGGGAGCAGGACCACCAGCCACTTCTAACAGGACATGAGGGAAAGCGTTAAGGAGGAGGCAAAGTTGCGCAGCAGCACTACTGCACTGCCGATACTTTGGAGGAGGAGCACCGGCTGTAGCAGTGCGAGCAGACACTGCAACAGATTTCCCACAGAGCCACATCTGGCCACGAGCACCAGAGCGAGCTGAGCTCACTCCGGGGTGTCTTATCGCAGCGACAAGATGGTCCCTCTGAAGTCCCCCTTCAGCTTGCTGCGTGGGGCAGGCTGGCATCTGTAGGTATTCCATCAGGCCAGAAGGGATGTGCCATTTTGGAAAATGCAGCAAGTATTGCTGGCAAGAAGCAGCTTTTAGTGTGACAACATGCACTCAGCGATCAGACAGCTGAAGTTATCACATGGTGCATTATCCAGCATTTTCTGCCTTTACACCTTAGAGGTACCCCGAGCCTGCGTTACTTTATACTCTTCTGGATAATCATAGAATCATAGAATGGTTCGGGTTGGAAGGGACCTTAAAGATCATTGAGTTCCAACCCCCCTGTCATCGGCAGGGACACCTCCCACTACACCAGGTTGCTCAAAACCCCATCCAACCTGGCCTTGAACACTTTGAGGGATGGAGCATCCGCAACTTCTCTGGGCAACCTGTTCCAGTGCCTCACCACCCTCAAAGTAAAGAATTTCTTCCTTATATCTGATCTAAATCTCCCCTCTTTCAGTTTAAAACCATTACCCCTTGTCCTATCGCTACTCTCCCTGATAAAGAGTCCCTCCCCATCTCTCCTGTAGGCCCCATTCAGGTACTGGGAGCCTACTATAAGGTCTCCCTGGAGCCTTCTCTTCTCCAAGCTGAACAACCCCAGATAAGTGGCATTATACAAATAAAATGTAATACTCTTGCTATATGCAATCCCCAAACACCCACAGACCAGGCAGATACTACACTTGGACGTAGAGATGAGCTTTTTAGTCATGCTCAAAGATTGCGACTGATTACTGAGCCCATGAGGAGATGCAACCCTTGACTTGGTCTGGTATAGCACACAGGATCGGCCTTAAATCCTCTGGTGGGCTGCTGGAAGGGGCAGCAAGGGGAATGAAAGCTTCACAGGTGGCTGAGGTTTACTGGCATGCCTGTGGTGGGAGCAGAGGGCTGGTTCCTGCTGTGTTTGGGGCAGGGCTGGAGGATGGGCGAGAGGGAACTGGCCCATTTGCAGGGCAGGGTGTGAGGGATGGAGGTTACGCTGGGAGTTGCCGTCCTGCCCAAACTGAGTAAAGAGAAAGGAGTGTCAGCTCTGGCAGCGCCAGGTAAGGCCACGCGCAGGCAGAGAGTGCAGAGCAGTTAGTGAGCTGCATTGGAGCTGGTGACGATCCTTAAGGAGTTATGGAACAAACTGACAAAATGAGCAGCAGCGAGTTGCCAGACAGCATTTACTCAAGAGCTCAAAAAAGCCCAACAGTGAAACGGGGAATTCCTAACAGGGATCTGTAACTTTGCCCTTAAAACCGCCTTCCTACGTGCAGCAAACACCCCATTGATTCTTCAAATCTAATTAGCATTGTGATTGCAGCTGGCCATCCATTTTGAAAATGACCATTGCTGGTTAAAGATGGCGCTGCATCACCTTGTCCTCCTCCTGGGTTCACCAAGGAGTGATGAGGCCAGGGAAGACCATGCGCCCATTCAAGGGGCACAAGGACACAGCCGGGATGTTCCTGCCCCTTGCAAGTATTTCCAGCCCAGCAGAGCGGCTGGTGAGCCTGACTCCAGCAGGACCATTCCTGCTTATGCCATGCACCTAATGACTGCCATCTTCCAAAACAGGACACCGACTGAGTGCTGAGTTCAGGCATTCCTGAGGAATTCCCCCTGCACCGGTCATGTCAGGTAGAAGTGGCCCGGGACTGTTGGGTCTCCAGAGGGACCGCTCCCCTGGAGAGGCTCTTGCTTCTCACTTTTATCCTACGCAGTCGAAATGCAAAAACCCCGCAGGGCTCCGCTCTGCAGCCGCTCCGTGCTGCTGCTGCCAGGTGCCAGCAGCGCCGCCAGCCTGAGGGAAAGCCTCTCATCACCCTGAGGGAAAGCTTCTGGCCTCTACGGTCCCAGTTTTCCCCCTGGGCAGGGATCAGGGCAGTGCAGCCCTGCTCCAGTGTGCCCCAGACTCCCCAGCCCACCCCAGTTTTTGGGAAGGGCACCCCAGCTGTCAGAGGAGCTGCCGCAGGGCTCCTTCCCTCACCCAACGTGGCTGAGGAGCAGGGGCTGCATCTGGGGGATGCACAAGCACCAAAGTCACACATAACTTGTGTCCTGCATGGCCCAGGCTCTCACATGAACGTGTTTGCTAATGTTGGCTTTTAAAAGGTAAGTTAATCGATTTTTTTCTTTTAAAAAAACCACACCCAAACTGCAAACCCACATTGTTTTTAATGTTAAATGTTAAAAACAATGTTCAGATTGGATATTAGGGGAAATTTTTACACTGAAAGGGTTATTAAGCATTGGAATGGGCTGCCCAGGGAAGCGGTTGAGGCACCATCCCTGGAGGTATTTAAAAGACAGGTTGACATAGTGCTGAGTGACATGGTTTAGTGATGGTTTGTTATCAGAATTAGGCTGATGGTTGGACCAGATGATCTTAAAGGTCCTTTCCAACCCAGACAACTCTATGGTTCTATGTTACCTAAGCAGACTAGGGAATTCCCTGCAGGTGCCAGCAGTTTGGAGAGGCACCTCAAGCAATGGTACAACTCCTCAGTTACTGGGCAGGTGAAAAGTCTCCCAGGGAAAGTGCTGGAAAGGGCGTTAGGAGACTGAATTTGCAGTCTGTGGTGATGATCTATCAAAATTACCCCATGTGAGCATGGCCAAGCCACCCAGCCAGCCTGTCCCCCCTCTGCTCTACAGCGGGGCGAGAGGGTACAGGCTCCCTGTTATTTCCCAGGGCTGTTGTGCGGCACTCAGCATGTGGTGAGGGACAGCATATACAAACTAAGGCAGAGAAAACCTAAACATTAGGCTCTCAAGGCTTTCACTGCCGGAGTCAACATCGTCACTGCTCTCTGTCATCATCCAAAATTTCCATTGACGTCAGTGGATGTTCTGGGTGTGAAAGGCCTGCAGAGTCTGAAACTGTGCAGCGACCGCTTGTGGATACCTTAAGCTTGGCCTGATGTGACCTGAACCACTTACTACTTTTTGGAATAGTCAAAATGAAACTTTGAGGAGAAGCTGGCCAGCTGGCCTCTTGTGAATCGGATTTTTGTAGCGGTTGGTACAGGCAGGCAAAAAACTATGTAAGAATAAAATGCTTTTATAATGGCTGATGTCTCAGCTTCTGGAAATGGAGGGGTTTCGTATCTGTTAATTTAGAGGCAGAGTGCTGACAGGAGGGGGAACAGTGTTGTTGCATCTTAGGAGAGGGAAAGAGGAAGACAACAAGGGGCAACACAAGAAGGAGAGAAATGTCTCAGTGGTAACACTGGCTACACAAACACCCTGAGAGAGATACTACTGAAACCCATATGTATGTTGGAATATATATATAAAATACATATACATACATACATACATACACTCACATGCATGTTTACTTTGGATCTTTATGCCTATGGATTCTCACAAAGGCTCTGCAGGGAGATACAGCTCCAGCTGGGCAAAGCCCTGCCAGCCCATGGCCCTTCTTGCTGGCGATGCCAGCCTTAGGATGTGTGCATAAACCATTGGCTCAGTAAATCCTCACTCTGTAGCAGCATCAAGCTGTAATAAAGAAAACGAGGGAGATAAGTCAACTTCACAGCCTAAATACTAATCATTCAGCACCGTGACAGGATACTGGGACAGCTGGGAACAGGAAGGCATGTGAGTCAGGAGATACCGAAAGAGACACCATCAACTTGGCAGCCAGTCAATGAAAAGAAAGTTATACAAAAAAAGAAAGCCGAGAGCTCGCTGACATAACAGAGAAGCTGACATTTACGACGCACAAATTGCCCCTAGATGCATTAAATAAACTGGGATATAGAAAGGAAATAATCTTTTCTAAATACTTGTATTTGCAGTTGTCATCATTTTTAGAGAACCTTGTATCAAGAACAGGTGAATCTTTTCTGTTTGAAGTCTGTTTGCCTTTTTAATTGCACTGCTGATGTCCATTTAACACAAAACCAGAGCACTCTGTCCTGTACTCCCTTACTCTCTGCCCTTCAGCAATGTCATCCCAAGCACAGCGGCACAGCAGGGAGGGGAGCGGGTCCTGGACAACCCATGGAAGTGGAGTGAGGAGGTCTTGAGACACTGTGATGGGAGTAGATGCTACCCTCATCCCAGAGCTGGATTTAACAATACCCTTCAGAGCGTGGCGATCTTTGAAAAGCAGCTTGTGAGAGACTGAGGAACTCGGCAGTCTTACATCACATGAAGTGAAGGAGTACAGCTGATGAGTACGGTGCCAAAAGGGTGGTGTTATAAAATATGATGTACAGCACTTCTGAGATTCATATTTCCAAACAGTTTTACTTGTTTTGACCTTGGTCCCAATAGGCTAGTCCTTCAGAAAACATGCTCTTTGACACGTTGCTGTTGCTGGCTGCATTAATTTTGTGCAAGCCCTGGTAAAACCAGAGTGATATGTAACACAAATCGAACGGCTTCTGTGGTACTGCAACATTTAGGGTCTCTCAAGTGGTATACAATAACTGAGAATGGCTTGGAAATCAATTACCTGCTATCCAAGAGAAATACATAATTTTTGGCTCCCCGTATGAGCACTTTCTTGTTTGAACAGTGAACAGGCAAAGTAAAAAATACCGACGCCCACTGTGTCTTTAGAGAAGGACTGGATAGCACAGAAATGGAGCCATAGCAGCTGGAACTCCAAGAGACTGGCTCATGAAGAGTTAGGTAGATACAGCCCCAGTAAAGAGCAGGAGGAACTTGTGAGGCTTGGGTCTTTGAGGACATGTTCTACAAATGTTGGTCAAAAAGCTGTAAATTTTTATTTTCATTCCATTTGCAGTGAAAGAAAATGCTTATCCGCTGGAACAGAAGTGTCTGAAGAAGGGTACAGGTTAAAACTTACAAAAAATACTGAAAGAGGTTTTGAAATTGTTCTTTTTGAACATTTTAAGTGAAATCTGACTTTTTAATTACAAATGAGTATTCTCTAAGTCTATAGTGGAAAATAATGGAAGTGATCCGAATCAGCAGAAAATATTAAAAAAGAATAGGCAAGAAAATATTTTAGTTGAAAGGTGGTTTTATTTTCATTTCCCTTGTTTGGATGGATGTTCTTGGATTTCACCTTTCATCCACTTGGAACAAGATTTGTTCTGAAATTTCAAAATGCCTCCTGGAAAAAGAAAATAATTGTCTCCCCCATCTATTAATGACCCTTGATACTATCCCTTAGCAACACTTCAATGTGACTGCATAAAAGGCACTGCTGACCCAAGCTTCATAGCCAACAAAGAACTATGTCTTGAGGTAGGACAGTTGTTCCTCCATAGCCTTACAATACAGTTTATAGTTATCTTCATAAATAAGACCTATAGGAGGAAATATTAAAAGAAACCACAAACCTAACTCTGCTAGAGAGATCATGCACATGCCAGTTCAGGAGCCTTGTCTCTCCCGGCTTTTCAGAGTTACAAAGAAGTCTGTAAAATTACAGGCATCATTACATGAGGACCTTATGTAAAAGCAAAACTTTCTCTGCAGACTCAAGACATGGAGTAGAGAGCATCAACTTAATTTTCTTTCTGAGCACCGGTGGTAGGTCCAGAAGATGGATGTAAGCCACATTTGTCTTTCAGTCTTTTTGCACTCTGAGGGACCTACATCCTCGTAGTTCTCTCAACCTTTGCCTCTCCTCTGCTGAAGCCAGCAGCCTCTGTTTCCAAAGGAGCTACGGCCCCTTCTCTTCCTGAAAGCTGTGTCATTTGCATGGGAGAAAGAGCTGCCTATGGGCTGGATATGTGCAGGGAGTAAAAAGGTGTCTCCAGAGATCTGCCATTTGCAGCCACGTGTCCATACGCATTTCCTCTGGGATGGGGCCAGTGAGAGAGGAGAGCTACGAAGCAGTCCATTAGATAGCAACAGATGCAGATGCCCCCCAGCTGTGCAGGAATGACAAACTCCAGCAGAGCCCTGCCTGCTGATGCTGATGTGAACTTGGGGTCCAGAAGCTGGACCAATAGCAAACAATTACCCCAGATTCAAAGAGCTGCAGTGACCCCGCTATGTGTATTGTTGTACTGGATGGATCAGGTCTTTAAAACCGGTGTCAGCTGCCAAGGCTATTAAATCTTATGCTCATCTGAATTCCACAATGGTGTAGCTCTGTTTGCCTCCCCAGTTTCTACTGGAAGTGTGGAGTGGCACATACGTGGGTCACCCTTGTGCCCCCACTGTTGGCTATTAGAGCAGCCACATTGGTGTTGACTTTTCTTCCAGCTGCTGTCAATATCCTACTCTGAACTTTTCAGCCAACATCCTCATTAGAGACAAAATAAGAACATAAATACCTAATGGGGTTATTAACCCTCAATCGCTTCATTCAGAATGAAGTAAAGCAAGCGTGATATTAAAAAGAAGAGAGAAAAAATATAACGGGAGAGAGAGATCAGATAGAAATTGATTCATTCTACAAGTAAACAAAGAGATTATGGCACTGAGGTGATTATGCTGCTTAGAGGTTCGAAGAAAATGAGATCTATTTGAAGTCCCTGGAAAGACCAAAAATGAGAAGAGTGGTGAGAGACAGTCAGGAATTGAAGGAACCAGAACTTAAGGAGGTTTCAGATTTGCCAAATTTAAAAAACAGACTCAAAGTTGAGATGGTGGAGCAAAAAAGTGCTTGTGAATAAAAACTGCTGGAAGCCACGAGCACCCCTCTGAATGGTACGCTAGCTATTATTTTTTATGTGTTTGGATGGGATACTGTAGCAGTTCTTCAGAGGCCAGAAAGAAATTTGCTTCGAATCTGAAGCCTTCCACAGATAGTGTGCTTCACAGAGCTGATCTGTGTTTTAAAAATGTTAAATTATTTATATGAAATATTTAGTATTTTTAAGGTTTTACTCTTAGTCAGTAAGAGATGGTGGAGCAACAAAAATCTCTGGCCAGTGTCTGGTGCCACAGAATTAGGAAAACACAAAGCAATAGGGTCTTGTCATTACCATGCATGTGGGGGGGGAATGTCAGTGTGGTTTGGATCAGGCTGTTACAGCACACACTGCTTTCCTTCCTAGTGACATTTTTTATGTACTTGTTCTTTTTCTTTTATATTTTTATTGCCTACTAAACAGTTTCTTTTGGCTCTGCTTTTTGTGATCCTCAGTGCAAAGAAAACAGTTCTGTTCAGAGAAGCACTTTGAAAACTGCCCTGATGAGGAGCAAGCTGGTGCCTCACTAGCATCTAATGCACCGTCCTGATCTTGGCTGTGAATTCACAAATTAGGCTTTCAACCCAGTCATCACTGAAGGTACTGATTTACTGTGAAAGACTGGCAGCCAGAAAGGAGTCCTCATCTGCAACAGTAATAACACAGGAACTTTTTGGAAAACGATGCATAACTCCTGAGTTAACGAATTGGAAAACCCATCTGCCGGTCCACATGCTGTACTCCTGTCTTCAGCATCAAAATTATTGAAATAATAATACAGCGTAAGCCTTCCCCTCTGCCTGGTCTGTGTCAGTGATGCATTCACTCAGGATTCCAGGATGGACCTGGACCACACAGGAATTACCAGCCTGGGTCCAGCCAAGCCCTGTCCTGTCTCCAGCAGCTGCCAGTGGTGGAGGCGCTGGGGACACAGCACACGTGAAGAAATCCTTCCCCTGGGACACCCTGCCACTTTCTTGTCTTTCTCTCCCTGCTCTTCTGCTTCATCCACCTTGGATGCATTCACAGTGCACTCTCACTCAGCCTGTAAGACAAGCTTAGCTCCCCGCAGTTCAGGAGCAGTGAGAATAAATTACCATTTCATTAATTAAAGTTATCTGAACCACTTTGGTGTAAATGCAGAGCCAAAGTACAGCTCTGTTGTAATTGACAGAATGAGATAAACCACTGTGATAAACTCCTGATCATCTGCTCAGCTCAGCTTGGATTTTGCCAGCCTTGGGGAGCGTGCTGCATGTGCCCAGTCTGCCACCCAGCCCTGTCAAGTTGAGCACCTCTTCCTGTGACAAGGAACCATCCATACTATCCATACTGGGTGCCATGATGGTGCCAGGATTCACTAGGACTACATGTCTGGAGAGAGAACAGGATCACTACTGTCTGGGAACTAGCAGAGCAGACAGAGGGTCAGGATTATCCAGACTGGAGATACGCTGTCTAGTGAGAGCACCTGGAAGACTTGTGAGACGTTTTAAGTGGCAGAGACTGACTGCTGACAGTAAACTTGAGGTGACTCAGGAACATGGTATCTGGATTTGTCTCAGAAATGTGACTGTGACATTTGAAACTGCCAAATGAAAATTACACTTTTAACCCGCATTTCCCTTAATCGGACTAGATCATGCATTTCATGATTTGTGATTCATTTCATGCTAGAAATGTTCTGACCATTATCTGCTTCTGTGTTTATTACATTTTGATGTGCCTCTGGTAATGGCTTTAATAAAGTGTCTGGAATAGAGCCTGTTAAAGAGTTTTCTTACATTTAGATGCTCAGATACCATGTCATTGACTGTAGCACAGATGAACATCCTTTTATGATAGAGGATTTCTAAAATAAAATGTAAGAATATCAGGAAAGACCCTCACCTGCTATAACCCGATTTAGAGTTTTTACAAAAGTAATTTTGGTTCTTTGACTATTTTTGACTATAGGAATCAAGCTCCTTTTAATCTACATCAGCAAAGCGTGCAGCACATCCATTTTTACAGCACTCACTTTTGGCTGAGATGAAATAGCTCTGTGACATACAGCTGCAGTTTACGGCATCTTCCTGGATTTAATGGGTAGAGGGAGTTACAGGGAGTGTGAGACACTGATCTTCTGAGTGAGATGGTAAGGGCTGTGCAATGAGTCTCCCTCCTGCTTGCTGGTTCTGAAAGCCGAGCTGCAGCGAGGAGAACCAAGTATTTGCCAAATACGAAATTACCGGGTTCATTTGTCTTCCACCTTCCACTCCTGTGACATGCTTATTCCTTCCTTCATTTTGGAAAATGACCTTGCGATCCTTACTTCCAGGATCACACTCTGCTTCCAGAGCAGCTGCACAGACAGCAGTGAAAAATCTGCTCCCTGCTATTACAGGGCAAATGCACCGTTAGGGCAAAAAGCGTGGGGTGTCCTTGCAGCAAGAGTGAGCTCCTGCTGAAACCGTGCCACCTAGGACAGAAGTGGACTTTATCTGGCTATGATTAATGCCTGCCCTGTGGGCATGACTGCTCTGTCTTTTTTTTTTTTTAATAACGGATTTATAAAGCCCGTGACTTAGACTATAATTGTAAAATGGCTTTTCTGGCCCTCTCCCAGATCTGTGGCTCCAGAGGCCAATATCAGAATGTGCTACATAATTTGGATCGGATACCCTTTGGTTGCAGTTATGGTCAGTGCAATCGCAGCCACGTACAATGGATTGCCTGGGAAATGAAAATGGTTGGGTTTATAGCAGAAAGCATGCAAGGAGGAGGAACAGTGCTGCTCTGAGAATGACTAAAAGCAGAGGAGAGGAGCATAGTTAGTTGGCCTGTTTCGGTGTGCCTGTGAATCCTTACACATGCATAGCAGGGGGTGTTGAAAAATTTAACAGAATTACTGCTGGGAATGTATCACAGCCTACATATTCTGTAAGTGCTTTTCTCAGTTCAGATATAGATTAATTTAACCAGATAACTTGTTGACATTATCTCAAAAGCAGGTTTGCATCTTTCTAAGACTCTAAGATTTCTTTCGACCTTGGATTGATAATGTCTTTTGGTTAAGCCAGCCTAGCCATGCTGGGCTCAGTGCTGCAAGCTTTCTGGGGGAGCTTCACAGTGAGACTCGTCATTTGCCTGCTTCTCACACAGGGCGTCCTCTTTCACTGACATTAATAGGCTCTGGACATCTTATGTTATGTTCTGACATGAATGGGGTGAGATTACAGCACTATGTCAGCAGAAAGCAGATCTTCGGAAAAAAAGGAAACAGGCCTTTAGAAAATCCTGGGTTTATCCTCATCTATAAGGACATTTGTAGGTATTTTCCCTCGTGTTCATCTGCCAGGTTGTGCTACTGCATCACATGCTGTGTTCCTTAGCTTCATGGTGAGTTCCATGAAGGGGTGAGAAAAGCATTACCCCAGTGTCCTCATGCTTCTGCCCGACTTCCCTCGGCAGGTACTGTGGGACCAGAGCCCTCATCCACAGAGCCCCAAACAGCAGCTGCAGAAGTCAGCATTCATCACCAGTTAAATGAAAAATAGCTGATTTTAGCAGACATGTGCCTCAACCTCGACTGCGGGCTCTGTGGCACAGGCGCTGTGTTTGCTTCCCTGCTGGAAAAGCACATAGCGCAAGCTGCTGGTGCGGATCAGGATTTGCTGGATGCTAATTTCATACAAAAATTAAGTGATAATGATACTTACATGGCTGTGTGAGCTAGGCAAAGGAGACACAGGCTTAGATAATGGAGATTTAATCTAGCATGCATGCTAGGAGAGGAAGGGAATTAGAAGTCAATAAATAGAGAACAAAAATACATGAATGAAAAGTTCAGCAAGGAAGATGTGTATGGACTTGAGTTAAGGCAGTGCCGACCATGGGGGAAAGAATAAGACAAAGATGATGATTAAGGCTAAGTCTCCTTATTGCTTACGGCATCTAAAAAATGTGTAAGATGATGGATGTGTTAATTAGCTCACTGCATCTCAGTAGCTGAAGTAGTTGGTAGGTGGGCCGAGCCATAAACGAAAACATTGCCAGCATGTGAGAGAGACTTAGCAGGCAGCTTCAAGATTAGATGGGAGAAGGGAACAGGAAAACATGCAGTACCACCCTGAAGATACATAGTGGAAAAAAATCCACTTAATAATTCTTGCTTTTTGGTTTTGATGTGAACTTTATTTTATTGCTATGCTCCTTCAAAAAATACATATTTAATCTTTTCTCTTCAGGATCAATAGCACATGTAACAACAAGGATGAATATGCTAAATTTAGCGTTCATGGTCAATGCATTCTTAAAAGAGAGTTTTCCCTAATTATAGAGTATAATCTGTGAAATAACAAATAAACTATTATTGTACTAACTGCTCATATCCATGTTTACTCATGGTCACTGCCAGAATGGAGTAATTGTGTTTTATGTGAGGCTGTTATTAAAACTTAGAGCATCCCCAGAGATCTTTGAAAATTGAGGTTTACATGTGTTAGGAAATGGCTTGCAATCACATTTAATGTATACATAAATCATCCTAGAAAGTAAACCAACAGAGACAAATGATTTGGTGTTGATGAGACTCATTAAATTTCTCATAAAGATAATATAAAAAGAATTTGACAAAAAATCCATAGACAGCACAAATGAGCAAGCTGCAAGGAATTACTGGATTTCTCCACCTTCACACTGAAATCCTAGGAGGATCATATCAAATTAAAACATAAATTCATATACAGGTGCCTAATGCACTGACTTTTCCAGTGGGCTGAAGACTGTCACCACCCACTGATTTCAGAAGGAATTATGAGTGATCAAATTTGGATTTTAAAATAGAGGTGTCTCTGGCACAGGGCATCAGCCATGGTGGGATTCCAGCCCAGGAGAGTTGAAAAGCCTTATTCAAGGGGAGTTTTGCATTTTGGAAATGAGGACATTATCTGCGTATGGCTGTGGAGGAAGGAGCACTTACCATAAGGATTTTTTTTAAATTTGTAGGTGTATGGAGAATGAAGAGGGCTGTCGAGGGCCATTGTTTTATACCGAACAGGAGTGGGATGGCAAACGGTGTAAATGGAGGTAAGAGCCGCCCGTCCCACAGCCTGATCCCCCCGCACAGCCAGGGTCTGCCTTGGGTGAAGGCAGCCTGGGGTGACACTGGGGGGAAAATGACAAGCCAGCTGGGGCAACCTGAGCTGCAGGCACCGTCGTGCTTGTGGGCAGGAGTGTGCTGGCGGTGCCTCAGCCCCCCCTCCCAGGGCTCCAGCTCTGTTCTTTGTAGGGGGAAGGGATTTTCGGAGCAGCGCTTGCAGACAGATGCTTGAGAATAAGCAGCCTTCCTGCTGCGAGAAGGCAGGTGTCCGCTCCCTCAGCAAACAAGCTGGGGCCTGATCCTGGAGACTCTGCTTTCCCACTGAGACCCACAGGCTGTGCAAGGGGATTTTTCCACCCCAGTCAAGGGCATGTCTCCACATTTACCCTAGAGCTAGAGAGCACAAAATATATGGCTTCATTTTCCTTTCCTTTTCAACAGTTTGTATTCTCCAGGGGAGCTCCTGATCTGCAGGACACTGTATGAAGGCTGTCAAAAGTAAAACCGCCTGTTACCCCTCTGGGACATCCCTGCTCTTGCAGGGCAAGGGGGCTCAGCGTGTGTATTCAAAGGGTGCATACACACACACACACACACACACACACACACACGTACAGAACCATGAGGAGACATTTCCAACAGTTTTCACTACTGGTTCACCACTCCTTCCAAACAAGTCATTACAGTTTCACCACAGTCTTTAGTAAGACTAGAGAATCCAGCAGCAGGACCTCAAAAATGCTACCCAAAATATCCTGATGCCTCATGGGGTATCAGTAACAGAGTCATTTGGAGTCACAGTGTCCTCCAATATCCCTATCTAACCCCCCGCACCCCCCCATCCCTGATGCACACTATGTAAAATCTGTTTCGTTTTACTGTAACTGTGCACTGGGTAAACTGTGTTAAATTTGGCTCTGTCAATACCCCATGTACACAACTAGGATAAAGAACCTCATTGGCTGGGCTCAGCCCTTTCTCAAAACTTCAGGCTCTGTGATGAAACTGAGAGAGATGCTACTCAATAAGCTTAAACCCTTGAGAGAGAAAAAAAATGTACCGAACATTAGTTCATATTGTTACTAATTTTAGTGTCGCATCTGAATTTCTTTTCAGATTGTTTCCCAGGAAGAGTGACAAGAGCAACAGTGTGGTTTCAGCCTCTGACATGAAACTATCTATTCAGAAACCTGGTGAAAGCGATGCCTGTTTTGCTGCCCTACTGTCTCCTGGATCTCCAGCAGCGAGAGTGCCACTCCTCTGGAAGAGCACTGTTAGGGCAGTGAAGGGATCTGAAGAACCTCACTGATGCAGGGGGGCAAAGCACCTCCAAGGTGTGCAGGGCTCTAGGTGGCTGGGGATGCCAGGTTAGTTATCTCCTAGGGTTGCTGGCTACTTTCCCGATACTGGGAAGCTAGGCAGCTTTGCCATGCCCATGCTGGGGCTGCCCCAGAGGTACAGCCTGCTGAAATCTCATTACAGAGCCAAAGATTTATAAGCTGAAGAGCTGCAGGGTGAGCTGACCGTGAGGTAGGCAGGTGGCTCTTTTGCTGAAGGGATCCCACAGCAGGAACGGCAGCTCCAGTTCACGCAAAAAGACCAGTGGCTTGCAGAAGCAGAAAGCAGGTGATCCTGTCATCTAGCTGGAAACGTTTTCCATCTCGTTCTACCTCATTCGTGCTTGTTTATTTAGTAGTGCTGGGTGAGAACGAGCAGTGCTAGTCGCTGCACAAGAGCATGGGGGAGGCACAAGATGTGTTGCGAAGACTGTAAGGCAGCTACTAGGAATCAGGTGGGCATACTGAGGATGACAGGGACATGAGCATGATTTGTATCAAGTCTTATGGAAAAATCAGTTAATTCATTCTCAGAGAAGCATAAGATAACAAAGTTGCATCAACAAATCTTGTCTGGTCAGTGCTTTTTGTGTCTTTAGTTGCCAGGAAAAGGGAGCACACCAGAACACGGGAGCGGTTACAAACTGCATCCCCGTGGAGGAGGGATGGACCAGGTAAGCATGCACTTGAACCAGGACAGGTCTTTCAGGTGTCTGCATTTTGTCAAGCACAGAGTGACTGTGTTCAAAGCCTTAGGTGAGCTGAGTCCGTGCTAATAAGCTTATCTGCAGGAGCACATTAGATCAGCCACGATAAATCTAATTAATATGGGTTTGCATCTCACCTGCTGCTGCCAGTCCTGCAATACCCTTGGTGTGTTTGTGTTAGCGAGGATGGATCTGCTCACGCTTTACCTCTGAGAGAGAAGAGAGGCACCTGAGGAGGCAAAGTGTCTGCTGGAAACCACACGCAGATGTTTATGCCTGTTTGCAGGATGGGGCATATGTCTTAGCCTTTTGTGGATCTGACCCCAGGACAAGCCCTGCTCCTCAGGAAGGAGGGCCATTCAGCATCGCTGAAAATCAGTGCCAGCACCCCCAAACTCCAGTAATTTAGTTAAATTATTTATTAAAAATACTGATAATAACACTAGCAAGGAATCAGTGGGATTTGCCAATTACTTCTTTCAATTTGGTTCATAAATGTTGCTGGGGAGCTGGGAGCCAATTTCAGGTGACTTACACTAGTCCAGATTCTTACTGTCACCGACCCCAGAGCTGCGCCAACGTGAGGTATTTTTGGTTTGAAAAGAGTGTAAATGAATGGAGAGTTTGGCTCGTGGGGTGAGGACTGGATAACATGATGACAGAAGGGCTTTATAAACATTTATTATTCAAAATCTCTTCTGCAAACGCAAATACGCCTAGGCAATTATCTCACTTTAGCTGCAGATGGGCAATTTTGATGCAATTATTATGCACCTTCAGTACTACAAAGCTTTCAGTGCCATTCCTTTTGAAAATGTCTGAATTCAACAGAATGACAAAACTAATGAACTATTGCATCTTTTTCCTGTCAGCTGCACAACATCTAGTAGGTGCCATCAGCACGCTTCGTGCGGAGGAGCTGGGTGGCCATGGCTGTTAGCCCAAAGGCACACAAACGCCAAACGCCCACTGAAGGCAAACTCATCGGTAGCCTTCAGTAGCCCCGTTACTTGAAGAAGGATGATTTGCTATTGTACCTTCAGATCGTGACATCACATTGATTCCAGGATGCTATTTGTCATCCTTCTTTCAAATTTCCCTAATGAGATTTTTCTACATGTGCCTAAAATCCATGGTTATTTACTGTTCTGTGCTAGACAAAGGCTTTTTGGGTAATGAGACTCCAGATACCAGCAGCACAATAGTGGAAAGTGTCTGAAGCCACACTGACGAAGAGAACAGTTTGTTTTTAGCACAATTGCTATGGAGGAAACACACTTGTCTCCAGTGTCTTGAAAATACTTGTCTCTGGTTTCTTGCAGCAAACATATCCGGGAAGCCAGCTGTTATTATTTTTTTCTTATAATACTTAAAACAAAACAAAGTTTAAGAAATATAAAGCAGCAGACAACATTTTGCAACTTGCCAGCCAAAAGTAAGGTCCACAAGTAACTACACATATAACTGGTAAGATTTTCAAGAGGAATGTCCTCATTGTGACTCCTGTTTACCTAAAAAGAAAGCCAATTTGATGCTCACTTTTGAAAAGATCCCAAGAAAACACCTTTAGCAGTTTGGTAAATTTTATTTGTACATTTATTCATGTTAAGAAACGAATCTGTTAATGTGTGAAATAGCTGTTGCTGGTATGTTCAAATCTTCCCTGGATACTCCCGAGAGATTTGTCTGGACCCCTGTAACTTGGATGGCTCTGTGGCTGCTGAGCTCTGGAACATCCCACGCTAAGAACCTGCAGCCAGCCCCAGGACTCAACACATTAGCAATACTACGCTAGGCATGCTGTCCATCAAAATCATGTAGGATTTACTGTTTTAGCTTAGCTCATAGAAAAGCTAAAAGAACTATCTAGCTCATGTGAGTGTTACGTTCCAGCAGAACTCACGCAATCTGCTCCCACAACAGGCCACGGTTGCCCCACCATCTCCCATTCCCAAGGACGCACTAACCACTCTTTCAGGCTCCTCTTGTTTTTCAGACTCCTGACAGCTCAGCTGCACACCGTTAGAAAGCTCTTCCCTTGTTTCAAACACCTCACTCGTTCTGTTTGATGCCACTTAGCTCTTTCCTCACTTTCTCCAAGCCATGCATGATTTAGCTGACCTTTATCATATCCCCCTACAGTCATCCCTTTCACATGATGAAGAGTAAAAGCCACATGGAACTTGGTAAGGCAGAAAGTAACAGCATTATAGGAACTATCTGGAACTACAGAAAAGCACGTCTGTTTAAGTTGTTTGAAAAATCTATGAAATCGATAGAACTCTCCGTTAAATGCCGTAAGACTTTCAGAGGGTTGGCCTTAATTGCTAAAAATTTCATGAGCAAGTGCACGTCTGCAGGTACATAAATGGAAGGCAGCTGAGCATTTGGCTGTGTGTCACTGTATCCTCTATAGGATACTATTTTTCAACATTAAGTTTTTCTACTTCAGTTCTTCAGAATCAAAAGAAACTTTTTAAAAAATAATGTGGGGGAGTAGGGTGAATTTCAGCCTGGTCAAAGCCTGAGTTTCCCTCTGAAAGAAGGAAAGATGAAACACAATGAAACACATCTAAGTAGTTATTAACTTAATATTTTTAATATTAACCAAGCCAGACACTTCTCTGACAGAAATCAGCATGCTGTTACGGGACTCAGTGGAGCTGTGCCAGCTAAGGTCAAGCACTGACTGGACCCCATCACATTTAATATAGAGAACTTCATGAAATACTGAAAATGATAGGTGAAAATTTGTTTGATTATTAAAAATAAGCTAAGCAGAAACACTTTGTAGTGGGTTAATACTTTTTTTTTTAATGTCAAGGTTAATTATAAAGAAATCAAATCCTGAGGGTTTGAATCAACATGTTCTGGCCTGAGGACAGAGAAATATTTAAGGTGGCTCTGGCAAAAAGGGGCAAACAGCAGCAGAATGTGTATCTGCTGCTGGTACCCAGATATGTAATGGGTACGTGTAATTTAGAGGTACCTAGAGACAGGACATGAAGAGATGCCATGAAGTACACATATATTTCAATAATAATAGCTATGTCTCGTTCAGTGTCTGCAGATCACTAATCATTAACAAAATAAAAAAGAAGATACGATCTGAGCCCAGGTCCCCAGCAGCCAGAATTACTCCATGTTTCTATGACCTGATGTTCAGGATATCATGGTGAGATGGTCTAACAAGAGCACCATTTGTTAGATGGTGAAAATATCAGACAGCATTATAGAGCTGTAGCTTCATTTTTATTCTAGGTACTATTAAGAGGTACTGAACTAGAGGTGCAATTCTTGCTATTTCCTAGTGTGCTATTTAATAGTTTATTTAATAGAGAACTTTTCATAGCTGAAGAATTATCTTTCTGTACTTGGAAATCTATATGCATCCAGCTGAAAGCATAATAAGGCAGACTAGTGAAGAAACCGGTAGTTTCAGTGCAGAAAAAGCAAGATACATTTTTCAGTTGACCTGGCCAGCCTCTACAATAGATACAGTGAAAAGAATTAAAAAAAACCAACCCCACAGTATTTTGGTGAAGCAAAACATTTCTTAGAAGTGATGCAAGTGAAAATGCAAGATGACAACAGGGAAGTTTTCAAAGGTACGAAGGAAACGTTGCAGCACTCTCTTAAGTGCTCATGAAATTAGCAGCTTCAGTAAATGAATAACAGCCCTCCAGCCCTGAAGAGAAGGAACATGATTTATAAATCAAGAAACCACAAGCAATCAACACCAGCTTCACACAAGGAAGCGCTAAGTTGGAACAGGGAACAGATGAGGCGGCCACAGTGGTCTTGTTAGCGTAGGCTTGCTGAAGACAAGAGGCCCAAATCATATGGCAATGACCATACAGCCATAAAGTAAATGACGCTCTTTCCTTTAAACTTGCTGAGCTTTAGCCCTGACCTCAAAGACTGACAAACAGACCAACAGGGGGATTGTTTCTTTTCTACAGCTAGGCTGAAATGAAGTGGTCTTCACTAACTGCTACTCAAAGCAGGCAAACAAGATAAAAAAAACCCCAGATTTTGTTTGTCTTCTCCATTTTGGATTGGATTCCCTGTCAGAAAGCTACCATTTGGAAAGCTGTTTTAGCACTAGAAAACACAGAAATGGTTGTACGTGGGTGTGTAAGTACATATATGAACCTGTCTGCCCATCAGCTCGTATCTTACCATTGTTTCCCTCCAAAAAACGCTATGGATGTTCACAGACACCATTACATAGCCACTTGACAGGGTTTTCCAATTTATGATGCCCTGTTCACATACCTATGTTGCTACCACCCTTCACCTTTGGTTATTTCTCCCTTTTCACCAGCTATAGCTCTGACTAACAAGCAAGCGTGGCCAGCTCCTGCAGACCCGCACTGAACAGGATCTTCAGCTAGGTACTTGTGCATTTATATGAGGCTGCCTTTCCATGCAAACACAAACAATCCTGGGAAATCTGGACACAGTCCATAACCACTAGGCAGCTGGACAAAAAGGTTTTTTCCACTTCTGTAGTACTGCCAGCCTCCGACACTTCTCACTGTATCATCCGTCTTTATTGAGAGCTGTTAATTATAGCTACGAAGTCTGTTACCATACAGGCACTTTCCTTTTTTAAAGCAGCTTTAAAGGTAGCTGCCTTCAAGATATTTTGACACAGATCTCGGCTGAAAAAAAATACGCAGAATTCCTTCTCACTCCCTTCTGAGTTTTGTTGCTGTTTATGTTGCTGTTGTAAACAACATGGGAGAACCTGTCTAGGATAGTCCACATTTAATGACTTTGTGCACTGGGTGTCAAGATACTTGATAGGATGACCAAGGTAAAATACTTCCTGCAAAAGGACCAGCTACGAACTCTGTCTTCCTTCATGTTATGATGACTGGAAAAACAGCATATCCATGCTCACCTCAGCTTTCTGCTTCTTTCCCCACACAGTAAACATGACCGCACACTCTTTTCCCAGTCCTTTTTTACCTCTGCCAGCCATAAAATGCAGTCACTTTTCTGTTTGTGTGTGCAGGTCATGCCTGCAGGCAGGGAAGGGAGGAGGTGACCCCTGAGGTCCCTTCAACCTAACTTCTTTGTTTCCATGGTCTCAGTCAGTGCAGAGGGATCAGCATAGGTAGGATCAGTATAGGTGGATTTGCTCTTGAGCTCTTCTGGGAAAAGCCCTTGCAGCAGGGAAGCTTGGCAGCTGCTAACCAGAGGAAGAGCCAGTTAATGAAGTGGAGTTTAACTACTGACCAGAGATCATTCAGTGCTGCAACACACCACATTCTTCCCTAGCAAAAGCCATTCCTAAATACATTGTTTCGTAGCACATGCCCTGTCTGCAGGTAACAAGAACTACTTCTCTCTCTAGTCCTTGCCTCAAGCACAGTTACCTCATAGGAGTCATATAATGTAATTATTTTAGAGCATCTGTTCAAGCCACAGCAGAGAAGACAAAAGTAATGGAAAAACAAGACAAAATTACAGGACACCGCTTAATTCAATCATCCTTGGAATGATTTTGCAAACCAGGCTCAAGATTAAAAAACATGTGTTTCTCTTGATCAGGTAGTACCCAGTTTTCATTCTTGATTAGCATTCCAAAAGGTCCAAAAGCCCAGAAGGGGTGATCCTCAACAGATGATGGATCTTCAGATTACAGGAAAATTTTTCACCAGGCAAGAACATTAAGCTGTTTCCAGAACGTCATGGTCTGAAATACATATGCAATCCCCGAGAGCAAACTGGGAGGTTAAATTAGAGAGAACTGGTTTACTAAAGAAGGAACCACAACCATTTTCTCACAGAAGCTATACCACAAGCTCTCAAAGGCAGTTAGCTACCTGAATAGAAAGAATTAGCAAACTAGTCAAACAGAATTTTAAAGAAATTCTCTTAAAGATGTTTTCAGGAGACGTAAAAGCTGGGGTCAGTTTAGAAAGGGAGATAAGCATGTAAATGCCACCTTATGTGCCCGAGAGCCAATGCAGGCTTTGCATTGTGAGAGCTGCCTCCAGAGAAGTTAGGACTCCGGCATTAATTTTGTGGCATTCCGCCAGCCACTCACATCATCAGCCTAATGTAGGTACCAAGCTTCCATACCATGTACCTGAGGAACAGAAAAACTACCACCTTGAACACGGATCTGGGAGCAGTTTTTTAAGCTTTCCGATGGAAAACATCAAGAGGGAGTGCCACCTCAAGTCTAGGATGGCGGAGGGCTCCCACTAACAGCTAAAGTTTGGCAAACAGACTTTCTCTTCCACTTCAGCCTTTCCTTCTGTTCACCTTACATGCCTCATGTTTGTGTCTCCTCTTTAGGTGTTTGCTCTCCCCATGGAGAAAACTGGGCAAAGGAAACTGGGCATTCAGCTCCAAGCTGGTAGTGCTGGAATATGCAATGGGGCACTGAGGAGCCAGCTGTGGCAAATTTCCTTGCTAATCTAACCCCTGGTACTGTCTTCAGTGTGTAGAAAAGACTAACGTGAACAGGAGGCTACTCTAGAAATACTCTGGAGCAGGCAGACTGTAGAGCATATTTTTGACAACTGGCTGAGAAAATTTTGTTTCAGGAGCCACAAAGAGCAGGAAACCATGACACTAATCTTTAGTCACCTAAGAAAACAAGTCTCCCCAAGGAAGCAGCTGAAATGACAATTTATGTGATAATCTGGCAATAATGCAGCATAGCTGTACTATGCCAAGGCAGTAGCAAGGAGGCACCTCCAAAACTCCTGTGGGGTAATGCACCCCTAGCCCATGTCCCACAGGAACACACTTTCCTTCTCAAAAGGAAAGAGACAGCAGCTACCACAGGTTTCATCAGGAAGGGGTAATTATCTAACTTTGAGACACAGAAGCCAACATCAGCATCACCCTGAGCTCTGAGGCCTGGGCTTCATCTGAGCTAAGCCCAAACGAAAGCTCCATGCCCTGGCTTGATGACAAATGCACAGCAGGCTGGATATCGGACAGATGCCCACCAGCACTGCCCCTACCACAAATACCACATGGTTCCAGCAGAAGGCTTCACTGCTACTGCTACTTGCTAATAGTATGATTTGGCCCCTTCTTCAGCTAGAACCCCTGGAAGAAAAGTGCAAATTCAGTGAAAACAGCCTGAGAAGTGATACTGTGGCCCATCAATAACACATGACCAACAACAGTTCAGACATCTGCAGGAGAGATACAGATGACCACAAGTGTGATAAACCTCTTGCACAATATCCACATATTCTTTTAATTAATTGCTTCAACACCAAGCACAAAGGTAAGCCCTGACAGACTGCTGTAGAGATCAAACTGATTTAATGTGGAGTTACTCCTGGCTTGTATCTAACTCAGGCAAGAATCAGATGTCGTATCTTTTAATGTCAAGGGTCCTTTTTGTTCTTTGATTTTTTCCCCCAGCAAGCTGATGGGAACTTAAATTGTAAAGTGATTTTATTTTGAGGACCACAAAGTAAATAGATATTATTTTAAGGCTAATGTACTGAATTAGACAAATAGAGTTCATAAACTCAAGTTTTTTGAAAGAAAACATACTTCATTGGGTAACATTTGCTAAAAACACTTGTATTCATCATGCCTTGATGCCTTCATAGCTTATTTATGGCTCTATTAATGTTGTCTGCTCTGGTGGTGAAGCTCCCACCTAAGTAGTAATATAAATCAGTAGGATGCAAAAAGTCGGCCACATCGCAACATTTTAATGCTTCTGGGTAAGAGAGACTCATGAATACAAAATACTGAAAATCAATAGTAAAAAAGCATGCAGTCATGCCAAATCAGGCTCTGACCTTCTTCCCCCTTAAAGTTTCATCGTGGCCAGGCAGTTGGGTACCACCACGGCATGTCCATGTTCTCTGCCTGCTGTAGAAGGGGAGGGCAGTGCCCATGGGGCAGGGAGTTGGATTTTCGTATGAGTAGGGATCAAACTAATGAGCCCAACTCCTGGAATTACTGGGGATGCCGGGCTAGTGCCCTGTCTGCTCCATGTTGGCAGAAATACATGTGAAACACATTTAGAAACTGGCCCGCATTCTCCTGGACATCACGTGAAGCTATGCCACTGATAATTTATGGCTACTGAAGAGCTATCTCAATTCTGAGCCCATATACATATAAAGCAAAAGTGACTCTTGTGAAGTTAGTATGTTGGTAAATCAGAGTAAGTGAGATTTACTACATTAGTCCTCTACAATTGTTGCTCCTGGTATTTTGGTTAAGTTTCAAAGAAATAACTATGCTTCAGTGTTACCTGCAACTTTTTTCTTTCTTTTCAGGGTAAAATCTTCACATTCTGCAAGATTAGTGCTAATTTGGGGGTAGTATAGACGAAAAACTCTGATTCAGTGAAAAAGAACATGTTAAAACATGTTCCAAGTGTGGCTGTGGATCAGTGCAGGTATGTGCGACCATTCTTTCATTCACCCAACACATCAGCTCTAGTCAAGGTTATAGATGAAATTTAGTTTTAGCTTCTAGAGTTTTCTTTAGCTCAAATGCTTTATGAAATAAAAATCAAGATCTAAATGACAAACAAATAAATAATAATGCAAACCATTCTGGAAGGTCCTGCCCTTTCCTTCTCAAAAAATAATTAGGTAAGACCGTACCTTCAAAATAAGCAAGCTTTCTGAGGTATTCTCCTGCTAAAACGTGAACACAATCCTCCAATATTCCCCAAGTTGGCACATAAAGAGTAAATCTTTATAAAAGGTGTGTTTTGTCCTGTGTAGAGACACACAAGGCTAAGCAATATCTTACAGAGATTTTAATTTAATCTTTCTTGTAGCCAGGGAGCTTTAAGCTCTAGAGCTTTTAATTTATGTTACCTCATAAATTAATAATGTAGGTATGACGAAGGGTAGCTCATCAGATTAAATGTGTCATTTTATAAAGCCGTTTGGAAGAAAAAAGTATGAAGCCAGCATTAAGTAGTCTTAAATGATCCATTAGGTGCATAAATCATTACATGTGTTATTTCTGGACTGGACAGTGGTTGAAATGAATGATAATTTAGTTACTGTAATTTTATTTTAAGCTAGTGAGCACTTGCACAAGAAGTAAGAGAGCGGTGCTGACCCTGGTGTGCTCTTCAGTGGCCTGCCAGAGCTCTCTGCATCACTCCCACGCACAGTCCCGTGCCAAGGGTGCGCGGCACCCTTGGTAGTGAGCATGGGACAAGTTCTCCCTGAGTGGTCTGCACTTGAGCACAGCTCTGACATTTGATGGAGCTGCACAGGGAGACTAGAGCAGTTTGGATGTGAATACATAAGTCTTGGGTTGCTTTGAAGAGTGACTTTCTCCCCATTCTGTGGACCCAACTGATAATCTACTTCAGCTTAAACAGAACAATTCCTTACCATGCAATATGGGTCATTCAGAAATTCTTAATACTTTACATTATGGCCTAATACTCAAAATCTTATAAAGAAACTGAATAAACCTGCTCTTAAATTTAATGTGCTACTGTAAAATTTTGGTGGCAAATTTAAAAAAAATAAATATGTGCTATAAAATGGGGGAAAAAAATCTGTGCAGCTTTAAACTGGGTTGTGTCCACAACAGCTATGGTCTTCTGTGAAACTAAAGAACATACAAATTCATATATATATAGCATTATGTGTGTATATATATATATAAAATCTGTGTAGGAGAGACTATATATCTATTCACTGTTCCTACATTTTATGATCCCTCTTTTGTATATTTTTTCCTAATGGTTGCTATTACATGCTCTTTAGCTGTACGGCGAGGTACCCCAAAGCACTCCTGCTGGCCGAGGCCCCACAAAGCTGTCCACTGAGGAAGGGGTGGTGGGAAGGCACTGCCTGTGCCGCAGTGAGGGGATGCTGAGCTGCCCAGCCCTGCTGAGGATGATGTGGCTGCCCAGGTGTCCTTGGGGAGCATTCCTGCCAAAAAAAATTAGGTGCCTGTGGATTTTAGCAACCTGTGTAGGCAAGATCTCAGAATCCCTTCCTCTACTACCTACTAATGCATGTTCTTTACTAAGGCTGCTGCAAGCTTACTTGTAATGATGTCCCCCTGCATCCCAAACAGGCTGCAGGGCTTGCACCTGCTCTTCAACTCAGCCATCATTTAATTAAATGGAAGACATAAAACTACCAACCATATCAATTAACCACAGCAACAAAGACTATAATGCTTGAGTTTTAACCCCAGGGATCTGGCAAACCACAACTGCTCACCCCAGAATTCAGCAGTATTTAAAACATTATCTGAGAGCAGCTGGAAATAAAAATACTTAAAAACCAAAGAAACGAAAAGGTAGTTATTTTAGGCTAGCATTTGCTATTGTTTTCAGATTAAACTGTTGCTTTCTCTAACCTCCATACTCCTCTCATCTCTGAAGCAACCACATTTGCTGTGGAGTAAATAACAAATACAAACTGACAACTGAAGTGCTGGAAGCATGACATCTTATGAAAATGCCTTTAAAACTTCCGGATACTGCTCTAGGACCTGCAGTGAACAATGAAATTCCTTTATCTGAAGCCCCCAAATGATTTAGAAGGTCATTGTTATAGAAGGAACTGTAATGATGGCTAAGCAACACAACTTCAGCATTTATAATCTTAACCCTAGTCATCTGAGGTAGTGCATTGCCTGAGTACCCTGTTTTCTCAGATTTTTTCCTGTAGTGAGTTTCCACCTCGCTGCTGCGCAGCTGGAAGCTGAGAAATGTGTACTTCTTACTGTTTACTTTCTCAGCTACTTCATTAAAAGGCTGTGAGCCCCACTGTGTAACAGAAGGGGAAAACGTTGTTCACATCCTTCCACGTATCGGGGAAGCTCTCTGACACAGGACATCTTGATGGCTGAGTCATCCCATCTGTCCCAGACACCTCTCAGGCCAAAACGAGATGAGATGAAGGAGCACTCCCCAAGAGGAGGTCCTTCAAGCAGCCAGAGCATCCTCAGCCCCTCGCGGAGGACGGGCACTCAGGGTTTTCCACGAGTGCTTCAGGCTTTGTGGGTTTGGCTTGCCGTAAAGACAAGGTGTGCTGAAGACAAAGTGCTGCCTTTGGTTATGACTGCGCTTCCTCCCGGAAATAAACACAACAGCTTGAGTTTAACTGGGATCAAAGCGTGGCCTTTGATGTCAGGGGCATAATGCCAGGAAAATACTGCAATACTTTTCACTTGGCTATTCAAGGCACTGCACTAGTCCTGAGTTTGGAAAAGAAAACTAACTTAGCTTACTAAGAGATTGCCATAAAAGCCAGCTGTGGGTAGAAGAAGAAGATATTAATAAAAAAATGATGTTCGCAGAGATTTGAACAGAAAGCTCTTGAGAAGCAATTGCAGAAAATGCAGACTTTCATTACGTGACTTGTATGTATTGGAAATAAACCTGGATTTCTTGCTGTTGAAGTGAAGTTGTATTAAGAATAATCACATACCACCTAGCACAGGACACAGAATGTATTCAGAACATCCTTTAACAAACCTGAAGAGGAAAGCAAATGCAACCTTGATTTAACTGGCTGATCTGAATGAAATGTCCACTAGAAACAGAGCAGCATACAAGAGCCACAGGAGAAAAAAAAAAAAGCTCCCATACCTGTATCTTTGCTTTGGAGACTGCTTTTCAGCTGACTTAAAAACATGTCCAAGATAATACAAAGGAAAGAATAAAAAGTTCCAGTTTGTTGCAAACCACGTTAGAGTGAAGGGCGCATCAAATTTCTTAAAGGTCAGTTTTGCTAGCTGGGTTGAACCCGACCAGGAGGAGCAGACACCCAGGACCACAGCCACACCCCAGAAAATCTTCTTGACTTGCGTCACGGAGCATTTCCAGCAACAGCGGTTCACCCTTCCACCGCCTTCCGCCCCGGCTTGCATCTGTGCTTCGGCGGGGGCTGGAGACTCCCGCGAGCGCTCATCCCCTGGGGAGAAGAAAACACAAGGTTTACTAAGGAAATCCAGCCTGCACTTTACTTTGCAAATCCTAGGCCCTTCTGAAGTCACGTGGAGCTTTGCCAGCAAAAAAACCCCACCAGGTCTTGCCACAAAACGTCCTTCGTTTTTAGATCATTGCAAAGCCTCTGGTTCAACTGAGGCATAATTACAAGGCAAATAATAATTATCACCTCTAGATTTAGGAGCCACTGCATAAAATGGAAATGAAAATTACATGTTGCTTTGATATACGTAGAAAGGCTTAACACAACACTTAAACTGATGCTGTTAGGACACGTAAATGAATGTAAAATATGGTATTGAGTTTAATAAAGCAGCAACGGTGATTACAACAACACTTGGAATTATTATTGTCTTGGAGAACACAGAATTGGGCCGCTTACGGAATATGGTGTTTCTTAAAGGAGAGAGGGGACAATGCATTTAATCCTGCAGTTAAAGCATGATCACTGCAACGTAAGGAGCACAATTAATACTGATCTTGGATCACCAAGTATTTCAGTGATCCCTAGCAAAACAGGTCTCCTGAAGCTGTAACCAGACGGCAAAAATTAGACCAACGCACAGGCTGCCATGAAGAGCATTTCAGACTAGACAACCCTAACTTTTTTTAGCTCGAGTCCTGCACCAAATGAGACCAGACTGGAACTTTGCCCCAGTATAACTGAGCCTAGCGTGCTGCTGGAAATTTCTCCACTAAAAAAACCTTTCCCTTTACATGCTTAAACGTGAATTATTATAGCCCTGCTGTCATACCACTATCAGCAGATACTGTGGGCAGCTTGTGAATGACTGAGCAAAGTGAGGTCAGGTGGATCAGTTCCTATCGAGATTAAAGCATGCTGGCAGACCTCAGCAGCAGGCCACTGCCTTTAGGGCTTTCACCTGCCTTTCTTAAATTCACCCCATTCAACAACCGCTAAAGCCGTCAGTCACCCGCATGCAACACTCAGCAGCGATTTCTGTGAAAGACTGACTTCAGTTTAGTCGGTCCATTCACTTGAAGGAGGATGTAATAGTAATTCATGTTGAAAGCCAGGAACCTACAACTTCAAAAGTGTCCAGAGGTCATTTCATGCATTGAAAGGTGAAAAGAGAAATATAAGTACTGCCAGAACAATGAGAGACTGCATTTTTTCCAAACATATATAAATGTTCAACGCAGACTAAGAGAGATCCACACACAAAAAATCCTTCCTTATCCTGGTGAGAACCAGTATTTGGAATGGAAAATCTCTTCAGACCTCTTATTTCAGGTTAACCTAAATTTGTATTTACATGAGCTAATACATCATTAAAGGTTTATTCCAATGGAGAGAACTATTTATTTCTTTACAGGTAAGAAATGCATGATCTGAGCTAAAAGTACCGTTAGTTTGCCTAGTAAAGTTGTATTTTGTAGCAGGAAGAACTGTGGCTTCTGTTTGGTACCTTGAAATCTAAAGAGTGTAGAGCAGTAAAGATATAAATATCTAGTTTTTCTGAGTGGCTTTAAGAGAGATGGGGATGTTGCTGATTTCTCCACTTATTTCAGTTTTCAATAGGAGATTGTGTGGTCAGCTTCCCACATAAGAGGAGATGCACCAGCAGGCCAATGAATTATCCAAAGTTGATGTGGCTTTCTATTAAACACGTAATGAAAGGTTACAAGCTACCTGCTAAATGTTAGAAGAAGATAGAAATGAAAAAAGGCTGCCTGTGAACCCTTCGTTCATTCAAAATAATTTTAACACATTTTCTTTGTAAATATTGTTTGTAACTAATGCTTTTTGCCTCACTCAGTGCACAGACCTGTCAGGGTTCAGTTTACTGAACAATGAAACATTCCTCTAACTTCACCACGTAATGGGCAGCTGCCAGCGCTTTCTTTGCACTCCACCACACAAGTCCCGCAATGATTACTGAACTTTTCCTTTCCTCTCAGGCTTTTCTACTGGGCGTTGTCACTGCAACAGCAAACATTTCACAGGCTCTAACGAACTCCAGCATCCTTCCCACGGACCACAGGGAGAGCTGGGCACAGAAAAAAAATGAACGTAGGCAGCCAGGGTGCCAAGTGAAAGCTTAGAAGGGGTTTGTGCCACCGTGTCAACACAGGGAAGAGCCTCCCTCCACTCGCAGTTTGCATCTCTGCAACTACTTGGAGAGGTAGGCAAAAATGTCCTCCTTTTAGAAGATAGCTAGCAGGCCACCCGCTGTCCCCCTCTTCTCTCCAGTTACTCCCATAGGAAGCAGGAAACCAGGATTTAAACCCCTCCTGCTGAAGGTATTTAACACTAGGGAACATGCCTTAAGCCACTAGGGTATATGATATCCCAAGATGAGTAGGTGCTCTGAATCACAACACTGAAGCTGTGTTATTTTTTCTAAAATAGGACTCGATCACTGAGACAGCAAGATAACATGTCTGGCCCTCTGGGCCAGTAGTCTTGGCAATCACTGAAAAGAGGGAAAATCACAACTATATCATCTGATCCACCAAACACTCAACATAAAATAATGCAGTGTTTGGTGGACATCCCACAACAGACACTGGGAAGGATCTTCTCCTCACCAAAGGCTGAAGCCGCCCACCCTGCTCCCCACTGCACTGTGCACATACGCATGAGTCAGCAGCTCATTTGGACAACTTGCATGAATATCACTACCTTTTAACTCTATTCCATGGCAATTACCTCCTATGAAATAAAGCTAAACTTTATTGATGTTTTCTCTGCTCTGCAAAATTACTTTTTGCAGAGCAAAATTACTTTGCTCTGCAAAATTACTTATCCAGGTACATTTGATTTTGTGTTAAATACAACAACAGAAACATTCACTTCCAGCAAAAGACAGTACTGCATGTGTCACTTCTAAAGTGATCTTGCAGCTCGAGGCTCACATTTCTAAGGATGCTCATTCTTTGGATGCACTTACATGCTGGATGGCGTACAAAGCTATCCTAGGCATGATGGGTTTCAAGATGACAGGCGCCATATTTTGGGGTAAAAATCACTGATCCAATGATTAGCAGTTACAAGCTAAGACCTCTTTTAACTATCCATCAGTGAAACTGCATCATGCCCTCATGATTTCCTGGGCTGCTGGAGGACTAGATGGCAAATGGACACAGACTTTTCCAGTGGATGTGGCACTGTCCTGGAGGATACCTGGGACATAATCTGCCCCTCCGAAAGCCAGACTGTGTTTGGAAATCGTGGATGCTACAGATGATATACACCTATGTAGTGCCATCCTCAATTCACCACATTGTGGACTTGCCTGCATGCATAACACCCAGAGCTGTACCTTTCCCTGCCCAGTCCCTGTGTCCCCAAGAGGACAGTTTTTGTCACCCAAGTCACAGATGCACAGATGGAGTGACATCAAACCCACACATGGATGAGAAGCTCCTCACTGTCTTTCTAACACTGCTCAAGGCAACAGAATGCACATGAATTTAAAGATGGCAAAATGGCTTTTCAGAATGGATGAGGCAGGATGTTAAAGATTTTTATTTCTGGACATCCTCCTCCAGACTTTTAATGGGTTTCTTCCGTTACCCTTTGCAGCAGACTGCTCTGTATGCTACTGTATCCCTCAAAAGAGTAAATCAAGATGCTGAGATAGAGAAAAAATGCCTATGCTTTTACTAAATTTGGCTTTTAATTCTCCCGTTTTTTCATTCGTTTTCCTGTTTCATAAATCCCAACTGGAACCACTCCTCTTCCCTCCCTTTCAGCCAACCTCTCTCCTATGGCATTCAGAAGCAAGGGAAGGAAATCACCTCCAATGCTACTGCCAATGCTATTACCCATGAGGATCCCCAACCCCAGAAAACTGCCATCCTTCTGTCTCCTCTGTTACGGGGGAGAACCCTCTCAGCTGACTTCAGATACCTGTGGTAGGGACACCTCTACCTGAACTACTCACTCAACGCTCCCAGTTGAGTCCATAGACAAAAACAGGCACTGAAAGGCTGTGCTTACCCCATGTAAGGTAGATGCCTTAGATGATGTGCCCTTTCTCACTGGCTACAGATGCTTTCACTGGGTTAGAGAAAATCCACTCCAGCAGAGGTTACACCCTGAAATAGTCTGTCCGGACCTCTTCAAAAGTGCTTTAAGGCTTAAGACTCTTGTGCACAGTCAGCCAGTTAAAGGCTTACCATGGGAGCACACTGTACCTCACTGTAGATGTTAAAAATGTGATACTGATAAAAAGCAAGGGCAGCATTCATCTTCTCTGTTTGAGACATCTGCTGTGCAGACTTGTGTATCTGAGACAGTCATTTACACTTTCTGCATAGTTAGTAGACAGAAAAAAGACATTTCCATAGCACAATTTATCTCCTCCTAAAACAAGCCAGATGAATCACCCTCTCCCAAGTGCTTGTTTCTCTCTACCAGCTCTAAACAGTCTGAGACGACAAGCTCAGAAGTAGGTGTCTATAGTGTGGGTGTCTGAAGCCGGGTGAGGTGAGTCCCACCTCCCCACCACTGCTGTCAGGAACAGACAGTAAAGCCACTGCAGACAGCACTGGTGGGCTCAGAGATGGGCCCAGCCACATAAGCATATATAGCTGTCACCCACGAACTGCTGTAGATGCTGCCGACTAGTCAGCAAATAAGCAAAAGAAGTATTACAGAAGCGCTGGGTGCCCTCAGAGTGAGAAAGTGACCTTCACAGACTAAGGTCCTATCTGTTAGGGACTGAAACATGTGCCTAATGATAATGCACAACTCCCCCAGTTTCCCCAGACTATGAATGTGCTTCAGTGTAAGCATATTCTTAAACAGCTCTTTAAATCTGGCTTCTGGAAAAAATTCTCACAGAAGGAAGAATCCTCACAGGTCTCTCTGACAATTACAAATAAGCCATCCTCAAGGCATTTCCATCTTGCCAGCCTCTCAAATGTTTTGTAGCTGCTTGGGCATTGCACAGAATAAGTTTGTAAAGCTTGCAAAAATATTATCTGCCCATCATAAATAGGGGAGAAGGAGCTGAGGCAAGTCCTGTAAGACAGCACCTGACCCTCAGTGTGGGTAGAGCTCTAGAAACCTGTGACATGCAGGGGGTTCCAAGCTGGACGCTACACAACGCTTATTCTCGCAACCTTGAATGTTCTGTGACTTCCTCCTCAGCCAATAATTACTACACTTCCTCAGTGGGAGACCCTTAGTTCCAACACAATTACTTACCAGTTACAAACATACCTAAGAACACACACAAGGACTTCCAGTGGTGGTTTTCTGGATGCACAATACTATTTTTCTCAGTAGTTCACTCCCAAACTCCTCAAAGTGTTTTTATCGCATTCCTGTCTACCACACTAGCTATGCATTATTTAACTGTCCAGGATTTTTGAGCTAAGCTCTTAAAAAACAGCTGAGGCATCATCCTGTGAAGAGAAGATGAAGTGCCATGAAGTGATTTACATCTCTAATTGCCACTGTGGTTGTCTAAATCTGAAATGATATTTATTCAGATATGTTGCCCAGGCATTTTCTTTACAGTTAGTCAGGTTAACGAGTGAGGTCTTACGGATTCATCTGTTGCCTGGCAGATCACCTGGTAGCCAGTGCAGCTTTCTCATGCCATTGTCCACGATGATCTCTCCTTTAACAGGTCACCTTGATAGCAGGTTTTAAGGAACTGTTAATATTTCATTTAGGAAGCCAGTAATCTCCGTGTATCAACCTTTCCAAAGGCCCATGTCTCTGCTGCACAGAACAGTAATGAGAGCACGCACAGCCTAACTTCTGCATCAAGGGACATTCCCTCCTTCTCCAAATTAGCTTTAGCTTTGCCAAGGCTGCTTGCACCAGCTGTATCCTCCGCCCAACCCTCCTAGAGCTCCTCAGATGCCAAAGAATCTGTTCCTGGGGATGCCTAAGCATCATGACTCATAAGCAGGTTTGTGCCTCTCTTACACCCAGACCCTGTCAGGATTCAAAGACACATTTGTTTCCACCTCTCATCTTAAGGATCATCTCCAAGAAATATTTCTGTCCTGTATTTGTCACTGAAACAAGGCCTAGAGCCTCACTTTTTCTCCTCTAGGCAAATGCCCTCCTCACTTTGTGTTTTCCCAATAAATAAGGACATATTCTTATATTCGTATATTCTGAGCAGAGGAGTTTTGCTGATACCTGGGTTCCCCTAACCTTGGAGACCCTGCAAATGAGGGGACCCTCTTGGGCAGATGGGATTCCTGCTCCTTCTAGCCCTGGGTGGGAGGCTGCTGTATGTACTGAGCTACTGAAGAGGAGCACACACTCCACCTCCACGTTTTGAAGGAAAGGGTTCAGCCACACAGCTGCAGCTCAACTCTGAAACAGAGTGGTAAGTGCTAGAGAGGTTGAGCAATAGTGAGGAATGGGCATCCTAGCATGGCATAAAGCACAGGTCTCTGCTTGGCGTTACCTACCAGGCAAGGTAGATGATTCATCCTGCAGCCTCATCAGTGTCCTCTGACAGGGGTCAAAACAGGCACATTTGGTAAAGGAGATGCAGTTTCCCTTTTTTTACGTTTTTAAGAGGCTTCTGACAAAATCCCACTCCAAAGGGCGTTAGAGAAAACAAGCAGCCAGGGAAGGTGCTGGAATGGATAAAAGGCTCAGTACAAGATGGGAAACCAGTGGGGAGTAAATACAGCAATGGGGGAAGTAGCTGAAGCTCTACAGAGGTCTTCTGTGGGACCTGCACTCTTCACCATAACCACAGATAACGTGAACATGGGGACAAGTGATGAAGTGATGAAGTTTCCTAATGACACGAAGTTAGGCAGGTCAGCAGAGGGATGATAGACTGCGTGAGTGTGTCATAAATCAGCAGCTGGAGAAGTGTGCCGATAATGAGGTGCAGATGCGAGTAAACAATCCATATGCTGCACACACAGCGATGGGGACCGGCCACTGCCACTAGAGATCCTGAGCCCTTCACCAGTTGCTCCACAAAAAGGGCAACTCAGTGTTCAGAAGCAGCCAAAAAAGCAAAATAACTACCAAAAATTATGAGGAACAAAGCAGAAAACAGAGAAAAAAGTTGTTTTCTACATCTGGGAAAACGGCAGCTGTCAGCACACCCACGCTGCAAGAGATGCATCTCAGGGTAGAAAATGCACCTTCCCAATTGATTCCACTAAGCTGGAGACAGGACCAGACAGACCTTTGGTCAGGTCCCTGTTGTGGCTGTGCTTGTGATTTTTGAGGATTAGGTTCCTCTTGGGTTCCTACGGGGAATCTGTGAGTTCTGTGGATGGCTGCGAGTGGGACTGCAATGCGTAGGGCTGCAATGACTCTGGGTTTGTCTGTGCACATTTCCCCAACTTTCCAACCATGGTCGGTGCTGAAGGTCTAACAGACCAGTATTATATTTTTTAATGAATACCAATTAATGTATCATAATGGAAATAGGACAAAACCCCATAAACCTTTATTAAATCAGTTTTTAAATGAGAATATTTGGCGAAAATGGCATCGCACATAAGGATATTTAGATGCTACTTGGGAAACTGTAAAAGTTAAAAGCATTTTCTTTAAATACTTTGCTTTTACAGTAACAGATAAAAATAATTTTACTTAATTTGATCATGGAATGGTATGACTAAATTAAGAATAAATCAATATAGCAGATAGTTTTAAAATCCACAGTAGAGGTTATTTTAAAGAACAAAACCAGGGTATTAACATAATAGGTCAGAAGGTCTGAATTTGCTTGAGGCCACAGACTAAGGGATGTAAGTGTCTGGAAATGGGGAAAAATGCATGAACACCAATTCAAAGCAAGACGAATGCAGTCTGAGTTCAGCCCCTCTTCTGCTATTGGTATTCACAATATAAATTAACTAATTATACAAAATAAAGTGTTATGATAGCCTATTCAGGATAATCAAACTTATCGGATCATCTCACCTTAATTTCAACAGGGCAGGAAACAGGTCTGTTGGCTCACAGGCAATCAATATGATTTTGCTTTCCTCTTGTCTGTGGAAATCTGTCCCATATCACTGATACCACCAGATCATCCACATGGCTTAACTTGTACAAAATAGGCATAAGTTTCTTATAACAGGTACTCCCAAAACCTGAAGTATTACTCAAAGATATATAATTTTCTATCACTAATGGTTATCAGGTATTAAATCCCATTTTATCCTGTGCTAAATATTATACTTAAGCTTACTAAGAGTTGGAATTAAATAATCTGCACATATCTGTTGAAGATACGCTAAGTTCTCCTCCTTAGCATACATAGTTCTTTCTTCCCCTGTCAAATACTCCACCAAGGCCTCCTGCAAAATATATATTCTAATTCCTGCTGCTGATACAGAGAGAGCTGAAAAATTATCAACTCCATACTGCAGCAATTTGGACTTTAATCCATTTAATTTATCTTCAGAGGCAACTGGTTAGAAATTCTACTAAAAGTGCTGCACTTGAATAGGCCTCATTAAAATACGATATTCCATATTGTTCGGTGAGGAATTCCCCTAAATACTGTCGTCTTTATTATTAATCAGAATGTGTGACTGGAGTCCAAAGTTAAAATGGAAGATACTGGGCTTTTATTGCTGTATCAGCATTGTGGTATCGAAAAGTAACAGCCATAAAAGCACATAAAGAATAAACCTATGAGATATATATTCGTGATAGTATGGAAAAAGAGGGTTTGGTTTTTATTGCTCATTATTCTGCATTCCTTGGTTGAATAAAAATTGGACTGAAGCTTACAGTGAGCTACCTGGTGAGGTTACTGGGAGTTTTGCCATTGACTTTGAGGAGACCAACAATTCTGTGCAAGCAGAACTTCCCTTACAACAAAAATAAACTATGAGCAAAACTCTATTCTGGGCAAATTTGTGCAAATTTCACCCTGAACAAAGGCTTGCGAGATGATTGTCTGTTCTGATGAAAAAAACAAACTGGATTCTCTGCAGGCAAGTACTGTATTAATTAGCCAGGCGTTTGAGTGCCATGCATCTTTCTTGAGTAATAGTTTTATCTCCAAGGGAATTCAACTAATTATACTAATCTAAATGGCACATTTATATCAGTACCTATATACAGGAATTTATATTGAGGTAAGCGAATTCACGCTAACTGTGGAGGCTATGCCGGCTGCATTTTATCAAAACCAAGACAATGTTCTTTCTCCTTTACGGAGCTTTCCAAACTTTAGAGCTGTTTGGCTTTCAAGTAAACACAGTTTTAGACAGAAGATTTTGCTATAGCCCAGTGATTTGTTGCGTACTGAATTCTAACTCAAATTGATTCTTCCCTTACAACCTAAAGGGTTAACCTGCTATTGAACCTCAAACACAAAGCTTTTTTGAGGTCCTAAGTTCAAAACAAGATAGTTGGAGCAACTGTTCTCTGACAACCGATAACTGGATATTAGAGTGGACTTGACGTGAACTCGAGCACGTTCACACTGGTTGGAGCAACATATGTGTACCCAGAGAATGATTTGCTGCTCAAGGATCTATCAGAAGGAAGAAGAGAATGCCTCATCACCGCTCACCAGCAAGCTCAGGAAAAGCGGCGTCTCCTTTGACAGCAAAGTTAGGTTTGGCTAGACCCATGTTGGTACCAAGGCACTCAGTATAACTCCAAGCAAAAATATGTTACATCCAAAAATTCTAGTTTCTATTTTCTCTCTGATACTTGCCTCTTCCTCTCTTCAGTGAGAAAGACTTTTGCAGTCTGCTATTCCTCACTTGTTCAAATCAGCTACAGAAGACAGACTCATGCCTTTTTCAGCCATAAGTACAATACTATCCTTGCTGAAACTTTCACTAGGAAATTTGATGTGATTGCGGAACTGGCATTTCTAGATCATACTTCCTCACTTTGGTATTCTCCATGACTGAATTACAAGGCTTAAGGGACTCACAGGTAGATTTTTTTGAGGAGGTTTTTGTCCAGAAGTAGTGATACTGAGCAAAATGCATACATATTACTTCAAGAAGAGTCAACATATAATTTTTGTGTAACCAAGAGGTGCTAGATCCCATGGCGAAATTCATGCCTTGAGTAGGACTCTCAAAATTTCTGTGGCAAGTACCCCTGCATTATGTCCAGATAGAGTGGATCCAAGTTCCTGGAACTGGGCAGGTAACATCGGAGGTGGTACCTGGCTTCTCCAATACATGGTGCCAACACATTTGGTGGGCAGCTCTGCCTAAAAGCAAGCCATCTCTGCACTGCTAAAAATGCTAAAAACACCTCGTTTCCTGTTGCCTTTGATCTTGTTCTGCAGTGGCTGTCAGCAAAACCCAGTGAAGATTACAAAGTAAATCTACTTTTTTATTGGGCAAATTCCTGCTTCTGCAGGACGCTATCCAGGTCTGCAGTGGCATCTCACGGTTTATAATTAACAAAGATTAACTGGGCTGTGGACTAAAGGTTGGCGATGGTACTCCAGCCAAGTGGAGGGAGCCACTTCGTATCTAAGTGAATGTGCTGTGCTGAGTATAACATGCTAGGGAAGCTACAACATAAATAATGCTATATGTGAGGCTTATAACTTGGAAATTGCTGGGGAATATGTGTAGAGTGATCATAGACTTTTACGTTGAACTACTAGTCTTTTCTGAACTCTGGCTCTTACACTGAACTGCTTCTATACTATAAAACCCACTGTCTACAATCAATCAGGAAAGAGAGACAAAATTTCTGGCAGCCAAGGGGACAAACTGCAGCCTGGGGTGCATCAAACACAGCAAAACCAGACAGTCAAAAGAGGTGATTATCCCTCTCTATTCAGCATTAGGACAGTCTCACTGTGAATACTGTGTGCAGTTCTGGGCCCCACAGCTTAAGAAGGATGTGAAGGTCCTTGAATGTGTCCAGAGGAGGGCAACAAATCTGGTGAATGGGCTGGAAGGATGTCCTACGAGCAGCAGCTAAGGACTCTGCATTTGTCTAGTTTGGAGAAAAGGAAGCTGAGGGGCGACCTCATTGCTCTCTACAGATTCCTGAGAAGGGGAAGTGGAGAGGGGGATGCAGATCTTTTCTCCTTGGTATCCAGTGATAGGATGTGTGGGAATGGTTCAAAGCTGCACCGAGGGAGGTTTAGACTGGACGTTAGGAAGCATTTCTTTACTGAGAGGCTGGTCAAACACAGGAACAGGCTTTCTAGAGACGTGGTCAATGCCCCAAGCCCATCAGTGTTTAAGAGGCATTTGGACAATGCCCTTAATAACATGCTTTAAATCTTGGTCAGCGCTGAATGGGTCAGGCAGTTGGACTAGATGATCACTGCAGGTCCCTTATGACTGAAATAGTCATGATGATCACCTATGATGATCTATTCCTTTACAAGAATTATAAAATGAAAATAGGAGATAATGAATGACACATTCTGGTGGCTTAATATTTATTTTTTACTAGTTATTGTTACAACTTCTTATGGGAGAAATCTATAATTACATTGATGGATTAGTAATCTGCTTATTTTTTGAGAGCAAATGCCTAAATTGATTCAAGATGACCGGAAAATGCACCTTACTTCATTTAGAGATAAGTGGGTGAAATGTAATGGCCTGTGATCTACAGAAGATCTGAGAAGATGATCCAACAGTTGCTGCTATTCTTAAGTTCTGTCACTGTAAATGAAACTATTGTTTGTCCATAGTGTATACACGTTGGCTCATTTCAGCCGCTAAAGTAAGGAAGCTTGGATAAATCTTTAATAACTTATCTTTCTGCTTCATGACGCATTAAATGTCCTGCCCTGGAAATAGTTTAGTAACATCAAAATGGTCTCATTTTATTTTTATATCATTTGGGGAAGGGACATACAGTGCAGAAGTTATGAGTCACCTCCAAACCTATAGTTTATGGGTTTCCACAGGCAAGATGGTATACGAAATATCCAGTGGGACATGATCAAAGATGAGCTGGTGGGAATCCCCAGTGAGTATGCCTAGAACAACTAAAAGCAGCTCATTTTGAGGCTGTTTAAAACCTAAGAAAGCACGGTGCCACTTGGGAAGGGAGCCAGGTGTTATGCAACAAGAAACTCCTCACGCGTTTGGAACAAGATCTTGGATATCTGCTCAAATACGCTGTTGCATTAACTGAAAATACTGCAAGGAATAGGAAAATTGGGCAAAAGTTGCCCTGGGGCAAAGCCAGAGTGTAATTACTACCTATGCGTGCTTAACACCCAGTACCCACAGTAAACATGGAAGAAGGTACTGCTATTCCATCAGGGGAGTAAGTCTCATTGACTTTACCCTGTAATAGCAGAGCTCATGCTGGCAGGTACCACGGAGAAGCAGGTACCACGGAGAAGCAGGCACACGGCAAATTTACACCCTCATTCATTCCAGTAGCTGCACTCAAACTTGTTACCGTTACCTTCACCCCTAGATCATTCGCTGCATCCCAGGTCCAGCCAGGAGTAAACGAAAGCACTACCACAACTATGGAGCAAACACAATGTGGGTTTGATGGTCTCTGCCCTGATCGTGTATGTTCATAACTAAAACCATCTTCTGTGCAGGAAGACAGGTTGATCAAAAGTGAACATTTTGCCAATTAGTCCCCGCAGAAGCAAGCACGCATTCCTCGCAAAGGCCACTTTGGTGGGGAAGCTACACACAAACCCACAGCCCTGGCTGAGCCACCCAACCATCGGCCTCTCCTGCTCTCCAGCTGCTGCTGTTTTCTACAATGCAGGAGCACTGCATATTTCTATAATGTACAGTTCTCACGTAAAAAAGGACCAGTGGGCACAATGCTAACTCCTGGGGTGAAATTTTCACAGGGTCTGTCCCAGTGCTCAGTCAAAGTACAAACAAGCACTGCCTGACTAACAAAACCTTTAGATGCCACCAGAACACTGCTAATAGTTAGACAGCATTTATCCAGAGATATATTTATGCAACGTTTCAGCTGATTTCCCAAAAAGGAAGTTTTAGTAGGAACCTGAAGTCGTTGACTTCAGTAAAAGAAGTCCTCTCACATCTCTGATCCATCCATTTGTGGTAGTGCCATCCCGTGGCCAGAAAACGTGTGTGGGAAGTTTGGGGATCCATTCTTATCTACTGCAGGTCTTTTCTTGCCTGCTCTGTGAAAAGACGTACTGCTCGTTTGTAGACAAGTTGCTTCATTCTGCAGTTTCTCAACTGCTCCATCTGCAAAATGAGGATAATAAAAATGGCATCTTTTAAGGAAGCAGACTGCCACTCATGGAAGTTTTTGCTGTGCTTGGGATCTTCAGTTTGTGCTTGCTAAAGAAGGGAAAAAGATTTATTATTAAAGTGATTACAGTGTTGATATGCTTGTAACAAATTCCCTCCAGGCATGCAACTATATTAAAGGCCAAATTCATTTCTCATTTGGTACTTGTACAAATTCCCTGCAACTCCAGTGGTGCCGACAAGGTTACTCCAGCTGAGCAGGTGGCAGAATCTGGTTCCACAGCAACTCAGTTTAGACAGTTATGTATAATCATTGAAAGCAGAGAGGTATCATTTGCTTTATAAGCAACTCTGAATATCACTAGTCACTCTTCCTGACAGAACACTGCAGAGGAAATGTGCTATACAGGAAGGCTACCATTTCCTTGGTGCTAGAAGCCTGGGAATAAGTAGCTCTAAGTAGGGACTAATTAAGTGAAGGATGGGTTTTCTCTGGCAAGGTGACTGTCCTGCAGCTACTTGTGAAACCTGATGTTACCTATCTCTGGAAGATCCCAAGATGCAGAGCAGGGATGGAAATATTTACCTTCCCAAGGAAGGGAAGTCAGTCCTCAAAGTACACTGTGTTTTCATGTACAAATAAGGTGAAACCAGTCAACTGGCTGGACTGAGAGGAACGGCCACTGTGGTATGGATGGAAACTGGTGAGAAAAACAAAAGATGAACAAGCACAAACCAAGCACCGAACCTACATTTCTCAAAATATGAAACATGTGCAATGGTACCAGGCACAGAAAACACGTTATGGTTACTGCCTGCCTAACTGATGCATGTAGATACAGTTGTCTTGAAAAGTGCTGGTACAGCAGGCTGAGAGCATACTGATGATTCAATCTCTGGAATAATTTGAAATGGCAGTCACGCTTCTGAAGGCGCACAAAGTCCTTATCTCCCTTTTAAAGCAAAGAAGCTACTGCACCGACAGGAAAATAGAGGGAATGCTGGAAGGCTTTACAGCAATGCATATCAATGAAAGGCTCCTCTTGGCTAACTATCCTAGAGTGAAACATATTCCTAGTGGTTCTGCCAAAGATCCTTGAAATGCCTTGATGGTGGTTGATTGGGGAGAAAATAATCATAACTATGAAGCAGAGGAAAGTTTTTGCTGTCTTACTCTTGTACCATTGGCTATGCCTTTTTCAAGGGACTTGGGCTACCAGAGAACGTTAGGAAGGCAGATCTTTGCCAGAGGACCAAGGGAAGCTGGACCAAAGGAAGCAAGCAGTCCACAGTACGCCCACTGCTTCACTTTATTTTTGCTTATAACTACATCTTGGCTTTTTCATATGGCTCTGAACACCAGCTGGCAAAATTAGTCAATATTAGTCTGAAAGGAAATGTTGTCAATTGATTTGCAAAGAGAAGCTCTCAAACAAAGCCAGTCTGTTTCATTAAAAGGAAGCAAACAACAAAGGAAACTCTTACCTGCCTCGGTACAACCTCTGGGCCCTATCATACACCATCAAGGCAATTTAGATTTTGCTACCGATGATAAAGGAAAGAAGAATCTGAAGTAAAGAAAGAAAAGTCCAACTAGGTCAACAAAGTCCCTGGTGGGCGGCGATAGGGTATCTGACAGCTAGTATGCAGAGCAGACATGGAAATGCTTGAAAGGATTCCATTTTATGGCACATGGAAAGATTGCGCTGCTCCTCTTTCTATATAAAGTAGGTAATAAACTGTATTTGAACTGGTAGAAGAGGAATGAGATGACCCAAATTTCAAAGCAAGAACTTGGTGGGTTATTATTATTTATGATTCAAAAAGCGTGTGCAATGCACCAAAAGAAAGGGAAACATGCTCCCTACATTGAGGAGCCTCCAATGCAAACCTTGAAAGAAACACTCTACTATGCACAGGGCTAACTCCAGGTGCTTCAATTTATTGTAATTATAGTGTAATGAAGATCAGACCTGCACTTCTTGCAGTGAGAAAACTGAGATCCCCTTTCCTATCTCTACAGCAGGTGCTTTTTATATTGGGGGAATGAAACAGCTGTATTCTCCATGAACTGAAATAAAAAGCTTCAGGTACTCCTGATTTTCCACTTTTACTTGCTGATTTTAGTTCCTTTCCCCTTCTCAGACATTGTTATGTTTTCTCACTCTCTCCTCTCCAGAGCTATTGCTACCAGTTTTTTATTTCCTTTCTTTGTTCCTTAGTTTTTCAATATTACTTTTTACCTTCTTTGTGAGCTTTCTATGGAGTCTCACATTCATATTTTACCTCTTACTGTTCAATCATTCCCTTTTTTGAGTTGTTCTTCCTCTTTGCCTCATCTTGCTCATCCCTTTCTGCCTCTCCTCCCTCCATTCCTCTCGCCAACCCCATTCTCTCAACCAATTACCACATCCCCCAGTGGATCCCCCAAAGCATTGGCTTCCTCTTTTCCCTTCCTTCAGGAACTGAGCTCCACATCCATCCCTCAAATGGGCTCCTCTTCCTGACCTGCACCCTCCTTCTGTTCCTCCTGCTCCTGTATCACCCCCTCCATCTCACCTTCTCTGCTTCTCTAGGACATGGCCTACAGGTTTCTACCCAAGATTCCAGCTCCTTGCCCCACACCTCCCCACTGGCTATGCACAGAGCTTCAGAGCTCTCTGGGAAACCCTCCAGAGAATATCACTGCCCTTTTGAAGGTCTCCAGCCATGGTTCCTGAAAGTCTCCAAAGGTCCCTGTGGTCCCTGAAGGCCTGCCAGCCCTCCACTGCTGTTGGTCTCCCAGTATCCCTTGTAGCTACAGGGTCCCAGTCCCACTGCTACCGTAAAGCTGGACTAGCAACCAGAGGCGATGACAGATGGTTGAGATGTGGGGCAGTGTCCCTCCCATCGGAGGACAAATCTGTCCAGCATCCTTCCTCCCTTCTGCCAGGGGTCCAGCCTGGCAGGTACTTGCTCAGGGGCTTGGGGGTCGCTCCCTGTCCCCGAGAGGAACTCTGCCTCTGGAGCGTGGGGGGCGAAACAGCCAGAGCAGAACGGGGGTGGGCGTCGGCGATGCCCGGCGGCGGGGGGCTGCGCGACCCGTGGGCGGGCGGCAGGAACCCCCGCCGCCCGCCCACGGGTCGCGCAGCTCCCCGCCGCCGGGCATCGCCCGGGTACGGCACCCGGTCTCCCCGGAGCATCCCCCTGTCGCGGTACCCAGTCTCCCCGGAGCATCCCCCGTCGCGGTACCCGGTGGCCCCGGAGCATCTCCCGTCGCGGTACCCGGTCTCCCCGGGATACCCCCGCGGCGACGGCCTCCCGTCCCGCTCCCGGCGTCGTCTTTTACCTTCCACTTTGGTGAGGGTGAGGACGGGGCTGTTGCAGGCGCTGAGGGGGGCCACCCTGGCCGAGTGCTTCTTCATGGCGAGCCCGTCGCCGGCGGCAGCTCCCCGCCGCCCCGCGCCTACATCCTGGCGCCGCCGGAGCCCTCCCCCGGTACGGCTCCCGGCCCGCCGCCCTCTGCCGCAGCACCGGGCGGCGGCGGGGGCTGGGGCTCGCCCGCCCGCTGCCGCTCGGGGCTGC
Organism: Numenius arquata; assembly: GCF_964106895.1. NCBI lineage: Eukaryota > Metazoa > Chordata > Aves > Charadriiformes > Scolopacidae > Numenius > Numenius arquata. The sequence goes on along the minus strand of NC_133577.1, from coordinate 23,694,765 downwards.
TGCAAACCCGACGTCACCGGCACGGCCCCCCCCGCCCGCCCCCAAGGGCTCCCGGGGCCGCCCCCCCGGGTCGAGGAGGCGGGAGGGGGGACGGCGCCCGGACGCCGCGGCGAGGGGCGCTGCTGAGCCCCCCTCCCCGGCCTCGGAGCGGCGGTCGGCGGCGTGCCTTGCTCCGGGGCCACCGGAGCCTTCCCGGGCGCAGCAGGAGGGGAGCCCGGACCGTAATGCGGCTGCGGACACCGCTCCTCTTCCCGCTGCTCGGCCAGGGCTGCCCGGAGCGAGCCGGGCTCCCGGCCCCCGCGGTGTCTGCTGCCGCCGGGCTGCTGCACCCCACGGAAAGGGCTCCCGGCTTTTCACGGTCTGCTTCGGTTCCTTCTTACTGTCTTACGGGAAAGGATATTTTACACTCTCCAAACCATTTTTTGTTATTTGCCCGTATTATATCCCTCCCTTATTCTCCTTCAACACCCATCGCTATTCCGGGTCGATTTTTGCCTTTAGTAATTTCTACCATTCTTCCCACAGCCTTTCTGTTCCTGCTGTGTCCTTTCTAAGAGGGACACCAAAATTAGACACAGCATTCAAGATGAGGATACACCATTGATTTATCAATAATATTCCAATACTTGCAGTAGCGTACTCTACAGCTTTCTTAACGCAGCTTACCAACTTCTTTTTGAGGCATGAAACACAGTACCTCCATACCTACACACAAGTTAGGTAAAATGTGGTATTTCACAACTGGATGCTGCATGTATGTAGCGACTTTTTATGGTGGTTTTTTTTCCCCGCACAAATATTTTTAAGACCCAACATACCAACAGTGTGTGGTAGATTTACCCTTCTGTCGATATGCAAAAGTCTAACTGTTATTAATTAACAAGACAATGCAAGTGGATCCAGGAGAGAACAGATTCTAATGAACGAATATGAAACACATAAAAAAGATTATATCGCTATAAGCAAAGAATCATGTTGCACAAGATGTTGAGCATGGTAAGCTCCGTACCCTTACTCTTAAATTACCCTTACAACTAAAATACTTGGCACGTTTGCCAGGTTCAGATACAAGATGCGTCACCAAAGACGCAAATACTCAACATTTCTTAAGATTTGCTCAAATTAAAATGAGTGCACTTTGCAAACAAGACCGGGCAGCCATCAATACTCCACAAACATTCCAAAGTATTTGTTAATTATATAAATACTGGCTATTGAAATGCAGCGCTGGCAGACTGTTTAGCAAACCGTGGGAAAACACCACCTTACGTGTGCTGTGTGGACAGCTCTTACATATTTAAGAGGTGAGCTTTCTTGGTGGGTCATATCTGGCCAGTTAGCTTGCACATGTCTCATCTGGTGATGTGCAGTCTGATGAAGCTCAGGGGTGGTTTGCATTTCCTGTGCCCCTTCCGTGTCAGCTTTTGGGACAAGCTTTGTCAAAAAAGTCATTCATCTCCTTTCAAAGTGATCCTTTTGGAGAGTATACTCGTGCTCAGTGCTAAGACCACAAAAGCTCAGCTTGGTCAAATGAAAAAAACTGGCTTTCATGGTTATTTCCAGATCTTCTTGGTAGAATTATCTGATCCATTCAGCTTCCTGAGATGTCACAGATCATAGGCATGTTGGGAACTGTGGGTCCGTCTTGTTTCACTGCACTATTTCATCTTGGAGTCTAATTAGTTTCTGATCTTTGAAAGAAGTTACATAAAAAGAGGCAGATCTCACCTCAGATGGTTCTGTCCGTGAAATATTTTGCAATGTTGCAGTGCCTTTTATCTGAAGATTTCAAAGCACGTTATAAAATATTAATTCATTTTACACTGCCTCTGTGAAGAAACTTCAGGCTCACAGGTGGCTAAAATACAGCCACAAAATATAAGTGACTCCCTCAGATTCAGATGACTATGTAACATCAGTGAGGAACAGGACCTGGATAACCCTGGCTGGCTTCTGCTCTGAGCTTAGCTTCCAGGAACATCTGAGCCTCTGCTATGTAAGCAGAAAACTACTAAATGAGCATTTTACATCCAAATTTAACCTACTTTTCCTAGAGGTAAATGGCTGTGCAAGGCAGGACAATCAGACTTCTCCACTGGCTGTATCTTACAATCAATGGGACGTTCACAAGAATTAAAAGGATATTTATTAAAAACTCTTTGTTGCTCGGCACTTACAGTCTTTCCTTTCTGCAAGGTTTCTGTTCTCTTATTTTTTAAAGGAAAGACACAGCAATTGTTTTACACAATACATTGTTTTACTTGGAGGAATGGTGCTGCTCACCTACAGAATCACATTGAAAACAAGACAATTTTTTTTGATGATGTTATTTTATCTCTGCATATATTTAATATTGCAGGATTTGTAGAGTTGTTAACATGTTTCAGGCTTGCGGTGTTTTATTTAAGCCTAGAACTCCAAAGGTCAAAGACTTGTATGGCAGTAACTATCTCCTGCGGCTGGCTGGACCTCTGCTTGCCAAGATGAGGGTCGTGGCCAAGTGCTAGGAGGCATCTAAGACTTCAAACCTTGTGTCCTCCTTCCTCCTCTGATGATGCCTTGCACAACCACTCAAGACTCTTCGCCTCAGTGTTCAGTTTACTCACCCCAGAGAAGCTTTCAAAGGCACCAAGGACAATTATCAATCAAGTAAGACTGGTTTCAAATTGGGGATAGGAGATCCAACCACTGTGGGCTTTTGGAAGTCTTTTGCCCAATACATGTGTGCAGTATAGCTAACCGGGGCTGATGCAGTCTGATACGGCTCTGCCTGACCCTGATCCCAGAACATTTTAACTCCGTCAGTCTCTGATTTCTTCCGCTGCCCTTACAGACGCACACACTTACACCAGAAATCCACACTTAGGCCACTGTGCATAAAAATATCAGCCACGTATCACAATAACAAAAAGTTGTGTTTATTCAATGAAGTCTAGAGTGCCTGAGGTCTGTATTCCAAGGGCTCTGCAGTGAGAGCTGCATTTCGCAGCAGGCTCATTACTTTCTGAACTTGTATCATGCTGCAGCCTCCTCACCTCTCTAAGCCTTAACACATTTGCTGCTGGATTACATTTAGTTTAATTTACAGTAAGCATCTTATAGTATAAGCAATGCAAAACTGATGCACTTAGGGTAAAATTTCAAGTAAAATTTATGGCTTTTTTCCTTTACAACAACACTCCCATATTCAAGAGGCAACGGAGGAGAAGCTGGCGGATGTTTGGGCTGCAGACAGCTTACAAATGTCGAGAGGAAACTCTCAAAGCTTGAAAGCTGGAGAAAGCAGACTTTCATTTCCGATCACGAGCAAGGATGCTTCACGTGAAAAAGGCAAGGTTGGATTAAAAATCCAGGATGACATAGTTAGAATCTGCCCAGTTTGAAGAATTTGTGGAATTTGTAGTTTGATGGAACTGGTTTTGTTACAGTCAGTTTACCCTTCTTCATTTTAGATTAAGAAAGTATAGTCATTGGGTTGGAGTTCTTTATACGTGAAAGTATATATGAGTGTGCTAACACCCAGCATCATACTGCTGTTAAGCTCATGTACCATCACCACTCTTCTGAAAGTTTTCTTATTTACATAGAAAGGTAAATTCAAGACAAAACTAAATTCTCATAGTAATGTGTGCTACCACCTTTGACTTTTATCCTATTAGCTAGTTTGTTTAACCAACATGAAACATGCGCCCAGTTGGTAACATGCACAATTGATATTTTTCCAATTCAGACATATTCATGTTTAGTGTACTCATTAATAGGACATTTATTAATTTAAGTGCTTGCCTTACCACTGAGGGCAATAATTGTTGTGCTTAGCAACCCTAAAGGAAATGGAGTGTAGACTTTTACTTGTGTAGCCAATTTCCTAATAGGCTCCATCTCATGCCAGAATGAATTCATCTGCCAGGAGTCAGATACATGCATGAAACCTACACTGCCCACAATCTGTCAGGAACAGATCATCCTTTCTTCCAGTTTATTTGAAGTTATTCGGTGAATATTCTCCACAAACAACTATTAGTCTGTTTGTGAGGAGCTTGTTCTACTCGAATGCCATGTCAGTTTTGTTTGGTTACTAATAACTTTCTAATCTGTTTTTATTTACCAATTAAAAAACCATAAATGTCAAAAGCACATTTCTAAAACAAATAATGGCTATTTTGGAAGTGATGTTTGCTGTCCTGCAATCATTCTGAAATCTGCATTTAGATGCACTGTCTGGTGACCATCCACCACTATTCTGTTTGCACGCCTCCTAAATTCACATCCTCCACTCCAAACTCACATTTTTGTCAAATTTACATACAGTCTTTCTCTGCAATATTAGCCTAGCTGTAAGGACGACCTCTTCCTAATCTTCCCTATTCCACAACAGTTCAGTTACTTGCAGTATCATGTCTTGAATTCGCAGAACAAGGCAGTAAAGGGAAGAGGAAGGATTAAAACCCGTCTGGTTAGAGGTGTTCTCCAGACTGCTCCGAACAGAGGTTACTATGTCAGAATTACTGCTACACCTGAATGCCTTCTCTTCAAATTTTGTCAGGTATACAGTGCTACAGACAACAGTAGCATCCAAGGTGTCCATAAAGGCTGCAGATTGTATATATGACCACATATCCAACAGTTCCTAGACACGGGTGCAAAATACTGGTGAGAACATGTTCCTCATGTTTTTTAAGGTTTTGTTTATAACTGCTGTAAGCATTACTGGAGGAGACAGCACTGATGAATTTTATTTCCAAATCTCATAAAATATTAACTGTTTCCAATATTTGCTCCTGGTTTTGCGCATAAAAAACAGCTGCATTTCAAATAATACTGGTGAATTCCACAAAATGTAAGAAAAAAAGCTAGTTTAAGTCTCAGAGTTCCAACACTGGACTATGTAACTTTAATTTTCATACTTGTGCTTTAGGATTTGACATGAAACATTCATGTCTTAACCAAGTTTTGGAAGGGAAACATTTCGTCATTTTTTGTGTTACTTTGAATTTTAAAGAAAAGTGAATTCGGTGCCCATGGGCATGTATGGGATTGTGAAGTTTAGTGAATGAAGCCGTACATTTACAAGGGCATCAGATGTTTGCCAAGCTGCTTCAAACCTGTCTGACACCGCCAGGGGTCAAGAGCATCCCAAAGGCATTCATTCTCAGTCTTCATTGTCTTTGGCAACACAGGGGAAATGAGCACTGGTATTAGTCCAAGGCAATACTTCCTCACAAAGGGACATCCAGGAGAAATATGACAGAGACTATTCATTTTCTGGTGGCCACTGGGTCTCCTGCAACTGACAGCAGATTGAGAACAGGTGCTTAAAGGTGAACAGCCCATGAATACAATGCAAATTCGCATGGCTCTTGTCACAATTACACGATGCCCACACAGCTCCTTCAGTGGTCTGTCTCTACACCTTTACCTCTCTACAGGTGCAGTTTGAGGGAGCTCCCCATTTTGGACCAGGTGGATCAGGAACAACCCATCATCTGGCTACTGTGATTGTTCAGTGAGGCCACCTGCAAGGTTTGCTTTTAGGAACTGTGACTTATAAGGAAATACAATGATCAGACTACCTACATATATGGCATTTTTTGATGTTAGTGGTGGGAACACAGAAGAAACTGAAAAGGAATAAACCAGTTTAACACTTCACATGCCCATTTGTCTTCCTGCAATTTGTCATTCCCTGGGAACTCCAGCAGGCCCAACAGTTTTGCCTGGTAGAAGCTGCTCTTTGCTAGCTGCTCCCGACAACTCCACCAACCCTCCTTCTGTCTCTTGTCACTTTTTAGCCATTTCAAATGTCGATTCCCAAAGCTAGCAGTTCCCTGTGCAGTTGTGGCTGGAGATGAGAAAGTCGTGCTCTCATAACCTAACAGTCTGGCAGTTTTTCTAATGACCCTCCTGGGTTTATCAGGCAATTGCTTTTCCTTGCATATTTGCATATGGGATGCTGCCTAACTATGAGACCTTAATGACCCCAAATCACACAAAATACATTATTATGCCATCAATATCAACAATTCAGTAACAACTATTTCTTAACCCTCTCATTATCTAGGATACATACAGTATTAAAAATGACAGGGCAGCACCTCTACATTCTTCACCACTAGCCGACTCCTGGCCAGTTGTCTTTGTAAAACACTGGATGAGCAGTGCATTTACACGTAGTTGTGCATGTTTTCCACCACCAGAAACAGAGTGTAAACTGTGTTAAACCTCTACTGCTGTAACATCCCAGCTTAGGAGGACCTGACTCCTCTAGTAAAGATGCAAAGGCCAGGAGATCATGTTTGGTAGTAGGTCACACTTCTAGCATTGTAAAAAAAATGGGTGAAAAAAAATCTGAACTTGGAATACATGAAAACAGAATTAAAAAATCAGAAACCTAAAAACAGGATTAAAAAAATCTATTGTTCAGACTCCGGCTCAGAAAGAAAAGAAATAAGTTCAATCTGTGAGACAAGCTTTTGTCCTCAAAGAAAAGGTTCTTTCAGAATTGACTGAGCAAATAAGCATATGCTCCCAGCCTCAAGGACACAAGCAGAGCCCATGAGAACTGAAGACAGAAACACATCTTTTTCTCCTTCTCACCTGGATATTTACAGAACTCTGCACTGCCCTCCCAAGTAGTATCAGGCAGGAAAAGAACAAAAAATAAGATGAAAAAGGGACATCCAAAGATCTTTCAGACACTTCTGAACAAATATATTCTGTATTTCAAGTCACCCTTCTAATGGACAGTGCTCTGGGATGAAAATCACGACATCTGTCAAATTTAAGTTTCACTGCCAGCGGCTTGAACCAAAGATTAGGTAGGATGTAAGCACTCCCAGTGGCTTGAGGACTGGAGGGGGTTTCAGCCCACATAAATAACTTGCCAGATATTTGCCAGGAAGAAAATTGCTGCCTATCTAAAATCCAAAGACACATAAGAGCCAGCAGGTCTGGACTGATTCCTGTGTTGCCCTTTTACCCGGAAGGCTGATTTTAAACACTTTAAATAATTACATTTTTCCTGTTCTCCTCTGTATACTCTGCACTTTGTCTTTCTTCTTACTTTTTATGTCAGTATTTCTTGTGTTCTTTTTAAATTGCATTGCCTTTTCCTCTCCTCTTTCATGTCTTTCCTTTGTCAAATTTCTCGCAGTGCTAATACTAAGAAGCCCGCAATATGAACTGAATGCCACGTCCACTTACAAAGTTACACAGAGAAACAGAAAAAAACATTCAACTGTGGGTTCTGGTTTTTTTATTGTTCATGTCCATCACAACTCTTCATACCTAGTACTGGGATTTTTGGAGGTGTTGTAGACCTCACCATTCACAGCTTCAAAGTGAATTTGCTGTAGCTGTCCAGAAGCTGTGCACCTCTCCAGGTCTCCTACCCTTTGCTCTGTGATTTTAAGTTTCTGCCTGTGCACACTATCAGTGCTATGCCTAGAAGAATTCAAGATGAGGATGAAAAATAACGCCCTAGGCACAGCATCTCCCCAAATTTTCCAAGTCTGCCCTGGTTCCTTACAGGAACTCCAAGCGAGGTCTGGCAGAGAGGGCTTCTGGGTTAATTCCCGGGAAGCAGCAAGTCAGATCCCTTGAAGCAATAGGTTAATTTTCCTGGGACCTCTCACGGAAACACTTGAAGTAAGTAGCTGTGCTGATTGCCCTCAGAGAGACCATTCAGTTTGGCACACTGAGTTCCTCCTTCAAGTGTAGATTTTATTTAAAAGGAATTATATAGGATGAACCTTTTAGCACCAAGTGCTTTGTAATTATATCCTCTCTACCCTGCAATCCTAATCTCTCCAGTCTCCCTCTCTTGGAGAGGCTAATTGCTTCATCTTGAGCCCACTGGCTACTTCACTGTCTTTTGGGAGCTTCTCATCTTGCTTCTTTCAACTGCTATTAAGGGAGATATTCTTATAGTTGGGCCCCAGGTATTTTATTATTATATGAGACAGCAACATAAGCCTGCTTCCTAAAAGAATATCTGTCTTCAGATATGGGGAAAAGGGAGAGAATACTGGGGTGGGAATGCCTATATAAAATCTAAAAGTACCTACTGGTGTGTGTGCTACGAGCAGTGGCAGTGTGATCCTCCCACTCCATTTCAGGCTCTGCTATTACTGTGACACAGGGCGTGAGTTAAGTTTCTGCCACAAGTTACTCATGAGAAACCTGGGACTAACTTAGCTACTTCCTTAATGTGCTTTTGAGTTCCTATGCTGAAAAGCCCTGAGAACAGCCAAGCATTACTGTTATTAAACACTTGGAGTACATCTAACAGGCTTACTCTTTATAGTAATACTCCTGACCTGGACAGGCTGGAGAGTTGGGCAGAGAGGAACCTCATGAAACAAGGGCAAGTGCTGGGTGCTGCACCCACAGAGGAATAACCCCATGCACCAGTACAGGTTGGGGGATGACCTGGTGGAGAGCAGCTCTGACGAAAAAGACCTGGGAGTCCTGGTGGACAACAGGATGACCATGAGCCAGCAATGTGCCCTTGTGGACAAGGCGGCCAATGGCATCCTGGGGTGCATCAGGAAGAGTGTGAACAGCAGGTTGAGGGAGGTTATCCTCCCCCTCTACTCTGTCCTGTTGAGGCCCCATCGGGAGGACTGTGTCCAGTTCTGGGCTCCCCAGTTCAAGAAGGACAGGGAACTGCTGGAGAGGGTACAGCAGAGGACCACAAAGATGATTAGGGATCTGGAGCATCTCTCTTATGAGGAAAGGCTGAGGGACTTGGGTCTTTTTAGTCTAGGGAAGACTGAGGGGGGGGTCTGATCAATGCCTACAAATACTTAAAGGGTGGGTGTCAAAAGGAAGGGGCAAGTCTTTTTTCAGTGGTGCCCAGTGACAGGACAACAGGAAACAGGCACAAACCTGAACACAGGAAGTTCCATCCAAACATGAGGAGGAACTTCTTTACTTTAACGGTGGCAGAGCACTGGAACAGGCTGCCCAGAGAGGTGGTGGAGTCTCCTTCTCTGGAGATACTCAAAACCCTCCTGGACATGTTCCTGTGCAACCTGCTCTAGGTGGACATGCTCTGGCAGGGGGGTTGGACTAGATGATCTCCAAAGGTCCCTTGCAACCCCATAACATTCTGTGATTCTGTCATTCTGTCATTCTGTGAATTTATCACCCTTTCTTAATAAAGAGGATGGATTTATTACTAGTGCAGAGGGTGACTGCTGTTTGTCACTATTGCAAGAATAATTAAAATCTTTGGGTCATACACTAAATCTGAGTTTTTGAAATGACAGTGAAACAGCATTTTGTAGACCAAGAAGTACCTCTCTTAATATTCTAGATGTTCATAAATTGATTCATATCTTATATATCTTTATAGAATGAATGATTTTAACCTCACAAGGGCATTGCTGAACAATACAATGTCAGATGAAAACCTACAGCAAAGGTATATTGCCTTGTAGTCATGGGAAACACCACGGAGAAAGTCTAAAGTCCTTTGGGCTGCTTCAAGGCCATGGGAGTTTTGATTAGAGAGCAGGGTTAAAGAACAGAAACAAGCTTGAGGTTGTGGCTGGAAAGTCAGGAGGGCTGCTCTGTCCCCTTGGAAAGGAGCTACTTTATATGAAGGACCATGGATACAGTCAGGAGATTCATAACAATGTAAAACTAGAATTATTCCACAGAGTTCAGTGCAGCCACGACAGATGAATGCACAGGCAGCAAAGAGTATAATTTACCCCAAATACCATATGTTTGTAGTAGCCCTCAAAAAACAGTCATGAGACCAAGGAAAACTGGAATTTTTTTCCAACAGGAATACTTTGAATAAAAAAGGCAGGATTGTAATATTATGTTCTCCAATTGATTAATTTTTTAAGTTTAAAATCAGCAATAACCTTGTGGCGTTTTTTAACTCTTCAGATTGGAAATTAAGGGAATATCAGTTTAGCTCTAAAATATTTCATGCATACTGACCAGATAGTGATGAGATGGTCTAATAGATTGCCTTTGATCTCAGCAGATATAGGGGAACCACAGCCTGAGGGTCTGTGAAGGAGGTCAGAAAAAAACCAGGGAGAAAGCAATGGTTTCTCCTAGTCACTCTTGTGCCTCTCTCTGTATTATGGCACACAAATTTACTACAGGTATCTTCTTTTCCCTCCACACTCTCCAGCAGAAGGTACGTCTGCTGTTTGTGGAGGTTCTGTATGGTACACAACTTTTATCTTTTGTCAGCTTGATTCCTGCCAACTTTTAGGAGTTTTCAGTTTACATGTTGTTGCAAAAAGCAGAGATTTCTACAATCTTCCTTGGGAAGTGAATGTCCATTGGTGGATCTTGTCTGTTTTTCTCTTGTAGTATGAGAACAGGTATAGTGGGTTCTTGCTGTCTCTTGCTAGCCGGTACTTGCTAAATCTGTACAAATTTTGTTAAAATAGGCATGACAATTTTTTAAGATGCTGGAGTAGAAACTTGAAGTTTCATGCTTATGTGACAATGGCTGCGAGCATTGAAAAATGTGTCATTCTATGCTATAAGCCCTGTATTTTACACAATAACAAGATAGCTCTTTATAAAGACCTGCTGCTGCTTATCATTAATCCCTCAACTTCTAGACTGGATTTGGCTAATGCTTTTGGGGAATAAATCTGGATCATTAATTAACAGTACCAGGGATATCTGTAATAAGATTACACACATGGTTTTACATACCCATGACTCAGTCGATTTTCTTTTGAACTTTTGCCATTGCACTCAATGCACTCAACACTGGAACTGTCATTACTGATAAAACAGTAATAATAGAACAGCTAAAAAGGAAACTAAAATTTAAAAGTAGACAAGTTACAAATATTAGCTTATAGAGTAAAAGGAGGGAGAGTCACAATAAGCTATGAATCCATAGGAAAGCTGAAAGAGGGCAAAGCATTAGGCAGAAATATCCAAGACAGAGAAGGAAACAGAGAACCACCAGACAGGATAAGCCAAAGACAGATGAACAACAGAACAGGCAAGCATCAGAACACAAATGCAAAACAGACTTAGAATCAAAAATAAGGATAATATTGGGTTAATTCAGAAAAACTGAAGCACCTGCCTATTGAGAAGAAAGTCCATGAGTGCTTTGGATAGAGTGTGGGAATTCAGCAGATCCTGTTCCTTTCAGCTGGAGTTAAAAATAGGCTACTAAAGCACAGATTTTTATTACAAGGAGGCTCCTTGTCCTATAATATGTTGTTTGGGGTTAACATGCATCCTTGTTCAAAGAGGCTTTCAACTTGTTCTTTAGCTACAGTTTGATCCTTTCACCGGGGCCACCAGGACAAATTCTTTGGAGAATCCAGCTGATTTGTGTCCCTCCCATCACGCAAAGCAATCCTGGTCAAATACAGGAGTGTTCGTTGGATGGCACACGGATATGAAGTAGGAGTAGTGGGGAGAAGAATGGGCACTTCATCTGAGGCTCTTGGTTGGTACCCTACGGTACAGCACAACCCCGGGGGAACATCAGCTCCTGGTGTCACAGCAGGATGAGGCGTGCTCTGACCTTTGCTAGGAGCTGGACAGATGCCTGGATGATGGTAGGAAAAGGGACCCAAGAGCAAGAGACGGCCTATCCATCTCCCTCTCAACTGTACTGAAGCTCCACGAGGCAGGCTCCAGGCTCTGCGCTGACGGCAGAATCCTTCTCCCAAGATCTGGAACAATGAAACTTCCCCCATTAGGTGGCTGTTCGTGTGCCTCTTCCATCTCCCACTCTCACCAGATGCAGGTCTGGATCTCAGGTTAAATTTCCACTGAACTGTGAAGCAGTGGGAAAGCAGATTTATATCCTGCATGTTATTTCCACCAGCATTCCTCCAAGTGTATATAAAATATTACTATAATTCTGTCCTAGGGTTCTGTTGATATTAACAAATCACTTGAATTTTGCTCTAAGTAATTAAAATTACAAGTACCTTTCATTGCAGTTACAGGCAGGAGGCAAATGTGGCTGGGGCCTTGTTATTCAGATATGTGTAATAATTCAGGCAGCGGCATATATTTCTTCAACTGCTTTTCTTTCATAGAACAGTCTAAAGCCTTCAGCAATGCAACACACAGTTCCTCAAAGCTTCAAAACATAAATCTAGGTCCCATACCACCTAATGCAAATAAATAGCACAAACACCAAGCAATTTTTTTCTGATTAACTATGTCTAAAACACCTTGCAAATAAGTTATAGCTGCTTCATGTAGTAATTCACTGAAAATAAATAACTCTTCAGTGTCAAGTTAAACTTGGCTTGGATATTAGCATTTCCAGTGCAAAATATAAAATAAACTGAGCATTGCTCATGGAGACCTAAAAAATAAAGCTTTAGACTGAGTCCAGGCTCTCTGGCTCTTTTAGACATCTCTAGGAATAAACCAGCACTTCATACGAAATAAATATAAGACTTGCTGTTTGCTCAGTCTTTCCCCCACTAATGGCATTTCTCCAGGATTGACTTTCTAGAGAGGATTAAAACAACAACAACAAACAGATAAAGAAAAGAAGGGCAAATCAGTAAGCAAATGCAGTTATAGGAGATGGGAAGGTTATAAGGCCTCTCAGGCCCTATTCGCTGGAGCCTTTAATCACTGTATAGGACATAGCTAGTACATTTAAAGGAACTTTGGAAACTCTAATTGAAATGACTTATATACTCCCCACGGCACAAGACTGTATATGGGAATTGACAAGCTTTTTCTTCGTTTCTTTTTCCCATCAAAAAGCTTATCTTGTGCTCTTTTCCAGATTGTTTGGATGAACAAGGAAGGTTATGAGTAGAGAAGCAGTATGATGCCTGGAAGGCTTGCATGAGATGGATGAAAGAATCAAAACAGAGCTTTAAATCTACAAGGAGCTAAGGCTGCTGCATGACTAAGCTTGAGATAAGTCCTTGCCAGTCAAACAGGAGGAAAGACGCCTGGTTTTGTTAACCAGGAACTCAGAATAGTTTTTGTCATCCCAGCATTTAAGAGCTACTCATATAATCACTGTGTAAAATAAGGTCATAGAAGGCGTATCTGTGGGAGACATTTTTTTGAATGATACTTTTGTGTCTGACAAAGCAAAGAGGGCACCAGCTGAAGATAACAATACAAAGGCAGAAGACAGGCAGAAGCATACAGAACTTATTAGTGCAATTAAGGCTACAGAAAGGGAGGACATAAAATACTAACAAGGCAAATGTTAGGAGTGTGAGTTGGCTTTGCTGAGATAAATGCAACAGAGCTCAGTCTAAAAGAGCATCCAAACAGATATTCACAGATAGCCTGCATCCATTTCATTATTTTAGGAGTGTAAAGATTTACTTGAAAATTACTTTAAAAAATAAGAATGTTTTTGCTGTCTGGACAGGATCCAGACATGGACCCCTTAGGCCAGTCTCTTCCCATTAACTGCTGAAGCACTACAGAGAAATCCCCAACTCACCACTCTGTCTTTTAGAAGGATACATTTAGGTGAAAGGGGACCATTAATTTCTATGTTTCACTCTATGTAAACCAATAATAATAATAATAATAATAATAATAATAATAATAATAATACTCACTGCTTCATGTAAGTTAATGCTATGTATTTTAAAGAATTCTGACCCTACTCTCCCTCCTCTGGCAGTGTATAATATTCATAAAGATAATAAAATAAGCTGTTTGCCCTTCAGTCAATCTATACCACCCACATTAAGCTTCACCCAATTTAACTGCCAGTTAATGTCTTACTGCTGTCTAAATCCATAAGCAGCAGGATTGGTTAAGTCCTTTTGCTCAAAAAGCAGCGTTCTTTATCTTGTAGAGGTATCTTGTTATACAACCTTTACCTTATCATACAACCACTCCACCAGGTATTATTTATCAGTGAAGTCAACACCTACATAACGACATTCTATCTGATCATTTTAAGTACATCAGCATTGAGCCAAGCTATGTTTTTATCTCACTACATCCTTATCTCCCCTATATCTTATCAAACATTCTTTTTCATATTTTATATTGCTAATCAGGGAGAATCTTAAACAGTAGTATCTGTTCATCACATGCTCTAATAATTGAATACCACCAGAATTGTGTTCAGCAGCTTGCATTCATTGAAAAGGCCTATAGCCGTGGTGTGGATATCCCAGTTCCACCTATGGTTTCCTTCCTGGGCCATTGCCTGCAAAGTGAAAAAACTCTTTATATTCTCTTTCACAGTGATTTTTACTGTTCCTACTATTACTTGTTTGGGGTTTTGGGCTTGGGTTTTTTTGTTTGTTTTTTTTGTTGGTTTTTTATTTATTTTGGACAGCATGTCCTGAAAAGAGTCTTTAACTGAAAAGATACAACGTCCTGTTGCGTTACCAGCAAAATGACTGCATTTCAGTGTGCAGAGCTGCATAATAAGTTCAGGCAGTCTGGTCTCACTTCCAGACAGCTTGTAGATTAAAAATTGTTTTCTCTGCTTCAGGGGAAGTCACTCAAAGTCACCGAAGACCTTACTGTAAATGTTCATGTGCATGCCGCTATATACTGGCAACAACGAGGGTCATTATGTTCTGCCTTTCCTATCCATCTTTCGGGTTTTTTACCCCATTCAGCATGAAGTTCAGGAAAGCATTTAAATCTCCTCCATTTTATCTGTGTTTCAACTGGAGAAATTATGCTTTCTTTTTCAATTCCAACCCAAAGTAAGTACAATGCATCTGGTATGATCAAATTGCTAGCCAAAATGACTGCCAATGACTGCCTGATCAGTGCTGAGGGACTGGGTTTCTCGTTTGTGGGGTTTTTTAATATTTGGAAAACTTTGGGGTGAAAGGCACTGAAAAGCAAATAGAAATCATTACTGCTTCTCTTGTCACTTAAGATACTAACATAATTAGAGTCACTGCTACTTCTGCTGCAGATAACACAGATGGATGAAAGGGAACAGAGAAGATCCTTCAGGCCTACAGGAATTTTTTTGTTGTTGTTTAGCACTAAGGAAGATTATGAGAATCCAAAGCCTAAGAGAGAAGCTGAATAAGTGGTAGTTAAAACACACCTGGATGTGAAAGGCAAAACAACTGTGGATAATACGTAAGACTGTGTCAGAATGGTTTATTATTAATCTCAATATAGGGCCTATTTTATTGTGGTTTTCATTTTTCTTTTCAGACTTTCCCTCCTCAGCAATGTGAAGGAGCCTTAGGGATTTGCCATGGATCCCAAGAATAACTTGAACTGAGCCCAGATTCACAAGAAAGAAGGAAAGTGAGCATAGCACAAAGTCATTTATATTATAATCGCATGAATTAGCATATTGTAAGTCATCCATTTTTATCTCCCATGTCAGTAATGTGCCCTGATTGCTGATGATAACCATATATATTAGCAAGCTGAATGTTCCATCAGCTGAAGCCAGGGCACTGGCAATGGAAGGATCACTTTCAAATGTTACATCTTTTGACGTATATGCTTAATGTGGTTTTCTGCTGTGTTTCATGGTTTATCATTTCATGGATCATAGTATGCTTGCTATTGACATTACCACTCAGCATGTTTCATTTCCAGGCCTCATACTACGCTCATAGTGTGCTGCTCAGGCACATAATCAAAACGCCAAATAATGAAGCTTCAACTTCAACTGACCTGAGCATATCTTCAGAGCTCTGAATCTGCTTATGAAGTGATTTGTTGAGTGGGGTTAAGTAGATATTTAAAACTGAGAATGTGCATTGGTGCTTTACTGATGCTGATTAGCCTCACTCCACGTCACCTATTCAATTTAATCCTAGAGCACACCCATTTCCCACTCCTTCAGCTGATGTTGTTAGGAATACGGTGTAACTCCACCCATAAAATCCCATTCTCTCCCAAGTCCTACTGAACTCAGTATTTATCGCAGGTGTCCCAGAGGTTAGTTTTGCCCCATGGGAAAAATACTCCTTTCAGTTTCACAGCAGCTGCCTGTCTGTTTTACTGGGTAAGTAATCAAGAGCAATTCCCTTTTTTCTTGTTTTATGGTAAAATTCAAACAGGAGAAGTCTGAAACATGGTTCCTGAACCATTTTTTATTTTGACTGCACTCACCTTGCTCTCTGCTATTTAACACGTCTCTAAATGAAACAACTGTCTTTCCATCCTCTCTTCATTCTAGAACTTCGTTATGACTCTAGTCTTTTCCCCACCTCCTGTTTCTCCTATTCCTGCTGAAGTTGGTCTGTGAAAGATTGGCTAAAACTGGCCACAACAGCTAAATTTTATGTAATAAATTATGGATTTATGCCACTTCAGTATGAAACCCAGAACGACTCTGTCAGAAGAGCGTTTATTTAAATTTGGTGGTCTGACTTAATGTGATTAACCCTGCCAATAACGCTAACAAAAATCAGAGAAAGAAAAGAAGGAACTCAAAATACTAAGTCATATTTTAATGTTTTTAATGTTAAGGGAGATAGAGAGCTGTCTATGTGTCTGTCTTGTAAGCGTATTTGTGAGACCAAAATGCTGTGCAGGTATTACCTTTCATAATATGTAAATTGCATTTTCCTACAAAAAGGAGGAAAAGTGGAGGAAAAGTTCACATTACAAATCATTCTGTCTAGGACAGAAAGTGACTGCAATGTAATTAGCAGGAGCTTAACGGCTGTTGTAAAAAGTCACATCTCCTATGAAGAGAGGCTTTGCACAGTCCAACCTAGACAGACTTGAACAATATTACTAACACATTCATTATATCCATTATAATGCCTCAAGCACATTTGCAGCCAACCCAGGCTGCAAATAAAATACATTTCCCTAAATGGATTAATAAGAAAGTGGAGGTCTTAGAATTGCTTTGACATATCATTTGTACACATTGTCATCCTGACAACTCCGAAGTATTAGAGAAACTCCAACACAGAGACTGTGTGCAGAGAGCCCACAATTTATTACAGTCTACAATGCAGCATCCTGGATCTGTTGATTAGCCCTTAGCTATAACAGCTAAGAGATGTCTCAGAAAAAGTCTAGAAGACAGCTTAGTTAAGAGAATATTTCACATATATCTTTATCTCACATCTTCCTTTTTTAACATTCTTATTTATAACTATGTTTTCGTGTCTATGATGAAAAATGTCGCCTATTACTTTGCTAGACAACACTTGTTTTAGTTTACTTTATGCCTCCCCACCCTTTAAATCTCATGAGACAGATGCATTACTTTCTCAGAAGCAAAAGGTTCAAATAAAGCAGTACTACAGTCAGACCCTGGATACCTGCAAACTAGGACATGGCTTGGACTTCCAAACAACAGCAGGTGAGGAAAGTGTGCACTGCTGTGGATGAACTGTTATATGTGGAAAACCAGGTGGAAATAAATCACCAAAAATCCGCATGGGCACCTTGCACTCTTTAGAAACCCCATTTGTGACAGAGCAGAGGTGTCCCTCAGCCCCCCAGGCCAAGCAGGGGTACCTGGTGCAGGCACAAGCCTCTCGCAGGCATTCGGGGAGTGAGGAGAGGAGATGTGTGTGCTCGGGCACCTGGGAGCTCTGTAAGCACACCACCTTGCTCAGCCGTCCCAGCTGAAGACCTCAAGACCCCTACAGCATTTGACAGTGATTTTAGGCAGAATTTTGAGTGAGTACTTCTCTCGCTGCCACTTCTGTGCATGTGTTCAAAGAATTTCAGTGAAGCAGAAAGGCTCTGTTCTCCCTTTTGGAAGCCCAGTTTGTTACTTGAATGAGGAGATGTCCCAACTTTCCTGAGCGTATCTGCACAAGCCTACTGTGTGAACTGTGTCCACTGATCCACAGGAGTAAGGTATCTGCAGTCTGGTCTTAAGGGTGAGATCCAAATTCTGCAGCAGGCAACAGGAAGGCTATTGCTGGTATCTGTTGGACTCCTGGCTTCGGTGACTTTGCGTAACCCACCAAATGCTGAGTTGTTCTATTCCCACTGAAGTCTCTGGAATTGTAGCAGAAGAGAAAATGTCCCAGAGCAGGAAGCAATTGATAAAGTCACTATTTTTTCAGCAGTGATTTAGAATGTCAGGAGTGCTGGAAAGTGCAGAAGGTGTTCAGTGGGGATTGAAAAAAACCAGAGCAAGGGATTAAAGAGCCCAGGCTCGTCTCATCTGTGAACAGCTACCTGATACCTGATCTTCAGATAAAATAATGATACAGGAACTTTATGAAAAATGTGTAGGTATTCAGAACATCATATTTATAACCTGTACATATGACATCTTAAAATGTATTGTAAAAAAAATCTTCACGTAGGCCCATTGTTGCCGATGACACACTGTATAGCGACTTATTTTGCACTTAAGGTACGGCCTATCTCAAATACTTTGGTTTGATCCTTAGCATAAAGGCAATAGAAAATGCTGTTCTGCCTTTTATAAAATGTCTTTGTCAAAGCAGTAGAATTGAACCCTAAGTCACCAAAATGCATTAGACTTTCACGCAAAGCATGATAGGGCTTTTGCTCCTCACTCAGCTGTTTTGGCTGGCTGTTACAATCACTTTGAGATTGTTCTGATTTGGCTCTCTCAGTTACACCTTTTAGAGCTCAGACAAGACATTCTGCTTGCAGTATTACTTGGTGTATTTGGCGTTTGCTGCAGTCAAGCATGGTTGTTGTTAGCGTGGATCCACATAAGCAGAGACTCATCACAGAAAGGGCTATGATGATGATGGGAGCGAGTCCCTGACCGAAAGTGGAGGGAGGATGCTGCATGGAAAGAGTACTGGTAAGAGCATCATGTGCATTGCTGTACGTTGTGTGTGTTGTCTTTGAATAACCCAAAACAAGCAGAAAGCTGTAAGTTTGTTAGGATATGCATAGTGAATGCTTCAGATGTTTATAAATATGATACAGTCACCATCAGTAACTAGCACAGTTATTATTTCACAAAAGGCAATAACCATTCAAACTTGAAGGAATGTGCTAATTAAGATACAGAGTAAGGTTATAAAATAGAGAAGCCCAGGGAGAAAGAAAGGTCCCACTAGCTATATTTACATTTTTAAATTTTAATTTCAGAGCTTGGTGCCAGAGAAGAAAGTAAAAGGCTGCCTCACCACAGCCATTTGCTAATAAGTACAACATTTACCTGCCGGTGGGTGGCAGGACTGAGATGACAGATCAGAAGAGGGGAATCCATCCTAAAAAGAGGAACAGGGTAGATTCAAGCTGTAGGGCAGCTCCCAGAGCAAATCAGAGTGGCAAAGTAAGTTGCCTATTCTGCTAGGTAGTTTTGGAGACCCACTCCACAGGCAAGGGATTTCTGCCAAAAGGACACCTTGGCTATCACAACCAAGTCCACACTCAGAGCCCCGTGACCATGCAGATGGGGTACTCCAACACTGCAGGCTGCCGTTTTCTGCTTCTCTTTTGGTTTTGTTTTCCATTACCCAAACATGTCATTTGTATTTCAGGCTAATATTTGAAAGAGATCTGGGACAATCTGATGCTCCTTGGTTTTCCTACTTCCTGGGTAGCCAGGAATCCAAACCAAGAGGGGTGTGTGGAAGCCTTCCAGCACCTGCAGCCTGCTATCTATGACGGAACCTGCAGGCACTGGAGGTGCTTATTGCCAAGTGCCAGGGAGAAATCAGCCCGGCCATTTATTATCTGCTGCCTCACAGGCAAAGCTATGAAAGGAAGCCATCATTTACCACCTTGGGTGACCCTCAGGTTATCTTTTCATGGAAAGATACATGTATGCCAGAAACTTAGAAAAGGGGACAACCCTGTAAGGCTGGAAGACAAATGAGTAGTCTCTCCTTATAAGAGTAGACAGAAGCAGAGTTTTGTTATTCTGAGCTATTACAGGGTATATCAATTAGTTTGCAAGTAGACTACATGGCAGCAAAGGTTAGAAACGCTTCTGTTGCTGACTATTAAAAATGGATCAAAAGATCATACTACAAATACTGTAAGGTGGGATTTGAGTTTTAGTTGTTCTGAAGAGCTGTTAGCAGAGGAAATTACCTCTCTGCTGTCTCCCAAGACAATCTTTTCATGCAGTGAGTATGATCCAAAGCTAATTAGCATCAGTGGAAGGAACTCTTGGCTGATATTTGTGTCTGCACTGAAGTGAAGATGAAATGCTTTAGTAGTGGGGGAAGGATTTCATCCAATGAGCATCCAGTGAAAGGGTTATAACCAGTAAGCAATTCAGACAGGAATAACACATCTCCCTTCTCCTCCCCACCTCTTCTTAAGTTGTCTCTCAGACATGATCAGGAGCTTCTCCCGAAGATCTTGGAAATAAAGAATTTTCTTAAGAGTGATAGTAGGTGGACACCTGCAGTATGCTTCTGGGAAGCTTTCTCTTACAGGTACAATCAATCCATGCTTGAGTGAGCTATAGAACTGATAACATTTACACTAAGAAAATTCTCTGAGAAAACAGTCTGAAAAGTGTAATACTGAACATGCCGCCCCTCCCTCCACACTTTAAACTAAGGACGAGTCATCTTTCTTCATATTTTTTTAAATAAGGTAATTTTAGAAGCAATATGAAGCAGAAGTAATTTTTAGCAGCACCATTCATAAGTTTGAAAGCTTTTATAGGGTACGAAAAATAAGTACTGTGAAGCAAATGCATGGGATAGGAATAAAACTCCAAAATTGCCTAATGACCAGCTAAAAATATATTTTGACTCATACCTTTCAAGGCTTAAGAAAATCAGAAGATTTCAAGAAGGTGGTATTTCAACTGGGCTACGAACTCTGTAAGACAAAAGCTATCAACTAGCGCACTGGGTTGTATTTGTGATATTTTGAATACACTGTGGTATCCTCTTCTGTCATCATTTGCTTAATTCTACAGTCAGCCCCAAAAATACATGTATTCATAAACCAAGTTCTGCTTTTAGGAATGAGTACACTTGACTTCTAATTTCAGTGGCACTTGGGTGCAAATACCTCAAACCCTGCATGCTTATTAAGTGTCCTTTGTTTTGTTCCCCATCTCTAGGCTATGGTACACTGCAGAATCCATAATTCAAGTGCATCTTTAACTTTCCTTGTTTCCTTCCTCCAATGTTACCGAGACACAGCAAAGTGATTATTAAAATACACATTCCTGCCCTATTCCTCAATCATTTCAGGTGAAAATGCCAATCTAAAATTCTCTTTGTCTTAGCTCTACAGAGCTGGCACAGCTTTAAGGGCAGCCATTTGAGATTTTCTCCTGTCTTGCACATCATCAATAGTCCTTTCCAGGTAAGTTCCACTTAAAAATATCTTTATAATGGGTAACTGTATTACAGGTAATTGTGTCAAAATATTTGCAGCATAAGATCCCCAGTGACTTTATAGTTCAGAAAGAAAACAACATAATGAGTATGAACTTATTAAGGAGTTTCCCTTTCCTACGTGGGCTGAAACCTTGCAGGGAAGATGCACGGACAGATTAACAGAAGTCTTTTAGTCTTTCTATACTTTGGAGAGGAGGGAGAAGGGGAAACTTTCACTGAGACAGTGAATCATTTGTCCTGACACATTCAAGTTCGTTAACAAAACAAGCAGTTATCCTAAGTTAAAGCTTTGCCCAACAGTGTCAATCCTGCTCTTATTTTAAAATGTCCTTAAACAGTTAACCTACACTGACCTGGATTTTTAAAGATTGCCAATGAATCCTCAGGCAGAATCAATGGTGTCTCTCTTGGATGTGCTGTATGGTGTTACCATGTACAAGATCTGAGTCAGTAGGTAGCTCTCTCTCATCCTGTAAGGATGATGCAAAAGTTGCCTTACTACCAAAGGAAGGAGTTTCTTTTCCAAATGAAGCAGCTCACGCATGAGAAATGCTGCTACACATATCAGTCCTTCTGCTGCATAAGAATCCAACTTACTGAATTGTCACAAGACTCCCTGTCAAAAATACAAAGCTTATTTGCCAGTGATACCCTCCTACTCTGCTGCAGCCCACAAAATGCTTAAAGTAACCAACCAAAGGTAAGCTTCGAAGCCTTCTGCCTTGAGCTTCAGTTTCAAACAAAGCAATTGAAATTTAAACAGAGGAAGTAAATGTTGTTCTGTTCATGATTTCACCCTTCAACCAGAAATAAATACAAATCCCCTTATTCGTTAACTATTTAATGAAACTGAATCAGGTGAGTGTTCATAAAAGTATTGTTAGAAATTACTACGGTGGTGTGATCTTCAGCATGAAAACAGAGCACTTAAGTGATCCTGCCACCTTCAGTCACCTTGTAAGTACAGGAAAGGTGTCAGAAAGTTCTCCAATGCATCTCTGTATTTCCTCTGTAATATTGCTAGGCAAGTACTTAATGGTGGAAGCAGTAAAATCCTGAACAATCTTCACCATAAGCTGCTGCCTTCAGTTATAGTTGGCCTAGCAGGGCTTACCTTCGGATCCCCAGACTGAGTAAAGAGAGAGACAAGGAAGAGCCTACGTGGCTGTCCGTAACATTTAACTGTTATCACACTGGCAGATTTATGTGTTGTGGTTCCCTGTGTCCTTTCTTTTGCCTGCCCTTTCTAGCTTTTATCCCTACTTTTTGATCCATACACAGTGGAAATGGAGCTCCTGCTTAACTCTCCTCCGGACTGTCTCATGGCAGGACATGGTTTGTGCTACATGTCTGCTGGGTGACCTCTTTGTGCCTCAGACTATGACAAACATTATTCTCCTTCATTCCTGCCCCATTCTTCTACCACATCACTGTCCCTTAATTTCAAGTCAATGATTTTGCAGCTTGACCCTCTCCTCCTCCAATCCTTCCTAGGTTACAAGGGCTGAAAAGCCACATTTCCTTATACCTGAGCTATAAAGAGACTGCTGAATGTGCTGGGAAGCACCTTGGGGTAGCAGATGTTAAAACTGAGATTATTAAATGTTCTGGCTATGCTGGAGCATGAATGAATTTGAAGAGATGAGCTCCTAGCTGTTCTGTTAGCGACATGAGAAGAGTTAACTGCAGTTTGGGTAGCACAGAGGAACAATTTCAAAGCAAGAAACCCTGAAATGTCAAAGAACAGAGTTATCAAAACAGATCATTGTTAACAAATGGCTGTTTATTGCTAACACAAAGCAAATGTATGATTTGAAGCTGGATTCTTTCTGTAAGTGTTTACTAGAGGAAGAGACAAAAAAAGACATTTGTATCCTATCAGTTGTTCATAAAATTCACAACTGTTTCCATATGGCCCCCTACTATACTGTTTTATGACTTCCCATTTTTGGTCTTTAACAATGATCCACTGAGTGAAACACGCTCTCAGTATTAGCGTAGGTACATCCTATTTGCAAGACTAATTTTTTAGAGGAAAATGAATTTGAAATAGTGACTGGAATAAACGTCATGCACTTGAAGTTCTCAGAATATCATGCATGCCTGGACAAAATCTACCATACCACAGTTGACTGACAATGACAATAGACTTGTAATTCTATTGGTAATTGCTCAGTTTGGGTTTGTCACCTCAATTTTCCTGTCTAAGTTCATGTGAGTACGTGTGGGTCTTTTGAAACGCCTTGGCACCTCTTTTGTGCTAGGAATTAATCAGTAGTACATAATGCACGGTAGCAAAACCACACTGCAGAACATGATCTCATGAAAGCACTGCAGAGAGGAGGGACTCAAGTTATTCAATCAGTTCAAGGAAAATACCTCGAGACTGTTTTCAGGAAACACTCTCCAGGACAAGTTTCACCATAACTAATTTCAGTTACTGTGGCTTTTTTCTGCATGTGTTCAAGTAGCTAAAAAAAGGGCAACAAGCGCACACACCAGCTGAAACCCTCATTCCTTTGCTTCTGTGCAGTAAAAAGGGTGATCAGTTTAATGTTTCTGAGAGCTAGGCTGTCTGCTCCCCTCCAACAAATAGCAGGAGAATCAAAGGTAGGAAGAAACCTCACCTCGGCTTTCACTGGCAGTCATACAGATACAACATTACAAAGTCACATATGCCAACATTCATTAAGTATCTTTTTTGTAAATAACCTTATTTTTACTTTTTCCTCTGGCAAGCAATCTCACCCCACTGGAAGTGCCACTAATGCATTACTGTGTAATTGGAATAACATTTGCAATGCCATCAGAGAAAAGGCTTCAGCTTGAACCTTATTAACAACCTAAGGATGAAACAAAATACTTAAACTATAATTTGAGGGGTGGGTAAATATCTAGCAGACTTTGATGGCAAAACAAGTGCGAAGGAGCTTATCACCACCTGGCCCGCGTTGTTAGAAAAGACAAAGCAAACTAGAGCAACGCTGCCTGGCTACGGTGAAATGCATAAGGAAAAAATCAGCTATCCAGGGGGACAGCGTGAGCTCACAAGTTTTTAAAACGCATGGACTCAGAAGTTACAAATCACAGCATTGCACAGGCAGAGCAGAAGGCTGTTTGTCTCTCCTGGCAGGGTGCTGAGGGCTTGCTGGCACCTCGGAGCAAGGGCAGGCTCAGCTGGACCATGGACAGGCCAGCTGGGCTAGCCTGGGTAATAGTGGCAGAGAATCATAGAACCACAGAATGGTTAGAGTTGGAAGGGACCTTAAAGATGCTCAAGTTCCAACCCCCCTGCCATGGGCAGGGACACCCCCCACTCTACCAGGTTGCTCAAAGCCCCATTAAGATCTAGTTTTAAATTCCAAGTAAAAGAAGTCCATTCAACCCACTGGTCACAGAATTGTGAACTGCCAAAGATGTAAGTCTCCTAAAGCAAGAGACAGTGGCAGATTTGACTGCTGGGGGACAGGATTTAGTTTCTGGATTACACAAACACCTGAGGACTCCAGCTAAAATCAGTCTGCAAAGGTGGAGGCAAATATATTGCGACTGGTGTCAAGACAACCAGACAAGCTTTCTGAGGGCGAAATGTTTTCTGTACATCAATATTCCAGGTGTTTCATGTAACCATGAACCAAATGCACTCAAAATTAGCAATTCGTATAGCAGTTCCAGAATTTGCTTCAGGCTGAAAAAACGGAGTTCACCATGATCTCAGGCATTAGGGCCTCTTCTCAACAGTTCTTTGAAAATTATGAGCACCAGGGAAAGCTAAACCCTATTACACAGCATGTGACATCAAATGCTTGAGATCTTACGCAGTTTTCGATGTTATTAATTTTCTACCTGATGGCAGTGTGTTCCTATTATTTTTGCCTCCCACTCTTGTTCTGTGATGAAAACTCTGCAGTAAAAATTCAGGTTAATTCCTTTTATTTTTCTGCCTCCTGCTGCTATTCTATCTGTAGGAACTGCTGCAGAAAAGTAAAACTGTAGCAGAACAGCCTAATAAAAACATTGCTCTATCCCTTGTGATATTAATATTAACAGAATTTCACAGCTCCCTGTCTCAGACAGTGAAGAAAACAGCTCTTAATTCTCATGTTCCAACTATTATTTTCCCGTCGTCATGGGGTAGCAGAAAATCAAAACCACCCACCACCTCCTGCACAAAAGCCATCCCCAAGAGCTGCACAAAGAACACTGTCATCTTCCAGTGGCTTCAGTGATCCAGTTTTTCTGACTTGGGTGGGTTGGGGTGGTTTTTTTCTGGCTTTCTACATAGCTATTACTATCCAGTGCATGGCTACAGACAAAGCAAAATATCAGTTTCCAGAAGACAGGGCCTTCTGTGGCCAGAAGGGAAAAGTGCAGTCACCTCTGTGCAAATTCTCCTCCACCATCTGATCTGGAATCACAGCACAGAAGGGGATGGGGCCAGAACCAGCCACAACATGAAAAGAACAAACAAATCTGTGATCCCTTCTTTTTGCCTTGCCCAGACACAATAATGTTACTTAGTCGTGTATTTTATAATATAGAACCACGAGTGAGTGTCCTTTGCAGCTAACACCAGAGATTTTTATGATTAGCAATGGATGGATTGCTAACAATTCAGGTAAGCACCTAAAAATGTCAATCCCCATTACAACCTTTGAGCTGCAGGCACGACTGTTGAGATTTAGGGGACTATATTACGATATCGCCCTCTAGTGTCCACAAACAAGAGAGAGAATATCTTAACTACTGGTTCATCTCAGCACTTCTTTTTCAGCAGGGAAGTTCACAAGTTTTAAGCCTATAATACTTAAAGGGTGGGCGTCAAGAGGAAGGGGCCAGTCTTTTTTCAGTGGTGCCCAGTGACAGGACAACAGGAAACAGGCACAAACTTGAACACAGGAAGTTCCATCCAAACATGAGGAGGAACTTCTTTACTTTAACGGTGGCAGAGCACTGGAACAGGCTGCCCAGAGAGGTGGTGAAGTCTCCATCTCTGGAGACATTCAAAACCCACCTGGACACGTTCCTGTGCAACCTGCTCTAGGTGGACGTGCTCTGGCAGGGGGGTTGGACTAGATGATCTCCAGAGGTCCCTTCCAACCCCATATCATTCTGTGATTCTGTGAAGTGGGTTTGCTGTTGAAAAGCATGCATGGGGTTCACAGTATTATGTACTAGACATGCCCAGCTCAGCTATCACATGCGTTGAATCTCTGCAATTGCCACATCAAGGTTGTACTTTCATTAGACCAAGTGAAAACTAACAGAAACACAGTTGTTTTAGACAAAGCTGGCAGACCCAGCTTATTCCCAGCTGTTCTTCTGCATGGGGAGAACAGCCAAGGTCCTACTAAAGCTGGATGAGGCCATGCAGGTTGCTGAGACCGGGGACTTTGCCTTAAGGTGCCTTAAGAGTCTAGTCATGCCTGGTCATCTGCATGAGGACCTACAAGAGGATGCGAGAGCATGCAACATCTGCCTCAGAGCAGCCAGTCTGTGAGGAATGTCCAATATAAAACCACCCAGCCCCATAGGCAGCATTTCTTGTGTAACCTGTTGAGATCAGAAACAGGTTACAAGCCACCCCTACACATCCCCCCCCTTGCACAGAGATGCCCTGGGGAAACATCAGGCTCAAGCAGGAGCTTTAGGTGATGTGTCCTGACTGACTGGGGTCTGGATGGAGGACTAAAAAGATGGAAGGAGGAGTGGTATTTTGTCACAGACCGTAACCTTTGGGATGATGTGGAAGGAAGGGTTCCCGATCCGTCTGCATAAAGAGTGAAACTCCTTGGAGGAAAGACATACATAACACTGAAGTTGAGCACATGTGAACTTGGAGAGGTTACTAACATTGTCTGTGCACAGAAAAAAACCCCAAACTTTCTCCTGCTCATCCTCCTAGCATTCCCATTGCCTTGAAAGCAAAGACACCCTCAACAGAGAATGTAGTGACTACAATAGTAACACTTTGCAATGGTTTTATCTAAGCATAGATATAATACCAGATGTGCAGAAGCCCAGAGAGGTTAACCTGACTTGTTCAAGGTCACAGCACATGCCCACAAATAGATCCAGACCTCCTGGCTCCCAGGCCTGTGGTTAAACCACATCAGAGAGCCTTGCCCTCAGCAAATGTGCTGAGAAGTTGCACAACCTGAACTTACTGGTTACATGTCTTTCTGAAGTTCCTGACAGCAATCCATAATCAGATACTTCCAACTCAGCATTACAACTGTGATCTGCTGGTGGTGACACACGCACTGTCTTTGACTTTTGTAAGTAAGCCTGGTGCAGTATCAAGTCTCTTTTAGACAAAAATCCAATCAATGATTAACAGTTGAGGTGCACCATATCCGCTGGGATCTTTAAGGGTATACAGTGACTTTGCAACTGCATGAGTCTCCATGAGACTTAAAACGTGTTACTTCAAGATCATTTTACTTCCAGAAATAGTTTAGGTTAGTACTACTATTTATTGTAACTTCTGAGTTGAGAGAATCCTATTCACTTAACTACTTTTGATTTTCATCTTAAAAGGTGACAGCCAAAGTTTCCTGGAGGTTTTTTTGATGGGGTCCTCCCTTCAATGCAGTCTGCTGAAGGAACGATTCTCCCTTCCCTTACTGATTTTTCATTCACTCCAATTATACAGACACACTCAAGACTGAGCTGCAGCAGCATTTCTTAGCCGTCATGAGAAGACTGTTTTGAACCTTGAAATCTATGATTTCAAATTGCCTCTTACTCCAAGTTCTTTTTTCTGATTCAAAGAACTGTGTGAAGGGAATAATTCAATTCTCTTCCCTTCCATTTTTCTGTTTCGAGCTGGGAGAGATCAGGTATGACTTGGGTTGTCATCTACTGAACTGCTGAAAGGGGCTTGCTGTTAAGTTCTCAACAGGAAATGACCAAAACCCAGCAGAGGAATGAAAGAAAGCAGACTATAGATGGGAGGGTCTAATCAAGCCATCATTAGACTTGGCTTCCAAACTGATAGCAAGAACAGATTTTGGGGGAAATTCAAAAGAAATAAGTCACTGAGTGAAATTCAGTTTTACAGTAGAAAACATAAAAATGTGGTTTACTTTTCAGCATATGAGCATGCCACAGTATAACCAGGGTTTCTCTGCAGCTGCAGTGGAGAGAGACGGATGGCTATTAAAATTGGCTCTGCATGGTAGGTTCCGGGCTGAGGCATGCCAGTACGTGCTCTGTATAGAATACAAATGGTCTTTAGAAGGAAAATTTATTTCACCCTTTTTTCTTAATTTCTCCACCACTTATGCCGTCGTCTTTTCCTCTCACTTCAGGGGTTCTCACCTGTGAACCCTGATCACCCCCCAAGCAGGCGCAGATCACCTCCCAAGGACAGGAGAACCTGACACAGCAGCACGAATGTGAGCTCCTGCAACACCTTCACACCCGAGAGCTGCTTGTTCCGGGCACAGCATCCTTGGTGAACAGAAGGGGACCGAGAAGGACATGCAGAGGAAAGTCTTAGTATTGGTGTCTTAGTATTTCACCTTCCCGTTGGGAAATGCTGTAAGATCAAGTAATTGCAGCCCTAATGCTGATCTTGACGAAAAGAATTTAGAATGACTAAGTTAAAGGAACAAATCACAAAGGTTAGTTAACTAAACACAAAGTACCTTAAGGGCCAGACACTTAAAAGTCAGAAACCTGAAGGTGCTGGTATGTATAGATTAGGAACTTTAGAAGCTTTTTTAATATGACCAATTTCCCCTGAAATTAATGGAAATCCAAGAGGCTTAGAACCCCAAAACTCTATCAACAACAATAGGTGCCTCTCTGCACCTTTAGGTGCTTTACTTAAATGCCTGGCCTAAAATCCAGCTTTCAGCAGTTAGTTCCATGTGTTAGATGGATCAGGCACACAAAAGCTTTTCAAAATCTTTCTACAAAAATGATTCCAAAAGTTACAAAGAAACACATTGTCAAATGTGTTTAGGAGCCAAAGATTCTTTTAAAGTAATAGTAACTGAAGGGCAAGGTTTTCAAGGGTACATAGATACAAGGGATAGACAGGTGCTTATCAAATTAATAGAATTGTGTTTAATCCTATTAAAAACAAAAATATCAACACAATTTGATTATTGTCTTATAAGCACACACACTCCTCAAGCAGGAGGGACTGTCGTAGGGCTAGTTATTCTAATAGTATTTGCCAGCAATATTCCCCTTCTAAGTGTTTTGTAGACAAATAGCCCATTGCTTCAATACACTTGATATACCTGCTAAATGTATTCTGGAATTAGCTTTATTAGACGCTGGTAATAGCCTAAATATTGACTTTTGTAATCCTCTTTAGGAGTTGCTGCTTTCTGCACTTGAATTGGCATTCCTCTTAGAACAGAGTATACCAATGACTATCCTGTTTAGAAATGATTGGATTATTTAAATCCTAGCGTGTGTTACAAAAGATATAAAAACTGAAATGAAATGTTAAAGAGGAAACATTAGGCTTACTGGCAACACTTAGCTATGTGAAACATCCATAATTTATAAATATCCACATAGCTTCTCAGCTTCTTTCCCAATAAACATTTCAAATCAATAGTTTTACTTTCATGCTTCATCCATATCATCTTAGTTGAGTTGCTGTAGAACTGATGCGCATTTCCATAGACTTAAAATGCTTAATGCAAAATCATATTTAACTCATGAAAAAAGCTCCAAACACAGAAAACTTAAACCAAAAGAAATACAGAATTGCCGAAGTAAACGAAATGCTGGATTTCGCATTGTAAGTGGATTAAAAGTTAATCACTTTTTATCTGAAAGCAACATGAAATTGCAACATGGATGACATTCTCTGCTCTTCAACAAAGCAGGAATAGTAAAAGCAGTACAAATTCCTTGCAGTATTCTCTACAAAACTGTGGTCTGTACGCCCATGCATTTGTCAGCCTTGACGCTGCTCACCAACATGGATGCCCCTGCCAGCCTGGGGAAGAGGCAAATGGGGAAAGGAATAAACTGGGCTGGAAGGGGATGTTCCCGCTCACTCATCTCTGAACTAGAAGGCTGCTGGACAGACTCTAGACAGCAACGCATTTCTGGCCCATATCAACCTCTGCTGTATGCAACTCCATCAAGTGCTTTCTCATTTCAAACTGAAGGCATGAAGAGAAAAACAGAAACAAGTTCAACAGTGCCAAAGAAAGCAATTCTTACCCTCTTCCCAAGCTACTACCTAAGTAGTCCCGACAGTTTATGGTGCCGAGCAGCCAGCCGGCCATGGCCAAGGGTGGCTTGGCTGCCCTTGACACTGGGCTCTGCCTGTGCAGCACTGGTCATGGCACAGTTTTTCATCTTTTGTTTTGTTCATGGACTTCATTATGATGGCAACCTTTTTTAGAATGAAGAATTACTTTAGAAAACTCACATATCAAACCCTGTTCAAAGTAAGAGGAACATAGCAGTCTGATTGTGGGTATTCTTTATTATTAATTTTAAATCTCAAATTTGTTCTTTGGACTCAAGCTTTTTCAGGTCCATGAAGTTGATAACGTTAACCCATGCCAAGATGAAA
Source organism: Numenius arquata (assembly GCF_964106895.1). Taxonomy (NCBI): domain Eukaryota; kingdom Metazoa; phylum Chordata; class Aves; order Charadriiformes; family Scolopacidae; genus Numenius; species Numenius arquata. The sequence continues at coordinate 23,663,982 of NC_133577.1, read as the reverse complement.
TCTATTCAAAATAATTGGCTTAGAGAGCCATGTTATTCATCACCTTTGGAAAAACAGGTTTGCCTCATACTCCCAAAATGCAAAATTCTATTAAGATTCACATTTGTATTTTAGAAGTTTGTCTATTTTTTTGTTTGTCACTTGTTGAGGAGGTACTGTCATATCTCTAATTGGAAAATATTGCTGCAAACTTATTTTTAAATTACCAAGATTATAACACCAAGACAACCCTTACATCTTTTTTCTGTCAATCAGAAACTATTGTACAAATGGGAGTTTTGATTGCTGACAGTGTTCCCTTTGGACCACTATAAAAAACTTCCTCATCTTTAAGGTGAAGGTCACATGCATAGGTACTGCTGCTGAACTAGCATAAAAACCATAATTCATTTGTTATAAATAATACTTTTAAGAATATATCTACCCTTTAAAGTGAGGCAGATGTGTTTTCTAAGAAGAAATTCTCTTGGTTTATCTGGTTTCTAGGTAAAACAAGTTTTCTCAACCATTTTTGAACTGTCTATGCCAATAATGGCACAGGATAAAACACCCTTGGTAACGTTTCTAGGTGGCATTATGGACAGATCATGTCCTACTTTCTCTTCTACACATGCCTGTGGCGTGACTGCTGCATAAGCAGATCTTTATTTGCTCACTTCATTTTTGCACCCAGTGAGAGATTACCTATTGAATTACTGAAGTAAAATTTACCTTTTCAATTCAACCACTGAGCTGAGAGATAAATACCTACTTAGATGCTTGAATTCAAGAAGACAGGATTCCCCTCTGGAGGACTTTAGAGATTTCCATTAATTTGACAGGGAATGCAGGTGTTTGCTTCAGGAGGCTTTCTTCACTAGACATCTAGAATTCAGATCCAAGCTAGACAGTCGGATGCAGAGTTGCAATATCTAGATGCAAGCTGGGTAGGCAGACTGGATCTTATCCCATGTGATTAACACTTCATAAAAGTAGGATAGCCTTAAACCGAAATCTCTTTCCCAGTTGTCTTTCTGCCTTCAAATATGGCCATTAAAATCCTGGACTACTTTTAGCCTTTCTATATGATTTATTAAATACTAAAAATTTAAGTAGGTAAGGAAAATTACAGTGCATTGCTGTCAATGTGAAAAACACCTGGATAGAAAAAGTTTCCAAGTCTGGATTTCAGAGCTCTATTTGGATCATCACAAGCAAAGTAATGAGGCAACTTCATCCTGGATCTACAGATAGTAAAAGGAGGTAAAGAAATATGAATGCCCAAATGAATGAAGGAGCAGACACTCTGAAGCTCAAAGAAAGAGAATGAACAATTGCAAAACAAGAATTTTAAGCTGAAGCTGGAAAGCAACTATATGATACAAATTTTGGATGACTCAAGCATAAAATACCATGACTGCAGTAAAAGATATACTAAACTTAAAAGCTAAAATAGCAAAATCAAACGAAACACTTCACAATTAGTAAAAACACTATTTTCATTCAATATAAAAGTACATATATTCTGCATGTTGCACAAAACGTTTTGGTTTTGCAACAAGAAGTTACTGTGTCAGAGGTTTCCAGCTGAGTAGCTGCTATTAAGATGGTAGCAGATGATCAGCTTGCTGTCCAGACCCCTGGCTCTACCCCAGGTAGCCCTTGTTCTGCAGAGGCTCCTCACAGCATTGCTCTAACATGCCCCACAAATCACAAAAGTTTGCACTTCCCACACGTTCCCATTTCTCTTAGACGTTACACTGAACACTTACGCTGAATTTATGCTCATGGGGTCACAGAAAGAATGACTATGCATCTTTAAAATAGATGATTAAATGGTAGTATTGGTATCTGTATCTTATATAGTTAAAAAATCCTTAAGATTTCAAATAAAATGAAGCTATGGAGTGCTGAAACGTCTTCCAAAGCAAGAGAAAGAAGTATTTGAAAGTCTCATTAATAACAATTGATTAGAGTCAATCAGAGGTGCACAATGCTTTGCAGATAAGTTTTGTCAAGCAAAAGCTGCTACGCTATGAATACATCTGAATATGCTTGGCACTTGGCGGTGAGTTTAATCATGATAAATTATGGAAGATGTAAAAATAAGACTAATCACTCTGTGAGTTTGAAACATTACTCACCAGAAATTAATGCATATTCTGGGAAGTAAATTAATTCCTGATGCCCTTTCTGAAATACGTATTATTAGACTTACTAATTTTGAAAGTGACTTTTCCAAGGTGCAATATTCACACACATAAAGTATTTGCTAGTCCTCTCTCATAAAAACAGATGAAATATTTAAATATGGCACAAATTGTATCACTGAAATAATCTCCTATTGTTGGTAAACTTTTAAAACTTAAACTGCATAGGAAGAGCTTCCTAGAAAGCAATTAGTTTTGTGGAAGTAAGTAACCAAAATCTAAATTCCAAAGAGTGATTCTACATTTGTATGTAATTTTATTTTTACATTAGTCATCCTATGGTTGGAGTGAAGTTCCCCTCCCCCAACTGTGCTTTTCAAGGACAGCACTTGCTCTGGAGGCTTCATCGGCTGCCTAACACTTCACGCATGTCTGGTCGCCCTTCACGAGTCTGCAATGGAGACTGCAGAACAAGAGCACAGGCGTTGCCTTGGTCTTTGAGATGCTTCAGAGGTCGTCCACTTCTGTATCTCCTAGTGCCCTGACACAGCTGAGGCCCCACCAGCAAACCCCTGAGCACCGTGCTTAGGCTGCCAACAACACAAATTCATCGCTCAGTATGCAACAGGGTGTAAAACCTGTCTTTGCACGTGTGAACACACAAACACACCCGGCTGAGGGCAGAACAGAGCGGGTGCACGAGATGCCCACGCTCAGGGGGTAAAACTGGCTACCACAGCGGTTACGCAACTAAGTCTGCTTTGTGAACACATCCAGGTGGTTTACTCCTCGGAGGGAGATCCTGATCCCTGCAGAACGAGCTCTTTAAGAGCTGTGAAAGACACTGGAACCAGAAGAAAAGGAATAATAAGAACAGTTTGACCTAAGGCAAGCCCTCTAAATTTGATGTGATGTGGGGAAGGAAGTGTCTATACATTTAGGGGAATCAATATTAACAAAAATATTTAAACAGTGAAAATTAAGTGATTCAAAAAGGGTAATGACTCATAAGAACAAGAGCAGTACAGTGCTAAAAAGGTCAACGACTTACCTAATTAACAAAATAGCTTCTAAAGAAGATACTGAAAGAAAAGAAGCAAATCCAAGAAACTCAAAGAAAGAATTCTAGGGTACAGAAATTCAAATATGTCTTGTAAACCTCGTTAAAAGGCATCTTAAGAGCTGCTAATTCACATTCTTTTACTCTGCCACACCTCTCTATCTTGAAGATTAAAGCAAATATACTAGAACAAGTACCAACAGGATCCTGCTCTTTAAAATGACCAACCAAAAAGCATGCACTCTAGCTGCTGAAGCTGCAGAGGTTTTGGCCACTCTAATATTTTTTCGTTTCTCTCTTTTCTTTACTATTTTACCCTCTCAGTTGCCTATTATGGGCCAATTCCTCAAAACAAGTCTTCAGCTCCATGTCAATAACAATAAAGACATCGTAGTATTGCTCTCTGGGTACTTTGGAAAAGCTGAATGGACTTACATGACAAGCACATTTTGAGAACTACTCCCTGCCAACTGAGATGGAATAATCAGATCCCTGTACATGCTCCTCTTTCATTACAATTCAGTTAGGCCTAGACAACTAGTATGCAAACACAACAATTTGTGTGCTTATACCTGCGTGAATGGTGAAAAAACATTTATACTTGTGAAAAGTGAAAATAAAGTAGGATGTCAATGTCTTGGGAGCAAAAAAGAATTGGATGGTTACAATATAATCTTATAACACAGGTATGCTGAAATGCTCTAAGTCTGCAAAATCTAACTCATTAATAATGAAAGATTCTTGCATGTAAGCCACTACATCAATATGAAGAAAATGATAAAGCTTCTAACTGTATCCATAGGGATTTCTTTGGGCAACTAGAAAAAGGAGACATTGCCAGCATGAGCAAATAGCTGTCAGACCTTCATGAAGAGCTCTTTACTGTAGTTACTAAACAAAAACAGATGTTTCTAATATAATTTTGTCCGGCTCTGGTTCATCCTTGCTCATTCACTATACCTATCCGTGGGTGATCTTTCTGTGATAAGATTTGTAGGTTTTACTAGCCAGACACAATAGATCCCTATCTGATATACACATTTTAGTTGCCACTTTACTCTGGGCAAGAATTTTCCTTTTGTAAATGGAAAAAGGAAAAATCCATTTTCTTAAAATGTTGTTTCTGTTGTTGCTCCTGAAAGTTGGCTTCATAACTCCATCAGCACCTATATCTTCTATTTTATTTCAGCTCTTGGGAAAGAAGTTGAACAGGCATCGATAAATACTGACACTGTCAAAGCAGCAAAGTCAAAGGCTACTTACTACCAAATAATTATTAGTAAAGCAGAAAACTAACTTTATAAGACCTTAGAAGGGAAAGGAAGAGGTCTGCAGTGTCCTAAGGAACACAGGGCACCGAATGGGGAGCATTATTCTCTTCTTTTAGAAGAAATCTACCCTCACTTCCCTGAGGGGTGAGTGACTAGGAAAGAAATAGGAAGAGATGATTCTCCTCACTGTTCAGAACCTGATGATGTCTGACTAGTTCAAAATCAAATCAGCTGTAACATTATTATAGCTCTTCAGATGCGAGCAGTTTTTATACTATTCATTTTTATGGATGACATAAATTTGCTGTAAAGGCCTACAGACTACCCAAACACTGCTGCTCCAATTACTTTCTATGATTCAAAGCCTCCCCAAATTGATTGTGGATTCAAGATGTACAGTTCAGTAGACATCTCAGCAAAAAAGGGCTAGTGGTTATTGCTCTACAAGTTAGGTCTGAATACTCCCTTGCTTTGCTAAATAGTTCCCGCTTATGTTGTGAGATTCCTCCAGACAAATTATCTTAGTCTGCTCTCCAGGGATAAAACCACAGCTCTGGCTCATTCATTCTGCTCTGCTCCCCTCTTAAAGACCAGTAAGTCTTTGCTAATTTCATTCGAGAACTCACCCCATTTTGCACTGCAGATGCTGTGCTTCACTGTGCTGACAGGCAACATTAGACCTGGATACCGAGCCTCACAGATAATAAGGCAAGGCAGAGTCCTAGCTCTGTACTGTCACTCCTAAATAAGTGGTCTTCTCTTCAGCAGTTCTGGCTGTAACAAGTTCTTGGCTGCAATTCTGTTACTCTTTTCCTGAATTTTTGATGAAAAAGTCCGTAAGGAGTTGAGATGACTGAATACAGCTCTAAGATGCCAGCTACAGCTAACAAGGTTTGAAACATTTTGTTTCAATACAGGGAGATTACTGGCTGCAAATTATCATAGAATCATGGAATACCAGGTTGGAAGGGACCACAAGGATCATCTGGTCCAACCTTTTGCTGAGAAAGGTTGGACCGGATGACCCTTCAGGTCGCTTCCAAAAAAACGTTGTATTGCTTTGGAGCTAGTCTCATGTTTTGAAACTGGTGATGCCAAAAAATACATGTAGATTTTATTAATCCAAAGCTTTCAAAGTCTCTGACAGTAATTTACCTGAAAGTATGAGCTCAGACCCCCCGAACCACCTCCTTCATTTGCCTAAACTGAGATTAACTTGGAGGTGGCTTAGAAGAGCTGACTTCGCACCTTCTCTCTTCTCAAGTTGTTTGAGTGTATTTGTGGGCAGTTTCAACTGGGTTAGCCATTGTGGGACATTTGACAACTGGACAAAGATGGATGATGTGTTTTGAATCTACAGGGCAGGACACTTGGAAAAAAAAGGTCTGTGTTGCCACAAAGGTACCTCTATCTCCTGTGTCTCCAATGCATGCATGGTCTCCAGCTGATGCTGATGAGGTGAAAAGTGTAGAGCCTTTAGCCTCTTCCCTCTGTAAATTCACATCTGCTCTCTCTTTGGTTTGCAAGGGGAAAAAGTTACACAAACACTGATGGAAGTCAACAGCATCGGTGACGATAATCGGAAGAGCTCCTACTAATATGAATCAGTTTTTCAGGATTGTGAGTTCTGTCAATGTCTGCTTATGTCGAATTGCTTGCAAAATGGCCCTGTATTAGCTTCCTGAAAGATAATCTCCTATGAGACTTTCTAGAAATATCTTGATTGCTCAGTCCCTTTTCTTTACCGTAAGATGTAAATGCCCTGAGACTTCACTAGTAAGAAGTTCGACAAATGATGGGAATACATTAGCAGGTTGTGATCCTTTGTGTCATTCCAGTGAAAACAATTCTCTCAATACGAAAAACAACTCAGTCTTGTCTTTAGTAAGAAGTTTGAAGTATTAAGACCTTCTGTCTCATGTTAGAAGAGTGAAACAGCATCCCTGTATACTACTGACCACAGGCACGGTGCTAATGAGAAATCACAACTGCAATGCTATTACTGAGAAATGACTGGGTTTTTACCATAACTGAAATAAAACTTCTTGAGCAAATTTTGCAATAATTTAACTATTTAAAGTAGGAATCTCATTTGTGTTTATTTTAAATTCCATTTAAAGGCTTTCCACTTCAAACTTAAAACATGAATGTGCCATGACTGCTTGGCAAAATGTTGTTTGTTACACATATCACTATTTGTACAATCTTAAGAAACCCCACAGCAACCCCCCAAACAAGTATTTTGAACCTTCATCTGATTCTTTTTTTCCAGTGCAACGGAGAATAAATGATACTCTGGCTCCATAAGAACTTACACTTATTTTTTCTGAGGTCCAAAGGCAGGGTCCCAGGGTTCGGGGTTGAGTTGGGAAGGCTCAATGCACACCACTCACTGTGGGCCTCAGGACTGTTCCCTGCACACTGGTGAGATTCCCGGCTGCGCACCTGGTGGGAAACAGCACCATGCACAGCGAAGTCATAACGACTGTGGGAGCTAAGACTCCTGTGAGACCGACTGAGCAGATGAGTGAGATCAGAGTCACATGCTCCCTGCTCCTCACAGGACTACCTAAAACTAAACCATATGGCTAAGACCGTCGTGCAGACAATGGGGCTTCTTATATCACATATTTACATCATTTCAAGATAGGTGCCTTGACTTCTGTTGTCACAACAAGAAGTACCTTCTAAGGGAAAAAATCTGGAGCAAACAGTGACCCTATTATCTTGACATAAATTTCACAGCCTTTCTGGAAAAAACTTCATTTGTTTTAAGAAAGGTCTAATTTTAATGTTTTATTTTGAAATCTTACCTTTCTTGCCCTGCTTTCCCTTTGTTCTTTTTGTAGCTGCAATGAGCCCAAATGTTATGGGAAGAGTGTTACAGGATGCAAACCTTGCTCCATTCTTCTAGGATACAGAAAGCTGGGGCAGAGACGTGGAGGCACCTCTGTGCCAGAATACAGAAATACCCAAAAGAGAGAGAGCGGGAAACAGTATCCTTGAAACACAGGGTGGAGCTGCTATACTGCAATTTAAATATTGATACCTAAATCCTGAAAAGCATCAACTACTGTAGTTAAGCACAGTATAGAAGCATATATTCAGGGTTAGGGTGGGACTTGGGAAAAGTCAGGCCACGGGTCCAACTCCCAAGTTCTTTGTTTGGGAGGACTCTATAGTGACTGTCATTCAGGCTGGCACCTGCCCCCAGGAAGGAGCCCAGGAGCTGTATAGTGACAGTACAACAGGCTTCAGAGGGAAGCTTCACCAGGGTCTCTAAGGACATCTGCAGAGGCTCCTGACTACAAGAGAAATTTTGTCTCCTCTCATCAAAAAAAATGAAAGCCTTATTTCTTGAAACATGGAGCTTCGTCTAACTTAGACTTCAGTTTTCATCTTTTGCAGTAACGTACCATGAGCAGATAACTAGCACAGCTCAACTGAAATTACTATTTATAGGCTGGAGATCTACTCCTTCCAAATCAGTTCAAACCTTCCTGCTTTCAAATGTCTTTTTAAATTGCCATGAACAAAGCAGAGGAAATCTATCATTCAGGAATTAGATTTGGGCTTATATTTGATCATCTTCCCTTCACACAGATAGACCTTTATGTCACTGAGCACTTCAGATAAGAGCCGACAGCACCTTCTTGTGTAAATCAACAGAGGGATCAATGGACTTTATTCAAACTACATAAAAATCAGACTGATCCAAAGTATGTTCTACATAATGAACAAATAAAATCCTTCTCCCTCAGCTACTCAATAAGAGCATTTGCAAGGCTTTCAAGAGGCAACTGCAAACACTTATTTTTAAAATCCTTTGTTCCTCTGAAATGCATTCATGCTACTCATGCTATTGTTCTGAATTATCACAAGCAAACTTCATCACTTTTAATTTTCATTATTACATTTTTCTGTTACTGATAACTAGGAATCCTCCAGGTAAGAATCACTCCAGTGCAATCACAGGCACAAGGCTGGGGTATCACCTAAGCGTGAGGGTTATTTGAGACTAAGAGTCACCCAGTTGTGCCCAGGGAGGGTGCTGCACCTCCCCACCAGCCCAGTCACTGCACCTGGCCTTATGTGCACCTGTTCCACTTGGAAGACAAAGTGCATTAGCTTAGCCCCCAGTGAAACTGCTTTAATGTGCCATCGTGTACATTAACTTGTGCGTAGTTATTGCAGCTCCGTTGATCGACGCTAATTCATTAAGCCACAATAATAAACTTCTCTTGTTGACTACCCCCTAACATATCTGCTAGCCCAAACCAGGAAAGATGATAATTCACCACCCCTTTGTAGACAATCTTTTCTGTTGTCCAGGCACTCTCATTTTTTGAGAAGTTCTAATTGCTGGTATTTCACCTATAATTTAAAAAAAGCCTGTAAATTAAGCCTACCAATACCACCTTTTGAGTTTTATTACTTAATAACCAGGTGTCTCCTTGCAAAGCAGAGAAGCTGCAGATTCAAATGGATGCCACATGAAACTCTTAGCTGCTCAAAGAGTAAGATGAACCTAGTATCTCCAAACTGTCTTTCACTAATGATTGCTGTAATTAGCATGTACGACATGAGACCACTCTAGGCAATCCTGCTTTAGCGGGGGAGTTGGACTAGGTAATCTCTAGAGGTCCCTCCCAACTCTGACAATTCCATGATTCCGTGACATATTAATTTAGGTTACTATGACCAATAGGAAAATTAGACAGTTGTCAACAGCATAAAGAGCAAATAATTGGAATGCATCCCTAATTTGTTAGGTAAGTAAGAAAAAGAACTTGGTAAATACGTATTTTTGTTCCATTCTCAACACGATAATGCCAAAGACATTGTCAACTCTTGATACTATAAGGGACAAGATGATTCATTTCAGTAAGGACTTCATAGTTAAACACTTTAATAAACATACATAAATTTCTCTAGGCTTCATTTTCACATATTTGGAAAATCCAAAAAAATAAGGAATATAGTTTTTGTATTTATTTTTAGTTCTGCTGCTGTCACATTTCAAATGTTTGAGAAAAAAGCATGCAACTATTCAGTTATGAATCACTCCCAAACCCATATCCTCCTTATAAAGTAGAGTTTGTCCAAGCCTTCCCAGCATGTGTCACTGAACCAACATCTGCTGGACAAATGACTTCCTGGGCACTGAGGCACAGATCATGAAAATAAAAAGAACAGAGAAGGTGCTTATATGCCAATTTAGTACTACCACCACCTTCAAAACTAAACTGCCGCTTCACTGTCACAGAATCTTGAGCTGAGTACAAAGTATCCTCAGGATTTAGTGCCATCTGAGAGCAAATTACCTGCTCAAAGATCCAGCATGAGCTACAACCCCAAAGCAGGACTTCTCCTGTGAAGTGGTCCATCTCCAGCCTTGCTAGTAAGCCTAATTTTGTGGATCTGTATACAAGATGCAGAACAAACAAAATATGTAGGAGGTGTGTTTCTTTAAGAATCAGGAGACTCACTGGACATATGGAGTAGCACACTCAAGCCCTTGTTCCAGAGCAGCTATCCACATTCAGACTTCCCATGCCTATCTGAGTCCGAGGGAAAACCTCTCTCAGTTTCTCCACTTTACACAAACACTGAAGCTCTTATTGGAAGAGGGATTTGACCCTGTTTCTGAAAAAAGTGCCCAAAACACTAGAAAATCAGAGTCCCTTTCTCTGACTGAATGGTCTATTTATGAATATACTAACTATGAATAGTCTAGTTATTTATACAACATGAAATAGCTTCAAAAGGGAAGATGGCTTTCTCCCATATGCCAGAAGAAATACAAGCATTTCAAGCATATTGTGTTTGGTGAGATAATGCCTTGACCATGAAGTGCAATTCATGGCTTCTGAGTGCTTGTGGTTGGTGATAGGATCAGTCAGATCGGTATTAATGAAAACCTTGAGAAAAAATACTGGACATAGCCACCCTAAATCCTGCATGCGCATGGTACATTATATGCCATCCAACAAGGAAAACAGTGACCAGATGTAAGTGTTTTCATAAGCACCACATGACACAGCAATGAAAGAATGAGCACCTCTTCAGAAAACCAGCTGCAAAGTCAATAGAACATCTTGTTCCACTACATTTGTAGCCAGAGAGATGTGAAATCACCAGACCTGAGTTGACAATAAAGCAGAATTGTCTTCAAGTTACGAATTTTTAACTGGCTATCACAGACTTGCATATACACTGTCCTTCAGATAAATTTGCTGAGACTGGTAATAGCTAAAATCATGGTGTTTTTTTACTTGGAGCTGACGTCTATTTTAATAGCTGCTAGAAGTCCTATCATATATTGGATAGCCCTGTGAGGGGCTATAAAAAGTAGAATGAAAATAATGCAACTGGCTCAATGATCTCACAATTTATGTGTAGGGCAAAGCAAAACAGAGAGGAACAAGAGATGGATGATAAAGAACATGAAAACAAGCCCATCAAGTCAACACCCAGGCTGCTTCTCAGTCTCTGTATTTTCCATTTTTTTCAAAGAAAGAGAGAGCTCTCAGGGTGGAGAAGGGGTTAGTATTTGCTTTGTTCAGATTTTGTTCAGATTTTTCAGAGCAAAAGTTCCAGAGCCTGTAATCAGCTGAGCCATGCTGCTGTGGTTGATTCCTATTCATTTTACAGTAAATATGCCTATACCAATTCCTGAAAACATAGACATGAAAGCAGAAATACTCTCTGTGGCCTATTAAGAGCACCGCAAAGAGCATTAACTCAGAAAATGAATTAAACTGTAAAAATTAATTCCTGCAGTGCCACCTTGTGTTCAGATATAATTCCAAATCCTAACAACCCCTCAACCTTTATTTGTGCCAAGGAAGCCTTCCAGCTCTGGAAACTGATTCACCTTAAGATTAGTTTAACAACAAAGCATCTCCTCGGACATAAGAGCAGCTGCTCCTCACACATTTTAGCATTAACCTCCTTCCTGGAACTTCCTGGAACCCCAGGGACCTCAATTCAGAAGCCAGATTCTTCTAGAGCTGGGAAACACTTCAAGTTGCACCAGTACACGGCAGTCAGGACACTCCACGATAAACTGGGAAAAGTCCCTGGAGAATGGATGAACTTGCTGTATTTTGAAACTTTCAAGAAAAGGGTATCACAAAAAACATTCAAGTAAATTACATTAATCTGATTGCAATAGGTCACAAAGATGTATATACAAGATAGATCCAGATTTCATCTCCCCCTACACATAGAAGTGTTGCAATTCATAAGCAGCTCTAACTGCAAAAACTCTGGTGAGAAAAGGCAAGAAGTCACTCTCTATGCAGTACAACACTAAAGTAGGTCACGCTTATTCGGTAACAGAAAACTTGCAGAATTCCAGGGCATGTCAGAGAGAAAAGCATAGGAAATATTTATCAAAAAAAAAAAAAAAAAAAAAAAGCCTTGAAAATTATCCTGAAACTTGTAGCACAAGTGAGAGAACTCCACTGAAGGTGAGCATATTATTGCCATTTCATCAATATTGCAACGAATTACATTCCCTTCTCAAACCCAGAAAGCAGTAGATTTATTTATTTATAAATTTATGTTATTTACATTTAGACATATTTTTAAAGAAGTTTAATAACCACTGCTCAGGACTTCCTGACCACATACGGATTCCACAGACAGCACAGATACCAACAGTGCATCTAAACTGGAGGTTATGGGTAGGAGATGCATCTACAATGTGCTATGCAGCCTTGGGAAGTTGAGGGTGCACACAGAGGCTTAGCTGGACACACGGCTCCGTGTCATTCCTCAATAGTATGGACATAAAATATGTAGCACCACTTGCTACTACCCAATGATTGAAGAAGCTGCAATGGTTCTGTTAACTGCTCTCTGCCACACTCTTCCTAATGAGCGTCACTAGGCAGTGCTTATTCCTGCTGTGTTTTGTGAGGCTGCTTCAGAGAAGGGACCTAAGAGGATCCCTTCCCAAGTCACATGGGCATTGTCCTGGGGAACAATGCATGCAGCATCAGGCAGAGATTTCTAAAACTCGTATTTCACCCAACTCATGAGCACCTTCCCTGCCACTGACCTTCCAAAACAGCACATACAGGAACACCTGCCATGACCTGTTAACATCCTCACTGACATTACTGTGACATGCTGTCATCTAGTGAGGATGAGGAAGGACACAATACTGAGCAGGAGGCTCCAGGAGATGGCAGCATGATGCAAGATCGTAAGCAGCACCAACACCAGCCATACTTTGACTGTTATCAGGTGCATGAACACCTGATGCTGCTGGACACTGCTAACGGCGGACCTCCTGTGTCTCAGCACTTCTGGGCCCACAAAATGTCCTCACTCAGTGACAGTCTGTCAGATGCAATTTCCAGCCAGGAGGACTTGAGTTAGGTCACTAATTCCAGGATGGGAAAGGCCACTTTCATCAAAAACTGACAGAAAGGCTGAGGTGGGATGGAACCTCTAGAGATTGTCTAGTCCAACCCCTGCTCAAGCAGGGGCTGAGCCAGCTACAGCCAGTTGCCCAGGACCATATCCAGATGTCTTTTAAATATCTCCAAGGATGCAGGCTCCAGAACCTCCCTGGGCACTGGGCAACCTGTGCCAGTGTTCAACCACCCTCACCATCAAGCCCCAGTGTGGCTCTCCAGGGCTTTGTCACCTCTGCCAGATGGGTGGGAGCATTCCCAGACCAAGCAGCTGAGACAACAAGCAGTCCTTGCTCCACTCCACTCCAGAGTGCAACTTACTTTCTTATGTTTTAAGAGGACTTCAAGTATTTGAAGTGTGAATGTGTGAGCCCTTCCTTCACCAAACAAACAGTTATTTTAAAGAACTGTGAAATTAAAAAAAAAAAAGCAGATCAAAAAGCAAGATGGGAAGGCCAGAGGCAAGATAAAAGATTTAGAGCCTTCAGTTACTTTGAGTTTGTGTTCTGTGGAATCCTGTTGCAACTGGTGGAATACCATTAATATTTGCCCACGTGAATATGCTAAACCAAACATCCATACACACATACTACCAATCCAAGCTCTAGCAAACTCTTTGCAAGAAAGTTGCCATCTTCCCTCTCCCTAACCTCGGACTGAGGCAATAAAAATAGCTTTATTCCCGAAGAATGAAAAGCCTCTTGACATGTGGACCCTCTCAACATTCAGTCATGCCAACGATTTTGCTATCCTGGGCATCGGGATAATGTTTTGACAGGTCATTGACTGGGCATGGCCAGAAGAGGGAGCACAAACCCCTCTGCTTTTATTCTCGGGGCTCCATCACCAGTAGAGATGCTCTGTTTATTTGCTTTTATTTTTTTAACATGACATGTTCAGTTTTAAATAATTTATGGAAGCTGTTTGGAAACTCAGAACATTTCTCATCACAGAATGCATGAAATCTGAAGATAAATGAATGATTATTTGGGGCCTGAGAAATAAGAGATCAAAATCAGGCAGGATTTATGGTTGCTTCAAAAAAGGTAAAAAAAAACCCCAAAACTAGAGTTATGACTTTCAATTCTTGAGCAAAATGGAAACCTGGAGCACTAGATACTTAGTGTGTAAATGTATGTATGTGTATATGTTGCATATATATGTATGTATGCATGCATGCATATGTATGTTTTCCTTCATCTACAAGGAGAGTGAACATTTCCACTCCTTTAGAATGAAGGATGAAAGTCTCCCTTTTGCAGGTGGAGACACTCAGACACCAAAGATGCAGCAGTGACCTCGGGCCAGACATCATCAGTGAGCGCGCTGGCAGGAGAATCTCAGGGCTTACGCTCACGGTTGGGTGCAGAACGCCGTGCATCTGCTGAAGGGCTCAGCTCAATGTGGCTGCAGTTTACAGACCGAACCATCTTCCATTTGCTAGGCTCCAAGCCCAGACAGAGCAGCCACACGGCTGTTTGAATTGCTCCAGGCTGCTATAATCTGGAAGGCTTGACTCCCACTCTGTTGTCATAGCCTCAAAACCATATTGTCTCAGTGATGAGAAGGCATTAAACCGTCTTGTCTGGTTAGAAAGAAGACATACAGGGTATATTACAGCAATAACATCCTGTGGGGATGCTCTTGCTTACAATATATAGGGACCTGTGAGGTGTACCTTTGGAAATCTCAGATTTTTAAGATGAAATTAAAAGGAAACAACTACCCACTAGCTAGTTTACAAAGTAGAGGGAAGTACCAATGCATCTATTGGTATTGTGACACAGTACCAAAAAAGAAGCATGTGCCTTTGGCTGCAAATATCCCAGTGCAGTGATAAACTCAAAGAAATCTGTGCAAAGAATCATATCAGTTTCATTAAGCTCAGACTTTGAGGGAAATCTATAGCATTGTCAATTCTCCCAATTTCACAGAGATTCTCAAGACACCTGCTATTTTGCTTCCACCACAACTGTGGACGTGTCCCTGGGAGAATCTGAGATACCTTTAAAAACATTCTTAGGGCTGTTGGTTATGGGGAAAGGTTGAAAACTTGATGCACATGCACTCTGGGATTCAGCCATAAGATGACAAAATGAGTAGATAAAATAAAGAGCATTAACACATTATTTTATTATTATATCTATTGATTTTCAAGCCCTTCCTCTCATAGGATTTCTGACTAGCAGTTCTGGGAAGCTTTGTGATTAAAATACTGAACATCCAAGGAAGTAGAAAATGCAGGTACTGAATTTACTAGCACAGTGTAAAGTGAAATAGAGGCCTAGGTATATAGTCCCAAAAATCTGGGTCTGGAGAACCAGCTGACTAGAAAGGCTTCTGCCCTCCAACAAAGAAAAGGAGTAAAGGAAATGAAAATCTGCATCTGCTCTTTCACCACAAGCCAAAAGGTAGGAGAGCTTCAAGTTCCTCAGAGAACCAGTTAGCCAGAAATTGAATTGAAAGACTGATCCTCCAAGCACGAAGAGCAGCAGGCCTTCTCATTACTGACATTCCCAGCATCCAAGCTAGTCAGTACCAAGAAATGGCAACGGCAGGATAGCAAGGTTTCTCACTAATTCTCAGACTTCAAGACGATGCTGACAAATCCCACTCCTCCTCACTCCCCCATTAATTTTTCATCTCTCATCCTAGTCAGCTCCTTCAGTCTTACAGCTAGAAGTTACCTGGAAAATAACTGCAAATCCTGTACCACCATTTGCATAAGTCTCACAATATAGATACTAGCCCATTTTTTCACTTACTTGACTGGGAAGGTGATTATTAACAGAAACCATGCAACAATCCCACCTCAAGGAGTGTCAGGGACTTAGTGAGCATGAGGATTTGGAGTTTGGAAGGGCATAATATTTTGCTCCTGTGTTGCACAGTAGTGTTCGCCAGTATTTAGTGCTGCTGTCCTCAGAAGAAAGCAAAAGTCTCTTTTTCCCCAACCTGGGGTGTCCAGGAACAGAAACAGGAACCTACACAGCCAGTGTCAGGTCACACATGACACATTTGGCTGCCAGCTTTAAACATGGAGAAACATACTTGATCCCAAGTCAAACTGAGTTCATTTCCAAGTGCTTAAGTAGGGTGAAAAAGTATAGCAATTAACAAGAACCAGTTTTCCATCAATTTTAAGGCGTTCTTGAAACTGCTAGGATGCTGTGAAGTCATTTCAGCGTAAATGTCAATGGGCTATATCAAACTACTTTTCCTGGGACTGCTGAGTCTTAGGTTTACCCACCTTCCAGTGTTAAAGCAACAAACTCAATATTGAGTAACAGAAATGGGATAAAAAATTCATCATTATTTCCTCTTAAGCACAGCCTTCTAACCTCTTCTTGTTGGCTTCTCCCACCTATCCCCTCCTTACTGTTGCTATTTTTCTGTCCTTCCTGCCACCGCCTCTCACAGCTCCACCCCAGCGCTTTGTCACACTGATCTGCAGCTGCAACCTCCTTCCAGCCCTTGCAGATGCCTTACCAGCTTTCAGAGTCCTTACAGAAAACATGCAAGTAGAAGGCTTGAAAACAGAAGAAAGTTTTTCTTCAGCACTGCTGCTGCCGCCTCTCTGGAGCACACAGCTTGAGCTCCCAACTTATCTTTAGCAATGGAGAATCTAGTAAGTTGGTACTAGTGCTCTACGTTGGTCTATGAAGCCTTCTACTAACAAGAGTTTGAACCATTTATCCACTGAAAGTCTTAATTACATTCATGCCAGCTTCCTTCATCCCTTTATATTTCTCTGGGTATAAATTACATGCGAAAATATTTTCTAATGTTTTTTCACATTGCTAGAATTACAGAAAGAAGTTTTAAAGCAAATGAGAACACTGCTCAGGCTCCCTTAAATAAGTTATGTGTGCCTTTTGATGGAACATCGTATACTTTGTTCTGAATTCTTATCTTTCATACCACCATCACATACCAGTAACACCACTCATTTTGAGAACACTACTGTGAGATTACGTAGTAAAACGGAAATTAAAGATCAAAGAGATATGAGACAAATCCCATGAATTTCAGCATAGTCTTCAAAGTGGTGTAACCCTGTATTCTTGTCACCTGACCTTTGCTCATCTTCCCAGTTATCTACTAGTAGACCGTGTGTGCTACTTCCCTGCAAACACTGCATGGAAAGTCAAAGGAAGGTCTTCAGTGAACTTAATGTGGGTCATCACACATGATAACAGACATAATGCACTGCTTTGCTGTGTGGGTGGTAAAGGACTAGCTTGAAAGCTCTCTGTGGGTATACCTCAACAGAGTGGTGAGCACTGTTTGGGGAATACCCACGTGGCCCAGCCTGGTGACTCTACAAAAATGATAGGGACTTCTGCGCAGATAGATATCTGGTGACACCAAAGAGTATTAAGTCAACAGGTGGATTATCAGCTCCATGCCCTGACAGGGTCACAAAGCCTGAGCCTGGCACTGTGCTGAAGTTACTTCAGAGCTCCTGACTCTGGAGCAGGCTCACTAGAGGCTACTGTGCAGCCCTCTGCCTGGTACTGGATTGCCCTGCACTGACTTACCCTGTGTGCTTCAAGGTATGGAGTACACCTTCACAAACGTTTACTCCTTTTCTCTCTTGCTGATCAAGCGTATGTTATCAAGACTGAGATATATTAAAGCTGTTTTATTTTCTGATTGGATTTACTATTCCTAAACTTAAGACCAGGCCCAGTTACTTCAGTAAGTGTCAAACGGCAAAACAAAAAGGGAAGAAAATTGAGAACAGACTTCTAGGAAAGCTCCCAATGTCACAGGTTTCTGTGAAAGCAACAGGAAAAGCAATTCAGAAGTGGGTCATGGTGGGAAATTTTTTACCATTAACTGGTATCAAAAGGCAGGTTTGAGAGTTAATATAGTATGAAAATCCCAGAACAAATGTCAATAATAGAACTGCTAGGAGAGAAAGTAAGGTTTTTCACCTGTGAAACGGTTGTACTAGTAGGAAAATCTCCACTATGGATTTGGATAGTGACAATGTTTCTCAGGAGTCACCAGGAAGTACAGAATATTCATCTCCAGATAAAAGCGCCATCCTTGTGAGAGAACGTTATTTCCTTTCAGGTCCATCAAACGTATTACCTCCCATGTGTTGTGGCTAGGAACGTGTGCTTACAAGGAGAACACAGGACTCCACAGTGGGCGAACACTTCATAATCATTGACCCTGCTAGTTTGTATCTGTGATTAAAATCTCCAGCCAGGCAGGGATGGTGGTAATTAAACATAACATGTAACCTACTGGCCTCAGAAAGCAGCAGTTATTAACAAATCCGAACAACTTCCTTCTCATGCAATTGCCATTACTAAATCCATTCACTACCAGTAAGGAACACAAAAGTCAAAACCATCTAATACTCTCGAGGGAAAGGAAAAATATGAGCAAAACACAATACTTTGCAACTCGTGATACTTCATCACGACAGAAAACATTCAACTCAGAAGGACTCATTGATTTGCAGATGTACGTCTACATCAAGCAACAAGAAGAAAAGAAAAATCCTAAGATCATCTTAATAAAAAACATTAAGTATACAGTTCTGTCTCACAAAACCTATAAAAGAGTCAAGAGAATTTCTACTCCACATGATGGAGTTTAGTGGAGACGTAAGAACTAACTCTTAATTAGCTAAACTGAGTCCTGGGCATGGTATTGGCACTAGAATACGGCACCTAAGCCAAAGAGCCTGTCTCAGAGGCGGGGCATATTAGCCTAGATAGAGCACTCTGTAAACATAGCTGTAGGCTTCCAGAGCCTGCACTAATCTGGACACATATACACAATTTGTTCAAAGCTGAGCAGGTATAATCTAACCCATGGACACCAGGAAATCTATGTGTGTGCCTGTGTACCAACAGCAGTGACCTGAGACCCTGGAAAACAAGTCAGTCACCTGATGACTGGGTAAAACTTATGTCAGATAATCCCTCTGTTTGAAAATAAGAGGTGAAGAAAGCACAGTTAAAAATTGTAATTGCTGTAGTTCACTGACTGTTCCCTGGGGCACTGTATTCTGAAGCCTGGAATAAAAGCTATCAGCATCCTGAATGGAGCTGTCAAGCCACACTTGTTAGCAAAATTGGTTGAGAAGATGAAAAATCCCTTTTCACTTGCAATTGATAGAGCCAATAATTCAGGCTTGCCAGAAGAAGCCTCTAACAGCGATGACATCTGAGGCAATTTGAAACCATCTAGAACTCCTTGATGGGTTTCTGTGAATCTAGCTCCCACGGGAGGTTCAGAGATAAGCAGAGCTTTGTATAAAAATCTTTCCAAGGATGAATGTTTATATAGCACAGACCACAGTATTTCCTCCATGACAGGTACGCTGTAGAAATGTAAAGAAGTTGGATGTGGAAAACCTTGATGGTCAACACTCATCTGTTTGCCCAAGTTTATATATATTTTTTTTCCAGTATGTGTTGGGATGATTCTCAAAAAAATATTTTAGAGCCCCCCCAACAGCTTGGACAAAACCAGGAAATTCAGGGCATACACCACTACAAAAAGCTTCTTGCTACCCCAGTGCAAGGCAGCAAAGATTAAAAACCCTAAGGCTTTGCTCTGTTAGGAAGATGTTTTCCTGCTGTTGTTTTTGACTAGATGTTAAAAGGTTCCAGCAGAGGCATTTACATCCACTGGATGTATATGAGTGTTAAATGTACTTCCGCAGACTGAGAAATTTTTACTGAGTATTTTTACCTGTTCATGTCACAAATGTAAAAGTTCCTAAGAAACCTCCTATAAGAGCTTAGGGAGTTTTAGCGGTTTTTCAGTAAGCCATGGATAAGTAAGCTCTCATCTGATCTCTAAACCATGAAGAATCTCAGGCTACTCACAGTATGTATCACCATCACAGGATGCAGATGCTATTTGCAAAGATTTACACATTTTCTAATGGTGTTGCTGCTTTTCTTGTGGAAGCTGATAGTTCTCCTTGTGAGCTGCCACTGCTACAGAATCCAGTTATATTTTTTAGTCTACAAACAAGACCTGAAGATCAGGAAACGTTGAAAGCACATAAATATTGTTCTCAGTGGAACAATTTATAGCTTTTCTCAAAGGATGGAGAGTCAAGATATTCTTAAGAGAAGCCAAAGTACCTGAAATGCTCAAGGGCAGAAGAATTGCAGGACGTTTCATGTTATGCATTTATTTTTGTCAAAGGTTGTTGATCCATGCATTGGACACAACCTATTTGTCTCAAGGCTGATAGTGGCTGCAAGGCTTATTCACACATATTCCTCCTGCAACACAAGCACAGGGACAATTTTTATTAGAAGTGTTTAAAGAAACACAGAAAAATGATGAATCATACTAAGAAAGTCAACGCACCCTCTGCTCGTCACAAGAACAATCACAAACAGCATTGCTGGAAATCTCTCCTGAAGTCTGCCCAAAAAGTGTTCACAGAAACCAAAGTTGATCTGAATCCCCACTTATCAGTTATGCATCTAGTTAACAGTTATCTCGAGTCCCTAGGAATAACAAAAGCTTTGCTGGCTTCAGTCCAGATAAAGATCTAGGTATGAGGCAAGAAGTAACCAAAGGTTATAGACAAAGCTAGCAGCGTGCACACTGTAACTTACTGTTGGTCAGCAAGACAGGCAGTGGCCACACAAACTAGGCATCAAAGACTTTTGCAGACGTGACAAAAAAAGAAAGCATAAAAGATGATGAGAATGAAAATAATGAGGCAGTTTGTACCTCTCAAGCAAGGGAAGAACAATGTGCTTGTCTGAAAGATGGAAGCAGTGGGTGGATGGTTGGCGTCTGCAGCTGACTTGGGGCAGAAACAGCCACTCAACACCAAGAAGCACTTCAGAGTCTGTTTTACCACATCACCATTCTTCCTTAATAGAGATGCCCCATTGTCAAGAGAGTCCTGCCAATGTTTTGATGACGGATATTAAGTATATCTGTATTTTTACTTCTTTTCATTAACAGTGTGTTTTTTATTATTTCACAATAAAAAACTACGCAGAGCTAATAAATAGCTCGTATCTCTGTTCAGCTGCAAACAAATCTCCCACAAACTGAAACTTGTGGCTGAAACCGGGCAGCTCTGCAGTAAGTGGTTTTGCAGGAATCCTGAGGAGAGGTGTTTGCTAAACAGCCAGTTTAGATACCAGCCTTTTTTTTGACTTTTTTTTTTTTAAGGAAAACTGGCATCTGGAAGAGTCATATTTTAAGGAAGGTAGCCTAAGGCAATTCATTTTCTTAAAAGAAGCCAAATCTAACACATGAAGCAGCTTGGTTTTGGTGCAAAATTAGATCTCAAATGTCACAATTGAGCCCTTCAGGCACAAGAAGAAATGTACTCAAATCAGAGAACTTCCCTGTCTAGAGAGGCCCTTGACCTTGCTGAGACCCTTGAAATCTGCTAAACTGAGAAATAATAAATCTTTTTAAGCTTTCTCCTCTTGGGTGAGCCTCAACATCACACAGTCATCAATGAGGTTTCTAAGCCCTGATACAGGTTCTTCTTATGGACTGACATAATCTGAGGTGTGGTTTCTAGAAAAATATCTGTGACCACCTCTAGGAAAGCTCTTCTGAAATCTGGCTGATAAACTTGCAGTTATTATGACCAAACTTCTACTGTGAAATGAAGATAGAAATTATTTTCTCAATAGACCTTTCATATTACCAAATTCAGCACAGATTCTCCTTTCTAATGACGAGAAACTAATCTCCATCTTTCAGAAAGATCAGCTCTTTAGCTGAGATCAAGACTTTACACAAACCTGACCACTTTCTCCAGCATCAGCCCCACCTGGGAGTTGAGTGCAATGTGTGAAAAGTGCAGGCTAGTAAGCAAATTCTGAGGGTAAAATCTACCCATTCTCACTGGCCTCAAGCACTGAATGTACTTCTTAATGATTTTTGCCTTAGCGAGACTCCTTGGGTCTCAGAAGCATCTCCATGTAATCTGAAAAGACAGATTCTAGCAAGTCAAACCAGCCTAATTTTAAGTCTACAGCAGCATGTTTTCTCAGTGGAATCCTGCTAAAATCAGGACCATGTACAATTAGTTTCCTCCTTGCAATTTAGGTTATTGCATTAAAAAGTAAACACGTGTATAGTGCAGCCTAGAAGTTAATACCTCCTGCACTGAAAACCTGCAGCCATTTGACTTCTATTCTGTTGGTCTGCTGTGATGGCATTTTACCAGCTTTCACTACCTCATTAATTGCCTGATGTGAAATCTAGCATATGATTTATAAGCTGTAAAATATCATTTCTGTGCTCAAGAAATGAACACAAGTTAACAAGACACCTCATTTTAGCAGGTATTTGGGCTGCTTAGGTGATTGTAACACATAACCCAAATAAGGAAAAAGTGCTGCCTTAAGGCAATTCTCATCATGTTTTCTTGAATGTTTCCTCTTCAGGCTATTCATAACCCAGTTCTAAGATGTCATTCAGCTATCTGGAACAACCTCCCCAGGGACATGGTGGGAGGAGTCCCAATCACTGGAGGTTTTCAAGAAGCGACTGGACAGGGTGCTAGATCTCATCTAGACTCTTTCCCTTGAAAGGTTGGACCAGATGATCTTTCGAGGCCCCTTCCCATCTGGGCTGTTCTAGGATTCTGTCTCACATCCAGTGGTTTCAGGAATCTGAAGAGTATGAAGTTTTTCAAATTTAATTGGCCACATCCTCTCTGTACTTTTTAGTCCCTTTATTCTGGAGAATTTGGTACATATGATAAATTACACATAACGTGTGAGTACAGAAGTGCAAACGTGTCGCTAAAGTTCTTCAGCTAAGTACACATGAACTACAGTAATTTTTCACTGCTTGAGCACTCTCAAGCTCAAATAACAAAATAATTTTTCTGTTTTGTGAGTTACTCACATTGGAGGTTCCATACAAAGATTTATAGTTCTGCACACTGTATAACTGCAATTTTCCAAATAGGGGCCTGCAAGTGATAAGACCTGCTGTTTTTACTACTCCCACAGTAGACTCCAGCTCTCAGAGAGTGCAGGAGACCTTGTAAAGGACTGTGATTTACAGATGCGTGGTCTTTTAAGGAGAGCAGAAGATGAGATATACAGAAGGAGCTGAGGCAT
Organism: Numenius arquata; assembly: GCF_964106895.1. Classification (NCBI taxonomy): domain Eukaryota; kingdom Metazoa; phylum Chordata; class Aves; order Charadriiformes; family Scolopacidae; genus Numenius; species Numenius arquata. Next base: position 23,640,996 of record NC_133577.1, on the reverse strand, counting down.
GAAAAAAAAGCAAATATAAATGCAGGGCAATTTACAAAAGGACTTAACTACAAACAGAGGTGGTGCTTTCTTTGCTTAAGTGTTTTTAAATCCCAGTGGTGCTTCTCTGGCCCTAAATGGGTTTGAGTACCTTTTGCAAATACAGCCCAACTTTCACAAAAGATTGAAAATGTATAGCCCTCATGGTTAGCTGAAAAATGCTTTTGGCATTATCTGACAGAAGTAGCCAAAATCCTTTTATCTAGCAAAATACATGATGTAAAAACCCAGCACATATCATACAGAACACCTGCATGGAGGTGTCACAGACCACATCCTTGGGTTTGTGGCCACCTCTCTGTTGTCTGCCCTCCTGCTCATACGCAACCTGCAATTCTGCTTTAGCTGTGGAGCTGCCAAATACAGGGTATTTTGTACCGCCAAAGAGTTTGTTTCTTCACATCCAGGATTATACACATGATAAAAAAATATTGCACATTATGGAACATTTATCCCCATTATTTCAGATAGTTGTCTACAGATAGATGAAAAGAAATCGATAAATAAGATATAGCTATAAAAATAGATAAAATAAACGCACCAATCAGGGTAATGCCAGGAAGGAATCAAGCTATCACTATGCCTTTTCTTTTTTAAAAAAAAACACAACAAAGCAAAGCAAACAACTCCTCAAACCTAGTATTTTTGAATGTATGACTTTGGACACTGCTCTTTAAAATTCATTTACCATACCCATTTCACATTTTAGTCTTCCCTGATTCAAACCTGTATGAAAAGTCCTGTAGCTCTGTGATTAATTACTATTTGTGCTAGCTCTCCTATCAATTGATTTTTTTTTGTTTTCTCATGTGAGCAATGACTGCTTTCCTGTTTCCTTCCCTCCTCTTTCTCCTTTCTGTTCTTCCTCCTGAATGCCCTTGATCATGCCACCAGATCTGCTTTTTTTCTTTTAAATTGCTGCCAGAACAACCCTGTATGAAACATTGCCTTAAAGGTTTCCTGTCAATATATTAAGCTGCTATGCTTCAGATACTGCAGAGATAAGCATCAAAAAATATTAGGAAAAAAAATCAATAATGTATTTATAGGTGTGACATCATGAGCTTGATACAGTTGAGCAATAAGTCACAGCATGGCAGACCTTTCAATCAAAAGAATGTGAGAAGAATGGTCTCTGAAAAGGTGACAACCAATGCCTTGCAAGATCCTGACTAACAAGAAATGAATGCACAGAGCAAGGGTTAGGATTTGAGGAATCCCTGAAGATAAAGACATGTCACATACAGTTAAGTGAATGTAGCATGGTCACATTTAGAAAATACTTCCTGTTTTTAAAGATATTTCTGGCTCCAGCATTACTCCCAAGAGGGAGTTTCTTTCAATATGGAATCACCTTTATCTAAATGCATACTTGGCTAGTTTTTTCCACTGCAGTTTTCAGATTTCTTAATTCTGATTCTTGTTGCCTTTGTGCTTATACCACTGAACGCAGTTTATATCCACCTTGAAATGTGAATGTAACATTCATGTCATATTCTCCATCGCCTTACACTCTGTTTGCACGGGTGTGTAAAGTGCATAAGGTGCAGTTTCTTTTTGCGTGCACACAATGTAGAAAGATGGTAGTATCCCTTAAGTTTAAGAGAGAAGGTAGGAAGAGAGGAAAACCAGGGTAGGATCTTCCTATTCGCATTCATAAAGTATTGGGCTTGTTTATATTTTAAAGACTGTAGCAAATCCTCTCCCTCTCATATCCTTCCTGTTTGGGAAGGAGAAAGACAGCTACGAACTTGTCTATCCAGATGGGTCATCTTTGCAGGCAGTGCAGATGCAGTAGCTAATGTGAATTAGCCAATATGCCACAGCCATTTCCAACCAGCCAGCTGGCTCTCACCCTTACAACAGGGCTTTCCTTTTCACTGTTTGCAGCAAATTATGGGGGCAAACATCCCACAGGGCTCTGTCCCACTGCTGGGTCTTATATTGAGGGGGTGAGACAACTGGATGCACTTGAAGTTCAAGAGACCAGAATCTAATAAAGTATGCAACATCCAGGATTCACATCCTGAGAACAAGAGTGTGACAGATGCGCATACAATTTTCTTTTAAAAAAAGCCCTTTTTCTTAAAATCTTGGAAAATACAACATAAGCATGAATCTTTACACCAATGTCAACAAACACAGCAGCATCTGGGCATGTGGACCAAGCCTCACATTGACTGACTGGGTTCAGCAACCTGCTGTCTCCTAACCCACAAACACACACGTTTCCTCGTAGGGCACACTAGGTTCAGTGACCAGCTGTGTCCTAATACATGTGCAAGATTTCTTGTAGGGCAGGTGCCCAGGCAGGACTGTGTGACATATTCACAACGCCTATCAAAGGCAGCCGAACACAAGGATACGCTACATCTCAGAAACTCCCCGAGCCACAAACCATGGGAGCCGGGGAGAATACTCTGGGTAGCTACAGCTCATGCCTGCCCCGTCTGCACCTCTGCCCTCACAGGGGGCTGCTAGCACAGTTTGAGATAAGATACCCGGCTGGACAGACCTCTGGTCTGAACTGGCACAGCCGTTCTTGTGTCCTAATGTCGTGTTGATGGCCTCATACGTTCCATGCTCACTAATCCATTTTGACAAGGACTTGTTCTAACACTTCAAACAAACATTTTTTTTGAAAAACGTTTTTAAGCCAGGGAAATATTCCTCCTCTTCCCGGCTCTGGCTGTTCTTAGCACTGCAATTGTTGGAAAAGAGACCGCATTTTTAAATTTTATTTCCATCATTGTTCAATGACGTGGATGGCAAGTTAAAAACCAAAAACAGGCAGAAAAAGGCAAAAACAGAAGTTTGGAAGTTTAGACCTAACCAATGCACATTTCCGAAAGTTCCACGGGAGAGTTTATAGGGGCACTGCCATGGTAAGGCAAACCATAGGTGTCAGTAACGCTCCATCCACAGCTGGGCAGGTAAAGATTAACTCGGCCTTCCCCTTCCCAGTCCTGACTTCCAAACAGCACACACACACACACAGAGGCACACAGGACCCCCAAAGCAAAGAAGTACAGCGCTGAAGCTGGAACAACAGTCACAGACTCGTGCACCACAAGCCACTACACTGCCACTGCAAACGCCAGATGCTCCTGTGCTACACAGCAACTAAAGAATATTTTTGAGCTCATAGAGATTAAGAAACCTACTAAATCATCAGCCTGAGAAAAAAAAATGACAACTCAGTTTTTTCATTCAGAAGGTACAGCGTAATTTCTACTGCTTTTGCTTGTTACCCACAGCCTAGAGGTAGCACCTCAGCACCTTTCAGGTTAGGATATTGCCAGCTCCTTCTTCACCTAAACTCTGGTTGAAAAACTACCCAAACAGCAAGGTTAAATAAGATGTAGTTGTTCTATTCATTAGAAAGATGTCTTCCTTATTTTCATAAATAATAACTGGATAAAAGTTGGGACATACATGGAAACGTGTCTAGGTTGATCAGACTCCCAACCCCCTAATATTGCAAAATATACATTGATTATAAAAAATACATGAACATACTCTGGCCAGCTTATGAATTAAAGACTGATAGAATATATGAGAAAGAACGCAGTTTTGGAAGAACAGAGAAAAATGCTTAAATATAGACTAATTTTAAAGGAAAGGTGAATTTTAAGTCTTACTGATATTTTTAGAAAAAAAAAATAAATTAGCCACAATTTAAGTCTAATACCTCCAGGTAGTATCTGCAGTTGTGCTATTTATTTTCTCATTTTCTCCCTCTTGCCCATTTCTTTTGTAAAAAACTCCCATAAATAAGAACAGAAAATTATTGAATGCACAGGGTATATTATAAACCATATAAGCAAAATGAGCATATTCTGAATAAAATATAAGCTTATTTTCCCCTTCACTACCTTTGATTACAAGTGACCTTCATTGTCAGTTGAACTTGTAACACCAGCAGATTGAAAAAACCATGACAAACCAGGACTATCTAGTTATAGGTCTCACTTTGATTTAAACAAGTTTAAGAAATCACTACATGTAGGAAAATATTTTAGCCAGAAATACAGTTTTGAAGCTAACATATTTCTCCAAAATAGGGCCAGATGAAAATAAAAAAAATCAAGACAGGTCTTGTTTTAGTTTGTTTTTTTAATTTCATCTAGAATAGGACAATTTTCATAGAAAGGCTTATCAACTACACAGATTCTCTAAAAACCTTTAATTACTTTTTTTTTAATTCACTGTCACTTGAAATAAATTAACTTATATTCTGTACTTCAGTAGAAAACCTTGCTTTATGTCCTCCAGACTTCTTAATGGGTTATTTTATAAACATCAAGAAGTAAAGTCTAAGCTAAAGCAAGATCAAAAATTAACTTTCACCAACAGAAAGTTGCATTGCAATGCAAATGGGAACAAAGACATTAAAATCTGAGTAAAATCACAAACCAACATACTAGCATTTATCATTAACAATTCAATAACCTCCAGCAAAACTTTTCAGTATTTTCAAGCTACTTTCCAAATACTTTGTATTAACAGACAATAAAATGAGTGTGCAAAGAAAATATTTTAAGAAAAGTTTTAAAACACAGTGAAGTATTTAGCCTTTTTCTTGTAGCTCTGAGCAGCTGAACACTCTGATACTACATTTTCATGAAGAATAACTTTTTTGATGGTCCAAGAACAATTCAAATGATCAAAATGAGGAGCATTTCCTGCAACTGCTGGTGTTTCATTTTCCAAAAAGAATTAAAAACCCCACTCATACAACTGCTTATTCGAAGATGTATGATTTATGCGCACACACAGTTCCAACAGGCTCAAAGTGGCTAACTGTACATAGATCTGTTTGGATGCTGACAGCTTAACTATTCATACAGCTTAGAAAAATTATTCTGTTTGATATTAAGCCAATTCACTTGCAGGTTGTACCTCTTGGACTCACATTTCAGAACACTAATTTCACTAATAAATTCATTTTAATGTAACCTTGAAATGAATGTCTGTTGAATAACATTATAAATCAAGAGATGGCTCTTTGCTACTTCAGCGCGTTATGAAATAAGGCTTTTGGAGGCTGTTTGACACAGAAGTTAATGGAATAGATCTTCAGCTACTATACATTGTCACAGATGTATTGAGGAAAAGAGTACAGGAGAGACAGGGTCATTATTTCTCCATACCTCCACTTTGAACTCCATTTTTGCACTACGATCTCCTCCTATTAACCTTTTTGGGGTGCTTGGGTGCAGCTCGTAAGGAATCTCCTAACATGGCACTCACAGGTAAACTGCACGCATCAATATGTTAAGTAAGCTTATACACACAATCATAGATTTCAACGATCATTAATTAAAGTTTCAGGAGAGTGATAAAATAGCCATCGGGGTAAATTTAAGGGATTTGAAATCTGACCTAAACTGAGAAAATTACATGGTTATAAGGTCATTCATGTTAAAAAGAGGGATTTTCTTTCCTGTCAAAAGACTGTTAAAAGCTCATGCTGTCGTGCAGAATGGGTAGAGGAGTGTTACTTCACGGATGTCATTTCACTTACAGGTGGAATAGCTTTGGCTGTCTAGCTGAATATGAAATTCTTAGACCAAATCAACTTTGGTAAGAAACTTCCCCTGACATTTTTCAGGTACAAAACGGACACGGGATAAATCTCATGGTCCCATCCGATCCATTAACAAAGATCCCTTTTCTGTAATCTCAAAGTTGAAATTCAGTGACCAATAGGTGAAGCAAACTTTTCCCGACCTCAAGAATCCATTCCTGGGTAGGAGATTAAAAGGGACTTGCGCTTGTGCTGAGGGCACTTGGCCACTTCTCCTGCACACATAAAAGCTACTGATTCCTTCCAAGGCAAGAAAAGGAGTGTGCAGATGTTTTTTTGTTAAAAGTCATGCTGTGAAGACTCAGCTCACCAAATGCCAGCTGTATCCCCCCTCAGTATATTTAAATCCCTATTTAAAATGCCAAAATACAGGACAAAGGCCAAAAATCTTCCCCTAATGTGTTTATAATAATGAAGATCTGACACTTAGATCAGCAGAGCATTACAAACTCCTACCTTCTCCCTCTGATAAGAAACGGGTTAGTATCAATATCAGTGTATCCTCAGACAGAGACACTGTTGACACAAAGAAAGCTGGCAGAGCGGGCAACGAAATAACCTCGAACCATAAAACAGAAATTAAGAGAAAAAAGAAAAATCAAAATTTTTTTTGCCTATATAATTTCCAGTCATGTTTCATTCTGAACTGAAGGGCTGAGAATAAAGATGAGAAGGTCAATGGATTATGCTGTCACTGGCATTCGAAACAGCAGCAGAAACATGAAAACACATTCCTGATTGCTAACAAGAAACTATGACATCTCAAGAAAATGGATGTCACAGAGAGGTAGACTCCAGGAAGTTCTAGCTTGGGGTTTGTGGCATTTTTTTAATCCCTGTATTACTTTCCAAATTTACTAAAAGTTCCAGCAATAGCATGAAGGTCAATACTGAGAGGATATATAGGTCCTACATCAACCATTACAGAGCTGTTGTCTTAACTGCTGCAATTTAAAAGAAGACCACACTCAAGAGGAAGCCCCTTAGATGTTTTCTATGCTTCTCTGCATCATTGCAGGGAAAATACACAGATGATAATCCAGTGAAGAAGTTTCTCTACGAAAACGATCCTGAAACCAGCATCATCTAGCTAACTGTTAGGAGCATGCTGAGGAATAGCTTTATAAACAGCACACAGGTAGGATCTTCTGAATTATAATGCCATGAGTGACTTTCTTTAAAAAAGGGAATGAGTCCACTGGAATAGAGATGTGCACCGTGATTTAAGTTATGTGGTTAAGGAGAGAGTTACCTCTTTGTTATAAATCATAATTATCAAGGCAACTCTCATGAAAGGTGTGGGGGGGGTGTTTAAAATTATTTTTAGTGATTAAAATTCAGCTCTATGTAGAAGTTAGCTTTCCATAGTAAAAAGACATTGAAACTTTCAGTAATATACCTTTATATCATTTTGAATGTAGTTAAAATGACACTATTGTGGATGAAACCTCTGTTTTCATAGTGTTCATAGCATGTAGTATTAAGAGGACTACACAGGTAGTAGACTGCAGACAATACAGTCTTTGCTGTACATTCATAAAATATCTAAAGTTAATTGATCTACGTATAATATTTGGGAGCAAATTTAGAGATTCCCGAGTTGTGAATCTAAAAACACGAAGTAAATCTGATAGCCTCTGTGTCTATAGAACAATTGTTTCAGCTTTATGGCACTGTCAGAAGTGAGTTATGTTTCACTGTCTTCTTTCACTGAGGATGACTGCCCTGGGAGGTATAAGACAGACTGTTCTGTTGACGTAAATGGAGGAAGCAATGAAGCCAGGCTTAGTAAGAACTTTACTGTATCAGCTAGGAAGGAACACAGTTATATGATATATAAAGTCAAACGTGTAACAGGTTCTTGCTGTTACTAGTCTGATGTAATTGTGTATTTTGTGTGGAAATGACACTAAGAGAATTTTGTTTAGAAAGTGAAGCAGCATCTCCCAGGGCCTTTACTTCCTTGGGAAGGAATTCTGTGGCCGAGCGGGCACTAAAGGGGTAACAGCACACAACATGTTTTCTTCTGTTTTGACTAAACTCTCTAACCACTTGTCTAAATACAAATTGTCCAGATTTTTTTTTTAAATGATGCTGCCTGGGATATGTAAAGCTATTTAGCTATAATCATGTCTTAATTTTCATTGCTTTCACTTGTACTGAAACAGCCTTAAGTGCAAAGCTGAGCATGCCTCATATGAAATAGCTACCTAAGGATACCCTTTGGTGCTATGCTTCCAGAGACACAGGACAGCATGCAACCCAGAAACTGGGGACTAAGTGACTTAAGGACCCTTTGGGGCCTTTCTGATGCTTCCAAGGGGCCAAAAAGAATCACTGAAATAATTGACAGGGGTGGAAGCCTAGAATTTGAGCCAGGGATGTCATCACCAGAATCGCTGTAATGTGGCCCAGAAATCTCAACAGGGCTCCATGCTGCCCTCTGCCCTGGGGAAGATGTCCTCAAAAGCCTGTTTCATTCAACCTACCAGATACAAGCATGCTACAGGTGAGAAGCTCAGCTCACAACGGTACACAAGACCATAACCCAGCCATTAGTTTGCTCTCTTCGTAGACCACACTATTCTCACCCCAACTGGAAATACCTTGGTGCAAACAAGTATTTGTCCACTTTGCTGCCTGTGCAGCTGACACAGTGCGTATGATTTGGAGGTCCACATTACATATTGTTTCAAATTATAAACACATCCACTTCACCCCTAGAGTAGCAGCACTCCCTCAAGAAAAACAGCATGACAGAGAAGACAGTCAAGTGGGCAAGAAATGGATGCTTACTAAGTTTTATTCATGCATAATGAAAAGGCTTCACCTTATTTTTGATTCCTGGAAATTTGAATTAATGAGTTGTCTGAAGCTTTTTTAGCTCCTTTATTGTCTACAAGGATGAGACACATTCTGTACCAGTAGAGTTCAAGTCCCATCCCTAAGAATTAAAAAAAATAATAAATGTGATCAATCTACAGAATACAGATTGTCCATTATTAGCTATTTGAATGATTCATGAGATACCATAAGTTGGCACAAATACTCTTGCTTAACGACAACCACATAAGTCTGACATTACAAGGAGGCTTTAAAATGTCTTTAACCTGCATTTCTCCACTTTGAGAGTTTAAAATGTTGTTAGGGTTTGCTTTACAAAAGGATGCTTGATACGATGCTGGGCTTTAAGAGCAGAATCCAGCCCATGTCCGCAGAGGGCCGGGGGAGTGACAGAATGGGGTGTACAGATGAGCACTGGCCCTGAAATTAGGTAGGTGAGCAACTGAAAGGGAGGAGAGGACACTGTGTTGGCTCCCTGTGGCTCAGTCCTTACTGCACTCAGCACAGCCAGAGTGAGGTGGCTTCCCAGTGCACAGCCCAGAAGAGTGCCCTGACCTTGGCTTACAGACAGTTCTGGAATCAAGGCGAGGATTTTCCATTCCTACTTGTAATATATTAACATTTTGTGAAAAACAGAGCCATGTATCCTTGAGACACGGAAAAAGCAGCATAGGCTAGAGAAGCTACTGCACTCATATAGGAGGATAGATACGTGGATTCCAGGGACTATTCAGATTCACTTTTTTTGTTCTTCTTTCCAAATATATCAAAAATTCCAACTGATGCTGGACAATTTACTATAACAAAAATATAAGCAGCCCTGGAAGCAGAGGCGACTAACTTTACTTTGATAATTAGTCCTAAGGAAGCGAATAAGATGCAAGGGCATACTAATGTGCCTAGACTCCGAGCATAAGAGGAGTAACTCTACAGTCTCTTGTTTCTTTTCAGCAGGAAGAGTTAATCTATTTTCTTCATCCCTTTTTTTTTTTTCAAGGCAAACTTCATTATTAAAGACAACCCAGCTGTTCATCAAATAACACCATCATGGTTTTTTGGTTTGAATGGATGTCATGCACAAATATAACAAAAATAAAATCAGTATGGCAAATCTGAATGCAACTAAATAAATGAAAAGATCTGGGAGAGTTCAAAAGCTTGAAAATTACTTGCAGATGTGGCCAGGTACTTCACCGTAATGGACACTTGTATCAGTAGATACATCAAAACAAAGAGTGGGAAAGTGAAACAGTCTGTGCTAAAATATATTCAAAGGGAAAAAAGATTTTTATGCTCACTTTGTATAATTTCTAATGAGACATCCAACAAAAGAGTATACACTAGTCAAATGAACAGCAGTACTTCTTTTCTTTTATGGCCATGAAAACTTCATTTAGAAATGGACTCAGATGGTGCTTAAGAACACAATTATGCTTTGTGCCTTTTGTTTTTCAGCCATGGATGAAGTAGTATTCTTTATTTTTATGTTCAAGATAAGGACTCTGATTATACTTATATCAAAAGCATTTTAAATAATAATGGTAGAAAAATGAGCTTCAAGTTACATTTATACTTATTTTAAGCCTCCATTATACTAGTTGAATGGTGCAACATGGATTTTGAATAAATGAGAATTAAGGTCAAAGTCTGTTTAAAACAAAAGTAAAAAACAAGAGCTAGTTCTTTTTCTCAATTGAGTCTGAAATTATGGCAATGAAATACCTAATCCATGGTACTCCACAGCAACCAATGGAGACTTACAAAAGATACTCAAGACAGAATCACAGAATCTTCTTGGTTGGAAGGGATCTTTGAGATCATGGAGTCAACCTGTTGAGATCCAGACAAGTGGCTCAAAACAGGTCAGTGTTTGCTAACTTGTCTTCCCCACTACCAGTGACCTAAGCTTGATCTTTTTCTCATGCAGATACAGGTTAGTACCTTTCTCCTAGCCAGCTGAGGCACATATTTTGGAGAAACTCCAGTGGTTTCTAACTACTTAGGTAAAAGTGTTCATTTTTCACTATTCTAAGGTGATGGGTAAAAAAAAAGAGATAAAATGTACTAGCCAACTCCAAATTCATCTTGACTTATTTCAGTAGTCTGGACAAATCCACAGGATATCTACAGGGGACTATCCTTTCAACAGCTCATGTATATTCATGTAAATAAGTGATGCATATGTCAAAAAACAATCCTAGCTTCACACATAAAATGAAAGTCTCTGTGCTGATAATTATCTGCTAGAAGTGAGATTCTGAGGTCACAATAACTCATGAAAACAGCTCAATGCTCACCAACAGGCAAAAAAGGCAATCCAATATTTGGATTAGCAAGGAAATAGATGGGCCATCGCTATGCCACTATGCAAATTTGTGGTTGCTGCACCTTGAATACTGCATGCAGGTTTTGTCCCTTCATCTGAGAAAGGAAATGGTAGAACTGGAAAAGGCTCAGAGAAGGGTAAAAGGGATATTGAAGGTATGGAATAGCTTCTATAGAAGGAATAAATATCTAAGCTACATCTTTTCAACCAGGAAGAGAAATTACTTTAAGGAATGTGAAAAGGGTCTACCCAAATCATAAACGTCAGGAAAAGACTGGATACGGATTGGTGTACACTGTCTCTTCCTGAGCAGGAATCAAATGAAGCTATTAGGAACCAGGTTCACAGCAAACAAAAGGAAGTGGTTTGTCACACACTACGTAGTAGATTTGCGGAAATGCTTGCCAAAGGATATTGTGGGATGAGCAAAGCCTACGACAATTCAAGGGGAAATTGAGCAAACTCATAGAAAAGCTTCCACTGAAGGTTATTACATATAATAAACAACATCTTGCCCAGGAAGTTGCTGAGATGCAGATACAGGATGTTGGCGGAGTATTAGAATGAGGTGTCAGTACAGGCTTGTCCTGATCTTACTGCTCCTTAGAAAATTGTTTACAATCATTGATGGAGTGAGGAAACTGAAGGACACAGACCTTTGACATGACCTAGTATAGCTCGTCTTGTACACATACTGCAAACTGGATGCACATGCTTTCACTCCCTCAAATCTGGCCAGAAAAAAGACCACTGAACACTTAAAAAGTAAGAGAAAGTACAAAGCAACATTTAAAGAAATGTCTTTTGTCAAGTGTTGTACATTCAGACATATCCTATAAAATGAAATTGTGAATGTTTTTATGGTTTTCCCCGAAGCTAAGTTTTGGTTTACTTTGGTTTATCCCTTTGTATACGTTTAACATCCAGCAGCATTTACATTTATTATCTACGAGCATTTGAGAGACTGAGATGTAACTAATCCTGGACAGCCAAAATACATAGAGCAGCAATTATTTATTTTCAAAACATCAGTTACACTTTTGCCTTCGGCTAAAGGTGTGGAAGCTATAGCACACAAGAAGTACTCAAGATGAGAAGTTATGCAAGAAAGAGAACAAATTAATTTAAGAATATAGTGTTCTGAAAAGAATGCATAGGCGTTATTTGCCCCAAATTTGACCTATTTAATGATCACTGCCTGGTGGGTAATGTATTCCCAAGACTAAGTACCTACTAAAGAGATATGAAGGCAAGAAATATTGACTACTCTGTTGCCAGGAAACAGTAAAATAAAATCTGAAGCAAATAGACATCCTTTAAGTTACAGCTACAATACGTGGACTTCCATTTCTGAAAATCTTTGCAGTCAGAGAAGGCAACATAAGTTAAACCATACTCTCAGAGCAGTGTGGACATTGTTGGCCGCATCAATTATTATGTCGAGGCTTTAGGAAGGAAAGAACTACAAAATTGGCTGAAGTTTTGGCTCTGTGGGAACATGGGAACAAATCAATAGCAAGACAAATGTGACAGTGTGAAGAATGTCATTTGGAAGTTTCTAATGAATCATTTCAAGCAATGGGGAAAAAAACCCCAACCACAAAGAGTTACATATCAAAAAATACTATTTATGTCATGTAGGTAGGGCACTGCCTATTGTTACAGAAAAGTAATTGTGCTGTATGCATGGACAGGTCTATGAAGAAAATGCAACTGTGAGTGTAAAATATATTAGTACACTCACGGTATCTTGCATGGGCAACAATGGTGGCCTGCTAATGTGTGCTCAAGTTGTCTTTGCCCTGCCATTGCCTGTGCTAGCAACGCTGCTTAGCCTCACTGATGAACCACCTCAAGCTCAGGGGGTCGCTAAGCAGGGAAGAGCCACAGCACTCAACAGTCTGTGGGGGTGACCTATACTCAAAGGGGTTTTGCTATCATGATGTTTTTAGCTAGCAGCTGCTGTTCATAGCCATTTCTCCCTTTTCACACCATCAGGCTGCTTCCCTTCTGCCCAGTTATGTGACATGAGGTACTGGTGTATTCTTCTTCACTGCAAAACCCAAAGACCGCAAGCAAATGCCCTTCCAAGAAATCCCTATTTTATGTGTGTCTTGTTCTTACCTTGTTCCCGAAATATCTAATAATGGCCACTCTGAGAAGGAACACTCTTGGTTAGATGGATCTAACCAAGCATTTCCTACAATATTCACGCACTGAGTCAGAAAAAAATTTGACAGGTTTGCACAGACTACAACATTCACCTCTGTATTGCTCTAGAGACATAATTTCAGAGCTATGGCAAACAAAAATTGCCAAAGAATCCTGACGGGTCAGTTTTCAAAAGGAAGCTCTCAAAAGATATCATATATACATGGTGATTACAAAGCTTAAGGAATTCTATACAGGTACCTGAGAAACATTATCAGGAAGAAGCCAGATCTCTACTGAAAAATACGGTTTGTTCTTGACAAATTTATCATTTGTCTATGCTCACATTTATACATACCTATCACTGTCAGGTCTTGAAAGAAACTAATTTACTTAGACTTATCAGAAAACTGAACAATTATATATCATAGTATGCAAAAAAGACTGAAACCATCCATTGATTGGTTTCCAATCAAATTCCAATGGAATGAAGCCGTTCTAGAATTCATCAGTTATTCAAATAAGTAGTATTTCATTCCAAAACCTTAAGATTTCAGTGAAATGTTAAAATCAACTATTATACTAAAAATGAAAATACACACCAAAAAAACCATAATCTATAAACATATTTTTTCATGTTAAATAAAACAGAGAAGTAGACTTTATCTGCTTAGAGAAGGCTGTTTTCCGTTGCAGAAGAGTTCACTAAAAACACATTAAAACAAATTCAGAGATTTCTGGTCCTTTTAAACTTAAGTCACCCTAGACTACATAAGGGGACCACTGAAACATTAGTAAATTAATGGCCATCATTATAGTAGCTATCACAAGTCAGTCTAATTGTAGCCATAAATATAAGAACAAAAACTTGGGGTTTTCCCCACAATTTTATTGGAATATCAATGTATGCTTTTTAGAATGCATTCAACCAGCAGTCATAAACACAAAAGATGCCTGAAGTAAAAAATATCTTCTTCCATTTAATTTTTACATAGAGTTTGTGTTTATTAATCCCTACCCTTTGCATAGAAGATTGACTTCTAAAATGTGAGGCAAGTTGGGAGAACAGACATCTCATTAAGCTCAGTGGTGACTACCAGTTAAGAAACATACTAACATATTATTCCTGACAGAAGCGTATTTCTTAGACCTCAGCTTTACAGACACATTACTCACTGAGAAATGCCTATGGCACTTCATGGAGATGGGGGAGAAAGAAGTGATTAGAGAGGTATTGAGCTTAAAGATAATGTAAACATCAGTCCAAGAGATAAAACATTGTTTGCCCTGATTAATTCAAAAGAATCCTATTAAAATTCTAATCTGAATTAATCTCAGACATTTTATCCACCTATAAAAGAATCCAGAGCTCATTAAAACCCTTGGGGTCATTCAGGCAGGGCTTAGACTTTGCCTCCCTGCCACTGTCTGTCTCTGCCCTCCATCACTAGGAGGTCGCATGTACTTGGCCACTATGGCATGATGCTCCTTAGTGGGGACGCTTTGGCTACGTGGTGTGCCACTGTGTCGACCTGCAGCATGGCAACTGCTGCCTCCAGTGCATGGGCTGTCTTCACACCATGATGTTCGCCCCCAGCCAGGATGTTCAGGCCCTGTGACACTGGTAGAGGCTCTTGGGTGCAGCAAGAGACTCTCGGGCAGGTTTGTCCTGCGCTCAGGTTACCCTGGTGTGTAACAACTGCTGCACAACCACTTGTGCACCCACCTCCCACTGCTGAGAGGTCGATAGTGCCTGCTTAAGCAGGCCAGGTAGCCTCTCTCTACAGGGATGCATGGATAACGAGAGATAGTAAACCTACCCTATGCTGGTATTAATCACTGCAGCACCCACCAAAAGTAAGATTACTATCCCAATGTGCTATCTGCCAAAGACAGATGATTAATGCTTAAAATCAGTGATCTAATCTTATTCTTTGAATAAACTTTGATGTACCTACCTTGTCCATGAACTTCCCCGAGATCTGTGATTCAGCCCTTAATCTGCAAGTCTATCAACTTTAGGTTAACAACTCACAAAGATTCTGCATTTCTGTTGCTATCTAAGTCAAACTCTTGCTTTGAAGACCAGACCATCTTCCTGCTGTTTCCTCAGGGATTTCAAACTATCATCCAAAATGTGGCTAGATTA
Organism: Numenius arquata; assembly: GCF_964106895.1. Lineage (NCBI taxonomy): Eukaryota > Metazoa > Chordata > Aves > Charadriiformes > Scolopacidae > Numenius > Numenius arquata. Next base: position 23,625,897 of record NC_133577.1, on the reverse strand, counting down.
AGGTCATGACCTGAATTCAAATAATTTCTCCTGCACTCTTCTGCTTTCTTAATTTCCTCTGATTCTACAGCTTCCACTGAATTGAATGATTTTTTTTTTTTTTCCTATTCTCAAAGTTCTCTAGAAATTATCACTAGGTGTTTTGGGGCGCTGCTTTTCTAATATATTTTCTGGTCTCAGCTCCTGCCATGTTTTTGTCAAGGATAAAGGCTCTGTTAGTATCACAGAGACTGAGAACAAAGAAAGATAATTTGAGGGTAGAAAGAAGAATACCTAGGAAAAAAATCTCCATTCCCAGCCATCTCTGTTATCCAATTGAAATTAAAGTAAACAAGGCCTCTTTACTTCATTTTTAACTCAGCAACTTTTCTGTTGCCCTGCCATATGTCCATATAGTTTTTATCCTCCAATTTCCCCTTAGTGTTCACTTCTAACCACAAGTTTCCATTCATATATACTTTCACCCATTCTACCTCTCACTAAAACGCCCTGCTTATGCTTTCATTCAATTCCTGTTACTATCCCGCAAGTTCATCCTGTCACAAGCACAGTAAACACACATGGAAATCCACCATGTATATTTTTCAGTAATTTTGACAGTAAGACTCAGCATGGCTGGTAGTTTAGTGGACTGATTTGAAAGAGGAGGAGACAGGAAGATTTGGAAATAAAGCATCAAAGGCAGAAAGTGTGTTTCAGATAAGGGTAATGTTATGGTAAGTACTGACAAGGTCTCTTCAAAGTCACTTCCTCTCAAGCTCCTCTAAAACCCCCTTTTTCCATAGTTAGTTTAGGAAAAAATGATTCTTTCTTCTACCTGCAACATTTCAACATCCTAAACATCATTTTCTGACACATTCTTCCTCCCTTAATTGATGTTTGTTCTCTTCAGTCTTTCTAGGAGAGGTCACTGATGCCCACAATTTAAATAATGCTTCTGTATATACTCTGACTGTTGGAAGAATCAGTTTATAAACAATCCATACAAGACAGAGGCAAATGGACAACACCAAGATGGAACAAAGTTTTGAATTTTGTGGGGGTTTTGGTTTTGTTTTTTAAAGTTGTGCTTCCAAATTGTGGATGCTAATTTGAGAAAAACATCATTCTCTCAGATTGCAAATCAAGACCTACAACATGAAACCAAGCAGGATTAAATGGGAAGTTCTTCATTTACTTTAAAGTTGGTTTGTATAAAGTATTTGTCTTGCTGATCTTGTGACAAAATACATCCTTTGAAAGAAAAATCTTAATTTTTTTCCCACATATATCCAAGTAGTCAGAATAAAATGGATTCTTTGCAAGCATCTCTAATGGCATTTAAAGATGGCAGTCTGGTCACCCACATAACACATTCCTGTATAGGTTCCTATTCAAACTTTTTATGAAAATAATTTAGCAAACATATCAGAAATGGTTAAGACATTTTTTTTAAAGTTAAAGCTAACAAATTGGTGTCCTGTACAGATAGAATGAAGGCTACTTGGTTTGCTAATGAAAAGCAACTTCCAGCTGCTAGCATTCAAAGCTCAACCTGGACCAAGAGGACTGGGCCTCTGGTTCCATAAGGCTTGTTTTGTGTCCTAGTTTCTGAACTCCTGGGATAAAACTGAAATCTCCAATTCTCCTTTGAAATTATGTTTCCAGCCTGACTAGATGCACGGTGTGGTTTGCTCTGAGCCACGTATGCACATACAGTTGCACAGTGCGAGAAACAAGAGCTCTAAGGTGTTTACATGACCTCTTCTCATCCTAGCTCAGACAGATGCACTCTTGCAGTCTGGTAAAGGGGAGAGTGGTGGTGGGGAGCATCCCACATCTCTGCCTCCCTTCCAAGGTTCTGCTGGCAAAGTCTGAGCCACACTGAAATTGTACAATCTCCTTGTCATCATCTCATACGGTTTAAAGGGGTTTGTAAGCCATCAACTAGAGTTCAGGGGGAGGTCTTAGAAAAGAAAAGGAAAAGGAAGGACATATTGATGACAATAACGGATAAAGTGCATACCTGCTCTATTGTGTGTAGACTTTGCAAGGCACGCGGGAGTAACAAAAATGAAGAACATGCTTTAACTTCTAAAATGAACACCCAGGGCTCTACCTACCTGAGCCACACACTCATTTTTCAGTGTAAGACTACACTGAAAGCCTTGGGTTTTTCCAAGCACAAATATGGCAGTAATTCAAGTTCCTGAGCTGAAAAAAACCACAGATGGCTTTAAGGAGCTGACAGAAAGTTAACTGATGAACAAATGCAAAGTATAAACACATGGATTTCCAGGCTTTATTCTGTCTTTAGCTAGTTAGAGATGAGATGAACACCAAGGGCCAAATCCTAGTTCCGCTCAAGTCAGCTGGAGTTTTGCCATTGACGGTATCTGAGCTGCGTTTTCCCCTGAAGTCAGAATTCATCCTCCACCTCACAGGAAGAAGGCTGTCATACTTGCCTGATGTTTACACTAAATGGAAGTTTCACTGGAGGGTGAGGTGAGATGAGATGCACAATATACGTCTCTTACTCTTTTAAAAAATATTTTGTTGGAGAATCTCGTAAGCAGGGATGTTTATGAAAGCAAGTACAAGAGAAGAGTTAGACCCAGTGTGGGTGGGGTGTTGCGTAAACAGAGGTTTCACACTGGAACCAGAACCTCCATCTCCTTCACAGCGCTGTCTGTGATGGTCAAACAGTGGATTTAAAGTCTGGTTTTGTTCTTGAAGCTGTCAAGAAGACAGCTGCAACCACAGCGTAAAAGTATTGCAGTTTGTATTGCCTTTGCAATATGCGGAGAGGTTTAGGGAACACTGATATGAGAGCACCAAACTCTCTTCAGTTGTGATTTACTCCAGTCTGAATCTCAGGCAAGAAAGAGAGAGAATGTGGAGCATAAACTCTGCTATTTACAGTAAGTCAGTGTGTCTGCACTCTTATTATCTCTCACACTTATTTAAAAAAAAATGGGGGTAATAATTTCCTCATAAAACATAAAAATACCTGTAATCTAGAAAAATATTCTTAATACTTTCCTTGTCTAAAGAGGTTATAAAAGCTTCAGGCATGTTCTGATTAATGCAACGTATTTGCAGATGTGCTCATGAGAATACTTCTTAATCTCTTCAGATAAACTACAGCGTCCACTTTGTTCATTTTCAAATTCCTCATTGTATTAGCCTGCATTTTTCAAAGAGGATTTTGTTTTTCCACTCCCACCCACTTGTCTCTCCTTGTAATAATTCATAGGTCTACCACCTATAATCTCCACAAACACAGCATTTACTCTATTCTTATTCAGCAAGGTATTAAAGTTTTACCTCTTAAATAGCATCCTCAGTTTCTGTATTATCTTTGTTTAACGTTTCTTCCATGACAAGAAAACCTAAGAAATTTTTCTGCAAAGTGAAATCAGTAAGTTGCAAAAGAGAGACAAGTTTCTTGGATTTTTTTTGTTCTTGTTTATTCTATATCCCTGAAAAAGTAATTATTCGGCATATGGTAACTTAAGAAATGCATCGATTTTTTTCTTTAAATACAAAAACATATGCCATTGTGAATTCAGTTACTTTTTCAGTGACAGCCTCAGACTTCAGAAATGGAAAATTGTGCCAAATATTACTCAACTATTACATTTCTAGAATAATTACTACTTTGACAATCATAAGTCAGGAAGAAACCCAGTTTAAAAAGTCTTCTGAAGAACTGCACCTTCAAGGCTGCAAATATGACAGTTCACACACATTTCTTGTCTTCTATACAATGGCTCATTACTTTTCTATTCCTAACAGGGTCATATGGAGTATCAGAAGGATTTTTGAATTGCAACTGTAGTCTTAAGCAAACAAGTTGCATTTAGAAATCATCTCTAACCACAAAATCACTTCCTACCACTTGTATTAAACCTAGTCAGATTTAGAAAACCTCTAGTTTGACTGCAAAAGACAACAAAGGAACACAGAAAGTTCTAAAATTGCCTGCCAAAGGAGAATTAAAAATCTGAATGATCAACATTTGGTTCATACACAAGATACTAATATTACTATGAACATTTAGATTACTTAAAGCTGCAAACTGGCTTTACACACAAAGCTATGAAAATAAGAAAGCACGTTCTTCTATATGTCTATTTATAAAGAAAGCATGTAATCATGGATTAAAAAAAAATAACACAGCACTCAGTACAGGGATGTAAGGAAGCTGCAAGGCATGCCACATAAGAAATGCTGAGACGTGGCTTTTTGCTTTTTCATCGCTTTCATGATGCTGCAGTCAGGCCCACACTTCTCTAGTGGTGCCTGCTTAGCCTTCCATCAAATCTGATGGTCAGCACTCTCTAATACCCAGCCCAGCATGTGCCTTTTAAACAAATTCTCCGTTTAGTTTACCTGCTCAAAACTCCCATTTTGCTACAGTCACTCTCCAGCAACAGCTCTATCTGTACCACATAAACAGGAGAAGTATATAAAGCAGAAGGTAGAAGGGTGCTGCTGGAAGCCTGCACTACCAACTCCTCCCAGAGCTCGCTGTTGTAGTAGCACCTTGGGACAGAGGTATGAATCTGCATCCATTGCTGTATGAATGTCCTGAGCCACCTTCCGAATACAGGCACATAGGCTCTACAGAGCTGCTCAGCTTTCTATCCTGCAGATAGCTGAGTGGGTAGTAAGAAAATCTAGTACCTCTTCAGTAAGTATAATGATGCTGTTGTACTTGCTTCCTGGAGCATATGCAATGGTGGCTGCAGTTTATTCCTGTCCTGGAGCAATGGACAGACGTAGCAAACAACCCTGTGGTAGATGCAGACAGAGCTGTTTTCTCCCTCCTCTGTGGTGTGCTCTAAGGGAAATTCAACTAACAAATTTTCGGCAGCTGCAGGACCTAAAACACAAGCAGTGTCCTCCACCTCTTGTGTTGTGTTCTCCTGGCACATTTTTTCTGGTCCTTTTCAATAGGTCTAAAGTTTATTGGAGGGTAATTATGGGATCAGAAGTATATTTATGGCCAGTGATGAGTGAAAGCACGTGGAGAAGGTGTAAGGTGCACTGTTATCACCTAATTGGCTACTGACAGCCTACCTGAGGCTGCGGTGGCCTGGATTCAGCCCGAGGACTCCACCTACACACACTGGGTCACATCCAAGTTGTACAGACAACTTGAATTCTGGCATTTACAAATTACTCCACTTTTCTGTCTTAGTGATTTGAATTTACACGAGCATTTCTGTGTATTTTGCTACTTCTAAAGTGAAAGCAAAGCAAGAACAAAAAATTTATCTCACAGCATCCTACTGAAACCTTACTCATCAAGCCAGGTGAAATATTTCTGGTTGCACTCTGTTACTTGAACTAGTGGAAAAACTGACACAAGGTATGTGATTAGCACAGGTTAATTAGCATGAGGCACACACAGGTTTTCATAGTTATTTGCTAACTTGGAGGAATGCCAAATTCGTAAATCTTGGTTTAAAAGGGAGAATATTTTACCAGGACCAGACTTTTCTGCTGTTTTTTTTTTTTTCCCCAAGGACTGCCTTCATGTCTGACTTCCCATAGTCTGGGCCATTCATAATTGTCTCCAGATCCCAGACTCATTCTTGACCATGCTATCTCAGTCACAGTTCTGCTAGCTCATTTTCTGAATCCTAGTCTTTAATTCTCCTCCTAAAAGCAATAAATGAAATTATTAGAAAGTAAGCTCCTAAGTCTGTCTCTCATCAAAATCAACAGAATTAGTATGAATCAAGGGATTTTTTTCCTGCCAGATTATTTAAAAGAGAAATTCAGCTGGTAAATTGAAGCAAACATTTAACAGCACATCCAATTTTAAACATTTAGGTTTCTGAGAATAGCCAAGAATTTTTAACAATAAAAAGATAAAGGTGAATAGCAGAATCGGAGAAAATGGAATAACACAGCACTGAGGTAATAATTCTGGGCTGATCATCTGAGTTTCTGTAATAATTGTCGATAAGAAAAAATGCAAAACCTTTCAGACAACCTCTCGCAAAACTGATGTAGATCATGTCAATTACTCAGAGGATGAACACAGAGTCTGTATCACTGATCCATCCTAACAAATCCAGCAGCAGTCACAAGAAAGACCAGAAGATCAATTTGAGCCAGCTAAATATAAATCTGTTATTTGTCAGAATCCATATGGACAGTTGTCCTTGGGTTGTTTTAATTGTGTTGCTCAGAGTTTTTCTTTAGAAAAGTATACAATGCATCACAGAATCCAATGTTCCCAAGACACTTTTTTCCACAATAGACTTGGTTATTAAATGCTTCTATTAGCCCAACTTTGTTATTGCTATTAATATTAATCAGACTTTTGCTGTGTCTAAAGAGGAAAAAAACATTGCATTATGCACTCTGTACACAGTGAATAGAAGTATTGTCTTTGCCTATAGGTGATGCCTCCCAGTACCCATTACTGATGAAAAGACCTTTGGTTGTTTGCATTAGCAACTGCTCCCATCATCTACTGAAAATAATTAGGATCATTTATTGAGAAGCTGATCCTACTGAAGCATCCGCTTGTATCCCTTTTCCAGTTCTATACATTCAGGAGCAGCACAATGATGCACTCTACAGAGGTACAGCCTATATACCAACAAATTGTTCCTTTAAAAGCTACAAAACATTTTGTATGTTTTCAATGTTTTATCCTTGAACAAGAAGAGCAAAAAAAGAAGGATCCTTCAATGTGCTGGGATTATGAATTTTCAGCTCACAAATCCACTTCTCTCCCCTGCAAATGTTCTAAACAAACACACTTTAACAAGACTTAGATTTATAGCCATTTGTGAGCATAGCGGGCAAATTACAACAAAAGAACTTGCTTTTACGCAAAAATATTCAGTATCATCCTTGAACTTGGCATTATGCCACTACCTGAAGATCAGGATTACTTATTTTTGTTGTTTGGTCATATGTGGTTTCCTATGTATTTCCTATGTATTGCCCCATTATCTATCACACCTCAGCTTTTCCCTTCCCAGTGAGTGTAGTCGATTCACGTAAACGGTAACAATTTAAGATGACAGAGTTCACTCTGGATAAAAGAATTAGCTATTGCAAACTGTTGCTAATTTTCTGCCTCTGCATATGTTCTGCAAGCTTTCATGGAGGCTTTAAGCTTAAATCTCTGCTATAAGCTCTGTAAAGCTTTAATTGGCTTTTTGACTATAAAATCCCCACCAGTTTTTTTCTTCTGGCTTTCTGGATATGCTGTCTTTTAAGTCTAATTCCAGCTTCATTCTGCATTTTGTATGATTGCTGCTTTTATGCACATGGGGCTAGTCCACAATTACCTTTGTATTCAAATATATAAATCAGTACAGCTTTTCCACACCAACCAAAGAATTGCTAAAACTTCCTTCTATTAGTTACTGCAGAGTGGCTACCTCTGCAGAGCACCCCCCATCCACACTGGACAAATGGCCATTGCTCAGTATTTCCTGCAGCAAAGCTCAGGTCTGCAGGAATCATCAAGCCACATTGGCTGTAGACAAATCGGATGGCAATCCCGCTCGAATTCCCTTGCCAGTAGCACTGCCTGACCAATTTCATTGAATCAAAATGTTTTAAGCCACCAAGACCATGTGCATCCCCTGTTATAGACAGCTTCAATATTACTGCCATCATTAATACTAAATCTGAAAGCAAAGGCACAGCAAGAGGGAGATAGCCTGGATAAACATCTGTCTTCAGGATGCTAGAAAAATGCTTTAACTTCATCTCACAGTCCCTCCTCATGGCTCGTCTCCTGGGGAGAGGCCCTCGGACCGCTTGGTGGAAAGACAGTAGACACCACACCATGACTGACCCAGGAGGGGAGCACCTCACACGGCTCCTTGTGCCCTTGCAGCTGCGCTCCCCAGCCTTCCTCTTCCTCACGCATCCACAGAACCACTCTGGGCTGGAGGGGAGTGACAGGTCCTGGGAAACATCTGGTCTCCGACAGGTAACAGATTACCCTGACCCATGTCACCTGCTTTCTCTCGGAGCCAAGGCAAACGGCTGCGCTGGGAGACGGCGCAGCTTCTGCTCTGGGCAGGTCTGCTTGTTCACCTTGAATTCCCCGTGAGCTTTCTGGCAACGGCATTAAAATTGCCAGGGAAACTGCTCTGACTGAGAATTAGCAGCAGCACCCCAGGTATGTCTGCACGAGTGTGGATGTGAACTGATCATCAATGTGCTCTTTTCCACTGTTGGGAAAAGCACAATTAATTAAATCTGCTACTCAACACACAAGATCACCTATTAAAAACCACCTATGAATAATCTCATTAAGCAACACGGGTTTTGCTTATCCCTGAATCACCTTCCTGAGAGCAGATGCCAGACACTTTTTATAAGAGAGTTTATGAGCCTACAGAAGTCTGGAGGGAAAATCCTGCTGACCAGTCACAAGAGATAACACACCACAGCTGCTGAGCAGCATCTCCTTAAAATATTTGCCAGCCCTCAATGCTGAAGGACATCGAGACCTCTGACAAGTCCCACACTTTCAAATCAAAGCCACAGCAGACGGGTACTGCTTTTGCAGTGCAGTTTGTTTAAGCAAATCAAAGGAATTGGCAATGCTGCATCAGACAGCAACAGAACAGTAAAATGAAGATAGGAAAGATTACAGCAAGTGGTGGACAAAGAAAAAGATGGCCAGCAAGGAACAGCAAACAAAACAAAGGCATCAGAGGAGGCAAATGACTGAAAAAAACATAGCAGTGATTGCACCTAGTCAGCTCCAATTTTTTGAAATGAATATATAAATTATCTATTTTTTTTTATATAATATATTTATCTATTTTTTTTCAAATCCTTAATTTATCTGAACAATGTACAGCTCCAATTCTAGATAAACTTCTATAATGGAAGAAATTAGAAAGGCTGTGTTTCTTAAATGTTGCTATTGCTGGATAATGTTAGCTCAGTTTACAAAAAAAAAAAACCCCACCAAAAAGCCACAACCAAACCCTGTGGGCAAAACAGACACTACTGAAATGTTGCTTACATAATTATTCCTAAAGTCTTCCACAAACTGCTTCTGTACTTAAAATCAAGCATGTGTATAATTACTGCAGCATCAGGAGCTAAGTTTGTTATTTTTTAATTTCACAAGATTTAGTTCCATCACAACAAAACAGCACGGCCTTAAGAAAGCAATCTTGATTTTCAGCCTTTTAGCAGAATTATGGTGAACTTTTGAAATACAGACAGAACAGATTTGTTTAAGAGCCTTTGAGAGGCTCCTGAATTCATACTCAGACACGTTGATGAAAATTTCCAAACCCACTTAAGTGACATGGAAGCACAAGCCCCAAAGCTCTCTCCTGCAGATCTTGCTGGAGAGCTGTAGATCATCAGCTTCCCTGACATGCAGAAGTGCAGGATGCTGCATAGCAATTGTGGCTACAAATACCACTCACACTGTTTACTTCTCAGCTTTCTGTGTACTGTTTCTGTGATACAGATACTAACGAAGCCCTGGAACTGTATTTTGTAGCTTAGACGAGCATTTTAAACCAAAAGTTAGCAGGAGAAAACCCTCTATACGATCTGAAGCTTTAGAAAGTTCTATACAATCTGAGGCTTTCACAATTAGAAAAGTTAATATATAGGCATTATGCATTTCAGTTTTTAAACTACAGAAAATAATGAGCCTGAAAGATTCTTTTTTTAATCACAGTTTTATCCAGGCTGTGAAAATGTGTGGAAGGAGTTCACTGGGAAAATATAAAGGCCAATTATGAAGCACAGACTTATGAAAATGACTGCATTGTGGGGCCAGGAACAAGTACCCACTTGAGAAGCTGCTTGTTAAGTACCAGCCAGAAAATTAGGAAAGTTATACTGCCCCTGTATATTTCTCCTTCTTACCAGCAAAAGAAGTCTCCCAAGGTATGTTTTTTGTCTTACTCTACCACAAAAAGTTAAAAATAAGCTTAATAGATTTTTAAAAATGAAGAAGGAATGGTTGATGGCAGCCATCAAACAGCAAGTACATTAGTCGACCAAAGCCTTTCTGTGCACATTACAGACCTATAGACCACCCTGACACAAGCACAGCAAGATGCATTGGGCTTTAAGCAGGCAAAAAAACACATTTTCAACACTGAATTTCCCTGCATACAAAATTTCATTTTCATTTCTTTAGTGTATGAGAATAATTTTTTGTATCTCCATTATTTTCCACCATTTCAGCACTCAAACTGCTCTTTGGGATTAAAGCCAGAGCAGAGGAATCTGGCATTACTCCTCTGAATCACCAGGCACCTGTTACAGTTCACTCTCTCCCCTTCCCTATGCAGTGGCATAATTTCCCTGGGTGATTATGTATTTCTCTTTCCCAGTTCACTTGGTACCCAATATACAATTTCTACACTGGGGAAGGCATAAACAGCTGTCCAAACACAAATTTAATTCGTGCCATCTCACCAACCCCTTGATGGGAAGGCTGGATGCTGTTCAACAAGCTTAAGTGCAAGGTCCTGAGCACTGGTGGGAAAACCCAGTAACACTAATATGGAGTAACTGGCATTCCTGCAGAAACTTGGGCTGCTGTGGATCATGAGGTGAAGAGAAGTCATCAAGACCATGCTGTCGTCTGGGTCATATAAAGAGAAGGATAGAGATGAACTAGAGACTTGGAGACATATTGGGTACACCTAGCACCAGTATGCTTAGAGTGCCTTCCCCCAGAGTGAGGGTCTGGCTGGGAGGGTGCTCCCAGGCACACAAAGTGACCCACCTGCAGTGTCCTCCAGCAGCTAGAGCTCTCACATGATGTGTGAGCCTGGGCATAGCGACCACCACGCACTCCACTGCTGGTTGAAGTGCCCGGTGGGCACACAGTCCTGCATCCTGAGCAGGCTGCAGCAGGTCCCTCTTTGTGCTGCAGCAGCTGGGAAAGGAGCTGCACGCATTCAGCACAGGTAAGGTCGTAGCTGGAGTAGCCATCAATAATAATGCAGACCATCTGGACAGAATCCAGAAGAAAACATTGAGAATGATCAGAAGTCTAGCAGCAGTAAGCTACAAAGAGAAGTCAAAGGGATGCAAAAAACATGGAGATGAAACAGAGGTGAAGATGTTAAGACTCTACCGAAACATGAAAAGCTTCTGCAAGGCGTAAGGGAATAATGGTCTGCAATCCATGGGGGGAAAGATAAAAAGAAGTGAGCTTCAGTCACAGCCAGATAGATCCAGCTTTGATATTTGTGATGAACTATTCATCGCCCTGAGAGGTGGCTATGTGACAACAGCTAGCATGGGTGTAGCCCAGTTAAATGCTTAGAGGCACCAACAGTCCACAAAGTCCAATGAACTTTCTACGGAGACAACTCCCCTTCCATGCATTCTCCCTAGAAAGGCTGGCTACACAACTAGCAATTTGTGCAAGTGCTTCTATGGCCAACTGATCTTTTGGCTAATGATTCCTGTCTTCTGCAAAGGTTAACAAGTCCAGAAAGAGGTGGATGTGTTCGTCTGAGCAGAAACCTGGATTAGTAGAGGTGGTCTTCCATTTCGGACTACTGCCAGTGATGATGAAGCACCAGTGCTCTCCACCACTAGTGAAGAGCAGTGTTCACTGTTTGCTTTTTCTCCCCTGGTTGCTGGGCAACCACAGAATCTTTTACATCTGTAAATGCAGCAAATACCTTATTTTGAGCCATTTTAATATTCAGTATTCAGCCTGGTGAAGAGCTGATTCATCTGCACTTCTCTTCAGATGGGTATAATTAAGCCTTGCACTGTAGTATAAGCCCCTGGAGTTGGTAGTAGGTTGAAATTACAGTAGATGAAACAACAGTAGGAAAAAACACAGGTTGAGCATTGCTTGAAAGGGGACTGACACATTGCTCATTCTTTATCCTCATGTGGACCAGGCCTGTATCACAATGGCACTTCATAGAATGGGATTCCTTAGAAATATACATGAAATTTTTTGCATGCTTAAGTTTCTCTATTTCTATCCAGAAAACATGTACAAGAGATGAAAAAACATAAAAGGTACATGACTGATGTAACAGTCATGACTAAATTTATTGGGAGTGTTGGGCATGCATAATTTCAATCCTGTTTAGTATCCCCCAACATCTCTTGAAAAAAACAACAGACAAGCCCAATTAATAACCATGTAGATATACACTTCTACCACTACATGGCACCAATTATATGATCAATTGCGGTGTTATGCTCTATCAATAATGTCACCCACAATACAGTAAAAAACCAAGGTCCTCCATAACTCATCCTAAAAGTACCAGCAGATGTTTTGTGGCAATCTTGCCTCAGTGGTGTAAGATTTCACTATTTCCAGTTCTTTTTCCCACTATGCTGCCTGCCCTACCACACAGCAGTAGAAGAGAATGCACACTTACGGCTCACTCGCTCCCATGCAAAGCTTTGGTTTTAAGCATCTGAGCTGAAACTGCCGGTGACACTGGGTTTGAGCAAAGAAAATGCACCACAAATGGGACTGTGCTGAGGGGGCTTAAAGACCAACAGCTACTGCCAAGTCTGCCATAGGGTAGGAGGCTACGACTGCCAACAGCTAAAACTTCTGCACAAAATATACTAAGATATGCCCTAAACCTCTCACAACTGCTCAGGAAACTTGCAACAGTCACTGGTTTGAAAAGGTGAATGGAAGATACTGGGGAATACTGGCTTTGTTTGTCTGTTTAAGAAAAATCTTTAAGCCATCACCACTTCCCTCAGGAGTACTGGGCACTTATCTGACCAATTTGTGCTTATTTAGTGCTTTTGAAAACCCCTTTCTGCACACTCATAGTTCTTGGTGTTGGCTGCTCTGCAAACTATGGGAATTCTACCACTGACGTTTATGGGAATAAAACTAGACCAAGGCAAGAAGCTGTAAGAAATATTATTTTCCCTTTTAAGTCTTCCAAGATGATGCGGGACACCAAAGCTTCTTGATATTTTGTCTGTGATGTTGTGTATATATGTCAGGCCTTCTTCAAACAAGGCTACTTTAATGCATGATTGAGTCAGATTCAGACAATCTACAGAAAAATCAAGAAAAAGCACATTTTTCAAAACATCTCAGATAAGAAAAAAAGAGAAAAAAAGCTATTTAGTTACTATTTCATGTTGTGACCTCATTAACCTACATGAAACATTAGTATACCAAAACCTTGCCAAAGGAAGATTTATGCTGCTGACCTTAAGATAAAGGGAAACAAATGGAATAGGATTCAAGCAAAATATTCCTTAAAATAATTTCCAAATAGATTTTTAAAATAGAAAAACTTCCCTGACAAATAGAGAAAAAAAATAGGCACATGTAATGATTATACTAAAAAGTGACAGTTCTATAAGTGATCTCAGTCACTTGATCAAAAAACTTTCCCCTATTGTATTTCATTCTGACAACCAGCCAGAAAAGATTCTCCTTTAAAACAAATTTGATATTTTAAAACATAACTACAAGTTCAGATTTGAAATTGCATTAAAAAATAAAGCCATTGATTAGAAATACATTTCAGCTAAAAACTGAACATCTTTTCTAAGTATTCTTCTTCAGAAGGGGAAAAGTCTACTAGAACAGAGATTGCCTCAAAAAAACAAACAAATGTTTTTGACCACATCCTTAATTTTTCTAAGTGCCGATTTCTGATGCAACTCACAAGATGAGAGGTTATGACCTTTTCCATAGAAAACTTGAATATCTGAGAGTAACTGGACTGCCTAGTAAATACAGCAATATCCTTCTCTTTGTCCTTTGTCTTATCAATTTCTAAAGTAAAATATCAATAATGTTACTATAGAATGATGATATAAGCAACCCATGTTGATAGCTGTGAGAAAAAAAAGAAAAAGAAAAGATAAACATTGAGGCATACAAGCTCTTTAGATCTCAAATAAAAGCAACAACGTCAAGCTAAATGCAGATTAACTGTTACGATATGTTAACTAGTTAACTAGTCTAGGTTAACTGGATATATATATTGGTTGGTGCCAGCGGAGCATAGGACAACGTTCACAGATGAGGCCGGTGTAGAAATCAATCCTTCTAGAGGACACAGGAGACACGGACAACCACTGTTCCTAGAGTCTAGTGTACTAAGAGGCTAGTTGGGACAGTTTGAGGTGAAGCCCAGTGAAAAGACAAGGATTTGTTTGAGCCCAATGAAGAGACAAAGATTTATGTCCCAGACTTGTCTCCTGAAGGCATTTCGATGTCTCCAGTCCATTCTCCTGCCTTTCACAGGAATCCTTTGTATCATTTTGTAAACGGCAAAGAGGCAGATCTAAAATACAAGCAACATCAAACAAAAACTGACTCCTCAGAGCTTTTGCCTTTACGCCCCTAGCTGCAGAAAGAGGTGAAAGGAACAGAAAGGAGAGCTCCTGCTTCTGGAATAGAAACACATTTTTCAGGTCCTCATGACAACACCACGCTTTTCCAAATTCTCAGCGTGCTAGATAGGAAACAGCCTTTTGGCATATGGGGCCCAATTCTCAGACACAACTGGCAGAAGGGAGGTCTCCTGGTTTTTATAAGGGTTACATTGCTCAATGTCCTTGATCCATTAGCTTTGTGTCAGCCCATACCACCTGGATATAAATCTTTTCTAGCTTCTACTCCTTACGCTGCCTTTTAATAACTTGTAAGACCCTGCAGAAAGGCACAACTTATTTATATGCCCGGAAACAGTGCCGGATCTATTTTTTAAACATGCCATTGGTAGTACACATCAACAACTCTTCAAGGTAGTTTCCTGCACAATGCAGGGCTCAGTAGCTGCATTACAAATGATGTGGTGACTGCCAGCAGACCAAAGATGTACAACTCCAGCAAGACCTCCTCAAGCATTTCCTTCCAGTGGCTGTGATGCTTCATGGGCAGAAGAGCACACCAAATATGCTCCTGAACGTGTTTCTCTCAGGTAACACCGATTCTGATAATCTATGTGGAAAACAGCAGAATCATGGTCCCTTTACTATTTCCAGAGATGTGAATGCTAAACTAAGAGAGCACCAGCGCTGTACTTCTGTCATTTCTTTCATTTCTTAATCAAACTCAAAAATGTTTAAGCAAATAATCATTTCTGCTAGTCTCCACTTAAAAGCTGGTCCCATCCAGCCACCTAACACAAATATGTTTTTTCCATTGGGCTCACTCAAGTTTGACAACATAGCAAAGAAATGGTGTCCAGACCCAAACTAGGTATATATTCAGTTCAATTTCATCATTGCATCAATTGCTTTTTTCCCAGGATGGGCTGATGACACATGAACAGTCACTTTTTTCCCCATTGGTATATCCCATTGTAAATTCATGTCTACAGTATTTTTCCTTCTGTCAGACCACCCTCAGTGCTGTTGTGTCTCGGGCTTTTCCTCTTTCTAACAAATATCTGTGTTGAAAATCACTTTTTTGAACCTATATTAAGTAAAACTCTCACAAGTATGGATGTAACCTAGCACTTTTCCAAATTCAGCTTTGTTTTTCTGCCCATATTTTTAAAAGGTTTTGGTCCTTTTATATTACTTCATTGTCCCTACTGTTCTGTAGAACTAGTGTTAGATGTGTAACTGTATCAGCAGTGTATTACTTGGTGCAATGATTCTTCTCCCCATTTAATCAGAGATGCTGTGCTAAATTTCAGTTTGATGAAAAGATACAAATCCTTTTAAGTCAGGATTTCCTACCTTTTGATAACATGTCAACCAGAGAACAACTAAAGCACTTTCGCAGGCAGTGCTGTTTTAAAATGTTGGCTGTTACAGCATTAATTGTTTTCTGTTACCTAATTAGGAGAGTACTTTCACAAGTACCAATGACTGCATAATGAAATTTTTAAAAAATAACACCACCAAACAAACAACAAAACACAAAATAAACAAAAAACCACCACACAAATTCCAGCAACCCCCAGTTTCACATAAACGTAATCTGACTGCACGTCAGAACTACATCCTCCACACCCCCTTGACTTCTTCATAATAAAAAATGTTAAGTTATGAAAAATAAACAATTCCTTTGCACTATTTGCAAGTCAATGATTTCACTAGTTCTAAAACTTAATTACAGAAGTTCTACACAATAGTTTGGGTTGGCATCTGAGAAATAGTCAATTAAGCAATGATATTAAAACCTGAAATGACTTGTAAAAAATAGCAATGCTGGGAAAGTATAATGGTACCAACACTCCTATGTAGCAAAGAAGTAATTCAGAATCCAGCACTTGACATGCAGGTCAGACCTTCTGATTGCATTAACAGCACAGATGTATTGAGACTAAAGATTAGAAACAACATCCCCAAGTCAGATGCAGTTTCTGAAGAAAAACCTGTAAGAGAGAAGCAGAAGACTGCAACAGAAGAGTGGTCATAATGCATAAGATCCACTAGGATCATAAGGACAAGTACATATGTGCTTTTTTTGAAAATGCATAGATTTAGGTGCGTATCTAACTGCTTCTACAAGAAAATTGCTCTATGCATATAACATTGCCTGCAGAATAAAAAAAAAAAAAAAAATCAATCAAAAACACTATCCAGTAAACCCTAAGTTTTAAGACATTAAAGGAAATAAAGGAGGAAGAACTAAGGTTAGTCTAAGAGAAAAAGAAGGATAGCAATAGGTGAAATTTCAGGCGAAATTTTAAATGAAAGTTTATTTTATTTTTGTTCCAGTAATTCAATAGACTACCTATACTGTCTGTTAGAATTAGAGATGATCCTGTCTTTCCCTATTAATTTAGAAGAGTCCTTAAATCCTAGGTCCCCCATGTGCCTAATGAAAATGAAATTACTGAGGCTTTATGTAAGATGGAAACATGCAGAGGCAGACAAACAGAAGGTGCTAGGAAAATACAAAATATAGCAACAGAGCAGAAATATTAAAAAGGAAAAAAGAACAAAACCAATATCAGATAAATGTATACTCACAGTCAACTTACTGTAGTAACTAAGGGAACAAAAGGCAAATAATTTAATGAGAAACTATAGCAGTTAACTAGATACACTGTTCTACTGCATATTTTCTTTTCTTATTAAATCAAATAATGTCACAATCTATATTTGAGCAGTATGGAAAAACTGAAGATTAGCCATATGGTTACATTTATTTAAATCAGCAGAAATTTTGATAACTTTATCGAAATTGTAGCACTCCTTTCAACAGAAACCACTGCAATGCTTTGTGAACAGTAAGAAAAGATTGATGTGGCCAAATAACGATCGTCTCCAACAACAAACAAAATGAGTAGGGTCTTAAAATCCCAAATAAAGCCAGAATGAAATAAGGTATTTGACCTATAAATCAGCATTGAAACCTATCTGCACTTACCTACAGAACTACTCTTACCAAAGGGAAAAAATAAAAACCACCTACACAACTTAGCCTGAAAGGGAAACATTTTCAGGTACTGACAAAAAGAACCTGCTAAAGAGTTGACTAACATGGCAGAAAGCAAACAAAAAAAGATGGTTGTGTCTTTTATTCCTTCTTTACAAAGAATGAAGGATGCTTAGAAAGAGGTGTTACATAAAAGATCACGAAGGGTGATTCTCTTCACTTACATTAAATATAGCTCTAGAATCCTCACGTTTGGATAACTGAAAAATAATGACAGCGTGAAATCATGATAGAATAAAGCGCAGTGGCTTCTGACTTGTGCAGCTTCTCATTAAAGAGAAAGAATGCTAAGTCAGGTTATTAAAAATTCCTTGTTAACTTTTCATTTCTGCTTAAACCTGTTTAATTTAAACCTGTGACAACAGATGGGATAATCTCTCACTGTGAACAAATTCTTGCAGTACTTCAGTGGGTCCTTCAACCAAAAAAAACAGTCTTGGTCTTCCGGACCATTCTTACACAGAGAGCAAGACAAAAACAAACAGCAGAAAGAAGGAGCAGAAGATGAAAGACATCCAGAACTGATTTCTTTTTGAGATGGAGAGGTTATGAAGTTTGGAAGGTAATACAAGCAAAAGCTGGTTTTCCTTGGACTTCACTGTTAACTCTCAAATCCAGTAATTTTCACATATAGAAGATCATGCATGACCATATATAAGCATCAGTAATCAAGAGAAGGGAAATGACTAAGTCATTTGACTCCAGTTTAACCGGGAGATAGAAGACTATGGTTTAAATGATCGAGGCTGCCCTGGGGGGTTGAGCCCAGAGGCATTCCCCCTGCTGGCTTCAGGAGACGAGTGGAGCTCTGGATCCGGCAACCATTTTTTCCATCTCAAGAACTCAGCAGACAGGCAAAGTCTCCTCAACCATTGTCACACCTAGCCCTTGCAGCAACATCTGCCCTGTGGGTGAGACATCACCCACATTCCTCCTCAGTGGGCTGCATGACCTCCAGGCAGCTCCCTCTGAAATGGCTCTGTGGAAACAACTCTGCGTGGTTCTGCTCATACCATTTATTTCCTTTTTCTTCTGTCACACCCAGACATGAACTAATGTCTTGACACCAGGAAGGTGGCCCACATGGCACCGGAGTGTACCAGCACATACCTTGAGCTAACTCCACAGCCATGGGGGACAGGAACTGGAAAGTCCCTCCATGGGGCAGTTGCTCCAGCATGTTCACAGCACAGGTCATGGGAGCTCTGAGAGAAACCCTTCAGTGGCCAAAGGGAGCCATCGATGCATGGGTACTTCAAACGCACCAGGCAGCATCATCTCTGCCAGCTCCTACACACCTCTCAACATACCATTTTCCCCCTATGCTTTTATAAATCCCCTCCCCATCTGAGGTCCCATCACACTGTGGAACTATCCGGGAGGAGAACTGTTGAAGGAGGAAGGTGCTGGAGCGTGTCCGAAGAAGAGCAACAAAGCTGGTGAAGGGTCTAGAGCACAAGTCTTATGAGAAGCAGCTGAGGGAACTGGGGTTGTTTAGCCTGGAGGAAAGAAGGGTTAGAGTAGGCCTTATCGCTCTCTACAACTACCTGAAAGGAAGTTGTAGCGAGGTGGGTGTTGGGTTTTTCTCCAAAGTAAAAAATCACAGCACAAGAGGAAATGGCCTCAACTTGCGCCAGGGGAGGTTTAGATTGGGTATCAGGAAAAATTTCTTCACTGAAAGGTTTGTCAAGCATTGGAACAGGCTGCCCAGGAAAGTGGTTGAGTCACCATCCCGGGAGGTATTTAGAAGACACGTAGATGCGGTACTTACAGACATGGTTTAGTGGTGGACTTGGCAGTGTTAGGTTTTCGGTTGGACTCGATGATCTTAAAGGTCTTTTCCCACCTAAACAATTCTATGATTCTCTAATTCTTTGTTTTTGTCTGTCCATAGGCAGAGCACTACACGACAATGTTCACCCAGACCCTCTGATGCCTCCAGGGAGCAGTGGGGGTTCTCTGTCCAAATATCTGTCCATTCTTTCCCTCTCCTTTCCCATTTTTAAATTAATCTTCAAGCTTCCTCTTTTCATTTTTATTAATAAAACACAAAGATGGATAAGAAGAGGGTTTGTTTGCTAAGGCACAGCTGGCATCTGTCCCAATGGGGAAAACCAGTATGATCAGTGCCCAACAACAGATGCCTGTTGAAAAGTACAGAAAACAATGTGAGCAAGCACGGTGTGCCTGCTCTCTCCTCACATATGTTTCAGGCAGCAGAGAGCTATGGACTCAACCAGTTAAAGGCTGCATCTAGACTCACACCAGCAACACAACCATTTTCTGTAAATCTCTCGTTCCTTCTCCAACATGTGTTCCATTTTGGCTCCCATATATCCTGGGTCAGTGAGGTCCATAATCTTATGACAAGGATGTAGAAAAGAAATGAACTAAAAAACACAATCAATCTTTACATGGCTGCTTGAAAACTGCTGCCTGATCATTTCATTGAATATCTAATGAATAATTCTTTCTCTATGAGAAAGATCAGAAAACTTCTTTATAGGCTTCTAACATCGCTCCATTTTTCTCATGTATTACCTTAATCTAACTAGTATTTGCTCAGATGAAACCTGCATTATAGTTCTGATCACATGTTTTTTCTTGAATTACTTTTTAAAAAAACACAAAAAACAACTTATAGTTTATAAGGATATAGTCATTTAAATAGTGATGTAATTTATTTAGATTCTTAATTAGTTATAGAGTTGCTGCTTAATGTTAACGATGATTAACCTTTTATATGTTATGGTTTTATCATGCTGATTTTGGATGAAAACAGAAATTTGATATAGGCATTGCAAAACCAGCATAATTTTTTGTTGTTACTTTTAATTAAACTACTGTAAGTGAAGTGGATTCTTTGGGGCAAAAAGCTAGCTTACCATAACATATCTTGAATTTAAAAATAGTTCACTCTACACAGAAATTAATTTATTGTAATAAACTGAACTATGACAATGGTCTGTGTCCAGTCTCTGTCTCGTTCAAGAGTCTAGAGCTAGTACCTAATTTAAAAAAAGAAAAAAAAAAAAATCATACACTGCATCTTCATTTACAGATGGGAAAAAAATTTGGTTTTGTAAGCTGATCTTCAGCTTCTAAGCTTACTCATTTGATTTATTCAATCAAGGAAAAATTCTTTCCACTCCTCCAGAAAAGACTACAAATACCAAAAGTGGGCTCAGCCGTTCAAAAAAGTGCAGTCCTGGTTAAACAGCCAGGGACCTCCACCTCATTCATGATCAACATTTCTTAAAACTTCAGCAGCAAACAAAGCTGTTACGCTGATTTTTTTAAAAACTCACTTGGAATTATCTGAAAAGATTATAGTGTATTTACTTAGGCATAATTAAAGTCCCATAAAGTTTCATAATGAGACTTTATTTATACTTAAAGAGATTTTTTTCATAGCACTTTAAATAATGAAAGATATTTATTTATTTATTTATATAAAGAAAGGAAAATTTACGGAAGTTTACCATGTTCATCACTAACAATCCTAAGATTCAGGCAAGAACGGTCTGTGCTGGAGTTGAGGAATGATTCAATTTCATTTAAGAAAGTGAGGCAATTCAATAAACTTCCAAAGGCACAAGTGAGATGTGTAGTGCGCAGTCCCCTAAAAAACAATGGGAAATGCCAGTACTGTTTCGGGCTTTTGCAAATCTCATCCCTGTTGTAAAATGAGGAAAATGCAATGCAGTGCTGCTAATCAACAAGTCTGTCTACTTTGTCCAAAACACCGGAATCTCACACCCACAGTTACATCAAAACACTTCTGAACTGAAGCCCAATTTCATCACTGCAAAGCTATTTATAAATTGCCTCAGCAGACATATTGCTACCCTAAAGAGACCAAAATCTTGGAACATGCAGTGAGAAATATCTGTTTCAACCATATCATACAGTGGATGGTTAAGCCTGACACAGAACAAGAGATGCCTTCCTTGCAGATGCCATCATATTGCAGAAGCATGAACACCAAGAAAAGACATCCTGCCAGAAGTTCATTCCTGGCGCAGTGTGCTCCCTTCCCTGTGCAATGCATAGAAGAATTAAATCATGGGGAAAATCATACAGGAGGGAGACATGATCAGCAATAACCAGAGATGGAAGAGGCCATCACTCAAGCTGTTTACTTCCCTCACTGGGTTGCCGCTGTTTCCTGCACAAACCTGTTCACAGGCCAACTGACCAGGTGTTAAGAACAAACACTGCCAAGAACTGCGCTGAATGTAATTCCCTTCCTCTTGAACTTACTATTCATGGAGAATGCAGAGATGGCTTTAGTTTGCTTATAAAAAAATAAGACTCTTGTCTGTCCCATCACTAGTCACTTCATATCTCAGAGTCTGTACTGCACAAGGCATGATGCTACTGATTTACGTTCTTGCAGTTCACGCTTCCACCCTGGGAAAGAACACAGATTGTCAAATACTTCTTTGTAATTTACATGATATAATCTTTCTGAACGCAGTAGTCATCTTGGAATCAGTGAAACAAAATTTAAAAAATAATCTCTAGAAGATGCAAGTTTCAGAGCAGTGTGCGGGTGAAAGATCCAGGCTGCTCCCTGGTTTGAGACCCTCATGTCACAATGTGATTATCACATCTCCCCCAAGCTTACATGTAAAGATCCCGCAGGACACAGATGAAAACAGAACAGCATTCTTCTGCTAGTCATTATCTAACAAGCTTCTACGGCAAATCCAAACACCCCATCTCATATTTATAGATGTTATAAACAGGAAAGTTCTCTCAATTACCTTTTTCTGTTAAAGAGAAACATTTATGCAACTACTACAGATGTCTTTTTTCCAGCAAAATCAGGAGAACCCAAATGCTTTGTCTGACTGTGTGTCAGACAGCCATGTCACAACGTATGTCATTTGACTGGTTTGCAGGTGTGCAGCCTCCCTGTGTTCAGACAAGAACCCCACTGACCCTTGGCAGTACAACCAGCGGGCATAACTTATTAATATTTATATTGTGGTAACACTCAGAATCCAACTTAACTGGGATCATCAGTATTACATCCAGTAAAAGCATTATTATTTAGAGTACTTTACCCTGACAGCATACAAGCTACACAGGAGAAAAGGAGAGTATAACAAGAGGACAGACAGAATAGGACTGGGGAGGAAATGCGGTGGAAAAATCACAGAATATACCCAATTCCTGGCCCAGCTAGGAGAAATGTTCAAAACTCGTTCCTGCTACCATGTTATAGTTTTTATTATAGGTAGCATAGAAGAGAAATTTTGAAGACATGCTTCCAGTACATGAAAAAAATTAGCATGGAAGAAAGGGCTTAGGTACAACATGGCCCAAAAACGTTTGGAAACATAACAAGAGTTTAAGCTATACGCTTCTACTTAAAAGAAAATTCACCAATGCACAAATACATTTCAAACCAACGCAATTCTAGGTTGCCTTAATAAAGCCCTGACTAAGAGAAATGCTAGAAAACTTCATGGATGCTAGAATCACAGAATGATAGGGGTTGGAAGGGACCTTCAAGCTCAATGGAGTTCAAGCACACTTGCAGATAATTGAAAATCTGAACTCCGTTAAAGTCAAACTTGTAAGAGGATGGTATTGTGAAACAAGGAAAATCTTTACTTACATTTTACATTCAAAGATCTATCTGCATGTTTCAAAAGTTTGTGACCAGTTTGTTTTTTACTTAATGGGGATGAATACCCATGCAATTGGACTATATACTTTTGTACAGGCCTCCCAGTTTCAGAAAAACACACGCATATTTTAATTTAATTTGATACATAGACCAAGACCAAAATAAGTCTATCTTCTCTTGATACTTTTGAAAATTCAAAATTACCTTCTTTATCTTCCTGTCCTTCATCAAAACTATATAGGATGTCTAGGTATCAGTATAGTTACTTTTTATATTTCCAAAATACAGAAATACTTTAGGTTAAACTCATTTACCTGGATCACCTGCTTGTATTCCTACCTCAGACAAGTTTGTTTCTAAGATAGAAGGCAAAAAGGGGGATAACATCATGTTCTGGTATTTATTCATTGTTCCTTCGGTAGCTAAGCTTTGCTCACAGCTTAGCGAAACATCATTTCATGAACAGCTTGCTGTTATCATCTAATCCTGTTCTATCTTTTCAGTTATTTGAGAATTCTTAAGTAAATCAATGACAATCTTATCAATAAAGTCCATTGTCATTTGCACGGCTGAAAATAATTATTCCATATCATTTAACATGGCTGGCACAGTATTTTTTATCTTGCAGTTTACAAACATATAGGCAAGCTGTTGGATTATTTTAAGGTTATATCTGAACCTATAAGACACCAGCTGCCAAAACATTCAAAAATAGAATTTAAATATGTTAACTCCTATTTTTACCAACTAACTCAGGAAAAAAACCAAACCACTTTTTGGAGAGGTTCATCTCACAACATCTTTGCTGGTGACATGGACAGTGCGACAGAGTGCACCCTCAGCAAGTCTGCTGATGACACCAAGCTGTGTGGAGTGGTTGACACGCCGGAGGGAAGGGATGCCATCCAGAAGGACCTGGGCAGGCTTGAGAGCCTCCAGGTCCCAACTCCAAGTTTCTCATTCTAAGTGTATTGTCTAAGTGTACTGTATTCTCATTCTAGGTGTTTTTCAAATTACACTTTTATCCACCACCTGCTCAACATTATGCATCATGAATGTCACAAAAACTTTTGCAGAATTTTGAAATAATTTTTCAATGCACGTTCCAATTTCTGCATTAAAAAAAAATCTGCCTCTCAATTCTACTGAATACCCACCAGTGATCTTAAAACACTGTGGGTGCTCACAGACCTTTTAGCACAGCAGCCAAAACAGACTCAGGTTTAGTCATAGAAAAATAGCACAAATTTATTTTCTGATGCCTTCCCTCTATTTTTCAGTAGAAAGGTTTACCTAGTACTTCTGCCCAGGTAAAAAGCATAGCACATACACTTTTCCATCAAACCCCTTACTCATTTTTCCATTTCTCTGTGAACACCACTCAAGGAGTGCTGTGTGCAGTTTGAAATAACTAGTTGTCAAACTAGAATATTCATTGTTGCAACTGTAGAAAAGGCTAAATTAAGACTTCTGTAAAATGCCTTAGATGAACAAAACCATAGCTGTGATACAAACAATACATTCAGGGCAAAACTAACAGACTTTCTACAAGGAAATTAATTACATTATTAGAAAGGGAGGGGGGAAATGAGCTGTAAGAACAACCAGTCAATGTAAAGAAACCATCCAAACATGTCAGTGCAGATCATTGCATAGTGTTCCCTCAGGGTACTTGTTATGAGGAAACGTAGCTGTTTCTGTTCAGGGACACGGTTTTCACCAAGGTAACAGCTAAATCCCAACAGCGCTGGCTAACACTGCACACACACGCATTCGGTTTGCACGTGTTTCAATCATGTGTTTATATTTAAAACAATGAAAAAGTACAGATCACTGTAACACCAGGATTACAGTCTTGATTTGGGTCTGTGTGAATTTGCACACATATAGGCTCAGCCACTAAGCAAAAGAAGGTGAGAGGACTGTGGATTCCAGTGCTACCTTGTCAAGAACAGTTTATCTGGAAAGGAGGGGGCGGAAAGAAAGGGCACCTTTCTCAGCCAGTTCCCAATACATGGTATACCTGGAGACAGCATGGATCACATCAATATTGGACTCCATCCCCTCTGTTCCTGTGATCCTGAACTGATACAGGACTGGGCAAGTCTAAACAATGTCAGCAGAAAACAACATTTAGGGATTTGCTTCTTGTACAAAGATCATCCAGTTGTATCTCATTTTCCTGCCCCTGAAATCTGCTTTCCTTGGCAGAGCTGTCTTTTTTCTGTCCCTTATCAGGAACCGGTGGCCAAAGAATCTCCAAGTCAGGGAAATATTCAAACAGCAATTACAAGCCCAATACTATTAGGCAAGCAAAAAGCATTACCAAAATTCGGCTACTTTTTTTTTTTTTTTTTTAAATTATAGGTGCTTAGGATTTAGCACAGAAAAAAGGAAATGTTTATTTTGAAGCAATCTTCTTGACATTCTTTAGCATTTATACGGCTATAAGCAAAGGTAATTTCTGATTGATACTAAGCTGTCTTTTTTTTTTTTTTTTTTGTTTGGTAATTTCAGATAAATTCCTTTCTCCTCTCTGCCTACCTGCAAAACAAAATAATACAATAATTGCAACATAGCCCAGCTAGCATTCACCTCTTAGCCAAACATGTTGGGGATACAGTCCGTTCATGTGTTAATATTTGAGCTCATAATCAATTTAAATATAGACTATGAGAAACATATAAACATAACACAAACCCTGACACTTCTTAGACTTTCAACAGAAGAGAAACCTAATTTTCTTCCTAGTTCTAGCTCTTCAGACCCGTTTGAAGCTTTTGTGACCTGTCCTATGCCTTCACTATTCTTCAATGTCTTTCTTATACTATTTATTTCCTTGCCAGTTTTCACAGATGCGAATTTGGCTGCCTGCAATCCAATGCTCCATATGGCATTCTCACCCACGTACTCTTACACTTCCATAATAATCTCTTTACTTTGTGTTTTATTTTGCTTTGTATTTTTTTATTTACTAAATTTATTCAGAATGTTTTCCTTATATTCCCATATTTTATCCCTGTTGTTCTTGCCAAAATCTTTTTCGTTAATTGCCCTGTCATATATGCATATGGATACTCCAGCAAACCATAACTATCAAAACCACAACTCAGGTGAGTTATGTGACATTCACTTTGTGAACTGACATTTCTCATTACACCTGCAGGAGCTGAGGGAGGCCAAACAGCCAGCCCAGGCTCTTCAGAAAAGGCTAGCTTAAAGAAGGCAGAGGGCTTCAATAAAATTTACTACATTTCATTCTTAGAGGTTACTGACTGCACACAAATAGATTGGGAAATATATTCTTCTGCAGGACAGATACTACTTTATATTCTTAATATTTGTATTGGTGCCCAGGCGTTGCACAGATCCTGTCGTAAAGCACAAAAAACAGACCTGACTTTCAGCCTGATACCAACTTGAAATCCCCTTTTGTCATTTACAAACCTATCTTCACTCATTTTAAGTGTTAAAATTAACTGGTATAACTCATGATTTCCCAGCATTCCGCCTTGACATTTCCCCCAAACTGCTTTGGGAATTGTCTTTTTGGCACTGGCCACCTTGTCTCTCTGGGCTTCCTATAGAAAACTCAGAATGTGTTTGCAGTTTTTCTTTTTAGCATATCAGTGCCCAGGGTGTCGTTAGTCTTTCTAAGTCTCTTTTTCTTTTAGGTCTGTCTTTTTTTATACATGACTAGCACTGAAGCTAGTAATGCAGCTGGCTGTCAGAAGAAAAATGAGATCTAATGGTGACACATGAGAAACCTAAATAGATGAGGAAAAAAATTCATCAGCAGCTGAGAGAGAAGACAGGTGAAGTGGTTAATGGGATAGAGACAACAGAAATGAAGGAGAGGTTGAGTGCCTGGGATGCAAGAATGACCTACAAGCTAGTGATCAAACGTGGTGCCAAATCAGGCAACAAAGTCCCTCTCAGAGAAGAATGACATGCAGGTAGTCACAGATCCCAGGCTACACCTTAGAGAAGCCCCACTACCACAAAAATGAAGACAAAGGCAACAGGACAAATCTAAGGCACAGATCCTTATATTTGAGCATCTAAATCTCACTTAAGTTAACTGAACTTAGATTTACTAAAACTTTTGGGAATCTCAGTCTTCTGCCCATCCATGCAGAACCTCAAAATTAGTCTAAGTAATTGAAGCTTAATTATTTCCAGCTTTCCAGGCTGTTGCTGGCTGGCACTCATCTGAAACACTGATAAACTGGTGTGTTTGATCTAAGAATAAAAACTGGTACCCTTCCTTTTCTTGCCATTGTCCATTTCCTCTCCTTGACAAAGTCTGCACCAGGAAGGCCATTAAATGGCTACCCAAGCCACACTGCAGCACAGTTCAGTTAGGAAAACTGATTCTTATTTGCCTGCAGTTGTATATTACAATTGGCTAACGTATCCACAGAGGACTTGCAACTGTACGTCACATCAACGAAGTTACCTGTCTTTTAGGATGAAAAAAGAAAGTTGTATAGAGTATTTTGTCCTGATGTTCACGGGAGTCTTTGTCCAAACTTTTGCATCGTTTTCATCACAGAACCCTCCCTTGCTCTTCAATTCCCATGCAAAGTGGATAAATCTAGCACCTGAGCAAAAAAGGCAGTGGCTGGAGAGCAGTACCAATTTCCACATAGAATCATAGAATGGTTTGGGTTGGAAGGGACCTTAAAGAGCACCTAGTTCCAACCCGCTGCCATGAGCAGGGACACCTCCCACTAGAGCAGGTTGCTCAAAGCCCCATCCAGCCTGGCATTGAACACCTCTAGAGATGGGGCATCCACAGCTTCCCTGGGCAACCTGTTCCAGTGCCTCACCACCCTCACAGTAAAGAATTTCTTTCTAATGTCTAATCTAAATCTACCCTCTTTCAGTTTAAAACTTCATCCTATCACCATACCCCCTGACAAAGTGTCCCTCCCCATCCCTCCTGTAGGCCCCAGGACTCACCTCCCAGTAGCTGAAATGGCTTTCTCTCCCCTCTCCCCCCATTCCACTTGTTCAAATCACAGATAATCACATGCAAATAAAGTGTAATTAATATTGGATCCTTAAAGATGACAGTACCTTAGGTGAGGATTGTATAGAACGTGAAGACTTGTGTTCTATACAAGAGACTGCAAGTCTCTTATAGTCTGCAAGACTTGTGTGCAATCATTTTTTTTCTTTTTCCAAAAACCTGACCCAGAGTTAAATTTGATCACAAAAAGTTTGGTAACTGTAATTTCTTGTCATATGCCGCATTTGGGACCCAGGATATCTGAATTACCACTTTTATCAGTTAGATATTTGAAAATTTAATGCTGTTTCCCCCAAACTCCACAACTGATAATTGTCTTTATCTGTCTTTTTCTGGCTGCTTACTTTAAGCTGGACTCTACAAGCCTGTGCTGCTTAAGTAGCACTTTACTCCACTGAAATCAACAGAGAACCTATTTAAATAAAATGAATGATGTACTTGGTTTGAAGGGAGTTTTATGCTTAAGGAAATGGTGCTTCTCGCAAACAAGATATCAAAGATTTAATTTCATAACATGGTGATATATGAAACACTATATGTGTTTAATTCACAATCAAGAAATATTACCAGGAGAAATATATTTTTCTCAAATAGACCAAACATCCATCAAAACACTAATTTATACAGTTTTTAATTTGCATTAAATAAACTGCAAAGAAACACTGTCACAAGGATTTCCTTATAGACAGACCATTGTGTCAAACTTAATTGCTCTGCACACGTCAATTACTTTGGATTATACCACAATCTGGAAAAATGACAAGATCAGATTGATGAAAAAAATTAAAACAGACCTATTGTTATTTTGGAAAGCACAAAAGGATTAAGAGAACTGAAGTATTTTGACACTGAATGGAATTATTTCTGTTTGCACAGAAAAATTATTTGGTTTATTCACACACAAATTGACTTACAATGTATATACAATAGCAATGATGAAAACTTCTAGATCACTATAATTAGCATATACAAACAAAAATGATATTTTATGTTGTGAAGAATATTAAATTGGTATTTTAAAAAAAAATTTATATTCGCAGTCAGTAGAAACCAGCTATTTGGGGCAATACAAATAATAAGCATCCTAAAACTTAATATATACAAAGAAATAATTTTAGTCACATAGCTGCTGAACAGCTTAAGTTACTCATATATAATTTTGCAGGGGCTTGAAACTTGTGTATCAAAGAATTGCAGAGACATTACCTTGAAACTCAGAAGCTCTAAGGAAACATAACTCCCTCGTTATTTAACTGAATAAAAAACACTGAAGACCTATCTTTCAAATATAAAGCAGATGCATGACCCTGCACTTACACCCATGGGTATTTTCAGGTATTACTTTGGTTACTGGATAAGGTTCTTAATATTTTAATGGTGTAACATTAATAAAATTTAAAAATTGAGAGATCAATAGTACAATAAAATAGAATAGCTTCAGTTGGAAAGGACCTACAATGATCATCTAGTCCAACTGCCTGACTGCTTCAGGGCCGACCAAAAGTTAAAGGATATTATTAAGGGCATTGTCCAAACGCCTCTTCAACACTGACAGGCTTGGGTCATTACCTTATAGTAACTACTGTAAGGTTTAAACTTCATTCATTAGTTAATGCCAAAAGTTTATAAATGCAAAATTATTTGAGAAATACTATTTAAAGTAGGTGATGGTTGAGAATTGCCCTAATTCTAACTCCAAAAAAAAAATAATGACATCATCCTTATGAGATGACAGAATAATTCGTCTTACTAGAAATAAATCAACATCAACAAAAAAGCAAGAAAGACCAGGACTTGCACGGTTGGTTATTGTCAGAGAAATTTTCCATCTTCAACACTGAGCTCAGATTTATATAATCAATTTTCTTTTAGTCAAATTAGCTGCTGTTGCACAATGCAGATTAGAGTGCAACTGGTTTAACCTTAAAGATGCATAGATCTCAACTGCTAAAGTGAAAGAAGCTTTTCTACAATGTGTTGATGTTCTTGTATCTTCCAATTTTTCTTCAATATACAGTAATTCAGCTAGAGCAGTTAATATCCAAGGTATATTAAATCTCTTGATCTAAATCGCTCTTATTCTTCCAGTACAGTTCCTACAGCTGGACATGCAACTTTGGCTAAGGTTCTACAATTCTCCCTCCAAAAAAGCGTTTCAAGATCCAAATTGTCTCAACGTTTGAGATTGTTTTACCTCTTTCTGTTTTGAACCGCCCCAGATAGACAGTTTCATTGCTCTCATGCTGTCCTCACCTAGCATAAATAAGAAAGGCCATTTTCTTCTAAATAATTGGGGAACCACAAATACCTGCTGTCTAATTGCCTTCTGCATGGAAACAAAGTAAAGAAAAGAGGAATGCTCTTAGGTGGAAGTGAATTTACTACACGTTTACATCAACAGATAGCTACAACAGGAATGCTCTCAGCTGGAAGCTGGGATCAGATCCAGCCACTCTGCACTTCCATTTGAAAAGTGCAGAAGGCATTAGAAGAGGAAAAGAGACTCTGGCCTTGTGCTAGCATGTTGTCTCTGTAAAAATACTTTGGCTGGTTTACTCCTGGGACTTTCTGGAGGTTTACGAGTGTCCAAGGCTGCCAAACTGCACAGCCTTCACAGACCTATTACAACCACAGTTGGATCAGAACCCTCACTCCCCTTCAGGACCACGCAATTCCTTCACACCTTTAGTTGCCCGTTTTAGTAAGGCAAAATTCCTCTTAGCTTCTATCAGAGTTTTACCAATGTGAAGACTGAACAATTTTGGTCTTGCAAAATAAAAAGATTGGGTGAGTGCATTAACCTATCAACCAGCTTCATTAGATGAATTTTAAATTTCACCTAGGAGTTTCTCCAAGCCACAACCTATATGTCACTCGTATGGCTTTGTGGTGGGACAGCTTAACAATAACAAAAAAACCTAAGCTGCATGTACAGCGTTTTGTTATCTTTAGCATTTCAAATTTCTCCAGGAACACTGTAATTCCATCCCACTGCACACCCACCTTTGTCTATGTCTATGTTTTATATGTTCTCACTCCTCAGCTGACCAAGTCAGGGATATCAAAGCCTAACTGGTTTCCAAGTTACAGATACAAATGATGAACTAGAATGCCTTCTGTTATTGTTTTAAAAGGCTCCTGCCTCAGACCCATTCAGTGTCCCCCACACTAGTAC
Source organism: Numenius arquata (assembly GCF_964106895.1). Taxonomy (NCBI): domain Eukaryota; kingdom Metazoa; phylum Chordata; class Aves; order Charadriiformes; family Scolopacidae; genus Numenius; species Numenius arquata. Next base: position 23,594,663 of record NC_133577.1, on the reverse strand, counting down.
AGGTGCATTCTTTATCCTCATCTGAAGTGGAAAAACATGAACAAGGATTTAGCAAAAATGAGGGGGTTTGGGCTTGGGGAAATATGAATTTTCTATCAGTAACAGGCCTATTTGAGGACCTTCTCCTACCCCCATGCTTCTATAGCATGCCCTGTTAGAGGTCTCAATCCTTAACTCCTAACCTAAAACAGCAAATGACTATATATGTTGTTTCTCCTTTCAGCGCTTTGGCTCTGCGTAGTCAGCTTTCTAGGCAATGGGAAGAAAGAGTGGTCTCTTCTTAATTGCTGTAGATGGTCTCTACCCATGTTGGGACAAGCTATTAAGTACTAATTAAATACCAAGTTCAAGATGAAAAAAAATTAAAACTGCATATCTATTAAAAGAAATAATTATTCTATAATTTAAATAGAGCTCCTCAATAGTGCTCAGGAACATATAATAAAGACCATGTATGGGTAGGTGTAATTGGATGCAGTTGCCTTAGGAACAGATGTTCAGCATATAAAGCAGGATCCCTGCTTAAAAGGCAAACTCAAAGACTTAAGCCTGGTGGGTGAAACCTGGCTTGACTGAATTTACGGACAGAAGTGCCATGAGCTTGATTAGAGTCGGGGATTCATCCCAATAGCTTTTCTAATTCTCTCATATTTGCAATATTATTACATGTGCAGAGCTGAATAATATATTACTTTGAGCCAGAAGTGCTTTACTGGAGGTGCATTTCCCAGTTTCTTTTGTGCAGTAAGTTCATCAAGAAATGAAAAGTACCTAGGGAGCCATAAGAGAGTCTAGGTTTACACTCTAGAGATTCTGATAACGTTCCCACTTCCAATGCATTTTTATTATGTAGAAAAGAGATATTGTGCTTTTAGAGAAGAGTTATTGTAGGATGTAAAAGAATTTGACGTGCAGAAAGAAAACACCGTCTGGTATACGAGTGTCATTTTAAAGTAATATCAATAGCAAAGATTCCTATAAAGATGTCATGCAAATACCTTTTCATTTTCTGAGCTATCTAGAAAAAAAATACAGAACACCTAATATTGCATGCCAGAAATTCCAGTGAGATCCAACTTCTACTATGCACATGCCATAAAAAGAAGGTCCAAAGTACTACTCCCAGAACAAGATTCAAGATGTGCTCTTGTCCATGCATATCTCTACAGAGAATATAGTTGTTCATGCTTCTATGATTTACTGCCCATTTTCGTTTCCATTTGGAGAAATATTATAAAACACAAAACTAGTTCTCACCCTGCATGAAGTCAGAACACATATACAGCCCTCCTGACGTCACTATTTGCAATAGACAAAGATTTTCCTACAGATATTGATCTACACATTACTAAGGTATAAAGTTTGAAATAGCAATGTTTACTACATTTTCTTTCTGTCTTTGAAACAAGAAAAGCAAACAAAGAAGTTGTTCATTAAGTTATTTATTAAATAATTCTTCCCAAAGACTGGGAAGTAATTTTATGAGCAGGAACCAGAGGCCAAATTCTATGCTGCACCCCTTAAGAGGATCATCATAAGTCTAACAAGCCAACTGTGGGAATGCAGTGATTTAAGATGTCTTTGTGCACTCTTCATATATTGTTCCAGGATTACCTGGCAAGCAGGAGAAACCACCCAGGAGTCAAGATAGCCACCTGAAATCCCTGAAGCTATGCATACAGTAGCTCTTTTCCTCCATATTAGTCTAGTTTTCATTCCAACTAATTCATTTTCCCATGATATTTTGAAAAAGGGCTTTACTCCCTATATATTGGGAGAAAGTTCTTGTGGTTGGAATGCAGGAGTCCCACAATACACGTACAATACTAACTAAATGTGGGCTTACCTTCATTTCCAAATCAAGACCCACCTGTCATTCCTATGACTACAGAGACAGTTTAAATTGTTTTTGAACAATTGCACCTGAATGCACCATAATTTGCCTTTTTGGGGCACAATCTCTGGCTTGCATGAAACCTGAGCTCCCAAATTCAGGCCCACAGAATACACTTGTAATATACGTAAGAAATAGCTGAGATATAACAGAGGGCTCTAGTCACAACACATGATGTAGAAGTGTCAGGAAGACAAATCTATAGAAAAAAGCAGCCTTTTCTGCTCTTCTCTCACTCCTCTTCCTCAACGCGAAAGTGATCCAAACTCCTAACTTTGTTTACAGACATTTTCCATGGCTCTACTGACTTTTAGGGGTCTGTTTCTTGCCTGCCTTTTTCTACCTTTACATTATTTTGTTATTTCTTCTCTTTAACTAGCCTCTGAAATCAAACCTAAACATATTTTTTTACATTATAAATATCTTATTTCTGAAAGGAAGAAAGATCCACAACTGAGAACTTACCAGGCCAGTGTAAAACTAAATGCTATACAGCAAAAAATAATTTCAGCAAAACTACAAGAAATAATATGTTTTCTGTTACTTATTTCTGTTCCATGGAAAGTACTACCCAAAAACAAGCAGTAGCTAGTGTCTAAGCTGAAAAATTAAATGTGATTACCATAAGTCTATTACCATCTTAGTTTGCCTGAACAAATACTAGTATAAGTGGCTACATATGTTATTAAATCAGTCTCAGAGCTTTCAAAAGACATTGCATAAAGCGACCAGGAGACCCAATGGAATCATAAAACCATGAAGATGTATTTCCTGTTTCACGGTGTAAACACCACATGGTTGATGTTAACGCTGGCACTAAGTATTTCAGCTAGGGCAAAAAATTGGAAGCAGATAATCCCTACTGAACACCTGATAAACAGCATTGCCTGGATGCAAGTTACTGTTTGAAAGAGGAAAGCCAACTCCAGCCGTTGAGGACATGACCATCATCATCCTCATACAAGTACAACAACTCTGAAAGGGCAGGTCCTCAGTTCACTTCCCACCTGAGCACAAGCCTGTGCTCTGTTCACACAACTGCATGGATCTGGCAAAACCAAAGCAAGATACCCTGGATGAGGCAAAGTCCCCAGACTGCCACAGGGCTCACAAACAGCACAACTGCCAGCAAGTTTGAGTCAGATGACTTGGCCTGCTGTCCATACACAGACAGTGGACAACAGGCTCAACTGTCACGCTACTTTAGTACTTCAGCCAGTGTGAAGAAGAGATAGTGAGGAAAAGCATCAAATCTGTCCTATTTCCAATGTAAAAGTCAAGGAAAAAAGAAAAAGATAAAACCCTTTGGGTTGTCACTATCGGATCAGCTCTACTGCCTGTTATTTCTATTGCAGTGGGATTGGTAGGACTTTGCACCACTATTCAAAACTGAAAATCTGGTTGCTCCCTTCAAACATATAAGGCCCATTTTCATGAACTATTGCAAAGAGGCCAGTTACAGGAAAGCAAAAAGAATATTTAAATGCAAGATCAAGGCCTTATATATTTCACTAGCAGCCAGTTACATTCCTTTGTCCTAGAGAAGCTCAAAGATTCAAATTTCCTTGACTCATATGACTGGCTTGCTGAGTTAATATATCCTCTTGTCTATGTGATGTCATCCTTATTTGTCTAAATGTCAGGCCACCTAAATTCCTACACTACTGGAATAGCTTTTCTCAGAAAAAAGCCCAATTCTTACATTGGCCAGATACACTCATGGAAGCAAAATGACAGGAAGCAAAATAAGGCATATTTGGTACAAAAATGAACCTCACGAGGCCCTCAAGTTCAAGAGAAAAATAGAGGTGTCTGAAAGCACTTAGATGCACTTTTTTAAAAGGTGAGCTGGCTGAGTGCAGCACAAGTTTGCCAAAGTTTAAAGAAGATGAAATCAGGGAATACCACCCCTGCATCCCTCCTGTCTATGGCATTTTTTCATGGAGTGGTTCATAAAGCAAATAGTTCTCTATGGCCTTCCATGCAACCACAGAATTTTTTTTTCTTCCACTGATGTGCTGAGGAATGAAATAACATGTGCCGAGTGAAGATAATCAGAGAATCAAAAATGCTCAGGGAAGCAGGTTCTACAAGATATATTGCACAAAGCCTAGCTATTCCCTAGGTAGGAACCATGATCTGCAGATAAATTTCTTTCTCCAAACATAAACGCTGGTTGTATTACTGTTCTCAGAGTAGTCATCATTCACTAGCAATAGTGGAAAGTCTATGGCTTCAGCTTCCAAAACAAAGAGAGGGACAGAACAACACCCTCAAATGCTCCGGGCAGGGCACTTTGCCAAGGGGCTAAAGTTGCCTTCCTGTAACTTTTCCATCCCTCTCTTTATCCTCGGCCTTATTTGACCTCAAGTAAATGGCAGTAATTATCAGCAGCTTCTGATTTACACTAGGAATATGAAACGCAAACACCTAATTACATTAAAGAGAGATTAGGGCACAAAAACTCACCTTGAAGACAGCCTGCCATGAGCCAGAATCTGGTAAAATTAGCTATTAGGCTAATGAGCATCGCTGGTGATGCATTAAGTAATTTCAAGAGGGACAAACATCTGGGACCCAGAGTCTTTGTCCTTTTGTAGCTTTGTGTTTCAGTAACACTCCAGTTACACAACAGTATCTGATATTACGGTAGACCAGCACAGACTTTGCAGCCAGATTCCAATGCCATTATCTCATGCAATTAATTGCTTCTATTAAACAAATCATTGATTTAAGTTGCAAATATACACCACACAGTACACTCCAGAACTGTTAAAGAAATTTGCCCTGATGAAGGAAGGCTCTCCAATGGACAGTTCCAAAAATAAGCATTTGTTCATAATTCTCGATAGTGCCCAAATTCTTTCTTAACAAATTAGCTTGCTCCTCAATACAGAGTAGTTTGTGTTTTTAGCAACAATCCATTGTTATGGATTCAACACATTGATTAGTGAACACGTTCACATTTCTATTTGAAAAAAATACAGTTCACCAACGAAAAGAGTCTCAAATGCCAGATAGGACTCCTCTTCAAAACTGCTAAGTGGGCTCTGACTTTACAAAGACATACAACTAGCTTTAGTAGTAGGTTTTCATGATGGAGACTTCAGTGGTATATTCTACCGAAATAACAGCATTCAATGATAACATTCATTAAGGGTATCAAATGAATGCTGGAAGCCAAGAGACCCCTAATTGTTGTCCCATTGACTGTTTTGCATAACTGGCATACTGTAGATGACATGTAATTAAAGCTGCACTGAAAAAAAAAAGTAGAAAGCAACCAATTAATTTGGTTAAACAGCAAACAAACAAAAAAAGAGGGGCCATTTTGTAGGTGGCAATTTTTAGTTTCTTCCCTGTGAAAACTAGATACAAAATATAAAATATTTATCCAGCTGCCTCGTTAAAAGTGATGGTTACTTAACACTACACAAATAAAACTGTTTAGTAAACAAGTTGCTAAAAGTTCACTAAACATTTACAGTTTACTAAATATTTACTAAACAATTCAAAATATTTAGTAAAACATTTCAAATTACAATTTTCTTGGCTTACCAACAAGCAATTTCAAACTTAAAATTTTTATTAATGAAGCTCTATACTGTAACAGGAACCAGTTTTCTGCTTAGCATTTGCCAAAAAATACTTTTCTTACCACCTGCCAAAAGCCAAAGAACCCTCATGTCTCTACTCCATTGGAATCATCTTGAAAATTAAACTTCTGAAAGGCTGGCTATATTGCAGTTTCCTTTTTTCATATGGTACATTTTCAGCTGCTGAGTATTCATCACCTGTACTCCTCTGCCCTGTCTCAGGTGGCCAGATTGTGATATTCCATACTTATTCTCAGTTGCAAGACCACCCAAAGAGTTAAAGCCCACAGGGGCCAATGGGTTCACTTTCCAACGAGAAATATGTCCTGTAATATTCTGGGATATCCACTGCAGGCTTATGATTAGGTCTCTGAAATATTTTAAGGGGCTGTCTCTGGAGACAGTTCTTCTCAGTTACAACGAGCACTAACACATGGGAAAACAGCTTTAGGAGGTTTTGAGCGAGCTGTCACGTGGATATAAATCAGGAATGTCCCTGGTTTATGCACAACCACATGTAGGTTTAGCTTGCAGCAGACAACTATTGCTGACATTTGAAACAACGACGCTACAGTACTTTTAAATCTGCAATGCAGTTCATTACCATGGCTTCCTTTCACCTGTAGGAGTTACCATGTTCTCTTAGCTTTTCTCCCTAGCATAACAATGCGTTTCATTTAGTATTGCCAATGAAGAGCACTAGAAAAAAAATTAATCAGGCCTCAGACACCGTAAGCCTAGCTTAAAACAAGGAGAAAAGCAATATTTTTACTTGTCTTCTCAGCTTCTGGGGGGGGGGGAATTGACCTATAGGTTGACCCTGGGCAAGCTATCCAAGTTCCTCTCCCAGAGCAAGGCATCTAGAGGTTACTGTACATGTTTTCACCTGAAAAACGAGATTCTCACATAATCATTTGATCTCAGGAACAGCAACATGAACGATCTCACCAAGTCTTGCATTAGTTAAAACAGAGCGTTACATTCAGTATTCATGTATTGGAAACCAAGTAGTTTTAAATTAATCGCTTACAGCCGGCCTGAAAATGGCTTTCCTCCGAGAAAACAATATTCTTCAACTTCTGCCTTTGAACTTCTGGAGATTCCTATATATCACCTCAAAAAATAAGTTAAATTCTTGCTCAGATGCAAATATGTGAAAACAGTATTTGCACAAATTTCAAGTATTAATATTTTTATCCTGATTCATATCCCCACTGGATTTGCTTTTAGCAAGTGTGAAAGTTTCAGCATTCAGTGGCACATGAAAAGCAGCTCAGAAGGAGGAACGTTGGGGATCAGCTGGAAACACTGGTCTTTAGCTGTTTAACTGATACTCCAATATTTACAAGGGTACAAGGCTCATACTTTTAATTAGCTAAAACCAACACTAAACTACTACCTTGAAAGGCTATCAAAGTTCAGTAACTGGGGCATTTTGATACACAGACAATTATGCTTTCTGAACAACGTTCAGAACATTTGTAAGCCATTGTGTTCCAATACGCTACTTATATTGGTGATAGCACTTAAATTCCACATCCAGGTCAAGACCTACTGTGCTACATGCTGGATGAGTACTACATTGAAATTCTGGTCATTAAAACTGTATGGTTTATTTTGTTATGGTTGAGATATCTATAAAGAAACATTAAAAATAGAAAATCAATATTTAAAGTAGCAGGGAGAAGCAGAGTGAGAGAACTTCAGTTACTTGCCTGAACAACAGCAAGACACTTAAAAGTTGTCACCAGAACAACCTGGAATTATTCACAAGGTCAAAGTCTCATAGAAGCAATGAACCACAGACTGTATTCGATTCCTACTAAATAGAACTGAAATAAGGTAAAAATACATACCATTCTCATAATATTCTTTCTGTGGGTAGAGTAACATCTGTAAGCACACAAAGAAGGTAAGTGAATAAAAGTGGGAGGCCAGGTGGTCTCTTGGGCATCTAAAAAGAGGGAGGGACCCATATAATCCTTATTTGTTGATACCAAGTCTGTATTTAGGAACACATGCTAAGGATATTTGAAAGTCCCTGCTTTAGAAGAAAAAACCTAATCTTAAACAAGGAATAGAAGCGGGTGCTCTGTAGGAAGAAGCAAAGATTGCAAAATAGGGATAGCTGGCTCAAGCCCACATGAATGTATTTAAAATACTAATCACATAATGACACACTGTGATATTGAATTGCCACAAAATAGACCTAGTTAATGGAGAGAAAAATGAATGTTTGGCAAAGGTGCTAGCTGTGCACATTTCAGGTGGAAACAAGCACCCTGCCAATTGCTACAATAATTAAAATAGACAGGTCTTCTATACAGATCAGCAAGACAGTTCAAGAGTTTGGTGACACCTGTTATTTCTCAAGTACAGAAAACACCCTACGGACTATACTTCTAAAAATATTTAGAAATATTATTCCTACTGATAACGGTGCAAAATGGAAACTTCAAATATGGCTGTTCACCTCCAAACCTGTCTCTGCTATTAAACTGAAGTCACAGGCTTTTAGAGGCAGAAATTATGATAATTTACTTAACCTTCATGGAAGAGAACAGCACTGCTAATACAGCCCTAACGATGGTTTGATCTCCATACAACAAAAAGGCTGTCACTGGGATCTACAAACTTTTTGGTGTTTTGCTGTTGTTTTTAAAATGTGTTAATTAAAAAGATTTAAAAGTCAATTAACATATCTCTTATTGCTAACTAGGATTCCACAAATATTGAGCTCTGTTACTGATGTAGCTGCAGAGTATGATTCTACAATCTGACTGCATCTTATGTGTGTTTCTTTCCCTCTGCCTTTGCATTTAAGAAATCAAATCAGATGCTGCAAAATAGTCCCCATGGGACAAATATGAATATTTGATTGAGACTGGAGAGCAGTTATTCACATAATTAGTTACCCTGAAAATCAATAGTGAGAATTTCAGAAAAATAAGAACTGCCAGATCGGATCCAGACACACTCCTATCCTGTTTCTGAAGGTGCTATGGAGGAAAGTGCAAGAAACCCTCAAGAAGCAGCCCTCTCCCAGACGAAGAGGGGCTAATTTGAATTATAAATAATGAAGTTTAATATTCTCTCCAATATTTTTCCCAACTTACTGCAATTCTGCATCTTGTCACTGCTATCAATAAAAAGCCCTTGATTTCTTAATCTCAAGAACAAATTATGTGTTTTCTTCAAAAAATATTTATCAGTTTTCATTTGATGGCTTTTCAGCTTCATTGACTGTCCACCTGTTTCTCTCTTACGACGCAGTAAGAAGAAAAGCTCTCTATTTGCCTGAGCAATACGTGCCAGTACTTTCCATATATTTGTTTCAACCTCATTAAGGTAAACAGCCAAAACTCTTGAGACTTTGTATAGGTTGTCTGTACTCCTTCTCCTTACTCATCTCAGAGCCTTCTGTAATCTTTTTTGAGAGGAGATGATAACCAATATTACACAGTATTTCACTAGGCTGTACCACTAAATTCTCTGAAGGCATCGTAACACAGAAGTACATTATGTTATTCCAGTTTCTAAAATCGGTTTGCAAGTGCAGTCAAACAGCAGAGGTCTTCCCTGAGCTATGTACAGACCCAAACTATTCCCTCTCATCAGCTGATGTAACGATGTAAAATTTTGCAGGTAATTTTAGCATTTTCAGGAAAAATGAGGCTTTTATTTGTTGTAATTTAATGTCACTTGTTGACATTTCGACTATTCACCTGTCTGGGTCAGGTCTCCCTAGAGTAATGACAAGTCCCTTCTTGTTCTGTCCAATCTATATCAGTTTGTGTCTTCACCAGATTTTCACTTCTTCCTCCCCTCTTTCCATCTAATTATAAGTATATTAAAAACTTAAGTTGGTACATAACCTTGAGGTATCCCAGTATATTTTAAATGCTCACATTTTTACTACAACAAAACCAGTCTCCGAGGAAGTTTCGGGGTCATGGCAACACTATCTCTGATTATCTCTGGTAGTTTTCCTCGTGGATTTTTGTTTAGAATAAATAGCAAAAGCTTTCTGAACATCTCAAACAATTCTATACATACATACACACACACATATATATATACACACAAACAGTCTAAATAAAGTATGAGAAGAAAACACTCCAGTGTGAAAAAAACAGATCCGACCCTACAGGTGATTTAGTTACAATAAAAAAGAATGTCACTGAGAGAGACAGACCAAATCTAGATCAGACTAGATTATGGATTTATTTTCCAGAAAGTAGGTCCATCATTAATGCACTGCATAACTATACACATAGTGCCAACAGCACCTAAATGTCTACAAGCACGCACAATAAAATGACAAAAAGTACCTGGGGTGCAATTTGAACTTAATAAAAATAATTTCTTCACACGAAAGTCACAAGGAAAGTCCATATCCCAAAACTAGGCATAAACCCAGCTTGAAGGAGTATTCAAAGAGGTTTCAAACTAGTTGTTACAAAGTTGACTTCCCACTTTTGATTATCTATGCTATTTATATGCACTCAGCCAGCTATTCAGCTGAGACAGATCAACACAGCTCCGCTTCAGCCATGCCATATTATGCCAGCTAGAGAGATAGGTCTTTTCTTCTGTGTGTTCTTCTACATTCCTAGCAACTCAGATTTTAAATGGGCAATGACTTCACATAACCTATTATTTTTAGACATACATTTATGAAACTCAGACATTATGTATATTTATCCCCCACCACTGCAACTCAAGTATGTCATTTTGTTATTCAGAATGAGTTACAAGAGAAAATATAAGTAGAGTGGCAGGCTTAGGCTTGTCATTAACTTTTTCGGATATAAATTTCAACAAATAGGTTATAATTGAGGAGCTGGCATGACTTTTATTATTTCAGAAGGTTCAGCCATAGCAGCTCAGTGTGACTTCAGCTGGACTATTAGTCACTAGAAGCACTAACATCCAATTCAGTCTGGCATCAGCATATGATCTGATCCTGAGAACTGACCTGAATAAGCTTTTACTCTTGAATGGTCCCAGTCCAGGCAATGGAATTGCTCTTACAGAAATCTCATACTCCCAGTAAAGTAGCAAATATCAGATATTTCTGTCATAATCGCAATCAAGAAAAAGGCTCTTACAGAAGAAGTCTTAGAATATTTATTAGTAAACTCCTATTACCAGGCAATAATGAGTGGCTCTTCCTCACGGAAAAATTGAACTAGTACTGCATACCATGCTTTCTTGTACCATTCTTTTCCATTATTAAGCACACTGCCACACAGATAGTCCACAAGTAAACATTTCAGAATGTTTACACTTAATAGTTAGGAAAGTACAACAAGAAAACAATCACTTTATCAGAACCAGACTTCCCAGAAAAGCACTGATTTCTGTTACAGCAGAATCCTTTTTACAACAAAAACCCCAGTTACATTACAAACAACATTAAAATAACCAAAATATTTCTATGACTTCAGGTAAATTATTCTCAGAACTTGTCAGTATACACAATTGCCACTGTGGTGATGAAAAATGGACAAGAAATAAGATGTTACATGCAAAAATACTAGTTGATATACTACAATCACTCAAGGTAATTGCTTCCTTTGTAAATACATATGTGGACGAATACAGCTACGTCTCTCCATATTGATATCATGGGAAGTTTCTTTCTCAAGCACAGGCATATGGAAGAAACAGTTCCACTTGACACAGGAAAAGGCTTAACATTCAAATCAAGTGCTGTGAAAACCTGACAGCCCCCTAAAACAATAGAAAGACTCACTGATAACGTATTACTTGTGAAAATAGTATGTGCATGAATGCGCTGGGCCTTTTACACAGCTGTCACAAACACGGTAATCAGCATCACTAAGTGCGCCTGCAACATTAAGAGAAATATTTGACCTATTTTCTTAGCAGAATTTAGCTGTCGTGACTCCTAGCACTACGCTCCTGCGAGCCAGCAACTGCCTGAGGACTAACACATGCACAGAATTCCTCGCGGAGAGTGAGAGTGCTTCCACTGGGCGAGTTTCTCCCACGGGTAAAGCGATCAGTCCCTCGCACCCACGCTCTGGGTGGCCCCCACGCAAAAGCCCCAGTGCTCGTCCCTCTCTCTCCTCGCAGCCCCCCCACGCCCGGCCGCGCCGGAGGACTCACGTTTGTAGCTGGCGGCCCAGGGCTGGTAGCCGTAGTAGCCGGTGATGCGGAGGATCCGCTCCTCGATGGAGGTGAGCCCCACGGAAGCGCTGGTGAGGTCCTCCACGGAGCGCGACCACTTCAAGTCCTCTTTGATGGCCTCGTCCACCACCAGGTACTTCAGCTGCCGCAGCTGGGGGCTGATGTCGGACAGCCGCCGGGGGCTGACATCGGGGGAGCGTCGCATGCCGCTGGGGGCCGAGAGAGGAGGGTCAGCGAAGGATGGAGGGCCGGGGGGGGGCGGCTGGCAGCACCGCCGCGGGGGCCACCGCCCTCCGCCGGCCCGAGGCGAAGTTGGCGGCGGGCGGCGGGACCTCGGCCGGCAGGTGAAGCGGAACCGGCGCCGCCGCCGCAAACTTTCCTCGCCGCCCTCCGCCGGAGCGACCCCCCGGGGGGGCGGGCGGCGGTGCCGCCGGCTAAGGTGGGGTGAGGTGAGGTGGGGTGAGGTGGAGTGTCCCCGTCCTTCCCAGCCCGACCGGCCCCCCCCGGCAGCGGTACTCACAGGGTGGCGGCTTTGCCCCGCGCGGAGCCGTTGGGGAACTCCCGGATCCCCATCGGGAGCAACAGCAATGGCTGGGGGGCGCCCAGACTTCACGGCGGGGCGAGCCGGCGGCGCTCACCGGCCGGGTAAGAGGCGGGAAGGAAGGAGGAGAGGGAGCCGGGGAGGCAGCGGCGGCCCCCGCGGCAGAGGGTCCCCGGGCTGGCGGTGTCCCCCGGCGGGAGGTAGGCAGGCAGGCAGGCAGGGAAGCCGGGCGGACCGCCGCTGCCGCCTGCGAGGCGCTGCCAACTGCGGAGCGCCGGCGGCGGGGGCCGGGCAGGGCAGGGCGCGCTCCGCGCCCCCCACCCGGCGCGCTGCCGCCGGCCGCCAGCGGGGGGAGCCCCGCGGCCCCGCCGCCGCCAACCGCCCGCCCCGCTCGCCCCCTGGCGGGCGGCCGTGAGGCGGGGCGGGGGCGGCCGTGCTTCCCCCGGGCGGGCCCAGCCGAGGAGCGAGGGCAGGTGCGGCCAGGCCGCGACCGGTGCCCGCTCCCCTGCTCCTCTCGCACCGCCGGCGGGGCGGGCTCCGGGCAGGTGGCCGGGCTGCGGGAACCGAGCCGGTGGGGGCGGCCGCCGCCCGGAGGGAGCGCGGCTCCGGCAAAGGGGGGCGTCGTCCGGCGACGGAGAGAGCCGTGCGAGGGAGCCGGGGCACGGGTGGGCTGCGCCCCCGCGGCGGGCGGGGCGGGCTGGCGTGGGGCGGCTGCAGAAAGGGCGCCCGTGTGTGAGGGGATGGGCCGCGGCCCTGGGGCGGAGGGTGTCCCGGTTCTCCTCGAGGAGGCCGAACGAGGCTCAGCACATGCGGGCTGTGACAGTGACGGTCCTGAGGCGACAGGAGCACCCTCCTGATTTCCCGCTAGCACTGCTGGACCACCACCACCGACGCCCGACCTTTTATCAAGCAACGTTTTTCTTTTCTTTTAAACACATACAGTTAAGCTTCAGTAAATGTGTGAGCATAGATGCGCATGGAATGGCAGGGGTTGGAGGGGACCTTCGGAGATGGTCTAGTCCAAAGCAGGTTCACCCAGAGTGGGTTGGACGTTCCAGGCGGGTTTTGAATTGTCTCCAGAGAAGGAGACTCCACCACCTCTCTGGGCAGCCTGTTCCAGTGCTCTGCCACCCTCAAAGTAAAGAAGTTTTTCCTCATGCTGAGACGGAATTTCTTGTGTTCCAGTTTGTGCCCGTTTCCTCGTGTCCTGTTGCTGCGCACCACTGGAAAGAGCCTGGCCCCATCCTCTCGACACCCACCCCGTAGATATTTATAAGCATTTGTGAAACCCCCTCTCAGTCTTCTCCAGGCTAAACAGACCCAGGTCTCTCAGCCTTCCCTCATAAGAGAGATGCTCAAGTCCTGATCATCTTTGTAGCCCTCCGCTGGACTCTCTCCAGTAATTCCTTGCCTTTCTTTAAGGAGCCCAGAACAGCGCTCCAGCTGTGGCCTCGCTAGGGCAGAGTAGAGGGGCAGTATAATACTTCGTTCACAAGCAAAAGTTTAAAATTCAATAATCAATACTTAGGCAAAATTTGACCACCTACAAGAGAGACTGTTGAAGTTAAAGAATTTTTTGTGTATATGTATGTGTCTCATGAAAAATAATCAAGTCCAAGGCGAAAAGGTGGTTCCCTTTGACCACTGCACAAGCTCAGTTTGCTTGTAACATTAAAACACCAAGGTATTGAGCGTGGAAGCGAGCTGGCAGCAGTTGAATGCAACCTTTTAACGTTACCTTCAGTGATAGTGAAGGAGAAAGTAAAAGAAAACCTCCAGCAGATGACAGCCAAACTAATCACCGTTTTAAACACACATGTACTAAATAATGTACTAAGTTTATTTTACTCCCTACGCAACCCTTATTTTGAGCCTGTGAAAGTGAAAATATTTGTTGCTGTGGAGGCCAGTTCCAAAATCCAACAGCGGTGAAGAGCAGCAACCCAGCAGTGCAGGCAGAGAGTCCCTGTGCAGGCGTTTGACACTGCCTACCTGCAGCGTGACAGAGCTCCTTGCGAGGTACACAAGCCAAGGCAGAAGGATGATTTAGGTTAAGATGAGAGGATGAAAACACAGGGCTCCCTAAATCCACAGATACCAATTACTGGCTTGGTTTAAGTCTCTTCAGGGCATTCAGAGCTGATAACAGGCATGAATGGGATTAAACATTTCAGTCAGGCCTCCTAAATCCGACATCGTTCTGTATGGAGAGCGCATGCTCTCTCTGGCTTTAAGTGATGGATGCACAAGGATAGGATTCCATCTGAGAGTTGCCTGTAGTGCTGCATGTATCTAGGGTCAAATTCCTCCATTATTGTAGGTACGAGATTCTCAAAAGTGTACTAAAAATAACATAATACAGGTCCAGAAATGTAAGTCTGGACTGGCTGTGCTCAGTACAGGACTAATTCACGTTGGCATGAGAAAACAGTTAGAATCATAGAATTGTCTGGGTTGGAAGGGACCTTTAAGATTATCTAGTCCAACCATCAACCTAACTCCGAAAAAAAACCCATCACTAAACCATGTCTTAAAGCACTATGTCAACCCGTCTTTTGAATACCTCCAGGGATGGTGCCTCAACCACTTCCCTGGGCAGCCCATTCCAATGCTTAATAACCCTTTCAGTGTCAAAATTTTCCTAATATGCAATCTGAACCTCCCCTGGCGCAACTTGAGGCCATTTCCTCTTGTCCTATCACCTGTGAATTGGGAGAAGAGACCAATCCCCACCTCCCTACAACCTCCTTTCAGGTAGTTGTAGAGAGCAATAAGGTCCCCCCTCTGCCTCCTTTTCTCCAGGCTGAACAACCCCAGCTCCCTTAGCCTCTCCTCATAAGACTTGTTCTTCAGACCCTTCATCAGCTTCGTTGCCCTTCTCTGGACCCGCTCCAGCACCTCAGTGTCTTTTTTGTGGTAAGGGGCCCAAAACTGGACACAGTACTTGAGGTGGGGCCTCACCAGTGCTGAGTACAGGGGGACGATCACCTCCCGAGTCCTACTCACCACACTGTTCCTGATACAGGCCAGGATGCTGTTATGGAGTTCTGAGTTTGAGAGCAAGCAAAGGTTCCAACAGCCAAGCAAGCGACATTGTTGACCAGCCAAGTAGTGACACCTGCTGAGCACTCACCTGCCTGGCGCAGAGGAGCAGAGGCTTGGTCAGACCTGCTAGACATTTTGCCTCTATCACTGAGGTATTTAGCTGCCCACTTTCTGTAGCTCCAGAGAGGAGCCACAGAAGTCAGAGGCCCTGTTACACAGATCTCCACTTTAATATGCCAGAACCATCTCATTCCTCTGTCCAATAAAGATTGTTTCCCTGCTGTTTTATTCTTTCCCAGCTGCTGTCATTTCAAGGTGTAAATTAAATGATGGATGGCTGTTAATACTTTATCCTGTCATGCAGGCAAGTGACTTCGGACAGCTTGGGTGGCAGTGCTGACAAACTTGAAGTGAGCATGCATCTTGTGAGAGAGAAAAGAAATGCACGGGAGTGAAACTTTTGAAATTCACTGAGATGTTTCATAAAGATGACATTTCAAAATTACATCAAGAGGCAACATCAACATAGCTAGCTCTTAGGATCTTATCAAACCTTTCTGTAAGTGATGTTTCTTCTTAAAAAACAGCAGCTGCTGGAGACAGACAAGCGAAAATTCTTCTGTATATTGTTTTAGTTATGTTTAAGCATTGTAGCTAAACTGAAACATGACAATGTGGCATTGGACATCGAAAGATAAAATATGGGAACCCACGTGATTTGGAATTTTTAGATTTATGGAGCTACTTAAGATTTTTGATATGAGGAGAGAGAAAGTATTGTAGTATACTACCAAGAGTAAGGAACAAGTTAAAAAGAAAAATTTGCTAAACACTATATACCTATTTAAGGAGTAGTGGGCAAAATGGAGCAGGATTTGAATCAGAGTTTAGGCTGGAGCCACCTAGAATGGTATGTAACACCAAGCTGGAGCCACTATAAACAGCTTTTCTGAACATCTTACCAGTGCATTACTTCAATAAAATACCTACAATCATCCAGACACAGAATAGTTAGGAAATACTGTCTTTTTTAAAATGGCAGAGCACTATATCAAGGGAACAATTAGTACTTATTCCAGAGTGTGGTGACTGACTTTGTCCTATTAGATACACCTTTGTATTTTTTCCCAGACAGTATGAAATAATATGCTTGACTGACAGTCAGCTCTTAAAAGACACAGCCACTAAGATATATTAACATTATGTTGTCTACAATGTGATGCCATGTCAGAGGAAAATATAATTTACACTGTTATTTATTTTCACCTCCCATCAATACTAGCTTGCCAAAAGTTTCTCTGTGATGGAAGTTTACACTTATCAAAATATTACTCATTTCACAAGAAAGGGAAGGGAATTTTTGTATTTCCCTCCCTTCCCCCCACCCTCCGCCACCCAAGATTTGTGTTTTGTGTTTAAAGGATAGAGTGACGTTAGTAGGCTAAGACAGCAAAGGTATTTCATTGGGCAACAAAATCACAACTACCGAAACTACAGCATAAAGTTGACATGTTCCCTCTTCTCTAGTTTGTAAAAATCACCCCTAGAAACGGAGTCTTCAGAAGACAGTCTAAGTCCCTCCTTAAGCAAGTACCTTCCTAAGAGAATCTTCTGTAGCTGATGTATGTACCTGCTTCTTAGTATTTTTTATGCTTAGCAGTGAAGGTATATACCCGAGCCATTAATCAGATGTTCCCACCCCAAAGGGTTTTGGGTGCTAGACAGAAATACAATATACATGATAGAAGTTCTATATAATATGTGGAAATGCTTGTACAGCAAAACTATTAATTTTCTCTAGCTAGGGTCAAATTTGATATCCACAGGAATATAATGCTGCTGTGTCTCCAAAGTTGCTCTGGCTGAATCAGTGGGACTAATTTTACTATGTTATTCAGGCTGAACAGGAGTACAATTTTGAATATAATCTATTTCACACAAAATATTTTGAATCAGCAACCAAAAGAAATATATATAGCTGGAAACTTTCTTGTCTATTCTGCATAATCTTGCTTGCATTCATGTTTTAAAATATTTAGCACCACCTTTAAATGGTTTAAATAAACCCAGAGAACCAAGAAAAACTGATAGAACAGAGAGAGAATAGACTGAATAATGAGCAAAAATCAGCACAGCCACCTCCAACAGACTCACACTTGCTCTCTCAAGTAGAGAGAGAGAGAGGGGGAGGCTGAGAGAGCAGTCAGATTAATTTAAGACAAGTTGCAACACATTTTTCTTGTGAGCTCCCACATTGTTCCAAGACCCCTGCAATGCACAGACAAAACTAAACAAGCATCAGGATTTCCAATGTGACTCCTTGCTGAAAGCAACTGGAAAGTTCTAAAGATGATGATGTAGCTGCCTGTGGTAGTGAGGAAGGTACATAGAGAGTCAGTGTCCCGGTTCCTGGGAGATATGCTGCTTTATAGAAAGCTGATTTTAATCTGCTACTTTGAAGCTATGGAATATAAACTGTTCAGTTTCTTCTTTGCCAGTTGCAGTGGAAAATAGAGTGCTTTATATTTGTAATTGAAAATAGGCCTATTGGTTGTTTTACTATTCATTGTTGGATGAGAAGTGCAAAAAATTTATTTTAGCACATCTCATCATGTCTTGGTGGTGTATGAGCCCTGCCATTGCCTCTCTTCCCAGTTCAAATTGAAAACTGAAATGCAAAGAGCAGAAAAATAGTAACATTTTCTTCCTCCAGTAAGAGGCCCCAAAGGGACTGTAGGTGTCAATGACAGAAAATACAGAACAGCAGACCTCTTCAATATCTCATTTTGAGAAATCCCAGGGGCTTGAATCTCAAAGTCAATCTGCATTCTGCATCGCCTTGGGTGTCCATTCATGTTCTGCCATTTCAAGTAATTTGTATCAGAAATAATGGGCTACAAAACAGAGGTTAAGGAAAGACTAGATACTGTCTTTCAAGTTTTCTATATTTATCTGTGTATCATTCCTAGTTTGTTCTTTTCACATTGTTGACCACAGTAAGAGTTTGGCTGAGGCGTGAGCCAAACAATCGGGGAATAAGGAAAAGAGGGAATCATAGCAACAGCTATTACCCTGACTAGCCCATGAAAACACACAGCGGGGAGGGGGAAGGTGCAACAGCCACAAAGATACAGTGGAGAGAATGAAGGACTCTGGAGAAAACTTCAAAGAAAACTTCTAATGGATTCGTGCTCAGGGAAAGCAGTTGCTTCAGTGAATCAGAGCACAACATTCATATTACGTTTAAAGTTGCTTATCTGGAAGGTGTGCTGGCTCCAAGAAAAATCTGGTAATTCTCACCCTTCGGGTAAACTTTTGTTTTTCTAGTTTTGAAGGTGGTTTTTAAAGTTGACACTTTTTTTGGTGGAGAAAACATGTCTCTAGCCTTGAACTGTGCAGCTTTCTCAGCAGGAGAAATTTCTGAAGAGAAAGGAACACTTGGAGACTGATTTGACAGGCAATTTTTACTGTATAAAATTAATAGCAGCTGTTGGAAGCTGCTCATGTGTCCAAAACATTAAAAATCCCACAGCTGAATTTTTGATCTGGGGGCAGAGAAGATCAAGGAGCATTACACTGTTGCCGTATGGTTCTATCGAGTGGGGCATAGCCGCTTACTTCTATGTATTCATTGTGAACCCTATTTGTAAATTAGCCACACTTATTTTTCCAGATCTTCTGTAAATAATTTTGCAAGCTACTGTAAATATCCTGCTACACCAATCCAGACTCCACTTCTCCCCACAATATACAAAAAGGTATCTACGTTTTGTCACCTACAATGGATATATGTCATCCTATCATAAAGACTGTATCTCACTGCACTTTTTTCCAGCTGCTTTTTGAAATTAAAAGACTTTATTAAAAAAAAAAAAAAATCCATTACCAGTATAAATTTTTAATGAGAGTAACAGTAAGAAGCATGGGCAGACAGTTTGCAGAGGTGCTATGCAGGTCCCTCCTGCAGATAGCAGCACCCTTATATACTGTATATGCCCACATAGGGGCAGATGTTAGCACTACTGTGAGCCTCAAGGCTGCACTGCTTCTTAGTATAAAATGATATAGCATTAAAAAATGAGTTCTTTCATCTTGTAGATTCTTTTATTGTGGTGATAAATTTGGAACAATGAGAGGATTTGATTAAACTTTTGCAGTCACTGCTGAATGGACTACCTTGCTTGTAGAATTAATAAAAAGGCCAAGACACTTCATTAACATGCTTGGTATTGAGCTGGATTGGCAGCGGTACAGTTTAATCCTGCCAAAGGGCATTTGTTGAGGAGAGTCAGAAAGCTTTTAAATCATATTCTTAAAGGTTGAGTCAGAAGAAGACGACCTTGCAAAAGCTATAGTCCTGAACTGTCCAGACTTCCCCCCCCAGCCCATTCATGCTCGAGCTGCTTACTGCACAGAACAATGTTAAATAATATGGCTTCTCCTTGTGTAATTCAATGCATCAAGCTTGATTTTGCTCTGCATGCTGATTGGGAAGCGAGATACAAAAGCTAAGTTTGAAAAAAGCTGCGTGTGCTGGCATCCTCTGACATTTTTTTAGTGCTGAAAGTACACGAGCATCACCTGATGGTCTAAAGGTAAACTTTCATTTATGGTAATTGATATAGACCCACCATACCACTGTCACCAATGCCTCACATTCTGTATAAGCAATTACAGCTCAGAAAGACGTGGAGAAAGTGGATGAAAATCACCAGTTGTGCATACTCATGCCTATCAAAACAAAGATCATGGTTTATTAACCATGATTAATTAATTAATCATTGCTGTTTAAAATCATGCATCTGTGGCAGACATACGTACAGAAAGTTACATCGTCGAGTAAATTGCATTATAATTCTCATACACAACAGCCTATAAAACAGATCTCAAACTTCTGTTTTGGAAACACTGTTTAGGTTTACTTAGACATGTACAGTGAACATCCCAAGTAATTAAAAACATTTTTAGAACTGTTGTTCTAAAGAGTTATTTGTTGTCCAGAGGGAAATAGTTTTTTCGTCTGTAGACACGAGCAGCTGCATTTCTCAACAGAAATGAGAAATGCTCCAGCAAACTAGTTTCAAGTCATTAAGATTTACAGCAAAGTTATCCACCAAGCTCAATTAATCTAAATTATTTTGTGCTGGTAAAACTTCACCAGCTTAATGGAGTTGTCTCCAATGTATAGCTTCTGAATTCACAGGTAGGCTCTCATTTTGAGGAGTGGCATGATTTTTGTGATCAATCACTTTATCATATTTTCAAAAGAAATGTGACTGCAAGAAAATTTTATTGCAGTATCTTAACTTCTTACTTTGCTTAAGCTAAGCACACAGACTTCTTAAAAATCAGTAGGTCCATGTGTTCCTTTGTTGGTAATGTTTCTTCTAAAATGCATTTTTATATTCCTTTTTCTAGGCTACCTTTATTGATTTTGAGCTGAAGGTTTTCCTTTATATATGTTTTCCTTTGTTGGCCTATGGAAAATTCCTATTCAGGTAAAAATAAAGGAAGGTGAGGATATCCAGCAAAGACAAATTAAGCCATATTAACAACCCGACAAACAGGAGGCAAACTAAAAACCATATATGAAGGTAGGGAAGGGATCACATTAGGCTTAGATATCTTAACTGGGAAAGGGACACTTGCCTTGACTGTCTTGAAACACAAATATTGTCCTTGAAGTAGTAATCCAGAGACAGAAATTACAAAAAGATTTCCTAGGCTGTAGGACTCCATAGTACAGGAAATCACACTGCTGTGTGAAACTGAGGACCTGTGAGAAAGACTGGAAGAGAGAAACATTCTTCAGGCTACTGTGGGTTTTTAATCAAGTATTTGGCTATAAAGATAAGGAAAAATGCTAGCCTTGATATTCTTTTGTTAGAATTTGTAGTAAATAGAAAAAACAAAGATATTGCACACTTCCCTAATAGGATTTTTTTTAATGTCTGCCAGCAATACAAATTTTAGTTGAATCAAATAGCTAAAGAAAGAAAAATTAGAATAATTCATTTTTATTTGATTTTTTCTCCTGCTACACAACATATGGATGAAGCAGTTGAGATTTCACACATTAAAGAGTTGAAAAGTGGCAACATTTTATGCTTTACTGTGCAGTGAAGAGGTAATTTGCCCCCTTTGTATCTCACATGGAATTTTCATATTGCCTTCAAGGTATTTTTTGTAAACATTGAAAGGGAATTAGAATAGCCCCTATAAAACACAGTCATTATTACTGCCTGAACACTGAGCTGCAGGTAGTGTTTTGAAATCCTCCAGCACTCACATGCATATATACCAAGAGTTTTAGCTCTCAACCACTACTAAAAATTAATGTCTCGTAACCTTAAATATGGCGATTCTCTACTAAAACAAAATAAATCCTCACCGCAACAGATTTTAGCCTGCCTTTTGGCACCAATTATAAAACAAAATTGTATTCATTCCTTTTGTTGTCATAAATAAAAGTGTCTTTTTTGTGGCTCCTCCTCCCACCTACTGTTTTGCCAGTTACTATGATGCCATTCGAGACTAAAGCCCACTCACCCCATGCAGTTACTGAGGTGGTCATGTCGCTCCCCACCCTGCAAGTTTACTTCGTGCTGCATTAGTCCATAAAACACTACCTTGTCCTTGCAGAGCTGAGCAAGAGCTCCCTTCTCTCTACTCCAGCAGTTGTGGATGCTCTCTGCTTTATCAGGTGTAACACTCCTTAATATTATAACACAAGCAGCAATATTGTAATGTACAGGAACTTTTTTAAAGCCTAATCTTAACAGTCAAATTAAAAAACCTCAACAGAAATATACGGCTCTGCTCATGAAGTTGAGGAGATATGCAATAAATATGCAAGTTATTAACAGCGATTTTTCTGACATTGTAATAATTTGTGGGCTAGCAGGCTAATTCTAGGCTCTGGTACATCTCTCACTGAAGTTTAAATATTCGTCTTTGTTCTGTGATCAGTTGGTTTTGTACCACTTTCTTCTTCTAGCATTGAGGTATTTTGTGGTAGTAGGACAAGTAAAAAAAAACAAAAACTACAAAGTAACTGATGAAAAGTTTCCATTGACTGAAACAGGATCTTCAAATTAAGCTGATGAACAATGTTTGTGCTTTTCTAACAATTTCACGAGTTAGTAAATCTGAGTGGTGACTTTATTAGACCATTCTACAGTTAGTGACTAGACCACACAAAACAGAAAACAACAGAAACAAGAATATCTGCAGTAGGAGAAAATACGCACAAATTCTAGCTGCCTCCTAGATCTTCCAGAGTGCACTTACACTCCAAAGAGAAAATCTCCGTGGCATTAAGGGAACCTGCATGTGTCATGACAGCACATCACCAGATCATATACAAAGGTTTATGGAATGAAAACCCCACACACTCCCCATGAGGTAGCCTAGGCATGAAAGCTGTTTTTTTAGGCTTGTGCATCAGCAGCATGAACAGAGGTTCACCATTTAGGAGATGCTTACCACTTCAAGGAAGGAGAAAAAAGGGGAATTGTTTTCAGTTTCTCACCTATTTTATTCTCCCAGGAGCAATGAGAGTGCACAGGGTAACATGTACTTTACTTAAGTTAGCATATCAGATTATAAACAGACAGGATGCAGCAAGGAAATGCCAGATTTTCACAGTCTCATTGTCCTGTAATTGAGAGACTGGGCAGGAGGAAAAAAGATACTAATACAAATCCTTTAAAGCCATTTATTATGAGAAAGACAATACATTGCTTTTCCTGTTTGCCCAGGACAGAAATAAGGAGCTTCCACCTCAGCAAAAAACTTACTGTTTAGATACTGAGCAAAACTTTTGGTAAGGATAGTTACCAACAGAGAAGTGCCTCACTTTGCTGGAGCCTCCATCACCAATATGCAAGCAGCTAAACACGCACCTGTCAGGGGAGGAATCCTGCCTTGTCCATTGCTCTTCTCCACAGTGGAGGCCTCAGTCTCCTTTGCTCCCTGGCAGCAGCCATTTCATGTGCCAGGCCAAAATCATGCCAGAAAAAACACAGACTCAGTATTAGATTTCTAGAGAAGTGTTGCTACAGTTGCTCCTATTATTCCGTTTCATGTTTTGCATTGCATTAGTCAATAGCTACCTCATTATTTGCAGCCTCCTTGGTTTTTCCATTTTATTACATTTTAGTTGTCAAACAAGATTGAAAAGAAAAATCCTGGAGCTTAGGTGATAACTTGTTTTCACTCTTCTGAATGCTCATTCTCTGGTTGAGAATGAACCCTTTTTCCATCCCTCTCCTGAGTTCATCTGGTAAAATTAAGTTACTCCTGATTCTCATGCC
Organism: Numenius arquata; assembly: GCF_964106895.1. NCBI lineage: Eukaryota > Metazoa > Chordata > Aves > Charadriiformes > Scolopacidae > Numenius > Numenius arquata. The sequence goes on along the minus strand of NC_133577.1, from coordinate 23,571,116 downwards.
TTACCCACGGATGATCATCACCTCTGTTGTGTACGAGCCAGCTCAGAGCTCCAGAGAGTATTCCCTGTGTCGTGCCTTTCAGAAATGCGGTTTGTAGCACTAACTTTTGAAGAGATTCTTTGGTGACATTTTGTGAAGATACAAGTGAAGCACAGAAGAGATTTCCCTGCAGCCTGCACCGCAGGGGGCTGTGAGAGGAGTGCCGCTTGCCTGCTTCCCTGGCTCCACTTTCACCACACGCAAGAGACAGTCATCAAAATGACAGAAGCAGCCAAGTTGCAAAGGAATAGTATCCAGATAAAGGATGAAGGGTGGCCACGATTTCTTCATCAGCCCCTAATGTAAGTAGAAATTACCAAGAAAGACACAGAGCCTCCTCCCACCACTCAGAAGCGGGACAGGAAGCTTAGTGAGAAAAAAAACCCAACCAACCCTGAACATTTGTAAGGAAGTCAGAGTACTGTGGAATCTAAATTGCTGAGTATCTGACAAGAAGGGCTATAGTTACCTACCAGCAGTAACAGCACACCATTTTCTTGTGAAGTTCAGCCTGCCCTCTGTTACCTTCTTCTGGAATAGGCAGGGTGACTGCAGAGCACGCTCTTGTCACCTTGAAGTCCAGCTGGCTACAAATGTACCCAGGGGTTTTCATCCTGTGCCAACTGTGTTGTGGCATTGTGTGACATAGACCGATAAGACAAGCACATATACAGCAGAGAAGTCCGCAAGAGACCAACTAAACTGATTTACAGAAGATGTATCCCCCCCTCCTTGGTCCCAGAAGCAGGTGAGATCTCTCATATGGCTGCGACCATTTCTTTTATTGGGGAGAAAAAGAGCTGATGTGCAATTATCTTGTTCACCTACACTAACCATACCAACTTTTTTTTTTTTTTTTATTAACTAGAATTGAAAAAGTTCACCAGCCACTTCATTTCTATACCTTTCCTAAACACCAGTTGATTTTATTAACTTTTAAGGTCTTTATCTACACAGACACAATTGCTGCCAATGTCAAGCAAAGGGCAGTAAGAGCTGAAGGGAAGGGTAGGAAGATAACTCTGAGTGAACTGTGCAATTCTGGGGTGTGAAACTGCCTAGTGCCAGTCAGTGTATGTGTGTTCTTACCCTCTGTCAGTGCCTTCCCAGCAAGGTGCGTGTATCTGCACACACACGCAGCTCCAGACCACAGCGCTGATCCACTCATTCCCTGAGCTGCTGTGCCAGCTGTGGGCCCTGCTGGAGGCTGCTCACTTGGGACTAGGGCATTTTTGCTGTCTTCTGCAGGAACATGACCAGGCTCCAAATAGCCAAAGGATCTAGCTGTAGAGGTATATAAGGAGACTTGTCTTCCCTCCCTTCCTCTATCTGGGATCAAACTCAAGCTTTAATTTTTAATAGAAAGGCAGTTTTGTAGTCTCTCTCCTCTTTGATCATTGAGGAGGTTTTAAAAAAACAACCCATTGGTTCCATTCCTTTTGAAGTCATACACAGCAGGATCATTAGTGGTAGGTAAGCAGACAGATGTCGTGCTCAATGTTAGATTCCCACTGTCACCATAACAACATTTAGTAGGGATGCTGAGCTACTATCATTTGAAACCAGACCAACAAATGCTGCAGAGTTGTGGGCAGCTGACATAGATTTCATTTTGAGGCTGTTCTCTCCAGCAGCGAGCTGAGAACCCAGAGAAGGACCTGTTCCTCCTATTTTGTCAAGAGGCCGGAGAATCTGTGCTTCATAGAACAGTTGGGAACTTTAAGCTCTGTTCATCTTATGAGAAGAGATGAAGCTTTGCAAGCTTTGGTAATTCATTGTGCAGCTTCTAGTTCTGGCTAGTTTGCAGCTCCTGCTGTAATTGTCAAGCTAGAGAGAAGCTTCTGAAAATTGTTCCCTTCTCCCCCCTCTCCCTTCCCAAACTCTATGAACTGTTATTAGATGTAAATGTAATGAGCTCCATTCAAAATTTGAGAGTCATTTATGCATAAACGCTTGTGTTAGATTTTCCTTTTATAAACATAGTTTTGGTGGAAGGTGGTGGCTGAAAAGTAATATAAGAAAAGTTTCCTTTTTCTCCAGAAACCAGGTGTTTTAACTGTGTTTAAATAACTTCTAGGCAACTACAAGTGTTATCCACATTAGTTAGCAGTCCTAGCTTATCTGCAACAACAGCTCATGGGGTTCATTAAAGTCATAAATCCACCCTAGGGGCAGCTCCTTCACCGTGAAGTACAATAATCTCCTTTCATATTGGTTTCTTAGGTCTAGACAAGCAGGCAATATACATGGATAATTAAGGACCTGGTTAAAACTGCAAAAGAGAGTTGTCTGGAATATGTGTTTTAAGGTGAACTAAACTGATTCCTAAATTTCTATCCCATTTGAAGACAAACAATAGGAGATCCCTGAGGTGGGACACTGGATGATTTGTGTCAGAAGGTACTGAGAATTGGCAGAAACCTGCACGTCACCAATACTTTTATGACACTTTCTATCCAAAATCTTGGATGAAAACAGCATTTCTTCTATGAAAATAGCATTTTTCTGTGCTGTAGGTAGCTTCAACTGTATCTTTTAGATGTGACTGCACAACGTAAGAGAGATTTAATTAATATCACCAAAACTTTGTAGTGGACACAGAAACAAAAGTCTAATTCCTAATTCTGGAACCTAACCCACAACACCCAATGAATGATAACGAAACTCCAAACATGTGTTTTTCACTGCAGCTGACACTAATCCTGTCCACTTTGCTATAGGATTACCTTGTGTAACTTGTCCAAACCGAAAAAACCACCCAAAAATTCATAAGTAACAGTCTTGTCAGGTGAGCTCAGCTAATGGTGAGGACTAGCAGGTAAGAATAGTTTGACATTCAAACAATACCACAAGAGTTTCCTGTCGGGAAGAACAGAGGGGAAATAGAAGATGACCTTAATTTATGACTTCCTCACCATGTTGGCAATGTTATGCTGAGTTTCTGTAAAGCATCATTTCTAGTGACAGCAGGTACAGGTGGCAAAAAAGAATCCCAAAGGAATGAGTTTTGGTGCTAAATAGCACCAAGTTGCTAGGCTGTCTCAACAGGTGTAAGTGAAAAGCCACATTTCTTTCGGTTTGGAGAGGTTCATTTCAGAGAAGCCTGCAGCCTCCAGGTGGTGCAAAAGCAAGGCTTTGAACAGGTGAATTGAGCACAAAGCTCCATGCAGAAGGTTCTGCTGCTGCCACGCTTTGCCACACGAAATTACTGGCACTTCTATCTGTTCCCCCTGGTGGCTCTATTTGTCCTCTTTTTCCTTCCTAGTAACGTTTTCCTATTGTTTATACAAGCTTCAAGATGGAATAAATTACTATGTTTTCATGGAAATATATTTCTTCTTGTCTGTATAATGAACTCCATTTATTTATAATCTTATAATACTTTAGCTATACATAGCTATAAGTTTCAGTGTCAGAATGAAAATGAGCAATACCACTCCAACACAAACCTCTTCACTCCATCAGGTACATGTTTGTTAGAAAAATACTTACTTTATGTTTTCCATTATATGTGCATCTATAGTTTTCCACTGCTTTGCAGATGTGCACACATACAAAGCTCTGCAAAAGAGCTCTGCAGTGGCAAAACACACATACTAATATTGTAGCTGGAAAGTCAAGGGGCTGCTTGTGGGTCTCGGAGCTAAAAGAATCTGAGCCTTCATTTTAGAGTAAATTAGAAACATGACAGAGGCTACTAGACCAAATACAGAGACTTAGATCAAATAACTCCGCAACTGTATAAGCCAGCAGCCTGTGCTTACACCAAAGCAAACTCTGAGCTCACCAATTCTTTGTCTGCAATTTCTACCTCTAGTACTATGAAAACTTGGAATCATAAAATCATTGAGGTTGGAAAAGACCATTAAGATCGAGTCCAACTATTTACCTAGCCCACCACTCTTTACCAAGTCCACCACTAAACCACATCCCTGAGTGCCACATCTACACGTCTTTTAAACACTTCAAGGATGGTGGCTCAACCGCTTCCCTGGGCGGCCTGTTCCAATGCTTGACAACCCTTTCAGTGAGGAAGCTTTTCCTAATCTACAATCTAACTTGTAGGAATCATGAGCCTCAGAGCAAGAACATTGGAGTAGAATGACAAAACAGTGTACTTGTGCGTCTCAGTACACAGCCTTTGATCAGAATAATCTCCTTGACCAGCAAAATCCGCTGGCCCAATGGCCTAAATAGTGCAGAAGTATAACCACCAATGCCCCTAAGTGTAACAGTTGTTTGTAAATTTGATCACATGGACATCATCTGCTTTCATTAAGAGTTTTTAGGCTGCATCCTACCACACATGAATTAGAAACTTTTGAGATAAGAGACTATTTGCCAGGTTATGTAGATGACTTAGCTCAGGTAACATCTGTACCACTTTTAATTTATCACTGCAAAAGGAAGAAAAAAGACAGAAACAGAAATTTAGACTCCACTTTAGTATTTTCAACTATAAGAACAATTTATTGGCCTGGGTCTACACACTTTTGTACTTCACAGAATATGAACTCTGGGCCTTTTGATTACTAATTGCAGTGAGTTCATTACAAGCATTATCATCTGAGTGCAAAACAGTGGAAAGAAGACAGAGAAAGGTAAATTCTAGACATAAGAACAAAGATGACGGATAAAAGCCCTAAGAAAGAAAGAAAAGAAGGCAAAGATTGCAGAAGACAGACAAATCTCTGGGATTCCCAGGCTGGCTGGGAATATCATGTGTTGTTCATCATACTGGCTGGTTCGTCTCCTACCTCCACCACTGCTAGGAAAAAGCTCACCAGAACTTTCTTATGGACATAATAGTGTAAACAATTAGATCTTCTGTTTCTTGAGTGCTTGTAGAAGAGGCAGTTCTATGTTAGTTCTCTATACCCAAATCAATAAAAAACCATAATAGAGCAGAATACTTCACACCTCCATTCTGACATGAAGGCAGTGCTTTTAAAATGTACTAAATATACCTTTTATCAGTGCTTTGCATTTATGTATCATAGCAGTGAGCTATATTTAGCCCCTTTTCTCATGACCTGTCTGTACCTTTGACTTTTTCAACATTTCATGCTTAGAAAGAACAGGACACAGGTGTCCACCTGTCCATTCACTGGAGGGTAGCCTAATTACTGAGATAGTTTAGAGTTTCAGAAGTATGTGTTCTTTTCCTTTCACTTCTCTCCCCAATGGCTCATTGACTGTTACTGAATAAAAGAACCTAATGGGCTTGCTTGGATGAGCTTGGCTTTTCCTAAGCATCTCAGATTGATGGCTATAGCACTGTCCTAGGGAAAACATGAGATTGAACATCCTCCAGCAGACATTGGATATGAAAACACTTCTACCACTTCGGCTGCTTTTATCGCAACAAGATCAGTCCTGACACTTTAAAATCAGTGGCCAGATGTGCATTTTCTGGAGGGACTGGGGTCTATTACCCAGGTTCTGAAAATTAGCTGCTGCCCCCCTTAAAAGACCAATATTTCTTCTGGATTCCAAGGAGACTCTGATGTGAGCTAGAAGCAGAGTTGCACAACTGAGATTTCTGACCAAAGGAGCATGCACTTGCTCAATAAAGGCAGTTTCTAGAATATTACAGTTCAGTATCTGTTTTTCTGGCATATTCAGTGCTTTAATCATCGTCTTTATCCATCACAGAAATTCGATAAGAGCTTCAGAACTGATCCTTGATCAGATTATAGAGCTAAAAATCAATGCGAGCAGTAATCAATTTTCTGCAGCCAGTGAACTTGCAATTGTTTATCTTGGGGACTACTATGGGCAGACATATGAAAACACTGTAGTATTGTTTTCCCCAGCACTTGCAATCCTACTTTAAGCACTTTAATCAACATCTGATCTTAGATTTCCAACACTATGAAGACATTTTTAAGGATCACCTGGTTGAAAAACATTGCATTAAAGCTAAATTCCAGATGTCTTTAAAATGCACGAAGGGATAAAGTCCCTGAACCTGTAATAAACAAGTACCAAAGGATTTTACATTTAATTAACATTAAGTATGCAAAGATAAGAGCATCTTCTTAACTGTATGATTCTGTGTTCATGCATTTTATAGTTGGCTTAAGAAATAAAAGCAGTACCATCCTTAGTGAAGAAATTAATTTGAGGTGAAAGTCTTGTTTTGTCATGATTTGATTTTGGAGCACAAGTCTTACGAAGAGAGGCTGAGGGAGCTGGGGCTGTTCAGCCTGGGGAAGAGGAGGCTGAGGGGAGACCTTATTGCTCTCTACAAGTACCTGAAAGGAGGCTGTAGAGAGGCGGGGGTCGGTCTCTTCTCCCAAGTTACAGATGATAGGACAAGAGGCAATGGCCTCAAGTTACGCCAGAGGAAGTTCAGGTTAGATATTAGGAAATATTTCTTTACTGAAAGGGTTGTCAGGCATTGGAATGGGCTGCCCAGGGAGGTGGTTGAGGCACCATCCCTGGAGGTATTCAAGAGAGGAGTTGACATAGTGCTTGGGAATATGGATTAGTGTTGGGTGGTGTGGTGGTGTGTGTGTGGGTTGCGTGTGTGGTGGTTTTGTTTTTGTTTTTTTGTGTTGTGTTTTTTTTTTTTTTTTTTCATTGGTTGGACTAGATGATCTTAAAAGGTCCCTTCCAACCTCTGTGATTCTGTGATTCTGTGATTGTTTTCTTTCCGAAGTTAGCATATCCTCACTCGGGGCACAAAATGATCTTGTGATAAGTGCTTGCACAAACCCTTCCAATCCTTAACTTACTTTTGAAGTCTGATCTGTCTCTCTGACCTTTGACTTCCATTTGTCCTAGTCGACTGGCTCAGTGAAACCAGAATCAAGTCTTAAGGATGAGTCTTCAGCAAAGAGAGCATAGAATAGGAAAACCACATCACTGGTATAACCTGCTTCCCCCCCAGTGTATAGAAGGTTCCCCAGCTCTCAGTTCATTCACATGGTGCACTCTGAGTCATCTCCTGTTGGTGTCCATGTTTTCTGTACTTACGGACAGCACTACACTAACAAAAAAAAAAAAAAAAGAAAAAAAGTCAATCACACAGCTTCTCTGGCCTTACGTGTCCTGTTAGAAGCCAGGCTGAAGAAGCCTGACATCCAATTCCAAAGCTTCTTACAATTTACTCAAACTTTACCTTTGAGAGATATGTAAGTGTATGCTTGTCTGCTCAGCCATCAACACAAAAGAATTTCAGTATTGAAAAGTACTGAGCTACCTGAATGCTTAGAATTTTTTTACTTGAAATGTCAACGCTGACACCAGCAAATGCATAGTTGTTTCACTGATAAGGAGAAGATTAATTTGAACATCAGGGAAAGCAGATCTGACTTTGCAATACTTTCCAAAACACCACAGACTTGCCTAAGCTATATGAGGTTTTGTCAAGATCTTAACAAAAAAAAAAAAAAAAAAAAAAGCAGAATTTCTCTCTTCTTGCTTTGATCAGTTGTGAGGAAATTAAAAAAGGCTGTTGCTGTTTGGCTTTAGCCCTAAAATCTTGTTGAGATGAATGATGCAATTAACACCTCTGAAAGCATTTAGTTGACCATTCATACAGTCCAGAATATCTTTCTCAGAGTAAGGGGGGTTTTATAGTTGGCATTTATAAATATTAATAAATGTCAGAGACATTAAGTAGAAAAAATTTTCTCATGTACAAAATGCAACCTACAGAGAATTGTTTTTGTTGACAGGGCCACATAGCTTTTCACTATCCTGGCCTGAACTGGAAACTCAAATATCATCATTCTGGAGCTAAAAAGATTGCATCCAAGTTTTTATTTTCACAGCATTTTAGCTTAAAAAAAATAAATTTTAAAGGCAAAACTTTATTTTACTAATTCCTAGCTGCTCAATTATTAATTTTAATTAAAAATCCCTGTTATAATGCAGTAGAATCAAACTATTCTCGTATTAAAGTGTTCATCTACTCTTTATATTAAGCAGAAGCAGCACAAATACGGAGGAGAACAACTGCAATACCTGCCTATATGTAAGAGTTAATATATGAGCTTGTTTAGGTCTTAAGTAGTTTTTGGAAAAGCTCAATCAGTTACAACAAGAGGTGTTTGCCCAAATCTTTCAGAAATAATGTATTTATAGATATCCTAATATATCTTGTCCTAAGATAGGAAGTTCAGAAAATATAAAGTCTGCTGCTTTTTTGTGTGTGTACATCTACTACTGTCTATTTAGGACTACTTCAGAAGATGAACTACTATATTCAGCAATAGTCACCTACTACAGTTCATCATTCAAAAAGGGACATAGGAAAGAGCTCAGTGCTCCATCATCATGCTTTGGATGCTATCTGGAGTCCTGAACTGGCTGAGGGTGTTGCAGTTCCCATTAAGCACACCCAGTGGCAGATAGATAGAATTGCTGGGATCTGAAGTCGGGCATATCCTCCGAGATCCTTGAGAAGATAATTCAGCCCTGACTCATTCAACAGGCTTCACAGGGCTTTCAGAATAACGTTTCTGTAGATTATCTGTCTCCAGGAGCGAGGAAGAAGTTTTAGTGACATCAAAGGGGTCCGGCAATTTTACCTCCTGCTTTTCTTGAAGCGCAGGAAGAGAGGGCAATCTGAGAAACCAGTATGCGCAGGAAAATAAAAGCAGACTGCTTAGAGAGGTTCACTTTACTGAGCTTTTTTTGAAAGCTTTCATAGCTCCACAAGAGACATCTCTTAATACTGCAGTTCCATCAGATCAATGTTCACTAGCGCAGAGATCTCACTGACTTCATACTGCTGCTTGTAAGACGCAGCACAACACTAATGTTTCCAACCAAAGGGTCAAACACAGTTTACCCAGGTGGTTTTAAGTAGAATGGGTTATGGCTTACATGGTTCCCTCAACAGTGATAACAGAAACCTAGAGCATCTGCAGTCAATGTTAAGCACACAGATCACATGCCAAAGCCAGCCTTAACAACCTTATCTTATTCCTCCTTCTCACTCCAGGTGGGAGTAAAGGCTTCAACAATCACCTGCCAGTGTTAGCGAGGTACACATCACTCTCTTGGTCCCACTTTTACTCTGTGAGTATCAAGATACGTTATGCAAAGAAGAAAGAAGCAAGACTTTGGAGTAAGCAAAAGCTTGAGACCTACAATCTGTTCTCATTTGCAATACAGTTTGAGACATCTGGAAGGTTCCTCATTACTAACACAGATTATACGATTTCTATTTTTCACATTAAACATCTATACTTCAGTATTCTGTATTACAAAGAGACATACCCTACTTCTTGTTAACACATGTAATATTTGTATTCCAGTAGCAACCTGTTATAGGTTCTGTGAAGATGAAGAGAAAAATAGGATATTTATATTTCTTGTTAAGACAGTTAAAAAATTTGTTAATGTATCCTCCTATTGAACCAGATAGACCATAACACTAGCAGCGGTGTAACGCAGAGTGTACCTGTTAGAGATCACCGATTCAAAGCTTTTATAGCTCAGTTATGCATTATATATGTGATAAGTGACTTCCCCTTTCAGCTTAATCAAGATTAACTGTTCGGACCACAAATGCCCTCTATTCGCGTATTAGTGAAAACAATTATACAAGTACAAATAAATTTCATATAAAAATTATGTAGCTGAAAATAGGAATCAGCATTAATCCACTTTATCATTAAGTACTGCAGTTCTGTAGTAGAAATCAGTTAATATTTAGTGGTTACATAAAACATCTTCGAGGGAGCTAGAAGTGTGCCCAAAGTGTGTCAGCTTCCAAGGGGAGAGGTCAGTAAAAGTTTCTTTTCATAAGGGTTACTTTAAAATGAAGACTTGGGAGTTGTGGTTTTGCCAGCAATTAACTGCATTTCTGTATTTTCCATGAGAAAGCCCCGTCCTAGATTCATTATCAGTATTTCTCAGGATACCCCTAATAGAGCTTTGGCACAAGATCCCCAGCCAAAACCCAGATGCAGATATTTTCAGGGAATGATTCCTCTGGGAGGCCGGCCTTTCCTCCAGCAGCCCCGTTCCAGCCCCATGCAGCTGGAGCTCCAACCTTTCTCAACCTTCACCAGCAAGACATTTTTCCATTTGTTTCCTCCATCTTCCAATCTCTGTGCACAGTTAAATGATCACAACAGTAGCCATGGATTACTTCAGCTGAAGCAGAACTCCTAGTGAGAGTATTCAGAGACAGCTCTTTCTACTCTGAAGATCATATCCTTTGATAGTAAAGTGTTCATACAGATGCCATAAATCCACGGTATGTTGCATGGAAACATAAAGCTAACCATTATTCTTTAAGGGAAACTATACATCAGAGAGTGTCACTGTTACGAAGAGCACATTATACCAAATTATACGATACAATTCTTATTAAATGTGTTTTCTGAAAAATAGAAATTAATGCATTACTAATAAAGTATCAATTTGATTTTCTTTAAACCTTATTCTTTCTATAAATTATTTCATTAAAAAGGTTTATACACAACTGATATGTTTTATGACCTCTTGGTATCAGTACTATATTTTGTAAACCACACTTTCATAATAATTAAGCAGCATAAAAGGTTCAACACCTTCAGCCTCTGTAAGTTACACCTGGAAATCTTGAGATAATGGCTGGTGAGGGAGAGGGAGGGTTGTGGAGTTTGTCCTTTCCCCTCTCGTATGTATATCTTATGGCATGATTGCACCTCAGAAGAGGTCAGATTCCAAGGCTGGCTTAAAATGGTCTGCCTGTGTTGAGGGATGCTTTACTGTGATTGAAATATATGCTTATGTCCTGGAAGGCCTTATGTTTGCATGAGGGAGCTGAGGTACCATCAGGCATTGCCCTGTTGCTCACCAGCACTGGATCCAGATCTCTCTGCATGCTCTGGGCTATGAGGCACTCTTCAGAAGTCTCTAAATTACCAGTTTCTCACCAGAGATCTTTTAAGAGCGACATGGAAAGGGGAATGGGCCAAGGTCATGTTTACTAACATTAGACCTAAGAAAAGAAAGGACTAAATTCCAACTTCACTGCTCTGATTTTATGTTGTCCCATAATTGCAGAGCTTCATTTCCTGCCTATAAATTGAAAAGATCATTGCAATACGTTTTTGCAAGCATAATTGCATACCCATGTAATTCAATCCTTACTGTATTTTACAGTGTGCATTTAATGAGTTGTATTAGAAAACCAACTCAATGGTTGTTAGCTGCTAACACATTTAGAGAATTAAATCAAGCTTAAAACCATTGCAGCAGCATTTGACACAAATCTCAAAGGCAAATCTTAATACAAATCTCTATTATATACCCAAAGAGATAATAAGGCACTACAGAACAGAGTAGAAGATGGAGTGCATGCCAATTTACTTACACTGACAAGAGCTTCTAATAGAGTTGTGCACCCTTCATAAATAGTGTTTTGTATGCACCTCAGTAAACAGGGAGGTGGGGTGCAGATAAAAGACTCTTCTCCAGGGAGTCAGTTGGCTGCAATTCACAGAACCACGTGGGGTTGGAAGGGACCTCTGGAGATCATCTAGTCCAACCCCCCTGCCAAAGCAGGTCCACCCAGAGAAAGTCACACAGGAACATGTCCAGGCGGGTTTTGAATGTCTCCAGAGAAGGAGACTCCACTACCCCTCTGGGCAGCCTATTCCAGTGCTCTGCCACCCTCAAAGTAAAGAAGTTCCTCCTTATGTTTAGGTGGAACTTCTTACGTTCAAGTTTGTGCCCATTTCCTCTTGTCCTGTCACTGGGCACCACTGAAAAAAAGACTGGCCCCCTCCTTTTGACACCCACCCTTTAAGTATTTATAGGCATTGATCAGATCCCCCCTCATCCTTCTTTTCTCCCAGCTAAAAAGACCCAAGGCCCTCCGCCTTTCCTCATAAGAGAGATGTTCTAGGCCTCTAATCATCTTTGTGGTCCTCTGCTGTACCCTCTCCAGCAGTTTCCTGTCCTTCTTGAACTGGGGAGTCCAGAACCAGACACAGTACTTCCAATGGGGCCTCACCAGGGCAAAGTAGAGGGGCAGGATAACCTCCCCCGACCTGCATTCCAAGGATGACTTTCTCTTCATTTCACCCCAGACCAGCAGGGACCAATGGAGGTGCTCTGCACATCCAGAATCCTCATCTGCAGGTGGTCTGGATCTATGGACAGTGCAACATAAGCCCATGAAGCTCTAGCCACCTCTGGTCTAACTTTCAGAAGAAGAAAGTGCTGCCTGTGGTCTGACAGACTATTCAAAAGATGCCTGAGTAGCAAACCAGTGTAACAGAAGCGAAGGACTGTGGACATCGTACATACAAAATGCAGGCAAAGCCCAGAATACACACTCAGCTTCAACGTATGATTAGCTGTGTGCCCTACCTGCATCCCTCCACCAGCAGCACCTACCTCGGGCATGATCTTTGCTTCCCCTGAAACATACACTCAGGGAAGAATATTTATTCCTTACTGCCCCAGTATACACAGTTGTGTCCCTCAAACCCCATCAGGTCAATTCTTATAGTTGAACTACTTCAAAATTTCCCTCCATTGGTTTCTGCTATGCAAGGGAGGAGTAACCACTAGAAGGGGGGCCTGAACCTCCGAGTCTTACACAGTCCAGACAGGTACAACTTAGTTCTTCCCTTTCCGGTTCCCTCACAGCTTTCCGCTTATTGTCTTCTCTTGGTCCAAGTGAGTTTATAGACACATTCTTCACTGGCAGATACATCTCCTTTTTTACCACTGGTATGACTAACATAAAGTGATAGAGTACTAAGAAACTTAGCAAGAGTGGTCAGCATTCTCCAAGCCAATGGGGATATTGATTCAGAAAACGAACGGTTACAGGTTGTTAGTGCGGATGTATTACAGTCTGGGAAAGAGCAAAAGCTCGGGGCCCCAGCATTCCAAGATAAAGAAATGGCCTTGTGTATAAGATAGTGAGAACAGCTGCATGTTAAGGAGGTGCTGAGGAGGAACCTAACTGTCTGGGAAAGGTGTCCATCTGGTCAGGACAGGGGAGGAGATTTTTGATAATGAGTTCTTAGAAATAATTAGAATAGTAACGCCTTTAATTATAATAACCTTAATGAATATGTATGCTTTTCACCATAAATGGACGCTTGCTTCACAAACCGGTGTGCAAGTTTGGTGGAGAGATCCCCCTTGCACCCAGCGCTGCAATAAACATACCTGCTTTATAACTCTCTGCGAGTTGTAAGGTTTGTTTCCGCGCGTCAATTTGGCGACCCAGATGGGACCCCCTCTGTCCGGCTGCGGGACCTGCTGAGGACGGGACTCCTCTGGGCGCCCCCGAGATTTCTCGGAAGGACTCCCCAACTCATCCAGATCACCGCGGGGACAGACAAGGACCATCTCCTGCGGACCAGGTATGTTTTAGGGTTTCATAGGTGGGGGACCTGTAAGCCGTGAGGAGACGTCCTACGCGTGGTAAAGAGTCGGTGTACTCGCCCCGGGGTATGCTCAAGCTTGGGCTAATGGTGTGGGATCCCTGGGTTTTGGGTTTTGCTTAAAACAATTTGTACAATTTGGAGAGAATATTAGGTGAAGAGGGGAGGGAAATAACAAAGATGTGAGTTATCTTGCTACAATTTGCTTCTTCACCATGAGAGAATCAATTATGTCTTTGTTCCTAGATCTGTGCAATTTTTCGTAACCTGGACCATTATTAGAGCTTTATGAAAGACAAAAGAAAAAAGTAAACCATAACACTTTACACAACATAAGCCATGACCCAATAGATGAGTTTAGGTCTCTGGGATCCATGCAAGAACTTTCTACAAATTTCACAGCCTAATGCTGCCAGAAGGACAATTGTCTTTCTGCCAAAAAACAGTCTCCTGGGTGAAAACAAGACTTCATGCAGTAATTTATTTTTTTCATCTTCTTATTAAAAAAAAAAAATCTATAAAACAAATAATGTAATATTTCTTTAAAAGGCAGTTTGAGAAACTGTTTATTCTGATTATTTTAAAAATCTTTAAGTTGCAATTACAATTAGTGCAGGAACTTTGCAATAATAACATTGAGTAGGAAACAAGGATTCAGACAAAGCATTAATTTCAACTGATAATTGCTGCAAGTCATTTCTTTTCACAGCCAACATTTCACCATTGTGTTCCTAATATCTAAAATCCCAAGAAACAAAATTTATTTTGCATATTTTAAACAGGCAAACTAGAGCAAGGAAACCACAGCCCCACAAACACTGAACAACAATCTGCCGACTACCAAGTTTTGGGAGGAGATGGGGTAGGGAGTTGCTCTGGAATACCAGACCAAACCAGAAGAGATCACATGCAAGGGCAGGCTGAAGGACCCACAGAAGTAATTAATTATTCTATACCCACCAGTTGTCACTGGCTTAGCAACTGGCAGCTTCCTGAAACACAATTCTGCTGTTTACACTGCTTCAGAGGAGGGACTCAGAGCTGAAACCTCCCACCTGTGGTCACACTGCACCTCCTCCAGAACTTTCCACCCTCTGTGCTGAGCATAGGCATCTCATTTTTCCCATAGGAACTCACAGAAGCCCCAAACAAGGGCTCTTTTGGGTTCAGTCTCCCCCAGGTTGTCTGGGGCACACACACCCATCATCCCACCACCTAGTCCTAAATAAGAGGCCACAAGTTATCACCACAAGACATTGGCAGATACCAGAGCAAGAGTGCATGGGAGTTTCACACCAGCATCTGGACTTCTGGAAGCTATAGCCCTTAGCTGGGTTTGGCAGCCTTATGGAGAGCCCTGCAGCTCCCATGAGTCTCACAACTCCATCCCAAAATGTTTACATGGATCAAGAACTTCCTCACTACCCCTCATAGAGCCTAAATGCAAGTTTAGGCAGGCAAACTGCTGCCAGAGAATGGCAGCCTCAAGAGCTGCAATCAGTTCCCTCTGCTACCTCCACACCACTTGGCTGAAGGTCTGGACCTCCTTCTTGTTGGTATGAGGCGTTGATTTTATAAGTCCCAGCTTTGAGACTCCAACTCACAATACCAGATATGCACATCAGTGTCCTTATACTACTGAGAACAACAGAAAAAGTACTTTGCTGCGGCCCAGGCCTGTTGATCTCCCACACATAGGTGAAAGATGAGAAAAACAACAGACTGGATGGCCTGCATCCCTCATCCTCCATATTGCACACCGGTACTCCTGGCCACCCGTTACTTGTGCAACCCACTACTCTGCTTACTGTACATGGGTGTGAAAACATAAGCAATACATACACATATGAGAGAACATGGGTGAGGAAGATCAATTTTGCTTAAAATAAGATCACTTGCCCCTCCCATAAAAAGCCTGCAACAGGTTGTGTTACATTCACTTCCTACACGCAGATCTTATATGAGCCCTTCTCATTTCTCATCCTTCTCCAAGACTGCTTTCCTACCTTCCACATCCAGCAGCCTTCCCCCAGTGCACTCCAAGCAGCTTCTCATTATCAGTCCCCCAAAGGAACCTCCACCTACTGTTCACTTGTGCCCTGAGAGCTCCCTTCTAGAGCAGCTGTGCCTAATTGGTAATTTGGGCAAGAAGAGGAAGCAGACTCCTTTTAACCCTTTCCAGGCTGCTACAGGGAGATGCTTACACCTCCACATGGGTTACTGTGTGCCAAACTGGAACAGTTATTGTAATTGCATTGCAAAGAGGGCCGGTCTGATTGCTGGGGTAAAGCAAACAAAAGTCAGGAGAACCTTTCTGTGGGGTGGTGAGGCAGTACAGTACTCAGCTCCACAACTCCCATTTCTTTAAAACATGTTGCAAAATAAAGTGAATGCAAAGAACTGTTGTGAAGTGATTCAAGGGTTGGAGGAAGTTCCCCACAGTGAAAGACTTTAGGAGGTAGTTTGTTTATTTTGTCAACAAAGAGCCTGAGAGGAGCATTGACTACAGTAAGCAGCTGTCTGCATGGAAACAAAAAAAAAAAAATCAGTATTAATGATCTCTGTAATCCAGAAGTATAAAAAAATTCAAATGAGAAGGGTCATGTTGTAACTTTGTATGAAATGTAATTTTCAAGAAACCACCCACTAAGAAAATTAATGTATTCCTTTTTTCAGTTTTCATCTTCATTATTTCAGGTATTATAACTTGGTAGCACTTCCTTTTTTTTTGTTATTCATATAAAAATCAATATACCTCTGTGCCATCAATAAAAATTATTATCTTAAAATTACAAATATTAGGATATTTATATGGTAAAATTTTATTAAACATATAAAAATGAGGCTAGTATGTGACTCCTGATTACCTGACTATTAATTATGACTTTGGCAGAAACCTAATTTTTAATATTTTTACTAGAAAGAACCATAAGTTTCTAAGGAGATTTTAGGAATAAGAGATGGGCTAAGGCTAGAAATAAGCTGCTTCTTAGAGGAAATAAAGCGATGTACTTTCTGTTTTGGATGTTAATCAATTTATGGGAGATTCCTAGAGAATCAGATAAAAAAGTTTTCTCCCTGGCAGACTTCCTTAGAAAAATGTACTGAATATCTATGGGGAACTTAAATCATCCTTCCAATTGTATTTTCAAATTCGTGTTCTTGAAACAGCTCAATAGAGAAGGTATTCTGTATTAACTTTTGTAGTTCTGGCAGTAGTTTCTCAAGCAGTCTACTGGTTTAGTCTTTATTAAGCCCTGTAAAGATTTTTTCAAGAGAGCTTAACTGGGGTTTAAATCGCGTCAGCTTTTGCAAGATTTTACATAATTTTACCTTCTTCATGATGTGCTGAGAGGAGTCAGCAGCTCAGTTTGCCTCCCTCTGGAACGGCACACTGTTTGCTGATACGTAGGTGACACCAGAGGTGGTGATGTGCCTTGACTAAGAAGATCCATGGTGAGCCCTCGTCTCCTGCACAGCCAGGCTGAGGAACAGCTGCCTGGAGTGCAGTGCAGATACCTTCCAGGCAACATGCCAGGCCAGTGTGTCTTTATCTTTGAGTGTGGCATGACTGAAGAAATGAGTGTGGGGAGGTGGCTGGGTGATAGGCCTGGGTGCTTGGAAAAGCTGAGAGATCCCCTGGTTAGAGATGGCCATTGCAAGTGCCCTCTCCTTTCTAACTCAGCCCCAAGAAGCTGTACCAAAAGGTCCTTTCCCGCTTCATATAAGATTTTCTGTGTTACTTTGCAGGGAGCATGTAAAAAGTTTAATGAGGAGTTCAACAGCCACGTTTTTGGGTGCTCCTGGCTCCTCACTGACTTCTAAATCCAACAAACTCCAGCCAGGTGAATGCACTTGCCAGAGGGCATGGCTGTCACTTCAGCAAGCCAGCCTTTGCTCCCTGCAAGGGATGCCATGGGTGCCAACGATACTGATGTTCATCTTGGCGTAACCCTGCTTCTGGAAGCTGCCAAGGAGAGAAGCAAAAACACTGCAGGTCTCCACACCAACCCCGGGCACATCCTTGATCTGCCTGTCTCTGCTGTTTGGCCAACAACCTGGCTCATAACCCATTGTTTTGTTACAAAAATCATTAAAATGGTACCTAAGGGAGATAATAGACCAGCTTGGACTCCTGGACGTGTTTTGTCTATGTAGAGGACTGCCTTTGATGGCTCTTGGGAAAATGACAATGGGCAAGGTGGAAGCATATGTGCAATGCTGTTAAAACCTAAAAGACAGCAGTGGTGGAGCGGCAGAGGAAAGCATCCATACTCTCTGAAGTCTGGGATTTAGTTATAGTTTTGCCTGTGCTCCTATATTAAATAAAACTTTAGTAATAATATTGTCCATCCACTTTTAAAATTCATACTGCAGTGCTTGCCCCAGTGACCTCCTGCAGCAGCTTAATCCACCAATTAATGGAAAAACTGCATAAAGAAACAGCAAATAAAAACATATACCTCTTTTGGACTGAGGACGCGAGAAGACAGGGCTGTGACAGCATTGCAGCTTCACAAGAGGTTCAGGCTGACATCTTTAATCTTGTAGCAATAACTGCGAAGTTGTAGCTGTCTTTTAGTGGGAGGTGGTTAAGACCATTTTTGGTGTTTGATTTCTGTAACACGCAACCTGGTGGCTGAAGGAAAGGCCCTCTCAACCCCAGCTCTGAAAAACAACTTGCATCTCTGTTGGTCTGTTTTTGTCTGGAGGGTGCAGGAGACACCTGTATAGCTCTATGACTCTCTGCACTGTGGTTACCAGGGTCCCTATCAAACAAGTAGTGACAGGGACAAATGATTAATGAAGCAAATTCTCCCTTTTTACCTCACAATGACGTTCTCGATTTAGGCATGTTTCCATAGTAACAATAATGTCTTCAGAAGAATTTGTTGGTTTATCTTCTGGATTAATTCTATGGAGTCTTACAATATATGGAATTAAAGCATCTTTCTGCTCCACAGAAAGCAGATCATTGTTTCCCTCTTGAAGAACAACCAAAATTAAAGAACATTTTGACTGACATTTAATATTACTAAAATAGGACATTTTTACAATTTTTTAATGCCAACAAACACCCCAAACCAGCCCAAAATAACCAAGCATGAGAAGAATATCTCTGGAATATGCCTATAAGAATAGGGGAAGAGATTGGTCTTTTTCATTTGGTAGTGTATGGCAACATCTCATGACAAACAAAAAAAGAAAAGTTTTTTTTTTAGAAAAACAATCACTTTAGTTCATAATTAAACCATTCTATACATTCCAGAATACCATATAGTATTTCTTTTATAGGATGCAAGTTTTGACAATCACTCCTCTTGTTTGCAGGTGCATTTGTACAAGCATTTAGGAGCACGTGTTTTTATGTCAACGTGATCTACAAACTGCTTGGATTTCCAGAATCACCTTGTCATTCTTTGGCATTGCCCTGACAACAGAAAATCACACAATGCAGTTCCTTCACACTGGCTGTTTTCAAGGGGTCCTCCACGCTTTCAGAAAGGATCAATGTGTTTCAGAGTCAGTATCTGCACTGTGCTGAAATTACTTTGTGGAGCAGAGGATTAGCTCTTTCCATTTCTTTTATTATATTTTAAAAGAATAAAGATTTATTTTTCTAAATATGAGCTCCATGGCTTTTCTCACTGCCTTAAGAGGTCTTTAGGGCAGAAAGTGCACTAAACAATCCTGCTTTTAGGTGAGTTGTATGCTAAGGCTGCCTACAGTACTTTGACTGTGAACATCAAGGGTCAGTGTGGTTTACCTACCCAGAATGTATGAGTTCGATCTACGTGACACTCTGTGCCCTTGCGAGGCAATGTCAGTGCACATCTGGGGCCTCTGGACTGGCCCTGAGAATACAAATAGGATAGACTCCCTAAAACCTACAGAATTTGGACGTGTTTTAGCCATGAAAATAATAATAATAAAAAAGCTATTCTAAAAGTCATCGGAGACTATTCTGACCTTTATTTTAAAAGCTTTACTGAATATGGACATGGTCCTGGGCATGACCTAGCTGACCCTGGTTGAGCAGGGAGGCTGGACTAGGTGATCTCCAGAGGTGCCTCAACTATTCTGCGATCGGAGGGCTTTATTTTCTGCCTTGCCAGCTGCTTTCTGCAGCAGTGATCCCACGCAGTTCAAAGCTGCAAGACCAGGCCAAGACTTCTTGTTACATGTGCTCATTTTGCTGTGCTGGCCACAGGGGACAGAAGCTTGTCAGCTAGCAGGAGGCAAGAAGAGACACATAAGACATTGCAGAGGATGTGCAGAAGTCACCAAGGAATACACAATTATTCTCGTTACCTGGGAGGAGGTAACACGCAGCAGGCTGCAAGGTGAGCATCCGAGCTCTGGCAGGTGTGCTGTGCACTGCCATGGGACCTTATGCCTGCTCTCCAGGTGGCCCTGGGGCTCTCGTGTCATCTTCTGCTCCTGCAGGGATCTGAAACAGAGAGGAAAGGCCAAGGTGGTTCACTGGGTGGATTTAGGAAGTCTGCCACTAAGATGCAGAATCTTTTGATAGCCTAGATCCCCCTGAAACACTATTGAGCTCTTCTCTGTCTCCAGTTTTCAGTATCACATAGCTATTGTTTGATACACCTAAACAGATACATACACAGATAAACATACACATTTTACCAACTTGAAAAAAATATGGTCAAACTGTTGCATAAAACCTAGGAATAAACATTAATAAATGACCTAATGAAATATTAACCCACGCACCCTTTTCATTATTACTCATCAAGTGTATTAAACTTGCAAAGAAACACAAAGCAGTCAGAAAGGTATAGTTTCTGAACACAGATAGCAAGCAACAGTGCCTGAACACAGAGAAATCCTGAACTGTGTGAAAGGAGCCACTACAAATGCAATATACTCTATGATTTTCTGCATTTTGTACTCTGTAAATACTTTCACCTACGGTTTGACAGTAGTGTCAATCTGGGCAAGCAAATACTGTCACAATGAGTGTTAAGAAACTAGTATCCTGGGAAAACAAAGGAAAAAGTAATTCTCCGCATGGGAGCACCTGTGGCTATGACAGATGTCAACGTCATGGCTCATACACATGGAGCTAAATATCTGCAGGGGTGATTTTGCAGCCATACAAACTTGAGAATAATTCTGTGTAAGACAACTTGGAACTGTTTGTTTGTACTAAATTAGACCTGGGGTTTAGTATTTTTCTCTGTAGAGTTTTCAGTATAACATTCAGAGACTGCCAATCACACGTCACCTCACAGAAAACAGCATTTCTGCCATGATTTTGATTATTAGTTGCAAATATGCCAAATAATCTATGTACTACTTGTTTCTAATCTGGCAATGTGCAAGATTTCAGTCTAATAAACTATTTCCTTCTTTTCAGATCCACACTTTTGGTATTTGAACCCAGGTACATACCAATTGAAAACTGTTATGAAGCGTGAAGACCAGTTGGAAACTGTTACGAAGACTGAAGCCTACAGTGTCCATCTGTTTCTTCACCGAGTTTGAGCAGTATGTCCCAAGGCTTCAGATTTTCCTGCTTCAGTGTCTTTTTTGTCCATAAAATAGGGTGAAGAATTACATTTCTTCTCAGCATTTTCACTGATTTGGAACAGAGGTCTAGTTTTCTCATCTCCTAAAAGAAAGGCATTATAGAAGGTGTGTGTTATTTTTCTATATGTAAGAAACATCACTATAGCTATATTTTACTTTGGATAATAAAAGTAAGTTGGAGAAGTGGAGGGACAACTTCACAATGATAGTGCATAATATGGTATTCATATTAATACGAATGGAAAGCTTAAGTATCAGTGAAATCCTGGGAAATAGGCAGAGATCAAATTTCTTCCTAATAAAAATAGTCTATTTTTATTTGAAGACTGTAATTTGCTTTTACTAGTGTTCGTAAGAGTATTTAAGCGTTTGCTGTTCAATATGCATGTTCTCTATCTTATCTGTCAAGTTCTCCTTACTGCCTGAAATAAAACCAGTGCTCTTCAAATGGATGGATTGTGATTAGGTGTGCAAGCCAAGACAAAGTGTTAATAATACCTGTTAAAATATCTCTACATGTTTCTATAGGATGAATCAGAATTGATGCGGGCAGTAAGAATCTTTTTATGCAGCATCCCATCTCTGCTTAGACCAAATGCTGGCTACTTCAGCCAGGACAGCCCTGATTTTCATCGTTTGTCTTCTACAGATACCTTTGCAACTTTGTGAAAAGTTATGTTTTTCCCCCTCAAGACTATCCTAGCAGACTGTTGGGTCAAGCAAATGCTTTGGAAAGGTATCCTGGCGACTCTCCAAATAGAGAATAGCACAACCCACTATCACCTGAAATCTGTTGGGATCTGGCTTTGACTCTGGCTCAATCTAGCTGAACTCTCACCAGCCTCTAAGGGAGCAGTAAGCTAAGCTATCTTGTCTATTTTACGGCATTAGAAAGCAAAATGCCAGGATTTTTAAGCCATGAAGCAAAAGAGTTCCAAATAATATGACCAGCTCAAGGGTTTTGAACTGCCAGTATCACAGGCAAAATAAAGGACTGTGCTGCCTTTCTGTTACCTGTGTCATTTTAATATAACTCTTCCTTGTCACAAGACTTTTCATGAAAACAAGGCTTTATTCAAATAGCATTATCTGAGGGAGGATGAAATTAAAGAGCTGTGACAGACTGAAGTAAAAAAATAAAAAAAGTCATATCATCCAAAGGAGTCTTGTGTGACTCATGCAGTTATTTCATGCCTGTATAAGCCTATACTTGCATCACGTTTTCATATATTTTCATAATATAAAAATAATACTTAATTTTGAGTGTAATGTGTTCTGTATAAAGATATTTAAAAGTATAATTGTAATCATCTGCCTATAGCACAGAATATTATACCTGGATGCATGGTACTTTCTGAAGCAGCAACAGGAGTTTGGAGACACAGTAAATCCTCCAGACAAGAAATAGAATAGATAAAGCAGTTGACTTGTATATCCTGGACAGTGCAGGTTTCGTATTTTGTTTAAGCATGATCTGATTCATCTTTGTACTACTTATGCAGCAGTGACTGTTCAGTATGGGAAGGTGAGACTTAAAATGATTATACACCAGGAAAAATACAAGAATAGAGGGCTGGAAAAAAAAGTGTTTGGAAATCAAGAAGTGGGAGAATTAATATTGCCCTTGCAGCCTTACTGTGGTGTGCTTTATTATATACACACTTTATTGTGGGCTGTGGCACGTGTTGACAGGCAGAGCTGTGCACAGGACCTTCCTCCTTCAGATCACAGGACGGGGAAAAGGACTAAAAACAATTCCTGCGCCTGTTGTAGGAACTAGAAAACACACAGTGGGTGAGTCAGAAAGGATGAGCTCACGGTTGAGGCAGATTAATGCTGCCCAGGATACAATTTCTCTATCACTGCCTCAGCCGCAGAGGACTCTGTGAAGTGCCCCAAGTCACCCAGTGTAACTCTCTGCATGCACTAATAAACTGTGCTTGATGTGATCCAGGGGTTGATTTGTCCAAGTGCTGAGCTGCAAATGGTGTTAGCACCCATGGCTCCCAGTGCTCTTAAAAAGCCAGGCTAGTCATACTAGCTTGGCTAGGTACCCCTTAAAACCAGAAAAGCCCTGTAGTAATGTGCAGAGGTCCCTCTATATTCAGGATTGCCCTTCCGCATGTTTCATTGGGTTAATATTATGAACATGGAGACCACAGAGCTTATGGATTAGAGCTCTCTAATGCCATAAAAATATGAATTTCCATCTTGAAGGCACTGATATGAGCAGTATGGAGGAGCTGCTATAGCTGCCAGCTATTTTGTTTTGCCTGAACAATACTTTCTAATCTAGCCTGGGACCAGCAGTATGCTGAAAACTACCCTTAAGGTAGTCCTTCATTCATTTTCTTCAGCTTTTTTCCAGCATGAGTATCTTCTGTGCTGCTAGAAAAATGCATTCAGATAGTGTTACTTTCGCAAGCCAAACACCAACATATAGGAAGCCTTGGCATTGTGACAGACTGTGAAATTGTAATACTTGATATGTCGTGTTGTCTATGGATGCCTTAATGTAGTCTTTATTTCAATGATACTTTGGGGGAAAAATTGGGGGCCTGTGCAATAACAAATTGCACTCAGATTTTCAAGCAACAAGATCTGTACTGCTCACCTGGCAAACTCATGCCAGACACTACTTTTTCTTCCACAATTCCCTGATCTGTACGAGCTCTGTTCCAACTGCCACTGACTTTAGTGGGCTTTAACTCACATTGCAGAGGGTAAGGCAAGTTTTTATAAACTGCCCGTCAAACTGGTATCTAGATAAAAACAAATCACATTTAAAGCTTTTTGATTAGCCTTAACCTGAATCAGAAAGGAAAGATTATGCCTTCATATGTAGCTTTTCCTCATAAGCCTTTTTGAGACTGTACACTCTCCAGCTTTCCTTAATGCAGCCCTTCGCATTTCCAAGACCAGTAAGTCTTTTAAGCCAATGGGAGGTAATGATCTTACTTTAAGGACAAGAAAACAGAGGAAGATATGAAAGCTGACTAAAAACCTGATTAAGCAGACAGAGGTCATGGTTCCTTACTTATTTCTTTGGACCTAAACACTTAAAAGGAACATTGTCATTCTGCTTTAATTCAGAAAACAGAATTCATATAAATAAAAAAAATGAACTGTTAAATAGAAGCAACAAAAAATATTGAGTCCAAGACAACAAGACTGGCAATATTATTTTTGTAATAATCACAATAAATTTATGAAATAAATTATTTTCTTTATCTGTTTCAAATCACCAAACACTTTCAGGCCAGACTAACTTTACCAATTTGCTGCCGTTGAAACTGAATTAGCTGTCCAAAGGTTAAGCTGTTGAAGAACACACCAGCAGAGACAGAGCTTTAAAACCCACATACATTGCAGCCTACAACTTGTGAAAGATTTATCAGTAATATTTGTTCATGAGAAGAGCAGAAATCTATGCTACATCGTTGGTTTCACTTCAGCATGTTCACAAAAGCTAGAAATACTATTCTGCTTTTAAAGCTATTTTCAATTGCAAACACTTTCATTTAATAAACCTTTTAAAAATACTATTTATCCTATTGCTACATAATTCTTGCAGAATACTATATGTATAGTATTAATAGAAATCTTTACAGACATTTGGCTAACTTTCAATAGGCTTTTGTTTTGGAAGGTGCAGATTCACCAGGCAACCTGGTCCTGTGTGTTGCAAGCAATTAATGCTCCTACTAATTCATATACTATGTAAGTTATTTCTTTGTCAAGCTCATGCAGTACCTTGGCTGTCCATTCAGTGTATATTTGATAATCCTAAGAGAGAAAAGCTGCCATATAATCAAAGAGCAACAGCAAAGCTCCTCCAGACCCCTAAAGTGTATACAGTAGTACAAAGTGTACTCTAACGTGAGTTTTATTCCAAAATATTTTTCGCCTCTTGTGTAGATCCTAAGATGATAAACCACAGAAATTATTTTAGTGTTTTCCTTGAACCTACCAGCCACTCAAGACTATGCCCAGTGCAGACTCTTTGGCATTCTCAAGTAGCACAGGGATAGAAAATGCTGATCAGAGTGTGTTGTCTGGCACGCGGAGCTGAGACCGGAGCCTGGAGGGCTCAGAGCACTACATCTGGCAGCGGGAGATACGAGAGTCTCTGGTGGATAAGAAGCTCTTTACACTCAGGTGTCTGAAGAATCTTTCCACATTGGACTTAGCCTTTTTCCCTAGTCGAGGTTCTGAAAGGCAAGCAGAGGTTAAACCAGGTTTCCTCGACCAAAAGCTGTCACCATGTTCCATAGTGCCCACCAGTGCAGAAGTTCTCATTGCAGCAATAGTTTTGCTTCTCTAGATGTCCTGGTATCACCTGCCTATCTGAACCACCCCACATTTCTATGGGGAGACCTCCAATGTTACCTACATTGCAGGAAGGGAGGTACCTGTTGTCAAATGGTCCCATCAATGTAATGTTTGGACCCTACTGCAGCAAATTTTCATACACAACTGTACTGTGCAGCTGTAATTATGACTGAAGGGGACAGATCTTTCTAGATACATCCATTACATTACAGCCACACCTGGAATTTGATCTAGCAAATACAAAATGCCTATCGCTGACAGTTTGCAGCTAAGCTGGGCTGGCAAGCAAAGGATCATAGTCACTGCAAAGAGAGCATTCATGTAGATGGCTATTGCAACAGTGCCGTGGCAAGCTCTGCAGGGAGTATGAGAAAAGCAATTTTGACCTTCATGAAGGGGCTGGCCAAAAAAATAACCATCCCAGAAGACACACAACCAGCAAGAAGACAGCAACCAGCATAACACTGCACGCTTGGAGACTACATCAAAATACCAGTGCAACTCACTAGAGGAGAAATACCTCAGCTGTAGCAGAACAACAGTGTATTTGCAACTCAGGCAACAACTGCAGCATAACATTTACCAGAGACACACTAAGCCTGAGGCAAAGCTAAAGTATAGAGACCTCATTTTGCCATGCATTGATAGGGGGAAAAATACAGCAAAGCTGGGCTTGCCAGGAGGTTTTGATCAAGTGTGTCAGTGGCTGTGTCAACTGAGTAATAAATCCAGTTGCTAGGTTTTTAATTACTCCAGTGTGGGGTCCTAGAGTGTAGGATCTAACATGACGAGAAGACTTCACAGGGCTTCCTGGCAGGTAAGATTTTTCTACAAGACATCAGAGAGCCATGTTGAATTACTGTCTGTGTGGCCTGAGCTCTTCTGCAAAACTGTTAAAGACTCACATATCCAGGTGGGCTTAGATGAACCCATTTTACTCTCTCACAGCAGTTTATAGCTGCTGAGGCTAGGGACAAGAATAGGACAAAGGAGACTGAAGATCTGAAATATGGTAGGCAACCATGACTGCCTCTGGTGCGGGTTAGAGCCAATTTGTACAGAAACATTCTATCTGAACAGTATTTATTTGTGCACTGTGGGTGTTAATACAACTCTTCACAAGCTGCAGGAAAGCCGTTGCACACAGGTGCTCTTAGGAAGCCATTACTCTCAAATCTCCCATTAGTTTCAACAGGAGATCCAAGCTGATATCATGGGAGGTCATGGACTTATTAAAATTTGCAAATGAAAACCACAGCTTCCTATGAATGAAATACTTCTACAGAGATGCCCAGCAAATTTAGGCAAAGTTTAGTGTATTCAAGTCTCCTCTGGGAACACAGGAAGTGAGAATAGGCACCATTTTAAAATCAATTGTAGCTTTCATGAGATAGGTGCAATTTTCAGAGCAATCATGTCAATTCTGCAGATAACCATTGTGCAAGTTAAGAATATAAATTGTATGATATAAAAGAAAGAGAAAAAACCAATTCCTTCTGAGTTCATATAAC
Source organism: Numenius arquata (assembly GCF_964106895.1). NCBI lineage: Eukaryota > Metazoa > Chordata > Aves > Charadriiformes > Scolopacidae > Numenius > Numenius arquata. The sequence continues at coordinate 23,544,325 of NC_133577.1, read as the reverse complement.
TGCAAATGAAAGACAGCAAGAAACATCAGGGAGTCACTTTTCACAGAAGCACAGGTAGCAGGGGTTTAATTAGCATCGGATCATATGTATCAGACTGAAAATGTGTAATGAATAGCTAGCACTTTCACAAGAGACAAGGCTGATAATCTGCTCTATTCTTTCAAAAAACATTTCTCTATGTAGAGAGGTGATCCTGGCCACAAATAATCGTGCTGACTGCTGTAGACCTGCTAAAAGGATAAATTTGAGCCTAAAACATCTAAAAATGAGCCTTCAAAGTATGAGCCGAAAAAAGTATATTCAATGACCCTGTAATTTATATATGGCAGAAAACAGAACTTTCTGCCAGATCTAGCCACATCAGAGATGTACAGTTTACCTTTAATGAAAACAACCTCCAGCAATCTTTTGAGTTGCTTGGATTTATTTTCCTTGCATCTGACTAAGACAAAGTATGTGTCATGTTTAGAATCTATAGTGGTACATTCTGGGGACAATTTTGTAGAGCTATATGAACTGCTATAGGTTTTAACGTTACTTTGAGATGACTAAAAAGAGAGTGAATGGGTTAAACACTGTACAGGGAAGCTGGTGGTGTCAGGGAGAGATAAATGCAAAAGTAATCTCATTTCCAGACAAATGAGACACCAGTTGGGTTTGCATTACTTCTTCATCCAGATGTTACAGAATTTACCAGCATGTCTCTAGGGGCTTCTCTTTGGCCTCCAGCCTGCAGGCCTGGCCACGCGAACCGATCTTTAATAACCATTCCCTCTTGACCTAATAATTTGTTTCAAGTTTCTCCCCCTTTTCCTTGAAAAAGTCTTCCACTTGCAGATTCCTGCTGATTACTGCCCCGGTGATAATATTTTATGAGGACCTGGCTGTCCCCCACTTCTCCAAGCTGTCTCTGCAGACCCACTCTGCAGTGACCCCAGCCCTGGGCAAGTAAATAAAAATTTGAGGCCTCCTTAACTCTCAGGCACTTGGTCTCCTTTCAGAACACTACTGAGTTACCTGTCTTGCTCTGTCATGGTTTCAGTATTTGCCAAAAGAGTATTTCCTACAGTGCCTCCCACTTCCTTGCTGTCCCCATGTTGTTGTAGTTCCTGCTGCACAGCCAGGACAACCAGGGCTCGGCCAAATCTATCACTGGTCATTCAGTTTGCTCACAGATCAATCCACTATTTTTTCACCGCCATCATAGGACATAATCCTTCATCCAGCAGTCTGTCATGGGAAATAACCCTGCATTGACCAGTGTGCTTCTTCACACAGCACAGCAGGGTGCAGCTCTGAACACTATTTCTTTCTTTCACGGTCCTGTAATTAGACAGAAAATAGTACTGGAGTGTTTAAAAAGAATGTTTCCTATTATTATGCTTCTCTTACCTTACCCTAATTTCTGTCTTTGTTCCACACTGCAAACATTGATTCTACAGGGAGCAAGGCTCAATTGTTCACCATAGAAGAGGACAATAATAAAATTCAGATTTTCATCTGTATGTTGTTCATTTACCTACACAAGTCCAAAACAGACTTTAAACAAGAGCTCTTAGTGACCCAAAGAGATTTCTGAAAATGCTACTTGTTGATGGAGCTGACGAATTTACTTGCACCTTTTCTATACAAGCATTTCCCCCTGCCTCAGATCATAAATCCCTGAAACAGAGCTTTTAAGAGTACAGGGAAACACTTCAGCCAGGGGGGTGACAGTTTAGCTTTGGCCAGAACTGAACATGATTTATGATGTTCAAACAAGACCAAGGTCTTTGGAGACCATGCTCTAAACTGGACAGATAAATTATTTTTATATGTGGACGCTTCTGTTTACCTAATTCATGATGTCTTTAGTTTAACAGCTTAATATTTCTTTGAACAGTCATGAGATAAGAAGAGGATTTCAGAAGTGCTTCTCATCTGTATTAGTAGATTACAGCTAAATTGCAAAAGTTCCCTGAATTAAAACTGATCAGGGAATACAGAGATGTGACAGTTTATCATTAAAGCACCGAAGTTTTCTTCTTTGTGCTTTTCCCCTAAACATTCAAATCCCTCTCTGATTCACATACATGTGGGTCATGATCAAGTCACCTCTTAACCTTCAACTGCAGTAAGCAAATAGATTAAATTTTTATATCCTTTTCCTACCATTTTAAAATGTTTCTTGAATCCTTTTGCACAAAGCGTGCTAAGAAAGACCCTAGAGCAGGTTGTTATATTCCTGCAGTGGTAGTATTATTATCATGTACAGAAACAATGCACTATTTCTGCTCATGTGATATTCCCCCATTTATGTATCCTTTGGCACAGTGCCAGGCAGATTCTTTATTGTCACAAACGGGTATTTGAGTAGTGCTACAGTGCACAACAGAGCAGCGGACTGTGTGATTCCCTTTCACTGGGGATGCAAAATACAAATCTATTAATTAATCAGATTTCAGTCCCACTTTTTATCTTTAATATTGATTGATCACAGACTGCTGTTGTTGGGGTTTTTTAAACTAAATACTGTTTACAGAACAAAAGACAGGTCCATAACTGTGTCTGTCAGTTTAATATCTTGACTAAATACTCCCTCTGTTCATACTTCCATTATGCAAATATCTTTAAGATGGAAAGAAAAAATAGCAATGACATATATTCATACAAATATATATAAAATATGTATGTAAATAGTTATATTGATATATGTTAAATATGTACTTGCAGACATAATATCAATCCAAATTAATTACACTCTTTAGGTATCAAAAAAATAATTTAAAAAACCTTTATCAACATAGATATTTTGTGATATAATCCTCTCCCACTCAGTTTCCCTGAAGCACATTTGCCTTTTGAGCACTAGCTCTGAGCTTTGCTTATTTGTTCCAAAACCACATTCTTTTCCTCCATGAAGCTGTATTATGATCATGCCTTGCTCATAGGTAGCTGTAGGAATTAATCATTAAACTACAAACATTTTTTAGAGATAATTCTATCTAGCAGACACAGAATAATCCTGAGCCGGTGGCACTACCTTGTTTGGAAAAATCATATTTAGAAACTTGACAGGTATTCTGCCATTGGCAGGAATAGCCCTATGGTATATGTTTTTAGACTTTAAATTACCCTTTGTAATGCAGATCCTTTCTTAGATTTGAAGGAGCTGTTTATCTAGGTCCTTCCTCTGATTTGGGAACCCTGGCAGACTCCCCGGCAGCAAGTCCCATCACTGAACCGGGGGGTGCTCTACCCTTCCCTTTCAATTTGTCAATAATTACAGCAGATTATATCACACCCTATACAAAGTGACAGTCCCTAGTGCCTTTCACCAGTCAGTAGTTCACTGGAAGCCCATTTTTTTTGCCTTTTTGCTTGGAGAGTGTGTATTAGAAAAAAAAAAAGAAATTCCAACACATTAATAGATCCAGATTTAAGACAAACTGAATACAATATCCCAGCATGTTGTGGCTTTATGGAAACTATGTGCATGCAATTGTTACTGGATTTCTTTTTCTATATCAGTGGAAGGGAGGCTTATGAAAGAGTTTCCACATATTATTATACAGAGCAATTTGTTTATCAGAGTTTGTTATTGAAAATCTTCATTAGGCACTCAACAGCTAATTCAGACTTCTGAAAACCACAAGTGGTCTGCAGCTTTTGAACCTCAGGCTACTTTCTCACCTGCGGCACTTGAAAACTTGTAGATGTGATATGTATAATAAAGTTTGCAAAGGAAACTGCAATCCCAGAAGATCTTCCTTTCAAGAGCTAATGGGATTTATAAATCCTATTTTCACATGCCACTTTTATACACTAGACATGCATGAGCACAGCTTCTGGCTATTTATTTCCAGTTTTTTATATCAGCTGTATGTTTTCATCTCCTTTTCTTTTACACCACTAAAAGAACTTCAAATTGGTCAAATTAAGTGGCTGGATTTGAATGCATTAGAAAAAATATAAATGGGATTAAGAACATGATTTGTTTCAGAATGACTACTTTTAAAAAGTATATTCTTAAAAGAACCCTTCAATTAATTTTAAATAATCAAATTTATGACTGTCCTAATATGTGCTAATACTTGATAAAGAAAAGGGTGTTTAAGAGCTTCCCCTCACAACAGGATTACTTTTCACACCAGTCAGTCTTGCCAACAACGCACAAACCTGAACTTTTCCTTTAGATTCAAGTACTTTTTTTTCCTTTTTTTTTTTTTTTTTTTTTTTTTTTGTTCAGTCATTAAACCAGGAGGAGGAACCCCAATCCATTATCAATTCCACCCAGATGGTAGGTAGCAGATGATGACCCCTTGTATGAGAGCATCTGCCTTGTGTGATGCTGGCTGTACAGAGAAGCTGAGTGATGAATAGACAAACCAGACCCACATCCAACTATTCCTTGCCCCTTCCCCTACCCCTTGTGCGAATTAGGTCCTGCTGCTCAAATCATATGCTTTCCCACGCCAAAAGCAGTTTCCAAGATGCTGTTTTAGCTGTTGCTTCAGCTGTATCACTTTTACTTACAGCCTTTCTTTTAACCATCATGCCAAGTACATAGCATACTGCACGGTGTTGGCAGTGCAGACACTATTCGGTCCTAGGGGGAGTGCCATAAATCAAAGAGGGGCCATCTCCTGGCATGTCAGCCTTTTACCTTTGTAGAGTATTTGTACTGAACACGCCTGTGACAAATCTCTTTTCTCCTTCTTTTTTCTTGGATTATGAGTATAATAAAACACACCCTATGACGTTAATGGTCTGGTAATATTGGTTGAACTATTTGGATGCTAGGAGAGACTGCAACTGAGGTCATTTGTTCAAACAATGTATTGGATTACAGGATTCTTTTTGCTTTTTGTTTTGCTTTCCTCTGCAGGACCAATTTGTAAACTGAACGAAGTAGGAGCTTGCTTAATACAGCTATTCGGTGTTTTATCTCACCTTCATTGTCTTGTCTAACCACACAGTATTTCTGGTTTTTTGTGACAGGAGAATTGTTGCTTCTCCTGCACTTTTTTGAGCACTCACACTGTAATGTCTGAATACATAATAAATAGGTGTACATTTCCTGTCACAGCAATCTGGTGTTGGAGCCATTTCACTTTCTCTCTCTTTTTACAGGTGGAGAATCAAGAGAAATTAAACTGTCAGACCATCCATTCATTGTATGGTCTGTATGGTCAGCTTCAGAGAGGTAGGATTTCTCCATTTAGAGCACTTCCATTATACAAGCTTGTAATACATGATAATGACATAGTTCTATAACAACAGATGCGCTGGGGACATGGTGACACTTGAACTAATTCAGATCTTCTAGGCAAACTAGTAGTGCTGGGACAGACACAAAGGATTGTGCTATTTGCATTATGCAAGTGAGCGCCATCCCTTTCACAGCCCAAGTGCCACATCATCTAGGCATGACCTCTAGCTTTGAAGCCTAGTTCCTAGCTCTTTAGAAGTTACGTGTTTGACTGTTAAGTGCTCTTGTAAGTCTTACATCAGAAAACAGGGGGTATAAATTAAAGGGTTTGTCTGCACAGCAAAATGAGGTGTGTCAGCTCTTGCACAGACAAACTAGTACAGCTAATGCCACGGGTGAAGGAGACTCAAGTAGGCTTTGCAATATGTCATCCAGGGAAGGACCCAGGTGACGGTGGATGCTCACTAGGTACGGCCCATGCAGGCAGGCAAAACTTTTTATTTATGGTTCTGTTTATGGCTTGCAGGAACAAATACCCCACATTTAGTAAGCTGTTATGTATGGTAATTCAAAAATGAGGCCCCTCTTTGTCAGTTCCTAAGAGCCATCACAGTCTCAAAGCAGCGATTCAGATGTGTGAAGGCAGCTGCTTGCCTGATGACAGCGTTTCATTGCCAGAGAGCTCCCTCTCACAAGGGCTTAGAACATAGGTTTTGCAAGATTTCCCCCTCAAAACTGCACCTTCCCACTAAGAAAAGCAACATAATTTATGGACTTTTCTTCCAGAAGCTGTCACCAGCAACAGTAAATTGTAGAGGATAAAAGTCTCTCTCTCCACGTCAGTTACAAAAGGTCAAAACAATGCCCCTTGTCTACGTGTCTGTCTCCTCTTTTGTGGCCCCTTTTGGCACGGTCCCCGACTCCAGTCTTTCGTCCCTTGGTGCCCCATCCTGTCCTATCCTTCTCCTCTCCTGCTTCCCTTGGCCGCATGCTCAGCGTTTGAAGGCTGCTGCTCTGCTGGGTGCTCCCCACAGGACCTCACCCCAGCTCTGCCAACACTTCATGCAACACTCGTGCCCAAACACATCAGAACGTAAATTAACATTTCACGTTGCTACAAACTTGGGCAGAGAGCCCAGCAAGAATGGTTTCTCCCTTACTGTCTCCAAGATCAAAACCCAAAATGATTGATTCTGCTGCTATTGGCACCTAAGAGCCTAGGTGATCTCTCTGATAAGGCGAGGTACAATTAGTCCCACAGGAAACACAGGGCACAAAAAGCTAATAGCCCAGCCACTGCTGTGATGAAAGCTTACAATTGATAGTGCCTGAAAAGGCCTTACTTCTTCCAATGAACACCAGATATTTATTATAAAGTCTGATTGAGGTTTGAAGGCAAGTATGTTTTAGCCAAAAGAATTGCAAATGTGTGAAACCTTGAAGCTGGGTGTACTGTTCATGCCAGCTGAACAGCTTGCGAGAGACTGCAATGATACATCTGAAATTCAGAGGGTTTAGAATTTCTTTACCTTTTTTTTCCTTTCACTCAGTCTTACTTTTTGGTAGAACAGAGAATGGAAAGCACCATTTTTGAAAGCATCAAACCTGAATACAGCCATGAAGGGTTTCTATTCTGCAGTCTTTAGAAGGAAGTATCAGCTGTTAAGGTCTGCATACAGGTGACCAGCCCTAAAGTTGATGTACTAAGAAAACAATGTGGAAAAGAGCCAAAGATGACAGAGGATGGAATGGGGAAAGCAGCTGTGCAGCCACACCTGGGACTGCACTGATCAAACAGGAACTGGAAAAAACTACCAGGCACTTCAGAGAGAGAAACAGGAGCATTGAGAACTCCCTTTAGGTGAAACCTCAAGAGATAGGGAGATGCTGGTTTATTGGCTGTCATCGAGGCCAAATCAGCAAAGCTGGGGCCCATGGGGAAAGATTAAATACAGGCAGGTTGGTTATTTGGGAAAGGAGAAGGTATGAAAAGGGATTGCTAGGTAAAACAACTCCTGTGATTAGGGCTCTGTGGTTTACCGGCCAAACATCCGTGCAGCTGATCCACACAGCCTGGAGCAGGACAATAAACCTGGTTTTGTAACCATACTGCATGCATCTGGCTTGCTTCCCTTGTCAGAGGGGCCCAGAGGGTGTCCTCGAATGCCAAGCTGGAAAAGGTTGGAGGATGGACTAAACACATCAGTGCTCCTAATCAGTCTTCCTAACATACACCCAACTTTATTTTGTTTATTTTCATTTTAATGAAGATTTAGTGCAAGAAGAAGTGTTTAGAAGTAGTTCGTGTTATTGCAGACTATTGGTCTAAGCCTGTTTATGCTTTTTCTGCCACACTGTCCTTTGTATCAGCCTTTTGCTGAGCATAGCCCCGAGGACCATGTCCGTGCTCAGCAACACCCACCTTGGTGTTCTGGCTGTACCCTGTCCCACTTGTTTTCCTTCATTACTATACTGCTCAGGGAAGGTTGAGGGACTTGCCAAAGCTAGGCACTTTCTGGAGTTATTTCCCTCAGTAAAGCAGTACACAGGAGCTTGTGTCAGTCTGTCTTGTGTCCGCGCCCTGTCCTCTTTCCACATGCATGTGCTCCTCTCCACGTATTTTCCTGCCAAATGCTTTCCCAGGTTAGCAAACCAGAAATGAAACTTCAACAATACAGAGAACTCCTAGGGGTGCAGACAACTATCAGTCTCTACTTGAGCCAGTGGATCACTCTGTTAATTCACCCATGAAGAAAGTTTGGGAGACCAAAAAAAAAAAAAAAAAAAAAATTCTATTAGATGGAAAAAAAATAATAAAACTGATGCATTTGTAGCTGACAGCCAGCTAACGATAAACTCAGAAGTTACACAGTGTGATCCTTTCCCAATTCAGTCACGCGAAGGGTGGTTTGACAAATCAAACACACAAAAGCTGCAGTTCTGCATGTCTCGGGCAATTCCCTCAGTGAAGTTTGGCGTGATAGCAGAAAAAGAAAATAACCCCCCAACTCCTCTGCCAGGCATGCTTGGTGTGAGGTGCCACCCGGAGCATCCTGGCCTGGTGGACAGAGAGGAGAGCCTTGCTGACATCATGGTTTCCTTCAAGCTGTAGCTGTCCTCAGCTGAGGCCACATGAGATGTAGGCAGGGCATGAGATTCCCCCTTAAGGAAAACATACCAAAGAAAAGGGCTATAGCCAGGTGGAGGCCTGTAATTGCAACTAGAGGTCCCCAAACCCTAATTCCATACAGGGCACCTCCAAAAAGGCTCAAACCTTATTCCAAGTGGAATTTTCCATCGTGCCATCTGTTGAGCCCCCACGAGCAGCACCAGAGCCTAGCCTCAGTGCTTTGGCTTGAGAGGACACCCCCAGTGCACAGGGCATCAACATATACCTCCACCTCCCCACAGGCTTGAGGGGATGTCCCCATGCAAAAATCTCTTCCAAATAAGCATAGTAGGGTCATATCAGACTTCCAGTCTCTGAGAGCCTACATTTTACTGAAGGTTGCTTCAGTTTTTGGAACTTCATCAGCATTCATCCCTAACCGCTGACACCCTGCAGCAGTCAGCTGTTTGGCATTTGCAGGCATCACAATGGGGTGATTCCTTTCCTTGAGCAGCTGGGCTTCTAAAGGTGCCAGCTGGGCTTCTAAAGGTCACCACATAGACACTTTGGTATGCCAGTGGGTTTTAAAGCAACCATTCAGTTAGTGAACTGAGAGGGAAAGAGGAAACAAGAGCCCAGGGGCCTCCAGAACGGGATGTTGCAGCAGGAGGTGGTCAGAAGAGAGGGAGGACAGGGCTGAAGGAAAGACTGGGAGGAGAAAGGAGTGGTAACCAAGTGGAAAGTAGGGAGGCCTTATGGCAGTTATGGAGTTATGACAGTGATATGGGTGACAGCTGGGATTTTATGAAGCACATGAAAGAGTGACACGCTTTTTAGGCATTTTGAGCCTTTTCCGCTGCTGTGTGATAAGGGAAATGCAGCTGCAAGGAGGCATATGGCTCAGATAAGAGGAGGCTAATAAACATATGGATGAGGTTTAAACCCAGCTAGATCAAAGGAATATATTTGGCTATTCTTGTAACAAGGATTTTATCCTTGCCTTGCTATTTCCCCTCAGATAGGAAACTCATCCTTTAGTCCCAGGGCAGTTCAGCCTTTTTCTCTAGGTCTCCAAACAGCACTTATGAGAGTCTAAAAAGAAAACTGCTCACACTTGCTCCCAGCACAGCCCTCTGATTTCTCTCTAGTCTCAGCTTCTCACTCCCCAGCACCACCCTCAGTCCTTTACAGCTGCACCCACCCCAAGCCGTAGTTATATCCCCCCAGCAGACCCTGCACCCCCCAGATCGGGCCAGGATGCTTCACAGCTCTGGCCCTGGGGTGGGAAAAGGAGATGCAGGCTTGGATCTTACCTTTCTCCAGGAGTGAGGCCAGAGCTGTTGCACAGAGATGGATGTGCTGACCTAGATAGGCTGCCTGCAAGGCTGCTAACACCTCCTGCACCCGCCAGCACCAATAAAAGCCACCATCACTCTCCGCTGCAAGTCCTCACTCCATAGCTAAAGCTGCTAGGACTTGTTTTACCAGGTGTTTTTCCTGTGCATGTTGCTTAGTTTTTTGTGATATTCCTTTTTAGCTAGCCTGACCCTCTGCAGAGGAGAAGCTCTTGCCCTTCAAACCACAGACCTTACCCCACCCAGCCACTGATTGCTGTCACCTACCTCAGCTGCCTGGCCTCAGTTAAAGGGAGAGCTGCCTGAACCCCAGAGGATGTACTTTGTTCTTTAAGGAGCTCAGCAAATCGCTCTGTGCCTGTTCACTCACATTTAATCCAGTAAAGTTAGCAAACATGTTTAGCTAAAAGAAAATGACAACATCTAGGACGTAGCATTGAGTGTGATTTTGGGGCAGGGTTTGGTCCATTGAGGACTAATAAGTCCCTCTTTAAAGTAGTATCTACTTTTTCTGTTGCAAAAAAATACTCTCCATTGGTATTTGCCCAACAGACAATATTGTCTAGTTTTGAAAACACATCAGGCCATACAAAAGAGCTGCCAGATTCTTACTGAGATGATGATTCCTTTTGTATCTTCATTTTCCTTATCTTGGGATCCAGGCTGTCGTCCTTAATTATTTTTAAATGAACTGCTGCGTCTTATCTCTTTTAGAATATTTTATCCTCTGTTCACCCTTGTATCTCTTCCTTATTCACAACATTAAAAGGAAAGAATCGCAATTATTATTCTTTGATTATTATTGGTTTAGCTCATTGCTTCTTAAATTGGGGAAACTTTAAAAAAAAAACAATTTATACTCAGCTTTTCTACTCTGGTTCTCTGGTTTGAGTCCTTCCTGGCTGCTCAGCTCTTTCCAGCAGACTTTTCTCATATGCTGGATGATGAAATGCCACGTCCTCCAGTTTGCCTAGAACGTATCAATCAGCTACGTGATGTTGGAGAAGAAAGACTCCTAGAGACTAGAATAGGTGATACACAAACCTACCTGCTTTATCTGAATTACTCCACTTCTCCTGCCACATTAACCATAGGTCTAACATCGTGACCGCTATGCCCCTCCCTGCCAGCCCAAATACTGTGGCCCTTTCCACCCTGCTTGACACCGTTTTTGTTAATAACTGATATCTATCTAGGCATAATAAATTTATGCACGGAGTTTGCAGTCTCCAGGCTGTACTTCATTCCAAAGAAATGCAGTATTTCCCTGTTGCACCCTGCTCTGCAAGAAGGAGTGAATATGCCTATCTGTGTGTATGAATATACCCATCAGTGAACTTTACTGTCACAGGGCTTGGATATGGTCTGTGGGGTTGGGACAAACACCAAAGGGACTGGCATTTAGGATAAAATGTTAAGAACTCTTGCTGTGAGTGGCATGAAGGAACTGAAGATCTTTTTTAGATGTTTAAAGTGTTTGTGAGATGTCCATACAAGCCTTCCTACCCCTTCGGCATCTGACTATTCTTAGATCTTCAGGGCTTTCACCTGGTATCCCCATCTGTGACAGGGTGGGCCCTGCGTGGTCACTGCGTTATGGCTGGCCAGCAGCTGCAGCCACTCGCTGGTCACTACTGTGACCTGGGAGAGGAGAAACCTGCTGCACCTGGTGAAGCTACCTGTGGGGGCTGAAGACCATTTTCAAAGGTGACTTTGGTACATAGGCACTTCTTTAGAAACCAGGCAGGTGGTCTGAAAAGGTGACTGACAGAGCTCTGCGTGGGCGAGCAGGAATTGTGACCCTGAGAAGACAGCTTTTCTTTAAGATTATTTTAATTTTTGCCTCCTATTCACAAAAATCAAAGCTTGATGTATACAATCTAGTCCCACCATAGCATGGACAATATGTAGATAAGGGCCCAAGTAGCTACATTTCTGTTTGTTCAGCACAATACATGCTTCTAGTGATCAATAAAATACAAATTTGGAAAAGCGGGGACTGAGTGAAATAGGTTTTTAGCATCTTGATTATCACAGGCAGAAAGTAATGAAGTAACTCTATGCCATAACACTCAAATTGGCATCTGATAATGTATGAGTGTGCCTCTCAGGAGTCATTTATTTAATATTTTATCATGTTAGGCTTAAAATGAAGACATATTCTGTACAGAATTACAATCACATGAACCTGCAAATACAAGAGGATAGGTAAAAGCCAGGATACCCAGATGCAGAGTAGAAGTGGACCAAGTATACGGATTAGTAAGAAGGGAGAATGCGCCACTGGGCAACAAGCTGCACGGATACGGACACAGAAATAATTAGAAGTGGCCCAAAGAGTGGTGTACAGCACCCAGCAAAGCAATCAGAGCTCCACACGGGAGAGCAGAACAGTAACTGGCATCAGAGCAGAAGCTGAAATGAAAGCTGACAGTGGAACAAATGTTGGTCGGTAAAACACAGGCTGATTATATACCAGTTAGCATTGATTTGGATGCCAAGAATAACAGCAGGCACTAGAACAGAGGGGGGGAGTGCAAGGCACTGAGAAAGAGCTCGGCACAACAGAGCAGGAGATGATTAAACAAACAAACAAACAAACAACCCTCCCACCCCAAGGAGGAAATGATTAAAGCGGCACGAGCGGGGAGCCGCAGCTGCCTTCTGTGGGGGGCGAATTCTGCAGTGAGCTGGCAGACCTGGAAAGCCAGCAAATGGCAACGTCAAATTACTGGGGGAAAAAATCAGTGTTACCTGAGTCAGCAGGTAACATGAATCAGTGTTACCTATGTCAGCATATATGTTTGACCTTTCTGAGAAAACTGTCATAAGCGCTTTTATTAATGCCTGTGGCAAGGGGATGGGCCGGCATGGAAGGAGGTTTGATTTCCGGACCATCTGCCATCCTGCCTGCCAAGCCATGGTAACGCAGGCGGCCACCGGCCAGCCCTGGCCCAGGGCAGCGTCCCTTCTCACAGGCAAGGGGAGGCGAGACTCGCTTGTCCACACTTCTCTTCTGGAGGGGTGTCTCATTTAACTCTTGAGCACTGGCATTTGGATTTGGGGACCTGTTGGAAGTTGCATGAACAGAAGGCGCTGTTCTCCTGCGGAGCGGCACGTCCAGGCTCTGTGTGGCCACCTCTTACCAGGAGAAAGGGGAGGATAACAAGAAGACACACCCAATAGGTTAAACCATGTCAGATCTTGTATTTGCTGATACATAGATCCAATGTTTCTGTGTCCATCACGCCATTTCCTTTTCCTTTCAAGCACACACGGCAAGTATTTTTCATCTCCTTTGTTACATTTTATCAATGAGCAGGGGTAAAGTTAGGCAGATAACAAACCCCATCATGTTCACTGATGAAAAGAATCAGAAAATGTGATCATAGAAATAGCTGGTTATTATGTACAAATGCATACAGATGGGGAGTGCTGCAAAAAAGGTTATTCCAGTCGATAGCATAGATTGGTTGGCCTCACCTCTACGGAAGAATTTAGTACAGTGACTCACACGGATTTGATTGTAAAGCTGGGGTGTACTGCAAAGAATTATAAACAGCGTTAAGGACTTGGGTGAAGAGGACAGTATAAGAAGATCAGTTGGTAGGGGTGTTACCAGCACATATCTCAAATCGCAAATCAGCCCATCTCCCTTCATGCCTACGGTGCAAGGCAAGGCCTGTGTTTATAACGGATGACCGGATTATTTCATAGGAAGAATTAGGTAGCCCTGGGGCTAGTAAAAGTATGAAATGCGTTGGGAAAAAAGTGTGGCATAATTCACCTGGGGTCAAAGAAGAAGGTCTGTTACCACGGGCTGAGGTGGTATCAAGGGATGGGGAGGAGGGTGGTGTGGGTGCACTGCAAAACCCCCCTCTGCTGCTGCTGCTGCTTAGCCTCCTGCGCTTGGCAGCCGGGGAGGAGGCGAGAGCAGACCCCAGAGGGGTCAGGTGAAAGGTTTTCCACAGTGGCAGAAAAGGCCCTCGTGCTGGCGGAGGCACCAACAGCCTCCCTGAGCTGTCAGCGTGCACTTCTCATCACCTGCCTTTCGAAAGGATGATTTTTAAACAGACAAATGGGAAAAGGGCTACTCAGAAACAAGAGATGATTCTCTCCATTTCTTAAGGGTAGATTAAATAGCCTGTCTTGTGTAGCTGTGTTAACAGAAGACTGAGAGAGGGTTGGATTACATTTAAGCAATAAATACAGGGAAGGGGGGGAATTATTGCCATTCAGATAAAACCTGCTACAAGATCAACCAGGTGTACACTGACCCTGAAAGAATTTGGGTTGGAAAGAAGAAGAAGATATTTAACATTAAGAAATAAAGTGCTGGAGCAGCCTTTGAACAGGGATGCCGGGAGAAGCTATCTGACTGTTACAAGATAAGGTTGGATTAGGTTACACAAGAGATTGTGTGAACACAAGGATGGTTCTTGGTTTCAGAAATTATGATGTAAGATATGGGGTTTCAATTCCTTTAGTATTAGTATTAGTATTCCTAGAGTTCCAGTTGAAAGGAGACTTAGTCAAGTGTGTTTGTGACACTAGATTTAGCCATTCGGTCCCATGCTAGGCCGGTTTCCTGGTTATCCCCAGGCTCCAGGAGAGATTTTCTCTTTCTTGCTTAATGCTGTTCATTTTGATTTTGATTTTTACTCTACTTGAGGGCACTACAGCTGTTGTGGGCAGCAATTGGGTGTTGGTCCAGGTGCATGAATGCCTCAGTGGCACAGAGACCACTTTTAGGAACCCCACCAGCTGGCATCCCCCTTTACCCTAGAGTGGTCCAGGTCAGCTGAGACAATTTTCCTTGCTCTTTTCCATGAAATTTTGAGATGCATTAGATATGATGGGGGAAGACTGTCATGTTTGGCAGCTGACAGAGCATGAAACTGAAGGAAAGAACATGATGAAGAAAGGCATTGCCATCTACAACTGAGAAGTCTTTGCAAATGATAGTCCAGGTCAGAGGAAAAAGACTGAGTCCTGTCCTGCAAACATTTCCACATGTCAATACGTCTGGCTTGGGAGAGACCTTCTGATCTGGGGGGAAATTTGCCTACAGAAACCAGAAGCATTTGTAAAGTGGGGGTTTCAGCCTTTACCCTTCCCAAGCTGAATGCTCATCCAGGCTTTCTTGTTTTATTAGAATACCTATTAAGTGACGATAAATAGAAAACTTCACATAGAAATATCCCAGCCAGTAACAACCCATTTAAACATAGCCAAAGGCGCTGTTATTTAAAGTACATATTTTTTACCCAGGAATATTTCCCAGCTGCTAATCTGCAACATAAATGGGCATGGAGTCTTTTTGACTCAGCAGGAGTACTGTTTCCCCAAAAACCTCCTCCAGATCCAGTCTTGCTCAGCCATTAAACACACTGAATGTATTTAGACTAAACCATTTGACAGCAGCATCTCTCAGAGGATCAATAACTGAGTAAGACTTAAGCCTGTTAAAAACATATACAGCTCTGCCATGGCTTTAATACATGCCCACAGCTGATATCAAGCCTAAGTCTCTATTTGTTTTGAGTTTGTCCCTCTAGATGACAAACATTTATCCAACACCTCCCAGCCTGTCACAAACGTTTTCCTGTAATCCATTTAGCTGAGTTTTGGATTAAACAGTATTGTACAGAAGAAGAGCTGTTAATGCTACGGCTTGTGCGCAGCATTAAAGTTTGGAGGCAAAATTTACGTTAAAACTGCTAAGCTCCCATGGGAGCATGTACCGTGGCTGCTGCGTGGGGCCAAGAGTATGAATTGCATTTAAGCAAGAGGGGAACAGAAATTTGCATCCCAGCTCAATGCCCATTCTTGCTTCCTCACAGTCCTTCAGAGACCTGTTTGTCATTAAGGAGCTGATTTTGGGCTCTTGGGGTTGAGAGAGAAGCCTCATACATGCTTCTGATTCTTGGATAAAGTCTGTGTGTCAATACATTAATGTCTGGTAAAATAGCAGCACAAATATAAAGGGGACAGAATCTGGCTGCATTTCTAGAGCATGACAGAGCCATGATCTATCAGCAGCAGGGTTTATAAAACTTGGTCCCTTTTGAGAGAGGTGCAAAACTACCAGCTGAAATTGGAGCAATGATTCCTTGTATTATTCAACACACAGGTTTTCTACTGATTTTATATCTCACACCTCATGAGATGCGAGTGGTTGTTAAAATGCCATCTTGACCACGTGGCCTCAGGGAACACCTCATGGAGCTGCCAACATGATGGCGTTGGGACACCGTCACGTTGCTGATGCAATGCCTCTAAAAATAATTTCAAAATAAACTTGGATTGCGTTCAAGAAGGGTGGTACCCCCTGGACTACATGATGACTGCAAAGTGTAACAGTGATAAAACGGGAGAAAACCAGCAAATGGTCGTGTTAACTATCCTGCTTGGTCAGTTTGGTGCATACTCTTGTTTCTTGTGATGCAGTGAAATGCCCTTCCTGGGGTCATGCTGAACTGGAGGTGTGTGCTTTCCATTTATTCCTGCTTCTCTGCTCCGGCTGTCATCTCTGGGAGTTTCCTGCAGGCTTAGATTTTGCGGCTGGGAAAGAAAGTCCTGGGTAACTGTTTGCCCGGTGGATCTATTTTTGTTCAAGCATTCAGCATCAGTCTCCTGTCTGTGTACAAATCAATACATTATTCTGTTTAGTCACCAAATTCACGTTTAAGGGCATTCAGGACTAAACCATTGGAAAAACTATTGATGTTTTGAGATTAGTTTTTGTTTCAGTGCATAACATGCAAAGAAAAAAACTTAAACCTTATTAGCCTCCTCTGTGAGAAGATGAGATAGCAATACTTGCACCATCAAAATAACCAGTAACTGGGCAGATACTCACAGGTTTTTGGGTTGTTTAGAGGTGGGTTCTCGGTGCCTGACTCGGGACATTGCCTTACCCACCTCGGTATCCTGGAGTTAGGGCTCCTGCCTCATCTCTAAAAGGAAATTGCAGCCTCAGCTGCACTTTAATCAAAGCCAGACCTTACTAAGGGGGTGGCAGCACAAGTGTCTCCAATGTGCATCACAGGGGCAATGTGTATCACATGGGGACTGTACAGCCCTGAGAAGCTCCAGTGAATGCAAAAGATTATTTTTTTTTGAGCTGTACCCTCAAGTTAATAAAAATATATCTCCCCTCTCTCTGCAATGCCCTCCCTGCAAGGTGCTGCACTCCCTACCAAGGGAGCATGTATACTCTCAGACGTGTGCGCTCAACACCTTGTTGATGCCCGAGGTGCTGCCAGGAGGATTGATGACACCCTTATTGCCTAAAATTAATGCTCTGAGACTGCCTGAAGTAAATGTGTAATTCTCCCTTCTGGCAGGTCAGCCAATGTTTCTCTGAGCTCTGACAACCTCTTGCATCCTGAGGTTCAACACAGCAGGAGCAAACAGCGCCTGCCCAGCAGGCTGGGCAGATGGGCCGAAAGGGGGTTACAAAGCTCCTGGCTCTTGTAGGGGGCAGCAAAACATGTTTAAAATCAATGTCTCTGTCTCAGAGACTTAGGACCACCTGGGGCGGAGAGGACTTGGTGTTGCCACAGCCTCTTCCCTACCCCCATGCATCTCCCCCAGAGTTAGCAGGGGTAGGGACAAGTAACTCCTGCACTGCAGCCCCAGCTGTGCCCCACAGGACTGGGTGAGCAGAGGGATGAAGAGAAACCCTGGGGGGTCCCCAGGGAGACGGAAAGCAGGGTGGTGGGGTCATGGTGGCTGATGCCATCTCCCCTTTCTGCTCTGTGGCCACAGCCTAGCCCTTCCGCAGAGGTACCACCCTGGGTACTGGCAGGACTGTGGCACCCTGGTTTCGGAGCCTGCGCTGAAAAATGCATGTTGAAAAACAGACCCAGGAATGAGCTGAGCTTTTGACAAGATGCTCGTGTTCAGTGCCCAGAGGAGCTCAGCCTTCTTCGCCTATTAAAGAGGACATTGAGGGATGCTCATCTTCTCGGGGCAAGCTGATAGCTAATGTAATGTGGTCTGTCACCTAGCAGACAAAAACATAACAAAGCCCTATATAAATGCTGCTTTTGGAACAATTCATTTGAAATTGTGCAGCCAGACAAAGGAAACAGGAAATTTTTAACAGAAAAGGCAATTAGCTTCTGGGATAGGGGATGAGAGCTAGGGCAGAGTCCCCATCAAACTTGGAAATCTGATCTGTCCTAATATAGCTATGGCTGATGTGTTTTGGGTCCTGTAAGAGGTCAGGGAAGAGCATCACAAGGGTCATTTCTGCCTTTAAAAGACAAAACGCACCTTTTCTCTCAACACCTCCAAATTTTTACAGATTCACTAGGTTCCTACTTCCCTGTGTTTCTTTGCGGTATAATTTCAAAGCCCCTCATGGAAGGGAATGTGGAAGATTAAAAGTTAAGTAAACTCAAAAAGCAACATCCCCCTCCCCTTTGATAATCATGATATCAAATTATTTTACTCCTTTCTTCACGTTGCAGCAGGTGTGGGTCCTTCTCCGGGGGCTTGGGCAGGCTGTCTGCCCCTGCCTCCTGCAAGTCCCACTGTGTTCCCTCCCTTACTGTCCATCTTTGCTATTTACCTTCTGCCTCAGGGCAGCTGCGGTCTCTCCTCTCGCATCCCAGGGAGGCTGCTCTCCCCTTGTTGCTCTCCAGGGCTTCCTCCAAGGCCAGGGATGCTGCTCGCAAGCCTTCCCTGGGGCAGAGACTGCCTGACTCCATGCTCTGCACAGGCCTGGACGAGAGGACTCTCATGGCTCAGCACTACCAGGTCAAGCTCCCCAGGAGGTGGGGTATGAAATAAGGTCATCTTCTTCTTTCGTATTGTTTTTTTCTTTTCTCTGAATATGCAGTACGAATCCGAGTGAAACAGAGTGTGGATTTTAATTTTTGCGTAATAAATTTCAAACAAGGCCTTATTACCCCATGCAAATAGGATTAATCTGCAAAAGCAGCTAACTAAACATTTGGGGGACTTAATCCCAAAGGTGATATTGTACCTTGTTACTGGACATCAGTATTTTTTGCATCTCTGGTCAGAAAACATGCCTCAAATCACAGCTGCCAATTCCTAAACAAATTTAACAGATCTTTGCCCATAATTAGCAAACCAGCCCACGATTGCAGAATTAGGAGTTGCTAATTCCCATTTAAACTGATACTACGGTTTGCTGTCTTCTGTTTATGCGAGCATGCTAATTAATTTTTGCCCATGCATGGCTGAGACAGAAGCTTTACAGTTGTAGGATGGCGCAGCATTGCAGGCCAGAATAAAATGAGAGCCTGAATAACGCCCAGAAGCACAGCAACGACACAAAAAGAAAAAAAACATAATTTAATTCTTCTAGATGAGCTATTAGTTTTTATAGTCATTACGCTCCTAGCAGCATGAACTTTGGCTGACGTACAGAGAGTGCAGCCAAGTGAATCGCACAGTCCTTATACCTAAAACTTGTTCCACTGTCTGGCACATAAGCTGGTACACCTAGTGGTGGCTGCAGCTGAAGTTAAGGTATTCTCATGGGCAGGGATGGGGCTTTCCCAGCGACCAGCTGTCCCCTCACCTATTCCCACCACTGCTCCTCCTTAGGGCAGATGGTAAATGAGTCCCTTCTGTTCTATTAATCTCACTTCGCCCCCTGCTGAAGCGGCCCAGCAAGGTACCAGTGAGCGCTTAAGGACTCAAAAGGGGGAGATAAATTCAGAAGCTTGAGTGGGTTGATCAGTCTCAAAAAATTAGGCATACAGAAACCGAGTCCCATTTCTATGTGCTACTATGGATGCTTGCACATACATACTATATGCTTAAGATTACAAAACCTCAGGGATTAGCAGAAAGTCGGTTTGGAGAGCTTTGAGCCTCCCGGGAGAGTGGGTTTCTCACTTTTTAATGTAGAGGTTTCACTTTTCTCTTTTTGGACAGCCTGGCCTTTACAAAGGGAGGCAGCCCAGGGCCAGGCAGTGCCCTGAGCCATATCTGCCCCTGGAAAGTGTCAGCAGTGATGCCGACATACACTCCTGCTCACGGGTCTGAACACTTAGTGACCTCAATACAGAAAAACTTGTTATGATGACAAGTGTAACTTGCTTCAGGGAGCACAGGGACCATCTACACTGGGGAAATGCCAAACTGTTTCCCTGATTCCTCGTACAGATAATGCAACTGAAATAATAGAGAGCCACAGATTATAGACAAATTGTGAAAAAGCATAATTCCAATGAACTTCCTTTCGGAAGACTTTTGGCAATGTCTTTCCTCCTTCCTTCCTCTGGGACCCTTTTCCTTTTACTCCTAGCGACAGGCAGTGAAGCCTGGTGAAAACGATGTTGTCATTTAGCAGTCTGCCAGGATGATTTTGTCCTGACGTTGGCTGTCAGCCCATGCACCTGCTCCCAGCCACACTGTCCCTCCTCATTACCTCAATCTGTCACTTGGCCCCCACTGCCACACGTGAGGTAGTCCTGTTGTCAGCTACGGCAACGGCTCAGACAAACTGGCATCATCACCAGCAAAGTGACTCTGCATCACAGCACTCACAATCAGTGGCAAAGCGATGACCTCCGAAGGTAATTGGGAGAACAAATCCATAGTAAAAAGCAAGTAGAATGGTAACTCGGGAAGCCATGAGACTAGCACTGTAGACGTTAAAAATGACACACATCAAGTACTTAATATGCATTAGCGAGCATGTGAATCTGCAGAGCTAGTCATGGTGATTTCAAAAACTACTGTTTCTGTTTGAAACAAGCAACATGAAGATACACACTTTTTTGGCTATCTAGGAGCTTCATGATACCTATTACGATAATGATGGTTACCACTGGAACTCTCTGCAGAAAACGGAAACCCTGTTCTTTTGTACTGGTGCACACCTGGAATAACACTGCTTCCAGCTATAGTATCTTTCTCTGGCTTCAGCAGAAAGCAGAATCTAGAAGAACGAATAATAGCGGAATAGGATTAGGGCAATAATGTTTTTAGCTATGGCTCATCGCAGTACATTTCTGACTACTATTTACAAAGCAAATGGTAACGTGGAGTTGCAAGACAGCATCAACAAACAGGTTCTGTCCACCCAGAGACAGCCATATCCAAGCAACAGTGTGTAAAAGGCCTTCCCCCGCTTTTCTTCCCTTTTTCAAGAGACCATCCCATGCAGTCACAGTATTAGGGCTGCCTCACCCGGATACTGCAAAGCACTTAACTTGAAACGGCTTTATGGGAAAGCAAGAGGTAATCTTCATTTGATCCTGTGTCGAACAGCCTCTTACTGACCAAAACAGAGAGCAAGCACACCCGTGTAGCACATCTTCTACACAGCATACCTACACTGATCTTCCACACCTCCTACATACTACCATAGATCCAGAGCTGCTCGTTGGTGGAAGGTAGGAGAATATTCTGGGGAACTGTTGCTAAATGTTTGCCCCCTACTCAAACAAGTTCACAGACCTCTGCTTTTGGCCATTGCCAGAGACAAAACACTGGGTTAGACATGCAGTTAGTGTAATCCAGAACTGCTGCTCTGTGCAATTACTCTGACATAAACGCCCAACCAGGTAATTTTTGTAGTGCTGGCATTGAACCTGCAAACCACCCAAGTCTCTGACGCTACCTACTTAGAAAATTACTCATTTCAACTTTCAGGAAGCCTAGTATTCACCCACACTAGATGCGATTGGTGAACCTTCAGAAGAAACTCTTAGAGAAGAGGACACGTTCTCAAAGAGACCATGGTGGCTGTTGCTCAGCTCCAAAATCAAAACTCAAACTTCCCCCCAATACAACTGAATGGCGTGACAGTTCTTTCCCTTCAAAGAATAATAAAACACATTTCTATTTAATGACTGAAAGACAAAGAGAAGATGACAAATGTCAACTGCAGCATGGGCATAAAGCTATTCAAGATAAATATGCCTGGATCAACTGAAGACAGGAGAGCGAGGACAGGACCCAGGCACTTCTCTTCTGCGTACAAGTCATTTGCTCACATTTCTAACTCCCTCTTCCCACTTTTCCTTCAGCACTGTTGTTTTACAACCCATGCTCTCCATTTGGTCTTACATGCACCCACTTCACAGTTTGCCTCCGGGAAAGACATTCACTTTATACTAAGGTTCTTGAACCTTTCTCCTAATCTGGATTCCAGTTTTAACTATCCTGATCTTATTTGTTAGCTCTACATGAAGACATAAAAGCTGTAGGAAATGAAGGCCATTATTTTCATCAGTGGTACAGATAACCTGCAATGACAGTTTTTCAGATTTCCTCTAATATTGGTTATAAAGACAAGATAAATGTTATGCCACTATTTTTTATTTGCTACAATCAGCCAGCATCTGAAACAAACACACTTTGGAATGCTTTTTTTCTATAAGAATCATCAACATAATACTAAGCTACAATTGATACCAAGGTTAGGTAACACAATCTGGCAATAATTGCCCCTCTATGAGTTGAGGAAGGCTAACTAAAGGATGCACAATCTTGACAAACGCAGACAGGATTTTTGCAAAGTATGTGCACGCACACACACCACTAAAGAAAATACTCCCCACTTCATAGTGCAGGCAGGCAAAAGCCAGACTTTTTATTTAAGTTTAAAATAACAAATACTCACCTACATCACAGTATACTGCTTAGTTTATCGCTTCTGCTTTGAATTCTGTGCTTTCATTTAACGTGTCTACATTTTGCAATTGTGTACACGCTGCAAAATTAACTTTGTATTTCATTTAGCATCTGTGCATATTTAGAGCTTAATGTTACACTGAAATTAAAAGAAATCTTGAATTTTAAGGTACTTAAAACAATCAATAAAATACCACTGAAAAAAACAGTATAAATGTTTCTTGTGGTACAGTACTTGTAATTTTATGTCAGTGTCATTTTAATGCCATAGTTTTCAATTATTCACTGTATAAAGAGAAGCCTAGGGAAAAAATATCTAAAATGCCATTCCTAAGTCTGTTAAACTCTGGTGATTTATGATATATGTACAGTATATAAATATATTTATGTATATATGTACATATATATTGATTAACATTCATTATAAATAAAACTGTGTTAACTTAAGCAGTATAAAAATAGCCACTTTCCTGGGAACATGCAAACACAGTATGCTCTCACCTAATCTATAAAATCCAAACCAACCAAAACCTTTAGCTCTGGTTTTCTATAAATAGAAATTTTCATTGAAGACTTTCAGCTGATTTAACCATAAAGTAAGTTTTTTTCCAGTAAAGATATAAAATCTGTTTGATGCTAGCTATAATTAAGCTCAAACACAGTATATTTTGGGTTATTTACTTTCAAGTATTTTTCCCATGTGCGCTAAATCTAGACACACTGCATTTTTTTCTTTTACAGTAAAATATTATTCAGCTCTAAACACTAAAAGCCAAATTACAGGCAATCTGGCATGCTTGCACTGCAGGGAAAAGGCTCTCCTCTACACTGTTCCTATGTGGGAGGCTGTCCTAATATGGCTATTTGTGCTCCAGATCTTTTGTTCATTGCAAAGCATTATCAAGATTCCCATATTGTAGATTCTTAAGGCCAGAAGAGAGAGTACTGCAACCACTTAAGCCTCGTCTCCTGCTCACTGAAATTCACTCCAAGGTCCCTGCATTCAGCACAGTGACTGGCAGCTGGACTAAAACACCTCTCCTGTTACAGCCAAAGAGGTTCCAGCTTCGGAAATTGAGTGAGATCTTGACTTTTTAGTGACTTTTCCCAAGGGGAAAAAATTTCGGTTCCACCTGAACCAAATGTGACATTTTTCCTTTTTAAACTGAAAAATTGTTTTGCCCTGAAACATTCCCTTCTCCTCCAAAACACTCTGTCTACTAGTTAGAAAAGCAAGAGAAAAAAAAGGGGCTACGTTCAAAGGTGACATTACTTCTGTTCCTCGCTTACCGATCAGCTCAGCAGAGAGCTCACATTGGGCTGGACTGTGGAAGAAACAGCGCTGAATCCTTCTGCTGAACAGGTTTCAACCGTCTACTAGAAGAATGCCATAAGCACATGACTATGCCAATCGTGGCATATGCTGAATTTCAGTTCTCTTTTTCATTCCATTCCACATCGATAAAAACCCACTCCTACCCATTTCAGAGGGCAGGGGACTGAAATGCAGCTGTCTCCCTTCCGTACAGCCCCTTCTCACCCAGCACTTTAAAGTGGTCTTGCTACCTCTCAGAGTTTACAGAAGTATTTCACACAAGGACAAACAGCATGGAAGACTCAAGGCACACTCTTTTCAGGACAACATTTTTCTTGTGATTGGGGGATCTTTTAAGGAAGTAGGAAATTTGAATGTAAATGGCATGGGGAAAGGAGGGACTGGAGTCTTGTTTCTTCATTCCCAGAATTATTATTTGCACCTGCAAATCACTGGGTAATAGAGGGATGATCTAGGTACTCCCTGCTCCAGCAGATCTATAGATACTGCTCTGGAGATGTTTTCCAGATTAAGATATTTGGTGTGTTTGCATTAAATCTGTAACTACACTTCTGACAATCAAAAGCGCACATCCCAAAATTTGCTATGTCACCCAGTCGTAAGATGGGGTGTGCGATTAAATGAGTTGGATGCCAGGGAAGGCCTACTCTCCTAAAGACACTGGATGAAGTTGCTTGTGCAAGCCTTTCTCTCTGGCACATCTGAAAGCAGAACACCTAACTCCTTATCCCTCAAGCAAAATGGTGAATGTTCCCAGCCATATCCTACATTTTTTCCCTTTTCCCAGGGTTGCTCCCACATTTTTCCCAGAAGTCTTTTCTATGTCAGAAGTGATGAATCCTTGTTAAAGTAGCACAGTCTTCCAGCTTTTATATTTTCAGAAAAAAATTATGAGGCGTTCTATTTCTTATGGTAAGTAGCATAAATGCACCAAAACAACGGTCTGGATACCCCTGTGTTAATTGTTTAGAGAGCTGTCATTGGAAGTTGGGGACTGGGAAGTCACAAAAGGCTCGTTTGCCTTCTGATCGTCCTTCATGGAGGCTGCTTGATCTGAGATGGAAGAGAAGGAGAGCTGGTCATGTTCCATTATATGCACTTGGTCCTCTTCCTTGTCCTTCTTCACATAAAACAACTTCCTAAACTTTTTGAGCTCATGGAGTTCACAGAAAGTCTCGAGAACCACCAACATTGCGATAAGGCCCAGCAACAGATAACCTGGGTACAAAAAAAAAAAGTTTTAATTATTAGCAAATTAAGTGGGCCTGCAACAGTTTTAACTCTGTAACTTTTCCCACCCCGGTCACCTCTGACAGTATTTGATCTTCAATCATATGCATCTAGAATTTGAGGGAAGGTGTTAAAATTAGCATTTCTTAATCTCAATGTTTCATCAGATCCCTGCTACTGCTACAATTTAATGAGTACCATTGACTGCTTGAGTATTTTTATCATTTCAATGAGTAAATCAAGCAGAAGCTAAGTGCATAATTATTAGTACAACATGCTCATCCAAAGGCTGAACATTAAATTGCTGAAAGATCAACATGGATTAATTATTATAATCTACCTGTGGTCACTCTTCCGCTACCTAAAGGCATAAATATTTTACTTGTAGTTACAGATTATTCACTGGCCATAACACTCTCCTTTTCCTTCCAGGAGCACCATGAAATCAATATTGCAATACCAGGTACTGATCTAAATCAGCACTTCAGCTAAAACGTATGGATTGTTTCTAAGCTTTATCTCATGACATCAAATGGGAGCTATGCATCAACACAAAGAGGAAGTGACAAAGCTATGCCAATTAAAAGGCATCCATAAATCTGCACTGAGAATCTTGTAATTATCTCTGAAACTCAGTCCAGCTGATCACCACTTGATTTAGAACAGGACTTGTGTTCTCCTAAAAATTCTTGAAAAGCCAGTAGCACTCATGACACATTTTCTGATGTAGAACTCCCAAACTTTTTTTATAGAAAATTCAGGTTCAGCAAGAGAAAACATTTTATACATTTGGTTCATTGACTTGTTCACACAAAAGGAAAAAGAATAATTTAAGAGTTATGACCTTAAAAACCGTTGAAATTAATTATTTTAAGATACTTTTTCCTTTTGGTATTTCTTGCAATTTATTTCCAAAGTGTTCTAAGGTTTGACAAAGGATAATTTAAGCCATATTTTCTATTGCTTTTGAGTTTTCAGACTGACTAGAAGTTTTACAAGACCTTTACTATGTAAGTGACTTTTTCCATTCACTTCACCGTTTAGCACCCCCAAATCAGCTCTGCAGACCATCAGGGTAATAATTAAAAGCTACTGCTGGTAAGATAAACACGATGGGTAGAGGGGGGAATCTTCTGCAAAGAAAAGAGGCCTGGCAGGAGAATAAAGTGCTCTGTTGGCTAGTTCAAGGCCCTGCTTCAAGGAATGAAAATTGAAGGCCCAATCTTTCTTTAGGTAAAAGACAAAACCAAGTTAATGGACACTTTACCTACATTAAGATTGCTGGATCATGCACAGGAGCAGAGACAAATGCATACCAGCCTAAGAAATGGACCTGACAGGAAAGTTTGGTTTGGCCATTCACATCTTTTAACCGCTGTGTCTGATGACCCAGGACTGTGCAGACTGAAGCCACATCAGAAACCAGGATGCTTCAGAACACTCCACTGGAGAATACTGCCCTCAGCATCCATTCAGTCAGAATGCCAACACAAGGATAATTTTCTCAGCTCTACTTTGGTCAAATCACTGATCACTGTGCCTCTCTCTTCTGTGTCAAACATAATTAAACAATTTAAATTTAACATTCATGGTCTTGCTTTGCTATCATCTCAGTCTACTTGCCTCTCCTTGACAGCTGGTATGTCCCAGTGCTACCTTCTATTACAACTGGAGTCACAAGCTTTCCTATTGTGCCTCGTTTCCCACTGCTCCTTGCTTCATCTCTGTCCACCTGTCATCTCACCTGGCTCTGTGATGCACTGAAATCTTAGCCCAAAATGCTTATAATCATTTTCTAATAGCAATGTGAGCATTTTTTTCTAATATTAAAAAGAGAGTATGTAGCTATGGTTTAGCACAATGGAATTCCGGTTTTAACTTTCTCTTTCTTAACTAAGAAAACTGAACTTATTTAAAGGCTTCCTCTTTGCACAACTACCTACAACACCCACTTTGCTAGCTGACAGCTCACAAAGCAATCAGCATCCACAGAATGGAGAGGGAAAGTCTGATTATTATTATTTTTTTATAAAATGTCTTTTATCTATCTGGTTAGTTTGACACTTACATGTAATTCCGATTTTATACAGCTCTCGGAATTTTTGATTGTAGCCTTCTCCTGGCACATAGTCTCCGAGGCCAATGGTGCTAAGGGAAATGAAACAAAAGTAAAAAGATTCCAAAAAATTCCAGTCATCTTCCAGAACAGAAAATATTGCTGCTGGGATTAAGAAGAAGCACGATACAGTGATGAACCCCAGGACTATAGCGTGGATGATTGCAACGATCTGCTTGGAGAAGCCCCAGCGAATGTGGAAATAAAGTACAGGCCGCCTGGTGACATATACAATGATGCGTTGTACCACCGCTGTCAGGAAAAGCAGTGTAAATGGGATCCCGATGACCGAGTAGATGATGCAGAAGGCCTTTCCTCCATCAGATAAAGGCACTGTGTGTCCATAACCTGAAACAAAGCAGAGGAGGCACAGGTTGAGCTAAAGCTGGGAGCTGATGTACCAGTTTGATACTGGCTATATTGTGGGAGATAAAGAACCACTTCATTATCACTAATTCTGAATTCTGCTATTCTTGATGAAAGCTGTCCAAAGGTCTGTTTTAAGCAGGCAGGCAAAGCTAAGCACTATCAATTAGTAAGCAAAAATAAAAAAAAATAGTTTTATATTTCAAAATTGTGAACATAATTGTATAAATGCTTATTTTGGAGAAGGAAATAATGCCTAGTAAAGAGTGGGAACCTATGCCAGAAAAACTGTGTTTTATTCTGGGTTTTCCCACTGACTTTTTTGTTTAGCGTTACGAAATAATATGACTACTTTTACCCACCTTGTCAAGTGAAATAATCCATGCTTCAGAAAAACATTCCTAGATCTAGTTCGTAGTAAAACACTCTAAGACCTTTTGTGAAAATCATTTAAATTACATGGAAGTATTATAATCAGCATTCCACACCATATACTTCCATGCTTCTGCAAGGTGTTTAGATGATAATCCACCAAAGATATCTAAAAGCAGAACAAACATTTTCACAGCAAAACTCCTGGGATATAACCACTGCAGCTGGATTTTTGCCAAGGCATTTATGTACTAGAAGTATCAATAGTATCTGTTTAGAGTGCAGGAATGGATCCACTGTTGTACAGGCTGATCGTGGCCAGCAATCTGAATTCCACAAATGCGTGCAATTACACTTGTGCCCAGTGCAAGTAGCTACGCTGCCAAAGCACACCCTGCCAGACAGCCTGCTTCTAAATGTAAATCACAGGCACAGAAAAGAACAGTAAATCCAGCATAAACCAGGAATGCTTTCTTCTGTTTGCCAATATAAAAAAAAAAAAAAAAAGTATTTTGCTTTCAATGCAGCAAGGAAGAGGAAATCTCTTGAAATCTAGTTTGGGCAGTCTTTGCACTGGTACCAAACCAAGCAAGTGCAGACGGGTGCTTGTAATTCTCCATCCCCAAATCTGCTGGCTCATTCGGGTTACGTTAGTGCTGTACAACAAGGCGTTTTCCAGAGCTACTGCAACTAGATATCTGGAGGAGCCCAAGCAGAGCTCGGTGTGTATGGGGCCGAACTGATCTCTGAACTGCTCACTCTGCAGCACTGGACCGGGCAGACACTCTCCAACCCCCTGTGAAACCTGCTGCTCTGTAAGCCCCTTCAGGTTTTACATGAACACGAGAGATTTCTCCTCTACATTAATGAATTTAATAGTGGAAGCATTGCTCTTTTAGGTTTTCCAGCAGAGTAAGAAAAGGAAACGTTCTTTTAATTTAAGATGCATAGAGACACTTCCAGACAATGAAAGACGGGCAAAACCTCTTACCATTACAAAGTACAAAGTCTTAGAGAAGAAATGTATGAGGTGTAGTTTCTCCATGTTAGCTAACCCGACAGGAAACTTCAGTTGTATTTGAATTTTAATGACTTATGAATAATTTACCCAAGCTCAGTCTTTTGAACCCCAGAAAATCGTATTAATTAATGGCTTTTTTTCTTGCTCACCTTCTGTTTATCCGTTTTGAGACAAGAGAACTGGAACCGCACAGAGCACGCCAGATGCAGCTGACTCAGATTTATGAAGCTGCAGAGAAGGTTTCTCACCTTGTGTTCTACTCCATCCCTAATAACACTGGACATTTGACTGGTATTTCTGACTACCACCGAGCTGACACTTTCTTGGTCCTGTCTATCAGAACCCCAGGATCTTGCCGCTCAGAGGTATCTGGGGATCCACCAGTGCAGATCCCATCACTTTATATGTCAAACTATGACTGGTTTTGCCGTGTGTATCACTTAACACTTTATCTGCACTCATTTTTAACTGCCATTTTATTGCCTAGCTGCCCTGTGGATTTTCCATCATCCTTACTGCCTGAAATAATTTTGTATCTTTAGTAAACTTTGTTACCTCCCTCTTTCAGGTCATTTATGAACGTGTTGAACCGCAAAAGCCCCACCACAGGCCTCCAAGGAACAATCTTTGTGATATTCCCCTACTTCAACCATTTTCTCCTATTCTGTTTTCCACCTTTCCCTATCTCAAATCCACATGAGGACCAACCCCAGTTGCTTAGCTTTCCTGAAAGCGTTTTGCGACAGAAAACCAACTCCAGGTTTGGAAGAGAAGAAAGATGTGTGTTTTGAGTAAATTATAGGGTATCTAAAACTGACCCACATGACACAAACACAAAAAAAGGCAACTCTGTCATGATGCTCTGTCTCGTCAAGGTGCCTTCAGTAAAGCAGAACTAGAGGTGTGTTATCTGAGTAAGATGCGGATCAGACCTCTTTTGGACTTATCCACCTCATTCTGTACATCCACGCTTAAAGAACAAATTCACACTGGAAGAAGAGCAGAGAAGGTTACTGAAACCACCAGGGGAATAGAGACTATTTTATGAGAGGAAGATAAAAGTGGTTGGCTTCCTTGGCACAGCTGAGGAGACTGAAAAGTGATACAGTATCTCCCTGTTAATGCATCAGCATACAAGTACTACCAAGGGAAAATAAATGCTTTAGATGAAGAATAATATTGCCATACAAACAAATAGCTTTGATGTAGCACGAATAAATTTAGTCTAGAAAATAGAAAAAGGTTTCCAAGCTTCAGAGAAGAGTTTTGGAGCAGCCATCCACTTTCAGTACTGGGGAAAGAAACCAGCTGTGTTTAAAATGGAGCCTGATGAAGGTTGGTAACTTTATGGATGGTGCAAGATCATGAGGCTAAAAACAAGCAGAAATTGAGCTTGCAGACCTAGAAAGCCCCTTGCAAGCTCCAGGTTCCTAAATTTAACATTTATTTGCACTGTACAAGTAATCCAAGCTTTCACTAATTTGGACCCAAACATCTGTATCATGCGTACAGAAAAAAAATAAAACATCTGACACATTTGTCAGTTTACACATAAAGCAGGTTGGAGATGATTTTAATTTCAGCCTCTGCACTGACCCAGGCAGCAATCAGCTCATTTCTTGGTGAGGAGGGGTTCTGTTACCTCTCCAATACTTCTAACCCCTTCCGAAGGGCAGAAATTATCTTAGAGGTGCGACACACTATGCGCCCAGACTCCGAGGAAACTGTAGAATGAGAAAGACTTTAGGACAGGAACATTTCCAACAAAGTTATATTAAACTGGGTGTTCAGACTAGCTTGCCTGGTTAACCCTTACAGAAATTTTCCCAATTTGCAGAATTACTTGAAGTGGCTGAAGCAGATGGTACCTTCTAAGGTCTGCTCTGCTGTTCTAGTGAGGTTGTCACTTCAACTAAGGGATAGATGAGGGAACTGTGTATCTGCTCCTCAGCTGACAACAATTACAGAAACTATAATACTACAGAGCGTTCACAGTTTCAGACTGAGGAGAGAATACATGCTCCACTCAACCAGCAGCAGTAAGGTGATGACATCTGCCAAAGCAATGGATGAGTGATCAATGTTTGCTTGCTACTCAGGATAGAGATTCACTGCTTAGGAACAGTCATATTGGAAAGCTTCAAGCAAGTATTTTTTCCCAGTATGAAATTGCTTATGTGACTTTTCCTAACAATGCCTATAGTCTTAGTCATCACTGTACAAAAGTCATCAAAAAAACAAACACAGCCATACTTTAAAAGAGAGGCAAAGATCTGAGATAGGAGATACTCCATGCCTGCTTTCAGACACTTGCACTCTATTGTCTCCCATCTCTGTACGTGGTTTGTAGCTTCCTTGTACTGTAACCTCTTCAGGGAAATGCCCTTTTATAATCCCTCCATAAAGTGCCTAGCACACACTAGTTCTACATAAATAATAGATCATAAAATATATGCCGACATGCCCTTTCCAGTGGAAACTACCACGTTCAGAAGCAATCCTTGCAATCCTAAGACGTTCATTTTGTTATGAGAAAAGGATGCTCACAGAAGGGGACTACTTATGATGATATTTCTTTATTCTATCAAGGAGACTTGTTATGGGTGACTAAAATTAAATTGCCCATGTAGCGTATCTGATAACTGTATTACTGATTATGAAGACAGACAAGATTTACTGAATGCTGTATTTTCTTATCTATAATGCAAATATCAGATAACAATCACCTGTTTCAGAGCACTGACCTTTGAAAAACCAAACCCTCAGATAACCTGCACAAACTCAGAAACAAAAGTGACACTGGAGATAAAAAGCTATTACTCACATATAATCCCTTCTATTGCCTATTCATAGCTTAGAGGTTCTATTCCTTAAAAAAAACTTCACAGAAAAAGACACATGCAAGACCAGCAGGATTTACCAAATTAAGTAAGATGAACACTCCAGTTAGCTTTTAGTTCTGTTCACATATGGAGATTTTTTTGTTTAAAGGTAATTTACTCTCTTATGACTTGGAGGACTTCTACTGTCATAAGTTTACATAAATACACAAAATGTCTTTATCTGTTCTGATGTAATTTTGAATGCCATCATAGTCTACAAAAGTGCTTATTTTTTAAAATAATTTAAAATGCTTAAACCTTTCTACATTGATCTTGGTGCCGTGAGTTATACAGGTCAATTATGTGTTCAATCAAATATTTACTCTTTCATTTGCTGTCTTTCAAGTTAGTCTTTTGCTCTTATATCTTTCTAAAAAGGCTTGGTCATGACTTCTCTATGCTTTTCAGTGGTTTGTATTCCTCTTGTGCAAGCTATTATTAGTTATTACTTATCTTCTCTTCTGTCTTACCTGTGTCTAATTGTTTCCGTTAGATCACTTTGTAGAGAAATATGCAGGAATTGATCATTGTATTCCAGGTGAGATACATTTTCTCCCTCCATTTTTATATCCATCACACTTTGTTTTCCAGAGTCTCTAGGTAGTTTACAACAATGTCCAACTCATAACAGCCTATGTCAAACCCAGCATTGTGTACCAGCATTTCACACTACTCTTCCATACTGTGTTAGCTTGGCATTTGTTGGCAATGGGTGTTTTCTCCTTTCATCCTTCTCAGATACTGCTTTGACCAATCTAAGCAGTTCTGTACCATCACTGCTTTGCCTCTTCATAGTTCAGTCCCTCCTGTAGCTCATTTAATTGGTCTTGTCTCTGTTAAGAAACAGTGGTCTTTTCTTTCAGTGCTTTTGGGACCCTGAATTGAGCATTTAGTGCCAAAGCACAGAGGTGCTGCAATCCTGTGTTATGATGACCCAGACTGGTTTCACACAGAAATCGCCAGAGGCTGCCCTGAAGGGTGGATGTTTGAATGTTGTAAATGGACCTGACATCAGGTGAGACAAGCAACAGGCAAAGAGAGGTGTCACAGCCCTCAGAAAGTTTATCACAGACAGACTCTCCCAGGCTGTGGTGATGAAGCCTGGAAGGTGTGTATGCAGGCTGCAGCCCTGGCTCCTTCTCTTGCCCCTCTGTTACATTCCCAGGGCATCAGCTGATTGTTCTCATGGGCCGGTCCCATGAATGGAGACCACTGTCCACAGCATTAAAGCTCACTTCTCTCCATGTCTTAAACAGTCAATGGTTTTGTGTCATCTGCTTTCTTCTGCCACGTGCTCTTCTCCCTCTTTCCTACCACAGGTTTTGTCAAGCCACTGCTCACTCAGGTCCCTCTTGCCCCAGGTGACCTCTTGCAACACCACCAGCCCAAGCTGGCACCAAGCTTCTCAGGGCAGGGAGGGGGTTATCGTTGGCACATCCAGTGTCCTCCCCGACCCACCCATTCAGATGGTAGAGTCGCAACACCCAACCCCAATGTGGTAGCACAACACGACAAGCATGCTTATCCCTTTGCTGGTTTGAGTCAATGTCCCTGAAGAGAAGTCAGCCCTTTAAGTCCCCTCATAATCTCAAAATGCCCCAATAGATGAAGTGAATCATGTGCCATGTATTAAGGTTATGCAAAAATCTTTCTTTCATCCCAAGCATAACATGACTCACTGCAATATGATGATGAAGGTCAATGATAATATTTACATAATTTCTACAGTGTTATTTTTACAAACCTTTGACATTTTCCACAGTGAAATACACCCTTCTTCATAACTGGTCTATTATCTTCTAAGATAAAAGGAAAATGTCAGGTTATGGTGGATCCATGGGGCAAGACAGATTACAAATAAGTCTCGAGTATTTTTTCTATTGCAAGGAAGAGCACAGCAGTAACCAAAGTCATCAGAAACTTGCCCTGTAAAGTTCAAACCAACAAAATTATGATTGAAGTAGCTAATTAGGAAGTTTATGTAAAGTACAGCAACTGATGGGACCACAAATTTGCAGGCAAAGGTTACCTACCACACAGAATGAAAGAAACTAGAGTAAGACATGCTGTGTTATGCAGCATATCTACACATGCCAAAGCATCCGCTCAGAATCAAGTTCTTTCAAAAAAGGCATTTTACTTTTTCTTCTCCTACAAGGTGTTAACTGGGGAGGACCAGGTTTAAAGATTGCTGAAAGGCAGGTAGTTAAGCAACCTTTTAGCACAGGGTTGCACACAAGCCTTTCTTCCCTGCAATATAGACAGAAAAAAAGAATGTAAATGATTGTAAATAGGCATGAAAACCGGTCCAAAGGTAAAAATGTGCAAAACAGTAACACCGTGCTGCTAAAGAAGATTTTTCAGAACTCTTACTTGGAGGTTTGAGACACAGCAATACCATTAAAACAGTTATATGTTAAAAAAAGGTAAGAATTAAAAGTTCACCAACACGGTTTTGTTAAATAAACCTGAGAACTTTGATTTCCAGCCAGGCTGAGATGATCTACCCTGTATGGCAGAAAAGAGGAGGAAAAATTCCACTTTTAAGCAGAAGAAATCCATTTGGATGTTATGTTTTGCTACCTCCCCAGTTGAGCTAATGGAACTGGTTTTGTGTGGAGGAGGAAAAGGTGCTGTAAATTGAATTGATGAAGTTATCTGGGTTAAAAAAAAAAACAAGAAGAGGGAAAGTGACGAGGAGATTTTTTTGAAAACTAGTTCATTTCACTAATCAAAGCTTACAGCCCAGTTCTGCAAGTTGCATGAGCATAATTAGGGAGGTGATGAAGGGTGTGGTAGAAACCTCTTAAACCCATTTTGTCACTGAAGAAAACATTCATTATGTTCATCCTCATACAGCATCAGTAAGGGTGATTTAAACTTCCAGCTGAGGTGATTTAGTATGATACTACTCTAGCTCCCTTCAATAATATATCCCTCAAACCTCAGTAGAAGTGTCAAAATCATATTTAACCAATTAAATTTACCATGAGGATTAGATCTTTTCCATAACAGTTTCTCACCTAATCACTTCTCAGAATAGAATTGTTTTGGTTTATCAATTTCTCGCCCCCTCCCCCCCCCCCCCGAAAAAACAAACCAAACCAAAAACATAAAAAAAAAAAGAGATTCCAACACATTGATCTGCATGTATCTGCTAATACCACATGGTTTCAATTCCTTCCGAGACTGTCCTTTGCTGCCACTAGTTATCAAAGACTGCTAATTCCTCAGAATCAGTGTCCCGCTAGTTAGGTCTGGAGTTGCCTTGGAAAGGACCAGGTTCATATAATCAGCTCACAAATGTCACCTGCTGCACCAAGAAAGGCTGAAATGGCTTTGAACATAGTAAGTTTAGTGATAAGGTTGTATGAGTAATTTGGCTGGCTGTCAGCAACATCTGAGCCCGAGAAACAAGCCAATGGCATGGATATATTGGCTTCTATGTTCAAAGCCAATTTCAAAACCAATTTCTACCAGAACATCTGTACATCTGAACATTTATATCTTGCAAAGCATATAAAGTCTGCCATGTCCGTTCCTGCATAGGAAGCAATGTTTCACCTGCCCAAAGAAACCAAGCTGGAAACTGCACCAACAGACACTGGGAAAAGGGGACACTGACAAACAAAACCGTGACAAATGTTTGTACGAGGACAAGGGATACGTCCACACTATTCATGTGAATACATTGAGATAAACTGCTTGCTTTATGGTCTTGTATTTGGTATTGTTTAAACTGCCCAAGGATTTGTACCAGGGCTGGCAAAAAACTGAAGTTCTGTTCCTATTCTGCCTAATGTGATCTGGGTCAGCCTAAATAACCAGTGTGACAGTGCTTACAGCTACATATTGACATGCAACACATCCACATTCAGAAAGCACAGAGACTGTTAATCAAAACCAAACATCTCATGCCTGGAGCAGGAGGAGTAATGATTCAAATTTCCTAGTGAGTATGTTCATAGCCCTCTGAGAAGTTATCCCCTTGCCTGCAATAAACCCAATCCCAATTCTATGCCTTCTCAGGAGCAAAAAATCACAGCAAAAGTCCTTACTGATCTAGACCTATACACAGGGTGGCACTTCTGGTGGAAAATCACTGCTATAGAAATAAAATAAATAATTACCCATATAAAAATACATTAAAAATTCAGTATTTAACAAATAATTTGTGTACATAATGCTATTTTTAAATAAATGTAATAAGCATTTAGAACTTAATACATAAATATTTAAAACTAAACTAAAACTCATATGAAAGTATTTCATATACCCCACAATAAATATCACTACTGCTTATATTCTTATATACCAAAACAGGATAAAAAACTACTTCCTTGCCCTCAAAACGTACAACTTCAATATAAAACATAAGGCAGCCTGAGAATACGAATGGAAAGATGGAAAAGAATGAGATGAGGCTGGGCAGCGTGTGACACAACAGCACGCGTATGCCACTGGCATCATCACTAGTTAAGCTCCCCTTTCAGGTATTCATATGCATCGATGGGATTGTTGAGCCTGGGGAAGAGAAGGCTCGGCAGGGAGCTCAATCTCTCCCACCCTTCATAGGAGAGACTTTCCAGTCCCTTCATCACCTTAGTGGCCCTTTGCTGGACTCTCTCCAGTAGCTCCATATTTTTTTTTGTACTGGGGAGCTTAGAACTGGACCCAATACTCCAGGTGTGGCCTCACCAGTACTGAGTAGAGGGGAAGGATCACCTCCTTCGACCTGCTGGCAGCACTCCTAATGCAGCCCAAGACACCGTTAGCCCTCTTTGCCACTGGGTCATGCTGCTGGCTCTCCTTCGGCCATTAATTATGCAAGGAAAATTGAAAGTGCATTATGTCTTTCCGAAGAGTTTAACAATCGGGACCAGAATCAAACCATACATTGTGTATCTATTTATTTTCTTAACTATAGAAAGATTGCAATACCATTTGTTTATAACAAGAACTCCTGTATCTTTTGTGCTATTGCAATTTTCTAGAGCAATACATGCTGTCCCCTTCCACAGCTCAGTAGTTCTGGGAACTCCCAAGCTCCAAAAAACATTTTTTTAATTCCAAAATTATGGCACAGAAATCTTTACATTATTCATGTCTACCATTAACCCATTTCTAAGATCTCCAAGGAATATTCTTCTTTTTTCCAGCTAGGAAATGTGTTAAAATGGTTGTTGCCTTTGCTCCACCCTAGCTGCTGATGCTGGAGAATTGTCTGTTCATGGAGAAACTTCTGTACCCTGAGTACTATATTAAGATTGCTGTGCACCTTTATATGTGAATGTGAGATATAGGAGGTGAGGATATTGATGTTGTGGCTGGGCATGTCTTTACAATTCCTTTTTTTTTTTTATGTACCAATTATGCAGCAGGAGGAACTGTTGTCACTTTAAATATTCAGGACAAACAACGCTAAAGCGCAAGTAACCTTTTATTTCTTCAAATTCTGACACACTTTCATATGAATTATTATCAATATTTTTCTCTTATGTAGAGGTGAAAATATAGACATGTCTTTTCAAACTAGGAAAAAAACACCCCACGTTCTCAAAGACTGGTGAATAGCAGCTTTGCTTTGTTCCACCTGTGAGTTAGCTGCTCTCCTGATACACAAAGACTAATATAAAATTGCATGTTAAAAACATTTTTCAATCAACTTGGAATGACAAAACATAAAGCAGTACAAGCACCCTGTTGTCATTTCAATCAGCAAGAGAAAAAATGCAGTCAGTGCAGGGGGACCCCTTGAAATTATATACTTATAGAAGGTAATTTTCCATTTAAAAAATTAGATCATTTTTAATAATCTTCACATCCCACAGAGGCAGCAGGAGACATTACAAGATGTGATTAAGAAAATAGTTTTGTGTTGTTGGGCTTCTCAGCAAAACTAGTTCTTTAAAACATGAAAATAGTTTGGTTGGAACAGGAGCTGAGATCTTATTCTAAAAACCTTATCTGAATATAATGAAAAAAAGCAACATTTGATCATACTACTTAAAGGATCAAGTATATGCCAATTCCTGCCCAGAACCAATTATTTTGACTATTGGAATATAAAGTATATCAACAGAAAAAATAAATGAAAATTAAAAAAAAAAAAAAAGGATTGCATAGTCACCTTGTTTACATTAGTATTACATAGTATTACAGCACAGTAAATGTGGATCCATTGAGTGGAATACTTGGCAGCATGGGCCTCAATTCATCATTATACTTAGGGAAGCCAAGGCTTACTTCAGATTTGCTCTACCCTGTTCTCCAAGACTGGGAGCCCAGTCATAGTTGAGGTGTGCTTCGCTGCTCTCCAAGACTGCTTATTTCGGTCCAAAAGAAGTCAATCAAAAGAAGTACAGTCGGCACACTCCAAATATGCTCCACAAGCGTGAACCAGAAGTGGGAGTGATATGGAGATTTGTTTCAGCCATGCACTCTCGATCTGAACCAAAACACTATTGCAGGGCCAAGAAATCTAGCAGACTCCAGTTGCCTTCAGAGTCTGAAACCAAAGTTAACAGCACTTCTCTAGCACCAGCTCCTTAAAAAGTACAGCTACCCAGTACGTGAAGTGTTTCCACTTCTCTGACAGGCTCCAGATTTTTTGCAGGAAAGACTTTTGTTTATAGCTTCAGTGACTGCTGTTTTCACCAGCATCTACCCATAGTTACTTGTTAATAAAGTAAGTGAAAAATATTACAACCATATAGCAGTGATGGTAATGATGAAGTCATCCCCATACCAGCAGTTAAGATCTCAGGGGGTGAGTAGGAAGCGCTCAGTACTGATACTGCATAGTAGAAGGATGTGTTGTACTAGAGCAGCATAACAGTAGATGGAATCCCACTGCGTCCAAAGGAATCAAATGCGGATGAAGAAAAACGGAAATTAGTATGTCTCTCCCATGCCCAAGATAATTATACTAGTGGTGCAACACTATCTCCTCTCAACAAAAGTATCGGAGAGAAATGCAACTGAAAAGATAATAACTTTCAGTGCAAAACGATAGCATTCTTTCATGCCACGGCCCGACACCGGATCTTGCTAATCCTGCCTGGATACATTATATATGAGTAAACCAGACATTATCAACCCAAGGGAACTGTTAGACCCTTCCAGCGCAGCCTACACAAAAGCACGCGTTGCTCGCCACCAAAAAGGGACCTAACATACAAGACAACGGTAGCAGGACTTCCGGTGAGGCACATACTCCATTCCAGAGCTAGCAAACATGCCTTTAGAAAGGACATGCTCTCTGCAGGAAGAGCTTGGGTTCTCCAGGCACCTAGCTGGCAAAGCTTTCCCACTGACCCTGCGAGAGCAGACTTTTCAAACCTTAGCTGTAAGCTCCACAGCTCCTATCACACTGTCCATCGAGAAACTCCTTTTTGTTGTGACACTCTAAACCTTCAGCCCGACATGAGGTTCACGTGGGCAGGACCTGTGCTCCCACAGAGCCCTGACAACTTCAGTCGTGTTTTTTGAAGCGTCATTACATTAAAGACTTCATGCCCTGCGTGTGTGTGGCTTCACAGTGCACTCAAGGCAGGAGCAAAGACTGAATATGAGAGTGCATTCAGCCGACAGAGGTCTGCTAAACCTCTGTGGCAAAGCATTCAAGATTTACTTCTGTCTCAGACAATAGTCAAGAGATATGCATGCATTTCTGGGTTCGCTGTTTGGTTTTCTGTTGTTGTTTTTTACAGTTAACAGTACTTTTTTTAAAGCCTGAAGTCTTTATATTAGAAGTTGGTTCCTTTTAGAGTTATCCTGGAATTAAGTGTTAAACTGCAATCAAACCAGGGTCCATCTGGTGTTGGGTTTTTTTCTCCTTCCACAAACCTCTCAGTAACAGCACATCTCTCGAAATACCTACCCAAACCACAAGCATCACATCTTCAGATCTGCCTCTAGCAAAGGTTTAGCATAAGAAACACGTATCTTGTTTCAACAGTTATTTTCCCTGCTATCTCAGATTCATTTTTCAATGAAAAAAATGAAAATTACAAAAGTCTGCTGAATAAAATCCAACCAACAGGTCAAAAAGCAAGGTGAGACTTCCTGAGGGCTCCTCTTGAGAATTCAGCCAGGAAAATTCCAATTATTCTTTTATTGGTTTACCTGCCCGCTAGGCAACAGATGGTCAAAAATCTGCATCAAAGAAGGGGCCCCACCATCAGACTATTTTATTATGAATGTTCCCTGATAGAACAAATTCTGTAAGTCTCAAAAACTTAAATTTGATAAAAGAGAAATATGAATGAGCTTTATTTAGGAAAGCTTTACTTGCAGTGCTCTCAAGTGTTAGAAAACAAGACAAGGTTTTTTGGTGGTTTTTGTTATGGGTTTTTGCACCATTACGTTTAGCAACATTCCCACAATAACAGATTGTTAAAGCCACTAATCACCAAGATCAACGTGCAATCAATGAAACAGGTTCACTAAAAACCTTCTTAAGAAATTCAAAACCAACTTCAAGATACTGAAAGGGGTATAAGTCCTTCTGCAGTTTTTCCTGGGATTCACATCTTTAAATATTCAATGTAGGAAAAAAAATAATCTTAATGTGGAAAATATTTTGGCAGAGAGACCAGGAAAGAGAAAAATAACATTATTAACTAAATTTGGCCAGTAGTTTCTCCATGGTAGTGATCTTCTCATTTATCTTGTTAATTTGGTAAACCACGATAAGACTTTCACCTTGACCACAGTATAAAGGTGGTATGTCTTATAAAACAATAACAACTTTCAGATTGTGTCTTTAGATATGGTAGTCTGCATCTATGGAAAAATTCATTTAGCAGGCAAGATGCATTTAGCATCTAATTGGCAGTGAAGCCAACGTGTGAACGATACATGTGTTCTGAAGAGAATGGATGGAGCTTCTTCCTTCCAGAAAAGGTCTGGAACTAAGGTTTTTTTTTCATGCTGCAACTTTCTGTCTCCCCACCTCCCCTAATATCCCCGTAACGGGTTTTAAAGTTCTATCAATTACTTCCACTTCCACCACTTGAAAGACCTTGCTTACGCATGGTGTACCACAGGGATGTGCCAGCTGCTGCTGAGCCCAGCACCTGTGCAGTATGGTACTCTACTTGTAGTCTGGTGCAGTTTATCACGAAGAGGTTTCTAAAAATTAATAATTTGCACCTGTTACCATCCCAAATGCACCTTGGGATGTGTCAAAAGCTTTGAATGTGTTGCAGTGGCACTTACCACAGTGCTTTAATCACGTATCCAATTAGGAAAGAATACCTATCTAGTCTTGCTAAATTATTATTTCTTGCAGTGAAATGAGCCACAGTTGTTCTTCCTACCATCTGGGAATAAAAAGAAACAACCAGCTGCAAATTAGTATGCTTTCCACCTCCAGTTCTGAAACAAAAATTGCTTTATTTCACCATCAGAAAGAACAGAGCATGAAAACAGTGAATGAACTGGTATTGTGGGCAGTAAGGAATTATCACACAACATTAAAAATTAGGCCATTTCATGCTGTGAAGTTAAAATCAAATCTGTAAGCAGCATCTTCGCATTAAAATGCAACCTCACATGGAAGAAAGTGTTATCTACTAGATACAGCAGGGGAATAGGAATTTATACTTCTAATCTTGTTATTGATTTAACATGTGGAACTCAAGGAAATTACTAGCATCACCTCCCTTGTTTGGCAGAGGAAGACTCATAGTCCTTACCTATCTTTGTAAGATACTTCAATATTTCATATGTAAATCAATCAGACATCATAATGCATTTGCATACAAATAAAGCCTGTTTCTGTCTTCTGTTTTAATGGCTATTTCTCAGAAACATGAAGAATTCAACAGCACAATCAAAACAGAAGCAAATCAATTTAACACAAATAG
Organism: Numenius arquata; assembly: GCF_964106895.1. Classification (NCBI taxonomy): domain Eukaryota; kingdom Metazoa; phylum Chordata; class Aves; order Charadriiformes; family Scolopacidae; genus Numenius; species Numenius arquata. The sequence continues at coordinate 23,502,845 of NC_133577.1, read as the reverse complement.
CAAAAATCACTAAAGCAACTAACAAAGCTACACAGAACTGAAGTGCATGGGTCTCCACTCTTACACGCAGCATATTCCATCTGGAATATTCATTTCTAACTTAAAAATAATAATTAAGAGAAAACACAAGACAATATTTACACAAAGGCCAAAGTGAGACACTTTTTCCGATGAGATGGCTTATTCTAAACTCTAAATCAGACTTCAAAATATGATGCTTGATGGTACTCTGCCATCTGAATATACTCACAGTTTCATTCTCAAAATAGAACATTAACTTGCAAGGCCCAAGAGGGAAATACTTCAACTGTTGTTACTGAACCATAAGCAGATTTTATAGATACACTAGTCCTATGGAATCATTCACATGTTTAGGACATCCCACATCGCAAACACTAATAGTGGGAACCATAAATTTGATTAGTTACACTGGAATCAGGATGCCTAGGATAATCACAACTGTATGTTTAACCAATAGATAAAAGGAAAGGAAAAGAAAAGCATTGTAGTTGCACATACTGTTTGTAAGAAGATGAAACATAGATGGTTTTGCTTATCTAGAAGTTATTTAGAAATAGTGATGTAGCATTTAGAAAGGCAAACTACAGAAATAAGACATTTAGCCAGCAATGTAAAGATACAGACAGAGCAACTTAAATGATGTGTGGTTTTCAAACACTATTTAGATCAATGGCAATTTATTTTAAAATGGTAAACCTCTCTTCAGTTTGTTAGAGAAATGTCTCTTGCTAGGATATTTGATGTTTCCGTAAATTCTTATGGCTATAGGATGATTTTCCTAGTGAAAATATTCTAACCTCTCAGGGACACAGTAAGATAGCCCTGCATATAATGAAAGCAGGCAACATTAAATCAGTAGGACAATTCACCAAAAATGCACCAACTGCTCAGCCACAATTCTGGGTCCACCATGTCAGTCAAGGACTGTCCCATTTCCTTAAATCTCATTACATTAAGGTAGCACACACATCAGAAACACTTAGCAATCATCCAGGCTGAAGACTGAATCATACTAAGGTCTCATGTTCAGCACCCTCCTGTCAGTGCTTGCATTTGGAAACCGTGGCCAACATGAAAAAGGCAGGACTGATGCAACCTGTGATTGTCTAAGGGAAAGTGGGATGCTCTAATTAGCATCTCTCAGACCTCAATATAAAGCAAGGGGAATGTAAAATGTTTGGTAATTCCAAAATAAAGGCTTAGCGTTGAATAGTCTGGGGCAGCAATGTGTAAATTGATAATTAACACATCTCTTCAAGGGAGGAATTTCTTTGCAAGTGTCTGGCCCTATGAATGCATCCAGTTTCTTGTAATAGTCAACAATCAGAATTTGTAAGCTAGTTACAGTAACTAACCACAACAACAGTATGACTGAATTACTTCCTTACTAGCTTCAAAGATGATGCAATTTATCACATAACACTAGTTACCCAGTAGGAAAAAATTTCCCCTTGAGTGAGGACACTTCCCAGTGGGGAAAAGTTCCCCTTGAGATGTGTGTACCTGAGGTATATCAGATAGATTAGTGGTGGCATCTACATTAACGAAGAGGAGACCTGTTAAATTCCTTCACAGCTATGCTAGCTGTCATTTTAACCCTGCTTGAAACAATGCTCCTTCACAAGGGGCAGCCAGCAATTGTCAGATATGTTATCGTTACAGGAAACATGTTCTTAGGTTGCCAACTCCTTTCTTACATCTGTTGTTAAATTTGCCATGCATTTTTGATTCTTTCCGTGTTTTCACCAAGTTGTTACACGAAATGTCTGATCTAATCCCAGAGTTACTGCTGAGAAAGAAGATCCTTTTCTCTGCATGGGTCTCCCCCCTCTTGCATTGGTTGTTTACCTGGCTGCAATAACTCAGAGGAAACTAATCCAGCAGCAAGTGAATACTTCTCTTCTAGTCTGATAAATTGATTTGGCTGACTGTTGTGGTCCAGCAGGCAAATGGTCCTAGCACAGAGAATAAGGCTGGATGATAGGGCGGGAATCAGGAGTCGAAGACATCTTCCTTTCACTAACAGCTGTTAGGTAGCCTCAACACATTTTGTTTTACATCACCCTGAGCAAACATTTTACTAGGTATAAGGAGAGGCAACCAGCAACCTAAAGCAGAGCAAACACTGCCTTCTTCCCACAAAGGCTACTCACACATTTGATAAATTATGTGGGCTGTATTAACTGATGTTTAGTTTGGTTTATACCCAGAGTACATAACCAAACAATACCTTAGAAGGGAGTGGTGATATTTCTGGAGTCTCCACTGAAGGAAAGATACAGAAATGTGTTTCACACACTTTGATATGGCTTCTGTAAGTCCCTATTCAAGAAGCTGCTATTTCCTCTAATATTACTGAGCAGTAAAACTACTACTAAAGGAAAAGAAAAAAGACTATTCAATGCAAGAAAATGAAGGCATGCTGAAGTGCATCCACAGGATGGGAAATGAGCTTACTGTATGGGAATGCAGCCTGGCAGCAGGAGCAGAGAATTGCAAGACAAAAGTCGCAGGCTCCTATTCTCAACCATTCCGATGACTCCTATTTGATCTTTCACAACTGTTTTTCCTCTATGTCCTAGCTCATCCTTTTGCAAAATACATATGGAAATATCACTCTAATCTCTCAAGATGCAGAACATAATAAAAGTGCTCTAATCAGTAAAGCAGTTCCTGGTATGTGTATGCTTCATGATCTACTGATAAAAGGCATTTCAGAAATGTGACAGATTATCACCTTCTTCCTCATGGCATCTAAGGACACGGTATAATGCAAGGAAACTTCTGTCTGAGACGTTGAAAGAGTTTCTGTCTTTTGCTTTGGTTGAGATTCATGGCTAATAATAACTTCTAGTGTAAATGACATCTTCCTTGATGCAGCATACAAAATTCTATCAGGTGGCAATTACCCCCTGAAAGCATGCCCTGAACATTCAGCTGGCTTCACTTAGTACAAATAGCTGCACTAAAAGATATGACTGAAAGATTAAGATTTATGTCTGCACTATAGATAGGCAGAATGTAAATGCATAATAACTCTGATAATGAACTAAGGCAGGAGTTTGCGCTTAGATTTACTCTTTTATTATCAACATGAATTGTTGATTCACACAATGCAACATGGTGTACTGTTTGTTCATGGTTCTTTGCTTGCCCAACTGGAGTTACAGCAGTGTACCAGGATCCAGGTCAGGGGCCTGCACTTAACAGACACGCAAATGCACATAGGTAAATTATACAATCTCTTACCCTCACATAAGAGGGCTTCGTTGCCAACTATTAACCATTGAAATGATTTACAGCATTTTGCATTCATTTCTGTGCACCACTCCTACAGTTTACAGCAGCTAGGACTTCCAAAGAGTAACACAATGATACGTCTTTGAGCCTTTGTCATTTTTGCTGTACTGCTGAGCCAGCATTCCAGTATTAAATAAAAATAGAGCCATGAAAATAAGTAACAAAACATGCTGTGAAGTGTTTAAAATTTAATTTCTCATTAGTAAATCATACAGCCTAAGGACTCCAAATTTTTACAAGACATGGAAGTTCTCCTGCTTGCTTTAGGGTTTTCTCATTTCTTTTAGGCTGTAGGCTTCAAAGGGAAAGATCTATGCCATTCTTGTACAGCATGCTGTTGGGTAAATAGCTACTTAAATAATATACAGAGCAGAAATTTCATGGCCTTCTCACATTCATCTTAAATACAACAAGCTGCTTTTAGGGCTCTTTTTCCCCCTTTTTATGAACTGAGATGTACAGGGTTGTACAATGAAGCCCCCAGGAGTTAAACATCCAAGATACTTAATTTTTTAGCAGATATCTGAACACATTTCTCCTTTCTGAACACAAGGGTTTTTTTCACTACAGCTTTCTTTAGATCCATGTATAGTATGATCCCAGCCTATGGGAGAGGAGGTGAAATCAGGATGTTTGCTTTGCCTTTGCATTTGATGACTCTGAAGAAACAAACCCCTTTTCAAATTATACTGTAAACAGAGGAGGATACCTACTCTAGCTTGCCTCTGGACTTTGGCACTACTAATGCATGTTGCAATCTCTAAGTTTACCAATCACATTTCAAAAGCTCGACTGAGCAAAATATGTGTTCATAGTGTGCCATGTAGATTTAAAATAACAAAGAAAGTAAAAGACCAAGCATCACAAAAAAGACAATTCAGTACAGGCTTTAGAATAAAAACACACACAAGCCCCATTCCAGCTAGTGCTGCCAACACTTGAGGTCTTCTTAAAGATTACTTTTGCCTCCTAATGCTGAGAAATCATCTTATATTTTGAAGTAATTACAGTTTTAGTATATATTTAACCCTTGTGTGTAACAAAAAGGGCAAAGAACTTTCTGAAACAACAGTAAATTTTACAATCTTTGTTGAGCTGGCTGCCTCCTTTTTCCTTGATGCAGGAGACCTTTTCCCTGCAGTTCTGTGTTTAGCTTAGCTTCAGGATACTCATGTCACCTTTAGGCACATTGCTACAGAAAAGAAGATGCAAAAGCAGATGCTCACTTGTGACGGAATTTCCAGCAGGCTTTGGAGTTGTATAATTTTCTGTAGGGCAGACTATTTTTCTTTTTGCAACAGATCACACGCTCAGACTTTTCATCTCACTGCATGTTTCTATATGAAAAGCCTGGTATACAGCTTTCAGCAGCATTGTGGGGAACATGCTGAAGTAAATCTGTAACTTATGACTATAAGCCATTAAAATACCAAATATCAACTAAATGCAGTGCCTTTACTGTAAACACCAAATGAAGAATATTTAACCTCTAAATAAAATATTTTCAGTAAAGTGGGAGAAAAAAGGATTCTTTTTACAGTCACTTCACCATACTGCAACTAGCAATATCATACAGCCAATAAAACAAAAAAACTAAGTCCCAAAAATCTAAGTGCTGCCTGAAATTAATTTTCTTTTGCAAAAGCCAGAATTCTGAAGGTAGATTCACCTATCATTAGGATTAAGCTTCTGCTTATAAAAAAAAAAGAGTAAAGAACAGTACAGTTTATTTCTTAATCCTTTCATTTCAATATCTAATTCTGGTTGGTGTGCCCCCTGCCCTTAAACCAACTCGTATTTCTACTCTTAGAAACTACTGTGAAGTAGCTGCTCCTAAACACTTTAAGGTTATTTAGCTGATTCGATTTAAACAGTCTTTAAATAACTGAAAGACACAGATGGAGGCATTCAGATAGTACATATAGCATGAAATTCAGAGGTACATTTTAACCTTTTCATTTTGGATTCTGGAGTTATTTTTAACACCTTCAGAAAATACATTCAGTGTGTGGAACATGAAATGCACAAGGAGCGAAAGGGATGACAAAACCCCATTTCTCATGGTACCAGTTCTCTCAAAAGCTGCATTTCCCATGGTATTAAATTATGCTTGAAAACATTCTGTATAGGAATTCTGGTTACTCCAGAAGTTTCCACTTAGAAGTAATGACACCACAAAGATGCAGAAAGCCTCCACTCCCTGTTAGCATAACATACGCTAACAGTTATGGATTCACAATTTTGAGGAGAAAGATGGAAAACTGCTGTTAAAGTTTCTACTAGTAAATCGTATGTAACCTCATCAGAGGGCACAGCCTCTCACACAGAATCACAGCGGTAATCAGAAGACTACTGGGCTGGCTTGTTCCGCTGGCAAAACCTGTTTCCCAGACCAACCTCCTCTCTCAGCTGCTGCCAGGGAATATTGCTTAAGCGACCTCCTTGCTTCTGCATTCCCCCAGTTCCTCAAAGATGCCGTGATACCTCCTGAAGCTGCTTTAGCCACTGGCACAGAATCAGTTCAGAATACAGACTATGGTAATACCTAGGAAGCACCAGTTAATAAACGTTTGTGGTCTGGTGACAGCTGGTGTACCATTTCAATTCATATGTTCTTTTCCTGCAAGGAAGTTTTCATACTCAATTTTCAGAGATGAATGTGTATCTTTCTCTTTCCAGGGGAGAGAAAATCCTACTGTTCTTGCAAAAGCCACTCCAATACTTTTCTGAAGCACAGCCACTTGAAAAGCTTTCCTTCATTCATTCCTTTCAGTCCTGGTCTTAACGAGGACCACATCACTGTTTTGTCCTCATAAGAAATGATTTGTTCAAGGTTTCAGCTAGGTTCTTAACTGAAAAACCAAACTGACGCATTTCTCCTCTGGTCCTCATCAGTAACTACTCTAGGACTTCGGTTGAATTTTGTACAAATACCATAATCTTCAAGCAGCTGAGGTCAGATCCAGAGAGACAGCAGGAATCTAGGTAGCTAATTCCCAAGAAACTTTTTATTGCTATTCTTTAATCCTGAAAGCATCAAAACTCTTGTAGCTATCCTAATTTTTCTCAAATTGCTAAAATTCCACTTCTGCACATGCCAAGAAATATCCCGGTCTTCATACGGTTTAGCAGCTTGTGGCCTACTTTATAATTAACCTGTAGTAGTGGCTAAAGTAGACACTTCTCCATAGATTATGATGTTCTTCTATAAAAAAACAACCCATAGATTATTAAAATGATGATGCAATGGGCCAAAGTGAAACAAAGAAAGGACAAAAAACAGCTAACAAATAAATGAAAACAGGAGAAACTACAGATTTGAAAGATGACATTTTAGACTACATTCACATAAAAGTGAAAATCCTGCTTAGCAATAGTCAGTAACTGCAAGATTTGATTGTTAAATTCTAGTAGAAAGTTCTGCTCTGAAAGCATATATAACTTTTAGTTTAGGATTTGACTTGGAGATGTCAGTAGAATGGTAATAAAAAGAATTACAAATAGAAACTTTTTAATGAAATGCAACTTTTTGAGAGATTGCTCTCTTCCTTTCAATAAAGATGTAAATATCACAGAACAAAATAAAGCCAGAGTAGTAATTAAAAATAATAGACTAACAGGAGGCCATGTAATCCAGCTGTGACAAACAACAAATAATTTTAACATAGCTAAATTAGGAAAAACCAGAGAAACAGCAAAGTTAAGATTTACAAAAAATGAGCCAATAGGCCTAGGGCAGAACACCGTTTACTCAGTCCTGCCCCCAGTTACATTCCGTCTATCACACTAAGTTCAATGGACTGGTTTTGTGATTTTTTTAATTATTTTTGTGTGTGTGTATTTCAGCAGAGGACCAATGACCCTGGACGTACGTAGAAGGACTACAGAGGCAGCAGTTGCAGTCCTTCACCTGTGGAGAGCTGCTGGGGTGGCTTCTCATCACTGGGAATTTAGCAAAGCAGGTGGAACAGTGAGACACAGAAGTGAGGACAGAGCTTGTAAGAGAGCCACTCCATCATCCATCAGCAGCCAGCACTGCTCCAAGCAATCATACAGTCATGCTGCTCTGTGGCTTCTCCAATTTCTGCCAGGAGATGGTTTTTACTAGTCATTGGCCTGTTAAGCATAAACATTGGATTAGAGCTACTCTTGCCACCCTTTGTTTCAGCAAGCACAACCAGGAGTTTGGCACAGCTAATTGCTGTACTCATGTATGAAACCAGGAACTGCCACCTGCCTGGAATACAAGACAGGATTTCCTCTCTGCTACCGCCTACTTCAGGAGAGAAAACAAGAACTTTGTCCCTTTGTCCTGGACACACAAGAGATAATGTGACTGGTCTGTTGGCTGTAACTGTCATCTCTGGTAACTAAAGACAGACTTGCATCCTGAAGCACAGAGCGTAATATACTTCCCAAGAAGTTTACTATCTCTAATTTTGACAAATACAGGTATTTTGGAGATATTAACACAGGAGATTTTTGGGTTGCCTTTTTGGTGGGTTTGTTTGTGGTTTGGTTTTGGTTTGTTTGGTTTTTTAAACTTGTTAAGTCCCTTCTTTTCTGGTATTAAATTTGATTTTTTGCTTTTAATTTCGTTGAAAGTTCTCATGATTTTGTGTTGTAAGACAAAGAGACCAGAAGCACCCAATCTTCTTTCTCTGTATGTGTTTATAGATATTCATCTTGCCTCCTCTTACAGATTCCCTAGGTGGTAGTCTTTTTGCCTCCTCTTCCTAAGGCAGCTAGAAAACCTTAGTTCAAATCCTTGTCCCGAGAATGGCATTAAGCAGGGTTTCACTGAAACCTCCCATGTCCCATGAGACAGCATCTTAACCCTGGGGACAGACTAGAATATGACAGCAGCAAGTCTGGAGCTGTTTTATGGTGTATGAAATACAGGGATTTTCCCTGAAAGGAAAGCAGACACACAGGCAGACAGAATGACTCTTTCACTTTGTGTTTATGCTGCTTAATCTGAGAGGTGGGACGCCTGGTTCCAGGACAGTCTACTGATCTATATGGAAGGGGACAGCCTCAGGGACAGTAGCTATGACTACCCTGTCCCAGAAAGCCCTGTAGCATTCAACCACTCTGCTGGGGCACGGGTTCAAATCCCTCCAAGCAAAGGAGGGAAAAGAATGTGGTTTCTCACATATGAAGTCAGTGGCCAAACAGTTTGCCTATTGAATGTAATCCTTCTCCTCTGGCATGTTTCTCAACCTACCTCTTCATTTCTTTTGCTTTTCTTAGAAGCACTCCAATATAAAAACCACTCTGTTGCAGAGGGCCACACAATCTCGCTTTGTCTCCTAGATCATCCCCAGCAAATTACCTTTTCCTGTAGATGTCGTTGCTAAGTAACAAACAACTCCTGAAAAAGAAGCAAAAGTTCCTTCCCAAAGTTTGGCATCCCCACCCTGGTGAATAGCTGCAGTTTGTCACTCCTATTCAAACGATCCATGAGTGCTACAGTCAGAGCAGCAGTACAATGAAGCTCAGTTTTCTGCTGGAGTCAGAGGTGACAACTAGTGAGACTGATCTGAGTTTAAACCATCGCAAAGTTTGCATATTTTCATACAAGAGGCAACAGAGAATCTTATGATAGGTCTCTAGACATACATTTGGCATGAATTATGAAATGTATTTATTTGGTGTGTATTAATGAGCTAATACAGGCATCCTCAGGGACACAGGCCACATATTTTGATGCCAGCAAAATAAAATATGCATTTTATGTGGAATTCAAGTATGGGACAAAAAATTTCTGCTTTCCTTAAAGCCTCTGTGAACTATCCTCTTTCTAATTAAGCCAATGTCACATTCTTCCATAAGGTATGAAAAGCCCAAGTAGCCTCTTCTACCCAAGGGCTGTACTGTAAGAACTTATGAATCTTACAGTGGAGCATTACAAAGACATCACGATTCTTTCATGGCATTCCCTAATCTTCCACAGATTTGTTAAGATCTGTACTGCACACTAAATATGCACTGGATGTGGAGTCTGTTCCCCTGAAGGGGGAGAAACGTGAGAAAGACCACCCCTTGACAGAAGAACATGGAGAAAATGGAGAACGACAGGTTTCTCTCTCCCTGGTCTCTTCATACGGACTGTACCTTCTTTTGCAGTACATCCACTGACTCCAGTGTAACCTCCCAGACCGCTTTCACAAAGGCATAGTTTAGCTTCTCTTGTAAATCATCAGTAGCGATGCTTATGAGAATCAGACCTAACAGAGAATGCCCTTGCAAATCAAATGATACATGCATTAACTCCTCATCCTGCTTGCCAGTGAGACTCAGATAAGCTATTTAACTGGAATGCAAAACTCTCCCTGAAATACATATTGTTTCTTTACTAGTCCTTCAACCAAGCAGTTCCAAGGTAACGGCCACTGTCAGCATTTAGCTACAGCTACTGCATAGATGTTCCTTACTCTCTTCAGAAGACAGCAAGGAGAAACCTGAATTCAATACATCACGGATCTTGGGTGTCCTTCCTTGTAACACAGCATAATGCACCCATCCTCAGCACCAACACTGAAACTGGTACAGGCTAAATTCTGGAGAAAAGGCTTATATGCACTAACTACATTGCAGACAACCATGTCATGGGCTTCAGAAGCAGTTGAGTACTAACAGCCCTCTCCTCCCTTCTCTTACTGTCTTGACTCCTGTGGCTCAGTTGAGAGTCCAGCCTGTTCTTCACCAAAAAATGAAAAACACACATTGCCATCATAGAAGATGCAGTTTCTCCTCAGCTTTCCTCTAAAATCCCTATATCAGGACAAGGCTACCCTAATTTCCCTGTCTTGCCAACCCCATCTCAACAGAGGAGGATCCAAAGAAGCTCTTTCTTTGCATCCCTCTGGCATCCAAATGTTAAATGAAACATACAGTCATGTTTGTGATGGAGGCAAAAATGCTCAAAGCTGGACAGTCAGAATAAGAGTTATGGGCCTTTTGCATAAAAGGCCATGGGATATCCTCACACTGAGAAGACCCTTTTGAAATACAAGTGTAAAAATACAGGCCCTAAGTTCCTAAATTGGCATCTCCTTTCCTTCAACAACCAGAAGCCCCTTTTTATATCTTGCAACACAACCAATATCAATTTCTTTTTTTATTCCATTCTGCTTACAATTCCTGTCATGCAGTATTCCCATATTGCACCAATATGGGATAAGATCTTAGAGCCTAACAGCCTGCCAAGAACAGTGAAAACACACTACCTGGGAGAGCAAGCACAAAAAAAATTACTTCATTTTTATTCTAAGAAATAAAACACATATTTGTACAGATGGCCCCACAACAAAGCCAACCAGAAACAACTGCTTCAGCAAGGTCTTTCATGACATCTAGCACTGACACAAGCAATGACCACAGCTGTGCATAAGGTCATAATTACAGAGTTTCCAAGACAGATGCTATTTAAATGCACACAACTGTATCTTCTTAGTGTTTATGTTGTCAGTGATAAATGACCAAATTGCTTCCTCTAGCACACTGCTCATATGGCAATCTGCACAACGGCTTAAGTTGCACAGGGAGGAATAAAATTGTTAGAAGAGAAACCTGCTGTCAGTCACTGCTATAATCTGCTGAAGCCTCACCCCCAGTCCATTTCACTGCCCTTCATTGTCTGTCCTTCAAGCAGCTTGTGACAGTCCTATGACAGTCCATGTGTGCAGCAATATAAATTGCTTTCAAGTAACAATCTGCCTTCCTGTGTTTATTCAGCAAGCTCCCTCCGTTTAAGAGTTCGGAAAAATCTTAACTGGCTTTATCATTTTCTTCAAGGATTTTCGCTAGTTAGTAAGAAACCAAAGAATATAATAAGGATGGGAGGAAAAAAGAAGTGGAATTGGGGAAGCTAAAATTAAACACTTTCCTTATATAGAAAACTAAAAGGCTGTGAAATAAGCCTTGTCCTCTGTGCAAGGGGTAGGTGTGCATTTATTTACATGATGAATGACAAATTCAGTCAGCTGAACATAAGGAACATCCCAGTGCTCCCTGCAATTTCATTTCATTTATCCCAGCACAGAAGGAGCTCTCAGCTGATACCATCAGTACCAGGATTCTCTTTTCTGCATTTGTCCTTACTGTACTTGGCAAAAAAGACAGTGTTTCAGGTGTACAGCTTGTAACAATACAGCATTTTTCAAATGTCCGAACACTTCCAGACAGCTGTTTGAGATGACCTGGCAGGTTCTGCTTCTTACTTGTCTTTCATTTTAATGATCATTTCAAAAAACTTGAAAGATTTCTTGCATAGCTGTAGAGTAAACCAGGGGGTCCAAAAAACACACCTCACCAGAAGTCTGTGCTGTCTGGGAAGAGTTTGAGTGAGTGTTGGACACACTGTATTAGCCTGGACTTGTACAAGTTCTTATTTATATTAACTAGGAAACAAGTGCTAAAGGCCACTGCATAAAACAAGAAACTGATGGATTTTTTGTTAAAGTAGCCTAACTCAAAGGACTACTGGACATTGAAGGAAGTACCACCATTTGATGCCTGGTCTGTTACATCAACGATGACTAGATGAACTTCAGTTTCTGAAATTTACAGAAATAATGATAATGCATGCATTTCAGACCTCTGTGTTTTCTAAGGGTATGTCTTTTAAAGGGAGTTTTCTAAAAGGTTTTCAGTTTGGACAATGGCATCTTATGTTTCCAATGCTTTCCTTGTAGGGCCTCTATGATCAAATCAGCTAAGCATGCAGGACCAGGTTATGCCTTGCCCTTAAGCAGATGTGCAGTGGGAAAGAGGTATCTGTGCCTGAATTGTACCTACCAAATCCAAACATCACGTAGCTATGTCTTAGCAGGCAGTACTAAAGTGTTATCAACTCAGTCCCATCCCCACTGTCCTGATTGTGAACATTTTTTGATTGGTTCATCTCTGAAATCAATATTGCCAGATTTAAAAATAATAAACTGCAGGGACTGTGGATTAGATTTTTGTCTGATCAAAAAATGAGAAGTTACACACACTACACTGTATAAGAAAAATAGAAAAGCAGGACCTTTTTGTTGAAAGTGCAGTAATTATTATATAGAAAAAATAATTTTAATTCAAAAGTAGCTCTTGGACAAAATAATTTACATTTTTATATAGTACCAGAAAGCATAACTGATAAGTAATGAAAAAGGCATCATAGGGTCAATTCAGCACCTGAAGTTTAAAGTGCTTTACAGTTTTACTGAAAGGAAAAAGAATTAAAAAATGAAAAAAAGATTTAAGTACTATCACAATTTCATGCTCTTCTCACCAACGTTACTACTATACACTGATTAAAGCTTAGATATTTATTCACTACAAGCATTTAATTGTCACAAGCACATCACTTTCTTCTTACAAACTCTAGTTATTAAAGTGAGGTGGGAGGTGGTACAGAGACACCCATAACCGTATTTTACTTTTAAAAAAACTCCACATAACTCCTTATAACAAGCAGACAACCTGATCTCTAAACTCAATGACAACTATTTTTAGGACAAGCTCTGCCTGTTTGAAATCAGTCAGGAAGCACCAAAATGAGATCAAGTAAATTAAATGTCATTATTGATACCAGCTGATTATATTTCCCATAATAGAAAGAATGCTAATTTGGGAAAAGGGGAGAAGAAAAATAAAAAGGAAAGCATGGCAGGGGGGTTGGAACTCGATGATCTTTAAGGTCCCTTCCAACTCTAACCACTCTATGATTCTATAGTAGTATCAACACACTGCAAAGAGTCACAGCCCTCCGGCTGGACTAATTTTAAGGTGATTTTTTTAAAGTTTTTCGTATTTGAGAAGCCTTTGTAATTTATTGTAGTGAGCCACATTTAAGCCACCACAGTCCAGCTTCCCAGCACGAATACCTGCACCCAACCTTTACAAGGAGGCTACCCACCAAAATCTTATGGGAAACGTGACTGTCGGAAAAAAATAAGTGCTGATAAAAAACTATGGCCAAAAGAATGGTTCCTCGAGCTTTTCAAAATACCAGTGAAAACTGCTACTGGGAAGCAAATTAGCGTTGTCTTTCAGTCTTTTACATGCAAGTATTAAGCAGAAATCGAAGGTGAAATATGGAACTGAAATTTAACTTGATTATTATATCCAGGATAGCAGCCCCCCCCCCCCCAATTCACACTGAAAAAAAAAAAAAGCAAAAGGAGGCCAAAAGCTTAAAGAAACACCCCCTAAAAGCATTTTAAAACTTCAAAGAAAGAGGAGGAGGGCACCCCGTGGATTTTCAAAAGCACCCACAGTTTCAAGGGGAGGGAGGGGGAAGAAGCTGGCAACCCGGCTCTTAATGCTAAATAGGGTGGGCTTAAGAACACAGGCGGAGCATCTTACAAACAATATCCCTCTCACACAAGAGGAGGTTGGGAAGTAAGGATCACCCTGGAGGCCAACAGAGGCCAACCGCAGCCCCCCCCCCCCCCTCACGGCCAGGGCCGCGGGGCTGGTGCGGAGCCGGCGGCCGCCGGCTCCGCACCAGCCCCGCGGCCCAGGCCGTGAGGGGGGGGGGTCCCCCCCTCCACACCGGCCCGGCTGCCCCCACACCAACCCCTCCACCTCCTCGGCGCGGCCCTGAGGGGGAAAGTGGGGTGCGGGCCTCCCCGGAAGGCCTCCCGGCCGCCGTTTCCACACACACACCCCCCTTCCTTACCCGTGGTGGAGAGGACGGTGCTGGCGAAGAAGAGGGAGGAGGTGAAGTCCCAGTTCCAGTTGCCCGAGGCGTTGCTGAGCACCGAGACGCCGTAGTTGCTGGCCTCCAGCACCCGCATCAGGAACTGCTCCAGCTGCTGCTCCGAGAGGCAGGCGTGATCCTCCAGGAAGCGCTGCTTCAGCTTGCCCAGCTCCTGGCGCAGCAGGTCCTCGTAAGGCAGCTCTACCGAGGAGAAGACCACGGCGCCGAACACCAGGTAGAGCAGGTAACCCAGCACGAGCAGGGCGAAGCACCACGCGGAGCGGTGCTGCTCCACCAGCCGCACGCAGGAGCTGCCCGCCAGCGACTGCAGCATCTTCCCGAGACGCCGGGCGGCTGCGCCCCGGGCCGGGCCGGGCCGCCGAGGGAAGGGGGGGGGGGGGGGGGGAAGTAGGTTGAGGAAGGGGAATGGGGGGAGGGAGGGGAGCAGCAGGGCCGGTGCGGTGGCCGCCGCCTGCCCTCTCTCCTCTCTTTCTCTCTCTTTCTCTCTCTCGGCGGCCGTTGACTTTGAAGGCGCGGAGCGGCGGTGATGTGGCGCTCACGTGGGCGGGCGGCGCAGGTACCGCGGCGGAGGGTTGGCCCGCCCGCTGCCGCCAGCGCACCGCCGCCCCGCCCCGCCCCGCCCCGCCCCGGCCCGACCCCTCACGCCTCTCCCGCCGGGCAAAACGGCTTTACCTCTCGTTCTCTTTCTCCTCGCCGAGGCACGCGTGGGGGCCCCGGCTGACGCTGAGTGAAGCCGACCGACAGTCGCCTCTCCCACGCCCCCCGCCTCCGCCTCGCCTCCTCCCGGCCCCTTCTCCGCGGCGGGGTGGCGTGCGGCCGGGACCCCCCCCCCCCCCCCGAGGTTTCTTCCCTTTGTCACGCAATAGTGTCTGGAGATTTCCCCCCCTCGCTGTGCCCCCCCTTCCACCCCAGCGAGGTACCCCCAAACCAGCAATCCTTTCCACTGTTTTCTGGTGTGTTTTTTGTTTGTTGGGTGTTTTTGTTTTTTTCACGTTTCAAAGAGGGCCAGGCCAAGCACAGGAAGGCAGTAACACTGGAGACAGAGAAGCAGGAGATGATTGAATTTCGGTTCGGGGATGGGATGGGATGTGTTCAAGGAGGAACCCTGATGGTAGGCATTTACATCCTCCCTCAGGTCCACTGGGACATAACGTCAAAATGGGGCCAGCGGGGGTGCGGTTTGCAGCAGGTAACCTCCAGAAGCCCCATCCAAGCTGAATGAGGCTTGCCTTCTGTGCTGCGCTCCTGGAGGTACTTTTTAATGGTATGAGGTGCCCGGCTAGTGCTCAGAGCCGTGTCCACGGTGAATACAAATGCCCCGTCCAGCCAGCCCTCTGCATGATCCGAACAAGGGATCTTTTCAAGTTTCACTTCAAATGATTCCTTCATCCATCTCAAACTCTGGCCAGCAGTCATACAGTTAACCTGCAAAGATGTTCCCCACAGCGTGAAAAGGAGCAGTGAAAATTGTAGTTTCTCAAAGTGTCCCTTAAGGTGACTAAAACCGGCTTCTGGTAAACGAGAGACCCCGGTCGCATCCCACGGGTCTCTGCCACTGCCCTTTCACATCTCAGCTGATGGCAACTTGTGCAGTCACAGAAACAAAGTAGTAGCTTGTAAATTAGAATCTTACTGGGGCTGAGTCAGTGAGTTCAGACAGAGTATATCCAATCCCGCAGCGTATCTTAAGCTGTGAGGTACCCCTCTAAGCTGCAAGGACTAAAATAGGAAAAGAATACAAAAATGAAAGGCATGAAACAATTTTTCATGCTAGAAACTTAAAGCGATGTGTCAACATTTCCTTTTACACCAAAGCTACAGTGGGCTGTGGAATGAATCTGGCCTGGCAGAACGGCTCATCCAGTCCCTGGCCCCGTTCCCCACTGCCAGCTACAGCGGAGTTGTTCCAGGGGCTCAACCCCCCCCCCCGCTCCCCTTGTTGGATGGTCAAAATGTAAATGTGTTCATACGTGCAAAAAGCAGGTGCTTGACCAATAGCACACCTGGGGGCCGCGATAGGTACACACCAGACAGGCCCAGCAAGCCGACTCTTGACGCCGTGCCAGCACCGCACACGTGTTCTGGCCTACAAATGTGCCTCTTTTGTGTGCGCACATGTGCACCCCGAGCACGCACACTCGACCATACAACTGGGGAGGGGGCACCCTGGGCACCAGGGTGTTTTGGTAGGAAGATAAACTTTTCCCTCGCAGCTGAACTCCTGAAACGTTGGAAGGTAAATGGTTCCAAAGTGCCTTCTTCATATGTATAAATTGTAGCATGGCACAGAGGTGCTGCATAATTAAATTAGGGGAGGGGTTTGAAATGAGCAACTGAAGAATATCTATGCCATATATCCAGAAGCTAATTGACAGGACAGACAAAGAGGTGTCACATCCCTACACCACCACTTCAGCACCTTTCATCAGCATCAGTGCATCTTTAAAAAGTATGTTTTTGCTGTAAACCAGTGATGTGTAGGAAAAAGATGATCTAAATCAATAGCAATGACAATTAATAATGGATACTGTCTGGAAGATTGTAATGCAGACAAGCTTTTGAAGGGAGGATTCCAAACAAATGTTTTATTGCATCGCACTAAGACAGCATGCATTTAAGCATCGTTAGAGAAAAAGAGGTCAAGGAACCTTGGCTAACTCCATCCAATTACTTAATCACTTGTCCCCTCAAATCCCAAATGACTGAGTATCTCCATCTATAATAGAAAAGCCATTTGAAACAATATGTGTGACATACTGGGCTCCATTTTGATCAAGTGTACTTGCTTTGCCAGATACAATAGGTTTCATAATACGATCTAATTTATGGCAACATCTGTTTGTGTTCGTGATAGGGAATGGGCATGTCTTTGCTATAAAAGAATATTTTCCCAACCTACAAGACAAATATTTGTTTAAAGGTTAGAAAAGTTTGCCTACGAACACACCTCTCTTCAGTGGGTAGCTGGACACTTTTATTTACTGGCCTCCTTCAGTTTTCCATTTTTATGAATCATTCATTCTCCATTTTTAGAAGTCTCTCACACTCGGAGGCTTGCTGGGCTGGAGAGAAAAGGAGGACTCTGCTGCACAGAACCTGCGCTGCTCTTACAACTCATTTTTTTCCCCCACAGGTTTTTGGAGGCATGGGCTGGGGGGAACAAGGGCAGAGCAGCACAGCTGTGTCACTGAAGCATTCATGTTCTTGTTTGCAAAGCAAACTTCTGAGTTTCAGCCACCATTGTTCATGCATGTTTTAACTCAAAGCCATTAACATACCTGATAATTTAATTACAGATTTCATTGGGATAGATGTGCAGAAAGGTGTCATAATATTCAGTTTTCTGACTTCAAGTGATTGTATTTACCATGATAACATTATATATGAATGCAATTATGTCACTCCAGAGTATGCTTCCTTTTCACATTGTTTTGCTAGTCAAGGATCAAGCTGGTCACGGATTCAGTGTACTGAATTCATTGTTACGTACTGTATAACAGAAAGTCACAACATGCTTCAGCAGGGAGTGACTGGAATTCTGGAGCGGGCTGTTACAGAACAGCCTTTTTCCAGCAGAAGTTTCATTCTACTGTGATCATCCCTCTTAATAAAACATGAATCCAGTTAATAAAGTGTACCACATCATCACATCACTCATCCACTAGCTACGCTTAGTGAGGACTGGGCTCCTTGCTGCCAGAGTAAGTCCAGCTGCTAGCAAGGAGAAGAAACCCACTATTGTTAGATACTGGTGCTCTCTGTCACACCAAACTCCCCTCTGGAGTACAGAAAATGCACGTGCAACCTCTCTGTCTGTGAGGTAGAAGACAGACACACTAATTCACTCATAGAACTTAGATAGAAATCATGTTTCTGTCCTGGGGTGCTAGAAATCCATACAGAAAGTTAGTACTCTCTCTAACTCTACTGCTTGGGGGAGATATGACACGTCCCCTATCACATCCCTGGGTTAGCAGCTTCTCTAGTGTTGTCCGGAGGCTGAGAAAATCCTCTCTCATACATAAGAAATGTAAAGCCCTCTCAGAGCTGTGAGAATCACACTTTCTGTTAGGAGAGGTGAAACTGAAATAAAGAGGTTTTGTGTTAATGGCAGCCTATTTTTATCTGAGCTTTTTGGTTAACCAGAAAAATCTTTTTTACTGAGACATTATTTCCAGTGAAACGCTGAAGTGCTCCAAACACTGGAAGACAAGGAGATGGTGGCAGGCTGGAGGGCAATGACAGCCTGGTGACAGACAGCAACCAGAGAGGGGGACCACTGTACTCTAGTCTTTTGTCCAGCGAGTGTAAATGACATTAGATAAAAATAGTAGCTTCAGTGAAACTCAAGAATAGCTCACAACAGTGCTCCAGTGCCCAGAGACTGTCCTATGCTGCACAGCATATGCCTAAGAGGAGACGATGCTGGGGCTCTGCTGCTCGAATCACTGAGCTCTAGACCCTGAGGGAGGAATGACTCTGGGGAAAGGGAAGCACCCACATTTGGCACTGTTACTAATATCAAGACTATAAGATATTTTCATGACCAAAAAGAAGTAACTGACTCACATACACAAGAGTTGTATTTGTATCCTTTCAAGTTGACTGAAAGGATTTTTTTTTTTTTTTTTCAAAAGAGTAGTCTTATGGCAAAGTCACAAACATTTTGACATCAGTCTTAGAAGAGAATGTCATTCTTACCAAAAAAAGTATAAATAATCATGCTGAAGAACCTTTAAGTCCTGAGAAGCAGGATAAATAAAATCAGTTACTAGGCAATACTCGTTCTGCCAAACCTGTTCTGCTCTGACATAGCTATAGCATGAGCTCACAGTACAGTGAACAGAGGAGGTGGTGATGGGGAGGAGTGGGATGAACTAGGAGAGTGTGGGACCCAGTGAACAGTTATGTGCTGAGAACATGAAATAGTATCAAAGCTATGTCACTCTGACAGCTGAATATTGAATAGCAATAGGGAACTGATTTGTCCTTCAGGGTTTTTCTTCCTATTTGACATGAATATAAATTCAGCAGTTATAGCAAGTCTAAAGTCTGACTGATCTGTCCTAAATTATGCGTACATGAAGAAATTTAGCCACAAACATAAGATTCTGTGAATTCACTTGCATTAAGGATTCTGCCATATTTAACTTCCCATTAATATTTTTTTTAATGAAACTGAGAAGTGGAATCCTTCACAATTTGCTGTATCTGTTAAATGAATGTTGGAACATAACACATTTCCTGCTGTAGTATAAAATACATCTGAATGATTGTTTCCGAAAACTCAGTTTGTGGGCTTTTGAAAAAGTTAACATAAGGTCATTTAGTGGCTCTGACTGAACGTCATGCCCCCATGGGCGGGCAGGATGTGGAGTTATAAGAATCACATCCTCAGAGGCACCAACACAAATGTAAGTCAAGTTGAGAAGCAGTCAGATGGGTTGCCATGTGTTCTGTTTTGGATGGGTAAGGTGTTCTATTTTGGCTAAAGGGAATCAACTAGATTTGGGTGAAATAATGTGAATCTTATAAAAATTGAAACAACACAGCCTGACTTAATAGAAAGTAATCTTTGAAGAAGGGATTCATTCCCATCTTAATGTGGCACAAGGATGGAGATGCAATGGGAGAGTACAGACGTATTTAGGTCTTTAAAATTTATCACCAAGCAAGCTGGTGACAGTAGAAATATTGTTGTGAAAGAAAAAGAGTCAGCGAAGTCTCTGTCCGTGCCATTTCCAATATCCTGCCTGGCTGCATTCTCCTTGAGAGGGAGGGGAGGAGGCTTGAGATTTAGTGGCTTCCTCAAAAAAAAAAAAATCATTTTATGCCGTTAACTTAATGGTACAACACTGTTCACAAAGGTTAAGACTACTGATCTGTGATAGCAAAAGAATGAATGTGCCTGGTTTGAGGGCTATATTTAGGGGAAGGTTTGCGTCATGGAGTAGTAGTATTTGGAATCAAGAAAGTTTATATGCATGGTCAGGCACAATTTATTTCTCGAGTGAGTCATGCCTTGTTCAGCATAAATGTAATTTTCCTTAGCATTGCCATAAGTATTCATATTTAGCCAATGATCTCGTTGTCCAAATGGAATAACTGATAGATAACGGTTTTAATAAGATGAGCATTTTATGTCATGGAAAAGGTAATTTCATGTATACTTGCTGTCAGGTTTATCCAATGGCGTTATCCGAAAAGGAACTTGGTCACTCTAAGAGGTATAGGTCCAACAGAAATGAGGGCTGCATATATGTACATAAATACATGCATTCATATATATACATATGTTTGCATATAATTATATATATAGTCTGTGCTTCCTCAGACTTTTCACTGTTATATTCTGAGTTATGCCTTATCTTGGCAGAAAGGTAATTACCCGTGATTTGTAGGATTGTGTTAACACTGTAGGAATGTAATAGCTCAGAGAATTCAGGATGTCAACATGATCTTATTAGAGCATTACATTAAATAAAATTCAGTGTTTTAAATAAAGTGATCTTGCCCTTCTAAGTCCTGTGGCAGTCAGTCAGCAGAATCAGTCTTTTTAACCTTTTGTTCAAGATGCTGAAAAGAAGAGAACCAGTTAAGATATTTAATACTTCATAATGAAAATAAGGGTTCACAACATGCTTTATTTCTCTTCCTTCTACTCTGTAAGATTTTTAGTATTTCTTCCCCCTTCTGGTGTTAAAGATGGCTATGGAAAGAAATATAAGAATGCAATATCTGAGGTGGACTCGGAACAGCTGTGGGTGCCCAGCCCTCTGATCTTACCACCTCCAGCATCGATCTTGGTTTTGTCCGAGACGTTGTGCTTGTTCTTGGGCACCCAGGAAATGATGGTGCCATCAAAGCTCAAGAGCTTTCTCTGGGTCACTTTCAAAACACACAGCCCCAGAAGGGTTCTGTGCTAAATGGCCTGCTCATAATTATTTTTTCAGTAGTTAGGCTGCACTTCCATGTTTTCTGGTTTTGGTTAGTTGAGGCTCAGGCCCAGCCTCTTAGTTTAGTGCTGCCATCAGGGAGTATTGGTAGGTCTGTTTGCCTGTTAATTAATTCAGTCTGCGTTGCCGTAGAGTTTGTGTACTCGTATAATCAATTTTATGCAACCGGCTGAGTTGGACTTGTGTTAGAGCAGGATGTGGAGACACAAACCTGGACCCTGCAATGGTGACACTTTCACTGACAGCTAACACACCCTCTCACCCATTCATGGGAAGGTCACATTAACTTGCCAAAACAGCTTTCAGCTTCAGCCCCAGGGTGTGTACACAGCACAGCACTGCTCTCCGAGGCCTCCCTGACCTGGGTAATGAGTTCAGACTGAACAGTGTGCGCACTTGGACTTCTTCATGCGCTCGAGTCAGCGTGCTGAAGCCTGGTTGCTCTTTGACTCTGCATTGGGCAGCTGGAGACTCTGCTCAGGTGGCTGGAGAAGTTTTTTGAAGCTGTTGTCATTTCTAACTGTGAACTACTGCAACCATCCCGGCCCATATGAGACCTTGTGGTAACTATACATCGCCTCCAGGCCAAGTTACTTTGCTAAAGTAGGGAGGTCTGGTCCTGGATGTGGCTGCCTGTGTATGGATCATACAGGGGCCACAAGGCAGGTTCTTAGGATGACTTTCAGATGCTGCCTAGATGTAGCCCAAGAGGTAAGGGATCCTGGAAGTAGTAGGGTTGCATCTCTGGGAAAGAATCTTTCTTTCCTGCTGCAGCCATAGCTGGTACCTAGGATGTGCAGCAACTTGGCTTTTCGGGGCTCTAGACTACTAGAGAATTTAAATTCTAAAGAGAGACCCATCTTACAGATCATTGCCAGTCTCCAGTACATAAAAAACCCTCTAACATGGATCCTTAGCTATACCTGAAAACAACCATTGTGTCTGACCTTGGATATTTCCTGTGCTGGATAGATCCGACAACCTGAAGGAGCTTAATGTTTAACTGTAGGCTGGCACAAACTCCAGTACTTTTCTACAACTGTCCTAGAGGGATGGAGAGCACAGGCAACCCTCTTCCCTAGGCACACACTTTACAACCAGCACATGGTGTGTGAGGGGGAGGAGTGTTGGAGCAGGCACCTTTCCCTTGTCATTCCTGCGGAGCAAATCCATCTCTCCCAGTGGTCAGTCCTGGTAGCTCTGAGATCTAATACCTCCGCACTGGGAGTGCAGCACAAAGCAACACACCGTACCAGAAACTCTCAGCTATGGCCTTTATTCCCCATCGCTGCAGGCCCACATTACTACAATAAAGTAAGCAGGAGTTACTATTCACAGATGAGGAAATACAAGCAAAACCATCTAATCTGTGATGCTCCCACCTAGCCATGCTATTTGGACAGGTTTATTTTTCAGGGAACCCTTCTGCCTCAGCAGAGTTAAATTTTAATAAGTGCAATTCATTGCCTTGCTGAACCAACGTCTGGAACAGCCCATGGGTACTATTGCCACACGCACCTGCTATAATGAATACCAAAGCCTACTTCAGTGACCTGAATCTTTTGAAAATTTAGTTCTTTATTTTTATCCACTTAGAAGGAACACAAGCTGCAGTGCCCTACTTTTTCTCAACTGTGTCATCTGACTCATCAATCAAAACTGAATTTGAGTCCTATTTTCACCCACTGACTCTCAATCAACCTAACAAACCTATCAAAAGTATAAAAGGACAATTTTGTCACTCAGGCCAAGGTACCTTTGCAAATCTTGAGTCATGTGAGATATTTTAAGGTTTAAGAAAATTAAAATTTCAGCAAGGCCAAATTCTACATCTTCCCCTGAAAAGATACACTTGGATCAAAAGAACATCATAGGACAAGGGAAAAAGTTCTGTGAAGTAAGAAAACCTTAATGTGAGGAGACTTTATGCTATTGGATTGATTAATTTTAAATAGAATACAGTAGTATCATTGTTTTATCCACTTCTGTCAGAGTGCACTGTACACTCTTGTAACATTTCCCAGATGTTCATGAAGGCATGTGTGCTAAGAAAGAAATATAAAAACTGTCTGGCCTTCAGTCGGTTAATGAAATCACTTAAAATTTAGGTCTATCCAGAAAAACCTCAGTTAAAAACCTGACAGTTTTTTTCCCCTGTACTTTCAGAAATGCATGACATGATGAAAAACAACAACCCCACCACCACCACCAAAATCTGTTTTTCTTGCTGTTATGGCAAAACAAGTATCAGCGACCTGATCCTATTCTGTCTGGCTCATGAGACATACATGGGAAACAATTATAACATATGCTAGAAGAAGATTCTTCCTTCCTTCCTTCCTTCCTCTTGAAATCTCTTTCCCAGAACCCAGCCTGCTATCCTTCCAACAAGTCTTTAACCTTGCCAGGAATAAAGAACAAAAGACTGAAACCAGCCTGCAGAATTGACCATTAGCATAGGTTTTCCAATGAAACTGAACTGATTTTAAATTAATTTTTGAACACTACACATACAACTTAGAGTTAGGAACAACTTCCTGACAGACTTTATGCTTTAGATGGACCTTTGTTTTCTCTTCAAGTCAGTATCAGATCCTTCATGAACATAAAACAATCAAAATATTAATAATTAATATAAAAGCTATAATTAATAGTAATCAGATATATCGCCACAATGACAATTACTTTTATTTTTGTTTTCTAAGTAAAGGGAAATATTTTTCTAGGCAGTGCACAGAGAAGGAAAGAGGAGAAGAAATCCCTAATATTATTGGGTATTAGAATAACTTGTAATATTCCTAGTCAATAGGCACGTTGTACTGATGTCTTCTACTTCACTACAGTTAAAATCTTAACCATGTCCGGTTTGACTATAAAATATAAATGCTTTCATATGCTATGTGGCTACCACACAACATGAAAGGTTTCTTTTTGAAAAAGCTTTATCAGTAGAGTACAATTTGCCTGCGACAGTGGAAACCAGTTCAGTGAGCAAAAGTGAATCTGCTGATGAAATTCAGTATATCTAGAATCCATTACTGAATTGAAAGGGAAAGTATTTTTTATAGAAGTAGCTCATGGTCTGTATACTCTTCTTTAGTTAATTTGAGATTTGAAAATGAAACATAAGGCATAGTATGTTCCAAGGAACAGAAACAGAGAAGAATCAGATTGTAATAAAAGAAAGTTTCAGCAAGATTTTTGTAAGAATAATGCATAGTGATACATATTAAACATTAAGCACCATTGACATTAAGCATTTAGGTTAGTGATGAATAGACCCCCGAGTCCTCAAAGAATTCTCAGTCCAGTCGCAACAAAGGAAACAAGCATGAGAAGATTGAGAAGAATACATATTCAGCAGTTAGAGGCTGAATGTTCTCTGAATGTAAAGACAAGACTCCCTTAGCCAAAACCAGTGAAAGGATCTTGTCGAGTTGCCTTAAACTGTTTAATGCACTTGGAAGAGAAGTACTACTTGTCAGCTAACAATAACGACAAGAATCACAGAATGGGAGAGGCTGGAAGGGATTGTGTTGATGATGCAAATTATGATGGTTATTCCTACTACACAAAACCACAGCAATTAGGTCCAGGGTTGCAAAGAACTTTCTCCTCAGTATGTTATTGCATAATTCTATCCTCATGCTATTATCAAATCTATTCACCCACCAAATAACCAAAGTTATTTTATTATATTATTGTGCCATAATTACCGAGCAGCTTAAAGATTTTGAGCACTGAAAAGAGAGAAAGCTTCAGTGCTTTTAATCTCCCGACAGCCTTTGAGCGAGGAAATTCTGTTTTGCTCATTTTGTATCTGGAAAATGGAGCCATAGAAACAGAAGATCACTTTTTGAAGGCCAGTCACCATGAGATGTGGACAGGCATTTAATAACATAGTCAAGACTGCCAGCAAAACTCTACTGAAATCAATAGGATGTAGATATGTACAGTTCATAGCAGTACCTTTTCTGCAATCACATGAAGGACTTACCTGTCTCCTGACTGAAGTCACTGCTTGCAGGAGAAAATGATGGAATCAGGTGTTTGCTGCCAGCAAAAAAGTCTGAGTTCAAAGCACAGGCAAAGTGTATTTTTCAGGAGCATGTGGGAGGGAAGTCCAATTTCCAAGCTGGCCTCTGCCAGCAAGTTTTGTCCCCTGGTGGGGTCTTACCTTGCTTCTTTTCTGGGCCACACTCTTTATCCATTAGTACTTCCTGCAGGTTTTTCTGGATGTTTGCATGCATGCAGGCATGTCCAAAACTCATCCGTGTCCCAGTTGCGCTACTGCCACGCGCTACTGGTCCTTTCTATGTGACACCCTCCCCTTCTAGTGACGCAGCTTCTCCCACCATTATCCTCCACTAAGAAACAGCAGTTGTTTTCAGTGGAAGTTCACTGGATGAAAAATCCTTTTGGTGTGCAGCTCTTACCTTCCAGCGTAACACTTCTGGGAGAGCTGGCCTTAGCGATTTACCGTGGCATCCAGGCTGTGGTGGGAATGTGAGACATAGGCTAGGGATGCCCCAGCTGCTGGCATGCTGCCTCCTCCCATATGTCAGTATGTGGCCCATGTATGACTATTTCTCCAGGCAAAGGGGACAGCGGACCCAAAGAAGGATTACGCAGAAGGGCCTATAACAGCATGGCACCTTAGGAAAGCCAAGGGGCTTGTGGTTAAGTTTCCTAAACACCAATTCAGAAACTTAAAGGTAGGTACTCTGAAATTTTTAGCCACAGGCTTCTGTCTGCTGAGACATTCCCATTCATATTGTGTGATAGATAGACAGACGTTATTTTGGGAGAACAAAATGTGCTATTACCACAGGATCGTATAAATCCTGCCTGTCTTCTGGGAAGTTCAGATTGAAAGAAAGGCTGGACGTAACTATCCTAAAACATTAAATATTTATGAAAAATATATATCACGGCATTTTACAAACAATTGTGCAATATACCTTTGTGACTTTGCTCCCAAGGTACTTCTTTAATATCTTACGTTTTTGACAAATGGCATGATGCTTTGCAGCAGGAAAAGATCTCCTCTCCAGCCCCCCAAATGAACTCCTTAAGATATATTTCTTCTGCTTGATGTTAAAGCAGAAAACTGAGCTTTCACTTCATCATTTTATATTGCAATGGTTTTGGTTATGAAAGTAGAATAATCAAGAAAATTATTTTAAATATAGCTTCACTAAACTACAGAGGAAATTACATTGTCTGCTGAGTTTGAAAATCTGTCTATAATTAGATTTAAATGTCACTCCTTTCAGCACATTTTAGCATTTCTGCAGACTGCACTCCTTATGAAATATATCCTTTGAGACTATAGCCTTTCTCTTATGAAAATTACACCCCATGGCATGCTTTCTGGAAAGTATGTCTTTGTATTAGCTATAAAAGATAATCTAATACTTGATGCAGTTGTTGACTAGTTTCCTCTCATTCCAGTAGCAAAATTTCTTATCATTTGTTTTTCTCTATGTATTGTTGTGTCCTATAAGTTTTGGAGGAAAACGATTCATCTGTAGCTAAGGACAGTACAGAATTTTACTATAAATGTTTGTATTTCATGTTTTACAAATGATGTTTGTATATATGAAATGCTATTTGCTCCATTTAAACACTAGTGGAATTTCAACAATTGTGATACTTTCTTTTGTTCTGTGGTTTTACTATACAAATAAAGAAAGAGGTTATTGAAATGAAAGATACTTATATGGCTGTGCTTTTGCAGAAAAGATGCTAACTGACCAATGTTAGTTTTTTTTTCATTATCTATTATACCAGAATAATGCCCTCACTTAAAACGTTAGGTTTTTTATTCATGCACTTGTGATGCCCGTTTTCAAGTTGAGGCTTGTTTCTTTGAAAAAGAAACTGAAGAGCAAAAAGTGATTCCTAAAGGAACTGTTGACATCATATTCATATTTCTGCTAGTTATCAAGACATTGCTATGCTTTAATGCCTTCTGGGTACACCTACGCCACACTGTGTGAAAAGGGTGGACAGCCAAGGAGAGGGGAGGAATACGAGATAGCTGTTGTGTCCCCGGGCCACCTCGGCTCTCTGCCATGTGTCCTGGTGATGTGCACTCCTGTAGTAGCAGCCACAGCACTGGGAAACCTCTGTCATCCTTTTCCCCTCATCTTCCAGTCCACTTCTAACATCCGACCAGCTCAGATATGGCTCCAAATCAGTCTCTGAGCAGTGACAAGGAGTGGAGGGAATGGGGACTGAAGATGCGGAAGGTCAGATCATTAGCCAGCATCGACCAGAGCAAACAAGACCAATGCAGATGGCTTATCCCACCTGCATTTTAGATGTGGGTGCCTCCACCACTGAGAAGAGCAGAGATGCAGCCCCCCTTTCACCACGCACTGCTCATTCTCAGGTGTTCAGCCACTACTGGGTTTGTGTTTAAACCAATTGAAATATAATGCACTGGAAATATTTTCCCTTCAGAACCTCTGATTTTCAGAAGAAATAGTTCCCCTTGTTAGCCAGGAATGAACTGTAAAAATGACACCTCAGCCCAAATGAATTTTGACTGTACTTGAAACTTTAACCTAATTAAAGTGTTAACTTCAAACTCTGGCATAAAACAAAAAAAAGAACATTGTCATTTTTGACACTAGGTAGATAAGGCAGCATCTCCCATTTTAGCACATTTTGTACCATACAATGGTGAGTTCAGATATTTCAAATCTAATTAGGACATACACAGTGGACTTTCACTAAATTGTCATGTAAGTAGAGCCATCATTTCCAGCACGAGCAGGTCGGGTCACCCAGCCTGCCTGGCCCTCCCGCCTTCCAGACAATGTGGCTAGATGAAACAACACAATTTCTTTTATCAAGAACTCCTGGCTCCAAAGATCTGTCGCTGCAAACAGCCATGGGAGCAAATCATATGTCAGCCTAAAAAATCAATATTAAAGAACAGATTGAACTATAATAGCGTGTCTGTCCAGTTATTTCAAATTAGATGAACACAGAAAATGCAAAGGACAGGAAGCAGCCAAGAGAGGTTTACAGAGATTACTCAAAGGTGTAAAAACTGAAAAGAAACTTCTTCTGGAAGCAGCCTTGAAAGTCTCACCTGCGTCTCTTCTCAGACACATCATTTGTGTCTTCTCAAGCACAAATACGTAGTACCTAATTTCCTTGTTTGCCTATACGCTCATGCTAAGGACTATAAATATTGCCCAAATAATGTAAAGTCTTGGACATGTAACAATCTAGTCTTCAGACCATAAACTTTCAAGGCAACAGAGCACAAACAAATCTTTCAACAAATAGAGTAAGCTAAGACTGTCCCAAGAGGTCTTATTAGGTCCAAAAGGAACTTACCTTAGTTCCAAGAGAATTATAGACACATTCAAAAGGTTCTATTGAAAGTTACTATTAAAACCTCTGAACTGTTATGAATATTCTTTGGTGATACTTCTGAGACTTCCTCTAACATTCTACAGAAAACGCAATTCTCCTTTAAGCTCCACAGGATGCTTCAAAAGCCTGCAAGGCTCATCATTTTCTTATAAATATTGTTGTATCGAACAGTTCTTTTAAAATGATCTTTCAAAGAAAAAAGTAATGAAAAGAAAAAAAGAAAAAACACACACAAAGCAAAGTTTTCACTATCAAGAAAAAGTAGAAAGGAGACAGCTGAAAAAATTTAGTATGTGTGTATCAGTAAGTGTGAATACTATGAAACTGAAGGATTGATAAAGAAATTAATGATATTAATTAATCACCAACAGGGATCTACAAATAATTCCACATTAAAAGCTTCCAAAAGTGGCTTGGTGAAGTTCTAAGAAGTATCACTAAACCTGGCTGTCTCAATTACCTCCCAAAGCTACAGAGGCCAAAAATCTTACTTACAAATACTGCTGTCATTTATCTGTCCCAGCAGCTCAGAAGGCAGAAATACTCTTTACAACTAGGACTAAAGCTCTTTGTACGTCATCGCGACAAACATCACAAGGATTGATTTGTGATTCCTGCTGAAGAGCATGTATGTAGGTGTTAAGCTTGGGTGTAGAAGCCATGTAGTGATTTTTAGAGGGCTTTGTGCCTGAGCTGCTAAGACCTGCAAATGCACTGTTAGGAGATGTTAAGTCCCTCTGTGAAACCAGCTCAACTCATATATTTCTGCTCTGCAGCACCAAGTCTGATGAGCCAAAACACTGTCAAGATCCGTTGCTTCTTAGTCACTGAGCCTTATTCGTGGTTCAGCTAAGCTTAGCTGAAGAGGGCAGGAAGAGGGCAGTTTGCCTATAATTATATATTCCTCATCCTTTCCCAGAGCACTCACTCTTTTCAATTTTTTTTTTTTTTTTTTTTTTTTTTTTTGCTTGGTAAGGAAAGTTTACAGGTTGCACTTCAGTGGTGATTCTCAGTGAGGAATCTAGGGAGCTTGGTGGTAGCTTGAGTAAGTTCTTAATAAGCATGATTGTTAAAGGTATGGTAAAATGCCTGCTGTCTACACAATCTGAGAAAAACTAGCTGTGATGAATGGATAAGCCTCACTTACATTTTGTATCCTGGTATTCTGCTGCCCCAAAGAAAGTGTGTTTGGGCTTTGAAACTCTCTCTGTCTGATCCTGTATGGATTTAAGGGAAAGAACTGATATTACCATTATTTATATAACATTAGCCTGTGATTATTTCTTGCTTGGAGAAAAATGTCCCTTTATTCATGGGAAAGCCTTTGAATATGGATGACTCCAGGGGATAACAACAGCCACTGAAAAGTTGGTATTTGGGACTTACCTAATTCCTGACAATTTCGTTGGCTAAACATCTTCTGAGATCTAGACTCACAGGAATAAACCTTGCTGGGTGCCATATCAGAGTGGGTAGGTTTTCTTTGGAAACTAACTTTGAAATGCTAACAATTTCTTGAAAGTTATTTATGAATTATTCCTAGAATTATTCTGCGCGGCTGCTCCATTTCTCATCGTTGGGCTTGTCCCCATTGGGCAGTGGGAACCTGTGGGCTCCAACTTTTGACCAGTTTTTCCTCAGGGTCTGGCCAGGGGGTTCATTATGGGAAAGGCTCATCTGATAGCAGTGCCCTGAATACTGTGCTTGAGTCAGCTCCTGGCTCGGTGGTTGTCAGAAGCTCCTGGCTGCCAGCGAGAAACTTAGGTAATGAATTTCTTCCTGAACAGATTTTCCTAAAGAGGCTGAAATAATCAAGTATATTACCTTGTTTTACAATGAGTCCATCCTGCAGTACCCTGCAGTCATATAGCTGGTTATGTTTTTTCTAATGCATGGTGAAATCTGTTGAATCTGGAGCCAGAGTAATTATGACACCTCAGGTTCATTTGTGATTAAAAGCAGTGCCTGTTCTCGCAGCTTACATTTCATCAGAGAAACTCGGAGCATTTTATAAACACCAGTACCTCTCAGAACAGTTGGAGGAATATATAAATTACTAATAAGAAATAGTCTTATTTTTGAACATTACACACTGGATTTTCTCCTCAAAATATTTTCCGAATATACAAATACCTAAAAGATCCATTCTATGAGCAACCCAATAGGGCTCAGTGTAGGAAGTGAAACTGTAGTTGCCAGTAAAAATTACAGAAACCATTCTGAGATGCAAGAAGTAAATACTCAAGTTATAATTTGGCTAGGATATGAAAGCCAAAATCTCTGTGCTCTTAGGAATGAAATAATGCCATTTCTAATGACTGCAGTGTCAAGGGTGTTCACTTACAACTGTTTAAACACAACTCCTGTTAACGTAAATCTGGACTTTATGTTAACACAGGGTGAGAGAGATGAGTCATATACAGTGAAGTAATAATGAATCACTGAACCCACCTATATAGGTGTTCTCTAGACTAGCCAGGCATTAATGATGTGTGACTGCTCTGCTTAAGGTGGTACAACTGCAACTCTCAGCAGGGACAGGATGGGTTTTCTCTCTGTTGGCAGGAGAGAGCATGTACTCCCATCCTGGGTCACATGAAGGATGTGCAAACATGTGTAGAGGAAGGTTTAGGTACGGACAGGCAGCCACATCACTCCATCTGTTCTCAGGCTCTGTAGACAAGGGTTTCAGGTGTGGGCAGGCAGCTGATGTGGGTTTGTGGCACACAGGCAGGAGAAGGAAGCTGTCCTGGCATCCTGCAAATGCCAGAAGTGCTAGGGCTGGGGTAGGGGAGGGCTGTTTGGTGTCTCTGTGAGGGCACATGGCAAAGAGCCCACTGATTAATGGCAGGGTGATTAAACCCAGGCACAAGGATTTTGATAAATCACGCAACTAGGTGATAAAAGAGAGAGTATTTTACAGGCAGAGAACTGAGACAGCAGTAAGGTGACTAAACTAAACCCAAACGTATGAGACAGTTAACAAGTTAACTAACATCTCCTTATTCCCTGCCCAGGTTCTTAAAGCAGACAGAGTTCTGTGCTCCGCTCTATCCCTATAGCCTCTGTGAGAGGCTGTCCCTGCTGACTAGCTTGCACTGCGTTGCGTGCTAAAACATACTGTGCATGATGAAAGGCTCAGAGCCAATAGGGTTGTAGCAGCCTTAATTAAAAATGCAATTAAAACCCCAGAATGAGTTATCGTTAGCCAAAGGGGCTAGGAGGAACCAGAGGGTTGGTTTTGATTTTTTTTTTTCCTAATATATTGGAGTGGGAATGGAGCTAGAGAGATAACAAGGCAATTAAAAATGAGAAATGGGTGAAATTAATCACGACTCAAAATGGCTGGGAGAGGGTGATTTTTTTTTTTTTTTTACATCTGTCTATAGTGTATTAAATAAAGAAAAGAAGTTTGAATAATCAGGAAGTCAGAATGATGCTGCAAAAATAATTGCTGATTAAGAACATAGAAAGAGTAATTGGAAAAGGTAAAATATATGGTATAATGGTTCCAGTAATAAATATCTCAAAGGGGCTAGAGGAATTGTGGAGTCTGAATGGATTTGATGGGGTGCTGTAGGGTGTTCACAACATCTGACTTTATGTACCTAATGGCAGTGCTAAGTTACAAGACTCATCCCTCTGTAGTCACGGTGAGGGAGTGACCTCCAGAAGGCAATAGTATAAAAGAAGATCCAGGAGTCTCTGAGGAGAGCCAACCCATTCATCTGGGCATCTAAGCTAGTGTCTTGATGCAGGTGATGTGAAAGTCCCCCTTTTGTTTCACGCTGCAACACTCTGTGGAGAGACCAGGGGAAATAAAATGTTTTCCATCAGCAATGGATGTGATGAGACCTGCCGCTGCTGGTGCTACTGCTCCACTCAGGTTATTACAGTGTTCTTATTAACAGGGCGTAAGATATTGAGTTCACACTGGCTCTGTATTCCCTTAACTCCATCAGCTTACAAGGGAAAAAATGCAGGAAACTCTCAGACAGAAATGAGGCATCTTCAAAGGGCAAAGCTGCCACTTCAGTTACTTGTACCAGCACTAAGCTCAGAAGGGTGAACTTCAAAGGCAGTGAAGCCTCTTTTCTTCAGCAGCTGGATGAAGCAAACGCAATGCATATCAGCACAGATATGGTTTTCCTGACTCCAGAGCTAAGAAAACATCTTTCATGCATCTAAAGACTAGGAAATCAAAAGTGATTCCCTCTTGATATTCTCCTTGTGCCTTAATCCGTTAAACAGAAATGAATCCTGGCAAGAATCTGTTTTGTTAACAGGAACCAGCAGAGAACTGTAGAGTTGGTATACCTCAAAAAGCCCCTGAAATAGTATCAATCTACCAAAATAGCCAGTGGGAGGACAAGACAGTAAGATATGCAGAGACCAGTAGTCCATCCTTCCATGGCCTATCAGCCTTACCATCTTCCCTCACTGCTGAAGATTTATGCATCCTTGATCGTTTGCATCCACTCTGAAAGCAGTGCGGAGTGACTGTTCACAAGGTAGTCTGGAGGGAGTGTTCCAGTCATCACGTAAGGAAAGCCCTGATGTACTGGTGTGAAAAGAGAGAAAACAGCTCTGGCAAGCAGACCATGTATGAAATATTAAAATGCTACCTACCCTGGCTACTGTGGGCTTGTATCCAGCATTAGTACACCATGTGCTATCAATGGGTGGCACCAGGGAATTTAAGAAAACAAGGGAAAAACTATTTTGCATACAGTTTTTTTCCTATAGACTGCTAATTAAAAACAAACATCCAAAAAAAACCAGAAGAAAGTGTTTTCTGGACTGCCCTGACCCTCCTAAGCAGCCCAGATGGGGCAGAGCTCTCTGTGTGCTGCCGTTCCCAGCAGGACTCTGTGTCCACCCTCCCAGCTCTGCAGAAACATCCCAGAAAAGGGCAAAGAGGTGGGCGGTACACAGGCAGCACGTTTCCCTCACCATTTTGAACTGGAGTAAGGGTAGAGATCTCAGGCCCCCAGTTCAATCTGCAAACAGGTATATAGAATCATCACCTCCCATCTGAGAGACCAGCAAAAGCCATCAGTGGTTAAGATGGGACAACAGAAGGTCCCAAGCCACTGAATGGACAAATAAACTTTATTAAGTTCTGTTTCCAGGGCCTGCTCCCACTGGCCTCCACCCTACCCATTAAATCAGCTGGACTCAGGCTAGGAACATCCAATCCCAGTGACTTCCCCTGGTTGATTCCTCTTAATGCATGTGGACAAAGGAAGTCAGGAGAAGCTTGAGTGGCAGTTTTAACAGTTTTAGCATCTCCGGAAAAATCTCTAGCAGCCAGCAGTGGCAGATTTTTTTCCTTAGTCTGTTTGCAGTCTTGAACTCCTGTGTATGTCCCACTTGTTATTCTACGGGCAGCATTTTGGCATTTAGTCAGAAGGGAAGACCTACTGCTGGCAAATGAAAGATACCTGAGCAAAATACTTCCATCTAATTCTTCCCTGAACACTGGCTGGTCATCCACACCTTTCTTTTCAGAAACCCAGGGAAACAATTTGCATGAAACTGTATATACACACACTGAAAAAACCAGCAGGGCACCAACTGGGAAAAGCCAGAACCATGGCAGAAAGACAAGCTGGAATCTCTTGGTTAGTTTTGGTTTAATACTTTGTATTTCTTTAGCTAGATCCATACAGTGTCCCATTAGCTCCTCTGACCTGGTCTCAGTGTGGTTCCTGTGACTTTACTGGCCGTCCCTCTTGTGTCAGCAGAAGATGTGGAAAAAGAGGCATAGTTTCTTCCTCCACAAGACGTGAAATGCATCACTGTCTGCCCCAATGAGGATGTGTTCCCTGATGTGATCCCTTTTCCAGGTTTTCTGGGATCAGACTCACTTCTTGATGGCTGTCTGCAGCAATCTCTGAGATTCAGAGAACTTCCCCTTTCAACTTTGCCCATTTACTTTTCACTATTGAGAGATTTATGAAAAACCACAGGTAACCGACATTCCTTGGTACATTCTCCTGTGATTTTCTGACAGGAGATGTCAGAGTGGACACACTCTTGCATTGTTACACAGAAGGTCAAATACAACCCCAAGACTTCTGCTGTCTCTAAGTAGAAATCATCAGCGCTGAACTCATGCACAAGTTTATCACCTGCAGTGCTCATCCTGCCTTCAGGTGCAGGAAGGATACGAAAACACAATTCCACATAAAATTCATGCTACTAATCCATGCCTTATTTTAATCCCGTTTAATAAGCCCTTAGTGCATATTACAATCCTTAGTTGTTTTACAAGTGATGCCTACTATAAAGGAATCAGATACACTGGTACACTCTGGTTCCTTTACCCTAATCCAGTGATACAAAATAAATGAGAAAATGCTGAGAGCAGATTCTGATGGCTTTGCATTGCCTGATTATCACAAAATCATGGCTTCAATGCACTAAAAAATCCACTCCATAATTAGTATAATTAAAGCCTTATGTATGTCTTCCTGTTTCCCCCCCAGAGTAGTCATCTGTTAAATTGCCAGATAAGGTTGCAGCGTCAGCTTTGCATTTCAACCTGATTTCATGGTGTAATAAGGCTTGCATGACCACTCTCTGTGCTTGCTTGCATGTAGGTGTGTCAGTACTTGTCTAATAACTATTGTACTACCCAATTTCAATCAAGTCTCTGGAGGTCTCAAAGGTATTCTGATCCTATAATATTTACGACACAAACAACTACATGGAGGGAGAATTTTCTGTACATGCTTTTTTCTGAAAGAATTGTAAGCACCATCCACTTCATTAGAGGTAAGGGAATCCACACAGGAGCCCAGTTAAGCTTTATTGGTCCTCCAGTTTACCAAACTATGCATAAGGAACATGATCATCCCACATGGACAGAATCATTGCAAAATAAGGAAAACAGGGACCTCCAGAGGGCTTCTAAACCAGCCAACTGGGTAAATGGTACTGTGCCATACGTGATAAACATCTGTCTAACCTGTTAAAGATTTCCAATCCTGAAGTCTCCCCAGGCAATTATATATGCATACATCTTTATTCCCCACCATCTTGTACGACAGCTGAAGCATTGTAATACATTAGTGAAGCTCTATAAAATATGGTTCAAAGCCTGCTGCTCATGGCTGCATTTGCATTTCAATTTACAGAAGCCTAGGTAAGGGAAGGAAGGTAAAACAATGCTGCAGCATTGATTTCTCTCAGGGACATGACAGTTGCATAAAGGGCTCTGCTAATTATAGCCACCAGCTATCAACAGACTCAACAAAAGCTACAGCAGCATTGCAGCAATTCGGTGCCTACCACAGTCCATAGCTCTTTAAGCTGAAAGCATTTGTCATGCCTAAGAATTGATTTTCAAAGGTAATGCCCCAGCAGCCCCCTGCAATAGAACAAGGGTGGACTTGACTCCGGAAGGTCCTTCAGATGGTGAGTCGCTGCCAGAGCATTTTCCTCCAGAGTACCTTGTTTTTAATTGATGGGACTTCTCAGAAGGTGGATCCATTATACATGACTCGCTCAACTTTAGGACTTTAATCTCAGGGAAGCTACCAGCAAAGCTCCCTTAAATTTATGTTGGAAAAGGTGTGGACTAGACTGAAGAGCAGAAAGTGCAGTGTTTAGGCAGAAATATGTTGTTCAGTAAAAGACTCAAGAATGTCATTGCTTCTCAAAACACCAATACCTATATTCCTAGATCAAGGGAATGGATGAGGATAGATAAAAACTACTGTCTTGATGTAGATTTTTCACTGCCTAAATCTGAGGTTACATTTGGAGTGTTATGCGATAATTTTACACACACATGAAAGCAGTGCCTCGAGGAGGACTGGAAAGACTATGAAACGCTGTCCTCTCTCTTTTCTCTGGCTTGAGGGAGTCCCAGCTGCTCACTCTTTGGTTTCTTTCCGAGCTGACACCAAACTTCTGCTCACAGTCCATCTTGGTCTCTAGATTGTGTGTACATAGACCGTAAGGCTTGAGAACAGAAGTAGATGAAGCAGTATCTATGAAAAACAAAGCCTATGGACTTTTCCTTGACCAGATCTTAGCTCTGTGTTTCTCCCAAGATTTCTCTGGGAGTGAAAAGTTTAGTATGAAATTCTCTTTGGTGAAAATCATTGGTTCTGTTTTCAGCATCAGGTGGCTTAAAAACAAAAAGCTTCTGCTACTACAACTTGGTACAAATCCCTCTACTTCGGGAGGTCGTGTTGGTTTCTATCAGATTTGGAGCTGCCATCAGGCTGGCAACGCAAGAGGGTAATTCCTCAAGTGAGGGAGATGACTTTATAGAACAAGGGAGTGATGGCATTCATGCTGTACTCTCCCTCAGCCTGCCTTCTTGCCAAAAAATGACAAAATATTTAAGCATAACATAACTTTTAAATTGTTTGTGGCATTTGGAGTTGAAACTCTAAGCAATAATTATGCTAATGAGAAATAAAGTATTTTCTTGGCAGCAGAATACTTTTTTGTTGGCATTGTTGTTGACTTGTTTATTTGTTGCGTTCTTGTCATCATTGCTGGCTTCTATTTGTATGCAGTACGTGCCATTTACAGCTGTCCTTGAGAAAACTGCTGCAGCTTCCAAAAATTGCTTTCCTATTTCTTTTTTTTTCTTGTTTCAAAAGTAACAGCTTTTTGTCTTTTCAGGCCTTCAACAACTGCACGCCACGTAACTATTCCCTGGGAAGGGTAATGACTTTCTCACCAGCACAGTATGGCAGCGCATTGGGGGAATAGATGTGGGGACTTGCCATTACAACTGATATGAGAGAAATGAAGTGCCTGTCCGCAGAGGCCTCAGTATTGGGTCGAATGATCAGTTCTTAATTGCACAATGAGCAGGAGGAAATGGAGTAGATCCAGGGGGATCTGCAAAGGAAGAAAGTAAACTCTTGGCCAGAGCTTGCTGCAGAAAACTGCTTTTCTTCAGCTTATACATTTTGAGCATAAGCAGCAGCTTGATGTGAACAAAGCCATTTTCATAGGGAAGTCCCTTGAAAAACTAATGATTCAATTCTGCTTTCGCTTATTTAAGTGGACCAGCCCCAGTGGCCTCCTCTGAAGATGGGTCTTTGCTGAGCTGGGTGGAGGGAGAGGTGAACTGGGGTGGTAAGGCAGGGGAGGAGAGGCCAAGCAGTTGCACAGAGCCTCGCTGCAATGTGGTGTGCGGTGGCCACCGCTGCAAACACTGGCAGCAGAAAGGCTGCAGTCCTCAGAGCTTCTGCCCTGCCTCGGCTAGGGCTGTGTATACATGCTCTCTGCCTGCAGAGGAGTCCCACCTACTCATGGAGGATCTTTAGCTTCCTGTCATACCGCAAGGAGGGAAAGCATCAGTTCAGCTACCGTGGAGTTGATGCATCAGTTAATTTAAGTGAGAGTTAGAGGGCTGACCCACTTATTAGTGTGATCTGCATGAGCCAGAAAACCCCTTGCTGTGGGAGCAGGATTGCGAGCTCTGTGGAGGAGCACCACTGTCCAGGGACTGTGAGAGGGACCAGACCGGGTGAATCTTTACACAGAGCCTTTAAAATGGATGAGAGGCTGGTTTCCCAGTTTCCCCTGTCACATCTGTGGATAGATCACAGCGAGTTTTTGGCGTTTCATATTAAGATACAACTGACTCTATCCAGTGACTGAGTTATCCTGTGACACTTGTTTGAAATAATGTAAATAGAAAGTGAAATCTGGTTTACTTTTTTAAAATTTATGAGAATTCCTGAGATTTTGATCATATTTTAATGGAAGGCGTAATTAGTAGGTAATTGAGTTAAAGGTGAGATACCGCAAATGTAATTCATTAAGGCTCAAATTTTAAACTACTAATACATGTGTAGCTGTTAGAAATGAGAAACATAGACACAGAATAATATCTGCCGGATCTACTGTCTCTGCATTGCACCTCTAGCATGCAATAAATTACATTTTCTTCTTCTTGTTCTCTTTGGGGATATTGCCTGAAAAATCTATTACTTACCAGATCAGTGAATCAATAGATGTTATGTTTCTC
Organism: Numenius arquata; assembly: GCF_964106895.1. NCBI lineage: Eukaryota > Metazoa > Chordata > Aves > Charadriiformes > Scolopacidae > Numenius > Numenius arquata. Next base: position 23,464,453 of record NC_133577.1, on the reverse strand, counting down.
CTTGTGCTGGATCTGCACTGAGCACAGCAAGGAAAACCTGCCTCTCAGTGCACAGAAGTTTGTGATCGTTGCCACACAAAACGGTCACGATATAAAAGCTCTATGTTCCAGCACTTTGTGTTACACATCACCATTTCTACACCTTTTTGTATATTTGGTGAACAGTTGTGTGTTTTTTTATTAAAGAGGGTATCTGATTTCCAAAATTACAGAATCATCTGTAATAACAAGAGACACAGACTGAGCAAAATAAACCTTTTTGCTTGCTTCAGGTTATATTAGATGCCACTTTCTCAGGGCCTGGCGCTCGGCAGGTGTTTCTGAGAGCTGCCCTGCTGCATTATAAGCAGTTGCTGATAACAATCCTGCCACCCCAGCATGTCTGCCGCTATATTGACACAGCCCCACTGTCTCTAATTCTACTCCTTGTCGGAGGATCAGACCTACCCAGGGCACACTGCTGCACGGAAAACAATGTCTTTGTACAGACACATAAAATAAAAACAACCAGGAGTCACGCAGATGCATGCAAGAACATACACTTCGTACTGACAAACGTCAATGCAAGCACAACCCACTGGAGATTAAGGCTGTATTCCCTGACACGCATTTCCTACTTCTACGTGTTGACTTTAATTCTTTCCTCCCTTATTGCTTTACCCAGTAGTTATACCCCACAACATACCCGTAATGCTCCAAACAGGAAAAACAAAACAAAATAGAGATCGAGGGAGCAGGTCACCAGCTCCATAATACACCATTGCACTTATAAGATGAAAGGCATTTCCAAGGAGTTTGGGGAGAGTACTGATGTATCCCAGTTTGTTCCTTGATACTCAGGTGAGCACAAAGAAAGGGAGGAGTTAGAAATTGCTGCCACGTCAGTATCTGTTTCCTGCTAACACCCAGCCTGGGGTGTTACACCCATGCCCAGTGTTTGTAAAACTCGTTAGTCGTGAGCTGCACTGCAAATCCACTTTGTACTCATAAGGAACAAGTAGATGAAAGCTGGAGACCAGTGCATTTCTGTCTGCCTTCATGTGTCATTCATCAGTAGCCTCACACTTCAGAAACCTCAGGATTTTTGTTTTCAGCTACCTGCAGGAGGTAGCTTTTGTGTTCAGCTGTAGATTACTCAAGAGATTAGCCTCATGGAGAACCAGTGCCCCCCGTGACAGCCTTCTGAATCCTAAAGGTGACTGGAAAGCGCACCACCACCGACATACCAGGATTCAGATTTCCTCAAATGTATGCCTTGAAATATATACCTGTTCCAGAACAGGAAGGTTACTACAGTTACTTTAAGATAAATGAGCATATTGCTTTGCTTTTAGAAAAGCAGAGAAGAAAACAGCGATGTGGTACTCCATCCCAAAGTCTGAATTAATTTTCAATTTGTGGTTGGATGAACATTTGGATGATTGGTTTTGCTGCACCAGGGAGTTTTCTCTCAGTTTCAGGAGTTTGAGAATCAATTTTCCATCACCAAGTAGCATAATATCTCTTAAAGATCTAGGAAAGACCAGGTTCCTTGAATATATTAATAGCTATGGGTTTTATTAGTTTAGAAAAAAGAATAAGGAGGAGGCAGGTACCAGTCACTGGACAAATAACCTCCACAATGTGGAAAATACTAAGCAGTTTAAAAGATGCTGGCTGTAGCAAGATCTTTCCAAGCGCTGCTGACTAGCTAGGAGATAATTCATACCCAGCTGGATGAAGCTGCACTTGATTTGTGCAAGACAATGAAGGGGAAATAAGGCAAGGCGGTATGACCGGTTTTCTGTTTTGTTTTGTTTTAAATCAGAAGAGCCAAGGTTAGGTGCACCAAATGTTGTCTCCAGAGTGGAGAAACTGCCTGAAGGATGCTTACCTGCTCCAGGTGACCAGGATTAAGTACCTCTGAGAACAAAGTCAGGGCACTCGCACATGGGGCACTCCACTCCTCTCTGCCTGGTTCCTGCCTGTTCACGGGAGGCAAACGAGGAGCAAGGACAAAGCCAGCAGAACATCACTCTTCAGGTTCCTGTCTTCATTTTCACATCCTATTTTTCCACATGCAAAACTGTAAGATTTGAATGGTTCATTAATCGCCAGGGTTTATAGGCACACTTTCCATTTTTGCTTATTTTGGCTTTCTTCACTTGCTGTTTCTCTTTACATAGCTGTGTGTTCAGCTTGTATTTTCTATCTTCTTAAGATACCACATGTCCATCCAGGAACTTCCCTCCGTCCCCCTTACACAGCCCTGAAAATATTCGTGTTCCAAGTCTAAAAGTATTCTGAAACTTTGGGACTCATCACAGAACTTAAATCTCTGGTTTATAAAGGTTATTAAATTTCTACACATCATAAAATGCCCAGTTGAAATCCGCCTCGTAATTAGAGCTGAGTAGAGAAAGACAGTTTTATTTCACAGAAGATTTAGATGTTTCAAAATCTGCTTTTCCTCCAGTTCCAGACAGTACCCTAGTATTTCCACAGTTTCTACAAACTGGAAGGGGACAGCCTACACTGGGATGGACCAGTAGCCTGGGAGTCCAAAGAGCCACTGCCCTGCCAAGTCCCTGGTGCAACCCAAACTCCTGACACCCCGACAGCTGTCTGGGAAGTGAAAACACAGTTTGCGTGTATAGGAGGTGGGATACAACCACCGTCAGATGGAAAAGTGGCTTCTGAACAGAAGTGCAGACACTGATCAGTTTTTGCACAGAATTTTGTACATAATATTGATCAAAGAGTTGTGACTGCTGGGATTATTTTGAATATATAGTACCTTGCAGTGCCATGTGTACATATGAAAAGTAAAATAAGTCCACTTGACTTGAAATCTATGCAGAATATTTCAGCAGATTTGTAGCTTCATGCCTGCAGAGTCCCTTTGTAGTCAGCACAATCTCATTTTTAATTTGGCTTATAAATTGATTTTAAAGTGCACCAGTACAGTAAGTTATGTCTGTCTCTTTTTTACGTACTGTAATGGATGTGAACATTAAAAAACTGGTTTGCAAAGAACACATACTGTAACATGGAGAAGAATATAATGAAAGGACCAAACGCTCTTCCTTGTGATTTAGCCAAAACCAGGTTGGATTTTGATATTCATCTAGTTCCAATGAAGCATATCTAAAACATTCACTCTGCTATCTGTGGTTCATTTACTAACATGATTTTATATAATCTTGACAGCTTTAAATTACACTCAGGTGCTTATAAATGCCTTTCAAAACATCTTAGCTCTTGATGTACGATAACCCAATCCATTCCTTGGCAGCTGGATTTAACCGTGTCAGAAAACAACAGACCACCACAGAACTCCCATTGTTGAGCTTTGCCAATTAAAGGCCCGTGTCTCCTAATTTTTCCCCTTCTGCAGAAATCAGAATTGAAGCATATTTTATTTGGCATCTTCTCAGTCATTTCTGTGCCAGATGTGAGTTTCCTGGATACACAAAAGCATCCGATCTTTACCATTTTCACATAGTAGCTGATCAAAAGTGACATTATGTGAAAAAGTGTTACATATTTATTGTTTTATCCTTCTGCTCTGAGTACCCTGTACATGCCCTTTGTGTTCATAGCAGGTCTTACAAAGATGTCCACTGGTTTTATAAGTAGCACAATAACCTCCAAAGGTTTGTAGGTATGATTTGGACAAGTGTGCTAGGATTGCACTTGGCAATTATTTTGAGCTGGTTTTCCGCCTTGCTCAAATGAGGACAGACTAATTAGACTTGGACTCTTCAGCTGAAAAGAAGAGACAGCTGAGAGGGGAGATAATAGAGGTTTATAATGATAACTGAAGTAAACAGGGAACAATTACTCAATCTTCCACCCACTATGAGAATTAGAAGGCACCCCAATTATCAGGCAGCAGGTTTAAAACAAAAAGAAAGAAATACCTTTCCTCATAACATCTAATTAAACTGTGAAACTAACTGCTCATGGAGGTTGCAGAGGCCAAATGTACAAATGAATTAAAAAGGGATCAGACAAATTCACATAAGCATGAATGTCCACCAGTGGTGAGGAAACGTGACTGTCTGGATGCAACCTCTGGCTCAGGAAGCCCCTAAAAATCAGCAGCTGGGAAGGTACCACTTTGCATTTGTCCTGCTTTTTATGTTCTTCCAGAAAGACCTGTTGTTGGCCACAGCTGGAAGCAGGACATGCGTTCATGCAGCCACCACAACAGGAGGGTCACCAGAACAGCATCCTCCTGCCATGAGCAGGATGGGCTCTGCGGCCCCAGCCAGCATGGTCATGTGGAGAAGTACATCCCCGCTCAGCCCCCTCAGCACTTTTATTATAATAAAAGACTGTAAAGGCAAACTATAGAATTGATCTCTTGGTGGAGAATAATACTACCCAGCCACTGGGGGCACTGCAGTTACTGCCTCAGCCCTTTTTTTGCAAACTCTTGTACAGTTTTCTGCTCCTCCAAATTTTGTCATATTATAGACTAGAAAAGGCACATACACAAGCACAAAGGCACAGTATTCAGCACATGTAACACATTTGCTTTTCCTCTCACCAGCTGGGAGGAAACAGGGACTGTTTAGCCAGTGTTACTGCTTTGTACCTTCTGCTGCCTGTGACTTTTTCCCTCCCAAGAAGTGTAATGGCAGGACACAGTCCTCCATTCAGTAGAAATAAAGTTGTAAGAGAATCAGGAAGATGATCTCACACTAAAATAAAATTTGTTTCATTAAAGGAATGAAAGAATGTCTCTAGACAAAACAAAAGCCTGTTTCAGATATAATACTTTAACAAAAACCAAATTCTTTCAAGCCACGGAAATCACTGAGGAGCCAAAGTGACGAAAACTTCAAATATGGGACACATCACCTCCCTGAAGTGACAGAAAGTGTCCTTTCAGGTGCTCACAAACCAGAGATGAGAAAAAAATGAAAGACATGAAACTGAATCAATATAGTTTCCTCCTGAATGAAGGTTGGTTTCATTCTAGTATTCTGTTTTAAAAAAAAATAAAGTAGAAAAAATGGGAACAGAAAAACTCAAAGAAATAATATAGTTGCTTTCCATCACAGTTCTTTCAAAGCTGATTTCAGATCGTAATTTGCCTGGAATTGCTTCTTGAACAGTCCCTTGGTTTCCTGTCTGCTGTTCCAGGTTGAATGAAAGACACAGTTGCTGCTGGTAAAATAAGCTTTCTCTTTTGTAAATGTGCCAACTTGCACTCTCTGCCATCAGCAGACAAGCCAAATGGTTCTTCTGGGGAAATATGGATTTCCAGGCAACTCAGCTGTTCAAAGCCTCAGCATAATAATACCAAGGCCAAAACCCAAAGTACAAAAAAGAAAATAATCCCTTCTGTAGCATCCACAAAGACAAAACAGAGAGATCACAATTATATTATCATCCACTTAATTTAAATCTATGTGAGGAAAGTGTGCAAGGGGGTTTCAGGAAACTGTAAAACTGCTAATGCTACAGCTTACCTATACAGAAAATGTTTACCTTTCAATACAGTGTAGTTCTATCAATAGATACGTTGCAGGTGATATGACCTTCTGTGTGGCAATCCAGATTAACCTCCACCTCCCCCCCAAAAAAGGAGATCAGAGAGCCAGGCTGTGCTGACTGTACCCACCTTCCGCCATTTGCTTCCCGGGAAAAGCTCCAGCCCGGCTTGCTGCTCGTGGAGCAGGTCCAAGCCAGATGGGAACGGAAGCATCTCCACAGGAGCAAAGATGGCAGGCAAGGCTGTGGAGCAGGCTGTGGAGACCTGGTGTGATCCCAACTTCAGCTGCGTGTTTGCCCTCTCTGCCAGAGTATTGCCCATGCAGCGGCGCTGGGAGAGCAAGGCATCCCCAAACCTCCTTGAAGTCTTAAACGAGCCCTCCTTTATTGTCATTTTTAGCTAAGCTGCCAGATTTTGTATGGAAGCAACCGGGAGGCAAATGCATCTAGTTCCCCTTTGCCTGTTCCCCTGTAGCAGGCAGTAACCTCCAGCAGAAGGGCACCTGCCTACAGCTGGGGGGTGAAGGGGCAACACCAGCTTAAAGCGTGGCAGCCCTCAGCTGGGTGGCCACGTGCCGTCGGCTGGATGGCCACCTACCAGCGCCCGGAGGCGGCTGTCTGTCTGCACCTGAGCAACAGCGCTGGTGGCAGAGATTAATCATCAGGCTGGGTTTCTGCTGCTGAAAAAGATGTTCTTTCACTTTTGTTGTGTCTTGTTGAGACACCGTTTCATTTTGTCAAGGAATATGAAAAAACTATCCAGCAGCCTACGGCTTCAAGTGAGGGAGGAAAAATCCCCCCAGCCACAAAGCCCTCATTAAAACTCTACACAGCTATAGGAATAGAAAGCCACATTTTGATCTTAACAGTGTTAGTGGAAGAGGCTTTATGCTGGTGATTTTTGAGGCTTGCTGGCTGCCGCTTGCCGAGCAGAGCTGCCGATATCGATCACACAGCAGTGCTCGCCTTCTCCCCCGGCCTGCTGGGCAGGAGTTGTTTTCCAGTCCATGCATCATGTACAATGTGCTCCTGCGTTTCCACGAAAGCTGGAGCGTTTCGTCAGTAAGGCCCTATTTCATAGCAAAGTCAGCGCTGGCTTCGTGGTAGGAAAAGTCAGGTCTCGGGTGGCAGCAGCCCAGGAGAGGCTGAGCCCTGTCTGGCTGCAAGTCTGACCCAGCAGCGAGGTCTGTGAAAGGTGGGAAGCCTGTACCCCTGCAGCCCAGTATGGTGCCCAGGGGAAAAGGCTGGGGGCAGGATGAGCAGAAGAACATAGACAGGATCAGCAGCAGCTCAGCAGTTACCTCAGTCCATCTTTCTTGGCCCCCAGCATTTAGGCTCCCGGCAAACACAATTCATCAGGATTTTCTACAAAAGTCCTTCCAAAAGCATGATGTTGTGATGTTAATGGATTGCTATTGTTAGAATATAATACTGATATACTGCATTGCAGAGAGAAAAATCATCAGAAACATGAGAAGTTATGTTCTTGCCCAGGAAACTGTTCAGACAGGGGAAACTTTGTCAGACATTTTCTACATAAGCTGGCGGCAGAAAGCATGACAAAAGGGTAAAACCCATGTCACGCCTCACCTGGCAAATTCAGAAGCACTCTGATCTAAATCAGAGGGTGACAGCACAAACCAGTAGTTCCAGTTCACTGTGGTTTGCACGCTCCAGAGGCTTTTCTAATAGCAAAAGCTATCTGAACTTTACTTAGCCAGCAACACTAGGCGAGACCTGGTGATATATTTCAGTCTGGAAACTCTTGTCCTGATCTGTCAACATGCCTGACCCACCTGAATGTGAGGTCCTTAGTCAGGGAGAGATGTTGAGAGTAAACAGGGGGGAATGGTCTCATAGAAGAGGAGAGACTTGATGGCACAGATTCAGTCTGCTGTGTATTTTTAGGAACAGTCAGTGGAAAGCAGGAATATAAAGTTTATTCTACAAGATAACAGCAGCTAACACTACCAAGGCAATGGCATTCCCAGAAGTTACCATGTGCAGGATCTAGGGCTATTTGCATTAAAGATTTACAACTAGGACCTAACGCTGTCATCTACTTAGAGATGGGTTAGCTTAGAATGGAATACAGAAGAAATGAGGAGGGTCTAAGCTGAGAGCAAAAAAGAGACATAAAGAGGGAAGAAATAAGTGAGTGCTGAGTGAAGCTTATGACACTTCAATGAGAATAATCCTTTTTCAGACCACAAAAACATTTAGAGAGGAAATGTTGCAATAAACCTCAGACAGGCACTGACGAGAGACTGTAAATTCAGTTCCAAATGTTTGAGAGGTTGTTAAGTAGACTAATATTAAGTGAGATTATAAATGTAATGGCATGTAATATAGCTTTTAAGTAACTAGGGAAGCATTATATGAACTGACAATGGTGATCTGTGGTTGTGGGATCTTAATAAATTTATGAGTTTGTTACTGAATTTCATTTATTGCCATCATAGGGAATGCTTACGCATGAGAATGTTACATGAATTGAGATAATTGATCATCCAGGGAAATGTCTAAATGCATTTAAAGGAAACTTTCAAATACCACTTTTAAATGAACAAGAAAAAAAAATATGTTAAAATCTATTCAGGGAATATTATTATTAGCAGGACACAGTCAAGCCCCTTAGGCAAGAAATGTTCCCTGTTACGGGATATTTGATCTAGACTGCAGGAGAAGAAAAGTTTTAAGTCAGCCCTCCCAGTACAGATCCTCTCCCCAAAGACACAATAGTACCCGTGAGCAGATGCAACATCCCACAGCACACTTCAGCACTGAAATCAATTCACCAGAGGTCTAAGTATCAGCACCAGCCCTGGTTGCCCACGTGTCCTAGTTGCAGCTTCACATTCAGCAAGTCACTGCTATACCCTATATGCTGTGCCCTATATCCAAGGACAAAGCAATAAGGGTTTCTTCAACGTAAGTGTTGATCAGGCTGGAAAGTGGTCCCAGGGGCACCTAACCCAGCATCTGCCCAGCTTTCCCCTAGGAGAAGCAATAGGGAGAGACAGGAACAAGCATGTTTTCTGCTCTCAGGCTAAGCTGGGGAGAGCACAGGGACACGTCCCCTCCCTGCAAAGCTGTAAGCTGCTTGTGGACCTGCTGTAGAGTCTCTGTTGACCACAGCTGAGCCCCAGGAGCAGGGAGGGAAGGAAGGAGGGAGGGAAGGAAGGAAAGAAAAAGGTGTCAGCAAAAATAATAAAAGGAAGAGGAAAGGTAGGGGTGAAAGAAAAGATAAAGACAGTATAAGACACAAGAAAAACAGCAAAAGGAAAGGTTCTTAAATGTGGAAAAAGGAGGAACAGAAATGAAGAGACTAAGAAATCAATCAAAGAGAAAATGTACAAAGAGAAAAAGAGGAAGTGAAGGACAGAAGGTGGGGATACAGACTCTATTACAGTATTATTGAAGTCTAGTGTCAGATCTCACTGAACATAAATTGGTTCTTTTTATGTTTGAATAAGATTTTTTGATGGATTTTGTGGATTTCCACAATAGTCCAAAGAGCTCCTGCTTCAGTGCAGTTGCAATTGTACAAGAGTAGCTCATGTCAAAATGGATATGAAAAACTAAAAGGACATAAGATTAAAAGGCTGCAGGGTATCCAGGCGGCACTATGAACTACATATTGGTCAAACCATCCCTTAGCTAAGGCCCCGAGCAACTAAGAAAGAAATCATGTGGTCTGGAGTGACATAACTCAACTGGGACCTAAATGACACCAGTCCAGGGCCAGGGGAGAGAAAGCTACAGCTTCCCAGCTGAACCTCCTTCCTCTTTCCTTGACCTTCCTGTCCTTCTCTACCAAGATCTCACCCATCTTTCCAACTTCCAAACCCTAAATATTGTTCCTTAATTCTTATTCACTCCTCGGTCTTAGTGCATTGATTTGCCTGGGCTTTCCCTCAGGCATTTTTATTTGAAAGCTTTTTAATATATATATTCACTGCTAGTGAGTGCTTGTTAAATGAATTTGTTTGAAGGTCTTCAGCAAATTAAACTGTTAAACAATGTGAGATAGTTTACCACAGGATAGCGATGAAATAGTCAATCAGGTCCAGAAGCAGTGTTGATTTTTACTGCAGCAGAAGCACTGTTAAAACTCTGAAGAAAGCATCTGTCAAATTCACAGAATATTAAATACAATCAAATAATATAAAGTCAAGAGATATCTCCCAGGTAGCTTTGATGGGGATTTACTGAATTAATATGTTCATTTGTTAAAGACATCTGGTGACCTTTGGAGCCTCTCTGCCGTACAAGCCTGCATGTGCCCTGGCTGGGAAGCAGAGTTTTCCTGCACGAGGGCATCTGCAAAGAGAAGCAGTGAGAGAGCAGGTCTGTTTAAACCTCCACTACATTAGAAGGTGGGCAGTGGGGCACAGCCATTTTAAACATATGTTTGTGCTTGCCCAAGACTTTTTTTTGGTGATACATTTCCATCCGCAGAAGTGTGTGTCTAATTGGCCCTGCATCATCAGGATGCAAACAGAGGTCATCTCCACTGAGTCACATGTGGCTCAGCTGGTGGCAAAACAAATGAGGGGAAGGAGAAATTAGAGTTTCTCTTGATCACCTGTCCACTTTGGTTTTCCCTTTTCTTTTCATCTATGTCCCTTCTTAGCCATTAGCCGATTAAAAAAAATCTTAGTTGTCTGGCATTTGCCCCCTTGTATTTGTGAAGAAGTGTTGCAAGTCAGCAAAGTGATGTCCTAGCGCCACAGTGTGGGTTGAAGGTTGCTCTGTGCGCTGGATCTGCTTCTCTTTCATGCCTTTGAAGTGCAAATGTAAACATCCTTGGTCATGAGTCATCGTGAGCCTGAGAGGTTTTGAACAAAGGCTGGGCAGCTCCATGAACCAATACGTTTCTAATGAAACTGTGCTTCAATGGAAAAAATTCAATGGGCACACTGATGGCATGTTTCTCCCCTTATTTCCATGTACCTGTTGGAGAATGGAGATCTAGAACAAATAAGGCCAGAAGAATAAACTCTGACTGAGAGCTATTAACTTCAGCTCTACTTTTGGAATTAATTTCCTGTCTTTCTTGCTCCAAAATGAGAGAGCAGACATGCTGTGTCTTGTGTTCTATCCCTGGTGACAAGACTTCTGAAGCCCTTGATCAATCAGGTTTCTCAGCACACAAAAAGTTTAGTGGTGGCTGTAGGAGTCTGAGTCACTGGGATATTCCTATGGTGGCACCTAGGAGGCTCAAAGGACAGATTTAGCAATCCTATAATTCCTGTTACACACCTCTCCCAGCCCTGTGCTATCTCATGGTAGCATCCCTTACTGCTCTCTGCTGTCTGGATGCAGGTGTGGACAGTGATGAGGAGAGCAGGCTGGTTGCACCCCATCCCCTCTTGGGTTCCTGGCAGCAGCTGGCACTACATGTTCATCTCCCACTAGAAAATCAGCACATATTATTTGCATTCATTGTAATTGAAAGCTTATCTATCCTTCTTTACCCCTGCACCCTCTTTTTCATGTCTTGAAGCTGTAATAATCCCTGCTTGCCTCTTTGCATCTGCTAGTCTGAAATCCTGTTTTTAGAACACACATACACACACTTGGGAATTCAAGCCCTCTAGAAATCAGAAATCAGCTTTTATGAACTGAGATGCTTGTGGGACCACATGGCGGTGTCCTCTTTTCAAATCTCAGCATCAAAGGATGGAGTTCTCCTGAGATTTCATTTGAAGCTCTATAAATACTTTATATTTTTATTTTAAATTGCAAATTCTTTTGTATTTTCAAAATGAAACGAAACTTCTGAAAATCTCAAAAAGGTCTCCCTTCTGAGAGGGAATCCAAGGTACATGGTATGGTGCACATTATACATAAAAAGTCCCAAGTAATGCAGAAAACATGATATAGGAAGTTCATTCCTCTAGTATAGGTCAGACATCAAAGCCACAATCAACAGGTCTTTGGCCAGAAAAGATCTTGCAGTGAGAAATTTTCTTGCATCAAAGAGAATCCCTGGACTAGAGTACATGACTCTTACTATCCACTCAGTTTTCATCTTTATTGCCATCTAAATAATTTTAAAGAGCAGAAATGAACAGAAAAATAAATTCTGAGGAGCATAGGCTGCTCCAAGATTAAAATGATTGATGCCCCTTGCACTGAGGACATTCAGGAGTGAAGGCTGAATGAGCTCTGGATATAGCTCTAAGTCCTGAAATGAGTCATCCAATATTAAATCTTTTTGTTGCCATTAGATAAATTATCTAAGAAATAAGAAATTAGTTGAATGCTTTCAACATGGATTGGATCTTGAACATGGAAAAAAGTCTTTTTCTCATAAAAAGGCATTTTCTTACACAGCTCTGATTATGATTTTGAACTCTAGAGGAGCAGTACTGAGGAGTCACTTGAACCGTGAGCTCATCAATAACAGGAGGCCTGGAGCTGCTGTCTCACCCAGGAAAAAGTCCTTTTTTGTGAGAGGCGAAGGGGTTCCTGCTGAAGGGAGTGTAGCAGGAGTCACGGAACACAGGCTCTTTCATCAAACTTTTGCCTGTGAAGGAGAAGCCTTGGCTCCTTATTGGTGCTGAAATAAGGTGGGATGGATGACCCCACCACATCTCAACTCTCATGAGCTGCTGCTGGAGAAGCTCAGGGTAGTGCATACACCACTACCTCCAACTTGCCAGCTTTCCAGAGAGCAAGCCTGGGGTACAGGGACAGCAGCCATCATGAACTAGTCTCTCTCCCTCCACCTTCTCCCTCCAAAAAGAGGACCAGCATCACCACTCCCTATGGAGCCCAGTGCTGACAGTGAAATCTCAGCAGAAGGCTCTCTCAGCTCCTTCACAGCCAGTCAAAGGAGAGGCTTAATGTCTGTGGCAGAAATGGGACTTGTGGCTGACTCTAGGGGAGGATCTCAACCCCCTTTCATTGGGAAAACTTGGAGCACTGGAAGGATCAGCTTGAAGAAAGTAAGCTGGTGTTGCCTCAGAGCAGTGTCACTCAGATGTCACACAGGCTGGTTCATGCCTCCCTACACCTACTGAGTTAGTCAGTGAGAGAAATGGTGACATTTGGTATCACAAGGTTCAGTGCATTTAACCTTCATGAACCAAGGAAAGACTTAGCTTTCTTTAATCAGATCCTCACCAAGTTGAAGAACGGTGGCTCTGCCTGAGACTAGCTTGGTGTCCCTTGACAAGAGTAGGTGACACAGGAGGGAATATTTTTTCCTGTACTTCCTTCTGAAAGCCCAACTGGAAGGTCTGAAACTGTCATTTCCACCCTTTCCCAGCCCTGGCAAACAAATCATTCCCAGACCGGAGGCTGATGCCAGAAAACTGCCTCACACAGCCAGGCAGCCTGGCACAGCCTGACCTTCTGGGGGTGCTCTGGAAAGGTGCAATAGTGCAACCCCCCTTGCCTCTAACATCCTCCCCTTGTTGAAACCAGTAAGGTCCTACAGCATGCTCTCACTGCCACCCTTGCTCACCCCTCACAGGGCTGCATTTCAGAGCTTCATTTTTCAGCTGAGTAGAAAACAAACCTTACAGCATTCATCAGAGGGGTCAGGTCGATAGCTGCGCACTTATGGAGCTGGAAACCAAACAGGAGTGTGAGAGTGTGGGTATAAAACACATACGGGTGTGCTTTTTTTTCTTATTTCCTCCACTGCAGGCTAGCTTCAAGGGAACTAAAATTGCTGGGCTTTCACTTTTCTTTGTCAGCTAAATAAATTAATGCCCTCAGATTACTGTCATCAACTCTTCATATTTCCCAGTATTCGCAAAACCTCTCACCCTCATGCTCCTAAAACTTATTCCTCTCATCTTTCAGTTTCAGTCGGAATGGTAGCACGGTTGAGCTGCGCCTTGATTAAGAGACACACCAGGAGACAACTGTCTTGAGCAACACCACCTTACTCAATGGCACAAGCCAGTGTTGTTGAAGGCAGTAACGATTTGATATTTGGGAGGATGCCTGTTCCTCTCAGCCTTCATCTCAAACACTGAAAACTCAAACAATGCCCTAATTCAGCCCTGACAGTGTCAGTGCAGCTCAGGGGACCAAAAGTTCCGGGTAGCACAATCTAGTGCTTTCTGGCCAAACACTTTGAAACAATAAAACTTACTTCAGCTAATGCCAGTTATTACTTCTAACCAGTAAGCATATCAAGACCTTGAAAAACAGGGAGACATAAAAAGAAAGGAAGGAAACAAAGAAAAAGAAAAAAAGCTTTTACCGGGGCCACGGGCGCGTTTCGAGTTGTAACTCTAATTCTCAGTGCTCATGTTTTATAATAGACTTTCTTTATGTGAGTATATGTCATTTTTCCAATGCCTTTTCTTTACAACTTTAGATAAACATATAGAAACTTCTGGCACTCACGGGCAAAGCATGAAGTCCAGTGGTGCTTACACAGTCTAAAACAATAGTCTGTTTGCTGGCACAGCAACATCATATTTACATTTATGAAGGCAGATTCATGGGTACCTGCCACACATTTGTTAAAGTGCACTTGAGGAAGACTGTGACTTCTTCATTCTTTGAAAGCTATTGCAGAAAGGTTGGTAGGGCTAAATGACTGAAATGATTGATAATGCTTGGTTGTTGGGTAAATGATTAAGTAGCACAAGTATGGAGGAAGAAATAACACAAAATGTTATTCATGTGCACTTGAGTTGGTAGAAATACCTCAGAAAATATACCGTACAGTTGGAGAAACAGCATTTAATGGAGGATGATTACCAGTAATATTCAAAGACATCCTCTCAGTTAATGCTATGTATTATAGTCTAATCTTTTCTACCATTTGTAGCACTTTAGAATAATTTCCCCATTTTTGCTTTGAGATTAAACCAAATGTAGATCTGACATATTCTGTACGGTAGAGTATACAGCAACTAAGACCTCAACAATCTCTTTTGCTTCTACTTTTTTATATAGAAATAATGAAATCCATCAAAATACAAAAACAATCCAGGTATTTCATGAAGCTAGAGAAAATGTGTTATTTGTGCCCCTGCTTGTTTCAAAGAACATCAAGCAGAATTTAGAACAATTACTAGTCAACATAAAGTAATGTATAATTCTACACCAAACTTCGCTATGAACTGTAGGCTTGAAAGGCTATGAAATTGCTGCAATTACCATCTCCCACAAGGGACTCATTAAAAAAAAAAAATTACAGTGGATGATCTGAACAATATGGCCAAGAAATTCACACTGTCCAGCTGGGATGTTTGTATGGCTGTAATGATCCATCTAACACAACAGGTGGGAAAACATGCTATGCATCTGAATTGTAGCATTCATGATGCAGACAGTGCTAGAGATACCACTTAAATAAAAAATATGATGTAGAAATGTTACCCTTTTTCCATCAAGGAACTTTGTGTGATCAGTCACAAAAACTCTGATCCATGATGATGCCACATTTGCTATTCAAGGCTCAAGTGTGTTGCAATTAAAAGATTTCAAGGAACCGGTGAGTGTAGAAAGCATCTTCCCTTTCTCCTCCCATCAGAATCTTGGCATAGAGTTAAATTAAAATTACCACATTTGAAACATTAATGAAGAAGGAAAGGAAGGAAACGTGGTTGTGCCATGTTAAACGTCAGACAGTTCTGTGCAGTGCCATTAGCTTCAAAGAGTGCATCAGTGAAGGGAAAAGATAGTTCAAAACCAGATTCGGATGCTGAAAAGAAGCCTCCCACAGTCTAAAAGAATGTAATAAAAATGACAGATGATGACAGCAGCGGAAGTGAAATCTAAATGGCCAAAAGAGCAGCTACTTAATTTTTAAATATAATGAGACAACTTAAGTCTCAAAATAACAATTAAATAAAAAGGCTGGTCCCTGTTTTATGAAGGACAGCTAAAAATAGGACTTACTAAACTAAAAATAGGGCAAAGAACAAGACAGGTTTTATTAAATAAACAAGACAGGAACCAAGGAGATCTCCAAATGAACAACATCAAGAAAACATTACTGATTTCTTGAAGAAGTACAAGAAAAGGTGTTAAAAAAGCTAAGGGGAACAATTATCTGCAGTCTGCTTTGAAAAATGGTTGCAAAGATGATTGAAAACTGTTCCAAAAGCACAACTGTCATAATATGTAGAAAAAGGGTGGGACACTTCTAAGGAGAAGCATGAACAGAACAGAAGAGAAAAAGCTGTGAGGACTATCAGAATTCAGTCCCTACCACTTGCAAAACCAAGAAACATTGATGACTTCTGTGATCTGAACTGCAGGGTTTGGTGCTTAATGCTGACCAGGGAATTTTACCAGTAACTTTAGAATTAAATTAAACCTTTGTTAAACACACTGAAAAATACAGCTAAGTTAGTTACTGAATTTCAAATGCTTGTCATCAGCAGTGGGAACCTTTCTTGAGAGAACATAAGGTCCTCTGGTAAGTCAACTGAAATGAAAAATACTGCCAGGTTCTATAATGTCCCTGCATTGTACAGGATAATAAATCTTAGCCTTATCACAATCCAGATTTAAGGGGCAAAATACAGTTATCTGCAAGGATGGTTAAATGTAGAGCACAACTGCAAGCAAGCCAAGGTCTCTCACTGAGCTACCAACAATATTTTGGAGCCCCTTCTCTGCACTGAAAATGTGATTCTTTAGTTATCTCTCTATACTATAACTGTATCTTATTCTGCCTTTTACTACAGAGGCAAGTGGTGACATCAGGAAGGCTTGCCTAGTTCCTGCCATCTAGCTTCCTGTTAATATTTTCCATGCCAAATGTCTGGTTCAGCCTGAATTATTTGTACATGGCAGCTCTTAATATTTTCTTAAACTGGTAATAGCTGCCATATACACTGAATAGTTTGTATTTAAGGGTGACACCTCAAACTCTATATCCAGATGTGAAAATATTACAGCGTTCAGTCTAGAAATTACTAAGATTTGGGTCTGGAAGTGGATCCACTCTTGCCCACATGGCACTGGCAAAAGATTGAAGTGGAGGATTTCATGCACCCATAAGCCCTAGGATTGTCAGACTGCTACATCTCATCACCATAATGTGTAATTTTTTTTTTTTTTTTTTTTTGGGGGGGGGGGGGGGGAGTGTTTTGCAGCACTGAGGTAATTTACAATAGTTCTAGGCCTCCACAAGCTTGCAAGCAGTCCCCTAAGACTGATCTTGGTACCTCCAGCTAAGTCTGTTCTACCCTTTTAGGGTGATGATGCAGTCTTCATTTCACAAGTGTGAAATCCGGTGATGATGCAGTCTTCATTTCACAAGTGTGAAATCCGGTTAGGAAAAAGGTGAGACATTTTTATAGATAAATAATGACTAAACCTAGACATGACCCTTGGCAGATGGAAACAAAAGTAAATGAAGAGAAAATAAGAAAGGAGCCGGAAGTCTCTACTAGTGACATTGATTTGGCAACTTGCTTACCCTGGGATGAAATAGGACACAGTGTGAGGACAGAAGAGCTGTCCTCTTCAGCTCACAGAAGAGCTGAATAACTCTCTGGCTTAACAATATTTGATGGCAACTGGGGGCAAGAATGTGCCCCAGTCACTCCTGAAGTTATTAACAGTTTCACAATAGGATTAAGAGGCTTTTTAAATGTAAAATCTGTGCCACACAGATTTAAGCAGAGGAAATGGAGTGCTGGAGGAAGATATTCCTACACTTCATACTTTAAAAAGTTCTCTGAGTGTGAATTCATCATTATGAGCACCCTGAGACACTGACACTGTACTTGCTTTCAGGCTCATCCAAGTTGATTCTTCCCTTTAGAAAAATGAAAGGCTGCCTCTCATTTACACTAGCATGGGGGGAAAAAATCATCATCTATTGTCCATACCTTGATTTATGCAACCTTGTTATTTCTGAAATAATATAAAATTAGTTAGAGCATGCTGAGAATCCCAGGTCATTGGGTGATTTGAGAGTACAATTGCAACAGTGATTTTAAAGTTACTCATATGCCAGTGGAAGAAGTGTGATTGAGACCAGAAGGTGACAAGGAAGGTGTTGGATGGAATAAGCATCGTTGAAGCAGTAACGGGACTGGGAAATGGGAAAAGAAAGTTAAACTAGGTGTGTTATTGAAGATAAATAGGCTCATTTCTCTCCAGCATTTTATGGAGCAATTTTCATTATCTTAGTAAGAATCTGCTTGGTGTCACGTCTATTCAAAATCTCCTTTCTGCTTGGTATACTGCACTGTCCTCGCTCAGTCCAGCAGTGGTGAGTGTGGTTTCTTCTGCTTAGAAAGACCTTCCATATAGAAGATCTCTACAGATCTGTAAATATAGATTTTTATTAAATAAGAGAAGATAGATGGATCTGATTTTATTTCTCTTCTAGAAAATATAATCACTATGTTTAAATTCCTAAGCTCTTAATTGGCTAGAACAAATGCTCCTCATTCAGCATCAAAGAGCCTTGAGAAAGTAATAAGCGTTTACTGTAGCCTGAGAGTTTTGAACTACAGGTATTTTATTTGATTATATAAGTTTTAAATAGCATGAGATAATCAAATTTAAACAGCAAAAGAAATTACTAATACTCTGAACATCAGAAGACACATGGATATAAGCCAATAAAATGGAGGCACTTAGCTAAATAAGTAAGTGTCTGGTGAATATTATCTAAATGTTTTTCCCCTTAGGAACGCTGCTAGGCTTGATTAAATTTATTAATATAGTTTAGTAGATGGGATTTCAATTATGAAAAAATAATAATAGTATGAAGCAAGCAAGTAGGATCTTTTTCTAGGTGATGCCTTGCTGATTTTGTTACACATTTGGTTTACAAAAAAATATTGCCATGCCTGTGTATGCAGGAGAGGTAATTCAGCATACTGGACTTTGTGCCAGCATTATGCATGCCACCCAGGGACTTGGCCAAATTACCTTAACAGGATTATTTCCATTGGTTTTAAGTGCTGAAATATATTCTTCAGTGCATTTAATACCTCATTCAGAGCGCATTGAACACATTAAGCCTAATTAGTCAGCAATATAAGATCAAGAAATGCAAGCAAATTTGTAGCAAGCTTGACACGGTAGTTTTGAACAATACTGCATCATGGTCCCTGATTTCAGTCTATTATAGAGGTCTTCTCAGTTATGTTTTCCTCTTCAATCTGTGTGTTTCATTCTGTTCCCTGTGGCTGAATACCCGTGCGATGTTTTGAAATTCTTGGATGAAGGATACCCAGCAAAGGCAGGGATCATATCTCACATTCCCCAGCAAAATATTCAGCAACCCCCAGCAGTTTGATTCCTTCTCTGCAGATTCAAAACTGATGCAGTTGTCATTATAACCGTGCCAATTCTCTGAATTACCCTGTTCTCTCCTTCCTCAAACACTGCTTAAAATCTTCAGTGTGTGAGTCACCCTGCCTTTCTAACAACTGTGCTGAGGCACACTGAAGAGATTTCATTAGAATTCTCTACAGGCTGGAATAGATTAAAATGAGATTACTGTCACCAGCAGAGGGAATACTGCGAAGGTAGATAAGAAATTCTGAAGGTTGCTGTAGGTATAAGGGATGCTAGAAAAATAGGATTCATTCAAAATAAACAAACTGATCAAATCCCCTTAGGAAACTGTTAGCAGCAAAGTTAGCAGTAAAGTTGCAGAAATAGTTGAAGAATTGTGTGGTAGAAACCTTCCACATTCTCTAGAAATGCCAGTGGAAAAGAATTTGCAGATCCATATGAATTTATGAAGAAAGACTTTGAGGTTAATCACTTAAATTAAGCTTCTCTAAATCTCAGAAGAAAACTATAGTAGTGTCCAAACATACATAACACGATGATTTTTTCCTTGAGGTCCCTTCCAACCTGGTATTCTATGATTCACAACTGGGCTAACACGCTGCTTGAAGCTGACGAAGTATCATATAGCTGGATCCAAAACTATTCCGAGGCACAGGAGCAGAGACATACCGGGTAGAATGAACCAGGAGATTGCAAGAGGAAGCTAAAAGGGACCCCCATTTCTAGCTCAGTTACATGCAGACTTACTGATAAGCAGTGCCAAAAAATACTGATTTCCACGCCAGGTCAACCTATAACATTTTCATCCTCTTGTAACATTTTGAAGGAGGCACATTCTAAAGTCCCTTGTCTGCCCCCCTGCACTTGGAGGGAACAAATTCAAAACACAGGCAAAGCCAATTCATTGCCACCTTTAGATCCTTCCCTTGCTATTTTTCTAGTTTAACAGCAACAACTAAGAAATTTAACAGCAAGTAAGATGCAGGTCTGCTGGGAATTGCTGGCTGTCACAGCAGCCAATATTGTCTTACTGTTTCATTTCAGCCCCTCATCTGACTGCATCCATCCAGCTGCTATCTTTTGTCTGCCTTTATGTTTCTGCTCTTTGGGAGAAGAATCACTTTTTCTGTCTTTCTGCTTATAGAGCATGGTGCAAACTCTGACTGAGCTGCCACCACGCCACAGCACACCACCACCACTAAAGCATTTCCAGGAGTCAAGATTAGGCAGAAACAGTAGAGTGGGGAAACTTCCATCCATCCTTTCCTTTAGAGATGGGTGCCTCAGAAGGAACACAGATCCTTTTTGTGCTCTATTTGCTGATGTGGTAACAATGTGAGGCTGCCATTTTAGTTCCAACATGCATTTTATTATAAAGAATGTTTTTATTCAACATTTCTCCCCAAATAAATGTATTTACCCCTCTCTCCTCTCTCCCAATCTCCTCTTTCCAGAAATGAGTGAAATTTGTCAAACCTACTAAAATAAAGAACCCTCTACTAAAAAGAATTTTTTTATCTAAGTGGTAAAGAAAAGTGGCAAAGACCAGGAAAACCAACAGAAAAATGTTTAGCGGATCCTGTTCTGCAGGGTGCCACCAGAAAGTCCACTCCATAATACAACACCCTCTCTTGTTACTAGTTGTAAATATATACAGTTCCCTGCCTCTTATTTTTTAAACATAAGAAATAAAGTATATGCTTTATATTTACAGCACTTTCCAGAGATTATATTCCTGGGACCAAAAGCATGGTAGAGACAGAAGTGTCATCCTGCATTATCCAGCCCAGCTAGCTGCAATGAATTTCCTAAGATTTAGCAATATTCTAGTACCTCTTCACTGTAAGCACTCCAGTCGAAAAAAAAAAACCACTGTCAACCACAAATAGTTCATACAGTTCTGATCCACATTCACAATACCTTCTTCCTGTTCTATACACCACAACGTGGGGTGCAGTGCAAAATTAACCAATACCAAAAAAATAGTGAAAAAAATCCGACCTTCAAATACATACGTTTTATTTCAAGACTAACATATTTCATTCATTCATATACACACCAACACCCATCTAATCCTTACAAACCTCACTTAACGCACATTTGAACTCCAGTGAAACAGAATGCGCAACTTACATGGCTAATTAAAAACTAAATGCTTGGTCTTGCCTGTTTTTTTCTAACTGCAACTCAAAATGGTGATCTCTGAAAGTCACATACTATTTCCTAGAAATAAGGTACTGTAAAAAACCCCGAGTTGTGTTGTTATGTGAATACTTGGATATACACATGACATTTAAATTACAAGTGAAGATGCAGGACAGAAACATTGCAGAACAATATGCAGGTTTTGGTATGGATTTTTCCCCACAGGGTACAAATTTGGTTTTCACACATACTCACTTTCACATATATCAAAGTGCTTTTTGATCCTGATTCAACCAGCGAATGTACTCAAGTGAACTTTTGTACCTGTGGTGAATGTCATGGTTTTCAAGAACCTGCTTTATTAATTACAGGATTAAGATTTTGGATTACAGTTTGCACTTCTCCTCTTCCCCAGAGTCATTGCTGACACTTGCATAATATTATGATCGCAGTATATTTGTTTTACTCACAATTGTTAGTTTAAGAAAAAGAGTTGTTAAGGACCTGAGAATTTGGGTAGATCTCAAGGGAACCCACAGTGCAATTATGAACTCTCTTAAACCCGTTTCTGCAGAATACTGTACATTGGATCCTCTGGTGACAAGAGACTGCAGCTGCGTCAGATGCATCCATATAGAAATTGCAGCACATAATTCAGTCTACATGCCCACTGAGTCCTTGGTCTCTCTCAGGACTGCCAAAGGCGCTAATTACTGCCAGGGTTCTTGTGCAGTGTGCTTGTTCACTAGGACTGCAAATAACATCATTGCCTCTATTCACAGAGATGAAAAAGATTTCTTTAACTCTCTAGAAAGGCAGGATTTGGTGCAGTGATTTGAATAATGATGTTCTATATTGCTTTACTAGTCCTTTCACTCAGTCACAACTATGCAGAGCCAGGAGGTTTCATCATTCACTGAAGAATACTAGCTTTGTAAGTAAAATAAGTTTTTCAAAGCAAGGATAGGGTAACAGTCAGAGCTTCCTAACCCACAAAAAATATGTTTTATTATTGAGTAGACCCTTCTTTAAGGGAACTTAATTTCAAAACATATTCTTTTTTAGTATGTCAGCCATTGCTAAATATGTAAATGGAGCTTTTTGTACTCTTAAAATAGTCAATTTGACAAATGTAGATCAGGCCTATAGGGCTTGGTTTACAAGTACTCAGCTTATGCATTTACATCTATAGTGAAATTTCGTGAAATTTCCAGTGATGGAGAGCCCACACTAAGACAGAACTCCAGGTTCAGTCTTTACTATTAGAAAGATTTTCCCTAATGATCAACATACTCCTCTCACGCTTGTCCACTACATGCATAGTGAACCCTTAGAAAAGTCTGTTCCTCTCTTCATTGCAGCTATCTTCTAAGTGTTTGACAACCATTTCGATGCACCTCACATACCTCTTACTGGTCCAAGGCACGTTCTGACCGCTGTGCTGTTATGGGATACAGAAAGAGCTTTCTATCCCCTCTCTCTCTTTAGCACGTCAATCATCATTTGGTCTTGTCCTTATCTTAGTGCACACAATTATCTTACTCCCTTTTGTTTGCCTGTTTGTTTTTCTCCCTCACCCTCCTGAGCTTTGTGTTCACTAAACTGAACGACTGCAGGGACAGTGGGATCATCATCCTTGGAGATAATCAGAATTTGACTGGAGAAGACCCTGAGCTAATGACAAAACCTTGCTTTAAGCAGGTGATTGGACCAGATGACCTCCAGATGTCCCTTTCAGACTAAATTATTCTGTGATTAATATTTGTGGCTTGGAACATTTAGGATGAACGTCCAGATTAGCCTTTACAAATGTATCAGCTGCTCCACATTAACTGCCAAGCAGCAGATTACATGTAATGTCCTTCTCCTCTCCCCATGACAGATGAATCATTATCTCACTTCAAGTGAAAGGTGTGACACTTTACAAAACCTAGTGCAGTGGCACTTGTTTCTGAACAAGTATGTCCCAAGGTTTAATTGGGTGAGGGAATTACACCTTCTTTTTTCATCATTTGGACCTGGTCACAGTCTCTGCTTCTGATTACCTATTCTGATTGATTGCCGCTGGCTTTTTCCATCTCAGATTTTAAATACATTTTCCTTCCTCCTCACAGAGGCTGCTCTGCTCACAAATATTCATGTATGTAAGCATTCCCACCTACAGTGCTGAACTGGCCTCAGCATTAGCCAGCATGAGTTTTCTCCTCCCTGCTTTGTGCTTTCCAGAGGCTGAGAACACAGCAGGAACGATGGCTCTCACTCTCTTGGGTGACTGAGTCACTGGTTCAACTAAATGAAACTCCATTAATTATGAAAGAGTTGGCAATAAATAAATAAACTCTCATCTGTGAAGATTTGCTTTATTCAGGTTTAACTGTAATCAATTGCTTCTTCAATAACTGTTAAAGGAACAAAATTTCATGTTGCAACAACTATACTGGAGTGCACAGCTTTTTATTGCTGATTGTATTTTAGTGGATGAATATATGAATAATGGGCCTACTATCTGTCTAAGAGCTCTTGTCCCTTGCTCCCCAAATATCATTATTTTAGTTTAAAATCTTCCATATTTTCCCAGTAAATAACATAGCTCAGGATTTTAATGCGCAATCCTCTCTTTTCCCACACATCATGGGTATCGTAATGCAAGAGAGGTGAGTGTTGTGCCAAAGAAAATCTGCATTTCTTTTCCATATTCACCCAGCTGGGACCAATCAACTATTGGTTAGAAAATTAGATTGGGAGTCTTATAGAATATGCTTCACTTTTCTAAATAACTAGAACAGGAATGTATGAAGCTGAGCTTAGCAAAGAACCATCCTTGACTGCTAGCTTTCTGTTTTTACTGTGAGCTATTCACTAATTTTTAGTTCTAAGAGCTGATTAATCATAGAGAATGACATCTCCTGCTGCTAAATTAGGATTAAAGAAAAATATCTCAAAATAAAATTATCTTCTTCACTGTCCTCCTCTCTTTATATGTACCAACAGATCAAAATATCTCTAATTTTTGTTTTGAATTTGTCTTATGCAAGAGATACTTCAAAGAAGTCCCTTTTCCATTGTATTGAAGTCCCAGGAGTGAGAAGATTAATATAGTCTTATACTGCTCAGTAGAGGATAGTTATTTCAAAAATATCTGTGCTAGAGGTTCATTTATCCCAACTTTTCCACTTCTCTCCCTCTTAGGGCCTTTTGTGCAACCACCAAATATTTGAAAAAATTTCCAGAAAAAAAATAATCTCCTAGACCACCTTTTTTTTCATTTTTTTTTTTTTTAAGCTAATACGAGTTTGGAAATATTTGTACATTGGGTCACCTATCAGAGCGAAACTGAAGAATGGCAAAGTTGTCAACACTTTTGAAAGCTATGTATCATCCAGCCACACAGCTTCCATTTTTTCCTTGGTGGGCAGAATCTGTCAAGAATAAGTTATTACTCTGAGAAGAGGGAAGGAAAGTGCTGAATGATGCTGCAGACAGTGGCATTTCATGCTAGTCAAAACCCCAGTATCACATTATTATTTCTGGAGAGGCAGATGAGGTGTGCAGCCTTTTGGGGGACAGCAAGGATGATTTTCCTCCCTTGACTTGCACATTGGCCACCTGATCGTGGGATCTGCATTTCCTGCTTGGATTATACTCAGACTCCAGGGAGGATATTCACAGTGCTGGAGAATGACAATTGGTCCTGACAATTGGTGACATGAGGATAAAGTCCTGGTCTCAAGCTTGAACCATAAGAACTCACATTTGTTATTAAAATAGTTCTTGTCAGAGCTGCTAGGTACATCTTACAGCAAGAACCTCAGAAAAGGTAATTTATTACTGATGTGTTTTTAATAGAACAACTGTCTCTGAGGAAATCATTGATCATTGCGGCTAATGACCAGAACATGATATAGTTTAATTAATAATTTTATTAGCACCAGCTAGCCATCTGAAAAAGAGAATTTCCCTGACCTTCAAAGGGATTTCTAATCCATTTAGAAACTACCTATGGTATAGCTGGACAAAGAAAAGCCAAGTTTCAGGGCTCAGAAAACTTTTAATGAGAACCCATTTGGATTCAAAATGAAAAATCATCATAGAACCATTATATGTAATTCACCATTATTTCTGTGTGCAACTACAGTCAGTGAAACTGGAAGATCCCACCCCCCGCATACAAAGTATATGTATTTGCAAAGGGGAAGAATTACCTCTATGGCCTTTATTTACAATATGTTCTTGCTCTATTGCCTGTCTCATTTTAAGCCTTTAAATAATTTGTTTGCGTATCCCCCTGAACAGACAAAAGAATAAGTACGTGTCACACTGACATTGAGTCAAGCGAGAGAGCAAAACCAGGAGAATAGAAGGATGCCAATAAAAACAAAAGACAACCTGTTGGTCTCAATGTAGAAGGACCTCACTGGAACAGACACGGCTCAAAGATGATCTCATACGTTTACTCATTGCGTAGTTAGCTGGTGGGATGAGCTAATTGGCTGATACTTCCTTTGAGCAGAACAACAAAGATTTGGAGAATGTAAAATTAAAACATTTCAAATGTATTTGGCAAAACAAGGCAACAGGTCGAGGACAATGAGGCAGAGCAGAAGAAACTGGAGATATAAGCTCTGAGGAATACAGAAGTTTAAAGCAAAAGGCAAGACAACAATACACTGGAAAGCAATGGAAATGTTACTTCATACAAGCAGCAGAAATACTGTAAATCCAAGATAATTGCAGGTACATTAAATAAACCAAGAGAGAACAAACATACACCACCTCACATAGACTACTTACAATGGTAATAGTCTCTGCACATGGGACAATGCAAGAACACAATGGATTTATTTATAGGTGTCTACTCTAAATTATAATGGTCCTTATGTAGCCTTAGCTTATTATCTGTCATGCTTTCCCAACTACATTTTTTCCATATTACTATGGTACCTTGAATTCCAGTAGTGTGTTTTGAGAATCGGCTGGAAAGACTACCCCAGGAGAGAGCAGCAGGGTCTACCCAGGGACACCACCTTCTTCCATGCTGCGACTGTGTCCATGGGCAGGCAGCAGCTGCTGTGTATATATTGTATCTATTTCCTTGTTTCCTTTTTACTTTAATATTAATACTTCATTAAAGTAGTTTAGTTCATTCTAAACTTATAAATCTCCTTATCTCTTCCTCTCCTCTCTTTGGGGCAAGGGGAAAGGGCCATCTGTCATTCTGGTTTTGGCCAATTCGGCCGAAACCACGACAAGCCCCTGTGGAGCCAACCAGACCATGCACATCTGCCCTGGCAGGAGCCTACAGAGCTTGGGACAACTCTTTTGCATCTCTCCCATCAGGCTCCAAAATGCAGGCTGACATCCCTTGCAGGCTGCCATCCAAAGCAGCTGCCTAGGCGAAGAGCCAGCTTTCCTATAAGGTGAACTTCAATAGCACTTGATTGTAGGTTCCTTCCATCTCACCACACTTCATACAAAGTAGTGAGAATATGCACATCCTTCTTCTGTTTTCCCAAAACTGTTCGCTATCCTGCTTCCCCACTCCCCCTCAAAATGGCTTGCCCATTTGTACATACAAAGACCAGAGGCAGGGCTGGACGCCTCTTCCTGGGAGCATTAAGTCCCACAGTGCTCAGCAGGGGGAGAGAGAGAAAGAAGAGGTCTTACAATCAGATCAGTAAGAAAAAAAGTTAAAGAAACTACTACAGTCTGGGGATAAAATAGTAAGTTATAAGCAGAAAAGAAGTAATCAAACTGAAAACTCCTCCAAACACAGCCACCTCCTTCAGTGCAGAAAGTCTGGTCAGATAAAGTATTTCAGTTAAATGCATTACGAAGACAGAAAGAGAAAAGGATTCAAATGAGGCACCTTCCCTGACAGGTCTTGCCTTTGACTCACAGATTTGAAATGTATCTTCTGCTCCCTTACTTCTCACAGTTTTCTAGACAGTAAATCTCCCTTTGTTTTTCACCACTGCCCCTGTAGGAGTGTCAGCTAGCACTGTCTTCCACTTTGTCTGATCTTTAATTAGTCTCCTTGTCTGACATATCATTCCTGTCCCTGTGGTTTGGTTTCTTCAGCACAAAAGCAAAATGTGAAGGCCTCTGCTGTGGTGAGCTTAACTCTCTCAGAGGAGTGGGATTTAGACCTCTTTTCCTACCCACTCCAGAGGCTTGCACCAAGGCAGGTAGAAACCTACTGCCCACAGCTGCAGCACTGAAAACCTGGAATGCACGTGATCGTGCTCCTGTGCAACTCAGAAATGTCTGAGATGAGGACAAAAAAAAAATAAATAAAAAGAATAACCACACATGGAGACATCGCAACTGCTGTTGTGTCTCATTATAATATCACTTCTTTGCCTGGGAGGAGTGAGGAGCTGCTCAGAGAAGACCCACAGCAGGAAGCCTTTGGGAAGCATTTGCAAGATGACAACAACCCAAGGATGTTGGCTGGAGCAGATGGTGCTGTGCTTGCCTTCGGTATGTTTCAGCAGATCCTTGGAGGGCAATCGCCCTTTAAAATGATTTGCACAATATGGCCTGGACAGATACTTTCTCCCATTTTCCAGCCAAGAGGCCCTGCGAGGCCAATGAAGAAAGGAAATGAACTTCTTACAAGATTTTTTTAATCACATACTTAGGGCAAGATAAGCCAGGCCTGTGAAGAAGAGGAATCTAAATGAGCACAACAGTGACATCCAGAGGGCAGAGACCTGCAAGCAGGACTTTGCCAAATAGCAATCAGAAAATGAAACAAAAAAACCCCGCTTGAGGTAGGTTTCAAGCCCACTTGACAGTAGGCTTCTCACCCGCACAAGTGCTGCATTATCTACATATCTGACTCCTCGGGAAAGCAAGGAATAGGGGACATTTCTTAGATGTAAAGGACTAACATAGCCCTCCTTCTGTAGGGCAAACGGAGATGCATCTTTCCCCTTCTCTGGAGATTTTCAAGACCCACCTTGATGCAGTCTGAGTAATGTGCTCTCGGCAATCCTGCTTCGGCAGGGGAGTTGGACTAGATGATCGCTAGAGGTCCCTTCCAACTCTGACAATTCCATGATTCCTACAACAAACAGAGCAAGAGTGCACGAGGCACAGCACTACACAAATAGGGTTGTTCCTGGAGTAGTTTCAGCCTTGTGAGGTGACTCAAGAGAGCTGGAGCAGCACTATCAGTCCGTCCAGAATTGCCACCTCTGCTCCAGGTGAACAAACCCCTGCTCTTCTGTCTGCAGCGCTGGGCATGTTGTGAGCTCTTTCTGCAGCTGTGGCTGCCTGAAACGGCATTTTGGTTTCTCCCCAATGCATTAGTGGTCTCTGCGTCTCTCAGTCTCTTAAGCTATTCCCCTGTCTCGCCAATTCCTCTCTCTCCCTCTCTTCTGAATCTGTGATTCTACATGCTTTTAAACAATACAACTCAAAGTTGTACAGAAGCATGTTACTGTTTTTTGCAGTTTTCACCAGGAGTAACTAAGCTTGTTTGTGCTAAGGGAACCTCAAGACCGGGGGATCCCTACCATCATGCACTTAACGCATGGTGTTCCTGCTACTACAGGAGCCAGGATTTCAGACAACTTCTACGTGCAAGACAAAGAACACTGTACATGGGGTAGGTGCGTAGTACATGTTTGACCCATCCAGATCAAACTGGGATGGTATTAGATCAGGCGAGACTTACTGTATATGGCAGCAGGTGAAAAGGTTTGGGTACAGCCCTCCTGCAGGGCAGGCTTGAGCAGGCTGGGTTCCACTTGTCTGCAGGCTTAGCAAGGCTTCTATTTGCTCAGGCAGGAATAGAAATCCCAGAGGGGGAGACCATTATCCTATTTACTGAGTCATGATGATTCACTTAGCATTCAGTTTCCATCAGATACAGCAGCTCCTGGAGTTTTAACTAAATCTGTTTCCATCCTGCTGTGACATCGGTTTCTCATTGGTTTATCCAACTTCCCAGAAACTTCCACTTTCTGAGGCAAGAAAGCAAGTCTGGATGCTTATTTATTTATTGTAGCTACATTTGGATAAGCTTGTTTTAAGTGTAAAGTACAAGGAGACTGGGGGGCAGGGGGAAGCGGTGAGGAAGGGGAGGATAAAGCATGCTGTATGGTTAAAATCTGTAAGAACTACTTGTCTTGTTTAGAAAAGGGCTTTTATGTCATTGAAGGAAATGTTCTAACCCACCACAAAAACAACTTCAATGAAAAAGATCTTGAAAATGCCCTTTTTAAAAAATTCAGCTACCCTAAAGCCTGTAGCCAGTTACAGAAAGGGTCTTCCTGACGAGGGGACCAAACAGACACCTGTAACCCAGAGTTAGTAAAGGGCAAGGGTACGGCTACCACGCAGGTGCCAGAGGCAGCAGAGATGCACAGCGGCTGCAACCCTGACCAACTCCGTGGCAGTAACCAAACAGCTGGGAGAAGAGAGTGTGAAGATTGAGGCTGAAGTAACACAGCCAAGTCTCCCTTACACTGACCTGGATGAAGACATCATGTCAAGGAGAGACTCCTCTCCCTAAAGCCCAGTTTTATAGAAAAACGCATGCCCAGGATCAGCAGGAGACTGCGGCAGAACCGTGGCTCTTTCCCTCCACCTTGAAGGTTGCCTCATGCTCCAGAAGTTCTCAGTGGGCATCTCACTGCTGCCGTGCATCTCAGACAGACACAGGCGTATTCAGAGCACATTACTTGCAAGTGTTTAGGAGGATTTCCACTTTCAGCTGCATACTAAATCCTGCCCCCTTTGAAGTCAATGAAAATTCCCACAGATTTCAGTGGGATTTGGATGTCAATCCATAAATCCATCTCTCCCCCATTCAACTCAGAAAGTATGGTTTGAGCTTGAAGACACAATGAATCATGATTTCTGCTGAGCAAGAAAGACATAACAGTTTAAAAGGATTAAAACGCTATACATCTAAGCTGTGTTCCAGCCACATTCCTTGAAATAGATGCTACTGTCCCACTTCGATATATCCTTTCAGGTTCTCCTTACTCCTGTCTCTGAGGAAGGAGGTTTCCCAGGAACCCTTTAAGCAGTATCAAACATTACCAGCCATAGGAACGAGCTTTCTGAAAATAGTCTATGGTGAGTAGAAGAACTAATTCCAGGAGGAAGCAGGTTAGCACCAATAGCATGTTTCCAAAATACATTTTGGCAGCTTGAGTGACTTGATCTATTTTTCATGGCAAAGCAGCAGCTTTAAAAAGTGACTTTAACCTCTGCTCATACAGCTGGTGTATGCTCCTCAGCAACTATGGATCCTGCAGGCTGTAGTGCTTCAGAGCTGGGACAGACTCACCAGCAGGGATTTAAGGTGTCTGGGTCCTGGCATGGGAACACAAGATTTATGAATAATTCATGAGGGGGGGGGGAAAAACAACAAACCAAACCCAAACACCTATGCCAAAGCTCCCAAGCTTCTTAAAGAAGAGCTGTGATGAGGAAAGTCGTAAGATCAGCAACAGGTTCAGCACTCAGCTCTGCAGCAGGACCTCCAGGCATCGTGTATTTGCTCCAACCTGGTGAAGCACAGGAGATCTGGAGTCTCTTCTGAGAGCTTTCAAGCGTCCCTGTATGCCTGATGAGAGACAGAGGACATACACCTTACTGCTCAGTGAACCTGCATTTTCTTGTGCTGCTGTATCTGTCCATTCCAAAGGGCAGTTGTCTGCAACCGCTCAAGGAAGAAGCGCCTTGCATGAATTAACCTTTTTTTTTTGCTGTGGGGTGTATCAGAACTAGTTCTTTTTTTCAGCCAGCTTTAGTTCCAAATATTCCTCTTCCCTGGTTTTACCACTTTCTGTTTTGTTTATACTCATTCAGAAAAGAAAATTTAGGGAGTGCAACATCCCTTAATTTTGGTAAAGTAGGAGAGATTTTGGTATCTCTTTCTATGGCGAGATTTTCTCTAAAGGGCTACTGCCATGGCTAGTGAGTGGAGGAAGGAAGCAGAGAGAGAAGGTTGTTTGGCAGTTTGCAGGCTGCTGAGTCCTTTCCAAAAATCAGAAGCTGTCTGCTGCAAGGGTCAGCAACTTCCCTGAATGGCAACTGTTCTGGATTTGACTGTAACTAGTAGGAAAGATCTGTGGCAAACTGGATTGGAAAAGCCACTTAAGTGAAAGTAAGTGCCAAACCGGCAAACTTCATGGAGACCAAAGAATGAAGTTGGTTGTTCTGCTCTTATTTGTTGACCCTCAACAAAGCTGATACAACAGCTAAACCAATAAAGAGGGAAGCATAACCACACACTCCATCTAGCTGCACAGGAAACTCTTTAAATAAGATTTTTGAAGTTAAACATAATTAAGCAGAAAATATCAAATACAGGCCATATTAATGACAGCTCTAAAATACACGGGTACTTGGAGACAAATCATGATGGCTAAGTCACAAGAGGAGCTGACAGGGAGAAAAAGCGAGCTGAAATATAATTCAGTAACATTGTAATTTTGAGAGAGAGAGGAATTATGCCCAGAAAAGGATGAATTTATCATATCCTTTTTGCTTTGGTTTTCACAAGAAGAATAGAAGGTAGGCTTTCACAAGAAAGCCAGATACCTATGCATTGTTTAACACCTCCTTTCTTCAGCTGGCCTACATTCCCTCCTCTGATTACCTGAGGTGCTGGATGGCATTCACCCAGGAGTTACTACAAAGACAGCTAACATGCTCTGTGAATAGTCTTAGAAAAACTCTGGAGGATAGGGAAGGTCCCATAGCAATGTTTATAATGCTTGCTCTTCCCATCAAGTTATAGTAAATAAATGCAAAATAAGAAGGTCCTGTAAAATTATGCGTTAGTCACCTTAACTGTGACAGGAGAAAGGCCAAATACAGATCTATTTAAACTACTATATGCTATTGACTTGAGTGATGGATAGCAAATAAGCTTCTAAGGAGTGCAGACCAAAGCTTAATCCTGCCTAGGGGCAGGATTAAAATTCAGAGTGTTTCTCCTATTTATCAAGCTCAATCTCAAATCAACAAACTGGAACTGGTTTCAAGAAGTGCAGAATACCACACCACAGAGGGAAGGAAAGGAGATGACCTGTGCTCAAATGGAGGGGGAGGGCTCCTCTGGGCTGTGAATACAGGGATAATACCATATTAAACTGAAAAGGCAGCAACAAAAATGATGTTGTTAAAAAAAAAGGGTAGATTCATTTTAGGTACGTGAGACAAAGAAAGATCATTTACGAGGTAAGGGAGGTGATTATTCCTCTACTCAGCACTGGATGGGCAGAGACAGTAACGTGTCGGGTCCTGAGGAATGCGCACTTTATGAAATGCGGGGAGAAACAGAAGAGTCTGGATCAAAGGTTCCGTAAGATGACTCGTAAAGAAAGGATGAAAGAGCTGGATTTGTTTAATGTCCAGAGGAAAAGCAAGACAGGAACAGAACAACAGTCTCCAAACATCAAAAGAAATTTTATCAAGAGACACAGCAATCAATAAATTATACTCTGTGCCCACCTGGGAAAGGAAGGCATTTAGTTGAATTTGTTCTTAAATCCATTACTATTGCTGTAAAAACGATAGACATCCGTCAAGGATAATACAGGCAAAGCTAATGGCATCTCAAAGCAGGGCAGCAGGCCTGTTGACATGTCTTTTGGAGACCGATTTCTGTGATTTCAGTAATTTTGATTACATCATTTTATCTGTCCTCGGAACATTATTTCTTCTAAGTGCCCACACTACAACTGCTAATAACAAAAGCAGAGCTCCCTTCCCTTTGAAACAGCTTTTCTTTACTGTATTACTGTGCATAATGACCATATCATCAAGTGTCAGCAGGACTAAAGGTTTTCTGTATTTTAGTTCCCAAGCATTGAAGCAACAGACTTACAGTTGATAAAAGTAGCACAGTTGTTCCTTCTGCTAATGAGGGGGAAGAAAAAGGTCAGCATCAATACAGAGGAGAAAACGCTCAATATGAAGTGCGAGGATAAAAGTAAATGTTAAAGGCAGAAATGTAGATAACCAAAGTTCCTTAGCAACCCAGACTGACAAGCACTACAGAGACATACAGTAGCTCCCCAGGAAAGATGTTTCTGTTTCACTGAAATTCATTAACACCATCTCTATCCAGGCTTAATAGTTAGTTATTTTAGCTTCTTCGCATGAAATTCACATTCACATTCTCTTTTGATTCCTCTATTAATTGAGATATCTATGCAGCCGTATTAAAATATTAAAAACTATTTAACCTGGTGAAGAAGTTACGGTGAATGTAACATAGAACAATCCATCATCGTTTCCTACAGCACAGAGAATCTTGTATGATTTTTGCAGTCCTGCTCCTCAAACTTGTCTTCACTTCCTCCACCCTCTCTCAGTAACTGGATACCCTCTAAACATGACATCTCTCCCTCCTCTCTGAAAATTTGTGGGTTTTCTCCATTGAAAAGAAGAAACCGTTATTTTGAGATAAAGATCAGAGCTGGTAGCTCACAAAGATTTATTCATTCAGACATCAAACATGTGCCAGGAGCCTTAGCTGGATAGGAGGTATTCAGCTGGAGATAGCTTGCTTTTTTGCCTCAAGCACAAGCTCCTTGACACTCAAGAACTTTGCACGACCACAGAGTCTGATTTTCTATGATCAGAGAATCAGACTTCGGTTTGCAGTGCATGTCATCTTCCACAGTGACATACTAGTGATAAAACATCTTCTCTACAAAGACAGACAGGCAGAGAAGAACCCAAAGGGGAAATTTCTTATGTGCTTGGGAATGAAGCAGGAACTGCCAAACCTAGGTCTGTTCTGCTCTGGGAAAGAACAGGCTCGGTGATATTTTGATATTGAACCAATAAAACGTTCAGGATATTGTTGAGCCAAAAGTGAGTTGGGCATGGCTTGGAAAAGGTTCTGAAAGGATTCACTTAACAAGTTCCTGAAGAGAGAGCGCTGGATTGGAAGTAGGAAGGGAGCCACTATGAGTGTGCTGAGCCACACGAGGAGAGAGTAGGGTTCAGTTCATCCCCCTACAAGCACTGAATTTTTCTTGATGGACAGAGTGAGGAGATCAAGGTAGGAAAGAGACCTGGCTTTGCCCCTTACTGACCTCACCAGGCACCCCACATTAAGAGTAAATAACAGTGGGTTTACTACAAAGCCTGCATGGACAGAATCCAATTTTGTGCTGTCAACTATGCTATAAAGAAATGAGCACTGACCTTTAGTCCCATCTCACTGCCACCCCAAATCTGACCTAGATGATTAAAACCAAGAGACACAGTTATGTGTGAGCTGAAGGTCAGAATATAAAAACCATCTATCGGTGGCCAGAAGTCACAGCTTAACAAGTGCCTTGTGATGCTGTTCTCCGAAGAGTTCCTGATACAGGCTGCTGACACTGATCCACTACCAGGAGCATTTCAACACCCTTGACTTGAGGCAGACGTGACTTCTCCAAGCATCAAAAAGAGCAGTGTCATTTCTCAGTTGAGGTTACACCTTCCCCCAGGACTCTCCTTAGCGATTACAATGCAGAACAGTGGCTTACATAGCATAGTGTGGATTTGGCAGGTTACCAAATCCTGTGGAATTAATAGGTTGTTTTTTCAGCTTGATGCTGAAACAGACAATGTGATTGATTGAACCAAAACGCTTCATTTCATGTTTGTATCATGTGCCTCTTCTGCAAGGCAAGTAAGGGTGGATTGGAGAGGGGAAACTAGCAAGAGCTGCTCTGAAAAGTTGGATGTCAAATGTCCAAAGTTACACATGCCAAATCCAGCAACGGACTGTTTAAAATTTTGTCTCCTGCATTTACTTTAGAACTACTTTTTGGGTTGTTTGTTTTGGTTTTTTTTTTTGTTGTTGTTTTTTGTTTGTTTGTTTGTTTTTAACTCTTGTAATTGTTTTGTCATAGAAGACTCCAAATCATCATGTTTGGGGAGGGGGAAGTCTGTGAACTTCATATAACGGGAAACTGTAAGAGAGCTATTTCTTCATTTCCCCACATTAAAGAAAAAAAAACCTACCAATTTTATTAAGTAAAATTATTAAGTTATTAAGTAAAAAGACATGCTTGAGCACATCTCTAGTATTCCCTCATCCTGATTCAAAACATTACTTGATAGAGCAGAAGTAATATTCACTAAAGTCCCAGGGCAACCAGTTCCCACACCACTTGTGTCCTTTGTGCAGCCAACAGTTCCCAGACTACAGGGGATGTCAGCATAATTTCAGAAACATCTGCAATAAACATTGTCATGTTCCAGAACAAAACTACAACCAGGCAACAGTTCTCTTTGAACAGGGGCACATTAAGGGACCTTGAAGTTGTCCTGCACAATGGTCAAGAAGGACTCAGAAGTATAAATAGTTCCAGAACTGGTGAACTTTTTAATCAAATATGACTAATGCAAACTGGTTACAGTAAATATAAAGAGGAGTTGTTGTGTAGGGTGTCCTGCCTGTGTAGTCGTCATCTGCTAGAAGATGTTAAGTTAATGATTGGACTCTGTAATCTTGAAAGTCCCTTCCAACCTAGACGACTCTATGTTTCTAATATGGTCGGTTCCACTTGCGTAATTTCTATTGATGAAATTAAGCCATGTGCACCATGAAATTAAAGCACTGAAATGTCATCTGCTTGTGTTCCTGCAGACTTTAAGTTCTGATTCAACTACACCATTTCAGGAGGAGGCAGCATTTTCAATGTTATCATTATGTCATTCATGAAGAACTATTCAGATATTAAGACTGAAAACAGTTTCACAGCTATAATGGTACAGTCTCTACAAACAAACGCGGGAGGGAAAAAAGTATGTTTGTTATCTGGACAAAAAGGTAGCAACAAGAACATCTAGGTTCCTGCCTCCTCAACTGAGTCATAAGCAAAGGAATCAAATCTTGTTCTTGAAACATTACCTCCAAAAAGAAAAATAAAAGAAACAAACATCACCTCCCACACACCCCATAGGAAGAGAGGTATCAAACTGCAGATCAGAAACTTACAATAAGGAGCACTGGAGGGGGCATTAAATGGAAAGCTCAGAAGCCAGCCACCAAAGTAGATAAGGATTACCTGGGCAGCGGGAGATGGCCGCATCAGCAGGGAACCTTTGTGTCAGGTTATCTCCTCCTGGGAGAAAGGGAGGCCAGTTGTCTCTGCCAACACCAGGAGATGAAGAGGCTCTCTGAAGAATGTGGGAGGGAGCATGCTAGAGTGCAAGCTCAGCTGTTGCTCAGCAGGATGTCCTAAAGTAAGGTGCTGTAACCAACTGTGCATTAAATGCGTGCCATTTCTGCCAGCTTGGTACAAGTCAAGTATTCCACTTGCACCACATCACCACTCCCACTGCTGGCAACAGGAGACAACATCCTGCACAAGTTGCCACGTATGGCTCCAGCTCTGATACCCACTGCCTCCGACACTAACACCTGATGAGACACACACTTTCCTCGCACGCTCCTGTCTCACTGCCAAAGAGCAATCTCATTGCTACATCAGGCGCTTCCCAAGATGGACACAGGCTTCAAGCTAGCCAGGATGTGTGCAGCACTAGGCCAAGAGTCTAAGGCAAGACAACAAAGCATACCACCATGGATGCAGTGGTCTACAAAGGAGAAATCTTAACTCCTAGATGCTTCGCTGTGTGCCTCACCAAACTCAGGGCAGCAAAATGCAGCTGGGCTGTGTCCAGACAGGGCTAATGGAGGCTCTTCTACATTTAGATGCTGGCTGTGCAGGAAGCGAGGAGAATGAAAGAGATATTCATATCTTTCTGAGCACAGTCCTGTGCTTCCAGAAGAGTATTAGAGGTTGTGCTGGGATGCAACACAGTCAGGTAACTGCTGATAAAAATACAAATACCAAGGGTAACAGGACCAGTTTCTCCACACAGGCTCAATACTGTTTAGTAACAACAAACCGAACAATTCATAAAATATACATATATACACACATAGGTCCAGACTGTACGTGGTTATCCTCTTACGCACCACCTCTCTGGGTCAAGATTCTCCTGTTTCTGGCTGCTACGAAACTTCAGCCATCAGAGCACAGAAAGTCTCCTGTAAAAAGTTTCACAGCACCAAGGGCTTTGGAGAGCCTTGGATCCAGGAGAGGCCAAACAAACAAGCTGACCTTCAAGAGAAGCTATTGCAGTGTGCTTTGCGAGGAATTGCAGAGCACCATATTTAGAGGGCTAGCCAACAACCTGTCTTCAACCCCAGAGCAGATAAAGATGATGCAAAGACATGATTTCTGAGTATCCTAGGCACTTAGCATAGCAAAAACAAACAAGCAAACAAAAAACCCCTTTGCCCTGTCACAGAAATTAGATTATTTTGTTTGACAAACTATTTAATTTATTACTATTCCATATTTCAACTGATGTGCTAGCTGAGTCACCACCATGGCTGTCTAAAAGTGCCTATAATACGCAATAAGGAAAAAATGTTGTTTTCAAGAACAACAAAGTATCTGGTTGTATGAGCAGGAGCAAGAGGGTTTTGGTTTTTTCCCCTTCAAAAGTAGTAACATAATTCTTCCATGGCAGGCATTCACTGGGACAAAGTTCTTGAACTCCAGCAAATGGAAGTTAACAGATATATACTTATACTATATTCCTTGATATATCTTGCCTACGTACCTAAAACGTTGTAATACCAGGACAAAAAGAGTTTTCAGGGCCACCAATAAGGCTAAATTATACCAGCATCCATGATTTAAATGGTCGTCCAACAATGCACCTCTGCAGTTACAAACCCTAGGTGCCTAACCTAACCTCTCAGCTAAGGGAAGGCCACACAACAGGAGCAGTCTCCAGGAAAGTAGAGAAATTCAGTTGCTTGGCCTAGATGGGGCAGAGTATCTGGGCTGAGGACATCCTCCAGAACAGACAGTAAATCACAAGATATCCATCGGTGGGAAAAAAGTTGTGAGGAGCTCAACTGACTGGAGCTGTAACACTGAAGGTTGGCCAAGATCTGCTGGTAGATCTGCTTCAGGTGACAAACTGTGGAAGCCAGCAGAGCTCGAGGCACAGTCTGCACAATGCACACCACTTACCAAGAAAGCCACTTCACATTTGCTTTTGCTGTTCTCTTTTGTACACTCCTAACCAGACACTTGTACACACTGGTTAAAACAAGAAGTTATCCCACAAAATGCATAAACACACTGATACTGGTTCAAATGTTGTAGGTTTGTGTCACAGGAACATTGGCAACTCTCAAAGAGACAATGCTGTAAGGCTTTCAATGAAGCTCTGATTGCAGGATCCCACTTTATGCCATCTTACGCCTAGATGGAAGGGACTGATCAAATAACAACAAAGAAAAAAGGACAAGTCTGGAAAAAGCCACTTTTAACATGTTCTTTAATGACTTATGGGTCCATTAGTACAAGCCAAGGAATTCCCCCTGATATGGAGCTTCCTGCTTATCCTACCTGCTTGCTTCGAAGGTATCTTGTTAGGGTTTCACACATCGCTCTACCAAGAATCAAGGAAATGCTTTCCAAAGGAGCTAACAAACATATGAAACGCATAAGGAACCTACACCAATACATGGATCTGCAAGGGTCATGAGAAGAACTTGCATTTTCCCCGCTTTTTGCTGTGTGCTAACGTGAGACAATGCTGCCTGTTACAAGACCAGGTGTTGTTTATCTCAGATTCTGCTGCTCATCCTTCTTCCCCTGCACAAGCTATAGCCAATACCATGGGAGCTAAATGCCATATGGAAGTGATTTCTGTTCTTTATGAGATCCTCTTGAGAAGAAAAGGAATTAGGATGGTTAAAACAACACTTGGAGAGCTTTATGCCTTTCCACTTTACGGTTAATTGATATTCAAAAGACCACATTTGTCTGTAATGCCGATAAAAAAAAAAATAATTGCAGCAATCTAATACCAAAACTAACCTTCTGACTATGATGTGGCACTAGCAGAAATTTAACTTTTCTTTTTAGAAGTTCATGCTAAAGACTCACCTTTTTCATCAGTCCAGAATGCTGTCTCTGAGAGTGCCAGGAGACAGTCTATTTCTGACATCTATTATTGACATCCTAGCAATACATAACAGCATTTACCTTGTAGTTACATACGTATGTACCTATCGGACAGAATGCTGCTTATAAGTTGACTAAGAAGAAATTTATATATTGTTTCTTTAAGACAAGAAGGTGCGATGTCCACATTTCCAGCAGTCACATACGCACTCAATCCATATGAGACAGTGAACTTAACTAATAAGGTGTTTTACAAATCCAAGCACAGCAACTTCTCTTTGTCATGAAAGTGCATGTGGACATAGTGATTTGAATACAGTAACTGTCAAGCTTCCCAATTACAAGTACTGACATACATAATAAAAAGTGATCTCTATCATCTGGTGCACTTGAAGTCAATTACAGAAAATGGTGGCTCCAATTACCGAGTCATAACCTTCAAAACTTGATAGCAACTTTTACCACGGGACAAAAGCAAAGTGTTAGTCAGAAAGGCTAGTATTAATTGCAGCCCTGAGGAACAGATCCGAAAATAAGGGGGGCCTTTTCTGATGGAAGCTGATGGGACATTTGCCATCAGAAGGCAGTGGCTGCAGGTCTTTGGCGGTCCGTAACCAAACACAGCCCATGGCGGGTGCCCCATGGAGGTGCAGCCATATCACCTCCTTGTTACAGGCATTCAGAAAGGTTCCCCTGTCCGGCTCTGGGGGAGCGAATAACTGATCCACTATGGTAAGATCACCTTTTATGAATGCACACCTTCCATCCATCACTTAACGTTGTTCGACTGTCTCCCGCCCCATCTCTCGCAGCTTCTAGGAAATACATTTGGATGAGATGGGTAGGTAGACAGGAATTCACTACTCACTGACAGAATTATCCCCAAATATTTGAATTCAGTCACACAAAGGACTGCAAGTTTTCAGCTATCGCTTTTCAAGACCGAAATTACATGCTGACACAGAATCCTATGGGATAGCTGAAGAAAGTGCTAAAGAAAGCGGCGTCTGTCAGACTTTCATTGCACTGCATCCTCACCAGGGCTCGCTTCTCAAGCCAGCTTTATGAACTGGTGCTGACCGTGTTTAAT
This sequence comes from Numenius arquata, assembly GCF_964106895.1. Classification (NCBI taxonomy): domain Eukaryota; kingdom Metazoa; phylum Chordata; class Aves; order Charadriiformes; family Scolopacidae; genus Numenius; species Numenius arquata. The sequence goes on along the minus strand of NC_133577.1, from coordinate 23,424,508 downwards.
CCTATGTGCTAGCTGCTCTGCTATACGCTGTAGCACAAGCATTCAATGGGATGGTGCATTTTGGGTAGCATCACACCTTCTTTGTTTCACAGTGAGAGCAGGTATCTGTGTGGGGTCAGCACAAGTGCTGGAGCACAAGGTTAGGAGCGTAAAGACTCCGCCTGTATTCTGCAAGCAGCTTCTGCTCACAAACAAGGGAAGGAAGGGAATACAGGCTGTCCTTGAGGAAGATCTTTACAATCCCTCAAAAGAGCTAGGAAGAAAAATGTCATATGTAAAATATCACCATCCTTGTCTGACATTTCTGGCGAGTCTCACAGGCAAACAGGAAATAATACTGCTACCCAAAACATAATTTTTAAATCGAAGTTGCCAGTTATTGCAGCATTTATCTGGAACCCACCTGTAGCCCTCAAAAGACTATGTTTGCACCAGCTCCTTGACATTATCAACTTGTGTTATTTGCTGCCTCCCGAAATGTCAGCTGCCTAACCTTTCCAGGCTGTTCTTACACTCAGTCTGCTTTTCCAAAACTCATTAAGTATAGCAAAGACCTACAGTCCTCTGTAAATCTTGCAGTCATGCCAAGCTGCAAAGAGAATACTAAGATGTTTGAACCATCTCAGACTTTGTGCACTTCTGATTCCTTGCTGCAAATATCTGTCCTTATTGTTGAGCTGTGAGAAAAGGAATTTTTTTTTTTTTTAAATAGTAGCACTGTCTATATTTACAACTAACCAATTTTTTTTCACAATCAAAAGTACTCGCTAGCTATACAGGAAGACACTCCTCAGCAAAAGTTAGCTCAAGGCTGGTGACTTGGGTTTCCCGATTTCCTCTAAGCTATTGTTTTGTGCCTATTGTTTACATTAATCCCCAGTACAGACCGTCTGGCACATGTCACTGGGCACTCTGCAACTGTCAAAAAAGTTTCAAGACTGCTGCTACATTATCAAACAGGTTGATATTAACAGCAGATGCTAAATACTATATTCCAGATACTGTGCAGTATTAATTTTCTGAAGGGAAAAGACTACAATTAAAATTAAAGTGGATTCCTGCAGTACAATATCCTGCTTTTTGTTGTTGTTGTTGCATAAAGAGTAAGTAAACCAGGGTTTGGTATCAGTTCTCTAGAACTGATTAAAAATAAGCAAAACCCCAACAAAAAAAACCTACCAGCCAGTGAGTTTAGTTACAAAACACTCCTGCGTATTGTAATTGGGGATTATTCTATCAGTAAATTGTCACACATGGGATGGTGAAAGGTTTATAATCAACAGCCTGAGGAAAAAGAAATATATGGTCTTCCTTCCAGCATTAGGAAATGTTATCTTAAAGAGGCAAGGTATAAATTACTTAAGTTTCAGGTTATTTCCACAACTAATGAAATGCAGTTCAAAAGTTATCTCACTTGTCAGTTGTGCATCAACTAATAGACAAGTTACCAGAGAGTTAAGACTTCAAAAATTCGGGCTCTGTTTCATTCCTTTCCATCTCCTTATCTTTCTCATAAAAATATTTAAGAAGAGAAGATGACGACTCAAGGAATTAAGTTCTAGTACCTGAATCCCTCTCTTGTCCTTCATCAGTGGAGCTGGACCACTAATATATTTTGGCTTTCAGTGGATGCAGGTCTCACATTGTGCTTCCAGGTAGATTTTACAGATAATGCAGCACCTTTAATTTTTTTCCTTCACTAGGGACATCAGTCTACAGTCAACAGGCTAAATATAACTAATCCTCTAATGATCAGAGAAAGGCACTTGAGTGCTAGTCAGAATTTGCTTTGTGCTGTCAGAGGAAAGGCAGACCACCGCTGGACATGGGATTAGGGCATCGATTTGCATGGGGGGAGACAGCAGAAGCATCTCACCCTAATCAGCATGATAGTTTGGCCATAACCCTTCCTATAAGCCTCCCAAGAGAAGCTGGGTGTCTGGCTGACCATCTTTTGTTTTCATTTTCTCCAGGGACACCAGTGTGATAATTTGGGGGGTGGGGTGGTGCTTATAAAACCCCACCTGAGGTCTTCAGGGATTGTGCTTGGGCTAAAACTGCTGGTAACCACAGCGTAGTGGCTCTATCAGTGCTCAGCAGCAGATTAAGTGACAGCTGGGTAGCTGGTTGATGGATAGCAAATGCCTAATGAGGCAGTTAAACATCTAATTAAGCACCTCAGAGGAGCTGAGCCCAAGTTTAGCCTAACCCAGCTGATTTTGCCTGGTGGAAGTTCACATTATCAGCCAGTCCAGGATAACAGAGAGGACAGTAACCTCTAGCAGTAGAGGAGAGGCAGAAACATGCAGTGGTCAGCATTTGGAGTAGGGTATGGATATAGGTAGCTCCAGAGAAGGTAGCACCTCTCCACAGCCTCAGCTCAGACCTGCTGGTGCCTTGGCTGTCTCAAACCTAAGTGATTAGACAGGGACCACCTGAGCATTTTCATCAGCTGGGCTGTGGCGAGCAGAAATACTGTCATCAAAGCAGCAAACAAATTTATTTTGCAGACATCTTCAGGCCAGCTTTTAGCTGGTCTTTTAGCCCACAGACCTCCAGAGTCAGTGCCCACAGTGAGCTGAGAGTCCCCACGCTCAGCAGAGCAGCACTGTGGTTTTACCTCCCATTCCCTGCCCTCTCAGAGGGAATAGGCTGTAGCTTAATGAGAACTTCTCAGCAGCCGATAAGGTCCATTAGAAAGTTATTTTTCAGTATGGCTGCCCCCATACAACTTAGATAAGTTTGACTGAGCTGATCCTGAAGGAGTTTGCTCCATAATGAAGGCTTATTCCCCGTGAAAGAGCAGGCTTAAGTCTATTTCCCCCTAATTCCCATTTGTCTAAGCATCAAAGTGATTATGTGTATCATTGAAACAACTCAACATTAGGATTTCATAGATACCATGGCTGCAGTTCAGCCACTCCTAGTAAATTGCAATAACTGGAAACACATGCCACCCTCTGAGAAATAAAAATAATTTTAAAAATAATTACTTTCACCTTCAGGTTTCAATTTTATTGAAAAATCACCTGTGGAGGATTTAAAAATCCACCTTGAATAAAAGCAATTACTACACACAGGCTGTGAATCTTACAAGCTTTGCCCTCCATCTTGACACCACGGAGCTGTGTCTAGCTTTTTAAACTTCACAGCTTATACCTGGCATTTTTCTAGTATTTACCCTACAAGTAAAACAATGAGGTCATTAAGCTCTGGGTCACCTCACAGTGTTTCAATCCATAGGAGGAAAAACTTTATCCTAAAGTTTCAAACAAGACAAAGAAATGAAGAAAAGTGAATTTGAACAGCTTTTCAGCCTGCAGTACTCGGCAACGTTATCCAAGCTGGCTGCCCTATGTCTCAGCCCAAAAGCTTATGCTCCGTACTGAATATACCTTTTCTGCAAGAAGGCATTTCAGAGTGCCTTCCAGTTGCTGGAATGGTGGCACTGGGGAGAAATTCAGCATTCTTGCAAGCTGCAGTCATTCAAAGGTTTTAAGGAAAGGGTATTCTTAACTAAAGAGTGAAGCAGGTGCAGAAGTTCTTGCAGGAGGATGGGGCCCAAGACACAAGGGATCCCCTTCAGAGACCCTAAACTGTTAGATTTCTAAATGCTGCAGGAAGCTCAAAACCCTGCAGCAAAGTAAGCGTGCTGACCTTGTGTGGCATCTCCAGACCTGGAGCCGGGAGACCGTGTTGAGATACAGGGAGGTCGGGCCTGTCCCTGGTCTTGCACAAGAGGCAAGAGCCAGATTTGCCACCACCTCCCTCGTCCACAGGCTTACAGCCACGCGTGGTGTCACTCCCTTTCCAGGGCTGAAACCTGTGCTGGAGACAAGCAAATGCTGTAAGGATTGCAGCCTGATCACAGAGCTGTAGCAAATAAGCAAGTTACTTATTTCTTCCTGTTGTTTCTTTTAACCTGCAGAATTTATGATTTATTTTTATTTTATTTTAGGGTACGCTGTAGTGCAGGGTACACTGTAGTGCTGCCAAGGTGGAGAAAGCAAACTTGTGTTGGGTTTCCTGAGGCTGACCAGCACATATTATGGCAGCTAGAAGGGGTTGGGCAGTAGTAAACACACACATTTTGTATTATAGGTGAAGGGAGAATTCAGCGAACGTATTTTATGAGAAACATCTGCAGGAACCTGATAATAGAAATTATTAAAGTCAATACAGCTGTGGTTTTGTGGGGTTCTTTCCCCCACCCTCCCCAGGCGTGGAGATGTTGCAGCTTTATTAACAGATGTCTTCACAATTTTTAATAATATTCATAATTACTAACTCAGATTCATGGGGCTGCATTTCATGAAATATTTTAATACAGGCAAAAATAACCTCAGAGACTTACCCAGCACTTTGTTGCAATTTATCCTGACAGCTAGAAGATAACATTCAGACTAAAATTCAGCAATAACAGCTGAGATAAAACCAGAGACCTCATGAACCACAGCAAAAAGATTTCCTATCCGCTAATAAAAACTTCGATGGCATCATTAGAGGTAACTAAGATATGGATCATGCCAAAAAAATATTAACATTTGACTATACTTACTATTTCTGTTCTGAAATATAGTTTCCAGGGATGCAGATGCACCTTAACCATTACTATTTCTGAAGAAAAATGTCTTTGGAGAGAAGGAAGACCCTTGTAGAACATCGGGTGGCTCCTGCTCGACATTAGGGGGTGCATGTTCTCTTTTCCTGACTTGGACACAAGTTCGATGCATGACCTGAAGTAACTTCCCTTTGTTCTTTGTTCCCTTTGTTGTTGGTTTCCCCTTACATCCCATGCTATGGCCCCCTGACTGCTTTAGCTACACTCCGCTAGGCTCTTTCCAGCTTTTTGATCTCTCCCTTGAGCTGGCATGGGGAAATTGGTATAAATTTGCACTTAGTAGTCTGTCAGCTGTACCGGGCTATGCAAGAGAATGCAAACTAGACACACTTAACTAGAGCCCAAAAAGTCTGAAGGCCTTTTAGGGAAAGGGCTCATTAAACACGCCTGGTCACTACATTCATTTGCCCCAGGTAGCATCCTCTAACACTCACATAATTAAGCAGATGTGATGAAAATCAGTCCATTTTCCAAGCCTGAAGTTACAAGGACACATGACTTGCTGGTCAACTGTCAGAGCAACAGATCTGAACCTGCACGGGAAAAAGCGTTCTTAAACATGATGCATTGAATTCAGGGCCTGTTTAACAGAGTCTATTTATGATACAATGGGTACATGTATGAGGCACCTATTTCTATGGGCACCTCAATTATTGTTTTGGTCCTTGAATAGGATTTATTCAAGAGGCCCTTTACCAATAGACTCCAAGCACTGTGTTTAGAAATTCCCCTTAGTTTCACTATCAACAAGCCCAGCTTAAAAACAGATGTAGTTATACTAGTTTTGAACAGGAAACTTGCTTAGAGCTAATAAAATGGCAGTGGTTCGTACAGGGCTGAAACAGATTTCCATCACTCACATAATTAGCCGTACTCTGGAGTTTGCGCAAAACACAGATATTTAAGCAGCAGTTTCTATGACTACCATCATTCTGCTCATTATCTCTGAAGGATTAGCCCAGGGATTTTCTTTAATAGGTGCTAAGAAGGGAAAGTCATGATGGCACACTACTACTTGGGGTATGATGGATGTTAGAAGTACAATGAATTATTTTTCAAGAACACTACTTTCAAGACCCTCTGGATGTTTGTGCTTTTGGCTCACGACCTGCCATTTATGAGCCTGCAAGAAGCTTTCCAGAGAGAAAAAAGGGAGCAGAGTCCAGTACTGCAGCCTAAAAATGGTTCAGTACATTGTGTGCCTTCACCTCCCCCAGCCTCACTGCTCCAGCCACAGCACAGACAGGGAAGATCAGCAGACTGAAGACCTGGTATCTAAGACTCTACTTACAAAGAGCTTTAATTTTATTAACTTTTGGGAAGCAGCTGGAGGGGACAGAGGAGATTTCCTTTAAGAGTTAGAGGACCATAAAATGATGAATTTATTTCTACCAATTTTGCTTTTATGTCTGCATCTGTGACAAGAGGGAGTTGGTTCCAAGGCTCCAAGAGGATCATTCTCTGCAGAGCCAACTGAAAAAGGAGCTTCCCCCTCCCTGAGGAAACCCCTGGACTTCAAAGTGTGGTTTCATTCCAAAAATCAGACTGAAAAACAAATATCTTGGAAACTTTCACAAAAAGAGGGAACAATTTTGTTCCAATGTTATTAAAAAGACTAATTGAGCACTTTGTAACTTTGGTTTTGATACTGAATTTTATAAATCAGGACATTGTCCAAACATTCAGAGAAAGTCAACAAACTTACATGAGAAGCCTCCTAGTGCAGTTTTTTCTTGAGTCCTGGGTTTGTGGCCAAAGCACCAGAGAGACCTTAAAAGTATGGGCCAGCACTGAACTGAAGCTGAAGTCTGGGTCAAAACTTGGGTAAGTCTTTGGTTCTCTGCACAGCTGAGCTTGAAGATCTCAGAAGCAGCCCCTCTGTCTTGCCCCAAGGACAGAATCATGGCACCTGGATAATAAGTACTAGGTGCAAAATAGCTCAGGACACAATTGCAGGCTTACTAACCCAAGTAGAAAGAATGACACATTTCTAGATGCTGCTCACCGTATACTGAAACCAAGGCTTACGTGACTTTTACTACTAGCATTGTACAACTGGTAGAATGCCCAAAGGCTTTCAAACAGCTGCTGAAGTCTGAAAGGGAAACTAATGGCATTGCAAAGTGCTGATAAGAAAATTTGGTTCCTTCTCTTCTGTAATATGAGCAGAATTGACAGGAGACTAACTCCCATTAAACTAGTTGCAGCCATTCTGTAGCTGGTTAAACAAACAAAAAAACCCCACCAAACCCAAAACAAACAACAAACAAACAACAAAACCAACACCAAAAAAACCACCACACCACAGACGCCACAAATCCCAGAATATTAGTTAAGATTTTAAGAGTAGTTATATATTTTGGAGAGTTTAGAAGTGCTGCAGGAATTTCATAATGGCTTGAAACATTAAGTTATACCTTACGTAACTGAGCATTAAATACAGCTTTGTAGCACCTACTTCAGTACGATCACAATGGTACCATACTATAACATCATTAAAATCTCATCAGAATGCAGCCCTGTTGTGCTCGAGACTTAACACTCAAGTCTCTGGGGGGAAACGTTTCCTCTTGCTCTCCATACGTCAAGGCAGAAGCGAATTTTTAAGGAAAGTCTCTTTCTTCTTGGTTGTTACCATGCAGAAAACAACAGAGTTTTCTTATGTAAGGGAACCTCTCCCCACTCCCCAAACACTGATAGAAAGATACTGACTGTAATGCAAGGCACCCCAGTCTTCCAAAAGAACATACAAAACAAAGACCTGGTCTCAAATCTTCAGTAACCTAGATGAGTATGTCAGCTGAAAGTTCAGCCATCTCTTAAACTTCCCTGGACCTAGATCTGAAATTGATGCTTACAATAATCAGCTCTGGAGGCCAAGAGATGGCCCTTGCTGCTGCAGGCCCCAGATTTAGCACATGCAGTCGTCCTGGCAGCCACAGGCAGGAGGGCAGCAACGCAGCAGCCGTAGCTCTAAGAACATATAATCCATGGACAAGCAACTGCAACCACACATTCCTAGCTTAAACTTCAGTCCTACACCTCTTTGCTTTTATGTACAGATAATTGTCTTCACACTTATTTCCCAACAGCAGTTCCTGTTATTATTTTCCTTTTTTTTTTTTAAATGTACCTTTAAGAAGCTTAGATCACTGTAAATCCCCCAGCATGGGCAATAAAACGCACTGTAATCTCTCAAACAATTTAAGACAAGTGATGGATGGCAAATGAACCCAGCAGCAGATGAGCCCAGTACCCTGGGTTCCTTTTGTGTCACTGTTAAGCAGATTTGGAGAGGCATCGTGTTCCTCTGGTGGCAGGCTGCATCTCTAACAGGGTAAACTTCAGTGTGCTAATTGGCACAGACTACAAATTGGCTGCTGGTGTGTACCTAAAAGTTCTGGGCAATAAACTGAATTAAGTAAATTTCTGCATAATTCCCAAAGAGATTTGGACTGAAATCCTTAATCACAGTTTTAACAAAAGATCAAGAATTCTGTTTACTGTCATTATCAGTTCACCAGTTCTGTGATGGCTTTTGCCTACAAGTGTTGGGGGTCACTCTTGGTTTGACTTCTGTGGTGCAATATCTAGGCCATGCTTGCATCTAAAGGGAAGGAAAGGCGGAGAAGTCAGAAACACAACAGAAAGAGAGGAGAAGGAAATTCCACGATGCTTTTGCGATGTTTCAGAAAATCCGTCTGTCCGGTGGAAGTGGCAGGAGGGAAAGCACAGGACTGCCTGCTTCTGGGGAGCAAGAGACTCCCTGCTTCTGGGGAGCAAGAGACACATACAGGTTCTGCCAAATGCAGAAGCCGAAATGTCCTTTCGGTGGCTGAGCAGACGGATGATTATAGCTGCAAGTACCACGTTGGCCTTAGCTAAGTCACCTCAGCACTTTGCCCCCACTCACTGTGTCTGCGCGCCCAGCAGATGGACAGACACTCCAGCCATCTGTTTAAGGGCTTCTTCTGGATGCTGTAGAAAGGAACATTTTTGGAAATAAAAACTTCTTCATGAGAGCAATCTCTCCAATTGCCTTTCTACATCCTTTCCTTTCTATAAAGCTGTGCTTTAGAGGAACAGAAACATATATAACCTGACCAAGATCACAAGGCCAAAGCCCCAGTTTCATGACTCTGCTTTGTGTTCTAGCAAAACAGTATGGTTCAGCTCACATTGAATAAACAACACTCGTGGCCTATATGCATACCAGAAAATAGCTAGTTAATTCCCTACATTTTTTTCTTCTTACTCATTAATTCATTTTTTGGGAAAAGATTTAAAGCCTGTTTGGTTTGTATTCTCCTGCAATAAAGCTTGGCTGTCTTGTTTGGAGAAACCTGTTCTCCTGAGTCGCTAACACCATTCAAGACATGCCCTTGGATCTACAGCACTTCAGAGAACATCACTGTAGTACCAGACAGAATACCTGACACTACACATCTCTCTCTTACTCTCTCCTCACACTCCTGCTCTCTCCTTTTATACTGACAGCAGACTATGCAACAGCCTATATATTTGTTTTCCACTACCGATGTTACCATACTCAGAATCTACCGAGAAACGCTTCTTTTTAAGAAACATTTTGCTTTCCCTCAGGCTGGCCTTGGGTTGGAAGGTAACTTGCTCCCCAGCGCGTCGAGGCATTAGCAACTTAGACATGCAACCTCCCCCCCCCCCGCCCCATCCATAGGGGCCCATTTTTCCCCATAAACAGAGAATCTCCTTTCAAGACAGAGAGTCTTAAGACATTATTGGTGACTAATGAATCTTTATCACAATATTCTAGGCAATGCTAGTCCAGATGATGACAAAAAAAGACCCTTTTAACAACAATTTTTGATCCTATTTTCTATATGTTGTAAAATAAAACTCTTACACATCTTTTGTCTTTCAGGAGGAGAAAAGAGATTGTGACAAATTGGAGTCTCTCTGTAATACATCACTGAAAGCTGATAGATTAGTTCCAATACTGATTAGCTCAGTACTAATAAGTGCAATTATTATGTTTTGTATAATCTTCTGGACATCTCTTGGCATCTCTGGGATGACAAGAGAATAGACTTCCTCCTCTTTAGTATAAGCTTATAGATAAGAACAGATGTCATACAGTTTTAAAAAACATTCACTGATAAGAGTAAACTAATCGGAAAGAGACAAAAGACCAAGTTTTCTTGTGTATTTCTTCTTAGTAAAGCACCCCAGGATTAAGACAGACAAGTCAAACAAAGAGTTCAGCAAAAGTCCCTTTTAAGACATCTACCCCTTTCCCTTTTAGCTACAATAAAGATTTGTGTTCATCAGAGAAAGAACCAAAACCATAATGCATGCATTTTTCTTTAAATGCCTTCCTAGAAGCGACCACAAGTCATTTTGAAACCAAAAAGCCACGAGAAGCTGCTAACAGTTGAGCATCTCCTCTCATGGAGCAAGGTTATTCACCATGGGATAACAAAGACCAAGGCCAGGTGAACTGCACAAACACAACACAGCCAGGAACAGAAGAGATGATGTGCACAAATCTAGCTTAAGATGAATAATATAAGCATTTAGAAGGCTGGCAAAAAAACCCCACCAAACCTTTTGGAGAAATGCTGGCCCATACTCATCAGCTATATCAGCTATCAACACCATCCACAGGCAAGTGGCACAGAGAGGGCAGGAGAGGCCACACGTGGTCACTCTGCCAGCAAACACCCAAGCGCTCACCTGTATTGTCTTTGCTGGGGGAGCCCACGCTGGGCAGAGCACGTGGCAGTGCCCAAACACAGCTCCCCCACGCACAGCCCCACTGTGTGAAGCTGCCCCAGCCACGCACCACAGCATGGCTCCCTGCCCCCAGGTTTGGGCTCCCCTTCCGCTGCTGACAGCCCAAACTGGGAAAGGCATCACCGAGTAGTAACCACCACTTTTTACTAGAGACTTGGCCCCCTACCAGGGTCAGCAGTGTGGAAGGAGGGAAGAGTGGGAGGACTAAACTCAAGACTGTACATGCACTTGTTTAGGCTGACAACAAGGTGAAGCGTTTGGGTGGCTGGCTGGAGTGTCTCAGAGGAAAAGTAATTTCGAGCAGTCACAGAGGTGATAGGGAAAAGACTAGATATCTTCCAATAGCTAGTAAACTTTACTCTGATCCTAGTTGAACTGATTTGTTTCCAGACACATCCGCAATTCTGTACACCCTTCCCTTATAAATATTGTCAGTGTTTCCATAGGAAAAAATTCTTAAAGAGGAACCCCTTAAAGAGGTTTAAAAAATTGTTTTTTGAAAGTTCCTCCTACCCTGGAGAAAAAGATTGATTGTCATATCTTGATTTCTCCGCTTTTTAAAAATTTACATTTCAAAGAACAAGCCAGATAGCAAGAACGGAGTCCACAGTAGCATCAGCTTAACTAAAACAATTATTGAATATTCATTTTCCCTCTTCTCCCCACAGAAAGACTGGTACTGCTATAGCAGTTCCGTGATGCGCATGCTGAGGAGAAGAGCTCTGCTGAACTCTAATTTCAAGTGAAAGAGCATCTATCGCATTTCTGTGCTTGTTAGTGTAATTATAATTCAATATTTGCATTGCAATAAAGCCTAAGCAATCCCACTGAGATTCATTCTCCCACACAACATACAAACATGTTGTCATGACCCCAAAAAGGGCTGGATGGTTGCCAGTCCCACCTTGCAGAAGCACACATGATTTAAAAGCTTAGTCTTCAACAATGTTTTTGTCAAGACTGGCGTATCTGCCACTAGCACAAGGTCCTGAACTAGAGAAGGTGAAATGAACAGGAACAAGAGCTTTAATGTGGTTTTTTACTGTGCTCACGCGCAGACTCTGCAATCAGGTCCCTGCAGCGATCAGCTGAAGCCAGCATGGTCCAATACGGAGCACGTGCGGATCCAGGCACCAGGCCAAAGCCCACTCCAGCGGATACAAGCGCACTCATTTCGGCTGGAGAGCACCATCTCTGTGCTCACCAGCAAGCCAGCAACTGCTAATGCTTCTTTCACTCTTCCATGCCCTGTCCTACCTTTCTCTCTCTAGAAATTTCACTTTCTTAATGTTTGATCTTACAGCATTTCTAAAGAGGCAAAACACCAAACCATAAACTGTAACTATTCCTATCCGAGGCCATAAATTAGGAAGGGAGAATAAATAAATAAATTGCCTTATCCTTTGAGGAGATGTCCAGCTCAGAAAATATTATTTGGTACTTTGCAGGCAAATAGTATTTTTCACTTGTTACACTGCTGTAGCAGAAGACCTTTCAGAACTTTAGTTATTTGAAAAGCTGTGGACACGGTGGGTGTTTACACATACTGACACACAGCTTCATGTGCATGTACAAACACATGACTCTGTGTGTGTGTGTGTGTACACAAACATTCACATCCCCTTTTATACTCAAAGGACTGAATGCAGGCGATGAGAGCCCAAAAGAAGCAGCAGAAAAACAAAGTCACAAAAAATCCTCAGCAGGGGATTGCTGGAGGAGTTGCACGGCTGCCCTCATACCTTCTGCTGGGATACATGTAAGACTGGAACTCCTACAGCTCAGTAAATCCCACCAGGTTCAGTGAAGCACAGAAAACCCAGAGACTTTCCAATATCCACAGACCCAAGGACTTACTGGGGACTAGAGATCAAGGACTCCAACCACAGCCCAGCAAGACTGGTACACATACCTTGACCCTCAAGCTGAACGCAGCCCACACTGAGCAACATAATCATCAACTGTGTCAACCCTGCCCACCAGCACAGACCCAGGGGCCAGTAAACCCAACCTTGTTTCAATTAGATTAATTAATTACTACTTTGCAGCACCTTTCCCTCAGCTGGACCCTGCTGTTGCTGGATTACTTCACACTGACTAGAAAGAAAATTTGTGCTGCAAAGAAATCTGCTTGAAAGTATTTGTATTTACGCTGAATAGCAATAGTCAAACAACAAAAAGATTACCTTGCCAGCAGCTGAAGGATTGCACAGCGTTATGCAGGGGTGCTCTCCCATGGTTTGGCTCAGCTGGGAGCACAGGAGAAAAGCACCAGTCCATTTCAGAGATCACAGACTTACTCCCCAGTTAATACTCATATTAGTTCCTGCTGCATTCAGCAAGACCTTTCCAGTTTCAGCTAGTGATGAAATCAGAGTCCTGGAAAAACTCACCTTTATTAGCTGTGTGGCAGTGGGGACAGAGGCTTTGCAAGCCACTTGCTGTTGTTGGTGCCACGGCTCTCCATGAGTCCAGGGCCAAGCCCTGCCCTGGCTCCAGCTGCAGCCATGCCAGGGCTCTGCAGCAGCTTTCGTGATGCAGGAGTACAGGTGGGTTTGCTAGAGAGGAAATGGGGCAGGCTGGAGGCCATCCAAGGACCTAAATATCTTTTCCCTTCTCTGCAAACTGCCTGGGATAAGTCAGGGGCAGCCGTGGGAGCAGCTCAGCTCCCCCTCCCCACTCACTACCTGAAACGACAGCCCCATTTTCAGTCCAGTTTTCAGTTTCCCCATCCGTTGGTCTATCAATGGTGGGCTCAGCACGGTGCTCAGTGTTGGCATCTAGGCCACCACCTGCCTTTTCCTGTGACCGGTGCAGGCTCTTGCAGACACGATGTGACATTAACCCATGAGTGAGTCCAAGTTAGTTGCATCCAGGGGCTGAAGGAGGGGAAGGAGTCAGTTTCTCCTCCTCAAGCTTGACTGCCACATTTTGAGTAACACCTCTCGCACCTGGCTAATTGACTCTCTTTAAATCATTTTTCTATAAATAGAAACATAAATATTTAAATCACTTTTCTATAAATAGAAGTATAAATATAATGCTCTTCTGCTTTGTCATATTGAAATAATATCACCAAGTGGTTTAGAAAACAATAAAATGTGTGCAAATTTGGGGGGGGGGGGAGGTTTGCACCAGGAACACACCCAGGGTGGTTTCTTACATCGGCCTTCGTCATGCACCGTAGAAGTCAGTGACATACTTGCTGCTTCTTAGCACCATTTTAGGGTCAGAGTTTTACTTTGAGCAGGGAAGATTCTAGTTCGCCTCTTGACATCATTTCAATTAGGTTGCGTGGCAGAAGGCACACATTGTATTATTAGACAGCAACATTCCCATTTTAACAAAATAAACCCATCAGTACCTTAAGCAGAAAGTTTGCATCAGGTGACCAGCCTATTCCATTTAATAACACTCACCTTCCCCCTGTAGACCACTAGCTGGCCTCTGGCAGAGGAAGCTTGGGAAGAGCCTTTATCAGTTTTTTTAGTGTAAGGTCTTTTATCACGGGGACAGAGCAGGGGCCTGTTGAAGACAGCTGGCCTAACCTGGCTTGGGACTCTTTGCCTTTAAAGCCTGCTAGTAAAAAGCGGTGATTCTTTAAGCCATAAGGTAGGTAGTCAAAAAGCATGATATCTGAAATCATTCTACAGGAAAAGGAGAGCATTTTAGAAGACAGCAATAAATATATTGTAGAATTACTGGAAAGAGAATCCAAATCTCATGATCATTTAAATGAGCTGTTTCCCATCATTCTGACAGCCACAGAGATACAGGGAAGCAGAAGAAGGTGCTACTGGTCTCTATGTTGTTCCTGTCAGCCATGGGGCTTAACTTGATCTTTTTATTTATTTGCACCTGAAGAAAATCCAATTCTATAATGTTCTCCCTTCCCCTGAGAGGAATAAACTGCATTTTTCCCACGTAGATGGCAATCAAATGTCAATCACAATGACAGCTGCGAGCCCTAGTAGTTCTTAAACAAATTAATTTCATTAATAGCTAATGATTCTCTGTTGTGAAAATGCACCACCACGATTTAGATTCTGCGTATCTGACAGAAGACACAGGCTTTTGAAGTGGTCATGAATACCACTACAAAGAAGCAAGTAGGAGTACCAGTTTCATCTGAACAGAGGTTCTTGTTATAAACGAACTTAATAAAAAATCCAGTGTTGTTTTTGTTCATTTGAGAAACAAACAGCTTTTCTCAGATTTCAGCACTTTGTCAGAATTTGAGTAATGAGTGTTCCTCCTTCATGTCATTTTTTTTTTCTGTTGCATCTGTGGAGACAACTGATCCTTCTACATCTTCTCACACCAGCTACCAGCAGCCCTCCAAAGGTTCCCATTAAGGGCCCTCCAACCTCACAGCGCTCATTGACGGGTCACAGCTGGTGGTTCAGAGTATGTTTCTCTCCAGTTCTCTGCATCAGATGCAGGAGACAACCATACAACCAGTGCACAGCACAGGCACTGTGGCTCGTGCCACGGGGCTGCCTCCACCACAGAGCCCAGTTTTGGAAGCAGGAGGTGGCTCATTCATCTCTCAGTGGCCTTTTCTGTGGCCACATAGCTTGACAAATACCAGAAAGAGATGTGCTTTTGCTGTTACCCAGTTGCATTTGACTTTGCACCTTCTAGCCTCTGCAGCACTGTTTTAGCTGATACAAAGCTCTTCATTTTAGAAAACAACTGCTGGAGGTAGACTGTGGAGCAGCTTGAAGTCCTTAATTTTCTCCCTTCCTCTGAGATAAATAAACTGCATTTTTCCCAAAGAGATGATAATCAAATGTCAAAGCAAGGAAGGACTGATTTGTTATAATCCCAATACAAAATTAAGAAAAAATTAAGAAAAATGTCTTAAAACCTTAATGGTGTCAGACTTCAGGTTTAGAATTAATAGAAAGGGATACATGTTTATGTACCTTATGGTTCCATTTTAAAATTCTCTGTTCCAGGATATTGTGGAGACCAAAAGTATATCTGGGCTCGGAAAAGAGAGCTGCAAGTTTCTTGTGGATGCAAGTCCAGCCATCGGTAATCTTAAACACAGTGGTCAAGAAGTAGTGTCAGGTGCAAACAGGGTAACACTCCTTTTAGAAGTTACCTTGCCCATCCTGCTGCTCTCAGGTAACCATGTAACTCCATGTTTTCCACATACTAGCCTTTTCTTTTAGTCTGCTCTCCTTGAAAAATGTTGCGTCTTTTATCAGGGTCAGGGAGAGCCAGATAAATCTGTGAATCCCAGCAAGTGCTCCATCAAACCTTCAACTTTGCTGCAGCTAATTACCTCGCTCCGGCACTGAGTTCTTATCAAGGCTCTGCATTCCTTTGCAAATAGGGGAAAGGATACGCTGCTATTCCTCTGCACGTCACCCACATCCACCAGCTCTGTGTATCTCACTGCATGCACAGAGGATCTCAGTAGCGAGTGTTGTGGAGATGGTAGTTCTGCCATTTAGAAATGCCACCTCCTCCTTTAGTAATATACCACCAGGGGCTTTACATCACAAGGGAGGTAAGACATAACACTTGCTCGTTGAGCACTGGCCAAGGGCAGCTGGGGGGCACTGGGGCAGCCCCAGCCCTAGGAATCTCCATCAGGTCCCAGCTGGCAGCCTGGGCAGGCACAGCTGATGCCATTCATTTGTTACCGCCTCATACAGTGTTTCTAGGTGCATTGGGAAGAAAAATGTCCTCAGATAACACTGGGCTAAAAATGAACCGATTCTTGCAGTCTGTATCCATTCTTTCGTAAGGACATTTTTTCAAGAAGTCATTAATTTTCTGCCTACTTAGGTCACATGTGTTAAATCATGTGCTCAATATATGCATATTTTAAGTGAAGTGAGAGGAGGTAGCATGGGACAGCAAAGGGAAGAAGAAAGAAAAGAAGTTCATAAAAACCAAACCACTTTATTTACAGTAGCTCTGAAACATTTTTAGAAACTTTTCAAGAGAGCTTAAGTAAAAAAAAAGTGCTACATCAGCGTAAACATGCAAGAGTTACATAACAAGTATTTTTCACTTGATAATTGTGGAAAGGTGCATTTTAATATCTCAAATTAAGACTGTGCTGTGATGCCATGTGAACCTATTACAAGGTGCTTAGGAAAGCCAGACTGCAGGGCTTTAACATTTGCAAAAAAGGAGTCCACAAGAAATGCCCAAAAGAAATCTCTTCCTTAAAATAATATGATTTTCTTCTTCCAGCACATCTTCAATTATCTTAGCACTCAACCATTTCCAAGCCCTTCCTAAAAAAATATCGTTACAGATAAATTTTTAATTAGCTCTCTAAAAAGACTTCTCTATTACAACACAGAAAGTGCTGTAACTTACAAAGAAGCCTTGTAGAAAAGCTGTATTTCTTTTCATGGTCTTCATCTTATGCAGTTAATCACATGCTGCTGAATTAATTCTCCGCATTGTACACCTCTGTAACCTAACCATTAAACCATTTTCCTCTGGTGCACACACACTGCACTCATAACTCTTTGCACACCACTGGCTTTAACTAAACAATCCAGGAATTGTTTTTACACGCATCAGTGAACCACTTCACAAATCTAGTAAGTCTCGGGTCAGGGAAGGTTGGCAGCATCTGCATACTGTGAGAGTGACAAGGCAACGCATAATTTTTGACGTTGCCTCCCACAACAGCACCTGCAGCTCCGAAATGAGCTGAAGGTCTTGGCTCGTGGCTGTGGGCACGGGGAGGCTGCAGGAGGGGGACAGGGTGGTCTTGCCTTGTCGGCAGCATCGACTGCTCACCAGCCGAGCTGCAGGAGGAGCAGGACTCACAGAGGAGATGGAGTGACTCATCCCCACAACAGGCTCGGTCACCAGCTGGCTTTGGGAGTCAGTGCCAGCAGCACCCGGACACCAACAGAAACAAGTTTCAGAAATACTCTTTTCCAAAAGAAAGGAAACTGCTGGAAGTTCAGTAACAGAAAAACCCTTTTGATGTTTTAGAGCTATGTATTTGTGACTAAATTCAGTCAGATGTGACAGATTCCTTAATCGTGTACCAGAGATTCACAGTGAGACCAGATGGTTGAAGGGACAGGCTTTTCCACAAGAAAGGTTGTCAAGCTGTTTGCTTCTTCAGCAGAGAATAAAAATGCTTCATGAGAAGCACCTGTGAGAAAGGAAACTGAAAAACAGAGTTACTACGGAGCAAAGAACCGCAGAAGACACCTCACAAAGTCGGCTGCTAGGAATTCATAAAGAAAAAAAGAGTGTGGAAAACATGGGAGCATGTGTATCTCCAGCATTTGGAAAACACTGGGAAAAAAATAATAATTTTGCACATGTTTGGAAATGTGTAGTGAGACCCACCCAGGGAGTGCACTGAGGCTGTATAGCAGGAGCCAGCATAGGTGGCAGGGCAGACTTCTATTGGGGGCACACTATCTGCAAGAGCAGAAACATCCAGATTAACTTTTTCACAAGAAGCAAATTACATCCAGATGAACCCAGGGTCTGAAAAAAAAAAAAAAATTGAGGAAAAACCAGAAAAACTTCAGATGGATCTGAAGGATCGAATTCCTACTATGGAAATGATTTGATTTTGATTTGAGAAAACAAACAAGCAAACAAAGAAATCACAGCTTAAAGGAAGAGTCTGTTACATCTCTGAGACAAAGAGCTAATATCAGATTTATTTAATTTTTTTAAAGGGTACTTATGTTCTGGATTTGATTTAGAGAATTCATAGAATAAAAAACCCCAAAAAAGCACACACAGTTAATTCTCACATATATTTAATGGGACAGGTGGACTGGGCATAGAAAATTAAATTTTTAGCACTCCACTGCCCAGTAATTCATGTTACCACAAACATCCTTTGTCATTAACCCTACAAATATTTTTAAAAAGCTTATTAACTGCACTTAATAATTAACCGAATTTACCAGCTGCAGCAGAGAGAAGTAGCAAGTCATTAAAGTAAATATTTAGGACTTGAAATGCTTGATAAATTCAATTGCATCCAACTAGCAGGACATTCTAATTGTTACGTTTTAAGCTCAATATTTTTAAACATTTTTGATGGTTCTGGTACATTCCCCCTAGATAAGGAGAGTTCAATATCCACTTCCAATATGCCATATGGGAGCAAATGCTGTTACAGACTACTCTGTGGTTTAATTTCTGTTCCTGGTACTTTTTTCCCCTAGAAGAAAGTATCACAGCTTCCTGAAGGAATACAGGGCAAAGTATCTATTGACAGTGTCTTAAAAAGACAAGAACAGATCTGAATGAAAGGCTACAGGAAGCATTCGACGGGGCTCAAGGAGCGGAACTGAAATTTGAGAGATATCTTGAAGGTCAAATAGTACAAAAAGTACCAAAAGTATTGCCAGGAGAAAGCCTGGAAATAAGATGCTACTAATCCAGAGACACGCAGGCATAGTGAACTCTGGAGGAACATTCATAGTGGTCTTGTCAGCCCATGTTCATCTCCATGTCCTTGTACAGAGAAAAGGAGCTGAAATGTCCTCCCCAGAAGGGACTTCTCTACTTTGAAAGGCTTAAAATGAAGCTATCATCCTTGTATGCTTTTACACCAAAAGACAGAGCAAGTTTTCTACAAACACCTCAAAAAACAACATAAGGCAGAGTGTATGTGCAAGAATATGATGAACTTTGGGTGTGAATGACATATGCCCCCAGAATACTTACTGAAACGGAGTGCTACTGCACACAGGCACAGAGGCATATTCAGTGGAAAGCAGTTCTGGCAAAAAATGGCCATGGCAATGCAGCATGCATACAGAGGAATTACATCTTGAGAAAACTGGCCTTTTTCAACTGTTAGTGTACAGTTTATACATCAGCACTGTATAAACCGCAACATTAGCTGCTGATGGCAGACATGCTCCTAAAAGCACCTGATCAATCTGCTCTTGAGAACCATACAAAAAATGACACAAGGCATGCAACTGCCATGTGTAAGAATTAACTAATCACAGAAACAACGTAGAATGTATTTACAGAAGCAATAACAAGAGACGAGATAGTTGCAGAAAGTCGTTTAAGCTTATTCTCTTGGGTTGCTGTGCAATTATATACCAATCCTATATTACCAATTCAAATTACCATGGCTTTCCGTAATTGCTGGCTTGCTTTTTATGGGCAAGAGAAAAGTGCTGCTAGAGGCACTATAGCCTGACCTGCTTCTAAGGACACAAGAAGGTCACAGCGACATGCAAAACATAAAAGAAAAATAATGTGATCTACTGTATTGGCCAATACTCCATTTTCTCTGTCATCCTATGTAAGACTTCAGCATAGGAAAAATATAAGACAGGCTAGTACCATGGTCTAACAGTAGTACCTGCATCTGCTTTCTTCTAGAAATAAGGATATGGAAGAAGAATCCATTTTCTGGAATATGTCCACAAAATGAAGTAAATTTGAAATTCTTGCAGAAACCCTCAAAGGACTGAAAAGCAATAACAACCAAGAGAGAGAAATAAATGCCTCTGAGAGGAGCCAGGACACACAGTGTACCTGCAAGGCAGAATGAGCACCAATAAGCAGCCTGTGGAGCTGAATGAGTTTTGCAACACAACAGTAACATTAGATAACTTTATGTTGGTAGAATGGAAAGGTAGTAAAGAATATGTATGGTTTCTTCTAGAGGAGCCAAAGGTTAGGAGGCAGACCTGATCCGAACTATTTAGGCCAGGAGATGAAGGCATTGAGAGAAAGGAAGTGGTCTGAGCACTCGGTTTCCTCAAACAGACCCTTGCCAAGTTCTTTTCTCTTATAAACTGTATTTAAAGTCGCCTCCTCGAGCCTTGCTCCCAAACTCATAAAAAAGACATTGAAGTAAATCCACATCTCCTGTATTGCAGACTGGGGCTTCAGCAAGATGACCTCTTTCTCCTTCGCTAAAGACAGATAAGTCTTCACCAAAAGAAATTTATGTGGAAGAGGGTAATTCTGCCATTTTCCGTTTAATAATCCTGTCCATATTTAAAAGCCCTTTACTACCCTTAAGCGATTCTCTTTAAATCACAGGGAAACTAATCAGAAAATTGAGATAATTAAATCTCACTGCATCTCCTCAAGCCATTTTTAATCTCTGGAGGATGCAGCTACAGCTAAAGGAACTTGGTCAAGACTAGAGCTTTGCTCTTTAGGAGGCCCAGTCTGTACTCCATGCTTCTCTGCTTTAACTTTTAAGCTTGCTTCCTGGGATTGCTGCACTAGTTAACGTCATTACCTAATCTTGTATATAGCAATAGTAAAAATAGGTAAGAATGAAGTGCATGGATGCTTCTCAAACTTGTCCCTATGCTGCCCCAGCCATTTCTAGATGATCAGGAGTGTGCAGGAAATCACACTTTTCATTATATTAATTGGTGAATGTCCTGGGGAAGAACTGCAGTCCTGAGTGATGTGCTACAGGAAATCCTGCTTTAGCAGGGGAGTTGGACTAGGTGGTCTCTAGAGGTCCCTTCCAACTCTGACAATTCCGTGATTCCATAATTAAGGAAGAGATAGAAGATTTTACAAAGCACGGGGAGAAGAGAAGGGTCACTTCTTTACTCCAAATGTAACGTATTCCCTTTTATTCCATGCAGCTGCCCTGCTGTGGTTTCATCCACTAACTACCCATTAATTAATAAATGCCTGTATCACCACAAATTTTAACAAATCTTCCAGTTAACCCAAGTCTCAAGAAACGATAGCAGTTGATTTAATTGTAACAGTATACATTGGTGACATCTAGTGGGCACAAGAAACTTAACAACAGTCAAATCATCTGACTAATTCAGCATATGAAAATAATTTTTGACTTGCACTACATCTACAAAATTTTCCCTTCAATCTCTTAAGCTTAATTTCGGCATTGGCATGATATGAAATATACAAATTTTAACCCAAACCTAACATCTTACAGTTTTAAGCTCCTCCAAATATCAAAAATATTTTAGGCATAGCCATCTATTACTTGCCTTCTCTCCTTTTCCACACCAGGACTTCTTGCTGACAAGTCCTCTTGAAGATCTTTTAAAAAGTGCAAGCACTCTACTATATCACAAGTATTTTTAAAATAACAGGCTTTTCGGGAAGAAAAATAGTCTGCAACATTGTCAAAGAGCATTAATTTCTTTGCCATAAAATTATGCTTCTTGCAGGTACTTCCACCTTCTACCTGTAGAAATTAATTCAAGTGGGCCATTTAGATGAGAAATAATAACTGTAAGCAATTGAGCTCATCTTTTGAATGGGTGCTTGTCCCAGGGGATGGGTTTTTGCAAGTATTTTGACTTAACATTTGAGAAAGGAAGCTGCACAGATTCTTTCCTATGCTAGTCCATTATTTTTTTTGGCAAGTGATGAATTGAAGTACCTGTAGAGGACCCATCCTGGTGGCAAAGGCTGTTTCTCTCTCAGGAGTGCTGCCTCCCCAGCTCTGGTTGTTGTCTTCCAGCCTCTCCCCACCTGCTTCCCTTTGGAGAAGAGGAGTCTCTCCAACCAAACTGGCAGACTGAGAAGAAATAGCCATGTGCTGGAAGGAAAATTGGCTCACTTTAACTTGGACAAGAGAGATAGAAAGTCAAGAGCATAAATGATTTCTACCACTTCTTCTCAGGATTCAAGTCTCAGCTTCTTTTTACAGCTACACAGCACTACCAAGACTGCCAGGCTTTTAACCTTAATTATTAGTCTCATATTCCCAGACATCCTGCACAGGACTGAAGCTTTAAGGACGCTAGAGACCTTTATGCAGAGACCAAAAACGCTTAAAGGCACTTTTTAGAACTTTTTGGAGCTACAAGGCTACATCTGTGGCAACGTCATGCTGCTTCTATAATTTTTTTTATGTTTAGGGATTTGTATCTTATACTTCAGTGCACTTCTTCTCAAGAGGATTATTCATAGAGGCACTTTGAAAAGGTTTTAAAAAGGAATTATAGCAGCAAGACAGAAAAAACAGGCCTCTCCTCCTACTTGTAGCCTCAGATCCCCTATTCAAGACAAGGGTAGTGGTATTATACACCCACCACTGTGGCAGAATAGAGTTCCCCTCAGCGATGATCCAGGGAAAGAAGCTGGACCCTTCACCCAGCCACGCGTGCCTCCTATTTCCCTCCATTCCAGAGTCGGGCCCCTGGGTCCCCTGCAGCAGCCACCAAGCCAGAGACATCCCTTTCTTTGCAGTCAGCAGATGGTCTTTCAGCTTCTAGTCTGTATTGTTAGGGCTTTACCCCCTCACATGAGAACTGCATCCAGTCAACCTTCAATTCTTGCCCAGCCAATTTGTTTGCAATATGCTCCCACTCTGTACAATCCCAGGGAAGAGACCCTGAACTAATGCTGCGGAATTTCTCTTTCACGGTCATCCTCCCTCAAACCACAAACGCCCTGGTTCAGCCAGCTGTGATTGCAATGAAGGAAGCATTAAGAAGCTCAGATACAATTATCCCCGGGTAATCCTATGATACCATATGTAGAAGCAGGAAGACAACCCTGCGAGCTTTGAATAACAAATGAAAACAACCATTTTTAAGTCAATTAGTTCTACCACGTTTCTAATGCAATCCTAGTTTACTTAATTATCTCACTTGCAAAGGTGGGTTAATTAATAATCCTGCTGCAATGCTGCATAAACATCATCATGCCTATTATTCATGCTGGGTAAAGGAATTCTGATTTTCTTTAACTGCTTTTGGTTTTGGTACATCATTGTATGCAGTTCTTAATAGATTACTTTCTTGTAAGGGTTCTTATCTTACAGTTAAATGCTCAAATAGTTAATGACCTGGAGCATAAGGTTCAATGTTCTACACTGAAGCTAATCAGCCTGATGATCCTTAATTTTCCAAGTGCAAAGACAACCCTTTTATTCAGCTGATGTTGCTGTTCCCAACTACATCACTGAGCAGTCGAGGAAAATGGCATTGTGCACATTCCCGTGATTACTGGAGAAATAAGGAGTCTAACCAGGCTTGCTAATTGAATAGGTTAAAGTTCAATTTTCCCCCTAATCAGCAGGAACAAGCAGGTGTTGAATATTTATATTTGAATAGAAGACAGCTGCCCTCTTCTGCCATACCCACCATCAGTCCGGAGCAGAGGAAAGAAGAGGCAGCATTTACGTCTGTCTGCTGCCTTGGGTATTAAACGGTGTTGAAAAGATTTATTTTGGTATTTCAATTCTCAGTTAAGGGAAGCAAACACACACACTAACATGCAGTTCTTACAGCTTTAAGTTGGTCAAAAGATCTATTGCTTTCAACTAGTCTTACCCAAAAGGGCACAGCTGATGAGAGGATTAAGAACATGATCAAAACTTCTGAGACTCTGATTTTGGCCCCTGTCCTAACAGAGGTTCCAGTGGTACGGGGCAAGTTACACCTTCCAGTTTTCCCCACCCAGAGAGTTTGGAGACACACTTATGTTGGCTGGCAATCTTTCTCATCTGCACTTCCATGTTTTATTTGTTAGCAAGTTACTTGCCATAGAGGGAGGATGTGTTTGACCTTACTGGTTATACTCCATTGAAATATAGGCATCTTCCATTCAACTTTGTCCACAGGTCTACAAGATGGGAACTGAAAGGTGCGTTCTTTTGGAACTTTTTTTTGCCCACAGTAAAGCCCCAGCATTTCTACATCCCAGCAACTGCAGTTGTCATAATTTGGACAGTCTCCAAGGTTCACCAAGGAGAGTGGCTTAATCTTGATTTCCTCTTTAGTCTCCCAGCAAGCTAATCTACTGCAAAAAGTGCCACTGGGCAAACTTCATCTCCGGTAGCTGGTTTTAAGTTCATGAGTTTGCAAGATATCACTTTTCATTTACTAGTTCTCATCCACTCCTTATGTGATTCAAATTACATCTGAAAGTTGATTATAGTAGGTCTTATGAAAACTAGAACACTTGTCCATCAAAATGAGCACGTGGCATGCCAAAGAGTGAGTAACTGAAGGATCGTTAAATCCAGAAAATCTTAGGCTTCCATGACACCTTCCAAAAGGCATTCATAACATTGTTTAAAATCCTAAGACAAATGTACAAGGCTGAGGGCACAAAGGAATAACAACAGTCATTGCTGAAATGCAATCAGTTGTACCTTGCAATATACTGGTTCAGCTATCAACTCTCTACAGTAGTTCAGGGTAAGAAGAGTAGAATCTGTTTTCATGACCAGTAGGGAATTAAAAATATGCTGGAGTCTGGCCAGGATTTGAATGCTGTGTTTCTACCCTTAAGAAAAGGAGGTTAAGAAATTAGTTTTCAGCATCTTATCCAAAATACGTTCTCTTGAAGTAGAAGATTCCTCTTAGGAATTATTGTGTCTTGTGTGAAAAACACTTGGAGCTTTTGACATCTATCCATATCAAGCTCTTGTGTGATGAACTTTATTTCAAAACATTCCATTAATAGGAAAATCACTTTTATGAAATCCAAGGTGGTACATGAAGCTCAAGTAAATACACGGTGTCCCTTTAGGACACCTCTAGCTTAATAAAGAGGCTTATAATTTCTCAGTGATGGGAAATCTTTGGGATCCCACAAATAAATCAAGGACAAACTGGTTATCAGAAACACACTTTGACAAAAAGTTTTGGCTTTGACAGTTTTGCTTTTTTTTTTGCTTTTTTTTTTTTTTTCAAAAAAAGTGTTATTGAAAAGTCCCAATTCGCTCTGCTTCTAGAAGTAACTAAAAGCAATTTATCATTGAAACAACAGAGACTGGCTGTGATTTCCTGCAGACCCCTGGTTGCCTGTGAATGTCTCGCCATTTGCGTACAAACACGGCAGGCAGGTTACAGCCACAGGAACACTGAAGGCTGCATGCTCAAACATAAAGATAATAAAAAAGGTGACTATTAATCAGTAGAGACTTTGCAGAAAACATCTCAGCTCTTCTAGGTGGTTAGCTTTAAAGGCAGAGAACTGCATTTTCGCTTGTTTAAAGAACTGACTCTTGGCATCACAGGGTGCTGCCATGCAGCTCATCCATCAGCTGCTTTCCCTTGGAATTTGAAGCTGGAGGCTTTAAACCACACATGCTTTCAACCTTACTTCTTACCTTTTACTTCTCATATCTCATGTTCATACCCTTAAAGCATGCAGATACTGTGGTGGTGAATGCTGGTAGCGATGAACCGTTTCTCCCACTAGCTCTGCAATGTACTACTGCACGATCCATATTTTAGGGAGATGAGATTTACAGCATAGCTTTAGGCATTCAATTTCTGTAGCTCCGTTATGAGCCAAGGTTTCCTATACCAGCCTCCAGAGACCCATTCAGAGGTCGCTCTTCTTCCAATTCACAGCAAGTACTTATTTCGGTATACAATGAGATGCCTAAATTGCATCTCATTGTATACAGAAATAACTCTTCTGCTCCCTCATCCTTATGTTTCACATTAATTTATTAAATCCTATCTCCAAGGTAAAGCTGGAGCAGTTCCAAGAGAGAATGCTACTGTGAAAAGCAGCATGAGGAACTCATCCTGACATTTGGGCCAATAAGCTGTAATATTATTCTTCTTTAGGGAATATTTGCATATTTGCTGCCCCCTCATAAATGGGGAGCAATCAGGTAATGCAGCTTTACAAGAGTAGTATTAAGCAGCAGTGGTTGAAATACAGAGTCCTTTTATTCAGACAAAGGAGATTAATTTAGGGTGGAGGAGAACAATGTAACAGTATTTGCTGTATGAAACAGGAAATCAATACCAAGTTTTAATAGTTTTGGCCAATCATTAGAATCTTTAAAAAAAAATGCACTAAACTTTGTGTAATTATTTCCCTAATGTGGCAATTACTGGTTAAAACATTGCAGGCAGTTGTTATTGGAATTATTCCTTACCAAAGTTAAACTTTAACTTGCAAGGAACCTGTGCTTTGAAAGTAAAGTATGTACAGCTGCAGCGTATTCAGTTCCCAGGCTAAGAGTTAGAGCTCCTCTTTGTGTGTAAAGTTAAGGCATTAACTCTGCTGTAGCTGTTGTTTACCCCTGAAACATGGTGCCTTTGATCACAGCTCTCTAAGTGCTTTACAGAAGAGGATGTGCTCATCTTACAGACCAGAGCTACAGTGTAAGCTACAAAGAAGTGAGGTGACTCGCCCAAGCTTCACATGCCAAGCTTCTCCTGGAACCAGGGTCTGACCTCCCGTTTGTACTGCCTGTAGCTACAACTTTCCCACTGAACTCATTCCACTGAAAACTGCAGAAAAGGAAAGCTATTTTAGAAGACGCTGTTCAATGTTAAATTTTTAAGACAAAATATTGTAAGTGTCATAAAGTAAAAAGACAACATACATTTTAATCAAAGGTAAGTTTTCAGAAGCTTACATCCAATTGACCTTTTAAAAATTTGTAGAGCTCCTAAATTACTTGAATTTTGTAACCCCAAATGCAAACTAAACTAGCTGCATTGATCCAAAGCAATTCATAGGCACATTTTTTAAATCTTCCTTGAAACAGCACTGTTAATTATTGTTGAAAGTAGCATGGGAGAGGTCACCAAACTGATAACACCTATATACAGTGGTTTTAACTCTTTGATATCGGACACCTCTGGGGACAAGCTTACCTAGACAAGCTATTAGACAAAGACTCTCCATCTAGCACATTGATTTCTTAACCGAGTGAGGAAGATTTTAAATTAGGATCGAATGAGGCAGTTGACGAAGGCACACAGGAAAATAATAATAAGGCAAACTGGACATGGACCTAAAAATGAGGAGAAACACACTTAATTATAAATATAGTCATAGTAAATCAAGGAGAGAGAAGAGTGGATGAAACTACTCTTAAATGGCTATATAAACCCATAGTAAGGATGAGGAAGAGCTGAAAGTCTTTATACAATGAACAAGATTATGAGTCAATTAGCATAATTTATGAGAATTATCATGACCAGAATACAAATCATGAAAGAAAACGCTTATTAAAAATGGAAAACAGATGGAAACATTGCTTTACTTATCAAAGAGTCATATAGTTGCTCAGTAGTCCAAAATACCGTAAGAACTACAGTTGTTGAAAAAAATCTCTGTGAACTTACTCCAAAAGGGGACACTCCTCAATCTCCCTTCCCCAAACTGACAAAACTAGACTTCAGCACCTGATGGACTTGAGTATAAGCAGAAAAATATAAGGGAAAAATAAGTGAGAAACTTTGGATCAAGGGCATGGCTTCTAACTACTTTAGTGTGAGATAAATGAAATTATAGAAGATCACTGACTTGGGTAAATCCTGAATTCTTTATTGATATCAAATACAAGGCAAAAGCCTGTAGAAAAAGAAGTTTGAAAATGGCAAGAGTACATGGAGACAAAATGAGGTGAAACTGGAAGGAAACCCCAAAATAAGTCATATTATAAATATAGTAGTAACTATATTTATAAAAATATAATAATTTATATATAATATAATTATATATATAATATAAATATTTATAAAATATAATATAAAAAATAAACAAACAAAACCCCACATGAAAAGGGGTGATACAATTCCCAGGAGGCGAAGCCACCGCCTCATTAGTCGATGCCAAGGAATCATGAGTATTATCTGATTTGCATCAGTCTTTTGCAAAAGTGTCAGATGTTGAACGGTTACTAGCACAATTACGACCAACAAGTAAAGGTAAGACTTCAACCTAAGTAGGTAAAAAGCAGTCTAGAGAAAGCTTAGAAAGTGGAAAAAAAATTAGTAATTAGCTGGGCTTGATGAACTTTGTTCTGAAGCCGATCTGATTAGAGCAGTCATTTCCAAGAACCACAGGAAAGCAAAAGACTGGAAAGAACAGATGGTGGTGTTTTGATTTCTTTTGTATGGAGGTGGTACATTATGAACTAGCCAGCTCACCTTCCATTTTCCTTCAAATGTTTGAAAAGACAATCAGGACCCTTTGAAAGCACCTCAAAGATGACAAGTAACAGCTACTATGCGTTCAACAAGACTTAACAAATAAACCTGATTTCTTTTTAAGCCAGGATAACAAGCCTTCTGGCAATGGGAGAAGCAGCAGGTGTATTTTGACCATGACAAGGCATTTAACACTGTCACAGATGATGCCAAGGGCTCAGCTGGAGATGTCTGGACACTGCTTTGCCTCCCTTCCAAATTGTGAATGTAACAGAGAGCGATCCAATTTCTAGGACGTTATTCAGAAGGAAAGCTTGGAGGAACTGTATAGTTTACCCTAGTAAAGAAAAGAATGAGATGGAATATGATAAACCTAGAGACTGTTGGCAATAAGGACAGAAACAATCTGTTCCCTTGTCATCGCAAGTAAGTACTTTTCTCATGTATGAGCCATGTTCTTGGAGCATCAGCCAAGCCAGTGCTGTAAAAAACTCAGTTTACGACACAGTGGAAAAACTTCCACTTAGTCATGTTTGGCAATGCACAACTGTAAAATTATTCTGCAGTGTATTCTACAGGATCAGCCTTTTATTCCTTAACAGACAAGCATCAACAAGTCAGGCAACATATCTGTGAAGGGACTAGTGTAAGGGAATGACACTGGTTACTCTAGAAGGTTTGACAAAAGGAGGCCCCTGGGAAACAGGATAGCCATCTCCGTTAAATCATACTCTAGCTTTCCTCAGAACAAACACTTACCTTAAACTTCCTTTCTGAGCCCACCAGCACATCTAATATTGGAAAAAACACTTAATTGCATCAGCCATTGAATTGCTGTTATGAGAACTGGTGAAGAACAGAAGACCATAAAAGTGATTTTTTTTCTTCCTGATGCTTACACATGCCTGTAAACATGGGAGACCTGCTGCACACTGAGGCGTTTTCACAATAGGGGATCACTGTCAAAAAGAGAAAATGAGCAAACATCTTGGTAGTGCCTCTTACCACAGAACAGAGCTGTTAGATGAAAGCTGATTGATCTATGGGATCGATCCATCCTAAGAAGTATTGAACCAAGACCCTGGGCATAGTTCCAGAAACAGAGAGAAACAGGTTTCAGAGAAACAGATGAAGAAAAAGACCCCGGAAGCACAGCTGCACTTGTGAGAAAGAACAGATTTGAGTCAAGAGTGATGCTTTGCCTACGTCCACTACAGCAGAGAGAAGGCATTTTCCCGCCCCTCGTTGTGGTAACTACACTGATGCGTACACCCTGAACAACATCAGAAGAAATCTGCAGGACGTCTTTTGACATCATCCACAATGTGAAATCAAGGTTCAAGCATACTGTAAATGAAAAAGGGCAATAAATAACTGATCTCTAAAATATAATACAATTGGTCTCCTGTACACTTGTCATATCTGTTACACCATGGTGAACTAATACTTTCCAGTTTTGATCCTCTGAGTTCCTTTCCAAGGAGAAAAGCTAATTGGCCTGCATTACAAGATTTAGATATGGATATATTTCCATATGCAGTATGTGCATCATTAATCTCATTGCTTCGCACGCTCAGTCCTGAATTGCTACTTTTAGTGTACTTTATATTACAATGAAGGCTTTTGTGGATTACAGGATCTCCTGGCTTTTTCACTGTTAGCAGCATGATAAACTTGAATTGGACTATATAGAGAAAAGGAGAAAGAGGAAACAAAACTTTCTTACTTGGGCTTCTTTTCAACTGTAACCCAGCTTCATCCTACCCTAACTTACACAGGTATTCCGAAAAAAATTCACCAGGTGTCAAAAAAAGTAAAATTCAAAACAAGCACTACAATCATTGCAGACAAAAATTGAGGTAATTCTTTTTTTGAAAAGCATTCACTATATATATTCATGCTATATAGACATTTACACAGTGTTTTTTATCAGAGAACTACCGTCAGCAATATCTTTGGGGGAACATATAAGCCAGATGCCCCTATTTGCGTCACATACAGCTAGAAAGGGGGAGCATTGTCTGTTCCTCTTCCTTCAGGACCCTGAAAGTGTTAAAAAGATTGTAAGGTAAAGGGGGAAAAAATACCCTAGGAGCATATTTACAGCTACAAGAGAATCTATCTTTCCTTTTAGTATCTACAAGTACATAATCTGCAAATACTAAGAGCGCCCCTGACTTTCTGGAAGGGATTCAGAACCCTGTTTTTAAAAAAAAAAAAAAAAAAAGTCTCAGGCACACTTTTCTTCTAAATATACTGTGCGATACTCAGTACAGCTGTATTATTATTACTGATATTGATATTAATATATTTTATTATATGGCATATATATATTACATGGCAGCTCTGTAGGCCTGAGAGAAGCATATATTATGTAAAGCCCCCCAAACTTACTGAAGTGATGACAGGTGATGACCCCATGCTACGACCACTCTTAATATGCCTTACATAGTTACCTAGTGTGATGTCACTGTAGACAGTATCTGTTCTTTACATCTTCTAGCTACAGATAATGACAGTGCGGGTTTTCTTCTTAATAGTCTGGTTCTATAAACCAACAGAATTTGCTTAACCAGAGAAGAGCAATCAATAGTTGAAAAACCCCCAAACTTAAAAAACATCTGAAATATATACTTTCAGTGGGTCTACACTGGCTGAGGTACAATAAAGAAAAAAAAAAAAAAAGGGCTTGATACTGATGCTCATAGGCCACATAAATATTTGTTATCTAGCCCGCTTCACTGAAAGCTCTATGCAGGCATGTCTTTATAAGATTGGGCTTACAGCTTTGAACTTTGCTGCACTGATAGAGACTTTGCTGTGTCCTGCAAAGGACATCTCCCACTGTGCAAATGGATACTTCTTCTTCTCCTTACTGAAAGACGGGCTAATGCACCCATGGCATGATGAGGGAAGAGGGAAGTTCACAAAATAAGGTGTTAGAAAATATTACAAAGAAAGTACTGGCTTCATTTGCCTAAAAAAAATCCCAACCAACCAAAAAACCAAAATACCAACACCTCCAAACCAAAAATCCAACAAACTGCCCCCCCCCCCCCCGCCCCCTGCAAAACCCCACAACAGAAGTATGTTATTCCTTACTTGATGCTGAATCAGATGCAGAATGTATTTATAAACACTGGTTGGCCTCCTCTAAGATACCCAGCCAAAATTGTAAAAGCATCAAAAGAACTATTATGGTCACATGAAAGAAAGAACAAGCTTCTACCATATGTTTCTGCCCACATCAATTGCAAGAAATTACAGGAACATTCATGTTACTGTACTGGATAATTAATCTTAAAGTAACAATTACATTCTAATGTTCCAAGAACAGGCGGGCCATAGCCTATAGTTCCTGGTTATTCACCAGAGAACTCCTTCATATGTATTAAGAAGGCATTAAAATATATTTTTCAAGAAGATTCAGGTCACTTTGCAATACAGTAGCTACAAAACATTTATTTTTTAAATAACAACATTTAAATCATCAGGTTTTGTAAAACAGCAGTCAAGTGTTTATCTTAATCTTTGTAGTGTAAGCACCTTCAGTATTATGCTAAAACAATCAACATAAATTATTATTTGGTCAGGCTATTAACCTACATTGAAATAAATATACTTTTAACCAAGACAGATTGCTTAATGCACACCAGGTTCCCATACCTTTACAGAAAGTTTCTCTGGTAGCAAGAGAAATACAGACTGTGAAACCATGATTGCAATATTTTTTTCTTTTTCTGTTTCTAATTTCAGTGAAGACTGGCCTATAATTTTAAACTATAAAAAAAAAATAATTATAAAGCACTATAGACCATAGCTTAAAAAAAACCTGCATCACATAAGAGAAGTATTTGAGATGGCTTACCTAAACTGTTTCAGAATAAGAGGTGGAATACAAACTCCTAAATTAATTACAACGCACCGGGCTGGTCATATCATAAGTCCCACTTTTATGGGAAATTATCCACTGAACAGAAATAGAAATCTTTGTTTAATTACAGGAGAGATAAGCCACTGATAAGTGAAAACAATACCACTCACAATGGGCTTTTTATGCTGACACTATTGATTACAAAACATAGGGTGCAAAATTCAACATTTAAAATTATATAAACCTTAAAAGTACAGAACAGAAGTTTACAAGACAAAATACTTCAGCACCTGAGATTTTCCTGTAGAAAGCCTAACAGACATACTTTCTTCAGAAACACGTAATACAATCAACTCCTTTTCTCTCAGTATTACACAGGAATAATTGATCAAGAAAGAGTTGAAATATACCTAATGCTCCAAAATTCTAATTAAGCCTTGAAGATAAATCTGCTATCAAGCTCTAAGCAAAATTTGATCTATGTGCATTACCTAACTGACTTGACTTTATGAAAACATTTGTATTAAAACTGGAATAGACCTGATCTATTGCAGTGTTCTGATGAAATTAAAGTTTAAAGAAAAGACAAAGAACAGTATGGAACTTGAATCATGTTGACAAAGAAATATGAATACTGAAATCGAAACAGGTTCAAACAAAATGTAATAACTTAATCTGCTATGCAAGCATTTAGTTTTACAGACAACTAGTGGTTATGTCTTTACTTTTGGTAAACTAATACTTTAAGGAAATCCTTTTCTGTTTTCACTTTGAGAGTTGGGAAGTTGCGTTTTCTGTGTTCTGCTCTGTGATTAAGACTTGGTGATTTTCTATGTATCTGTCATCCCCAACGCAGCCACCATACTGCACACCAGTCTTAGAACAGAAACTTTCTTTTTTAATCCCTTGGTTTTGAAACTTTAAGCAACTGTGTATTCTATTCAACAACTGGACTCCCAGACACCAGAGCAAAGGTGAAGAAAACACACTTAAAGGTCTCAATAAAACAGTGTTCTGATGGAAACATAGTAGTTTTATTCTAACATTATCTAATTTTATTTATGAAGACTATTTAAATGTCAAATGATATGCAAAATTGAGACTTCAAATACTGGAGTATGAGGGATATTCCTTTAATTCAAGAAATGCTTTCATCAGGGAAAGTATACTGTGCATTTGGTTTTATTTAATCCCTTAGTGATACTGAAAAAATTAAACTATCAATGTTATCAAGGTTAAGTGTTCCTCTCTCCACAATTAATTACTTGGAATCTTCTGGAACCTTTCTGTCACTGAAAACCAGTCAAGCATAGCTTTTCCTTTAATTCCTATATGTGAATAACTGGGCACTCAGTAGTAACTTTAGGAAGAAAAGCTGCAAAACTATACTGAAAGACTTAATATTAAATTATTGCAGTTTTAAAATTTGAGTGCAGTAAAATGCACCGTTGGCTCACTTAAAACCAAAACCAATCATCCTTAAAATCCATCATCTTTCCTCAATACAAGGTGCAGCAGAGTTTAAAAAACACGAAGGGGGGCAAACCCCTCCACCACAAACAAAAAAATCCCAAACCAAGAATATTGCTTTCAGTGCAGTGTAGTCTTCAAAAGGTTAAGAGTACAAATATTTACGTTCCAGTGTATCCTTACCTACAAAGAATGTTTCACATTATAAAGTATGTCAAATACCTTTAATCCAATCGCAATACTGAAGTGTACCCTCTCAATTTGATACGGTGCCTGAAACCTAAGTGTTTATACAAGCAGTGTAACTTTCTGGAGAAACTAATGCACACAGTTGAAAATTCTCACCAAAAACCAAGGGCAAAGACTGTGAATTCAGCTGCTGGTCCTTAACCAACTTCAGTATCAAATACCAAAAAGTAACCAGCTACTTAACGAGGAGTGAACAGAGCCTCCTACACCAGCACCTTACCTTAAATCCCCTGGCCCCCTCCCTAATTCTACAGGCCACAGAGGCAAGCTGCAGACAACAACTTCTTAGGCAAATCTCTTCTTGATGGAACACGATCTTCCTGGATGTTGTTCATTTTGAGAATGTGCAAAAGTTAAATTTCTAGCAGAACCTCTCAAACCTAAAGAAAACTTCTGTGGCACTGCAGAGGGAAGTGGGCATGTTATTTTAGTTATTAAAAATATACTTATAAAGTTCACCTAGAATACTATTCTGCAGCATTGTGCTTTTAGAGTTACTAGCTGGGATTCCAAAGAACATTTGAAAAAGGCACCTACTACGCTTTCTTAATTAGCTGCCCATTTTAATAATTTTGGTACTATTTGTCACAGTACATCAGAAAACAGCAGCACAAAGCATTAGATGGACAAGAATTTTATATTTGTTCCCCTTTAAAAAGCAAACATTTTCAAAATGAAAGGCACTCACGACAGAAACTCTCTCTCCAGTTCATATATAGATGGCCGACAAGTTTTGCTCTTCATTCTACACAAAGGCACAGTACAGTCTCTGTTTTGACCTTCCACATCGATATCAAGTAATGAGGGCATGTGGCAGTTAGTTCTTTCCTCAGTATCTGGCAAGAAGTTAACATCTGGATCTACATTGCCCTCTAAATATTCAGAGTCTTTAGAGTTTGGCTTAATAATACGTGGAATAATCTGCCATGCATCAATTTTATTTCTTAGAGAAGAAGGTCGAGGCCTTGATATAATATTGACAGTGCTTTGCTTTTCAGTTGAAACACCACTGTGATTGCTTCTTTGTTGAACAGACGGAGAGTGCAGACTTCCAGTAACTGATAGAACTGGTAACGTAGAGACATCATCGGTTGAAGCAAATCCATTAGCTAAGGGAAAGGAAAGGCCAAACAAAAAAAGACAATTTAACTATCTGACTACTTGATTTCTTTGCCATTTGTAAAACTGGGTTGCCATAAATACTAGTGGGTTTTTTCCCAACCAGAAAAATGAAGAGGCTCTTACATTTGTGGGGAATCTTCTAAGAGAGGACCAGCAGTGCTCAAATAACATTTTTGCATCTACACTCTCTCTTAGAGGCCATAACAATTTATTTTACTGCTCCAAGAGAATTCTAGAGAGAAAGCACTAACTACCTAGAAACTGGATGAATGTTAATATTGGAATCTTTTTATCAACAGCTTAACTTAAGGATTCGTGAACTTGTGACATAACTTCTAGCTCAGCAACTACATAATGCATGCTCCTCACATGGTCTCAGTTTATTTCAGCCATGATGCTAATAATGTACGTTTCAAAAAAATCAAGTTCTCATCAACATGAAAAGACCAGGGAAGCCTATTTTTGCCATACCTGAGAAAAATAGATATTGCCTTAAAATAAACCATCTCTTCCCCCTTAAACCTCCCTACTCACATTTCTAACAGGACATTACTCCAAATGCTGGTAGTTTATTCAGGAGGGCCTACCAGCATACACTTATGGTGGCTCAGCTAACACATTAACAGTGTAACAAAAATCTTAGCAACTCATTAATGAATGATTAGTTCCCCTATACTTTCTGTTTCTCTACTTAAAAATTTCCTACATTTTAAGTTCTTAATCACCCACCTGTGGTCTGAAAATTGTTCCCATCGGATAAAGTTCGTCTGTGACCCAACATACTTGACTTTGTCGAGGAATCATTTGGCACATTTTGAGATTCTTGTTTCAGACCAAGATTAAAAGGCTGATTTTTCAATTGTGTAGAAACTGTCTTATGAGCCAGCTGCGACCTTTGTTCTCTCCTACTTTCAGAAGCTTCAGATGAAAAGTCATCAGTGGAACTACATGGACCACAATCACCAAGCACAGTGCTTACAAACGCATCTTCACTGTCAGACTGAAGTAGGCATTTTGTGGAAATGGAGGGCATAGAGAGAAGATTCACAGTATTTGCAGCTGGATTTAGGGATGGAATACTCATTTCCTCTTTCTTGGACTGCAGTCTTGTAGGGCTGGCACTCCTGCGAAATTTTGAAGCACGCTGAAATATTCCATCACGCTTCTTCTTCTCATCTTTAGGCAAGAGTTCATCTGGGCCCTGCGATTTGTTCAGCCTTCTGATATCTAAGCCCAGGGCAACAGATGCAAGGAGGACAGCACACCCATACAGCACTGAATCAGTCTTCTTTTTCTGCAGTGTCCTGCTCAGACTGTTTGTAGGTGTCATTTGAGGAGTACTATTTGTAGAACTAGCAGAGGTTCCTTCTTCAAAGCTCTCATGTTCTACTGTATTCTCTCCCTGATCATCTTTCCAAAGAGGTAGATTAATATAGGCCTGATTCGGCAACTTAATTGGCTTTGGTCTTTTACTGTCCAAACCTTCAGGGAGAAGTTTCTTATCAGTACAGACACCTATAAAACATTACAGTACACTTTAAGATTGCAGTTCGGCTATTTTGCTACTGCATGTCTGCATATGTACACCATTATTTCCTTTCACATGCACAAGTATTAATCTTGAGGTATACTGTATGCCCCCTTTAGATGCAGTCAGAAGCTCAGAGACTCGCATTGTAAGATTCAGAAACACATTCTAACTCTCAACCTCTTCAGGTTCTTTTGATAGTCTTTAAAATAACAGAAGTACCGCTCTGCTACAATTTCATCTTTTTGGTATCTCAAAAGCAAACTCTATTAGAAGCAACTTGCAGATCAATCTTCCTGACTATGTAAGTTAACTGTAAATAAATTATTCCACATCTGAAAGACATATCTTTATTTTAAGGGAGACATAATGTACCTCCCAACCTTCATGCACTCAACACAACTGAAGAGTAGATATTGTCTTTGCGTTTTCCTGTGATATTTGAGGATTTGCAACACTTTGGTAGTGCTTTTCAACTAACATGGAAAATATTTTCGTGTATGGATTACAGTGAAGTAATTTACTATGCAAACTGCCAGATAATATCTGGAACAGATTCTTTACAACTTTTTCAATTAAGCTGTGTTCCAAAATCCAGTGCATTATTAGAAATTTTTCCAATTAATACATTAGGCCATGGTAGTCCAGAGTAAAAAGTAAATTTGACATCTCATATGTAATGACAAATAAAATGGATGGTATAATTTGACTTACATGTGTTGTTTCACTATAAACTACTGAATGTTACAGAATAAACACAAAATCTTTGAAGTTCAAATATGTAAACTTGTATGTAGAGGTTTATTGTTAAGCTAATAAATCTATAAAACTACTATTTGTGAAGCCTTGATTTATACCTCTGCCAGTATATACGAAGATGAAAATGCCTTTTTCCTAGGGAGGAAAAACACCCGCAGCAATGTCCAAGCATTTTACCATTTCCTCTTCCAGCTGGCATAAATCTAGCTGCTGGTATGGAAACCACGTTATATGACAGGTTTTTTTCCTGACACTGGTAACTTTTTTTTTTTGCAGATAAGAGAATCTGTTGTATAGAAAGTGTGTGCAAATTTGAAAATTATTATGAATATTGTACAGTCATAGTACGTTATAGTAGTAGACATAAAAAGCAACATACAGCTATTATGTTCCTTATCCTAAGAGGATTAACTATGCTTTCCCTTGTGATCTATCTGCAAATAAACGTTGCCTAAAGAAATTTAAGATTTGAAATTTACAGATTTTTTTTTTTTCTTGAACATTTAGAAAATAAGTCTCATGTAAAAAACAGGAAACTAATATCTGGGAATACATAAGGGCATACAAGTTTTTAAACAACTAAGCATTTTTTTGAACAACTATGCAGAGCCCACTACCAATAAAAATCATTAATGATCACTTAAATATCAAGACAATCACTGATTTAGATATTTCTTTTTAGAAGAGGATAAAATGTGGTGACTGCAGACCTCATATACAGATCAGCCTGCAACAAGAGTTAAGAAAAAATATCTCTCTGTGGTACGGCTCACACATCATGTGTATTTCTTGGCTGCTAATGGTGGAAATGTAAAGATGTTAACACATTTTTTTATAGATAGGGTTTTTTTGCACAGAAAAATAATTTGTAGCACAAATACTCATCTAATAATCTGCATAATCCTTGAGGAATTAAAGCAATACAATTTATAACAGTGGAGGTAGACAATGCCATTACATGGCAACTTTCACTTTTTCAAAAATAGCTCTTACCTTGGTCCACAAATAGTGAAGCTAAGGGAACACCCTTCTGATTTTTCATTAGAAGTGTTGACCAAGGGTTGCTGCCATCTGAAAGGGGTCTTATTCTGAAATAACAATAGTTATTTTGATATTACAGAGTACACCAGGCTTATATACACTTTGACAGAAAATTACTAAAACACCTTTCGTTTTAAACTATAAACATATAGTACATAAAACTTGAAAACAGTAAAACTTTTCCAAGGCAAAAAAATTGTATGTAATAGCACAGAGTCATATGATTGTAAATTGATGCATGCCTTCTATCAGGTATTCCTTAGATGAAAATTTCAGGCCTAAAAAGAAAGCCAATTGAAAAAGGGCCTCGACTACCCATCAAAAAACTGAAGTTGGTTCAAAACCCGGGCAACAGTTTCACTGTGAATAAATTATTCACAAAGAAATTTTGTGAATATTGGAAATTAATTAAACATAGTGACTTTAAAACCTACAAAAATATCATAAAGCCATTTTCAATAGATGGTCTGGAATCAAGTACTGCCACAGGTAAATAAGCTCTACCAAGAAAAAAAAAGGTGCTATAAATAATTACATATACTGCAAGAAACAAGGAAAAGGATCTTGTTTCAGAAAAACTGCTCATCTCCAGTTTTGAGGAATCAGAAAAAATAATCTGAAAGCAAAGGTGTCCAACTGATTTTCAGAACCCTTTCACCCTGAGTTTGTCAGTGTAAATGATGTCGCTGGTGTGAGCTGTGCTTCAGATACACAAAGTCAGTCTTGCTGACTCATACTGGAAGCGCCTACTGGGGGCCATGCCTGTAGTTCCTCAAGTCAATGTGAGGAAGGGCAAGAAAGAGACAGGTCACAAATGTCTGGTGTGCATTAGTAGCTCAGCATCCCAGTATGTTCCAAGTCTCAAAAAACAGAGGTAAAGGGTAATAGATAGGAGCCAGTAAAACTTTAAGATAAGTAAGTGTATTATTCTCAAGGCTATGTGGGGGAGCTACTCATTATTAATGTAATTCCTAAATTAATTAAAAAGTAGGACCGAGTTTTAGCTTTAACTAGAGACTGCAGAACTTCTCTCACTCGCTATACCTATGTTAGTGATTCAGTTACCAAGAACACTTAGTATTATCAAACAAACAAAATGCAGTAGACATACTTGTCCTTACAATCTGCACGATCCTTTGTTTGAACTGAACTTGGTCCCCACGTACAACCTCTCTTTTTAAAACTTCTCTTCACATCTTCAAACTCTTCTTGGTGATAAGTTGTGCTCCTTCCCCAAGTTCTGTTGCTTTCATCTGAAGTTACTAGAGATTGGATTTAAAAACATAAACAAAAAAAACCCCACAAGTAAATAATATTTCTAAACCCAAAATATTTTGACAGAGGAGAATATTTTCTCCACTGCAAAACCATTTTGACACAGACACACAACGAGCAGTAGACAAAATATTTTTTCTTTTACAAAAACAGGCACGCAAACTACACCAGTCCAAAAAGATGAGCAAGCAAGAAAAATAATTCATGAGCTGACAAGAGACCCAAATTAAAGATAAAGCAGCAAAAAACAAAAAATCATATTGTTCATGCTTCCTTTAACTGAGAACCTTATATTTAGATAATTCAGACAAGTGAGCTAGACTGAGCACTTAAATTCCAATGAAGAAAATGTATGTTGTGAAACAATTGCTATCAAATGAAATACAATATTCCAATTGTGACAATGATTAATATTTTCTTTCTCACTACACCAAAACAAATTATACTTTTAAAGTGCCTAACCTTCATTAAATGCTTAGTCTGTCACTGTCTCAACTGTTACATTAAACAGAACCAGCACCTTTGAAACATAATGAAATCTTGCCTTTTTTCATAACCCCACTGGGAAGTTCATATTCACTTGTGATATCTACATCTTGCTGGTACACATATACACTGTTTCTTCGGCCATTAGCTGTGTGTGTATCTGTTTTGGGAATCACTGAGGAAAAATTAAGAGAATGTAGTAGAGATCTTAGTCAAGTTGATTTCAGAAATTGAACTGTTTCCCTTTTTATATTTTTATCTTTGGGTCATAAAGCCCAGATCTATAAAGGCACTAAGCATCTTTTGATAGTGGGTTTTTACTGTATGGTTTAGAGGATCCTCTTTCTATGACCAGGCTCAAGCAAGTAGATTTTCATATGTAACTAACTGGAAAAGCAGCTTGCTATCAAGGTAGCATGCTTACAGCTATGATGGAGAGACCTTAAAGAAAAAACAACGCAGCCAGTTATAACAGCATGATAAACGAGGTGGCATTTTCACACCCGTGGCTCTTCCGCTCCCATACTGCACAGGAGTACGGTACTTCTCCTCCTGCCTCACCACACACCTTCTCCCCGGCACAGCTTTCTCTCTAGTATGGCACTCTGCCTGCCGCCTTTACACGCACATTTTCAACCACATGCCAGGACCTATGGAATATATATCTTACTGGTTTTCCGCCTCCCTTTAAAACAATGTTCAAAATCAGCAGAATTTGTTCTAATAACAAGATTTACAAATAACTAGATTTTTGTTTTAACTTAAAAAACTTTTAGATTTGGAAGCTAGACTCGCTCATGACAAAGCAATCAAGTAACCAATTTTTAGATATGCCTGTTCAAATCGCCAGTATTTGAGCAAGTCTTATTGAAACAAAGGCACTTTGAAGTTAAATCAAGATAAAACATTATTGTGGGAAAGAGAATTTATTTTGCACAGGTGCGGATGGGCGTGGAAGCTAAATTGTTTCAGCTAGATACTCCTGAGATATCTGATAAGCTGTTAGCTTAAGCCTAGGGATCCAAACTCTGAAACAGAAGTGTACTACTTAAAGGAGAGCCTTTATGTTGTCCTGTATGTTCTCGTCCTACAAATACAAATGCCTGCTCAAACAAAATAAAAAGAAAAGAAAACTCCCTAGCAGCACTTAGCACATACGCAAGGAGTGGCACTGCTCTAGCTTATGTAAGGCTATGCATTTAAAAAAAAACCCCAACCCTCAAGTTTTCAGAATAATGCCAATACCCGACAATTGCTTCATTTCCAAGCACTTCCATACAGAGCAGGAAGAATCAAAGATAAACAAGACTGTCTCATTTTATATGCAATTATGACATTTTACTAAGAAAAACCTTTCTTACCTTTCTGCAGTAAAAAAAAAAGCAACCAACCATAAAAACCCACCACTCAGTTTGAGGTCAGAAAATCTTTATCACCACAGATACTGTATCAGGTAACCTCTGAAAAAGACTTTACGTAATTTTCCTTCCATCTCAAATTTTCATTAAGAAAAGCAAGACAGGGTTTGTCCACCTCTCTCCTTTATCCATAAGATACAGGTAGTAATGGTGTTCACCCAGGAAACTGTATCAGTTACAGTTCAAACAAATAATAAAGTTACTGCCAGAAAAGATACCAGTTCTCCTTTAGACATTAATAATGAAAAGGATTTCGTAAGGCAGAGGTATTCCAAAGGAGATGAGAGATC
Organism: Numenius arquata; assembly: GCF_964106895.1. Taxonomy (NCBI): domain Eukaryota; kingdom Metazoa; phylum Chordata; class Aves; order Charadriiformes; family Scolopacidae; genus Numenius; species Numenius arquata. Next base: position 23,382,751 of record NC_133577.1, on the reverse strand, counting down.
TGGTTTTTATCCAAACTTTAAATAAAGTTTCAGGCTGGTTTAAAATAAAAATAAAACCAAAATCTCTATACTAGCTACAGAATGGTAAGCAGAAAAAGAAATCCCCATGCATTTTGATTTCCCCTACTCCTTATTTACATCTGATACAGCCAGAGTGTGAAGTAATTTCCTTCAGAGTTGACTACCCTTGCAAAAGAAGATAGTCACCGTCCATAAGCAACAAGCTGGAACAGGTTCCATTGATTTCATACAGAGAGAGAGGCTTAAGGCATTCCACACTGAATATGGATAATTGGACAATCTACTTTGCATAATAGATCAGACAGTCCGAATGCAAGCAGTGAATCCTCTAGGAAATGTTTTCTAACTCTACACATCATTCCCAAACATAAATGTGGGCTTCACTGCAACCGTATGATCCGTTTTCTTCCATATTCATGGTACCTCCACTACAACTTCCCTTCTGCCATCAGTATACATGGAATAATGTAGACTACAAGCATACCCACAATTTTATTTTTGTTTCTTTCTCTTGTTTTCAAAAAACTAAAGCAAGCTTCTTTATTTTCTCTGTTTTCTCCTGGGTTTGTGCTGCTTAAAGCTTGCTTCTGTTTTGTTATAAGCTGAGTTGCTGTCTGATTCTTTAACCTTTCCTTTTTACATGACTCCCTTATTCTCTGAATATTTTTTTTATTGACAGTCCATAACTTATTTCCTTTATCAACTCCAATACCAAATAAAAACTTGTTTTCCATCTTACATGGGTTCTAAATGTGATGCTCTGCCTTTTGCCATTATAAATTTTGAATCTTCATTGTTTTATCCCAGTCAGTTTACAAATGAGTTCCTGAAGTTACTAAGGAAAGATATGATTTAAAGCATTCATAATCATGTTGAATTACTGAAAATCAGTCAGCATTTTAGCAAGATTAGCCCTCCCATCAAAGAACAAGTTGCAAATGTTAGAATGAGTTAAGAGACCTGGAAATCTGTCAGAAATCTGATGCTACTACCAGTGTTTCAGTGAGTATATGGGACAAACAGTCTCTATTGACCAAATGGTGGAGACTTACACTGTATAGCTCGAAGACGAGGAATTATTGTGGGACTACTTGATGGACTAGAGCTGTTACTGTTTAAACTCCTCCTCTTATCCAGATTGGGGGAGGCCTGCACTGTTATTTTGTGCTGGAAATCTGTAAAACAAATCAGTTTTAATGTTCTAATTAAAAACTCTTCAGGACATTATACTTCTGTACTTAAAACAATTAAAACTATATAATGAATTAGACTTGACAGAGAGATGTACATATTAAAAACACTGACAAACTTATTATCTAAATTGTTACATTAAGAGCTAGAGTCAAACAGGCAGAATTTCACACCTTCACAGACACCATATGATAGGTTTGCAGTAACATCAACAAAAGCAGGTATATCCAAGTGGACCCAACAGAGACACATTCACATCACAAGCTGTTGGTTGTCACAGAGGGAAAGAAAAAAATCTCAGTATTTCATCTCAAATCAATCAATATTCACGGCAATCAGATTTGCCTTATGTTTTTAAAATGTAATTCATATGCAATGTAAAAAGCAGCATTAACAAAGAAGTCACATTTATCAACATGTCAGAAAAACAGGACACCAAACGACAGAATTACAAATATTTATAGTAATGTAGTAAAAAAATAACAACAACAAATATTGGCAAGTAGTAAAAAAATTTATGAAATAAAATTTGATGACATGCCCCTCTCTAATCCCCATCATGAGTGCAATTAGATTGTATGCTCGTTTTATAACAGAAGTGTCTCAAGGACAAATTCATCTGGAGGATTCTGGACAACAAAGAGCTAAGTGGTATTCTGAATAAAACTTATCACTTTTTCAAGTTAAATATGAGCAGAACTGGAAACAAAGGACCAATTACTTAGTTTAAGCTTGTGATCCAGCATAAACCAATTTAACATGCTTGTCTTGGAGGCTGTAGTGTGATTTTTATTTTATTTGCTGTTATTATTTTTAAAGTAAGGAAAAACAAGCTTATTTCACTAGTGCTGAAATAGTAACTCTAAATATTATTGCCCTCTGTCTCTTTCCAACTACCAGACAGCTATCATTTGATCAGACCTGTATTAGCACGGTGTTAAGCTCTTACTGCATTAGTAATAAACTGACTGACTTGACCTGGAAGACACTGAAAGGAAGCCCATCGACACCAGAACACTGGGTATCTCTACCGAAGGCTTCTCAACCATTGGCATAACCTTGAATTTCCGTAGTGCCATCTCGTGGCAACATTAAAAAAGCACCACTAAGCCTGTCCCTAACACTAAAAAAACCCTGACTCTCTACAAACACACCTGCTTTGCAAAGGGGCCATTTTAACGTGTTCATGGGTGAATTAAATGCTTGAACATTCAAATTATACCATATCTGTATTCTGAAATAATATCTTCTGTTGCTATTGCAGTGTTTTCTTGCAAGAAGCAAGACATTAAAGATTGTAACTGCTGTGTTGTATTTGTGACACCAAGAAGCACGCAATATGGATCTACTGCACTTGTACCTCCAGCCTTTACAAGCTGCTGTTTTTCTGCAAGGTATTTGCAAGTTTAGGGCAAACAGCGCTAATATTTGATCATGTTAGAAGGTTTTGGGATGTGATAAAAAGGTACTTTTTAATCTGCACAAAAAGAACGATAGCAAAAATCTGAACTTCGAATCAGTCTTAAATTGTGTGGCTCCCATGCTAGTAACCTTTCACTCCAGATAAATGGACTTCTAACTGAAGATTCTTCCAGCTGAAATGAGGACTACTTCATAAGAAAATGATATGTGAAAGTTGTTTCCTTAGGAACAGAAAAACCAAAAGGGGGCTATACAATTCTTACCATACCCTTTCACACTATTAGGGTAGAAGGACCCGGCAATGAATTAAAATGGAAGCCAATACTGAAAACATTAACCACGGAACTGAAGCCTGCATATTTGATCATTACAAACCTGAAGGTAAACTAATTCTGTGTCCATCTTTAAGTTTTAACCGGCTTCTTTTAAATTTGCCCTTCCTCTTCTTTACATTGGGTTTCTCTTGATTTAACTGGAATATCATGATATTCAGCTCACGCTCCAGTACATCGATCTCACGCTCCACTAACTGTTGCTCACGGCGCTTAAGTAATTCTTCTTGGGATTTTTGCTGAAGAGCTGCCCTTGTCAACTCCTCCTCTCGTGATCGAAGCTCCTGAAGATAAAATTCACACAAGTGAAATGAAGTAATAATGTGAAAGTTGTATTAAAGAATATATAGAGTGCACTGTAGGCTGTTTCCTGATCTATTTTCATGATGCACTATATACATGTAACATGACCATACGACCTTCCGACAGTCCTCCATTCTGCATAAGCCAAGATTCTGTATCCAGATGCAATCAAGCATGTTCTTTTAGCCATTTAACTTGAGCCACTTAAGGCAGGTAAGCACTGGCAATGGGGACAAAACATCCAATCAAAGATTATCAGCTTACAGCCTAGCAGAAAACGTGCTCCAAGTACTTCACATCAGAGGCTCTTTCAGAGAATGGGGGCTGCTCATAGTTCACAGCTCCTACGCACTAACATAAAGCCAACAACCTGACAAATACACAAATGAATGCCTTTATCTTAAATTTTCTAATCTCTCCTGTTTTTCAGCCATATATTAAGTAGCACTTTTCTATCTGGGAAAGCAATCAGTATTACACCAGATGAGGATTAGTGTAATAGGATAAACTAAGTAATAAGACAGAAGACAGCTGTTTCTTAATTAAAATCTAGCAGATATCTGTACATCAAACAGCTACTAACCACTGAATTGCACCACATAGACTCTGCAACCATCCATCCCAAAGAATAGCTCTTCTTATTCCTTTAGTCTTTTTTATTTTGGAGAAGGAAAAGCTTTAGTGAGGAAACTAGTTAATTTTTAAGGGTAAATGAATCCCCAAGACTAAACGTAACATTGTCTTAATCCTCAACTTCCAAAATCTGTTAAAATATATCTGAAATTTAACTAGACCTTGCTTCATAGTATAGGGCGTATTATACCTGAAACAGACTTACCCAGAAGGGTTGTAGTCAGTACTGCTAATAAAAGAGACTACAGGAAAAGGAGAAGCTACAATGTGACTGATATTGTATGTTTCTCACTATATAATTTTTTCAGTTTTACATACGATTGTGTAAATTCTACATAGATAAAAATGGAAATTCAATTCAAAATAGAACCAGCATTTGAAATTAAACTATCCTAAAAGTCCTGGATATATAAGAATCTAATTCTTATTTTTGTCACTGCACAATCTTGTAATAGTTTTGGGGTTTTTTTAAGAGCAGATTGCCTATTTCTGCTTATCAGTATCCAGCAATGTTGTATGCCAGCACAATTCCTTATCATGTACAGTGAAAGCAAAAAACAGTAGTAAAGATGTATTAGGAGACACTGCTGAATATCCATCTCTTGTTGTCCTCAAATCCAGGTTCCACAGAGCTCAGTAACAAAAATTGTGGGCCTGTACTGAAAAGGTAGACAGTCTAGAAAAAGTAATAGTGCTTCCTCACTGAGAGATTAAGTATTTACTCTTTTCCAAATAAACTAATTAAAAACAGACTTACTGCAATTAGTTATGCAATGTTTCTACACCACTCTACAATTAAAACACCCATTGTAAGGAAGCTAGGAAAGGATTCTATATTTAAGGTGCTCAAGAACGTTTGTCAAAAGAAGATTGTGATCTCTTGGAGTGGGCGTCACCATCACTCATTTACACCAAGCCCTTGAGGAAATTCCTCCAGCTACATTCCTCTTTTACAGGGCATGAGATGCCATGCAGGGGGGGTTGTTTATTATTATTGTTATTATTGTATAAATACTTCATAGACATTACTTTCTCCCTAGTACCTGACAGTAAAATTGATAATGTGCCAGATTAGATAAACCCGTACATATGAAAACCTTGTCTAAGTCAAAGTTACATGCTTTCATTCTTAAACAAGTTTACCTAATTAGGGCAGATGCCTTTGGAGATGCGTTTACTTTGGCATATGAGAAGTAAATTTCATTTTATCTTTTCCCCTCTCTAACTAAGCTTAACTCACTTTTACACCAAAAACATAACTCTTCTTCCAAAGCTTTGCGCTGATTTACTTAATCCTAAACTTGATTTAATTATATTTTTCCTCAGTAGGAAATCTCATACTGGACTAATGCCTCCAGAAAATAAAAAATAAAAAAACAAACCAAAAACTTGAATGGCAACGCCTGTTGCAATTGCTCCCAGAGTAAAAAGTGGAAAATGGTTGGTTGAGCAGTTGCTGGAGGGGCAGAAAAGAAAGTTATGCAAGCTGTGCCAAGTAAATGCAGTGGCTGGTGACCATATGACAAGAAAAGAAGGAAAATCTCTACTCTCTGTAGAGGAACTATAACCCATCTGAAAAGGAAGAGATGTGACAGCTACAGAGGCACACAGCCCAGCTCCAGCAACCTGTAGGCGCACTGCAGGCAGGGCAGACACTTCACAGACAATACTTATCCAGTATTGTGAACTGAAATGGAAGACGGAAAAGCAGAGGGTGGGAGAAAATAAGATAAGAAGTACATAAGATTATTATTGATGATACTGCAATCTTAGTGGTGATCAATAAATTCTGATACCACATATGCTCTGTAATGTCACACCAATCCCTTGCCAATAGTCCACAAACAGCCATTTGTGACACTTGAGGAGTGAGAGACAAAGGCTACTGACAGTGACTTGCAAGGTGAGAATGTAGTTTTTGATTTTGTCAAAGTTAAGTGACTATGTCCTTTATAAAGATTTCCTCACGAGCCAGTGCATCTCCATTCTCTTCTTCCTCATCTATTACCACTTCATGGAAAAATAACAACAAATATATACTGGACAATAATTATACTGCAAGAAAGACCTGCAAAGAAGGAATCTGTTTCTACTGGAAGCGCTTCTAACAGGGACCCAAGAGGACACCTGGCCTATTACAACTCTTACCTTTATCAAGTTTCTAAAGGAAAACATAAATGTCAGGGTGATTAAAAACTAGTTGAAGGAACTAAAAGAGAGGTCAAAGAGTATTAACAGTGAGCACTCATTTAGCACAAACATACCATGATATGAGAATATGGAAAGAAGATCAGTGACAAGAATCTGGATAATAAACAAGAGAAACTGGATTTTCTTATTCATGAGTACAAGTTTGACCTAATTGATCTTATTAATATTTGGCAAGAAGATTTCCAAAACTGCAATACTGAAAGAGATCAATATTATCAGCCAGTTCAGGGAGAAGTGAGATAAAAACACTATTCCACTTTTGGAAAAGAAGCCACATGATACAGTCACATAACAGGATGAAAAACTTTCATTCACACAGCTCAGGAGAATTTTCAGCAGCAGCTGAAAATTTGCAGTGTTTATAAAGTTTAGCTAAGGGGTAAATAAACTCTGGTTTGTTTGTTCAGTGATGTATTCAAATATCCAGGAAAAAAATAACACATTTTAAAAAGAGCTTACATGCCAAATTTACAGATCTATAACCTGTTTTCTTTGGGGAGACAGGTATGGATATGTTCCTTTTCCACTGCCTGTACTTCTTGAATGAGCCATTTATATGATAACCCTCACTTACTACAATAACATTATGCTTCCTGTCAAACTTAACATTTCACTTCAACTGAAAAACCTCCAGTTATAGTTTCAGCATACACAACTGTTTATTGGGGGTTTTTTTTTAAGGAAGAAAGGGGAAAAGCAACATTGTCTGAAAGTTGAGAAAACCAGTATTCAAACCTTTTTTCTAAAGTACGTTTGCTGCAAGACAGTTAGAGGGTTATCTTAAAATACTGTCCAGAAACTTGTTAATGGAATTTAAGAATAGTACATCCATCAACAAGAACAGGCAAATTAAATTAATAATGTCTTAATGGGAGAGTAAATAATCTCTTCCAAGCAGTTTATCATCTCAAGTGTATCTCCACTACTAAATCAGGTTTTCAGTCTTATAAGCCACAATTCAAAAGTTCAAAACTGCTCTATTACATGAACACACATACACATGTAACCTTCCTTCACTGCCACGCAATTGGAAAAATCAACTTACTTTTTCCTTGGTCCTCAATTCATTGAATATCTGCTGAATTTCCAATTTCCAGTCATCTTGCATGGAATGGAAAGACTCTTGAGGCATTTCAGTCATAACTGCCCCTTCGATGGCAGTAAGCTGTTCAAGAATTAAGGCAAACGATGGTCGGATATGAGGGTCCTGCTCCCAGCATTCTAGAATTTATCAAAATCCCATCAGTTTATAATAGTACATAGAACTTTTTGAAGAACTGCATGAATTTCAAGTTACTTACTACTGTACTTAAAGTTCTAATGTGTTCCCTTTACCTGCAAGGCTTCCCGAGTTCCTTTGCCATTTACAGAAGTGACACCTACCTATCTGTACTCAGAGGACTGTTTTAAACTAATACTCAATTTTTTTTCATCTCTATCTTTAGGAGCTGAAATAGCAAAGCTAACAGTACTGCACAGAAGGGACACATATAAAAGGTAACGAAATTCCTGAAACACAAGGCAATAGCCATTACAAGCAATGTATATTTCTCTTTTAAGTATTTCCAAACCATTTTTGATACTCAGGAAGAAACAAGGAGGGGAAACCGGCGTTTGCAATTCTTCCCCTTGGGATTTTAATCTTGATCTTTTATTGATCTGTAGTGTATAATGCAGTTTATGAAAATCAAAGCAATTTGAATATAAAAGGAAATCAGTAAAACCAGAGCAAAAAATGTACTCTGTCAGTACTGAAGAACTTATGTGGTGCAGTGATACCATATGACTGTTCAACTGTCTGTAATACCAGCAGTGTGCTGTGTAAAGAAAAACAAAATACTTTGTACACCGGACATTATCAAATGGGGTGTTTATTTTGCAACCCCATGACTATTACAGGCAAGGATACATACACCCAAACCACGACTATTTAAATACAAAGGAAGAAACAAAATAGATACCTTTCATTAGTTTTGCAAATGGTTCAGGGCAGGTGGATGGAATGGGCAAAGTAAGCTTATTGACAGCAACTCCATAAGCCACAGCAAGGCCATCAATGCCACGGTAAGGAACTTCTCCTGTAAGCAGTTCCCACAGCAACACTCCATAACTACAAAAGGTAATTTTTTTAACAGTTATTCTTTGCATACTGACACATTGTCTACTCAAGAACAAACAAGTATCTGTCCAACCATGTACTGAAATTCATGAGGATTTTCCATGTCAAAGGTGAATGCCTTTAAGAGTCAGCTCAACTTTAGTCATCTTGCACCTTTCCACTAATAGCGATTAACCAAATTGGATGTGACTCTGACTGGCTCGCACTCCTATTCAAAATGTAGCCTGAAGTCAATCTTATAGAAATGTAAATCTCACTTAAAATCAGAAGTCTGAATGACAGGAACACAAGCAACCTTCTCTCCCCCAAAAAACAACCAAACAAAACAAAAAAAAAGAAAACAGCACCAGAAAAGCCTCAGCTTTGTTTGGAAGTTTGCATTTCTAATCCCCTGTGTGCTTTATAAAGGCCTGTTAACTTTTCACTTCCCATAGAAGATGCAAGAGGATTGAGAAACGATTACACACACAACTAATTTCTCCATACTAGAAAAAAAAGCAACCTCAACACCAAAAAGCCCCACTAAACAAACAACATTGTCTCCAGTGAACAGTGGTGGCATGAAGAGATCTTTTCTCAGCATCAGGTACAGAAATCAAGAATCACAGGAATTCCTATTGCACCAATGTTAATCATAAGAATTTCTGCTATGCTCTCCAGTCTAGAAGAAGAGCTGGGTGTTGCTTTTACCTTCTGTGTGCCCAACGCTTGGCTTGCTCAAATGATCCAAGCCCCTACAAAGGGCTGGGACAGAACACCCATTGCTGTTGGTCTAGAGTTCCTATTCCACCACCACTGAAATGGAGAGTTTTCACAGTCATTTTTGTAGAAGCAGGAATTTTAGAATGTAAGCCTAAAGTGGACTTTATGACTGTGTTTGGTTCCTCCCGCCATCTCTTCCTGCCAGGGAACCACTATCCATAGAACAAGGACACAAAGGACAACCTATTGTTGCTTTTGAATAGTAAAGTGAGCAGGCAAAGGTAAATAAACAGAATACAAAGTATTGCTCTTGCCCTTTCTCTCCAGGTGTGTGAAGAAACTGCCTACAAGTTTTGCAGAACTGGACTGAACTCTCCTACATGAGGAGAAATGCCCACAGCACTGGGAAGGTAAGGGCTATGCACCTCTTCCCTTACTATGTACCCCTTCGTACTAGAAACACCACCTCAACTACAGCAGATGTGACAGGGAGAACACCACACGCTATTGAAGTTTTTCTATCACTCTCTCCTTAATGAGAAAAAGTCATTCAGCATTATACAAGACCTCACAACATCACTTTAATAAATAATAAGACAGTAAACTATGCAGTAAGAACATGAATGTCAGCAGTGTTTTGTTTATCTAAGAAGTTTTGCCTATCATAAAATCTTAGAAAGCTAATGAATTTGTAGTGCTAACAGTTAATCAAAAGCTGAGGAATATGGTCTACTCCTAAAAAAAAAGAGAAAATAGAATTAAAGAAAAAATAAAGTCTTGTGCTTCTTAATAATTTCCTCCCAATTTTTTCCAGTCTAATCTCTGCACTTACTTGTATACTCAAGGGTAAAATAATGAATTCCAGTTTTGTTTTAAACCAGTGGTACTTCTGACAAGAATGAGTACAACACTTCCTGCAGCACATACACTTAATGTGTGATCGAGGAATCCTACTGAACTCTCATCTGTGTGCTTAGAGAAAGTGTAAAAATAATGTCATGCTCTTTCAGCGAGGGTAGATTGTTCTTAACTCAAGGAATTCCCTTGCTCAGACTAGTCTATGCATATTTTAGCATGAACTCTGAAGTTAAGCAGAACATTAATTTAACTAAAAAGAAGTGATCTTTCATAAAAGTTGTGTCATGCTACTAGCTTCAGTTGCATTTACAACTCAAGCCCTTAAACCTAAGTAGCTTTCAACAGTGCCAAGAAGGTGGCTGTAAAATTTTAAACAGACCAACACAGTAATAGCCTGAAAGTGTCTCTTTTAATGAAAGCAGTCTTAGTATCACATATCAAGAGCCAGCGCTGTGGGGGGAAACCTGTGGGGAGGAACCCTAAAGACATTCTAGACCTGCCATGCTGGAGTTTTTGGGAGGTACTAATCTATCATTATCTAAAACAACTACTTATTAACTCTCTTAGCTACAGGAGTAGCTACTTTGTGCATTAAATTTCACCAGCCCACATACAGTTGTCCTACATATACAGTCAGAGCTTCTAAGAAATAGCTTTTTTTAAAAGAGCAAAAGCCATCTTCTTTTCCATCTTCATCAAAAGGCAAAAAATACAGGCATATAGATCATACAATGATCTATAAATTTTTTTAAACCACGAAAACTAGTACACTTTCAAGATGATGTCATTTTAAGTATTTCGATTATTAAAAATTATTGTCCTGTCCTCAAATGTGATTTAAGCCTTACTAGATCTTATTGCAGCAATAACTTGCTGTTTTTACATATTTTTAAAATTGATCAAAATGAAGATATTTAAAGTTCTCAAAGTTTATTTTACTCTACAATTCATCTTCTGAAGCAGAAGTTACTAAGCATGGCTACGTGAATCACTTCAAAATTATATGAACATGTCAGGCAAAAGCAGCTGCTAATTCTGCTGTACAGTAAGTGTTTCCCAGCTCTGTCAAGAGCTTGTGCACTAGAGGCACGCGTTACTGTAAAGACCACTGCTGAAGCTCATCATCATCAGCACTTGGAAATCTGGGCGTATTTGCACTTTCAGACTCCAAACACAAAACCAAGACTGATATACCGCGAAGAAATGTGTGATGATCAATGGAAGCGTAGGGCTGAAAGAGTAGAATTCTCTTTCAAATTCTCAGAATTTGGAAGCATATGCCAAAGAGTAATAAATGCAGTAGTTATAACCCTGGTTTGGGAAGCAGAAGGATACATGCAGGGCCTGGAAAGCACCAGTTCTGCTATCTAGCATGACACCCAGGAACACGCAGCCTGGAAGGCTCTGCACAAAAATACTCCCACTTTTCTGAGCACTGGCTGATTCTGGAAGACTAGCTGCAAGCGTGAGTACTTGAGCAGCCTCAACTGCACCCCCTCCCCCTTTTTTTATTAAAAAAAACCACCTGCAGACTTTTTTTGGAGACTCAGTACTCTGTATGTGTAACTAAAATTTAGAATTTTCCTGAAATATATGGTGTTCTTGTCTTAGAGACCTATACTCAAATTTGTAAACTAAATGCTTTTTAAAACAAAAACCACTCCTATAACCAGGGTATTCGTTATTTGCTTTTCTTTTAAGGAAAGAGAAAAGATAAGCAACAGAATAGATCAAGGTGCAGTAAGCAGAAAATCTTTAGAAGCCAAGAAGGTCTAAACTATATACTGTACAACACAGCCCTTCTACTTAAAAACCTCTCCTGTTAGACGTCCATCATTGAGCTAAATACTTACATTTTTACAAGAGAGGCGTGCAGGAGAGAAGGCGAAGAAGAGAAATACTGTAGGTTCCAAAAATGTAAACTAATGTTGCAGCAGAATATAAAATAATTGCACCAAAGCATACCCCCTCAGATACCTAAAATCACAGCAACAAGACTGGACAGGACCTGTAATTAAGCATGGAATACAGCTGATTAGGGAAACGCCTACACCCAACCTCCACCCCGCAAAAGAAAAAAATGTAAAGAAAAAAGGATGAAAGAATGGAAAAAAAGAATGAAGCCAAGGATGTTTCTCATCTGGGCATCAACTCAGTCTGATGTAAACAAAATGCTGAAAATCAGTTCCAGGCACAAGAAAAATGGGTGTCACAAAACAGCAGTGCAGATACAGAATCATCCTGAGAATACCAAAAGTATTACTTCATGCTGTAGAATATCAGGCATCTAAGCAAAATAGGACCTTATTTAAGAATGATACAACACAGAACATGCATAAGAAGGCATGAAAAAACAGATTAAAGTCCTCCCCTCCTTCCCCAAATAGCTACCTTAGATCCTTCAGCAAGAAAACGTTTCAAAAAGAAAGGAAATGTAGACTTTTCAGGGTGAGGCACAGCAGCTTTTAGAGCCTATTGTGCAATCACTGTTTTTCCTCATTCACAAAACAGAACTAAATTAAAACTAAAGTTTAAATTACCTTTCCACAATACAAGTATCCCACAGTACACCACTCAAAAATGCATCAGTATTGATAGTCATATTATTTATACGATCCACAATAATGTCTTTAATGAGAAATTCACAAATTTAACATAGGGAGTTCCTCACCTTTAAAATTAGAGAGCAAGTTAGAACAATTTTGTGCTGAACGCACTCTCCTCGCTCCAGCTACTGGAAGCAAAATCTTTCTATATCTTTATATAACATAAAAGCTTAGATCTGAGGCTCACTTTTAGGCATGATCACATTCTAGATTCCTAAAAACCAGCACTAATTTAAGTTAGCATTTGCCAAAGTTCTGGTTTGCAGCTTATTTTTATTTATCAGCATATAAGCTAATAATGGATGGTCACATTTCTTTATGCAGAATGAGACTTTTCAGACATTTGATATAAAGTACACATACCAATATGAAATCAATCATATGTTAATGTATCAACAGCATATGGCCGTTCATATTTAGACTCCAGATAAAATACTTAGGTATTTTAATCAACAGATATTTTAAAGGCTTCTCTTAATGAGATCTTGCTTTCTTAAAAAAAAAAAAAATGTAAGTTTTTCCGTAATTTTCCCTCCCCCAATTTGTAAGTCATTAATAACTAAAAGTAGGTCAAATGAAGTAGATGCTGAGAAATTAATATGTTTTTTAAAACACCTACACTTGCCATATGCTGAGGCAATAACCTAGGAAACCACCAATGTAACACAAAAATTCATTCAAAAACCTTGACATAGTTCTACTGAACACGGTCTTCAGCAGACAAACTTCTTACCTCCAAATATCACTTCCTTTAGAAAACATGGAAGACTTGATAACTTCTGGAGCCATCCATGCATAAGTGCCTGCTGCACTCATTTTGGTTGTTCTGTGCCACTCTCTAGCCAGACCAAAGTCTGTAATCTTCAGAGTTTTATTACAAATGTCATCATGTTCCATCTTCTCTAGCAACAAAACTGCAAAAGATTGAGTTTGCAAATTAATGCAATGGGAATCAAAACAAAATATCCAGTCCTGTCATAAATTTCACATAAACTTGTATAGCACAGATAATTGTGTACTTTAAATATTGTGAAAATGTTATTGCAATATTTATAAACATGAAAAAGGCTTTTGATAATTCTAAGCTATTCTAAGCTATAAAAGCAAGAAATGTCTACATTATCATGAGTTCTTTATGCAAGTGTGTGAGTAGATATTAAACTAGCATAAGAAATCCACTGTAAAGAGATGTAAAGCACACAAGTTTAAGAAAGCCCAGAATCCTAACATCCCACAGACAATGACCAGCTGTGAAAAAGGTACTCACATTATGTTAATGTATAAAACTCTTAATACTGCACCCAATCCTGGTTCCTACTCATCTCAGAAAGTATGTAACAGAACTGAAAGTGGCACAACCAGCACATTCAGAGCTACAAGGAATGGTTAATAGACAAGGAGTCTTCCCCCAGGAAAGGAAACAGTTGAGAACACAATCTCTAAGAACACCTACGGAATGAAGAAAGCTATAGGTAACAATTGTTCACAGTTTCTCAACACAAGAAACGGACATCATTGAGCAAAATCAGCAGATAAGAATCAAACACGTGGCAGTTGTTCACACAACACACAGGTCGGTGAACTTTGGAATTCTTGGCATAGTATGTGAATACTATTATTTTACATAAATTCAAAAATCACCTACACAAATTCACAGAAGGCAACTCCATAAAGAGCATTTACATCAAAAAAAGTAGGTTTAAGTTCAAGAAATCCACAGGCCACAAATCAGTACAAGCTGGGAGACTACAAAGCAGGGGACCTAGCTTGGTTTGAGAGTCCCCAAGTGGCAACAGCACACTGGACTTGGATCAAATCCATGTTACGCTATATCCACTGCATCTTCGTGGATGTTAAAGAGTAAATTATCTTTCTTTTGCTGTTGCATCCTACAGTGCATATTCAGTGTCTGACTTGTTCATAACACAATAGTACTGGCACAGTTGTAACACACCTTCACAAAATAGTATTAAAAGAAAAGAGAAGTGAGTTATTGTGTTAGAGCTCACAAGGAGAAAGACAAAAGATTCAAAGGGATCACTATTAACACACCATAATTTTAATTCCATATTCAGTTCCTCTGTCACTGTCTGTTGTAGTTAGCTTTAACTTTCTGTTAGAATGATCTCCTGGGACAAAGATCAGAGGTTAAATTACAAATAAGAACAATCATAAACGCGTGTGTTTTCCAACTGTATGCACAGCAAAATACAGTACAGGGAACCCATTAATAAAAGTGCAGATGAAGAAACACCTTCCCTTACAGAGCAAAAACCAATGACCTTGCATTTGCAATTGCAAGAAATCATTATTACTGGTACGGATTAATTACACTCTTACAAATATGTCAAAAAGGACATAAAATCCAGATTAAAAAAAGAGAACCTCATTCCATTTTCAGTAAGCATCTTAACACAGAGTAGGAGAAATGAAGGTGAAAATGTCATAGATAAACCAGGAGCTCACCAGTCAGCGCCACCAAAACAAGTTAAATTAATGCAAGAGTTTTTATACTTTTATACTTGAATCAAAGACCTATTGTTTGCTATGCCATTTCAAACATGTTCAGCAGAATTCCTGACATTCCTTGTCAGTCAATGTGACCGAAACCAAAAACAGTCAGTCTTGCAAAAGGTAATAACTGGCACGTGGCCAAGTTTCATCCTAGAAAGGGACAACATTTCTTCGCAGTTCAAGCTTCCCTTTCCGGCCAGTAGCCAGGAAAACAGCAATACTATACACAGATTACTTAGCAGCTGGGTAGTAAAAATACTCGGCATAGCTGAGTAGTGCTCTGTAAGCGCAGTTCCCTCGCAGTAGCCTAGCAACCTTTACTATAGCATCCTTCTGCCATTTCCACAGCTTCCTGGCCCTTGCTGGCTGCTAACCTGTGGGAAGTCACTTTTACAACACTTTTACCCTGTTCACTCAGCCCTCCCTTTTTGTTTTTTAAATCCCTTAAATTGCCTTTTCAGACTCTAATACACCTGCAATATTAACAGCCAGTTAAGCACTTTCTGGTTTACTTTAACATTTTTCAGACTATTTCTTTTCCACAAAGAAGAAAGTTCATACTTACATTAGCACTATCATTCTGACAAATGCAGCCTAAAATATTTAAAAGTACAAAGCCTATTTGAAAATAAATTCAAACCTACCAAAAAAAAAAATAATATGGAATTAGATCAGGAATGCAGAAGTACAGGGAAATCATATGTCCACCTCATTTATTTTGACATAAGCAAAATCAGAGACTATGACTATTTCAGAATCCAGTAAAAATCTAAGAGAAGACTAAGTTGGATGTGAGAAGACTACTTCGTGCAAAATAGCCTAAAACTTAATTTTGGACTATTATTCAAACATTCCATGTGCTACAGCCAGAAATAAATGACTAAATATTTTAAGGTTGCATATGTTTCCTACCAGTTACACCATTTTCTACTTAATTCCGAGTTTAACACACCTCCCTTTGTGACTCTATCTTTCTGCAATGAGATCAAGGGGAAAAGAAATCTATTAACATCACAGCAGCAGAGGTTAGGGTGCCTTATACCAGGTGCTCTTTGAAGGTAAGAGACAGCACATGCCCAGAACCATTTACAGCTAGGGAACAAAGGGAAGTTATTGCATGTTATTTTCAATAATTCAATGAAATATAAATCAACAGGTTGAAAATAAAAGCAAAAAATTCTTAAACCAGAGAGAAAAATGAAATAATACAAAAGCTATGTGCTAAAGTGGTATTGAAATCAGTGGATATGATTTTATGCATGTCCAAAAGATTAAAGAAACTTTTGACAATGCAGCAAGCATAGATGAGGATTCTAACAGCATCCCTAACAACAATACTGCTATTTAACCATACAGATGAAAAAAAATGTTGCAGTCAAGTTATCTAAGGTAATTAAAAAGAACATGGAAATCCAGCATTACTCATCCTTGCTCATAGAAGGAAGTAGCTCACAGAATTATGAAATAATTTAGTTTGGAACAGACCTCAGGATGTCCAACCCCTGCCACTCAGAGTAGGACTAGTTTTTTTAAGAAGTGTACATCTACTATGAAACTTTTTAATGAATTTGTAAAGTTATAGCACTATGACAGAATAAAAGTAAACATTATCAATACTCAAAATTACTGTACTCAACTACAGCCATTAATTTAACTTAAATGTAATCTTACAATAGTTTTCAAAGGAAACTAATTAAGGACAGCCATTAGGAACAGTAATTAGGCATAGAAAAAGCAGCAAAATTACAAGAGAGTTACATTACAAACAGCTCATGTCACAGTAATCCCATTTTGTCCTTATAGATGGTTTCTTGAAAAGGGTTAAGGTAGCAGACTGGAACAGATGTGAGTACGTTTTAGGAAGTTTAATCATACAGACTATTGAATAAAGACTAATCAAAGAATTCTGCACAGGAGTTGTATGAAGGAAAATCTTAAGAGACAAATTATCAGGATAAAGAGGTATCACCACTAGGAAGCATGTTTCCTTCACATCCAGATCTGCAGTCAAAGGACAAGGAGCGTTTCAAGAACTGACAGCAAAGTCAGAAGATACTGCCCACTCTGAAGATAACTAGATCATCATACTAGAAAATATGCAAAGTCGAAAGGAATCAATCATAAAACTTACAGCTTTAAAGCAGGGGTGAAGGAAGAAGGCTGGCTATTCTGGCTAACAGAAGGAAAAGCAAAAGAGCAGCTACACACACGCAACCAGCTCATGCACTTCTAAAAGGCACAAGGAAAAGGCTTTTTTAAGTCAAAACAGGGAAGTATAAATAGAGTTGTGCAAAGTGTGAGACTTCATATGAAATACTGGATGACTAGAACTGCACGTGTTCAACAACAGGAACTTAAACTCGAACAGATGCAGAAAATACAAGTGGAATAGTTAGGAACCTGTAATGTGTTTTATTTAGATAAATCGAAAGAGCTTGTCCTTTCTGCTAGGCTAAACAAATGTTGAGAACAGTTATGAGAACAGAAGTTAGCTGTATCTAGAAACAGGATGCAGACCTACAGCACCGGTGCTCTTATCGATAAAGGATTCTCCTAGATGCCCTGGCTGATCCATCTTAGTGGTTTGCTCATGATTAAACTCAGTTCTAGATCTGGAGCTACGAGGGTGGAGAAAGGCTATATCAGATTTCAAGATACTGCCTCTTCTCCCACTCCGCTTTTGGCCCTCTTCTGCAGTGTAAAGCACAGTTTACTCCTCAAAAAAAAGTCACAAGATCCAACATATAATCCTATCAAACCTAATGGTTCCTGAAATAGCAATGCCATTAATCTTTCCTGCTTTGTTTCTGCATTATCATAGTTACAGCTGGAGTCTTTTTCTACTAATCTTATGGCACATTGCAACTATTTTATGGCGTAACAGTATGCAGATAAGATGTTCTGCACTTCTAGAAACTAAAATCTATCACACAGTTTGCCCAAGACTGCAGTGGAACTGGACCTGCTGAGCCAGCTGGTACTTCCCAAGTCCATGTTCCTCTAACGAAACCAAAACCGGCAACATCTCTCTGCCAAACCACTACTGTTCCCATACAAGCTGTTCTCCTTCAGGAAAGGCACAGAATTTAGGCTTGAACAGGAGGCAGAAGTCCCAGTAAAATCCCACTCAAATGCTCCCAGTCCCCCCTCCTTTTCCTATGCCATTCCCTTTCCACCACTCCATCTCAACACACTTTTCCCCAGCAGTAACACTGGCTTTGGGCTATTGAGAGTGAGAAGTAACAGAAGAGCTGCAGCAGCTCAGGTTAAAGATGCATAAAGTGGAACTCCAGGCCTGGTCAGATTTGGAGAAGAGCTGCCTTCTCTGCTCCATTCTCTTTTCTTGTGACCTTGTGTTAAAATTCTATTCGGAAAAAGAAAAAAACAAAAAAAGTGAGAAGCAGAATATGGACAGATAGGCTGTAATTGGTGAAGAAATAACAGAAAAGAGCACATTTAGATAAATCAGATTCCTGGGGTACATGTCCGCCCTATCAAATTCAGACAGGTCCAGAACTCTCCCCCCAGCGCTTTCAGGACTAAGCTGAAAGTCTAGAAGGAACTGAACGAATTTATTTAAATTGCAAGCATTTTGTTTAAAGCATAATTTTAAATAAGAGACTCATATTCTTGCCTCGGTTTCTCTTCCTTTTATTTCTTAAAATTCAGGTAGCTTAAGAAACAGTATTTACAGCAAGCCTGAGGGAATCCTGGACAGACCTTGTTGGCAGCATACTCGGGAAACCTCCACCTAGTACTAAGCTCTTCAATGCTACTCTTTTAATGCAGGTTATTTCCTACAGTCCTGCTTTTCTTTTTGTTACTAAAAATTATAGATTATATTTCTCCAACTTATCTGTCTCAAAGTCCCCAATGAATACAATAATTCAGTTGACAAGCTTCTTGAAATCCAAAGACTTTATGCAGTTAAAATCAGTTTTATTTCATAACACATTCCAGCACTTTCAGGTGACCATTTTCAATTATTAGCCATTTAAACCAATTGAGTAAACAAGGTATTCTGAGAGAAGCCAAGTCAAAGGATTGACTTGGATACCTTTTTAATAGTTTAGATTTACTGAATTCAATCTTTTAATGTTTAAATTAAAAAAAACCCCACATCCTGAAATATTCAAATCCCTTCTATCCCTCCTATCTTCTTTATACCTTCTAGTATACGCTCTTTATAGTCTATATTCTGTTGCTACTAAATATAAAACGTTAAGCAACCATATCTTCTTGAGTTAGTTATTTGCCACCAACTCCTGCTTTCTAGCTTACTTACAATTTGCTAAATAGCTATCATGATTTTTTACAAATATAAGCTATTTAATAGCATAGCTATTTAAGTTACTATGACTATAGGTAAGACTGTCTACGTGCCCACTACATTTACCACCACTGATAAAGTTATTCTTAGAGAATACCAGAAAGAAAAGAAAGATGTTATACTGTACAGCTTTACCTGCCAATAGAGACTGTCCTGACAATGCCGCTACTGTCGTATGTCCCCCCCCCGCACCCAGTCAGTTCCCTCTCCAACTGTTTGCAAGTGAATCTGGTTCCTGTTAATTCACTAAATCAACATGCAACAAAACCAGCAGGGCAACCTTGTATCTTTACCTGAGAACTAAGAGGCAGAAAAAACCACCTTATTAAACACTGCATATCCAGTTAACAAAGCACAGTATCTTGTAAACATTAAAAGACCCACTTCCATTATTTGGAGCTGTTGTTTGGTTCTGACTGTAATTTGAAATTAAAATTTGAACACTGCTTATAGAAGCCATGCCCGGTTTTTAAACTGCAAATTAACTATCATCACAGTGACAACATAAACTGATCAGGACATCTTCAATACACACAAAAGACACATTTGCCTATACAGCACTGCTTCTTCAATACCTTGCTTTTCTCCTACAGGTTCTCAGGATAACAACTCATATCCTCATCTCAGTAGCCAGTATCTGTCAAATTGCAATTATCTCACTAGGTAAGTTTAGAACTCACCATCAGCAAGGGAATTTCATGCTTTAAATGCTGATTACATATGCAGGAGGCATCTCTCTACTTTTTATTAAAGGGATACTGTGCTCCTCTATCATCTACATCTCTTTACAGCAGGCACATAACCATTTCTTAATTTTCAAAGTAAATTGAAAGCAATTCGACAGCTTGTTCTTAAACATATTTGTCGAAAAACTTCTAGCTTAAAAAAAAAAAATCCTACCTCACAGGAGCCAACACATTAAAAAAAAATCCTGAACAAAGTGTTCCCAATTGGAAAGCCAAAACAAGACAAAACTTGAAACAAAAAGTCCTTGACAGCACACATTGACAAATACACACCAATCCCACAAGAAAAGCACATCCCATAGTGGGACACGTGGCACAAGAAACCACCAAAGCATGAGAATGACAGGGAGTCACCTGGCTGTCTGGAGGAAACGAAGGGAAAAGAAGAGAGAGAAAGAGGGATCAGAGATTTCAACAGCTTCAACACACCTTGCATCACCATTTTCTTTTTTTTGCTTTTACTTCTTTAATAACCATTATTAAAGCAACTTTGGGCAAATGGAAACTTGAGAGAAAGCAGCAGTTTTAACAAGTTATTGGCACAGCCTGCAGATGCTGCGAGTTACTTTACTGCCTGCCGTTTGTGCTTCACTTGCTGTTCAGATAGTTCTGTAATGCAAAACAGAAATTTCTATTGTGCCATAAGAGGAAGTACCAGAGGTAACATGCATTTATAATTAGACATTCAAATAATCATCATTTAAACAGTAAATTCTGAAAACTGGGTATTGCATCATAAAAAAAAAGCAGACTGTACACTACATGTTCTCAAGTTTTCTGTTTAATAAAATATTAAGCTTAGTTCTCCTATTGAAATAGTACATTTAAGAAAAGTTACCTCATTCCAGCAATTCCTCCGTAATTTTACAATTACATGAAAATTAGTCAACACTGAAACTTAGCTTTAAAACTCAAAACACTCAGTTATGCAGCACCAGGAACTTCCATACTTATTTGAAACAGCAATTACTTTCTTTTCTGCTTTGTTCTTTGATTGCTATTAGTTTTTAAAAGGCAGCTATGCAATAAAAACAGCGACCAAAATGCAGGCAGATTAGAAAGAAATGCTAAGAATAACTAACAGTTGTTCTGTAGTAACAGTTAGGTGGTAATCAGTCTTTTTTGACTAAGATATTCTTCTAGTTTCAAACTCTACAGAACAAAATGGCTGTGTATCCATTCCTTAAAGAACACCACCTTTGTTATGAAATAGTGATTTATTTATTTTTTAAGGAACTTTTTTCTATTCCTAAAAAAAATAAATAACACAAAGCAAGGCAAACTAAAGCTATTATACTCAAACTGCAGCAGGAGTCTTGGCCAATAGATAATGCATCAGGTACAGTTTCCTCCATCAGAAACTTTCAGAAAACATACTCATCCACTCCCTTATTCCAAATTCAAGACGTGGCCATTCCCTTCAAAACAAAGCAAATCAATATACGCCATGCAACATACAGAATTTACCAGGGCAATGCAGCTGCGGTTTATAGTCTCAAAAATGGCATCCAGGGGCAAGAGCTGAGAGAGGTTACCTTCCTTCGGAAATAAGTTAACTTATCTATCATTAGTCAAAGCACTTTTCCAAGATTTATTTAAAAAAATCCAAGAATATTTCATTCAAACTCGTTTTGGATTTAAATTTTTTTTTTTTTTTTTTAACTAAACAGAACACGACTTGATGCAATTTGATATTTCAAGCCAGTCAGGAGAATAAACGGCTTCTGAATACAGGCAAGTACTTACATAGTTGGCATACTTTTTCTGATCGTAACATATTACACTTGGCAATTACATACTTCCTTGTTGCTTTATTTTTTTCTGATCTATATCAAGGTGCATTTGATGCGTTGAAATTAGAATATTTAATACACAAAAATACCACTTCAAAATTAAAGAAAGTTTAGAAGAGTTTAATATAAATGTATAGATACATAAAAAATTTAAAATGCATTCTACCTTTAAAGGTGACTTATTAACCAAACTGAAGTATAAGGGTGTAGGCCCATGTCACAACCAAGACCATAAGAGCTGGCTATCATTAAAATACTTAACGTTAATCTCCTCTCCAGTTATAGCCCCTCATCCTCACACCTTTTTTCCCCTCGCACTGAGTCTAGCAACTGGTAGTCTTGGGAGACTCAACTAGCCAGATAGTTCAGCAGAAAAAGAAGTCCGCAAATAAAACAGCTTAGAGTAATTTTCTGCTGGATCCCTCAGCTGATTTGACCCAGACCAATTGACCATGCAGCAGAGATGAGTAGATTCCACTCACATGTGGAAGTGGGGAGAACATGTGCCTGGAGATGGGTGAGGAAGCCTCCTCGCACAGCTAGCTGCTAAATGAAGCCATGCATCACCTGCTGTAATAAGTGAGAATTCATTTCAGAATTAATAGATCTAACCCTTTTACATCTAGTTTTAGTCAGGAATGTAAAGATAGAGTCCAGCTTTGCTACTCTTCCCATTATAAAATCACCTTTGATGAAATTTACTACTGAAAAGAACCAGTTGAATAAACCGAAGACAAAAAAAACGTTCTCCATTCCTTTGAAGACGCCTGCTGCTATGAAACCAAACAAACTCTGGTGATAGATGCTTAGTCAAGTTTAGTCATTGAGTTCCCTTAGAATCTCATCAGTTAACACGAAAATCCTTTAATATCATTTCTATGAGGAATTTTAATAGGTTACACTCCATAAAGAATTCTGACTTCGGTTGTCAGTTTCTTTTATATGGAGTATTTGAAAGAGTCTTATTGCTTTAAAACAATTGTTACCAAACAACCTATTTCAAAACAAAGGAGAAAAAACAAACAAACAAACAAAAACCAACCAGATTCAATTCTTGAGCCCACTTTTTTTTTTTTAAATACAAAACTTGGGAGGAAAAAAATAATCGAAATATATTCTGTGGGGTAGAAGGATTCTTGTGTTCCACCTTTGCAGTTTCTCCAGTAGCTGAGGAATAGCCCCCAGGACTGTGCATTTCCAAGAAGTCTAATCTTCTTTAACAGCAAAGGCAAAACACTGATTTTGAAATGAGAACTCTGCAAACTTGGCAGCGCTCTCTTTCTCTTGGGAGGAGAAAATGGAAGGGAAAACCTGCTCTTTCGACTCAATAATTAGTGTAACATTCAGTAATGAGTTAAAAAGTACGTTTTTTTTGCTTTTTACATAATACATGAGGATACAAATGCCATTAGTTTCAGGAAGAACAGTAACATCTAATCCTAACGGAAGAGAAAAATCACAAAGCTGCCTAAACATTTGGAACTAAAATATAACCAGTTCCAAGGGTTAATTTGTCCCATAATAAGCCACAGCAATGAAGCAGTTACTTCTGCATTTTCGAGCAGGAGGGCCGGCTTATCAGCTCCAAGTTAATAGCACACCTGCCAAAACACAGATTTTAGTCACTATGAAGAGAACAAAGCATGATTATGTAGCCAACGCTGGCATGTCTAGGACTGATTTAACTGGAGCTATGACCCCACACACACAAAAAAAAAAGGTTAAACTTGGCAGGAAGCTCCAAGAAGAAAGAATACTTCTGTGGTGACATTATACAAGTATGTAACTTTTCCATCTTACCATATATAACCCATGACTTTAAGATGCAGTAAGTGGGTCAAAATTTAAACATCTACTTACTTTCAGTTGTTGATCCGAGATAAGCTCTCAGTAACATGGTCAAGCAAGGTAAAAATGGTGAAATTAGTTTTAAACTGTCAATCCAGGAATGTACTTTTATGACACCAGTTGTTATTTTGGTACTGCTACTATAGACAGTCAAGTTATTTGGTATTTAATATATATTATCTGTTTTTACGTATATCCTTTTATCCATATTCTTGTTGACTTCAATGCCATAAATTTGCCTCTAACCAAAACCCCAAAGCTCAAAAATAAAAAAAAAACAACCACTGCACTTTTTAGAAGCTATTAGACCTATTACTGAAGGTCACTGGGATGAATTTTAATGCTTTAAATTTTAAGAGAACATCAGAACTAGAAATTCAAGGACAGAAACCACCCGTGCCACAAACACTCCTTGCAAATGTTCATTGTACAAGGCCATCACGTTTCAGAACCTGAAACACTGAAGCATGTTTAGAAGAAAGTTTATACTTAGTGATAAGAAAACTTACAGATTGCAAACAAAAAAACCATTCTCTTCTAAGGTCAAAGAAACCACAAAACAGCAGCCAACGTCCAAATACAGTTCAATGATGTGTTACTTCCCTATTCTTCTGAGGTTGCAGAACATAACGTTGCAACGGAGCTTTTAACATTTGGTAAAAGGGTCCAAAGGCAGGCACTGTGATTGCAGTCCCGGGGGGAGGAGTGTAGGGAGCTGAGCTTTCATGTAACTGAAAAACTCAGTTATATCTCATATTTTTCTAATGCTAGGCTAACACTATCGATGCCCAAATCCCAACTCCATTTTGCATTCTATTTATTTAAGCACAGTATCTCATTTCTTAAGTTTTATAGGCAGCAGTTAAACTTATTTCTCACTGTTTAGGGGAATTAACAAAATTGTGTAAGTATTTTAACAGCTAATGGGAGGTGTTTAGCTGCCTGTTTTCCCATTGACTTCTATGGAAATGGGTTGGTTGCTCAGTGCAATTTTGAGAGGCAGGTAAGTATGTGACCATATCCTTAGGGCATTGGCTTTCTAAAAAAAAAAAAAGAAAAAAAGAAGCCAAGTAATGCTTGAAGTCTTCAAGCATTTCAATTTATACTTTTTCAATTTATACATTTTATACACTTCAATTTATAATGCTACCCCCAAACAGAACTCTTCTTCAGCAAAGATGGTCAGAAAATGTGACATACAGACTAGAAACGGGACTCCTCAAGTTGGACATGAAGAGGTCGCCAGAAACCTTGGTGCAAACAAGCCTCGTGCAGAAACCTGCTAGGGAAGAGTCCAACAAGAAGCAAGAAAAAAGAAAAAAACTTCCCACAGCTGTAAACCAGATCACTTGGTGTCTTACAGTGAGAGAGAGAACAAAGGCAGGGAGAGGAGAAAGACATGAAGAACCAAGTGAGATCCAGAAAAAGATCAAAGTAAGATTATTCTTGAATTAATAATCCTACTTATTAAAGATGCAGAGTCTCAACACCAAATAAGGTGCAACTCTACAGTTGTCAGATGGACATGGTTGGGGAAATATTAAAATCAAAGTCGGTATTAAAAAAGAGTTATAAATAGGGACATTAAAAGTATAAAAAGTGTATTCATGGGTTTTAAATTAATTATACTACTTTTAGCTAGCACTTCAGCCTAGAATCTTGTTTTCAGCATTAAGGACTATATGTAAATATACTTGAGACTTGTTAAATTTGAGGGAATTTGTTCTAAATTAATGAGCATTTTTTTTCACCTGCTAATGTCCAGACTTGAGATACAGAAAACCATCAAATAAATAGCTATTGCAGTTAAGTCTTCATCTACAGATAAAACAACTGTTGAATTTACTCCTCCTCTGAAAACTTGCAGACTGTACAAACAAATATTGTGCTACAGAGTAGTTCACAAAATTTAATTTAACAGATCTTAAAATCACTAAGTTCCTGACTATTAATTTTAAATGCTGGAATACATCCTTCAACTGGAAGTTAGTCTCTGCAACATTTTAGTGCTGCAGCTACTACTTTACTTACTACTTTAGTGCTACTACTGCAGATTGAGACAACTGCAGCAATCACTTACTCCAAATCATTCTTTCTTGAATTCCAGCATCTCTTTCTGAACACGAAATATACATCATATTTATATGCAGCAAGCAAATATATCAAGTGAATATAAAATAGACATGGCACAAACCATTTCCTTTGATGAACTGGAAAAAGATACACTATAGCTCAAGGCTGCTAAGTATTTGCTGCTCCCACAGAATCCAACAGGCCTCCAGGGTCTCTAAAAAAAATAAAATCCCTATCTACATAGTCTGAGCACACATCAAATAATGAAACAAATTACCGGCAGCAATGTTTTATGAAACAAAGTAGAACATTTTCAAGTGACATAACTACATTCGAATGAAAAACTTACTAGAATTCAATGGCATGCTAACTTTTAATAGACCATAACCTTCAAAAGAGATGCTGTTTCCCAAACCGATGGAATTCTGCAATCCAACGATGGTTTGCATGAGGGTGGTTTGATTTTGGGTTGTGGTGGTTTGGTTCTTTTTTTTTTTTTTTAAGAATACTAAGTGGATAAAGTTATTAAAACTAGAGCTCTTTCCTACTATACATTTCCAGATGCTTCAGGATGTATGACCAGTTATTATGTTGTAATGCAGCAGCATTATCTTTACAGCAAAACACAAAGCAGGGCTACTGCCACTCATAGAGATGGGATAGGAAGCTGGTGTACGTGGAACAGTTTCTAGCTTTATGCAATTTAAGTAATTAAGAACAGCGCAAAGCATTTAAGTGCCATGACTTCCTATACAAACACAGCCTGGAAAACTACAGCACAAGAATTTTAAACTGCTAAATAACTTCTGGCCCCACTATTTTATCTGACTGACATTAGTCAAAGCGATACCATGTTCTCAGAGATATGGTTCCTATGTGTTTCATGAAAGTCAGCTGCCTTACAGAAGAGGAACTTCAGTTAGTTCTGCCAGAAAAAAAAAAAAAAAAAAAAAAAAAAAGGTGTTTGCTCCTCTCCAGACCTCAGAGTCCAGCCAGTAGGTGCTTAGCAGCTAGCCAGGCAATACAAGTAATTTCAAACCAGCATACGCAGCCTGCTATGGGAGCCGGCAGGAGTGACCCAGCACTGGAGGTGGGCACCCTGAGACAGCCAGGCTCAGCCCAGCAGGGACACTGGGGATGTGGAAGGAAACAGAAGAGCAGAAGTTCCACGAATGAGAGCACCACCAGGAGAGGGGGATGCAAAAGACACACACTTGTAGAAAAACAGGGGTTTTTTTTTAGTTTTGTTACAATGTAACAGGTGAGCAGTATTTGGCAGGTCCTACTGACAGAAACAATCCCAAATTTCACTGCCATTAAAGGACATCTTGGAACTATATTTTGCAGACAAAGAAAGGTTGCTGAAAAGCCACCTCTCTTCTCCCTCAAAACTACCAAAGACAATTGTAATATAATTTCATTTTTAATTTTCTTGGCAATTGTACATTAGAAAACACTGATTTTTTTTCAAGCATTTCAAGCAACTAAGCAATCCTTACAGCTCTACTTGGTGATGCGGGCGAGTATTCCCTCCTCAAAACAGAGCCAAGAGACAAATTATGCACCCCAGTGATTTCAGAATAAATAAAATCCGTTCAGAAGATGGCAGATAGGCTTAACTCTAGTTTCTTTCTCTTCCTCTCCCCAAACAGCTAGGCTAAAGTTGCTAGGTGATGAAGTTAGAGGGAAAGCAGTTTTTATGAGTTCTTGAAAACTTATCCATCTTATTGTAAAGGTGTTTAACAGCATAACTTGAACAATTCTGCTGCAAATAACCTGTAAGAGCAAAGAACCAGCGATAATTTGTTCTTGCTTTTCTCAAACTCCAGAACACCTTCCCTCAACAAAAGCAACTGATTCAACAGTTCTGTCAAACACCACCACACTTTCTTTTGAGGTTTTAAACCAAATGATTTCTATTTTCTGACTACTTTTCATGAGACTAGTTTGAAGAATGTCACGTTAAAGTGGATTGTCCAATTGCAGTTTCACTGTTCACCGCATGTTTGATTCCTTCAGATTTCAAGTATTGCTCTCATGAGCAGTGTCACATCCATGGCCTTATTCAACAAATCCTTGAAACTCAAGCTGCCCTTGACGATTTCAAAAAGTAACATAAACTCAACACACTTCAGAGAGCTGAGGGCTGCAAAGGCTCCTGGGATGTTGGAGGAGCTGGTGAAAGCCATAGCAAACTGAACCCTGCTCACATATCCATCTACAACAATTGAGTACAGAGTACTTTATCAGTACTCTGTTAGTACACATAATCTGCACAGAATCAACTTTATGCTTTACTTTGTATTCATGGATGGGTCAATGCCGTAAGCAAGATAGTCTGAACTTTCTGTAACATTTCCTACAAGTACGCAAAGCTGCTGCACCAGAGATAAAGTGCACTTTTTTTTTTAAGGCAGAAGTACTGCACAGTCTGAAATCAATCCCAGAAACATAAACCTCTGCTTTCTCCACACTAGGCTTCAGAAAGTAAAAACCTTGCACACTCTATCTGAACATATTCCTAACTTTCTTCAGAATACTAAAAAAAGAATCAGGAAAGGCTGCACCGAGCCCCTAACCAACCACAGGTCTCCTGCCTAATGCGGTGTCCTTGCCCAGAAGAAAGCAATTTGATTCTGCCAGAGCAAAAAAGCTGCCCTTTCAAAGAGTCAGCAAAAGAGCTGAGATATGCTAAAAAGACACA
Organism: Numenius arquata; assembly: GCF_964106895.1. Taxonomy (NCBI): domain Eukaryota; kingdom Metazoa; phylum Chordata; class Aves; order Charadriiformes; family Scolopacidae; genus Numenius; species Numenius arquata. The sequence goes on along the minus strand of NC_133577.1, from coordinate 23,354,345 downwards.
CATAAGTATTAGTGTCCATTCTTGTAGATGAATTAATGGGGTTTTATTTTCAGTAAAACTTTTATTTTTCATTATCAGCTGGCACACTTAATCAAGACTAAGTTTGTACTCAGGAGGTACAGTTAAGAATGTTCAAGTATTTTCACAATTTTTAAGATATCTGCTTTTCAGTCAAAGTATCATTTCATTCAGAATTCCCTGGCCACCCACAAAGGTTTGAAAAACTTCAAATTTTCTTTCAAATCTTTTCTTCCTATTTTAAATAAAGTCCACCTCTTAACCCTTAATTTTAGATTAACCTATAAAGCAAATCTAAGAACTGCTTATGAAGAATATATTATCAAAATAGACCATGTTCTATTTCAGATAAACTTCTCACCATGTCACCTGCACAAGCTTTTATAAAGCACCCACAATTTGCAAATCAACATTAGAGGCCATGGTTACTATGTTTCATTTTATCACACATATCTAAGGCTAAAAATGTTCTTTACATCTTTGCTTTGTCTACTTCTGAATAACCTCTAAATATGAAGTTAATTGTACATGGACTCCAAAATTGAAGAAACTCTGCCACCAACAAAACTCAAGAGAGTTACCCCTCACTTCCTTGTTCAGCCCTCACAACCAAGTCTGTTAGTTTTTCTTCCCAATATAGAAAATATTTGCATATCTTTTTATTTCCCTTTTCTTGCTTTGGCGGAAGCAAAAACCTTTTCCCACCTCCTAAAAGGAGCCCAAGGAAACTTGTGCATACAAACCTAGGTGGTCACTTCTCTTAATAAAACTGCTGCTCTCATGGCTCTTCTGTTTGCGGCACTTTCTCTCCAGTTGTGTCAATTTGGCATCAGCAAAACCACAATAGATATGCTGTCCTATAGATCCCAACTCCAAAAAAATGCTTGGAGAGAAATAACACACTTGCCTTTAAGACGTTTGCTTTGCCTATCACCTGCCAACCACAAGCCCAGACATATATCCTTTCTTGATCAAATATACTGGCGGAAGGGACTCCCTTCCCCTCACTGGATAAAATTGGTTCCTGCCTATTTGCTAAGAAGTAGTTTGGTAAGCATTCCATACCACGCCATGTTAAGGGCATTCATTTTTCCAATTTGTTGTCCAAGGAAGAAAAAATTCTTCTTAAGGAAAATAATTAAGGTAGCACAAAACTGATACATTAGTATACTACCTAGAGATGCTTAATGGAGAGCACTGAATCACCACCACTAGCAGTCCATGGAAAGCAGCAAAGAGCGCAGCAATGAGCGATTGAGGAATGGGTGCTCCCGGATCCCTGTCTGCAGCTATCGCCGCTGCTGAACTCCTACTATCCATCGGCCAACCCTGGCAGCTTTCCACTCCCATCGTGTAAGACTGGAAAAAACTGTAGTAAAAGAATGAAGTGAAATCTTCCATGAACAGATGAGTTAACAGAATAGAGGATACTGTCATGAGCTGCAGTCATTTTAAATTCAAGTTGTTGAATTTAATTACTATAGTATATCGTACCACTAGTGCACCATTGTCTTCCAATGCTATCATTTAGTTGAATGATCAAGAGACAATATTCTAGTTAGCATATTCAATACTGTCTTCAAGCGTCACTAAGAAATACGGGTCAGAAAACTAAGTAGCTAAAAAGTTAAGCTAAAAAGTAGTAATGGACGCAGTGAATAGGCACGTATGCTGAGGTTATAATCAAAAGCATATTTTTAAAATGCTCTGCCATTACCCACATACACAGAAATGATAGTGGTAATCAGTGCACAGCAGTCACCATCTCAGCTCTGGCTGATATACTAAACCACAGGGTTATGAATTTATTTCAGATACAGACTTTGCCATTGTCACCTTAGAAGGCTTAGCATGCAGCAATCCACTTTGTCTAAGGAAAGCCCCTAAATACTCAAGGCACAGCAGCTCACTCCAAACAGAGCCACAAACTAGGAGAGTACAAGCTGCGTACAGACAACTTGCTAGAAATCAAGGTGTTGGCAATGACCCTAAAGGTACATTCCAAGAGTTCATCATCTTGCGGTACAAATAGAACCACAAATGTAGCTGAGCTAGGTCCTTTCTTTATCAAACAAATAGTGAAAGTATTCTCAGGAACAGTCCCATGACTAAGCCTTGTCTTAACAACCCATGCATGATGACCTTCAAGACATGCTGCAAAGACCTTTTAAACAAAAGTGTTTCAAACTTGAATGAAGCTTTTTTATTTCTACTGGACTACTTAAGGACTCTAAACTGGAAAAAAAAGAATAACATATTGCTGCACATTTGTCCCATTCAGAACAGAAAGGAAACAGTGTAGAGGTGGCTTCAAACATTTATGGAATACCACTTTCAGGTCACCAATTCAAAACACAGCTATAATAGCAAGTCATAAACACCTCTATTCTGGTAAGCCAGCCTTCCAACACCACAGCTTCCAAAATCTTAGATGCTCTTGTATTGACAGAAGGACCAAAGATCCATTAGACCTGAACTGAGCAACACCCTCACTCTTTTCAGGTAGTTTTGCCCATGCCAATGGCTGAAAGGAAATCTGGCAACTACACCAGGGTCTCTACTGGTTTCAAGCTACTGACATTTCTGTCTCGGTGTTCGCTAAGTGAGTGCATTTCAGCAATGCTAAATCCAGAAACACATACAACTGCTGGGCATTGAAACAGAAGCGACACCCTTATTAGACCTTTCCAAGACACTTGTTTTACTGTAACTTTTAAAAGAAGTTAGGACTATGCAATGCATCCGAGTAAAAGAAGTCTCGTGGATTTGAGATTATGGATTTTATCACTTTTAAGGGATACTTTGCTTTTAAGTGAGCTCTGGCCCGAGAGGACAGGATTTTGCTCTGCCTGCCTTGCAGGGGGAAACCCTCTTCTCCCTACCTTTCCACAACCACTCCGTAATCAGCTCACCCCCACGGCAACTAACCCGCCGCCGGCCCAGCCTTCTGCCATAGGGTGCCCAAGTTGCGACACCCATCTCCCGGTGAACACGGGACTCCCGGCCCGGGCCCGGCCGCCCGTTTCCTGAGCGGACCGCCCCCGCACCGCGGCCACAGCAACGGCCAGCGCCACCGCGCCGGGCCGCCTCAGGCGAGCAGGGCCCGGCGCCGCGCTGTAGCCCGGCCGCGGCAGGCAGAGGGCCCGGGGACCCGCTCGCCGCCGCCTCGCCGCCCGCAGGCCCCTTCTCACCACCCCCGGACGGGACTCACTGTTGCTCGACTTGAGGTCCCGGTGCAGGATGGGGACGATGGCCTCGTCGTGCAGGTAGAGCATGCCGCGGGCGATCTGCACCGCCCAGTTCACCAGGATGTGCGGGGGGATGCGGCGGCCCCCGCGGGCGGCCCCGGCCCCGGGGGCGGCGGCGGCGGCCAGAGCCCTGTTAAGGGAGCCGCCGCGGGCGAACTCCATGACCAGGCAGAGGTTGGGCTCCCGCAGGCAGACCCCGTGCAGGGCGATGATGTTGGGGTGCCTCAGCATGGAGAAGAGCTTGGCCTCCTGCCGCACGCTCTCTGCCGTGGCCGTGATGTCCTCGTCAGGGTCCTGCCGCGCCGCCTTCACGGCCACCTCGCGGCCCCGCCAGGTGGCCCGGTACACCTTCCCGAAGCCCCCCACGCCTATGATCTCCTGCAGTTCCAGGTGCTGGAAGTCGATCTCCGTCAGGCTCCCCGTGGGGTCCTCCCGCCCGCCGCCGCCGCCGCCGCCCCCCGCCGCCCCGCCGCGGGGCTGGCGGGTCACGTAGTTGGCGGGGAAGATGCCGAGGCGGTGGCGGATCTTCCCCGCCCACCAGCCGTCGTCGCCGGACACGGCCGCGTCCTGCGACAGCACCTCCACCACGTCCCCCCGCCGCAGGCTCAGCTCGTCCTCGCCGCTCGCCTCGTAATCGTACAGCGCCGTCCACAGCGGGCACGGACCCCCAGCGCCGGCGGCCGCCGCCGCCCCGGCGCCCGGCAGAGCCATGGCAGCGACCTCAGCCCCAGCGGCCACCAGCCCCGCCGACGCGGGGGCGCCCGCCCAGCCGCATCCTCACCTGCCGCCACCGCCGCCGAGCGGGAGCCGCGGGAGGGGCGGGGGCGCCGGGCAGGGGGAAGGGGCGGGGCCCGGGGAAGGGGCGGGGCCCGCTTGGGCCCCGTCGGTGCCGCCGGGCTCCGGCAGCTAGGGCGCAAGCGCGCGCGGTGAGAGGCGTGGCGGTGCCCCGCGCCCTCCCTCCCGCCTCCACGGCCCGGCCCCGTGGGGATTGGCCGCCGGCCGTCACGTGGGGCGGCGGCGGGAGAAGGGGGGGAGCGGGCAGGCAGGTAGGTGCCCGCGCCCGCCCTCCCACGCGCGCAGACTGGCAGGCTCCGGCCGCCGCGGGGGGAAGGTTAGGGGGCGGGGTGCCGGCGGGCGCTCGGCTGAGGCGCTCGCGACGGTCCCGCCGGCCGGGGGAGCGGGCGGTGTAAGGGCACCGCTGGGCCCACCCCGCCGCTGGTCGCCCTGGCCCCCCGCGGAGCCGGGGAGAGACCACGGTCTCCCAGACGGGCCGCGGACGCTCCGTGCAGGCCGCCCGCCCCGGCCTTTGTCCCGTGGGGTCGGCGGAGCAGGTCGAGGGGTTCGTGCCTCCGCCGGCAGCTTTTCCTTCGTTGTGCGGTGTTGGGGCTTTACCAGAATAAAACCCGAGCGGTTTCTGAAGAAACCAAGCTTCCTCAGATCGTGTTTCCTCTTCCACTCGCCTCCACCGCTCATCGGCTCTTTCCCGTCCTCGCTGCCCCATCCGCGCACGGGCTGAAAGAGTCCCGGCTCCCTGTGGCGCGGTCGCGCAATCCTTTCGTGAGGAGGCTGCCTGGAAATAGCCAACGCTGTGTGTATTCTATTTCTGGATAAAGATTTTCCTGGTTTTAGGTGGAAAAATCGTATCACTTGCTAAACTACAGTAGTCGTTTCGTTGGAAGTTGGGGGGAAGTGCGTGGGCCGGGGACGTGCTCCCCTCACCGCTGTGGGAAGCGTGGTTCACAGAGGAAGGAGATGCGTGTTCATCCTCGGCGCTGATCGCTCTGTGCTGCGGCACCTGCGGTTCCGGACGCGGCTGCTGCCAGCAGGAGCCCTGCGGTGGACAGAAGAGGCTTGGGGAAGGTGTCAAACCGCGCTGCCAGGTAGAGTAACCTGGCGTGATGAATGCCTCTCAGCTTCTCGCACAAAACCCCGCACCCAGAGCACTGTACATCCCCGCATAAACACAGAATTTGCAAGTGTATATCACAGGACTAAGGCTCCAACATAAAGACGGTAATTTAAAAAAAATAAAATTACACTATCCAAAAATCATAAAATGTTGTTTATCCCACAGTCTGTCTATAGTTGTACACACAAGGCAAAAAGAAAATTACGCAGAAAATGACTTACTGAACCGTGTTAACCAGAAAGAAAGAATGCCGAACCAGCATGTCTATCGAGTCTTTTCCCATTTCCTTTAATATAAGAGAATGCCTTGCAGCTATTCAGAGAGATAATTACAAACCTTTTCCTTATCTGCGTATTTGCCTTATTATAAAAGCCATAAAGTATGTTGTAATACAAGCATTCTGCCACACAAATTCCACCTTGAACTTTATCTATTATCTAAAGGAATCTGCAGGAACTAATTAAGTGTGGAATGTTTTGGGTCAGACAAGGTATTGGTTGCAGTATATGAAAAATTTAAATATTTATTTAGAACTATTATTTCAAAATTTGCTCTCTGAAGTACCATTATCCACTACCAGTTGTTCCACTCGGATTATTCTTTGTTCAGTGTTTCTGCAGCACCTAGCGCTCTAGGATCTCGGTATAAAATTGCAGTTCTGGGAGTTCTAGGAGTGCTAATAATGTAAATAAAGTTGCAGAGAACACCGTGAAGCGCCTGTAACTTTTCTGATGGCACCACCTGGTGGAGTTACTGCTGAGAAGAACAGCAGACAGAAGGCAAAGCTTTCAGCTCAGTCTGTCATTGGCATCTCTTGAGAGAAAAGTGGCCCCATTTTTCATCTTTGGCACTCCTGCACCTGTAGGTGTAGAACTGTGCATCTGTGTTGTGTCCAGAACACATATCCTGAGCTGGAAATTACAGGAACCCTTCATTCCTGCAAGTACCTTTATACCAAAAAATGTTTAGTGTCAACATTATCCAAAGATGAGGAAGAGTTGAAAGATTTGAGTGATGAGAGGACCTTAGTAAGACCCAATGTTATATCAACTCCAACGAAGCCTTCATCACCTAGGGCCTCTAAGTAATAACCTACATGAGTTAAAGGTCTCAAAAACAGAATTTGAAGAAGCTTTTCATTTTCATCTTTGCTTATCCACCTCTCTTTTTTTGAAGCTGTGCGTGCCAATCTTTTTAATTGCCAGTATGCATATGGAAAACAACTTCAGTAGTTTCTGAAAAATTAACATTTTTAATTACCACACATCAAAAGTATTATTCATAGCAGCTATTGCACGTGCTTCAGTCATTACATTTGCGTTAACAACTTTGTCATCTTTGAAAAGAATTTGCAAAGGGTAAAATAAAAAAATTTCCACGCAACAAGGTTGAGGTTTAGGTAAGATGGAGTAGCACAGAAGTCACTGCTGGGGCTGTGCCTCCTCCCTCATATGGACCAAGAGACTTTGCCGCTTACCAAGGATGCTCCAAGCAAGTACTTGTGCCCAGTGACTACAGATCCCGTGGCAGACATCTGAGAGTGCCAGCGCCACCGCCATTCCTCCCCTGCTCCCAGCCACGGCTTCGTACTGCTGTATCATCGCTCCCATCGAGCCAACGCAAGCATCCAGCATGGCCACATCACCTGCGACACCAGGAAGGGAGCGGAGATGTGATTCATCGGCTCTGCCATGCATCTTTGGTCTCTCAACCTTTGTCTAAAAAATCCATAAAAAAGCACACCGAAACAGTGTGTATAGTCCATGAAAATGGAGGCAGAGTCAGGAACAATGACAGTAAGGTAAATTGGGTCAAGAAACATGCAAGCTGCTTCCATTTCTTACGTGCACCCTTCACAAAACTAACTGCAGTAGAAGTCTACGCGTGTGGGAAAGTCCCCAGAAGGAGCTGGAGAGACGTACAATTGAAGTTCATAGCTATTTTCTGATGGCGGAGGGTGAGCAGGAGGGAGTGCTGTGCACCGTCAGGTCTGGTGGTCATGGACCAGCCTTCCACGCCTTCCTTCAAGGGGGTCCCATGGGGCTATGCCCTGTATCCTTATGTCTCATCCTTGGCTGCCTTTGGCCTCCATCCTCCATTTTGGCTCTGCTCTCCTCCGCTTCACACACCTGGGCTTCCTCCACCCCTCATCTACCTCTTGACACTGCTAATTTGAGGTCAGCTGCCATGAAATTCTTTAACGCGAGGCAGACTGTGTTTTACTCTAAACTCATTATTGAAGCAAACGGAATGTTTATTACGGAATTCCCCCACCCGCCTGCCCAAAATACAGCTCAAACCAACACAAAAGGGTCAAAACTAAAGCTCGGGCAGAGCTCAAAGCTCAGACACTCCTGATGTATCAGGCAACATAATAACCGGCAATGAAGTCAAGGCGGCGGGGGTGTGACGTGACCGATGAGGGGAGCAGCCCCTCTCCCGCGCGTTTTTCGCACCTGTGAACCACCCCCGCGGCCGCCCGGGGCGGGACGCCGCGCTGACGGACGCCTCCGCGCCAGAACTGTCCTCCGCACCCTCCCCGTGGCCCGGCCCCTCTCCGCCCTGCGGCCTCCCTGCGCTGCCGCTCGCTACCGGCAGCCAGGCGCGGCCCCCCCCCCCCGCCACGGGCCCGGCAGTGGGGGCGGCACCCCCCGCACCGCATCGCGGCGGGGACGAGCGGGACGCCGTGACCGGGGGTGGGGGGGGCGGCCCGTGTCGGTGGCGGCGGAGCTCGGGGTGGGGCGGGCGGGATGCTCGGAGTCGCGGGGCACCATGGGAGAATCCGCGGGCGCCCGGCATGGCGGCGGCGGCGGCGGGCGGCTGAGGGGCGGCGGTGGCGGCGGCGGCGGGGGACGGCCATGGTGTCGCCGGCGGCGCGGCTGGTGGGGCAGGGCGCGTGGGCGGCGCTGACCGGGGGCTGGTACCACGACCCGGAGCAGGGCGCCTTCACCAACAGCTGTCACCTCTATCTGTGGCTCTTCCTGCTGATGCTGCCCATGGCCCTGCATCTGGTGAGAGCCCCACCGGGGCGCGGGGAGAAGGGGGGGGGGATGAGATGGGGGTGTTTGGGGGCAGCCGCCAAATCCAGCCCGGAGGCAGAGGCGGCAAGGCCGTGAGAGGGGGAATACACTGACCTCCAGTGTGTGTGTGTGTGTGTGCTAAAAAATAGGCAAACTGGGTTTTAGGTGAGGGTTTTGTGTCTAAAGGTTAAGGGGGCAAGTACTCCGGGAGCGTTAGTCTGGGGCCGGCTCTTAGCCCCGCTGGGTAGAGAGGGTGAATGTTGGCCTCTGCAAATGCTGAATGACCGTGGGGACGTTTGTTAAAAAAAAAAAAAAAATCCCTATTAGAGACTTCCCTCCCCCCCAAGTCTGCTCTAGCCTTACCTGCTGAGAAGGGTAAATAAATGGAAAAATCCAAATATCACGGAATTAATGTGCCTTGCTGAATGTCACTGGTGAGTCACATGGCTTTTTGTGACATGCAGCTCCCTTTGTGCTGAAATTTAAACATTGCAAATAAATAATTTTAATAACTAGAATTTGTTTGCTAGACTTGAGAATGATTTTCCTTGGAAAGTTGAAACTTTTCCTCTATTTTTCTGTGTTTTCATACCGTGTGAGGAAAAGGTTAAAAGTATAGTTTGCTGGATCATTGCATCTGTTCATTGGTGTGCTCTTCAGTGACTGTAGCTTAATATTGCTTCCACTGGAAACAATTTCCAGCCCTTTGGTTCTCACAGTGACTCAACTAAATTCTGAACTAAGTTACGTAGAATTTTGGGGTGTTTTATTGAATAAAATTTCTAAATAGGTCTCTTCACCCTTCGTGGTCAGACACTGGCCTGATTTTCAAAAGCAAAGAGCGTTCACGAATCCTCTGCAATCCCAGTGAAAAGCAAATGTATTTTTAAAAATCAATTGGTATACTGTGTTTTGTGGCATGGATTGCAGTGAATTCCTGTAGGCATGGCTCATGGAGTTAATGAACCAAGATAATGAGATGCTTTCTTCTGATTGATTGCTTTTTTCTGATTGGTCTGTTGCCTATGCAAACCAGTAAGAGCCTTACACTGTAGAATTGATTGTCAAAGTGGTATGTGTGATTAAAAAGAAAAATAAAAAAAAAAAAGTAAAGGTTAACTTTTTTCCAGTTGATGTAAGTATGTATCTGAAAGAATACGTATTTCCTTGTGGGAAACATCTGAACTAGTAGCATGGAAGAAGGCATGCAGAGTTGTACAAAAAAACACTGGATACAAAGATTCTAGGACAGAGTTAGGGTAAAAGACATTATTTAAAGTGAAGGGGAGAAAACTTATCTCCTGAACTCTTAGGCTTCATCTTTGCCTATCTAGATGGGCTTGCTTTTTCTGCAGACTGGCTGACTTTCTGATGAATCATCTGGTTAAATGCAGGACTTGTGTTCCTGAGCTAATGTATTGCTATGGGAATTCTTTATCCTTGATAAGAATAATGAATTTATTATGCTGGCTGCTTAAGAGTAATGATGTCCTTAAGTATTTGTTTTCTTGCTTTTAAGTGGTTGAGCTTTGTAAACATTATGCAAGACATATTCTTGCTACTTAGAAACTTGAACCTGCTTTTTAACTAAAAGTTTTCTTTGGGGACTCTTATTTATAATACTATATTCAGTGATGGTTGGAGTAATATTTATGTTACACACTTGACACCAATAGTTTCAGATTCAGGTAAAGCAGTCACTGACGTTTCTTGAAATGGCAAAGTCAAAACAACTCAGAGTACTACTCTAAAATTTTCCTTTGCTTGGGATAATCTTAATCACGCTTTTGTCAAAGTCAGACTCTCTGAAACAGTTTGATTTCAATGAAATGGCAAAACTTATCCAACTGTTTTTAGATTTTTCACAGTGCCTCACAGCAGAAACGTGCTGACAGTAGCGTCAGGAAGCTTATAGTATCAAGTTGTGTCTGTTGTGAGGATTGAGGATTTCATTCTCTAGCTTTGTCAGCATAGCTTACTTTCATACTAATAGTTCTGTTATTAGCTTCCCCACCTCTGGAAATGCAGATCTGAATTTCTGTCTCTTCATTTTCTTCTCATTTATCCTTTGTAGTAGTAAATATACAATTAAAAATGTGCATTGGGTATTACTTGAAGCATCATTGCTGTTAAAATCAACTTTCAAAATTGTAATGAGATCTCTTCTAACTTTGGCCCTGTCACCTCTCATAATAGATTGAGAATTAAAGTTATCTTATTCCACCGAGCAGTCCATTGTTCCTAGGTGTTTTGTGCATGAAAATAGTGGTAATCGTTATACGAAGCCACTGGGCTGAATTCCACCCCAGTGAAATACCAGTGAGGCAGAGACGCAACTTTGGGACTGCTTGTACTATAGCTTATTTTACAAGCCACAAGACAATGCGCATCCACGTTTCGGTGAGTCCCCAGAATGGCTTAGTGAGTGTTTCTTCAGCCTTTTGTTGGACAGGAAGCCCTTGAACTTAACAGGGTTGTTACTTCTTATGCATTAGATCTCCAAATCATGCTGTGATAGGAGAAGTACAACATGGCAGTATAAGGGTGTGGGCACATAAATTAGTCAGAGGTAAACTGTAATAAAACTTGCAGCGTGTCAGCTGCTTCCAGTCCCATTTGGCCACACTTTGCCCCACTTTCTCTCCCTGTAAAAGTAAGGATATGTATACCCTCACAAAAGAGAGGTAAGCTATACTGTACTTCCTGTATTTATTGTGTGGTGGGATGCACACTTATACCCCTGGAATTTTATTTGCTACCTACCCATGTTTTATAGTGTGTGATGGACATCTCTTGGTTATTAATTCAGCTAAATTAACATAAAAATATTTTCCTTTGGTTCCAGTGTTGTATCTCCTACCCGTATCTCTGCAAGCCTGTTTGTAGTGGCTGACTGCCTGTTTATTTGGCAGTTCCCTCGTTTGTGTTCTGTAGCACACCAAGACAGTAAGGCTGCAGTGGTGCGGAACCGTCTTGCTTTAGATGCCTCAGGTGCTCAAGCATCAGGTGGGATACGTCTGGGTCTAATCAACTTTAATCATTCAGTCCAATTTACAAGGTGTGGCATTTCGTTCAAAGGTTATATGCCTTCATATTAGGAAGTACATACCTCAGTGACCTCTGCCTTTGTGCTACTCAAATAGCATTAGTAGACATGTGAAGAAAAATTTGGCCATTCCTCTGGGAGTAATCTCTGGGCGGGCAGAAATCCCAAGCAAAGGCCCTCCCTGCATGGGCAGATCAACTCTGTTGCATTGGCAGTAGTAAGTCAGGCCACATTTGGAACATGCCAGCCTGCATTTCTGCCTGTGACCCCACACTGTTCTAGTGCAGGGTACAACAACAGAAGCTATTGGAAAACAAAAAGTACGTTATGGTAGAGTTTTTAATTGGGCAAGAGCAAAGAAAGCTAGAGCTACAGCTTCCACAAAAACTTCTGGGATATCATGAAGCCTGCTTTCTGATGAATTTGTATTTGTGGATGTTTTTTCTTTTCTAGCTTCTAATAAGATGTCAGCTCAACTGAAGCTTTTCCTGTCACTGGGGTGGTATTCAAAAGGTCAGAGAGCTGTGTGGGTTCCTCTCGTTAACGCAGGAGGTGTGCTCCTGTGACCTTGTCCCAGTGGGGTGTATTCTCTCAAAGTTAGTTGAAAGTAGCCAAAGAATTAAGAAGTTATTCAGCAGAGGGCATGGAGAGAGAAGATGAATACACAGACACATGGTGTGATTATAAAACCTTGTTTCCATAGGAAACCAGGCTAATTATAACTATCGTGCATCAAAAGTGAATCTATCATAGAATTCCTCAGTGGTCTATAACTTAATTCCTCCTTAGCTCAGGCAGATTTAATCGTTTTCACCTATTTGTACCTGGGAACACCAACTGCTGTCATATGACACTTGCACCCTTATGCAAGAGGCCTGATTCAGAAAATTGAGGGCTTTCCATTCTCAGCTTCATCTTTCTCCTAATTCCTCATGTGGGCAGGGAGCAAGCTGCTGGCTTATACTACTTAGCTTGCCCAAGATTCAGAATATTAAGGATGCGCTGGCCTTGCCCATCGGCAGGCTTGGGATTGTGAGCATGCACGGCACATATGTAGGGGGAAGCACTGTATGTCTTGGGCAGATGGGCAGGGAGATCACAGACGCACCTCTGGTAGGTCTGGTCACAAGGCAAGGATGAGGACATGCATCCCTCAGCATTTGCTAAAACTGGCCCTTTTTTCCACTTAGAAATCTAGGAGCTTCCTTTGATTCTCTCTTGTAGCATGCTCTATGCACGCATAGACTGCACTACTGGAAGTCTATTTTTGTTGTGTCCTCTTGGTGTTATTCATATAATATTTATTAAGCTTTATGAATATCACCTATAGAGCACTTTTCTAGTGGCTCATTCTGAGCTGTTATTTAATGAGTGGTCAGCCTGTGCTTTTTAGTGTATAGTTGAAGAGATTGCTTGGAAAGTGAACAAATCTCTCTCTTAAATCATTAGAGATAGTTGGCTATCGTTCTTACTGAAACCAAGCAATTTTTAGCTTGTGTTTTGCAAATACATTAGTCATGAAACACAAATTCTTCAAACTTATCCACTAAACCATATACCCTGAAAGCATGGCTGTGCAAACTGATCCTCTTTCTGGCTTGGATTCCCTAAATAACTGAAGGGTATGCTTAGTTTCCGTATATACATACTACCACAAAGTACTCTTAACAGACTAAGCCTCAACTTGTAGAAAGTAATGTCTGTCTTATGGGAGATAATTAGTAGTACCTACGTACTAAATAGCTTCTCCACTTTTGTGCAATGGATTCTTTGTATATGAATCACAATAGTCATAAGAAAGGATTTTCCTGCAAATTTTCACATGTACATTTTGTAGGTATGAAGTCCCATTAAGCCAAAAGCAGCTGCAGAATAGCAACCCTCTTGCTTGTAATAACACAGAAATGATTCAACGTACTCGTTTCGACATCAAGATAAATGCAGTGACTTGTTTTAGAGATGAAGTAAGTGTGCCTCATTCTCTTTACCTGTGTGGTCAGTGTGGATTATTAATGAATCTGAAAAGATTTTTAATCTTTTACATCCAAAGGCTCCTTGACCTGCAGTGCTAATACTTAAAATGATATATTTAGGCCCAAAGTAAAAACCATTCTTAAAAATTAAGTTCAGTGGCCTTTTAGCAAGTCCTGAGCATTGAAAATCTTCCTTCACCCTAAACCCCCTCCCCCAGCCATGCTACAAATTGTGCAGGGATATAGTAATGCTCTGTTTAAAAAACAAAAACCTGGGAAGAGATTAAACTCATTGTGAGACTGCAACTGTGTGACAGCAATAAATAAGGGCGTTCCATGACTATAACGATAAAGGCTTTGGCCCTTCAATTATAATGGCAAATGTCCATTGCTATGATTTGCCCTTTACTATAAGTAAGTATTTACATATAAAAATGTTGTTAGTATGGCATGTCCATGAAAGAACTTTACAGACTATAGTAGAACTGTAATTAATTTTAATGACCAAGAAATATGGTGCTCATTACAGATCAGCAAACAGACAGCTGCAGATTAGCAATTACGAACTTCAGAAAAAGAATTCAAGAGGCTGCTTCTCCAAATGCATTTTATTAATTTGTCTTGACTAGTCCTGATTAATTATTTAAAATTCTTCAGTGGTAAAGAGACTTGGGAACATGTTGCGTGGTGCTAGAAAAAGGAGATCAAACTACAGCATTTTACTGTTAAATCATAACCGAGAAGCGGAGTAAGATGAAAAAATTTTTCAAAAGGGATTTCCTGTTTGTAGATAACTAATGTTTCATTTTGTGTCTGTATTTGTATAAGTTCATAGTTCAGGAAAGGACACAGCTGCGTTGTCCTGGGAATGCAGTATTTTAAGAGGATTTACAATGTTTATCAATTGTGAAATTTTACTGATTTTGTTAAATAATATCCACAGCTAACCAAGAGAAGGATAAATCGTGGAAAATGGTTTGAAATTTGAACAAATCCTTAGACTTTTTTTGTAAGCAGAACTCAAGTATACTGTATGAAGATGTGCTACTTTTTGTTGCAAAACTCAGTAGAGGTACAGCTAATAGACAGTAAGGAATAAAGAGCTTGAAAATGACTTTAAAAATTTTAGTAGCATCTTCTCGAAATAAACTGTTACGATTATGTTTTTTTTATTTCTTTCTGTAGGCTTTTCCAGCAAATGCAGTTACAGTTTTTGTGTACTGCAGCTCGGTGACAGTGTTCTTCACAGTAATAAAGGTGATCAGTTACCGTCTCCACCTTATGTTTGATAAAGGCGAAGTAATTCAACAAAAGATCTCAAGAAAAAATGGAAAGCAATGTAATGATACAGAGGTCCCAAAAGGAAATACAGTTCAGCCCTCAAATCGTAGGTAAGGTTTTCATTGCACGTTGCTGGTACATTCCATAAAATAGATGAGTTTGCACCATGGTCCTGTATAGCAGAAATACCTGCTGACTGTAGGAAAACTCCTTACAGTTGTGTGAGGAATGGCACTTGGAAAAACTTGCTTAGTGCTTTTATTTGCAGTGGCTGCAGCATGCTTGTGGTGAAGCAGGCAGAGCTGCACCTGATTCAGTGGTGGGGGGCAGCAGCTGGGCATGATGAAAGCAGTAGAAAGAGACCTGTTTGGGAGGTTGTAAAAGATGCTGGAGAAAAGACTTGCCCAGAAAACTTCTCCCAGGTTAAGTGCTTGCTCTTTCCTCTTCCTGCTGTGCTTACCTGCTGGGAAGAGGAGAGGAAATGACACACACCTGTTGGTAAAGAAAATGCTTTAATATCACAGCTTTGAAAGCCTGAGCTCATGTTGCCTTTGTGTGCTTGTAGTAACTTCCCTCTCAGATCAAACCTAGATGTGCAAGTTGCTTTTCCCCCTTATGTTTTATTGTGACTGTCTATGATGCTTCTGTGGTTTTGTTCATGAGGAAAGCTAGAACCACTTTCATTTTTTAGTGGTATTTGGGTAGGTGTTTGTAGCCTCTCTACCGATAAGCTCAGTACTATGTCTTTGCTGCAAGTAAACAATCAAAGTCAATAAGGCTTCTTCCAGGTTGAGATGGTATTAAAGGTAAAAATAGTATTGGCTTAAAGACTAGTACTGGCTTTTTCCAGATTTATGATGTGTAGAATATTCCACTGTAAACTTTTCAGTATAAACGGAGACTTCTCTTGCTGGTTTTTCAAGCTTGAGTCATACAAACAAATGAAGCTGGCAAACGGCTTCCAGTGTTCCCAAGAGTTATGACAGATGTGAAAAATGCTGAAACAAGGTACATCCAATAGTGACAGCAGCATAGGAATGTCCAAACAAAACTTAAGCCTGTATAAAAGAACTTACTTTGGGTATTTCTTGGTGCATTCATAGTTACTGCTGCTAGCTCTGTGCAAGCTAAATAGTATCACGATTGTTTGTGTACCTCTCTCCTACTGCTCTGCTGTGTCTTTCCCCGTGCACATCTGTGCTGCACTCCTGGCAGTGACGTTGCTGAGAGTGTCAAGGTCTGCCTGCATAAAGACTCTTCTGAGAAACGCCTCTAATGTGTGTCACTAACCATACAAGGTTTTTAGTTTAGATTGGGTGGTGCCTTTCAGTCTCTATTTCTCATTGGTTCTCACCAGCTCACAAAGCTATTTCCTCTTTACAGATGTCTGATACAGTAATTTAAGAGATTCATTAGTTGTTCTGGGCTGTTTGGAATTTAAACAGAATCTCAGTGTTTTCCTGTTCACTGGCTAATGAAATGAATGCAGACTTTTGTTATCCTGCCTTTATTTTGGCTAAGGATTAGAGGTAGAATCGTTTAAAAATTTAGTGTTAAATCACATAACTATTCCTCCTAGGAGGTCCTAGGCAAAACAGCCCATTATGTAGTACTTGATCAGAGAATAGAGAACTTAGTATTTTGACTAGATGGATGACAGAAGTTTTTAAACAGGCCCTGGTAGTTGGCAGGTTGGTTGAACAAGTTTTTGAAGCCAGCTAACTACAAAAAAAAATTGCAGAAAGGTGACTGAGACTCCCAGGTAAATAATTTTATAGCTTACATACAGCTGTAGGGTTTTAAAAATAAGTTATGTGTGTGGGGAAACCTAACTTCACAAACAAACAGAAAAGCCCAAGCCCACACTTCTTGACATTTTGCTGTCGTGTCAATTTTTTTTTTAACTGAATTTTTGTCATATTGTACCCAAGAAAGAGAACACGTGTTAGTTCTCATTAGTAAACCTTGTCCAAAAATACTTGCTTGTATCCATGGAAAAGCTAGTAGAAAATATGTGTAAAAAGAGTTAGCGGATAGTTGAATGCATCCGCAAAGGAAGTGATCAGCAAGTTGCCTATAACATGTAAAATTAGCAATGGATGTATGTTTGCCTTGACTAAAACCAGAGGAACAACTTATTTTGTGGTCTAATGATTGTAGTAATACACATTATGTATTGCATTTCAACTAGTTGTTTGATGGGAGGCTTGTAAATAAACAGGCAGTTAGATAAGCAATATGTACACTAGGGTGCAGTCAGAGGATGTAAAAGGCAAAAAATGTGAAAAGAGTGTTACATGTCTAATGAGAAGCCCCAAACTGCATTTTGTGCTGATAAATCCATGGGCGTGTCAGGCAGGCTAAATGACATTATACATACACAGGGAGTTTGAAGAGATGTCATATATTTCTCATAGCAATGCACTACTTCCTAAGACACAGAATCATTTTATATTGAGGGATTGTTTATTTATTTATTTATTTATTTTTAGCAAGTTGTCTTGGAAAGGAAAGAGGTGCAAAAGGAGTTACAGTATTTTTTCAGCCTTGTACTTTTAGCATTGGAGGGGAAAAAACGTGCTGTAACTTCTTTGTGCTGTGCTACTTCCTCCTATTCTGTTATTATTCCTCAGCTTCTTCCCCAAGTTCACTGTGATCCTCTGTGGTAAGAAGCATGGCTTTATTTTTCATTTGCTTCCTTTTCAGCGATAGCACCGGGGATAACGGTGTCGTCAGTGAGAGCAACCAAAATGACTCTACCCAAACAATTCACGACAGTTCGAGAGTACAGGCTCTGCACTCGCAGAACTCGCCTGGAGTAATGGTCAGTGTGTGGTTTTCTGTAATAGTGTCTTTACTTCATGTGGTACACAACTTACCACACAGAGTTTTGTATTGCCAGGAACTGATCACATGAAGTGTAGGTCTGCCCTGAGGAGGAAGGGTCGTTCCATAGTTCCGTACATCTACTAGGTATAGCACTGCTGTCAGTCAGCCTTGTCCTAGAGGTTTGGGTTTGCAAAGCTGAAGCTGGTATACATAATTCTGCAATTCTTAGGAGACGTCTGTGTGCTCTATCGGTACCAAATGGCCTTTGCAAATCTTGCCAAGAGAACTAGTTTTCGTGGCTGCTTTGAGAGAAGTCTAATGCAATCTGAGCAGCTTCTCATTGCCTCAGAAGGGATCTGCTCTTGGAGCATTAATAATTTGGTTTTGTATAACTAAACTTATGCTTGTAAAGTGAACCCAACACATCTCTTGAGTATTTAAACAAAGCATAAAAAAAACATTATTTAGGAGATGTCTACATGAGGTTAAAAATACATGTATGTGTATTCCATGACATTGGCTTTCTAAATCAATAGTGTATGAAGTGATGAAGGGGGTGTATGTAGATGTTATTAAAGAAAAAAGTAGGAAATAACCATGAGAAGGTTGAAGAGTTAAGTATCCAAAAATTAAGAAACAGAATGAATGCCGTCTATGTAATCTTAAGCTACTCCCCACGTATACTGTGATAAAATCTTTAATTATGTGATGCCATGCTATTTTTTCTACAGGACTCCTGCCTCATTCAGTGCAGAGGATGGTTAGTGATCTCTGAATAAGTAGCTATTTGATACTTCATTCTGTCTTCATATCCCTCCACTCCCACCCTGTGTCCCTATTTACTGCGAACTGTTCAAATCCTGGTCTGAATCTGAACTATTTCTTCATTTCCTGGAGTGTTTTTACCTTTTTGTAGCATCTGTGTGACTCACAGACATTAATAGCTTTCTTTTATGAGGTAAAATATTTTTCACCTTGTTTCTGTCCTAGTCCCCAGTATTCTGGTATTT
Organism: Numenius arquata; assembly: GCF_964106895.1. NCBI lineage: Eukaryota > Metazoa > Chordata > Aves > Charadriiformes > Scolopacidae > Numenius > Numenius arquata. The sequence continues at coordinate 23,336,011 of NC_133577.1, read as the reverse complement.
GTCCATTCTGCAAACCCATTTCTTCTTGACTCTTGTCCAAGAAGATTTGCCCACTTCCGAATATATAGGTTGGGTCTTGTCAAACCTAGTCTCCTATTCTTGCTGCCCAAATACCACCATGAAATTTTAGGAGATAATTATTTCCTCTTGGTTTTGGTGCCTGTCAGCAAGAAGAGAGCCGCGCTAATTTTTCCCAATAACTTTCTTCCTAGTTATCCACTTAGGCTGTTGAATTTAGACTCTTGAAGTCCAAATTCAAGTATTGTACTGTGGAATGTTGTGTTTAGTTTTGAGCTCCCCAGTCAGTTCCCACAGACATTGACCTGCTGATGAGAATCCAGCAGAGGCCACCAAGAGGACTGAGGTACATGATGTATGAGGACAGACAGACTGGGATGTTTTAGCCTCTGTGAGGCTAAAATCCTTTGTAAGAGTAGAGGAAGACCTTACTTCTGTCTTCAGCTTCCTTCCTATGGAAATATATAGAGAAGATTGAGCACACTCTTAGAGGTACCCAGTGACAGGATAAGAGACAGTGGCTGCAACTTGCAGCCGTGGAAAACTATGATTAGATCAATTGGATTTAAAGGGGTTTTTGGTGTGGTTGTTCTGTTTTGCTATTGGTTGGTTGGTGTGGTTTGGTTTTTTTTTGTTTTTTTTTTCCCCCTACCAAGAGAGTGGTCAAATACTGGAAGAGGTTGTCCAGAGAGGGTGGTAAAATCTCCATCTTTGGAGATATTCAAAGCTCTGCTGGAGATGGCCCTGAGCAACCTGCTCTAACTGTATCTGCTTTGAGTGTGTGTGTATGGCAGAGGGGATTTGGACTAAATGACCTCGAAAGCTTGCTTGCAATCTAAAAGATTCTATGATAATTTAATGGCTCTGTCCTCTAGTTTTCCATTGAGAAATTGTTACCAAGTACTGCAGACCAAACTTTTCATTTTAGTACTTTGGAAACATATAGCTGGAAAAGTAAAACAGATGAACACATTTATTTCTTAATTATTAAAAAAAATAATAATCTGGATTAGGCACTGCAAAATGTTTTTTTAAAAAAAAAAAGCTTAGATTTTTCTTTTTCCCCCTCCCCAAACATCACACACAATTGCAATGGTGCAATTTGGAGCATGACTGTTCTATAACCATCTTCCTCATCCACCCCTTGCATTTGCGCAAGGTACACGTCCAAATTTCAGTGATGTTACCAAAGCAACTTACCAATGCTGTAATTAACCTTTGATTAGATACCTATTACATTGATAGATGTTTTTTCCAGCGGAATTTAATAAATGTCCATGCTAATTTTGTGTGTTTCTTTTTATTTTTAGGACCTGCCAACACGGGAAACTATTGAAGATCTCAGAGGTATCCTGAAGGCTTTATGAATCGCTTTAAACCTTTGTTTAATCATTGCTTGCCACAAAATGAAAGTGGCACAGAGGACCCCGTGGCAGGTTCTTTTGTGCCTCATGTTAGGAGATGAATGGAAAAGCTCGAACAAAATCTCAAGGGGAACAGACTAAGCTTTCTTAGCTATCAGCCAAGCTGTTTAGGATGCAACCTTTTGGTGACAGTGCAAGTAGCTCTCCTCATTTTGACACAGAGAGATTGAAGAGCCTTCCCCCCACATTCTTGGGAAGCTCCGTGCCTCTGGAAAGCATTGAACCAGGAAGCCAATGCTCAGATTACATTTTAAAGCCCTTAAACGTTTTCTGACTGTAGACTCCTGTTGTGATTGTTGACCTTTAGCTCGGTAGTGTATACTCCAGCACACCTTGCTTTGCCTACAGATCCAGTGCTTGAGATGTCTCAATATATCTCAGTTTGTCTCCTTTTTATTAAGGTTGATTGCCATAGCCTGTGGGACCATTTAGGAATTGCACAAAGTGATGTAACAATCTATGGCCACGCTGGCTTATTCTTTCTTTCATCTCTGTCTAAGTGGGGATGATTCTGAAAAACATTTTAGTTTTGATATTAGCTGTTTCTTAAGCTATTATGACTATTTAAATTAAATAGCCATGCTGCTACACCTGTCTTGACATGGAAGGATTCCAGCTTGCTTTTATAGTATCTCACATGTAGCTAACAAAACAGATCCTTGCTTAGGAACTGTTTTTATCAGCTACATCATCTGTGCTTCCTTTGCTCTGCTTTGGATCAGATTTTGCTAGCTAAAGATCATACTTCAATAATGAACAGTGTTCGTGTTTGTGAGACCTAACTCCCAGACGTTTTTTGTTAGGTGTTACGGTATTAGAAGACCAGGCTGCAACACCAGTTTCATCTACCTCACCCTGTATCAAAGCAGATAAATTACCTGTTTCTACAGCCTCTGCTTCAGGTGCTTCCACATCAGCAATAGTGACAAAACCAGCTGCTGTGGAAACACTTTCTGATAATGGAATAAATGAAAAAGGAGGGAACGGACAGCTATATGGGCAGCTTGGATGCCAAGATATTCTTGTGGACAGAGATGTAGCTAAAAACTTCTCCAATATTTCTTCATCACAAGGTGATATTTTAAGGACTGGAATTTCTTCAGAGCCATGGGACAGTGAAAATTCAGTTATTTCAGACCATTTGAGTAATCCTAAAAGCTACAGAAGAGAGAAATTACCAGATGGGTCACCACAGACAGGCTTTATCAGTAATTGCCCACAGTGCAATGCCTTTGCAACCAAAGATCCTGAGCACATGGGAAGTTGCTGCAATGCTGGTAATACCCATGAGGACCTTGATTGCTCAGACAGTGAGACTGCTGTTGCAGTTGTGGACAACTCTCTTCCTGGAGACCAGCTGTGTGAGCCCATTAAAATTGTCATCACAATGAGTACTACATCAAACACCACCCTCAGTGACCTAGCGGGCTCTGTCCACTTAAAGGCTCTGGGAACTGAGAGAACAAGCTCAGCCCTCGAATCTGGTATAGTTACAGCAGGGCGGCCAAGTCAGCAAACCAATGAACAGCTCAGAATCCCCGTTATCACTTTTGACTTGTCTGATGACAGCAAAGATAAGGCTTGCCCAGAAGTTAGTGAAGGTGAAAGAACTCCAGAAAGAAAGGCAGAGTTGTCATCCAACCAATGCTCTGGCTATGAATCGGGTGATGCAGTGAAGGAGCACAGCAACCCAGCAAATACTGCTTTAGAAACTAACACTTGCTCAGATCCAAATAAGGAGACTGCTTCTGAAAATGTGCAGACCGTGGATTTCACTTCTAAGGAGGACCCACAGAACCTCGACCCACAGTCCTGTAGAGCTGCTCATGAAAAGAGGCACGTGCGGGTGCTGAGCGTAGACAGTGGGACAGATGTACTTTTAAGTAAGAATTTCATGGAGGTATCGGACAAAGAAAAGACCTTACCAACTTCTAAATCAGATCTAGAGGCTAAAGAAGGACAGGTGCCCAATGAATCTAACTTTCTAGAGTTTGTCTCCCTTCTGGAATCCATTAATACCTCAAAGATGAAGACATCTAATCAATCCACTGTCAAAATGGAGACAACAAAGGAAAATGGGAACGGGCTTGTTGGAGGTATGATGCATGGTTTACAACTCTTTTTGGAATAAAGAAGTTTTGACTAGTTGCATTATTTATAGCAGCTTAGCCTGAGATCTGCAGCAGGACAAATTCCCAGAGAACTGGGTTTGCTAATAGGGCCAGGGAAGGACTGGGCTTAGTGGGACAGGCTAATTTAGTGGAAGTGTGATAACGTCAGCTGCAGTTCTTTGAATATTTTTATTTTCTTAAGGATTTGCCTCTGTAAAACCTAATGCTAACCTCAGTAGGTGGTATGTATCTATGTATACCGTATGTATCTAGTATTCTGTACTAGAATATATGCATATGTCAGGCCTGAATTGTTGGAATACCAAAAATACCTTAAAAAGATGTGTAATGTGTATAGCTATGGCATTACAGCTGCCCTTTTCCATCGTGCCAGGTGCATGTTGGAAGAGTTGTCTATCTGTGCCTGTAAGTATGTAGAAATCTGAGATTGTCACTGGTGATGATTCAACTTTTAGCTAACGTGTGCACACACAAGCATTCCTAAACTTCCTGCATAGTTGTGGGTTGGTTTATAATTAAAATAAAATGAAAAAAATCATGTATTTGTTCTCAATAGATAAGAGCTCTGATTTTTAGTTCCTTAAAACTAAAATATTTGGGTTTTAAGAAGGAAAGTTTGGTAGTTGTTTCAATGAAAGTATTTTAATGAAAAGTGGTATCTTCCCATGCAAGTTCCCATTTAATCAAAAGGGCTTTTTCTTATAATAAAAATAATCTCGATTGAGTAATTCTAAAACCTATATGCAACCCAATTTACAGCTCTTATATAGAAATATCTGGTTTTAATCAGCATTCTTGTCGCTGTTACCTAACTCTGTGACTGCTTTCTGTTAGGAAGGAATATTGTTTGTAGTGTCTTTAGCAGCTCTCTAGGCAAAAGTAGCAGGACTGTTTCATGAGGATGCGAGATACAGTGCAGTGAAGGCAGGAGCATCCTCAGGGTACTTGCCTGAGGTTACTTACTCAGTGCAATCGGTTTAAAAGATCTGGGCCAAAGTGAAATAAGACAACCCGTATCTTCCCATTCTCCAAAATGTATGGTTTACGTAAACTGTAAGGCTGTTCTAAGGCAGCCTAAGAGGATGCATTCTCAATACCTATTTTGCATGGAAGCTAAGAAACTTAATTGCACTCAGCAGAACAGCTTGGCTCTCTTGTTTTACAATGGTGTCCCTGTCCTTAGACAGGCTCTAGGGAATCTGTACTCCCCTGGCTTGTTGCCACAAGAGCCTGCCATTACATGAAAAACACACAGCTGATTTCAAAGTCTGTCAGCTTTTTTTTTTTCAAAATTTTTTTTTTTCATTCACGTTCACAAACGTGAATTTCATATTGTCATCTTGTTTTAAAAAAAACTGAGTAGATAGTTTTATTTTCTTGATGTCATCTACCTGTAGATTCTCTTTACCTTTCCCTTTGCCTTTCCTAACTCTCTTTCCTCTCACCTGTCCTATTAATTACATTAGACCCATATCTCGTTCCGTCTTTCACTTGTGTCCTTTTTACCTTCCACTTTATATTTCTAATCCCGTGCCTTCTCTCCCCCTGTTCATCCCTTCTCAGTGTAGCTACTCTACGTCCCACCTGTGCAATCTCCTCATTTTCCTTCGTCTTCACTGCTTCTCTCTTGTCTTTCCCTCTGTTTTCCTGGCAATCCACACTGTTGCTTTTCTAGCCTTTTCCACTTTCCTGAGCTTGCCTAAAGGCGTTGCCTCCCCATGGCTTGCATTCACTTCTCCTTTATTTGCCCTCCTCCCCATTCCCATGACAAATTTTTCTCCTCCTGGGCCTGATGCTTCTCCTCTGGCCTCTCTTACCCATCTCTCTCCTGCCTTCTCAGGCTGTTTGTTCTGCAGAGCAGTTTCTGTCCTGCTCTATCGAGTTTATCAGCCTGCCTTGCTGGCTCCAGTCCATAGTCCCTGGTTTCCCAAGATGTGTGCTGGGCCAGCCCTGCTTTCCACCCCAGCCAGCTCAGCCGATGCCCTGCTGGGGCTGGAGAGCCCCGCCAGGTCCCCGGGGTGCAGGGGCTCGGGTCTGGGGTCGCCTCCCTGTGCAGCACAAGCAACAGAACGAGGGTCATGGCAAGCAGATCTTGATCTTTGCTACTCCTCAAACTTAAAAAGGAGTATTTAAACAAGAATTTGACTTTTGTGTGATGTGATTTAGCTGGAAAAGAGAAAAGAGAAAAATTTCAGAGGTGAGTTTTTTGGTTTTTTAAAAATGCAGCTAATCTGCAAAGGGCTTTCAGACACGTACCCTCAGATAATATGAACGGGGAAGATTGCTGCATAGAAGAAAGCAAATGGGTGATCAGAATAAATCAGACTCATAGATTCCACAGTGGCAAAAAAACCCAACAAACCAACACTTTATTAACATGTGTGTAGTTATTATGCTTTAGATTTGGCAAATGAGATTCTTACTGGAATCCAAGATCCTGAGGAAACAGGAGAATTCTGCGCTTCCCTCAAACTAAGCTGGTACTCGAAGTGACCCGAACTGACTGTCCTATTTTCTCAAGTCCATATGTTTGTGAGAGCGTGAAGTTGAGCTGTATACTTGTATAATGAAGTGTCCCTGCTCATTTTTGGCGTGGGCCCAGCAAGTGCCACCCTGGGAAAGGAGCGGGCCAGGAAGGGGGATGCCCTGCAGGAGTGGGGATGGCGGCTGTGGCTCCTGTCACTGCAAGGTGCCTCCTGCACCTCGGGCCCACGCTGTGGGAAAAAGGAGATTCAATCTGAACTCTTTAAGCTAGGACGAGATAGTTCAAAGGCAGTTATTTTTAAGAGGCTTTCTTTTCTAGTCTAGTCAGAATGTGCTGTTTGCTAAAATAAATTACTGTCATTACTGGCGGCTTCCCCACAGTAGGACTGGATTTTAGGAATGAGAAAGACTCTAATTTGTTTACAGCCTTGCAATTACAAATATGCTTTAACAAAATAGCATCTTAGAACAAATCTGAATAAACATTATTCCCACATTAAAGTGGTTGTTAAAAAAAAAGTGTGTGTATGGGGAATACAGAGCAAGTAAAGCAATGCACCAGTTGCTTTGAGGGAGGAGGTTGGTTGTGTTTGTTTTTTGTTCTTTTAACCTTGCAAACCGCCTAATTGGCAAAAGCTAATAATAGATGCCTAGTCCAAATGAGCATGAAGTGCACCACACAAAGGTGTTTATTAGGCAACGTGAGAAACTTGGCAAATTCCTGGAAAGCTGGATATTCAGAGCTGTGTGTAAGAAAGCTGACATTTTGCATAATTTAGAGAATGTGCAGAAATGGGCTCATCAGAGCAGCCTTGCAAGTGAGTGAACGTCATGTGTGGATCTTTGTTATGAGTGCTTCTTCCACACACTTGTGAATTGTGTGGAAACAGAAAATACATCGTCTTGACTATGTAAGCCTTTGCCAGTAAATAGCTCAGCAAAATGCAATACAAGAAAGTTAAAGACTTGCTTAGCACTACTAAGGATGCCAGATTTAATGTTTAAAAAAAGTTGTCTGTAAGGGCTTTTCTGTTGCCACCCCATCTCTTCTGGATCGTGAGAAAGTACCACTGACACTGTTGCTAAAAATGACTTTCAGGCCAGTATCCTTTCAGTTTTAAATCAAACTTGCACTGCCCACGTAATGAAAGCATGTGGAAGGGCAACTGCAAACTTTCTTCAGTCTTTGAGATGCGTAAGGAAAGCTGGGTTTATTGGGCTGTCTTGGGTTCCTCTGACATGCCTGGAGCTGAGTAAGAGCAGCTCTCTATCAGACTTATGCAGGGCAAAGGCTCATGTATGTCCCCTTTGGCACAGCTGATTTGTAATCTAGGACAGGTATGTTATCACCCAGGGAGCGAAGCCCACCTTGGGAGCGGTGGGGACCGGTGCAGGAGAACATAAACCAGGACTGTGTGGCCTGAATTTGGATGTTTTGCAGGCTCTTTTTAGAAAAGGTACTCATCATTCTGGGCAGTGCACTAACCGCAACCTCGAGTGAGTTCTTCTGGATCCCAAGCAATTACCCTTCTCCTATAAAAAACTAAAACATACTCTTGTAGATATTTTTAGACTACTCAGTTTTTTTTTTCTTCTGCATGTGAGAAAGAGGGGTATTGCCTGCCATATAATCATGGGGAAGAGAGATCTTGTGCATTGAGTCACCAGCCCAAATGACAGCCGTGGTGGAAGGCAACAGGAGGGGAGTTTGCTGGCAGGCAGGTAGCACCAAGGACCTCGGCCTTCTCATGGAGCGGCTGTGTGCCATCCCTGACTTATGCCAGAGAAGGACCATGTGGCGTTTCATGCCCCTCTTTGGATGGGGAGCAGAACTTGGTTCTCTAAATGTGATATTTGATGTGTAAGGCTTGACGGGTTGAGATTTTAAAATTTCAGTCGTTAAATCAAAGAGATAATAGTATGTTTGATAAGGTTGACACCTGTAAAGAAACTATGAGGTTATTTCAGAGGACTGTAGTCTGGCATAATTGTTAGGTATAATGCATTACTACTTACCTGAGACTTCAAAAACGTTGATTTTATTCCCAGTTCTGCTACTGGCCTAGGAGATGGTTTTAAACAAGTTACTCGGATGCTTAAGTCTCCCTGTCCTGTAACAGGTACAGTAAGTATCACTAGTTTTTCCTTTTGCTTCAGGATTAATGTGGTAATCCTGATTAATGGATAATCCCATGTGCTTCTTCATGCCCATGTTGAACTTTTATAACAAGTCTTGGACTGTGTCAGGTTCCCTGGGTGCTCACATTGTTTGCTGGGTGACCAGCTTTAGTATCAGATTTTTCTTTTAATGTATTTGTTGCCTAATAGGCAAATATAGGTTGAGAATAAAGTACATAAGCTAGATGTTTCTGCTAAAGCCGTCAGTGAAGAAAGGGTTGGGAATGTCCTTAGGGTATATTCTCCAGAGATATGCATGGGACACTTCACAATTTGTAAAGCTTTTGTTTCCTGTTGGTACAAACACAAGCATAGAGTGGCCAAATAGGCAACAAATATATCTTAAAGTGAAACTTCCTATTGTGGAGTGTAGTGTTGTGGAAGGAAGTAGATTCTGTAGCAGAGCAATTAATGAACAGACGAGACTCAAGCTTAATTAGCTTAATGCTGCTTGACCAGATTTGAAACCAGATGGCATTTGAAATTATGACAACAGTGGCATTTTAACTTAAAGGAGTGAGTTGTGGAGATTGGGATAGGGATATACAAGTAAAAGATGAGGAAAAAATGTCTGGGAGACTCTGGAGAGAGGGCACAAAATAATAAAAATATTTTGGAGAACATACAAGAGCAATAAAATTTCATTCTAATTACCTAATAATAAGGCAACTTTAAAGTTGAGATACACTGACAGTCAGTTATTGCAATTACTATGTGTACAAAGGCTGCTCCATTTCAACTGTAAAACTGTTTTCAGCCTCTTCCCAGTATGGGCTTAAAGGCTTGTCTACAAATATTTGTGATAGCTAAAAACTGTTCCACAAACAAAAAAGTTACATGGCAAAGGAAAAGTTGGTAGTGTAACTGCATTTAACTTACGAACTTGTTTGTCAGTGTTGGGATGTTACATTTTTAAGTAATGTTGCTATGCTGATACAACTCTTTTAGTGCAAATAAAAATGTTTACAGGATGTATCTTATACCCCTATAGGGCATATAAGAAATGTTTATCTTGGTAAGGCCTTCACCAGGATAACTAAAGGATGTATCTTGTGCTCAACAAAAATACAAAAATGATGTACACACCAAAACTTGGTTGTTTGTGCAGGGTTCTTCTGAATCACCCTTCCCCAAGCCTGACTTAGCCACGAATCCTGATAGTTACGCCTCAGAGATGAGTCATGTGGCATATAATTTCCAGATAAATTATGAAGTTACTTACAGAGCCTGGGTCTGAGTCTGGAGCTTCTGCAAGCCCAGCCGTGTGTATGCCAGAAGACATGTGGCTTGGGGTAAGTGGCTGTGGTAGGAGGCTACAGAGGAGGTGCAGGTACACTGCCACATTGTGCTTTTTACTCTTCTCTTGCTCTTGGAGAGGATTTTTCCTCATAACTTGAGCTTTGCCAGCACAATTTGCATGCAAGGAGCATTTGGTGACGTAGAGCCAATTATGTACCGTGGCAGAACACTCCTAGTCTAGACACCTCTGTCTCCATTTAAATACTGAAGGTGTAAGTCACCTGGATGAAAATGAGTAATAATCATGAAAACCAATCATAAACCCATTGTAGCCCACCTTTCCAGTGCTCCAAGTACTCATTACCATGCTGTTGTTTAATTGGCATATAAAGCCTGCAAGAAGCAGTACGTTTATGTTTTTATTATTATGACTCTTTACCACTGCAGGGAAAAGAAGTCTACAAGGCTTGTGGTTTGGAATGGAAAAGAGAGAGGCATTTTCTAAAACCACTAGATAATCAAATTAAAAAAATCTTTTTAATTGTTCCAGCCCTAGAGCTAGTTTTGGGCAATATGGGACCAATTAGATTATTAAAACCACAGTTTCTGATCTCTATCAATTATTCTTACAGCTTGAACAGCCCAAGCCGTTAGGAAGGTGATTTCGATTAGGTGTCTGTAGCTCCATCACCTCCCTCAGGTACAGTTACATCATTAAGGGGATGCTTCAGTAATGCTGCAGTTAAATAAGGCACAGTTTCTGCATAAAATGGAGTTTAAATCTTTAATTAAGAGAGGAAAAAAGTGTATAGTGGTGTCTGCTCCCTTCCCTCTCCCCCCCCCCCCCCCCCCCCCAACTTCCCTAAGTAGAAGAAGGTAGGTCTGGAAATCTATTGAATTTTGTCTCCACGCACAAGAGATACAAAAGATTTCCCTAAACCAAACTTATGCTCTTTGTATTTATTGCACAATAGTCGGGATCCGTGGTCGACATGTGCTACAGAAAGAGAGCAGAAGACTCAGAACATTGGCAGTGTTGCAGCGAGATCTTTTTTTTTTTTTTTTTTTTTTTTTCTCCTCCTTCTCATGGAAGCTGAAGAAACGCTGCTATTCCAAGCGGGGGTTACAGTGTCTTTTTCTTTACTGCCCCTTCCCTCTTGCTTATGGTGCCCTGGTTGGTGAGTGTCTGGGGCCCCAATGGGACTGGTCAGGCTTGGTGCTGCTGCTTGTGCTTCATGTGACGGGCTGAGACCTGCTGGGACGAGATGTGGTGGTACAATTAAAGTTGTTCTTACTCTTCTGGATTTCGCCCCCCTCCTCCCCAAAGTAAATGTGAAGTTTCTGCAGTGAAAACTGGTTATGTGCGAGTGTCTGAGGCTTTAGGGTGTTAGAGGGGTGTGTCCTGTGAATTGAAACTGGTGTAGAGATGTCTTAACTCCCAAAGGTGGGTTTGTTTCTAGAGGTAAGATGTTATTAGATCAGCTGATATAGTTGGAGGAAAACAAGACATGATCTGGAAGGTCTGCATATCCACAAGTTCACTTTCTTCAATTATTTTAGTTGGCATAATAAAAGATATTATGTCTCTGCAAGCCTTGAATCTGTTTTATCCTTAGACTATCTTAGCTATGACACCACTATTTCTTGACTGGTGACTCTTGCAGGTTAGGATGGTAACTGTACTGGTACGAAATATGGTTTAACAAGTCGAATTTTTTATGGGGGGATTTTCTGTGTTTTTTTCTTGGTGATTAAATTTTGAAGGTGTTTGAACCTTCAAAGTGTATTGCAACTATTATAAAGTAAGCAAGCATAAAGCAAGTATTGCAAGAAGTCTGGTAAGTACATTTCAATACATCTTGCTTAGTGCAAGAAGGTGCAAGACTCACTGAGGCATCTTCAAGAAGCGCCACAAAAACCTTTTTTTTTTTTTTTTTCCATTTAAAGCATGTAATTGTGTGACTGCACATAGTAGTGATGAAATCATTTAGTTGCACTTTAGAATCCTAACAGATAATTTTTTTAGTTTACAGTCAAAACACAGTTGCAAAATGTTTCACTGTTCAACATGAATGTTAGTAACTAAAAGAGATTAGTTCTTAAAAGTTGTATGCATATATATAAGTAAATAACATACACGTGGAGAGAGGTAATATATATAATTGGTATTCAAATTTGTATTCAAAGTGGTAGAAGTCAGACAAGTGCATCATGTATATTTTAAAATCTATAGTTCTGTTTTTTCAAAGCAAATGAAAAATCTGTGAAATGGTTGAGCCAGTTTTTCCTTTGTTCTCAATCAGGTGTGCAGCCAGAGGGGAAAAGGGATTAGACAGCTACCTGCTTTCCTGTCCAAGAGCTCTGTTTCCTTTGAAGGTGCTGCTTTGCCTTTTGTAAAAGGGGAACGGGCCAGTGCTTCTGCTTTTCTGCTGCCAGTATACACAGTTTAGGAACAAATTATGGCCCCCAGGGAGGCAGCCTCTTACCATTCTAGGTTAAGGACAGATTGCTTCCCTCTGAAACAATGGGAGAAGCAAAGCAGAAATTCTCTCTAGTTTGTCCTTTGCTTCATGCAGCCTATTCTTGAAACAGCCCATTCACGCAGCCTCGAGTCAGAGTACCTCCTCATCCAGATTTCTGTGGTTGTATTGTTTTAAGTAACTTTAATGTTTTCCATAAAACTAGTAATTACTGCAGTGTGTTAGCTTTTCTCTTTCAGATGGTCTTGTTCAGTAATTAATAAAAGAAACTCTTGACAGTCATCTGTGGAAAGTGGCTCCACTTCACTGCCCTGTTTTCCAGATAGCCAGTCGATGGAGAGAAAAGAAGAAATGGTGGGAACAGAAAAGCACTGTGAGCAACTTCCTAAACAGGAAAGATCAGATGTACAAAGCCAAGATCGTGCTAGTACTAGTCCGGTGCTACCAGAGTCTGCCAAATTTGCAGCACTGTAAGGCCAGTTTACTTTACAATTTTGTACTTCAAAGATATGATGTAAGCTGTTTTGTTTCACTGAGTAGAAATGACATAAACTTTTAATTAACCTCTCTTTCTTTCTGTTTTATTGAGAACAAGAAAAAAGTTCCTCATAGTAGTTTTGAAACATTTTTGTGTCAAGTTACCAGGGCAGCAGGCAAAGGCAGATAATCTACCGGGTAACTTCTCAGCAAGACAGTTCTGTCTTGCAAGTAATAAGCGGACCTGAGGCGTCTGTGCAAGATGAGCTATCTGTGGATGCAATGCACGTGTTCATAGATGAAAATGGTGAGTTTCTGTAGTTGAAATAATTACAATGTGTGAGGAAATTTCTAAAGAAACTTTAGATGCCCTGGGACGATATTTCTCTTGTCTGTTACTGATTAAATGTTTTTCCAAGCGCATGAAAGAAAATGGCTTAGTAATTTGAAGTCAGATCAGCAATAACCGGAGTTTTCAAAAGCCACCAGCGACCATCACAGACCTGAGGCTTATACACTGCATGATGTTTATTTTCCAAACATTGTCCTCAAAAAATGCTGGCTAGGCCAGAAGACTACTTCTGTCTTTGCAGAAGAATCCCTGGCGCTTCCTGCCTGATGAGAAGTTTTGCACTGGCCTGCCTGGGATAAATGTTCCCCTTTTTTACTGTTTGTTCTTCATTTGGCTCAGACTGAACTCTCTCTGATAACATGGTCATTGCTCTTGTTCAGAGTCATGGTCTGCTACCCCTTTCAAGAGAATTAATGAGTGACTTAGTCTTGCCCCATTCCTGTGCTTGGGATGCTGCTGCTCTACAGCTATTCCTGGAGGCTGAAGCTGTAATATACTTGGTGGTGGTTTGTTTGAACTCCATGCGGTGCCCTGTGAGCTACTAGTCCGCACCTCTGAAAGGCAGCTGTCCCAAAAGCTGTGTTTCCCTTAAAGTTGCCTCCAAAACTAGTGTGGAATGAGTGCTCATGGTAGCTGTTCGTGACCCCAGAGAGACTTGGGTTTTCTGCCAGTTTCTCCTGGTGCCATTTGCAGCCCCTGGTGCTCTGTGGGCCTAAAAGCAGCAGCTGCCAGTCAGGCAGATGGCATGACCTGGGTCAGTGAGCAGCGACCCTTCACTTTCTGCTGCTTATGCAAGGAGGAAGTAGCAGTGGCTACACTTCTAGCAGAATTTTCTGCTGCTTTGTACCTCCTGGCCTCACTTTTGTGAACTGAAAGAAAAAAAATCTGGTGATTTCACAGTTTACAGTGAACTTACATTGATAGGTGGGCTTTGCATTTACTTTATGTACCTTTTTAAATTTTCACTGTGACTTCTGTGTTTTGATTGTCTTGAGTTTTCAGTTGTTCAAATATTAATTTGCTTTCTGAATCTAAAGTAAGCCTAGTGCACAGGCTGAAAATGATGCCTGACCTAAAATGTTTTACAAATTTTATAAAACATACAAATGATCATATCACTGAACTATTTTTTTTTTCATTTGTATTTTCTGAAGGGGAAATTCGATCCTGTTATTTAAAGGCTGGCTGTCAGAAGGAAGGAAATTTTCGACATCAGCTATCAAATTGTGATTGTATTTCAAATGCTCAGTAAGTAAGCCCTTATTTTTAGAAATGTTAAAAGTTTTCATTGCTAGAAGCTATGAAACTGATTGTAGCTGTGAAAGATGCGTATGAAGAGAATTACTGGAGAATAAATATGCTCACCTATTCTAGAGACGTCAAAGCATGCATTTTTTTGTTCTCTGCTAAACAGTGATTGGTTTGTAAGAATATTGATAAGGAAAACTGAAAAAGAAAACCAGAACTATGCGGTGTGCTTTCGCTACTTTCTGGGATTAGCCAAAGTCAAGTGTGGCGATTATAAGTAAGACTGTAAATAAAACAAAGTGAGTGGGACCAGTAAGGGTTATCAGTTATTCTCTCAACCTTGTCTTGCTCGCTTCCTGTGCCTGTTGGGTCCTTTGCAGATTTTTAGTGCTGTCAGTATCAGCCAGTGACACTGTTTCCTATGGATTCTAGCAGCAGAGCCTTTCACCTTGCATAAAATCTCTAATGATAATTTGCTGCTCTGAAAAGGTATCTGAACTGTTTTCTTTTTTCAAAGATCTTTTTGGAGTGATCCACGTAAATCCCATATTCATGACTGAGGTTTCCCTACTCTCCTATGTGATCTGTTGTTGCGTATCTGTGAAAAGAATTTTAATTATTCATCAGGGTTTTTTTATTAAATGATTTTGTGGTTTTTATACTGTTGTACAGCATTTGGAAAAGTTGAGTTGGCGTTGAAAAGGGTCATTGTTAAGAGTAAATATTATTGTTCAAGTGTTTGGCTTTCAGTCGAGACTTTTGAACAGCTTGGGACCATGTTAACAGTGTTAGCATTTTGGATAGAATCTTGTTATGAGAGACATGAGAATAATGCTTTTAATAGTCAGTAGGTGAAGAATAAAAAATAATAATAGTTTGAGTTCATCTACAGTAGAGATTTGTGTTTGTAGAGATTTGTGTTTGGCACAGCCACCCCCCCACCCCTCCTAAACAACCTGTTAAGAGTTCAGCTTTGACCTTAAAATCAAACATTTTTCTTTGGGGCTATTTAACTCTTGCAACTCTGTTTCACCTTGCACAGAGTACTCCTCTCCTTCCCCATCATATAACTGTGAACTTGAATGTGTCCTAAATTCAGAAATAGTTTACTGTCCCCTGACATTTATTAGTTAATCTGATTTTTATCAAAAGAACAATCTTCCTTGTCATATAAGTAATCCTTCTGAATCTGTCTTTGCCAGTTTGCTAGATGCTTATGTGATGTCTCTCTACTATGTTAAGTACTGTTTTTTAGTTTGTGGTTTGCAGACCTCCAGGGATGTGAATTATTTTTAAGGAGTCTGCTAAACATTGTTGACAAAAGCAAGTTCAGATAGTCTTTACAGCCGTTTACATCCATTTAATTTCTAAAGATCAGCACCTTTGCCTGTAATCTCAGAGTACAGTGATAGTTCAGACTAGGGAACAAAACAAGGCAGCAAAGACAAGTGGGTTCCCAGGAGTGTTTCTGTATGGGAGTCAATGGGAAGACAGGACATGAGCTTTTGCAAGAACAGAGCAGCATGAAGGAAAGTACAAAGCAGAAGTTCACAGTAAAAACAAGGAAGGAAGACAAGGAAGCATGAAGCGTGCCCAAGTTGGTTTTTGCAAGGGCAGTTTGTAATATGATTAGGCTGAAGAGATTAGTGAGAGCTAGAGAAAACAGAGGGGCAAATCTTCTTTAGTGACAGTTGAGGAATGAGGCATCTTTCCTTTGCCCTTTCTCCCCTCCCCACCTGCAAGCATGCATATCACTTATATCAGATTAGTTTCTTGTCCATGGTTAAAGGTAAGCTAAATAATCACAATTATTAACTAATAACCTTTATATTACTGAAGAAAAAGGCAAATAGAATAAAATAAAGCACACAGCGTAATCAATGATTGCTTCAGTTACAGTCTCTTCTGTCTGTAGAGAGTTCTCAACAGAAATTATTCTCTTGAGGTTGAGCCCTCCTCTGGTAGAGATGTTCAGTGTGTGAGTAGTCCAAACTGACAGGAGATGCTGCTGTTATGAAAGGATATTAGAAGAGAGACATGAAAAGCACCTCCGAGATGTCCTTAGCCCATCTCCCAGCCTATCAAAAATCATGGCATCATAGAATCATTCAGGTTGGAAAAGACCCTTGGGATCATAGAGTCCAACCATCAACGCCACTCTACAAAGTTCTCCCCTACACCATATCCCCCAACACCACATCTAAACAACTCTTAAAGACATTCAGGGATGGTGACTCAGCCACCTCCCTGGGCAGCCTCTTCCAGTGTCTGACCACTCTTTCTGTGAAGAATTTTTTCCTAATGTCCAAACTAAACCTACCCTGTTGCAGCTTGAAGCCATTCCCTCTTGTTCTATCGCTAATTACCTGTGAGAAGAGACCAGCACCAACCTCTCTACAATGTCCTTTCAAGTAGTCTCCCCTCAGCCTCCTCTTCCTCAAACTAAACAGTCCCAGCTCCTTCAATCGCTCTTTATAAGATTTATTCTCCAGGCCCTTCACCAGCTTTGTTGCCCTCCTCTGCACTTGCTCCAGCACCTCGATATCTCTCTTGTATTGAGGTGGTTAACTAAGGAGAAGACAATGTCAGTATTTCTTCATGAGTACCTGAGATGATGCAGAAACAATGGCTTTAGGCTTGGTGTCTGAATCCATTAATGAGCCATCCAAATTAGATTTTATGAGGTCAAAGGATGCAGGAGAAAATAAATGCCTGGACATAAGAGGTGGCATCCTCCTTGAATAGGAGGGATAGGGTTTTGATCTCAGGGAGCCCAGATTTCAGAATCTAGAATAAGCTTACGGAGAACAATTGATAGGTCTGCAGTAGATGTGTATAAGCTCTTAAAACACTTTCCACCAATCATGCTCGCTTTATAGCGTTAGGACTAAGCTGCTTCTAAAGGGAAAATGTCAAACTGAGTTGAGCCAGTGGGGTAACTGTGTGGATGTGCACGGATCGTAGCTTGATGTTCTCCTCTACAAAGTGGAGACTTGGCGCAGGACAGGTGATGGCAAGAGGCCACTTGCTTTGTGGGTATTGCTGGGAGAAGCACCAGGGTGCTGGCTTGCTTGAAGCTGTGACATTGCAGCTGGTAAAGGGGACAGGAATTTTGACTGGGGAGAGTATGAACTCTGGCTAGTTTGTCAAGAATAATGTCTTAAGAATTGGCCATAAATAAATACGTTTTAACTAAGCTATGCAAAACCGGAGAAGGTATTTAAATATTAGTCAAAAGAAGCCAATAAATGAAGCCTTGAGGGAGATTAACTAATGTTTCAGGATCTTAAATTCAAATTATAACTTGCTATTTCTGTCTATTGAGTCCTACTATTGTCTGCTCCAGTAGTAAGGTCTTAATTGGTCCGGCATTTCACAACAGTTTATTAGGACCTGAAATTAACGTAGTATTTCTATGGCCTGTAAACATTTTATCTTATCTTCTTGGTATGGCTTCTGAAATCCATTTCTCACAAATCATGCGAAGTCTTAACAATGCTGCTCTGTCACAGAAGTGATGCTGTGATACAGTTTTTTGTTTGTCACTTTTGCACACTTTCTGCTCTTCCTTTGCTTGTTAAAGGCCTGGGTGGACAACCCGAGAGAATGAAAATGGACTAGAATGTGCCAGAGAAAGCAGATGTCCAAATCTGAAGGAGTCTTGTGCTTTTTTCCTTCAGAGGCTCTTTGACATTGGAAGCAATACTGTTTGAGGGAATTGACTGGATACAAATATCAGCGGTCATCACCTCTTTGTCTCTGCAATGTTGTGAGATGATCTCTCAAGTATTCTCGTTTATCAATGTTAATATATATTCCACTAGATTATAATTTTTCTTTTTGTTTTTTGATTTTTATTGTTTGTATTTTCAACTGTAGTAGTTGGTCTAATAACAAATATTATGTGTACCTGCAGTCCTTGTCCCGGAAATTTTCAGAGCTTCTTAAATGTACCATAAACAGTCACATATTAATAATTAATTTTAAAAATACTAATTTTTAAAATTATCCTTTAATTCTGCCAAAGGTTACAGAGAATTCAAATTGTTTCACATTATCTCTATATTTGTGTCTCAACAAATTGTCTCTCTGTGGTCCAGCAGTCCAGCTTTTAAAATATTTAAAAACTTAAGTTAGCCAAGTTAAATTTAACAGAGGTTTTTATGTTGTAATGATCACGAAAAAAAAGATAATTCCTTTTCCATCTCAACTCTCACTTTGGCAGGTGATACTGAGTTTGATAAGTTATTTAAATGTTGGCAGGTAGCTAATCAATTCCCCAACTGTTGTTCATATAAATACCCTGACCCCACTTTTGTCTGTTATCTTGTCAGCAACACCTCTTACCAGCAGTCTCTGTGGAATGGGTTCCCTGCTGAGCTAATTGCCTCCAAATTTGATACTCCCATTACCTTGCCACCTTCACCTCTAGTTATAAATTGCTTTGACAAGAGAAAGTGTAAACTGCATTCTCAGCTCATGGATTACCTTAGACATTAGTTACAGAAGGACCGTTTGAATCTGTTTTGGAGTGAGAAATTGGAAATAGCTTTCTCATCCTGAACTCCATTCTTCTTAATGCCCCATTGCATTAAGTTCTTTACCAGCTTCTGTCTCTCTTACAGTGAATCCTTAACATTTCTATGCCATGTGGTTTGGGTATGTGCTTGGCTTCTGGGAAGGGAGATAAGGATGAGAGCTCACATTTGTGTAAAACGGGTGCCTCATATAAGCATGAACTGCCTTTTTGTGTGGTTAGTTTGACTTTTCACCAAATGTTCACTGTTTAACATCTTACCTGTATAGAACAGTTGCAATTTCAAGTTAAAATTCTCCCCGTTAGATTGGCCGTAAAAAGTAAATCCCACAATCATTAACGATAACACATCCATAAAAATATGAGGTGTAAGGATGTACAAATTAAAGCATTGCTAGAAATATATAGCTGTTTCCTGGCATCAGGAGAAACAAGTTGGAGTTAATAAATGTCATATAAATAAGGAGGTGTCACTGACACACCTTTTCTGTCTGCTACTCTATGACAGAAAGCAGATGTTTCCCGGGAATGTCTTTACTTACCTTGAATGTCTCTTGTAATTAAATAACTAAGTCAGTTTTGATAAGCAGTCAAACAGATAAATGTGAGCTATCGTGTTATCCAGTTATTTCATGTAAAGTGACTTATAAATTTCAGTGAAAGCCTAAACTCCCAAAATTACAGTAATGGTAATAGTAGGATTAATGATTTTTCCATGATTTGCATGATCCACCCGTATTAGAGAGGCTAATTGAGCCATAAGTTATGGATTAATGCCAATATATAAACTTAACAGCAATCATATATTCTGTGCATACTTGCTGTACCAGGCTAATACATTTTTAAGCATTTAACTGCTTTTCTAAATGTGCTTTCTTTTCATGCTGGATTTCTTGCTTAGAAGGTTGAGCAACCTTAGCGTGTATGTACATACATATTGAAGAAAAATGTGTCAGTATTTGATACCTCTCAGTAATGTAGCTTTCCTCAATATGTGTTTGAAAAACTGCCCTGTCTTTCTTAATGACTTGAATATAAGAGGTGGGTCTATAGGCATATTATCCTTCCTGGTTTTACATCTATAAAAAAATCTGTTCAACTAATGTCGACTGTTGTAATTTCTTTTCCCAAGTATCGAGTACTAAAATAAAATACTGCCTGAATGTATAGCTTACAAAATTTGAATATTTGATCACTCTTTTTGATGATGAGTGAGGCAATCACTTTATAATTCAGCGATAGAGCTCAGAACCCCCTCCTTATCTTCTTTCACAACTTACGTTGCAAAAGATAGAACAAGTAAGCTTAAAATAACCTTAAGGGCACTAATAAAACAGACTTTACTATTTTGATAGTTTCTATGCAGTTTTGCTCCTACCAAGAACGTGTTCCAAATTTTTACTGTGTGTAAAATTGTGGTGTTAGTCATGAAAAGGAATAGTGTTTGGAGAAACCTTGGATACAACATCCAATACCAAAGTGTAATACTTAGCTATAGAGTTGTTAAATAACTGGCTATATTCACATGATAATCCTTGAAATGCTCTAATGATTACACATTCAGATTACTTGTTCTTTCTTTTTTGCTGCTTCAAATAATTTTGCAAATATTCTCAATCGGGAATGAACTATCATGGTACTTTCATGTTACTGTTGGGAGCAGATCACAGGTGTGATAGCATGATGGTACTGTGAAACTTGGATATTTTCCTCCCTGAATTTTACTGATGATCTATCACCGTGGCCCACCCCTGGAAGTGTTCAAGGCCAGGCTGGATGGGACTTAGAGCAACCTGGTCTAGTGGCAGGTGTCCCTGTGTGTGGCAGGGAGGTTGGAACTGGATGATTTTTAAGGTCACTCTTAACCCAAACCATTCGATGATTCTATGATTTTTATTGCAGCATAGCATTTTGCCAGCTCATGTGAACAAATTTAGTTTCAAGAAGGGCCCGGTTTATTTCCAAAAAATAGTTCGCATTTTTCCCATGCTGTTTTGCTCAGGCAAATTGCAATCTGTCTCTGACGTGTTCTTGAGTATTCAGATCTGAGATGAGAACCAGGTCATCAAAGGTCCCTGAAAAGCTCACTCTAGATAATAGTATTTATGGGTGTTTGAGCACTCTTCTCTGCATCCTTGCATTTGTTCCCATTTAAAGCACGGAGCTCTTTGGTGTGTGTGCAGATACATATGTGCTGTGGTTAACTACAATTCAAAAAATACAGAAGATGGTCCACACACAAAATTCTGATGTGGATATATCCTTACCAACCCGGGAATGTTCTCTGTGTTAGCTGAAAAACTGAGGTGTGTGTAGCTACAAGGGAAAATGTTGGGTTTGGGTTTTTTTTTTTTTAATTTATTTTTGTGTGGAGGTTTTTTTCTTAAGTAGAAAAAAAGCTAAGGGCTACGTTTTGAGGCTAGGCCAATTCTGTCTCTCAAATCAAGTATTTGATCTTCTAAAGCCAACTGGAGTTGTGCCCACACAAGCTGTGGAAGCATTTGGCCATTTATCTTTCTTTCAAGAAATTCTCTGGGTTTTAGAGAATGCAATTTATAAGAGTACGGCTGGTATTCTTCAGCCCATTTCCTTCTGTGTTAAATTCCTGAGAAGAAAAACATATTGAAATTCCCAGTTCTGTGCAAGATGCACATTATACATATGCATTGATTTTAAAGGGATAGAGTTGGTGTCCGTTCAGAACAATCCAAATTTTTACCGACAGCAATTCAACTTTCATGCAAAAGCATTTGATTAATTTAAATGCATATTTAGGTTTAAGTGCTGGACCTCTTGTTGCAATTTGTCACTTCATGAGTCTGGCAACAGTCAGCCATAAATTGCATCAGGAGGCTGCTGTGCTGCATATGTCTAATAGAAGCTGGAGTTTAAAATAAATATGTAAGATAGGCCACAGGATTGGATGTATGGCATGCAGCTGAAATATTTGAGAACTGGAGCAGAAAGAATGATTCCCCAGCCCTGAGAAAAAACCCATCTTTCTATCTTAGCTGTAGATTCTCCTTCCTGCCTAAGTGCCACTTTGGCTTTCATGTGAAATCGGTTGTATATGTACACACCTAACTTGCTTTTAAAAATACACTACCTTTTAAAAATCCAATTATTCTAGTTTGAGCCTTCTCCTGCTTTCTTGGTAATCTATCTTTTTAAATTTAATATATATAATTATAATTAAAATAACATATTTTTATGCATGTATAGAATTGTATTTATGTATGTTTTATTATTCCATGTGGTTCATCCATACCAGTATAATTCGTGCATTCGTATTGTACTTTGCATGTTCTGTCTGAGCAATTGATCCTCTAGACTCCTCACTTTTTTAGTTGAGGCTCTGACACTAAAACCAGGCTTCGAAAAAGTTACTTTGAAGTCTAAAATGCTTCATATTACAGGTAGAGAACTCCATTAAGAAAAAAGTTTTCTGCTTAAACTTTTTTGTTTGTTCTAAGAATATTTTTTTTGGGGGGGGAGGTGGGAAAACAGCAAGGCCAATAGGTTAAAAAGAAGTAGTTGCAGCAAACTAAGTACTAACAAGTACTAAGAAAATAATTTAAGTAACCTGGCAGTGTAGCTGTGGAATGCTAGTGTTTCTGGCCCTGGGTAAAAGAGAGAACTTCAGATCAATGAGTTAACTTATTTGATTTACATTCACATGCCTGAATAAGCTGTTTGAGTGCATTATACTATATGAAAGTATCTATTTGAATGCCTTAGCAGTTCTGTATGTCTTCTGCATAAATCCATTAATACTTTAGGATGTTCACCACAGGAAAACTCCCTGAACTTTTAAGGTTTATTCCTCATAGGAGAAAATGGACTTATAAGTAGATATTTTCTTAAATTTATTTTTAGTGTTTCAAAATGCCATTTTAGAATGACAAAATACTGTATCACTAAAACAGCATTGTATTTCTCAGCAAGGTGACCAAAATAACAAAGATCACCCACTGCTCTTGTAATAGGCTGCTGACTTTTAAACGTTTCCTAAAGCTGCTTGGCAGGTTGTGCAGTTCTGCAGCTGAGCATATTTTGAATAATTTGAATTGAATGTGACAAATATTATAGAGTTCCTTTCGGGATTCATTGATTTCAGATGAGCTGGTCACTTGAGTGTAGTGCTGCTTGAACACATAAATGAGCGTGGTGTGTGCACGTGCATGCTGAAAATGATAACGTTTGAATTATAATAAAGCCATCAGTTTTTTTTCTGAAAAGTACTCTTTACAAAAAAACTCGGTAGCATTTTCCTTTCTGCCTTCCTAACTAGCTAGGGACAGGAGGAAACTGTCGTGTTAGCTTGGCCAGTTAAAATCCTTTCCTGTATTTGTAGGGTTTTTAGCCCCTCTCTCACTCTGAACACAGTGCGGGCAAGTCAGTGTTTTCAACAGAATGAAACTCAGAGATTAGAGGGGGCCGTGCTGCCACAGGATGGCAGCAAAACCCTGCTCAGGACCAGGAGTTTCAGTAGTCCTTTAGCTTTTGCGACTGGCTTTTATTCCCTCTCCCCACTCCTTTCATAAGGAGAGCTAAACTGGATGTTTTCGAAGACTCTGGAGATAATGGAACCGTGGGTGCTGTTAATGCATTAATTCCAGTAAAGCTGCATCTTCTCAAAATGCATCCTCTACTTTATTAGCTAGTACATGCTCTTTGTTTTTAAAGTTAGTACATTTATCTTTGCTCTGAAATTTAATAGGCTTACAAATTATCAATTTACATGCTTGTTATCAATAAAAAAAAAATATCCAAATACAGAGAAGTAAGGGTGTACTGAGTGGAGCCCATTCTTACAATGCCTAAGTAAGACGGCGTGCTTAGCTTCCTGCCTTCATACTGCCTGCAACACTACTGGTAACGTGCTCGGCAAGGATTTTCTGTCCATAAGCAGTATCTGACTTAATAAACTTAATATGTACCACTGCTCATTTTGTAGTCCATTGGAAAACTTCAACAGTGATCTTGTACCCTTTTCTGTCTGTTATGTCAGTAAATCAGTACATCCAGCTTTCCCATTCTGTAAACTGGGGTGTTCTACCTTACTATTGTTAGGGGTTATCCTTGCAAGTTAAAATAAATGCCAAAAATCCTCCCCAAATCCTGTTACCTGAGTAGCAAAATGTGAACAAGATTTAAGAGAGATTTCATCTGTTAGCTTGAGTTCCCCTAAGCAGTAATCACTAAGGGAAGTTAAAATATGCATTCTAAATTAACTGTATTCTTTATGAAACTATTAATTTCTTACCAAAAAAGTGGAGATTGTCTCCTCTTCATGTTTTTTCCATGTTTGCTATGATCGTTTGTCACGTAATTATCCAGTATTAATGCTGCTTTCACTTTTGCATATTTCATATGCAAAATTATCCAGTATATATTTTGTAATTATCCGGTATTAATGCTGCTCTCACTTTTGCATATTTCAGTTTTCTTACATACTTTTAAGTTGCTTTTTGGTTTTTTAAGTCTTGCTATTTAGTAGTACAGCTGAGAACTGTAAATCCTCTGCTGCTTTAAAAGGCAATATTCACAAGCAGTGGATTTAATCTCAGTCCTGAATTGTGCAATACTGCGGTCAGATTAATGCTGGCAGCTTTGTAGTGGAGACCTAATGAGCAATGAGTAAAGGCGTAGCAAGAGACCTGTGTGATGAAGTGTAAAAGCAATTGTGGACATGAAATAGCAGGGAGGCCATTTTAGGTGAGAAGGATCAAAGTTACTGAGGTGGTGGTAAGAAGACAGCAGCAATGGCATCCAGTGACGAAGGCACCATGGGGGAGTTATGGGTTGCTCTTGATCCAGTATTTTCAACACTTTGTACCACAAACTACCATTTTGAAAGGGCATTTGGAGTTCCTGATGTGTTTTTAGCACCAGCTGGCTCCTATACAATCGGGTTGCTCAGGTCTCAGTTCAACAAGCACTTTGAATGCACCAGGAACCAATAACTGCCCATTGGATACACAGGAAAGGAGCTTCCCAGCTCTGAACTTCACTCTGGCTCTTCAAATATCACAGCCATAGCTGCCTTGACTTGAATGGTGTTTTAGTGAGTATTACAAATAGCTTTCAGCTATACTATTATCACTGTGGATATTTGTTACAAGCTGTTACGCTTTGTAGTGACCCAGGCAGCTGCCTGAAGCTGTCTAGTGGTTTTGGGCGCATGAGAACCAAGAGGAAGGTGCTTTGTTAGTGTGACTGTTCTGATGCTGTTACAGGGTTCCTTATCCTTTCTCCTATATGCAGGTTAAAATAAAATTTAGCCGAGCCCTACAAAACCACTTTATTAAGTGGGAATTCTTAGTAATTGTGTGGCGTGCCTGTATAATGAGCTTACCTTGAGAGGAGTTCAGACTCAAGGCTAGTTAATCCTTAACAAAGGGGACGACTTTGGCTGGGTTGCATTTGAATGGCTGGGGCCAAATTGTCAGCTGTATAAGGCAACTGTCACAAAATAATTAGAGAGGGAGAAGGAAGATTTTTCCATTGCTGTGTGGTTATACTAAAACATTTTCACTGTTGTATGATTGCTCAACTAGCTTATGTTTACTCAGTGTTCTTACAAAACTGAATTGCGAGCCAAAAACAAATTCCTGACTTTACAACCAGTTATCGGTAGAGGGTGCTATGTATCTTTTGCATTCGATCTGCACAGGTTGTATGTTTATCAAAGATATTTTTAGTTGTTAATTTATTATTCAAAATTTAGTTCAATTATACCTTTGCTTACATTAGTGGTGCAGTTTAATGTAGTAGATCTTGATAACATTAATTTGATTCTGCAAATGAACAGATTTTCTATTTAGCAAGATTCTGTATTATACTGCGATCAGCTCTGTTGTAATGATTTTATGATTAGAGAGTGTTTGCTCCTATTTATATGTGGTAATAAATTTGTGGAATCTAGTTTATAGGCTTACAAAAACACAAACACCACCATCGCGTTTCTTACTGGTATTTGCTGTCAGTGTGATAACGATGTCATCAGACAAGATGTGCAGCTTCTAAGTAGCTGTGCAAGCGATTCAGCATCAGGGGGATAGCAAGTGAATGTCAGAAGGAGGTTGTGTGGAAAATAGGGATCAGGAGGAAAAAAACCAGCAACCATGAGCTGAGGGGAACAGAAAATGAGGAAAGAGTAAGAAGAGATAGAGATGGGGCTGATGAATAAAAGGCAAAGGAGGTAGATGAAAGCCAGATGACTGCTTCTGGTTTTGGAATTGATGCTTTGCTAGCTCTGCCTTCCCAATTTCTTTGCCATAATTGCCTTTTCAGGCCTATGAAGTTTTTGACTTTTTCCCACAGTCAGTGTCCTAGCTGCTTGCGGACTCTTCTGCTGGTTGCTGATAGGTGGAGCTATGATTTTTTTTTTTTTTTTTTTTCTGTAAACAAAAAACAGACTATAGGCTCTCTTGGCTTTTAAGTTATCTTCAAGTCTGGTGGGAGATGATTTGATCTCTTAAGTTTTTTCTTGGAAGAAATCTTATGAGTAAAGGAATTTTGATTTCTGAGAACTGATAGAGCAGAGTACCAGGGGAATGTATTGGCCTATCTGTCTGTCCTTCTGCCATTTCCATTTTTGGGAATGTGGGAAGACAGATGTGGTCCAATCCAGAAATACTCTTGACTCCACTTGGCTTTTGTAGAAAGACAGTTTAAAGATGCAGAAAGTTATTGGAGATTAACACTTCATTTAGGAAGGCGTGAGCAGCCACTGTTCTATTCCTCTGCTGTTTTGGGCAGGAATTCCCAGGGTAGCATTCCTGCATATCTTGGGCTACACTTGCGTTTGTTTTTTTTTTTTCCTGCTGTGAACAGGGAGTCCCAGGATTGCACCCACAATGACAAGGAACAGGACAGCTTATCCTGAGGAAACAAACAAACAACAACAACAAAAAAAATCCATTGCCTTCCTTCAAGCTGGCCACAGTCACACTTGAGTAGGGACCTTCAGAATATGCAAAAAGCATGGCTATCCTCTGTAGTCCTTATATGTGGGAATCTTCCTCCTGGGAGGCATGCCTCTAGACTACCTCCCCTTTCTGCCTGCCTAAATCTGTTGATTGAGGTCCAGGATCTTGGATCTGTTCGTTCTGTATTCTTTTGTTATTGACTGCTGACAAGGTGCCGAACAAGATCCACAAAGCAGATACGTTCTTATGGAGGGCTGCCTTGTGGCTGGGACATCAAGTGGGTTGCGTTGTACCAAGTCCTCATTTCCTAGTACAAGGGAACATGACAGCTGTCCTGACTCTGTGGAGCAGATCGTGCTTCTGCCTGTAGCAGGAGGAGTGGGGAGTGCAGGGGAAGCCATTAGGGTCAGGAAACATGGGGTACTCTCATTTCTGCTCAGCTGATATTTCTGCTGGAGTGGCAGATGGTGAATATCAGATCTGTGATCCAAGACTGATAGCAATCAAGGCCTTCAAAAAACTGAACTACCTGGCTTGGAGACCAGAGGCAGGATGGCTCCTCTGTGGGGCTGCTGGTGTTCCTGTTGGTCCAGGAAGAGCTAGCAAGTCTTGGAGGGGAGAAGGAGAAAGGGTCTGTGCACTTTAAGCTGTTGATGTGGCTCTTCAGCCCTGCTTCGAAGTAATCCAGGCATTGAACCTTATCCCAGCTCAGCACTAGAAACTGTGTCTCAGCGGCCAGTTTTGTGCAGGACAGCCGCAAGGCAACAAGGGTTACGTGACAGGCCTTGGGAATTGGTGCCCAAAGGCAAGGAAGGTTGAGTTCACTAAAATTAATAAGGTGGCTTGGGGACAACCGCAGGGTGTGCAAGATGAGTTTTATTCTCTGCCCTACCGCAGACTTCCTGGCTTGACTGTAGGCGGATCGCTCTAGTTTCCTCCTGCATGTCTTTCCTTTATGGAAAATAAGAGCAATAGGTACTGACTACCTTGCATGAGCACCGAGGTGCTTTTACCTCATGCAGATGTGAAAGTAATAAGAGCCCAAGGCAGGCATCCAGAGGCAGGGGGGTAATGAGCTCAGAGCAGGGCGCCTGATGTATAAACCCCATTTGGAAGAGAATAAGCAAGGAGTATTAAAAATAGATCTCTTTCCCCAAGTAACAATTATTTCATTTCAATATAGTTCTTGCTGAGACGCAGTCAGTCATGTCACGGTAGCACACCAACAGGTATCGCTGCTGTAAGTGCAGAAGCTTTCCTCAAGTACACTGTTTAAGTGCTGTATCCACAACATAAAGCAGGAAACACAGAAAAAAAAAAAATATATATAGCATCTTTCTCGGGGCCCTCCAAAGGTGAGTTTATGCTCAGTATGAGGGATATCTGAGCTAGCCTTATGTGAATTAGCTCATGTATTGCTGTCATCTTGCTAGGGCAGAAGGAAATTCTCGTAGCCTGAATTCTTAGTAGGGTAAATTAATACTCACCAAATTCAGTGCAGGTGAGGCCAGACTAGCTTGGTACATAAGTGAGCTTGTTTGAAAGCTAATCCAGGATCTCTGCAGTAGCTACCCTGCAGTTTTGCTCTGTAGATAGGCAGCTCTTGACCTGAATTATCATCAGTGGGCAGAAAAAGGCACTTCTGAAGTGTGATTCATTGTAGGTGTTCATCTCAGGGTAAGAAAAATTAGGATACAGAAGTATCTGCTTTTCTGTGGTGGATGTAGTAGACCACGTGTATCTAAATTTTGTGTGTTAACTGCTTTGTGGGCCTGGGCTAGATTTCAGGTATGGAGGTGGAAGGCTTCATGTCCTGGAGCCAACCAGTAATGTAATTACAGGCTTCCTCTTGTAATGTTTTAGAAGTACTAGGAAAATACTGTTTTTTTTAAAATGGTCTCTTTCCTTTCTCTTCTCTGTGCGCAGTGAAATACAGTTCAGCTCCTCTAGTACTACCACTTCAGAGAGCCAAGAACCATCTTCCGGAGATCAAGCAGCAAGTGCTCTTCAGCAGCAACTCCTACTGATGGTGGCACGAAGGACCCTTTCAGAAAGCCCACGGGTACATTGTAATATCTCAGTTTCTAGCATTTTGATAAACAAATGCTGCAGGCTTGTTCCTGAGACAGTTTTGTTGATTTTTCTATACTGCTTTGCCCGGTACTGCTCATGTGGGAGAAGATGTATTTTATGTTGATGGATGTAATTCAGCTGCTTTCTACTGACACCGAGTAGTGTCCTAGGGGAGTACTTAAAGACTCCATCACCTAAACAGTTGATCTTCTATCTTCCATCTTATTTCACTTGGAAGAAAGATGACACAGCTGTTAAGATTTTAGACACACCACCAGCTTTTAATAGTATGAAGCATTTACTCCAGATTCATTAGTATCCTAAAACCTCATCTCTGGTTTCGGGGAACCAGACTTCTGGATGGCTGTTGTGGAACATCACAGCCATCTCTTCAATGCAGTTAGTAACAGAAAAATGCCCTCAGAATTTATATGGTAATATGTGGACATACTTGAACTTTACAGTGTTTGGGGTCTGTGACCAATGGCTTAAGGCTGTAATCTGTTTTTACGGTTCCTTTTATAATAACTTTAACCTTCTCTTTTCTTCCATGGCAAATTCTAGCTTGATATTTATGAATAACCTTAAAATGCCAGTTAATTATCTTTCATCTTAGATTTTGCACAGGAACTTCAAGCTAGAAGCAACTTGTTTGAAAGAACTATTTTAAATGAAAAATCAGGAAATTGTCCTGAATTGTGTATTTCAGATTTGGACAGAGACTTCCATGTAACGGCTAAGATGTTTTCCAGATATTTATAATCTTGTAAACTGCCTCTAAATTAGAGAACAATTATCATGCCTTTTTTTTTTTTCTTTTTCCTCTTCCTGGAAAACCACACCATTAAAAAGCGAGGCATATCGCTCAAGATCACATAGCAAGTTTGTAACAAGGCCAGGCAGTAATTTCAGAACTTCCTGGTTTCTGAATTTTCTTTTTATTAAACATGAAATTCTGAGCCTGTGTAAGTCAGAAAAACTTTTGTCATTGATTTCAATGAAGCTAGGGTTTCAGGCTGTCTCTGACACCATATAAATTTATGAAGTGAATTTTTATAAGCCCTTTATGATAGGAGGCACAATTAGACTTAGTGACTTGCTTAGGGCTGGTCAGAGGGTTTCCTAAACACAACTCAAATCCCAAGTATTGCCTCAAGTAATGGACTTCATCCAAACGTTACAGTTCTTCAGGAGCCAAAATGTTTGCTGACGCACTCAGTTAAATACGTGTTAAGCTGTTCTGAGGACTGAACAATCAGATCTTCAGGTGTTTTTAATGGACTCTTTGCCACCATTTTGATATTTTTTTTTAATTTTATTCAGTTATAGTGAGCAATCTAGATTAGATAAGTGAAGTTAATGATTGCAACTGATGGGGTTTCACATTACTTTGTGTTGGAAAATAGGACTCCAGAGAAACAAAACTGTGGCAGCAATAGCAACTGTAGTGTTTTAAAATATATATTTTCTTTAATAATGCCCCCACTCTATTATTAAGCGACTTTTTAAGGTGGTTATAGAGATATTAAAATTTGGAGTACCTAAACTACTTTTACATTTTAAAATCAGCATTGTAAAAGGGTTGTAATCAGTCTCATGGCTTTTAAATTACCTGGAATTGTTCATAAATGAAAGAATGCCAAACAGCCCGGCATCCCCTTGCATGTCGGAACATTCAGAAACATGAATGAGTTACTGTCCTGTGCTGATAGCAGCTGAGCTACATGGCACTGCGTGACTCTGCACTTTTAATCAATTGGAAGCATGAGATAAAATGCATAAACTTTGAATTTCTTTCTCTCAAGCTTAAGCTAGCCTGTTCTACCTCATGTTTCCCAGTAGAATGAGGATATCAGTGGGTTGGTTCCCAGCTGACACGCAGCAATACATTGTCAGATGTAAATTCCATGTAAAATTCCTCTTCCTGGAAAGTGAAGATTAGAAATCATTCCAATAATCTGAGAGAAAATTTAAGAGTTCCTTTGTGCAGGTGGACAGGCTGTTTAAAAAAAACCTGTGTTTTGGTAACACTTACAATTCAAGATGATGATCAATTACTTCACACAGAAATCTCCTTCTCTGACTAGCAAACTTAATCTAACACAAGTAATTCTAATGTAAACGTTGCCTAGAGTTCCATAATAGGATATATTTAATATGTAATGTTGATTAATTATCTTTAACAATGGCAGGGCTAGAAGGAGGTTGAAAACCACTAGACTTTACAGTCTCAAATTCTTCTTGAATGAAAAATAAGCAATTTTCCCTCTCCCCCCATATAATTGATTATTTGTGTACCTTGGAAAGAAATCACTACTTTGCAGAGGTTTTTCTGTTCAGTTGTCTAGCTTTGCAGGCTTGGCTGATGGTCTGTAGATAATCCTCCCTCCCCACAAGTGTTGGTGAAGGAGTGCAGGTGTAGAGTTGGAGATCTGAAATGCTGTAATTCAAACAGACACGAAGAAAAGACCTTGGAATCTGGCAAAAGCAATATTCAAAAGGATGGATTTATGATTGTGACGGAAAGATTAGACAATCTTAAAGTAGTGATGGTTATGCTGTTTGTGCTTGTTGGCAATTATTTTTTCCCTGCTCTTGCTGTTCTTGAGGATGCACACCTGATGTGTTATTAGAAGCGTCTCAGGCTGTGTTCTGAAAGGAGAGTTGATAAGTCATGCCTCTAGGCCTTAAAGCCTAGATTTTTTGGTTAAAAACAAGGATTTGTCTTATGTGTGGGTTTGTGTTGTGCTGAAATTAGTCTGGTGCATGGAAAAAGTCTTCAAAAAAAACAAGCTTTAGACAAGCAGTAGATCGGGATTTAAAAGTAATTATTTTTAAATGAATATTTAGCATTTATGTTTAAAACATATTATCACTGTTGAGCTCCACAATTGATATAGCTTCTGTCTATCTGCAATAATTAAGTTGGTGTGATATTTTTATTTCTAATATGAAATGAAGAAAAGAAATATGCTCCCACCATCCCTTTTAGGAAAAAAATAATCTGCAACTTCATGGAAATTTGGCCTTTTAAAAACCTGTTTTGCTGCAGCCATATGTCAAGTGAAAGAGTGTTTTGTGTATTTCTGGTTTGTTTGTTTTTAAAGCAACCCAGCCAGGACCCTGAGGATTCTTCATGTTCTTCAGCACAGCGGAAACTAAACAGGCAGTTTTACAGATTTATTATATTCCCTGGCAAATGGATTAAAGTCTGGTATGATCGTCTTACCTTGTTGGCGTTGTTGGACAGGTAAGCTTTTTTTAATGCAGCTCTACGTAGTGTTACAATGGGTGGCTCCACGGGTTCACAGGGCAGTGCAGACCACTAGAGAAGGAAAAAGTGAGCGTTGAATTAGTGTCTTATATTCAGGTTGAGTAGACAGATGCTTTGCTTTGCTTTACATTGAAAAAAATGTTTTTCTTCAGGGTTGGATTTGGTGGTTCTTGCTACCCTTCGTCTTCAAGCAGAGGCTTATTTGTGTGAGCACCAAGCCTGTAGAATAGTCTTTAAGTTGACTCTCAGCTGTTGTATCAAAAGGTTCTGAGCATTCTGATGAGAAAATCAGGCTTTTGTGCAAAAATACAGAAGTGGAAGGGTCCCAGTGTATTGTAAATCAAGTACTCTAGTCTTTTTAAAAAAATAAATTAGAGTGATATTCAGGAGGAGATCTTTCAGCTGCTCCCTCGGTTCCAGTTCAGGTTTATTTGTTCAGAGAAAATTTCTTGTCTTGGCATCTCTCCTTTTCCAAGTCCCTCAGTTTCATTTGGCATCGACTCTTCAGGCAATGCCCTTTGCTATTAGACCTCACATGATAATCTGCTGGACTGCTAGGAGTTTCAAACATGTTAGTTTACATACCTAATGGCTGCTGGCTCTCCTGTCTCTGCTTTTGGGTGGGTGCTATGCCATATATGTTAATGAGTTCTACAGCAGAAATTGCAGATGAGTTTTATATGCTGCAGAAATCAGGCTGTGTAGTCAGGGAGCTTGGGTCCAGAGCAGGTACTTGCTTATCTGTGCTGTCTTATCTCTGTGTTTCAATTGCATGGAAAGCATCTGCTGATAAACTCTTTTGTCATAGCTTGAATATTAACAGTATTTTTTATCTCAGCTTCTGTGTTCTAATACAACAGATAACACGAATAAAACAGCGGATGATAAATTTGGTCTTTCGTCTATTCTTTGTTGTCAGACCTATATTTTTCATTAAATTTATTCCCTTATTATAAACTTATTTTATATATATATATATATATAAACTTATTATAAACTTATTTCCACAGTTAAAAGTGATTGGGGTTTGGTTTGTGTTATTTTTTTTCCATTTGCTAGTTTGGTTTGGGTTTTGTTTTGTTTCTGTTTAATAAACATATACTTGCCTACATTCAAATAAGCTCCACTGTGGAATTCTGCTTGGGAAGTGAGATTGGAAGGTGCTGGACTTCAGTGCATATGCTTTTTTTCTATATGTTTCAGCTGTCACTGTGGATAAGGCCTTTGGCATGATGAAGTACTGATAAACATGGAAATGGCAAATGGACCTGCCTTGCTCTAATGAATATATAAATACTTCTCATAACACTTTTATTCACACAGGACAGAAGATGTAAAGGAGAATGTATTTGCTGTCCTTCTAGTAGTTCTTGTTTCACTTCTTGGATTCCTGACTCTGAATCAAGGCTTCTGTAAAGACATTTGGGTTCTGTTGTTCTGTCTTGTGATGGCCAGCTGCCAGTATTCTCTCCTAAAGGTAGGACACAAGTTCATATCCATTTGCTGAACTCTCTAACTTCTATGAAGGCAAAATTCCTGTAAAAAATTTTTTTTTTCTGTTTTGTTTTTAGAGCGTTCAGCCCGATCCTGCCTCACCAATACATGTAAGTCTCAGCCAGTAGAACAAGTCTTTCTCCTTTATTATCACTTGCGTACTGTGAAACAGTTGGCTGTTCGGTGAAACACCAGGTATAAGTAGTTTGCTGTTCTGGGTGATTTATGAAAATGAGCAAGGTTTTGTCTGTGATTTTGAGACTTTGTGCTACGTTTAATTACTTTTAAGCTATTTGAATTTATCACTGCTATTAAAAAAAAAAGTGCTCTTTGAGCTAAAATATGCAGTAAAACTAAATGCATCAGAACTACTTTGCTGAGATTCAATCCTATGCAATTAGATAAGCTTTTTCTTTGCTTTCCTTTAGAAACAGTGTCTGAAAATAGTAGAAGGTCCAGATTAGCACCTCAGTCATCGGTCAGTTGGGGCTTTAAATATCTTTTTTGGTTTTTTTTTTTGAGATTGAGGATTGATTTTTTTTTTTTATTATTTTTTTTTAAATCTGGTATTGCAGACGTATTTCTCAGTAGTATTAGCCCATCAGATTAGCTCACAGCATTTTCCCTTTGTTATAATATGGTCACAATTTCTATGCTTGTGTCCTGAAGAAATGGTCAAATCTGTGGGTGAATGCAGGCTATGAGGATATTTGTGGTTGCCGTTTGTCTGTTGAGTATATGTGAGAAACTGCACTCTGACAGTGACAACCACCTTGCAAGGAACTAGTTCCTTACCCAGGTCTGTCCTCACTATAGGACTGGTTTAGCAGCATCATCCTACAACTGCGACCTGACCCCTCCGCCTGTCACAGTGTCTCAGTGGTTTGATTTGCAGATCTTGGAAGACGTTTCAGTAGTCACAAGGTCCCTCACCTGCTTTTACACTGTTTCTTAGTTGCTCATGTTTCTTAGCTCTTTGAATGTTTTTGATGGCCCCCCTCTCTTCCCTCAGAGTTCAAAGCCAGCATGTTGAAAACTGCGGGTCTGCTGGATTATTTCCTTTTGGCAGGGAGCAATTTCTTTTGTCAGTTTAGAGGCTAGAAATACAGGCTGAACTTGAAATTGAGGTTATTTACAAGTGCATGCTATATGTTTCACTGAGATGGATTTCAGAAGATTCTTAGTTTCTTTTCCACGCCAGTTACTATGCGGGGAACTTATGGTATTGTTGGTTGTAATGCATTCACAGGAAATACCCGTCTGCATAAAAAGTAGGAAAGGGTAACAAACAGTAACATTCATATTGTAGGGTAATACTTTCAATACATTAAAGAAATGTTCCTACCTCAGTAAAAAGTTGGGTTTTGGGGGACTAAAATGATATTATTTGTCAGTTGAACTAGCACATGTCTAGACATAATAATGTGAACTGTAATCAAATAGTTTGCACTTATTCAGACATTAGTAATATGTACATTTGTTTAAAGTGGGTGGCAAGCAGGTTAATCAAAAACTTCATTATAAACCTGTCTAGCCTGTATATATTATAGTATTAAAGACAATGTAGCTAATGAAGCTTAACCAGAACATTTTTTGTGCAGAATCCAGGTTTGCATTTCAGACTCCCACAATCCTGTTACAAGTATTATTCACCATATTGTATTCTGTGTGTTATGTGGCAGGGTAGCAAAGGAACAATAGGTGTATTCCCATCTTCCATATGCTTTCCTAGAACTTAGTTTATCACAAACATTCTTGCAAACTTTTTGGAGCACTGTGCAGACTCCAATGGAAATAAAATTTAGAGAGCTTTTCCAACGGAAATAAAATTTAGAGAGGTTTCCCACAGAGGGTTTTAAAGGTGGAAGGCATTATAGATCAAGTTAAAATAGAAGATTAGCTATTTCTACATTATATCTTTTTAACACAACTGGTATTTGTAAAGGCTTGTTTGAGCTAGTAAGCACCACGAAAAACAAGACAAGGCGGCGAGAAAAGATACTCCATGTACTGTTTCATAATTCATGTGACTACATTAAAATTAAAGACAATAACACCTCTTGATGTTAATGTGAGGATGCAGAACAGCAGAGGGATTAAAGAATGATCAGTACCATGTCCAAGAATGAAAATGCTGATGAGATTTTTCAGTGTGAAACAAACTGAAAAAGACACAGATTTGTACACTGAATTAATTTCTATTCTTGGATCCACAAGTAGCTCCTAATATCTTACATCATCCATGCTTGTCAAGGATGTTCCAAAATTCTTCCCTATCTCCCACATGCAGACTTTTTTACTGTTTGATGTGACTTTGTCATTTCTGGCCTATAACATTTTGAAAGAATCTGCTTTAAAGGGACCATCCAGTGATTCAGAAAGCACAGTGTCCAGGGATGCACAAAGCTTTTGCTCTGAACTGCTTCCGAGTGCCAGTGTATTCACTTCCTGGTGTTGAGCAAGAGCTTGCTGACTAAACCCTATAAAGTCTGGTACAACTTTATCGCAGATAAGTTTTTCTTGCCACATACCACGCTGTGACAGCTATGGTCTCTGAGTTGAACACTGTATTATCTGTATACTGTCATTGTGGTGAGGGATTAATTTCAGTATACAGAGAAGAACCTATCTAACTCAGCTAGTGTTTTGAACTTTATATTCATTTATACTCATTTTATTGAATTGGGATAATAGTTCTGTTTTGATCAGCTTTGGTGTTTAAACGGGAACTTCCTGGGCTCTAGTGCTGCTAGTGCTGGCTACTGGTTGCAGGTTTAGTACTGTCACCTGCCTTATTTTCCTGTCAGCCTGTGCTTTAGCCTTTCCAGTTCTGGTCCCTGGGAGCTGGTGGCCTTTAGTTGCTGTTCACACAATGGTACTTGGTTCTGGGATGGTGAAATTCCAGAACAGCCTCCTCACTGGAGTTGTGAGGAGAAGAAAAAGTCCATCCCAAGTGCGAGTTGTATCAGTTTGTTAACAGCAGAATATAGGTACCAATGACTGCAGGCTATTAAATTGAGAGATCTGAGAAGATCCTTGTCATGTGCATTTCAAGGTTTTAGACAAGTGGGTTTGCTTGCAGAGTTTCTTGATACTGGTTAGAGGCAGCAGCAGACTGGGCAATGAAGGCTGGGTTTGTGGTAAATGGCTATATAGAAGGATCATGAGAACCCGTCTGTAAGTCTCTCGTAAGGCACCTGCATAGCTCAGGATCTAGCTCAGGTTTACAAAGGCATTTGAGCTCTGAAAGACTGCAGTTATACTCATAATAAGATTTACAGAATTGCTTGCATAATTTCATTGTCTCGGTCCCATTACCTGCCAAAGCAGAGAGCAAACTCAGTTGGGTAGCTACCATAGGCAGTTTCATAAATCCCATAAGGCACTTCAGAAGTATTTTTAATCTGTCCGTGTAAGCTGTTCTGTAGAACCAAGCATACACACTTTTCTTTTCTATTAAGCCTTCTGTCTTTTCCCTATTGTATGTCTGCATGCACAAATAAAAAAAATCACGAGATCTTTCTGAAATTTCCCCATCAAAACGCTTTGCAGTCAAAAGTGCTATTTTACCAAATGGAAGTGTTTGTGAAATCATTCTAGGTTTGTTGAAAATCTTCATATTTTTATCAAAATGAGTTGCACCAATGCTGTGTTTGTAGAATATGAATATGTTTCTGAAACGCATTCATGAGAAACAGCCTGAAAAAGTCAGTGATTTTTTTTGGCAGGCTTAAGGGAAAAGAAGAGTTTTCACTGAAACTTTTATCAGTGGAGGAAAAAAATGATTGTTAAACAAACTAGATGTAAAATATAATTGGAATCTTTCTTCATTATTTAAATTATTCTGAAGGAGGATGGAGAGGGGAGTAGTTTCACCAACATGATTTTGGTTTTGTATGTCAAAATTTGATGGGTTTGTCTGGTACAACAAAATGAGCCCTGAATATCTAATACCTTGTCAATAAATTGCACTGCCACGTGCCCAGTTTGGTGAAGGGCTGTCTAGCTTGGCCTGTCAGTGGCAGGCATAAGAGGGCTTCACACTTTCATTTTGTTTCTGAAGCTTTGAAAAGAGGAAATGTACTGTCCATCCCCGGGCTGGGGCTTTCAGGAGGTGATGCACCGTCCCAGTGATCTTCCCTCTTCTTGAAGGTGTCTGCTCTTGGCCTCAAACCAAACCTGTCCCGAATAACCGCCCTCACACAAAGGATGTAAATGACAGTGAAATACAGCGCTAAAAATCACAGCAGTTCCTCTTTCTTGTGTTGCCTGTTGCCCAGATGTGGGGTCTGGAGTCTCATTCAACATCCCAAGCAGTGTGACAGCTGTGCAGCCAGTCTCCTTCCGAGTGCATCGCCGCTCTTGTTTTCCTCCTGTTGATCCGATTAGTAGGCAGGATTTCCTTTCCAGGATTCTGTCTCATTTCCCACCGCCATCTGAAAAATAGGGAAGGTAGTATTTGCTCACATTTTGAAGGCTTATGAAAGCTGCTTCCACAGTTCTAACTAGCATTATTGTTGTTAGCATGGTAAGAGGGATTTCTTTAGAAGTAGGAGTTAAATATGCACTGTAAACTGAATTATGTCAGTGCTCTGCCTGGAACTGAAAGGTGCGTGGAGCTAAACCTCTGGTCTTCTAGTCATCAACTCTTACCCAAGTGCCTTCAAATAATTACCATGCAAAGATAAAACATGGGTTCCGTAATTCCAGAGATAAGACAAGAATGTAACATCACGATAAAATGGTCTGGAGTGCGCATCAGACTATAAATCATTAAGCACTTGTTTAGATGCAGTATTTACTGGTTAATACTTTACTAAGGCACAGCTCGGATAAATGAACTGAGGTTTAAAAACAGCAAGAAAGTAACATTTAAAGTGATTTTTTTGTTGTTTTTAAGTCAGATTTTTATCTTTCTAATTATCCTTTGATTTTTTTCATGGACATATGTCCTACTTGGAGGAAAAAAAAAAAGGGCATTAGTAAAATTGAAACTCTGAATAAGCAGCTAGGATTTTTCAGTCTGACTTGATTCATATTCCATGGATGTGAGGTGCAATAAGCCCGCTAGTTCCCTGCAATCTGCCACCTTGTTAACTGATTGATCCCAAAAGGGAGTACAGATCATTTAATAGCAATGCTAACATATGAGCTTGGCTGGCAGCCAAACAAATACGGCTGCTGTTTCAAATCAGTAAGCAGACTCGAAAAAGAAATGATCTTTCATTGTGCTCACTTAAATTATATTTTACAAATAAGAACAGTTTCATGGCAGCTTTATGCAGGGCAAACTTGAATCCTTGTCACTTTGCTCCTGACTTTTCACACTCAAATCTTTTCACTGAATTTCACTGAATTTTTAGAGTTGGAAGGGACCATAAAGATCATCTAGTCCAACTCCCCTGCTGAAGCAGGATTGCCCATTTTGACTCACCAGTGTCTAAAATGTCTTATTACCCTTAAGCTTGCTACCAGGAGAACTGTTAAGATTTTTCTTAAGGGTCTGTTATTTTCCCTGGTTAACAACCCCACAGCAGTGTTTTGTAGGATTAGTGCAAATCAATCGTGTGAGAGATGTATGAAAGATGTAAGATAAGGATCCTGCCACATATTAATTCCTTTGGATCATCATTTCAAAGTTCTGCGTGAGAGAGAGACCAGAAACTGCTGATGAGTGTCACCCCCTCCAGGAGGGACACTGATTTGCTGTCAAGTGGTTCAAATCAACAAAAAAAATTTAATTGTATTGGTGCTAAAAATCAATCTCCATACCTCAGACTGCACCTAGGAGGTGTTTTCCTATTTTTTTTACTCCCCCAGATGCAATTAAAAATTTTGTATTTCATAAAGTTAAAAAAAAAGCCACGCTACCTGAAGCAGACATTCATTAAAATAAAAGTAATATGGACAAAAATTCTTCTTCTGTTGAAAAGAAAGGTTCAGACAGATTGAGATTTATTTTTTCTCTTTCCACAGAAAATGACTACTTCTGCAATTAGTGTGTTTTGGAAGGTCCAGAAGGTTAGATTTTCAAAAGCATAAATGATTGTTGGAGTTAGTCTTAACTGGTTTTTGTGCATTTGAAGGTCTCCTCTGGAGAAGATAAAATACCTTGTAGCATTTTTATTACTAATTAGTATGTATAAGTCATTAAAACATTTTCTCTTGTCTCCTGACCCCCTCTCCCATTTGATGCAGTGCATTCGGTAAGAGAATCAATGAAAAACTGAAATACTTTTTTCTTTTTTTTTTCTTTCCAGGGGCACAATAAAATCATAACCTACAGCAGACCTGTGTATTTTTGTATATTATGTGGCCTTATTTTGCTGCTAGATGCTGGATCTAAAGACACAAATCCTCCAGTTTATACAATGTATGGCCTGAAGCTCTTTTCACCTAGATCTCTCCAGTCAGCCCGAGACCATGTAATAGGTGAGTCAATATTTTTCCTAGGACTGTAAAAATGAATTAAGCATTAGCTGGGGAAGTCTGTGTTTTCCCATGTTGGCAATCAAATGCATGTTATGGAGGCACAACTCTAAGTCAAATTGATAGAAACATTTGGAATGACTTAAGACAGGCGTTGGGGGGGGGGGACAGCTGGCAACCTTCCCTCCCGTAAAAGGAGTTCTTAATGAAATGAGGCTCGTAGAAAAGTCTCTGTAGAAAAGTAACAGTCACTGATATTATTAAAAAGACATCATCTGTGAAACGCAGTTAATCTTTCTAAGGGTTTGTCTGTGTGGAGCACTTACTGCAGAATAAGCTGAGTTTTAAATTTAATGCTTGGAAGCTAATTAGTCATGCAAAGTCCTCAGACGGACATTCTTCCACTCATGAAGAACATGCGTTTTCTTGGTTTAGTTTAGGTTAATCTTGCTGTCCATGTGATGAGTTAGTGTGGAGCAGCCACTCCGTAGTAGCTCTTCCAACCTGTTTCCTTCTGGAATCGTACCCAGAGGTGGCTGAGGACATTCAGGTATTGCCCCAAACCAGGACTGATGATCCTTTGGCACTAATTTGGAGTGGCCACAGCTGGAAATACCCCATTCTGTCAGGATGCTTCTTCCTGTTACACATTGCAATCTGTAGCTGTGGTGCTGTGTCACACATACAAGTGCTGAGCTGGACTTGGGTCATGGAGTGCAACACTGTTCGGTACGGAGCAGAAAAGTTAAAGTTTACTGCAAAAGCTGTGAAAAGTTCCCAAGAGCATGGTGGACCAAATATGACCTATTGGCTTGTGAATTTAGAACCAGGAAAACCTACTGTGGTAGAGGGAAAAACTTTGTGGTATAGAGTGTATGACCTTTGAGGTCTTTGTTCACATTGTGCTTGCTTTTTGCTGTACTTAAGTCAGGCTATTGCTGCCTGAAAGGCATACTATTTTTAGGAAAGCCTTCTGGTCCTTTGTATGGGTTCATTGACTCCCAATCCTTCTCACCAGAAACAGGGGAATAATGAAGACCTGCATCTCACTTATTTTCATTAGCTTCTTCCATTACTTTCCTATGGTCTCATTAAAGTTTCTTCTTACATCTTATTTTCTCTGCCTGTCAAAGGTGAACAGTAAAAATGCTGATAAATAATTCAACAAGAATCTTAAATGACTCTTGGGATAGAGATAAATGAAAAACTATAGCAACCAGTATAAGAAAAAAAAGTGTGGTTATAAATGTGCTAATTTTGGCTGGCCTCAAAAGAGATGGTGGAGCAGGTTCTTGAAACAGCCTGGAGGGGGTGGGGGAGAGAGGAAATACAGGCTCATCTCCCCATTTGGCGTCTGTTTAATGAGAGAGGGGGAATAAACTATTTCCCTTTTCTTGTCCCCTCTTCTTATGTTGCCAGTTCTGGGAGCTGGCATGTCTGTGGGTGTGTTTGTTCAAGTGATCTTTGGTGTCGTGCTCTGGCAATTCCTTGCTTTGTCTCTATGGGAGCCCCAGCTGCTGGCTGCCATCAATCCTTGCAAGTGTTCATAGTGCAGCTGCTTCCCTAAGCTATGTCAGGATCCTCCAGCATCTTGCTGCTCTTTAAGTACAGGTTTCCTTAGGCACTGAAGGTTTTGGGTAGTATTTGTTTTGGGAGGGAAGTTGGCCCCACTGAATACCAGCGGAGTGTTGCTATTGTTTTGTGGTTTTGCCCATTTGCTCGGTATTTTTGATAAAATTTTACTGTTTTGTCATTGTATGGTGACTTTTTAATTTACATTTTGCTCATAATTTATTGTAGTATTCAGAGTTGATGTGTTGGGAAGTCAAGGGATTTTACTATACGCTAAAAATATCGAGGAAAGGATAAGTTTTCTATTTCAGGTGTTTATTATGGTAAGAAGTGGAAGTGATGGAAATCACAGAAAGGACTTGCCAAGGAACTAGTATGACGCTGCATAGCATCCTATGATAAATGTTTTGAAACAAGGTTATAAAAGAAAATCAGTGGAAATTTGTTAGATATGGAACCTGATTACTGAAGAAATGTGATTTTTAACAGGTCTGATTCTTTGCAAACAATCTATTTAGGATCTGATTCTGTTTTATTTCAAATTGATGGTGGTTCTGTTATTGATTTATGTTAGTTGGGGGATCGTGGCTTTAATTCATTCTAACTATGGTTTTAATCTTGAATTTCTTATTTCATTTGACCTTTTTGCTAGATTAGCATATGCAGTAAGGGCACAGAGCCAACCTCTGGTCACCAGGTGCCACAGGTGGGGTTAGTTGACTAAAGTAGTTCTGTACTTAATGTATGATAGTTTTTGTGATGAAACCATTTAAGCATCAGAGAGGTAAGTGAAATTATTTGGCAGGTATCTCAGAAGAGTAATTATCAGGTGGTGGCAAAACCCTGTGATAGCAAGTCCTGTGCTTGCTACTTTCAGCAATGACTGAGCTTCTGTCAAGGGAAGAAAGCCTCTGTGAATGTTAGCCTCTGCTATGTTCAGGAGGGGAGAACAAGAAGACTTTCTCACTGAAATAATGCGTTTTTTTTTTCCCTGTGAAAAAGCATGTATTATTACATAGCAAATGGACTAGTACTCAGATATATAATTTATTAAAAAAATAATAATATTCTAAACTTCTGAAATGTTTGCAGTGACATTGCCACTGAGTTACCATTCTACATTTCTCAGAAGACCC
This sequence comes from Numenius arquata, assembly GCF_964106895.1. Taxonomy (NCBI): domain Eukaryota; kingdom Metazoa; phylum Chordata; class Aves; order Charadriiformes; family Scolopacidae; genus Numenius; species Numenius arquata. Next base: position 23,293,530 of record NC_133577.1, on the reverse strand, counting down.
AAAGTTTCCAAAGTCAAAATTTGTGTTTGCCCTCCTACGCTTCTCTGGTAGCTACTTGTTTAGAGGAAGCCTTCAAACTCCAGTGTTAAATGCCAGCAGCTCACAGGAGCATCTCTTAGTGGTCCAGTTATTTAAGGTGCTGTTCTGTATGGAAATGTGTGATGCTTAAACAAATTCTCTTTGGAATTCATGATGCAATTCTAGCTGATTAATTGGTTACTTTTATTGTCTGTTTCCCACAAGGGAAACTACTGCTCCTAAATTCAATCCTTTTTTAAGTGACAACTGTTTATTTTCCTTTCTGGTGTACTCCTTTGTGCAGGATGAGATAAACAAAGCTACCTTAGCTAAAGAAGTTGTTAGGATTATTCAAGGTATTAATAGAGAGAGGGTTAAGTGAGGACATTGCTGTCCAGCTTTTCCAACCAACTTTTCCTTCCTTGTTTACATTCACCTCTATATATTTTGATGTACTGACAATGTAATGTCTCTGGTCTTGTCCTTCCTTCCCCTGCTCTTATTCAGCTTTTTCTGAAGTTGCTACAGCAAAGGCAGTTGCTTGTACTGTAAGTCAGTAGTCTAAGATGAGTTCTGGCAGTTTTGCAAGTCCTTTGCCTGAGGAACAAGATCTCCTGTGAGTTGCAGCTGTGGGTTTTTGGAACAGTTGATCCCATGGGGAGTCCACATGACCTGCTGGGCAGTTTGCTGTCGTGCCATTGTCTGTCTTTGAGTGGTCCTTGCTTGGCTTGATATGGCTTGGTAGAACATCTGAAAGAAGAGCAGAGCAGAAGAGGAGATTAATAATAGCACTTGCATGTAAAAGATTGAGAAAACAGTGTTTCCTCATGTTCTTACATATGTATAGCTTGTGCCAGAGGCAGGAAGTCGTGATGAAGGATGCATTGTGAATGCAAGTGTACTTAAGTGAGCCTTGTCTGTGTTTAACACTTGAATATGTCATTTTTTTTCTCCTGTGTTTGACTTCCTTGGCAAGATTTACAATACTAGATAGTAGTAGCGTATAATATGATGAAGGTAAAAGCTGTCAGATCAAACTCGGTGTATTGTTTTATTTTAGCACAAGATGCATTAGTAAGAGGAGCTGGGAGTAAAATGTGAAATTAGCATTCAAGAAAGCACAACTCCTATTGTTACCTTCTTAAAATTTGACTGGGGTGGGAAGGGGAATAAGTTGTACTAGTGGTTTGTTTAACTAACTTGCTTTTTATGAGAATGAATAGGAGGAAACTGCAGTCTTCCTAGCATGTAAACTAACAAATGCATACTTGTTTACAAGGAATAGTGGCTGACACATCTCTGTCCTTCACCATGCAGAACGTTCTGGTACTAGTACAACGAAGCAGTAAGAATATGATTAAACATGTGCATGTATCCGTGAAGGTTTACTGTATTGGAGACTTGAGTCAAGTGTTTTTAGATGCTTTGCTAGACAGTTGTGCTTAGCGTTTTCTAGGATGGAGCTAAGAGTATATGGATGGGAAGGAGGAGACTAGCAGGACGATTGCCTGAATTATTACTCCTGCTTTTCCTTGACTGTAAGGCAGCCATTTAAATGAGCACTTCTATTTAGAAAGAGAGTATGTAAAGATGTCAGACTGGGGTTTACCCTTGAGTTTCTTTACTGTTTTTTTGATGTTCTTTCACAAAGTCAAGATCTGTCCTGCTGGAAGCTGGGGAAATATTCTGGGGAAGTTTCACTATAGGTTTGTCCCATTTTTATGTGCTGCTTGAAGTGTCTGCTGTTGATTGCTGGCAGAGGCAGGATACTGCGATAGCCAAGATATTAGGATCTTTGCCATTAAAGTTTTTTTTGTTTGTTTATATTGAATTGTTATACCTGTGCTTGAACCATCTCAGATTCAAGGAGGAAGTTCCAAAGTCTGCAAATTAAAATTTCTGTACTTTTAAATAGAACAAATATAACTTTGAAAATATTTGAGAAGTGGTAAGAAGGCTACATAATGCTATTTTTTTTCTGCACCTGCTTTTATCCAAAATAAATCTTAAATTTAACCTCTGAGCTTTAGTTACTTACATGTGAAGTAGCATAATTTATTTTCAATATATGAGAAGGAAAGTGGAATCTTTGCTGCTAAGGTTAAGTTGTGCTCAGTAATGTAATCTTCATAATTTATTGCAACAATTTTTATTCTGGTAAGATGCATGTTTCTCTGTTCTCTGTACATTGTGAAGCATGAGCGTGTTCTAACATGAATCTTCTTTTTTTTCTTTAGTATTTTTATATTGCTTTCCTGCAATTTCTCTTCTTGGTCTTTTCCCTCAAATCAACACCTTCTGTACATATCTTTTGGAGCAAATAGACATGTTGCTTTTCGGCGGTTCTGGTAAGTAGCCAGTTGCAATCTGAGCTATCCTTTTCTCGGTTTATAACCTTAGATTAGAGTATATTATTGCATGTTTTAAAGCATGTTGCATGTTAAAGCTGAAACAGCTAATGGTGTTCATATAACAGTGGGGTGAATACTAATAAGACCCCCTTGATTAGGTTTCTTTTTTCTTTTGAAAAGTTTTATACAGGTTGTGACCTGTATACAGGCTGCAGAACGTGGTTGACCTCAAAGAGCTCTTTCCTGGTGTGTCCAATGTGACTCTCTATTGTATTTGTAGGAAAAAAAAAAAACTTTTTAAAAAGCTTTCTATTAAAACTATTTTAAAAAAATAAAAATGATAAAATGTTTGCATTGTTCCATAGTAAGGCATGTTCACAGGACATTGGATGTGTGATTATTATTATTTTTTGGGGGTGTTACTTTAGTCAGAGATTAAACAAGGCCCATGAGAGAGGATGTGTGGTTTTTTTTTTATTGGTGGGGGTGGGTTTTGTTTTTCATTATAGCTTAGGTAACAGAGAAGAATGGGATACATCTACACTGTCATCTTAGTTTGGATCAGAAACAAACTTGCTCCTTGTTCCCTCCTACCACATGCTGTTTTGCACCATGGAATGATGGCAGAGTATGCAAACTGGATTCCATTTGGATGAAGCTTGTAAGAAAGGTGCAGTGTAAGAGTGCACTCCAAACCTATTGCACTCCAAACACTAATGAGCATACAGTCTGTGGGACCAGACTAGAGATAGTCTGAGTAAGGCATCTCAAACATGTGTATCAAGGATTTCCTCAGCACTTCTCATTCCACAGACCCACACTTACTGCATCATTCTGCTTGCTACTGTAGACATAGTTTTAACCACGTGCCAAAGGCTAGTACAGATGATAAGGGTGTTCTTTGCTTTTTGTCTCATAAATACCATAGCAGACCTGGAGGAAATAACATGTTGGATAAATTCCGCATCCTATAAATAATGATGATTCCAGTGTATGTTGAACCCTAATTAGGGCATGGTTTTGCAGCCCTTGTGTCTGCATTGTTGAGACTGCTGGACTCCTAATTCTGCCTGACAGCTTTTCCTACCCTGCTTCTTGAAGCTCTCAAAGGAGGTTATAGCAAGAGATCAGCTGGCATCCTTCTCTCTCCCTTCAAGTTCATTCATGTATCTTATATGGTGCAAATAATGGCTGGCCAAGCAAGTTAGGATGCTTTTGGATGATACCAGAGCCTGTGTCTCAGGTGCAAAGGGAAGAAGTAAAATTCCACATGGAATTTGACTAGAAAATTGCCAGTTCTTATAGATTACTTCATTCCTCCTCGGTAGCAACATGAGAAGGCATACTGATATTTTGGCAAAACAATATTCAGTACAAAAAGCCGTAGTGTGGGACCTCAAGTCAATGGAAAACACATGAAGTACAGTGGCATCAGGCTTTCAGTCTTAACTGTAAACAGTTTTATGAGCATATTTGGGGCATTGAAAGGTGTTCTCTCAACTAACAGCTCTGTGATACCTGATTTTAATCTCTATGCCTCTTATGATGCAAGAGGTGTTTCAGTTTTTTCTTTTATTGCACACTCTCATTTCGTAGAAACTAACTAACATGTAATGTCTGTATTTCAGCTGCTGCTGGGCTCGTATCTGCGCTATACAGCATTTCCCGAAGCTTTGTCGTTCTGATTGTCCTATATGCTTTCTGCTTCAGTGCAGTGAAGGTGAGCCAGAAAAACAACACTGCAAAAATTCAGAATTTCAAGCTCAAAATGCATGTAACCTAGGGAGACCAGCACTATTTTGTGCTATGTTGTCACTGTTGTTTATCAAGATAGGCTTTACAAGCCACGTTTCCAGTTCTGCCTGTTAGCTACACTGAACTAGATTGAAATTGTAGTAGAAACACTGGAGTAAACATGAGTCTGACACCTGAGCTTCTTTGCCTCTTATATGTATCAGGTTGAAATGATCCATTGAATTTCCCCTACAAAGACTAATAGCAGCCTTGTCTTAAAAACCTGCAACTCCTATTGACCTGTATAAGCCAGGCTGAACTTGGTCAAAATTTCTAGTAAGGTCCAAAAGGGGGGAGGGGGAAAGGATTTTTGATTTTTTTGTTTTGTTTGTTGTTGTTGCTTCATAACAGCATGCCCAGGAACTTACATGTCCAGCTTAGGCAAACCAGTGGACCATCTAACCCAGTGATGTATCTGCAGCCACAGGGAAATGCAATTTAGGGATTTAATGTAAGCCAGATGACTGTTTACCACTCTTTTCCCTAATATTCCACCAGTATCCACAATTGTTGGATTAGGGATGTTGGAAAGTGGGTCCCTGCTTATTTCATTGGCTATCTGTGGACTTGTCTATGAACTTGCTGAGTCCCTTCCTAAATGCACTGGTCCTGTCTGTCTCTACAACTTTGTGACAGCAAATTCCAGATGTGCAAACTTCATTGGTTTTAAACTGATCTGCTAATTTCACCAAGTCTTCCCTATGCCAAGTTTTGCAGGATTTGTGGAAGAACTGTTCTGCATTCACCTTATCTGCTGCCTTCACAGTTTTGTAGGCATCAGTCGTACCGCCCCCAGCCGTCTTCTCTTTAAACTCCAGAGTCCCAGTCTTTCTAGTGTCTCCCTGTAAAGCAGCTGCTCTCTGAGGAGTAGCTAAGTTAGTCACCCTACTCCTGTGCCTTCTCTTACTCTGTTGTGACCTTCAGATTCGGAGAGAAAGTTGCGTGTGGCACTCAGGATGCGAGTGTGCTGCGGCTCTATGTGCTGGCAAAATGACTCGCTGCCTTGTCCTCGGTACCCTTCACAGTGATGCCCAATGTTGGATATTTTTATTCTGGCAGATGCTGCATTTTGGGCCATATTCAATCTAAAGCTTTTTTTTTTTTTTTTTAATTTAACTTATATGTCCTCCATATTTTTTGTTTTATTTAGAAAATAGCAATGAAATTTTGTCTGTCTTCAAGTCTGCTGTAAAATTCACAGTGCCCACAGCAAGACCGGAATTTCATCTTAGACCTTGTGATAAAACTTGTCCTTTAAGGGACAGTCTTTTGACAGTGTTTCATTACAGGCTAGATGCTGTCAGTGCCCATGCAGGCATGCAGCAGGACGTGCAGCAGTTTACAAGCTGCTTTTGACATCTTGCAGGCATACGTGAGAGGATGTTTTGTGGTGCTACACATGCATAACACACGCAGAGATCCCAATATGAGGTTCTACAACAGCCAAGGATGTATCGTGTCAACACCCAGGCTGGCTATTTATACAGATGAGAGGGGCCATCAGATGCTTCTTTAATGGAATTCTTTAAGGAACATAAGCATTTCTGTAATGGCTTTTAACAATTTTCCACTTAAAATTTTGCATAGGAGCCTTAAATAAAAAAAGGTCAATTATAATGTCTTAATGATCTCTCACAGCTGATCAGAGCTGGCGGTGCACGTGTTTTTAACCACTCCCAAAAGTAAGGTAAAATGTGTAAAGCCACCATTTTATCTTGCCCCTGGGTGGCTTCAGTCCATACACAATAAATTATGACCATTCAGCTGCTGAGCAGTGCTGCGTTAAGACACTTTAAATTACATGTCTTTGAACATGTGGTGTACTCCCAGGGAATCTCCTGTCGCCTGGGTTACCCAGTATATCAGTTATACTGGTTTGGCCTGACCCAGCTCTGTGATGCCAGACAGCTTAACCGCTTCTTATGCAGTTTCCTAAAGCAGCTGGTATTGCCAGTATTCCTGTTACCGTTTTCTGGCTATACTAGTGATTTCAAAGCTGGCACCTGGGATGGAGAAGGTGGCTCTCTGCAAGCATGAACAGAGTGAGAAAAAGATCTGTAACGGGGTGGAGAAACAAAGAAAAAAAAATAATGGAAAGAGCCATTTAAAAGGGAGGAATTGACTTAAGCCACTGTTAAACAGACAAATATCTGTGAAAATGGTAAGTTTTTTCCCCTAAGGTTAGCAGAAGACGATTCAATAGCTGAGGGTAGGGAAGTTGTGTGATGGATATTTTAAAAAATAGTTTTGTAAACAGTATTAAAGAAAAGCCTTTTAAAATATTCTACAGATATTCTACAGACTCCTTTCTTGGCGTAATACTTTAAATTACAGCATGCAGGTGGCTTTGTAGATAAGCAATCTCCTTGTGGATTAGACTTCAAACTGCTTAGAAATATGCTTTTAATGCTACCCTGAAGTTGTATAGTGCCGTGAAAGATTTACAAGATATCTGTTGTAAATTACCAATATTAAGTGCAGACTTTCTGTTCACACAGAAATTACAGTTAATTTGAATTTTTATGGCACAGTTCTTGTGAAGGCACTTCTGAGGAGGTTAATTTAAAGCATGTGAAGATGATTCCACTTGTTTCAGCTCATAATCTGTCTACTGGGGTGCTTGGAATTTCATACATTTTTTTCTTCTAGAAGTTATGAAATAAGCACTTGTGTTAACCCTCCTTGTTCTTCAGTCAGGTCCAGAGACTTTTTTTTTTTTTCCTTTTTGACTGTTGTCTATAAGATTGCAAGAGAATGATTCTGTCAGACTTACTCTTTGATTGGTTGAGGAGTAGGAATTGGCTTAAGTGTAAGAGAAGAATCTGTTCCTGAATAGGGACCACTGTGAAAGGTGGTGTAATACTACTGTAGGAAACTAAAACTGTTCTGATATGTAGTGAGCAACAACTTCTGATTCTGATCAAATGAAGGTTTGGATTTTTTGTGCACTAGAAATTGCAGAGTTTGACTCAAAACTGTTTCATTGAAGTGTTTGTACAATGGTGCAAACAGAAATGACATCTCTTCAACGCTTGCACTTTACAGCTATTCTTTATTTTTTATTTTTATTTTACTCTTTTTGCTTTTAGTCAGTTTCGCAGAACCAGTAGAGCCAAATTTTCAATATGTATGGAGGTAAAAAAAATCATCACAATCAAAAAGATTCAGGGCAGGGAAACATGGTAGACTCTCTGGCACAGGATTTCTGGGTTGCAAAGCTTATTTCTTGGCTGAAATGTAGCATCCTCAAATGTAAACTCTGTTTATTGGCAGAACATCTTACAGCTCAGCAGGTGTAACTAGCAGAGTTCCATTTCCTGAAATAAATTGCAGAGGAGAATGGATCTGTAAATGGTTGTGTGCTTTTTACTGGTGAACAATTGCTAGTATTGAATGCCCAAGGCTGAAGACCCATTCCAGCGGTATCAGGCTTGAGCCTCTCCTTCCTTAAGTGCTTTTTGTGTTGTAATTATTATCTTTCAGGATGAAATAGTCTAGCCTCATTTCTCTGTGTACATTAATTATTCCAAAAGGAAAGAAATTATTCCTGAAGAAGTTCATTAGAAGAATAATTAATTTACCACATGATTTTCTTTTTTATTAAAACAAATAAATGATGTTAATTTTATAGTAGATCTGTGTTCTTAAGTGAGCTTTTCTTGCTCATTTTTAGAACAAAACCTATACATATGTATGTATAATAGTTTGATTTAGTTGTGGTTAAATTTGGAAGTGATTTTACTACAGCAAATTCAGGGCAATCGATCCTTTGCTCTAGAACTCCAACTTTAGAAAAATTAAAGTAAAGATTGAGCAGTTGTTTGGGGTATGTCCACAAAACAGTGTAAGTACTCAAGTTAACTTTCAACGTGTGAATATAAGCTCTGAGAATTGAGATAAATAGGCCTGTGCTGAAATCCTGTGCTTTGTCCAGACTGATTTTGCTGTTGAATTATCTTGTACAAAACCAACTGAGAGTCTCTATGAGAAAGCAACTGTAGTATAGATGTATTATTAGTTTTACATAATAATTGTCATTGATTTTTGTTCAGGTGAGTTGCCTCAGGAAAATAATTATACAGTATTCTCAATTGAGAGTTCATCCTATGATCTGCAGACAAAATTTGATGTGCCCAGTGAGTTCATCTGGCCCTGCCACTCTTTATGAATGACCTTGCAGCATCTTTGCCATCACATGACCAGAAATGTTTCTCTCATGGCTAAGATGCACATATGACCTAAAAGAGGACGAGCAGATCTCTAGTCTTGTGATAACAGCGAATGTGCAGGTTGGATCATGTGGCAGGCTGCTTACATGTCCCTTCACAGGAGTTGATCAGAAACATATGATGTGTTTTGGTGGGTAGCTGCATACGGCTCACCTGGTGGACATAGGGTGACTACACCAAGCTGTGTGGTGACTTGCTGGAGGGAAGGGATGCTATCCAGAGGGACCTGGACAGGCTTGAGAGGTGGGCCCGTGCAAACCTCATGAAGTTCAACCATGCCAAGTGCAAGGTCCTGCACCTGGGTCATGGCAATCCCAAACACAAATACAGGCTGGGCAGAGAATGAGTTGAGAGAAGCCCTGAGGAGAAGGACTTGGAGGTGTTGGTGGATGAGAAGCTCAACAGGACCCAGCAGTGCATGCTGGCAGCCCAGAAAGCCAACTGTATCCTGGGCTGCATCAAAAGAAGTGTGGCCTCAAGGGAGGTGATTCTGCCCCTCTACTCCACTCTGGTGAGACCCTGGAGTACTGCATCCAGCTCTGGAGTCCTCAGCACAGTCCTCACCCGTTGGAACGGGTCCAGCAGAGGGCCAGGAAGATGATCAGAGGGATGGAGCACCTCTTCTGTGAAGACAGGCTGAGAGAGCTGGGGTTGTTCAGCCTGGAGAAGAGAAGGCTCTGGGGAGACCTTACAGCAGCCTTCCAGTATCTGAAGGGAGTCTACAGGAGAACCGGAGAGGGACTCTTTATCAGGGAGTGTAGTGACAGGACAAGGGGTAACGGTTTTAAATCGGAAGAGGGGAGATTTAAATTAGATATTAGGAGGAAATTCTTTACTGTGAGGGTGGTGAGGGACTGGAACAGGTTGCCCAGGGAAGTTGTGGATGCCCCATCCCTGGAAGTGTTTAAGGCCAGGGTGGATGGGGCTTCAAGCAACCTGGTCTAGTGGGAGGTGTCCATGCCCATGGCAGGGGGGTTGGAACTCGATGATCTTTAAGGTCCCGTCCAACTCTAACCGTTCTATGAGACCAAACGTACTTTCCACACAACTAAAATAAAGGACAGTCTGTTGGAAGGCCAGGCACAAACTCAGTGCATGATGAAGAGACTTGTGTTTGAGTTTTGTGACTCAGACACTTGAAGGAGGAACAGGGACATGTTGTTTGGAGGTGAATGAGGAGGAAAGGGGTCCCATTTGCTGTGGCCAAGCAATTGGCTCCTCTCCTCAGAGTACTCCTCAGTAGCTTTGCCCTTGCTTGCTGTTTGTGCAGAGTAGCTGTGGGTCTGCAGTTTATCGAGACCTCCTCTGGTGGTGCTACTTCTGGACTGATCAGGGTTTTGGGTTTTTTTTGTTTAAAGTAGTCAAAAAAGAAAATAGAAAACCCAAAATTGTTCACAGTAGGAGTACAGGGTATTGCATCTAAAATTATAACAGATAATTTCTTCAGAAAACCCCAAAAAACAAAATAGCTGGAATTCCAGGTCTTCATCCATGTGTTTGAGACCTTGAGGACTGTTGGACAGGTCACTGTTCATCGCTGTTGTCAGGCAAAGGATTGTGTTGTGAGTGGAGCGGTTTTCAAGTTGCTGTCTAATGTAGCTGGTAAACAGAAGTTGTTCCCTCTGGTGATGATGTGAAGTCACCTGGATAGATTTTTGTTTTGCAATCATTCTGTCCAAGTGATGATGCAAAGGTAGTTTGGCTACAGGTTTCAGATGCTTTAAAGCTTCTCTTCATACATCTTATCCTATGACACATCCCTGTCATGAGTGATATGACACCAGCTGCTTATCCAGCCTTACGTACAGCAGTACTGTGAACCTTGATTTCAGACAAGAGAGAAGATAAATGTCTTAGCTTCTAAGTGCAAAGACCTGAGTTTCTCCTGCTTGCTTTGGGATATATATATTTTTTTTTAATCTCCCAGGCCTCTGTTTAAAAATATCATCACTCCTTATTCCAGTTCTTTCCAGGTCCTCTATGAACTTTCATTTACTTTTGTTTAATAAAAAGCTCTAAATCCTAAACAAGGTTTTATCACCTCTTTTGGTCATTCCTTGGATTGTTACATCTAATAGCAGCAATTTTTCAGCTTGCTACTTTTTTGAAGGTATTGGGTAACTGAGTTTAGTTTAAAATTATCTGTGTTCACTTCAGCCTTGCTTTATTTCTGGTCTCAGCTTCAGTCCTGTAATCTTGAACAGAAATTGGCAGCTCTAATAGCTACCTTACCTTTGATGTATGAAAGGGTTATCTCTTTTTCCTGGAGGAGGTGTTCTTATTTTCAGATACTACATCTATCAGATTGGAGACACAGGAACTTCTGTGCTGTCTTTTTCACTTGACTAGAATGGCCTGATGTGTTTATTTTTGTCTCATGCTCCATCTGGTTTTTGGTCTGTGCCCAAATATTTAACAGATATTTAAAAAAAAACAAACAGGTATGTCCTCCTACTTTTCCCACAAATATTCAGTCTGGAATTTAGTCATCTTGATATCAGTCTTTAGCATTCCAGAGCATCAGTGTTTTGCTGTGGGGCAGAAGAGCACATCCTCAAAGGCTTCTGGAATCAGTCGGTACTCCTCTTCTGCCTTCTGTTCCAATCAACTGGTTTAGATTTGAAATTTACTCAGAGCCTGTTAATTATTTGTTATCTAGCGCTTTTTTTTGGCTTTTTTTTTTAACTGCTTGAGGAACTTGCGGTCTATCTTAACCAGTCTGAAAAAATTCAGATTTTGGACTTTGGTCAGAAAAATTTTAATGATATGAATGTGTTCGTATGTGGCACAGCTGCCTCCTCTAGCTCTGTGTAAGTGCTTTTTTTTTTTTTTTTTTAAATGAAAGTTAGGTAGTTTCCATTATCTTATACCTGAAGAAGGTATTTTCTGGTAACTTGTTGCTTCAGTGGACAGTTAGTAAAAATTTTGTGTGTATTTTAAACCATTCTCAGCTCACATTGATATAGTTTGGTTTGTTTAATGAGTTTTAAACTCATTTTAAACTCATTAATCAGAATAAAAATGCTTCTTGATTCCTGTTTTCAATGGCACAGGCTTCATCTGTGTACTAATAAATTTGAAATATTTGCCATAGGGTTTTATAATGGGAAAGAATTGCAAGCATAAGTCTCCCTCAGTCTGCTAAGACTGCCCAAATAAATTTCTAAACAGCACTGAATGGGCCCATGCGTATAGACAGAATTCCCAAATGTGTAAGTGACCAAAAATAGACGTATAGGATTATTAGACAGCTTTGTTTCTGCAGCATAAAATACTTCCAGCCCTGTTGGAGGCTTTGAAGACAAGGCTCATCAATTTTATGTACTTTCCAATTAAGAGACCTCTGAGAATTGTCAGATATCACGTGTTTTAGTGAGCGATGTTTGCAGCCATAGTCAGACTTGCACTTTAGTCGTAACTTCAATAGTTATGCTCTTAGTTTCCTTCGTGCATAATATGAACTTGCTGTCCAGAATAACAGAAAAAGTAAATTATGTCTGCAAAATCTGATATGGTCCAGGGTTGCTCTTGTAGGAGTGCGTCACAGTGTAGCAATGTAGAAATCTGCAATTCTTGTTTAGGATAAACTTACCACTATGTGAAAAATGAGTGTCCATGCCCCCTGCCTGAAGTTGTTGCTCATCTTACTCTGTAGCCGAGGAACCCTAGTCAAAGACCGGCACCTTGTTGTGTAAGGTGGTGTGTGCACATGCATGCGTACCCCTGTGTCAGTTCCATCCTTGTGGATTTTAAATTTCAGCAATGAAGATCCAGTCACAGATAAGAGTGTTACTGTATTCTGGTAGATTATCACTTGTCAAGTTTTTGGAGCTCTTCTGGGAAGGTAATATTTTGTTTGCCATGGATGATGGGGAAGATAAGGCTTGTGGACATCTCTCCCCAGAATTTGTCTCTAACCAGTGTAACGTGAGGTCCATGAATAATTCACATTTCCTGGTTGTTAGTGTTTTCTGAAAACGAGTATCCATGGTAAAAAGGTTATAGTTAACTTTGTAGAGTACAAGTTGTTGTTACCATTTTCTCATACCTTTGAGGGTGGGGGGAAGATTCCCTTTTACAGTCTCATTCAGAAAGTTTTTATATGTTCAGAAATAGTATGATAGTATTTCTCTCAATTTACCATCACACACATGGAATGGCTGACTATCAACAGCTGTCCTGCATATTGTTTGATATGAGTAATAGCATAGATCCATGATAAAGCTGGAGATCTGGAAGTAAGGAGAAATACTCCCCCCCTTAAAAAAAAAAAGGTTGAATAATAATGAAATGAGAGAGTGGAAAATTAGATGATATCTATTATTTATAAAGAACAACTGGAGTGTGTCTCCATGTTTAAGAACATGTTTAAGAAAAGAGGGGAAAAAAAAAGAAGGGAGAGAGAGATAGCAAGAATTTCTACTTACCGCAATGGTTCTGCCGTGTTCAGAGCGCTTTTTCTCTGGAGTAGGACGTATGATTTATTTTAGCATATCTTTGAAAGATAAGAGTTTGCTACATGCATTTTTTTTTTAAAGGAAGAAAGAAACAAAAAGGATTAATAATGTAGGACAGAAAACTACTATCACCACTTTTTAAAAATATGTTTGCCTCCCCACATTTACCAGTGGTAAAAGGCTTGTAAGTTCAAAGACACCTTTATCTTCCTTTCTAGTGGGTTGTTTTGGGATTAGGTGATTCTGTGGTTGAAATGGAATACCACCACCCCAACTGCTGGGCCTGTTGTAACTCATCACTTTTTCATCCTTAACCCTGTAAGTCTATTTCACATGTTTTAAAAATGACTATGTGAGTGTCTGCATCAAAGTCAAAACTGTATATGAAAGCCCTACATGTCACCTCAACCAAATGAGGTACAGTAGGAAGCTAAACTCCCTGTCTAGTATGACAGATAATACCAGCTTCCACGACTAAAACCTGTCATTCCTGTTTTCCCACTGAGAAGAATCATTGTTCGATTATCAGCTATATTGGGGTTTTTTCATCTTTTTAATTTAAAGCTCTACCAGGCATCATTAGTGGGGGAGGAAAACAACAAAATGGAGCAGGGTACATGACACTGATGCTGGAGAAATGACACCTTTGTTCATTCTCATCTCTTGTGCAACATCGTGTAGCGTTATTCCAGAAAAGCCTGCTCTGTAGGCATATAGCAAATATCGGTGCCTGTCCTTCCCACCTTCCTGGCTCCCTGATAGCTGGCCTTTGAGGGGACAGTGACACTTTGGAACTGGAGCACAGGCCAGTCACATGCAAGAGATGTGTGTAGTATACAGAAAATATGGAAGTAAAGAGCTCCTGAGACATTAATATGAGGAATCAGACGTGCAGTTTTACAGTGGAAACAGGTCGAAAGATTTGTCAAACTGGCTACTGATACATTTCGTTACCCAGGAATATTTCTGGGCTTTTTACAGTATTTTGCTATTGAAATAAGTTGCAGGGCGAAGGGGCAGCCATGCACTAGAAGCTGCTGGGTGGATCTGTGTACAGTTGTATTGCCCTGGAAATGCTGTGGATATTTGAATGGGCTGTGATTCAGCCATTTTCAAAACATTTTGACTTCAGTTAGTTTTCTTCAGTGTTTTGAAGAATATGAATTTCTTACCTAAGATTAAGCAAGGGAAAAGTTAACCCAAAATATATTTGGCCCTGAAACTGGAAACAACGAAATGAAAAGTGGATTTGGATGGCAAAGTTTAACTTGTCAAACAAATGGTGCTGGATTCTTCCAGTAATACTGTGTAACTCTCTCTTGTTTGTAATGACTGTTTTAAGTAGGATTTTTTGATAGAACTAGATGCTTCTTTCTTTCATCTTTGTGATGTTCAGTAGTATGATTTAGGGGAAGGTGATTCTTGGAATTAAAATTTCACTTCTGTGATACCAGTTCTTAGGATAATGGAAATTTCATTGTTAAATTCCAAAGAAACCTCATGTTGCAGCAGGTAGTTTGTCTTACCCAGGTATTCAGTGCCCCTGAAAGAAATGGATTCTTTCTTAATGTGAATCAGCTTTGCTAAGAAATAATGCATATCCCTGGGCAAAATAAGGTGAATAAAACCATGTTACTCTGTGAAAATACTGATCCTGTACAAGTTGTCAAGTTTTTCAAGTGAAAGACATACTGCAGAAGATGTTTTGTTCGTACAAGCTGAACAAGGCTTAAAGTTTCACAGGTCCTACAAGTATTGTCTCAAAATCTACCCAGAAAGTGCTCTGATGTCAGGATCTGTTAACCTCACATTCACTTGATCAGATAGAAGTTGTGTGGAGGCATCAAACAAGCCTAATAAGAGAAACGGCTACGGGTCTGATCCACTTAGTTTCTCTGTCCTTCACAGCCAAAATGCACGTCCTTTTACAGTCAGGACTCCCAAGTCTGTCTTAGGATCCCTAATTTGTAGCTGAGGAACCCATAGATGAAACTGCTCTCAATAAGTGTTCATAGAATCATAGAATGGTTAAAGTTAGAAGGGACCTTAAAGATCATTTTGTTCCAACTCCGCTGCTGTGGCCAGGGACACCTCCCACTAGACCAGGTTGCTTAAAGCCCCATCCAACCTGGCCTTGAACACTTCCAAGGATGGGGCATCCACAACTTCCTTAAGCCTCATGTTCTTTATCTTATAATTTCTAGCCAATTTTAGCTGTTTAAGTCACCCAGAGACAGTTTCTTGTCTTGGTTATGCCCAGAGTGTGCTGGCGAGTGTGTGAAGTCTCTTCTTCCCCTGCTTGGTGATGTCATGTACAGTGGTGAGAGCTCTTCTTCTCCACTGTGTTATCATCCAGGCAGGGCCTGGATGTAATGTGCAAAGCAGCAGAAAGATTTCAGAGTGAGGTACCAGAACTGTACCCCGCTGCCTGGTTTAGGTGACCTTGGCATTTGTTGGATGCAGTCTGGCCACAGGTCAAGTAACTACATATCAATGTAGAGTTTAGACAAATACAGTGCAGTTCGTTTCACTTGCATCTCGTTTTAATGAGAATTTGCCTCTAGTGTTTCATTAAAGAGGAAAGAAAACCTGCCTTTCATGTGGTTTCCTAGCTAATTGCTGATTGTAGAGGAATTGCATAATACGATCACAAAACATGCTTCTCATCTCAGTCTTTTTCACAATAATAGACTTTGATATGATAATGTTTTTCAGTCCTTGGTAGATGGTGTACAAATCTAGATGCTGTGCATTAAACACCGCATGTATAGCTTAGCCTACTTTAAAAAAAAAAAAAGAAGAAAAAGAAAAAAAGAAAAATAAGAAAATTAAGTTCTGCATTCCTAACTTACAAATACTCTGCTTTCTGTCCTCCTGTTCAGGAACCCTGGGATGCACAACACATTCCAGCACTGTTCTCTGCTTTCTGTGGTCTGCTAGTTGCACTGTCTTATCACCTCAGCAGACAAAGCAGTGACCCATCTGTACTGATGTAAGTTGCCTGCATATCTTATTTATTGATTACTGTGTACGGCACACAACCAAAATGATGCCCGGGTTTCAGAACCACACGGACTGCCTCACGAAAGTACTGTGATGAGGTGGAAGTTCATCGCCCGTGTCTGCCTGGTTGGTATCAGTCCTGTAAATAAATGAAGTGCTGCAGTCAGATTACCAGTAAGGCTGGTGGTCTTTAAACAACACTATCCAAATTCTGTGAAGCAGATTTCACCCTCTGGGAAATTGTGCACTTGCCATGTTGGAGGATAGTGATTTAGTTGAGGGGGCTCTCAGGCTACTGGAGTTGCAGAACGTGCATTGGGTAGCACCATGGCAAGAAGAAAGAAAATTTGATGTACTGGGAAGATGGCTCAATTCCAGCTCTTGCGGAGGGTCACTGTCAGTAGGCTATGCCACTCTGAGATTAACTCCTTCCTTTTCTGCTCTGACATAATCTGCTAAAGGTAGCTGAGGAAAGGTAGTGTGTATTAAGAGCTGCCATTGAGGACAAGGGAGATCCAGGGGAGAAGTCCCCAACATTGTGATCTGTAGGATGAGGTGATGTGAAAGACACACGTAGATCCATAGCTCCGGGGCAACAGACACGAGTTTTCATGTGTGGGAACTGTGCTATATGGCTGTCCAGGGGGCTGTTGGTGACCCACAAGCAGCTGGGATTAAGCAAGCAAACAGGTTTTCTGCAGCCATGCACACCATGCCATCTGGGATTATGCTTCACAGACAGCTCAGTCCTACCCTAGGATAGTGCAGAGGGCCTGTGAAGAAACCCCCTGGGTTCTCCTTTTGATTCATGAGGTGTCTTGTGTGTGTCTTGAGGTGAGCTCTTTAGTGTATGAAGATTGTAGTAGGCATGTGGTAAGTCAGGGTGGTTGGACGCACAGTCCTGTAATGAGAGAGCAGGGGAAAGTGGAGGGCATTTTAGGCCATTCAAGATTATATTTGAGGAGAGAAACTTGAGAAAAGGAGAAGAATTCTGATGAGGAACGAAAAGGTATAGGGCACTAGTAGAAAATTGGCATCCCAGCAAATCTTTTTGAAGAGCTGAGAAATTCCCTCTTTATCATCTGGAAGATTCAGGGAATCTGATACTTATATGTTACTAGGTTCTGATGTGACAAAGCAACAAGAACTGCTTATACCTATTGCCTTTAACTTTATCCAAAGGCTACTGTGTCTGGCACTGATGTCAATTAGACCTGGATCACATTTTGTGTAGCTAGTGTGTAGTTCCAGGACCGTTACAGTATGGAACTTGGGTATGGAAGGAAGTGAAGCTGTGTGCTGTATTAGGGAGATTTGTTTAGCCTTGGAGTAAAATCTACACAGGTAAACAGCAAATCAGTATGGAAGCATGAGCTCTTTCAATTTTGAAGTAATTTAAATGTATTCTTCTCTCCCACTCCCCAGGAAGGACACACCAGTTCATTAACTTCTTCAATAAAACAGAAATTTGTCTTTCTTTAAAACTTGTGTTTTAAGGAAATAACATTAAACCATTAAATCCATTTTCACTTTTAAGTCTAGCTACTGACTTCATAAGATTCTTAATCAAATCTTCAGCAGCTGAAATAGTTGTTAAATATCTTAAGATTCAGAATGTGTACAACAAAATCAAATGTTTATTGTGCAATCATGATAAAAACGTATAATCCTTAAAAAAAAGGTTTAAGATTTTTTTTAAACAGCTCTGAGCTTAATTAAAGGATGTTAAGGAGATTGGAAACAGTATTTAAGGGATAGCCTGTGGCATAAACTTCAAGATGGAGGAGGAGGTAGCACATAAATCTTGAACTGAGAATTAATATACAATCTATACAGAAATAGCTTCTTTGGCCTTTCTAATGTGCATCTAAACAGCTTCCATATTGGTTTCAGCTTAGCTGAAACATTAATAAAGGGCATGAATGGAACAGTACCCTCTCTGCTGATCCCTCTAAATGACTGAGTCACGTTGATTGGACTGCTGAGACTCCTTAACATTTTGATGAAGAAGTTCTACCCTGATCACAGATAGAGCTGGTTTGTGCCAGTCTCCAACCGTACACAGATAAGATAACTACTGCATACATGAGGAAGGAGATCTGAGGCTGTTTGTTTCTCCTCCTCTCTCACGCAGGAATATTCATGTGTTAGACAAGTTCAGAAGTACCCTAACTAGGATTTTTTTTTAACAGATCCCTTATTCAGTGCAAATATGTTCCTCACTTTCTACGTCAACAGTTTGAAGATTCATCAGCAGATCCACTACCAGAAAAGATGAGAGAATCTGTGGTAAGACCTTTTCTTTCATTCCTTTCTGTTCAAAGCTCTTTTCCATCAATTTTCCCTGCTGAAGAACCTCTTAAATACTCTCATTTAGTAATTTAAATATTTAAGTTACTAAAAGCAGAGAAAATGGGAGGATCTCTATCTTGTTCCTTTAAATCCACAGATGGAAACTGAAAGAAGTTCTTCTAGATCTTCTTTCCAGTGAGGAGGGCAGAAGGGGGATTTTGCAGTTTTCCTTTCAGAAGGATTCCTTTGAAGTACTCAGAAACATTGATTCCTTAATCTAATTGATGGGAAATGCACTCTCAGAGCTTGGGGAATGAGGCATCTCATTCTGGTACTCGGAGAGCTAGTGCAGGTTCTCTGCACAGAGTTACAGCCTGGCAATGTGTACAAGGCAGACTGGATTGTTCAACAAGTGTTCAAAAAGGTCAGCAGTCCTGGCAAACTCCCTGTTTACATTGGGGGGACAGGATTTGGTCCACATTAATGAATTAATTAATGAATTAAGCCCTTATTCATTCTTTTTCTAGGGCTAGGAGTTGACTTGGTTTTCAGGACTGCCTTTTTCTGTACCAGGAGGTATTCTTGACTGTATGCCCTCCACCCCAGCCAAGCCAGACAGATCACAGACCAGGCTTGGTACCTAGAGATGGAAGAAGTGTGTGAAACTTGACTAATATGAGAGAGGGAGGTACATGTCTGGTGCCAAGCATTGCTGTCTTGTTCTCTCTTCTTTGCTTGGCAGACTGGTTATTTCCTACTGTCTGGCACATAGCTCTAAGTTTGTGTCAGCTTGTTTCCCACTTCAGCTTAAATATCCAAAGTGACCCATCCTCCTTTTTTGTGTCTTTTTATATTAAAAAAACCTCACTAACTGTTAGCCAGGGGAGCTTGATTTTATAAAGAGTTCATGTGGGAAGATTGTCAAGTTTCCAGAAGTTTTAAGGGGTATTTGACATTTCTTAGAGTCCTGACCTGTCCTGCTTCCTTTCCTGCTTCCCTGTCATATCCCTTCTTCCTGACCACATCCCTAACAGCTCCCTCTAAGCATTTGCAATCTGGGCAATTATTCCGAAATTCCTGAATGCTTGCAGGAGCAAGGAGCGTTCAGAGTGCCTGGAAGACAGACTGCCTTTTTTTGACCCTTAGACATGACCTGAGAGTCTGTAGTGCCTAGTGGTACAGGTTGCTAGTGCGGTAGCTGGCCTGGCCTCCAGATGTCCCTTCGGAGGGATGCATCTCTCCTGTACATCTTGTATCATATTTCCTGGGCATTTTATAAGGTGTTACACAGCCTACATTCAGCACATTATTTGATCCCACACTTTTCTACTGTTCTTTGCTAAGCTGCTGTTTAGCTTGTTATTTTCTAGCATGTGTGATGTTATTTTAAACTGCTTACTCTATAAGGCCTGCGTAAGATTAAGTGATACGTCTATTTCTGATTGCTTGTATTGAGCTACAGTTTCTTGCAAACTAACCTGTTTGCAACAGGGTCACACTGCAGTATGAATGTCCAGCTAGTAGCAGAGTAAAAAATGTAGTATTTATGTTAAAGTTTTGCTATATTCCTGTGGTATTTCTGGTGTGTGGGTTATTGCCACTGTTCATTGTCAGTCCGTTGTTATACATGGGTACTGCATGGCAGATGTAATGGAAAGCTTCTTGTTCCCCCATATTTGTATCCCACTTGTATCTTTGATAGTGCCCTTCTTGGAGCAGCACAGAGTCTGATCTCATCTGTTCACCAGATGGAGCCCTGCCAGGGAACTGAAGCAGTTACCGTGGCTGTCCGCTTATCTAGTGTTATTTCATAGTGCAGAGGGAAACCTTGAGCAAGGCTTCAATATATTGAAAACAACAACAAAACAAACCAACAAAAGAATCAACGAATTAGCACCTAAGGTCCTGGGTGTATTTTCAAAACAGAGTCATGCTGCAGACTGTCGACCTAGTTTTGTGTCAGTAACATGGGCAGGGATCTGATGGCTTATACTAACACAATTACCATGTGGTTCAACTGTGCTTGGGTCCTTGAGCCACTGGGGCGGAAGATGCAGAAGCACAGGGAGGACTGCAGTGGGACTGACCAGACACCGGGCTTCAGTTCTTCACCATATCCCATTCTTGTCATGTTTTGCCAGTGGTTTTTTGCATTTAATTAAATGGGATTCCTGGCACCTTTTGCTCTACAGGATGTACCTGGTTTGGGGATTGGTGCTTTTCTGCTCTGTACATTTGATACTCCATACTGCTGCTGCTTTTAGACAGAAGCTGCTTTCGTTCAGTGTTGCTGGAGCTTGCTAGTTCTTCGCCTTTTTGCCCTTTTTTTTTTTTTTTCCCCTGTCCAGTCTTCCCTCAATCTGTATAAAAACTGTAAGCAAATGTATTTGCTTACAATGTCAATTAGCAGTGATAATTCTCCCACGCTGGGAGATCTCTTGAAGCAAGAGAGGGCAATTCCCGATTAATGAAGGCTTTGTCTAACCCCGATGTTATCTGGTACCTCTGTCTCAATTAAACACTAACCAGTTTGCCAGGAGACTCCCGCTGCTATCTCACAGTGCAGTGCTAACAGAGCAAGTAGGGAAGAACTGAGACGGGAGAAAATGCACGTGCCTCAAGTTTGAGGAGCACAATCAAGGCACAGTCTCTGCTTATTTGCTTCAGCAACAGCAATTGTGTTTAGCTTCCAGAACCTGTGCAAGGGGATCTTCAAACAGTTCAGAAACTGGGTGAAACAGTATGTCGGTATTTGAAGGAGACTTCATGGTGGTTGTTAGTTTTTTCTTCTTGGAGTGGTCCTTTTTAAGGAGCATGTTCCAAATACTCTGCTAGTGGCAAGAGATAGCAGGATGCAACACAA
This sequence comes from Numenius arquata, assembly GCF_964106895.1. Classification (NCBI taxonomy): domain Eukaryota; kingdom Metazoa; phylum Chordata; class Aves; order Charadriiformes; family Scolopacidae; genus Numenius; species Numenius arquata. Next base: position 23,272,523 of record NC_133577.1, on the reverse strand, counting down.
CAAGCAACCTTGCCCTGGTCTTTATACAGAAGTATGGTCTACATAACATGCCATTTAAATAAGATCCATTTTAAGCAGAAATCCTGAGGCGTACAGAACCAAATCACCTCCTCAAGGAGCTGAAAGCAAACAAGGTTAATATTGAAAATTAATGTGTTGTATTCTGTAGTGGCTCTGCACTGACGTTAGGAATAATAAATACAGCATCTCTAATGTTTAGTTACGTGACCTTTACTATTTTCATTTGCTTGAATAGCTGTGTAAGAATTGCCAGCTTTGGAAGCCTGAATTATAAAGCAGCTGTGATGGCTAATTGACCATTCAACTTTGAGAATGGAGCTTCCTACCATTATAATTAATTTCTATAGGCATCCACATGGCTGATTACTAGATTAACCAGTGGCCTGAGGGTGCTAATGTGTTACATTCAAACTCAGCTTCCTTCCTGGCCTTTAATACAAACATTTAGATAGCTAGTAAAAGGATTTGTACAAAGCTCCAAAAACATAATTGAAAATAATAATAAAAAAGGGGCCACTATAGTATGTTCTGCTTGTAAAATCTCTGAGGCATCAAATGTAGTGATGTTGGTTTGGGGTTTCTTTCTCCCTTGAGTGTAAAATGGAGAAAAAAGAACATCTGCTTTCAGCCCAAACTGTATCAGTGATTATCTCTCACTGCAGAGATTTTAACTTTGATCAGAGCTTAACTTTTCCACACTGGACCAATGAAGGACTCAAGCATCACATCGTAGGGCTATTCAACATTCAGTTCATAAGTGCTTGGCCTTGTGAATGGAAGACAGTTGGGTCTAAATGCAGGATGGGGAACAGAGTTGCGTCCAAGGTAGGCACGGGCTTTGCAGGAGCTACCTGCCTTCAGCAGGAAGGGTGGAAGCCACAGATCCACCCACAGCAGCCTGTGGGTGGATGCCCAAGGTTTTTTCCTGGAAGGTAGCTCTGAATGCCCCTCATCCCCTCAGAGAGATAACTTCCCAGGGTCAGCCATTTCCTGGGAGCCATGACACGAAACAAAAGCACTGCTGCTTAGCTTTGTTTCAGAAGGAAAAACCCCTGAATGTTGTGAGAAGTTTGAATGTGTCTGCCACATCAAGAAGGAGCTCCTGTGGGGACCGTTGTGCAAGTCAGCAGCTCAGCAGTTAGATTTACATTTTGAAGTAGTTCAATACAAGGCCAAAAGGGCAAGCCTGGGTGTATATGATGCTTTAAACACTTCAGATGTTTCCAGAGTTGGAATGCAATTGTCAAATTTGGGTTTAAATACCTGAGTAATAATTATCGCTTTAAAAACATAGGCCTCTTCCTGTATGTGTTAATTGTTACTGTGTCAAAAGCAGCGAGAGCACCCTAAAAAGAATGCTCAAAGATGGGAAAGGTGGGAAATACCAATCCTGTGCAATATAATCTGTGTAATACATTCTCTTTTGAATGTAGTCTTTTGACCTGGTACAGAATGGAAAGTTAGGATGCCACCTTTTCCCAAAATGTCCATTATTATCACCTCTGCTGATTTTACAACTGAATTCTTAATATTTTTTGTAGTTCTTAAAATGGCAGCTTCTTCAGTCACCCGATTTTGAGAGAAGTAAATCATTTTAATAGTAATCCTTTCTGTTTGTACAGAAGAGCTTGAAAATATGATAAGGGTGTGTTTTTGATCTTACAAGCTTGTTTTAGATTATTGAGGAGCTGGATTCAGCTGCGCAGAAAGTGGTACTTGATCAAGACTTTTCATAATAGGTATTCACAACAGGGCTGAAGTACTGCCACATAAATCCAGCACTGCTTAGCTTTCTTGGATGCTGAATTTTACAAGCTAGATACTGCTACTTTACTTAGATTTTGTATGCAACATCTTTTAAGAAAAAAAAATTGGAAATGTTAAAAAAATATATTTCCATTACATGCATTGGTAATAATTCCCTTATCCATCTTTATCAGGGTTTTGATCACGATTTTTCAGTACTGCTCCACATACTAGAAATGGATACACAGCTTGCTAGTGAAAGACGGTCTGAACCTCTGAACCGAACAGAGAGGACCTGTGGGAACAGGCAGGAATCAAAGGTTTTTTCAGGGAAGAGAAGGCTTTTCCTGTGAGGTTCCTCGTGTTGTGGTTCTCCTGTTGCATACAATGACCATGAAGCAAGGAGCATGACCAGCAAGGCTATGTTTTAAAAAGATGGTCAGAAAGAGTTAGGAAGACGTAACTCTGCTCCTGCACTTTCCCAGCTATAGTCCATGTGGAGTATGGGGCGGTCTGGAGAGGGCACAGCTCTCTGAGGGGAGGGAGCGCTGTGCTTTTGGAGGTACGTGCTCCTGAGCAGCCTGGGAAAGGGAAGGATGGTGGTGAATTCACCTCAAGAATTCAGCTAAACCGGATTAGAGTTTCCTGGGACAAAGCAAAAGTACTTCTTGAGCCTGAAGGCTTTTTAGTCCTACTGAATTTCAAAGGCCTGCTGCAGTAAGTGGAAGTGCTGATGCTTGTGACCTTTTACTAAGAAGCATCTTTCATAACAGGGAGTGATAGGCAGCCTAAGTATAGCGGTTGCTACCGGTTTCCCCTGTAATTTGCAACCCTTCTGTTGTTCACTTGTTCTCCTTTCTTTTTATCTCCCTTATTCATAGGTTTGCTATCCCATCATTATTTTAGTTTTCTTTCTTTTTCTCTGAGGTATATGAAGACCACCTAGATTGCAGCACCAGAAAATTGGATGAGCTTCTAATTCCAACAAAAGTGGTGCATTTCACATGTTGTTTCTAGATACCTTTGAATTAAAGCATAAGTGAGTTTCTAAACCAAGAGCTACAAATAGTTACTCATTTGATAACTTAGCGGCAGTATTGAGTGCTGAACTCAAATGCCCCTCTCATAAATCTAAGATAAGATTTTCATTTATTCACAAAGACGTTTGGGTGACCTCCGAAGTACAATTCAAAGATCACACAGCTCGCAAGCTATCTTGTTTGTTTGTTTACTGAGAATGACATTTTAATCACAAGAAAAACGGGCTGGAAAGACAGTGATATTTTCTAATATTTAGAAACAAAATTACTCCTACCCTGGTTATAGATCTTTATAAAGGCAGATATGTCCTTTCATTATCATTCACTGACACTGGAAAAAGGCCTTGTCTGAAACCCATAAAATCTTGCTGAAATTTGGCTTCGGATACAGAAAATGAGAGAATGGGATATGTCGCTTAAGAATATAATAAATGTATTAACTTCGTGTCTCTGAAGACATTACAGAAAAGCACAAGTAATTTCAGTAATGCAAGAGAAGGTGAATGTGAAGAAATCTTAATGCTTGCAAATAGGAAACGGAACCAGGATTTTGATTCCCAAAAATAAAAAAAAGTCAAAATGTAAAAAAGTTATATTCCTTAAACAGAATCAGACTTAGTATGGAAATGTATTGCTTTCATTTCTCCGATCTTAAAACTACGTTATTTAAAAATATATTTAAAATTAGGCATGATGAATTTAAATGTGATTACTTTGACAAACCTGGAGTATGAAGAAATAATTTTGCAAAGCAGAGTGGAGAAAATACTTCTGTATCAGGGAGTGCTGATTAGCCTTATCACAATGCAGACTGCGAATAATTGAGAACAGAGTTGTTTACTTTGGTTAGAATAGTATTGGCTCGCTAATTTTGTATAAAATAATTATTTTCACAGAAAGAAATCTTGAAATCGGATCTCATTGTCTGCACAGCGGCTGCTGTTCTGTCATTTGCTGTCAGTGCCAGTACTGTATTTCTGTCATTAAGGGTGTGTATCTGTCCTTTTTTTCCCCCTTTTTTTGCTCCCCTAAGGTATTACCTCTTTTTTTGCAAAACCAGAGGGTACTTTAACTGGAAAGAACAGAGATTGTGGGGAGAGAACTTAGTGAAAATGTACTTACTGGTCATGATAACATTTTTTTTCTAATGTGCAAGGCAGTTAGTTTATGGATATTTGATTTATTTTTGTGTTACTTACATGACATCTCTTTCCTTAAGCCTCTGCATATCTGCAGTGCTCTGATGTGGAACCTGGGGGACAGAATGAGTAAGCCTGATCACTTGCCCTTTTCCCTGCAATTAGGGAGGAAAAAATTGTGTGTACAAAATACATATTTCAAATTCCATATCCACCTGTGGAGTCAGAGTTTGAATATAGGAATAAAAATTAATTGCACAAAAATACAATTATAGGAACTGTTAAAAAAAGGTTTTATATAAAGATGTTGTTTGCAAATCATAACTGTGTTTTGTTTTTTTCTCTTTTGGCCCAGCCATTTCTCAGCATTGTCCTGTTTGCTTTAGCATGGACTGTGGGATTTGTAACACATTACGTACTTCCTCAGCTTCGCAAGCATCACCCCTGGCTGTGGATCTCCCACCCCATACTTAAAAGCAAAGAGCACCAGCAACGGGAAGTGAGAGGTTTGTAATAAAATCTTTTCTAAACAATGGATGACTTGCAGCTTGTCTCAGTTTTTTTAAAAAAAAAAAACAACCACCAATTCAGAAGTAACAGAGGAGGGAGAATAAATTATGCTTTACATTTTCTTGTTTTGAATAGCATGCATAGCCCATCAATTCCATTTCCCCTACCCTCCCGCTACCCAATCAACAGCAAATCTGTGAACCTGTAGAAGTCATCTTCTGAGACCACAGCACAGAAGGGCTGAGGCCGCTCAGGCACCTCTGGAGTGTGTGCCCTGCTGAGAGCAGGGTCAGCTAGAGCAAGTTGCTCAGGCCTGTGTCCAGTTTTGAGTATCTTCAAGCATGGAGACTCCACAACCTTTCTGCACAACCCGTTCTAGCATTCGATCATCCTTACAGTAAGAAAGGTTGTTTTGTTTTGGGTTTTTTTCTTATGCCGAAATGGAATTTCAGTTTGTGCCATTTCCTTTTGTCCTGTCACTGGGCACTATTGAGAGCAGTCTGGCTCCATCAACTTTATCCTCCACATCAGGTATTTATACACCAAAATTGCCCCCAATCAGGCATTAATAAGATGTCCCCGAGCCTTTTCTTCTCAAGGCTAAAGCTATCTCAGCTCTCTCAGCCTCTCCTCCTATGTTAAATGCTCCTGTCCCTTAATCATCTTACTGGCCCTAAGTGGCCTTTCACAAACCATCTTCTCATCTGCCTTTTGCTTTTACATTACAGTACTGTTACTTGCTGTGTTGCTTGATGTGTTATAGCTCATGCTTAATACATTGGCGTTTTATATAATTTAAAAACTTAAATGATTGATGAAATTGAGACAGAATTTTTTCTACTTTCTGACATATAACTATATATCATTTGAACAGCATGGGTAGTACAACTTAAAGTTTTGATTTCCATCATAACACTTTTAGAGAAACATTAAAATTGAAAGGAACTGAAATTTTGAAGATTTGTTCTTTCTAATGTCTGTTGGCTTCAGCAGGTAGTGCCCTGATACATGCAAGTATCAGTAAATATTTTAGTGTGTCGAGGTCTGATTTCCTCTTCTGATACACTTATTTCAGCAAGCAGACAGTGTACTTTGAGAAGCACAGCTTTCCGCCCCCCCCAGCTCTCATCTTGCCTTTGCTACCAACCAAAAGCTTGCTTGTCATTTTTTGATGGATCCTGTGCCTTAATCATTCTCAATATATGTTCCTGAGGTGTTTGAAGACAGCCTTGTCAGAACACAGTCTGCTGAGGGACTTTAGTCTGTTCTTCAACTAGACAACAAAAGAATTCCGATCACTTTCTGCAAAACCATGCATTAAGGATTTAAATCTTTTTTTAAAAAAAATCATGTCTTTCAAAATGATTACTTTCCAAACCAGGCTTTGGTATGAAAAAAAGTACCAAAGAGACTTGATTGAAGGTTGTCTTTTAACTTTTACTGCAATACACCAAGTGTAGTAGAAATATAAATCTCATTAAGGATCATGCCCAACTGAACACACTGTTCAGGGTTTCCTCTCCCTGATAATCAGTAATTCTGATGAAGACCCAAGTTTTATTGTTTGTTACATCACTTAGTCATAAAAGACTACTGTAGCATTTCTTTCGCTTGTCCTGATTAAGTCTGTCTTCATTTGTCAGAAAACATTGTTTTCCTAAATGCAATGACTCAGCTTTTGAAAAGGTTGAGGGGAGAGATCTGCCAGACTGATCTCCACAGATGGGTTTCTTTCTGCTTTGCAATCAGCTGCATTTCCCATGCTACCTGCTGCAGGCAACAGGCTCTTTTTTTCCTTCTTTTGCAGTCCTCATTTTATATGTGGTCCATTTCCACACTTTGGGGCTCAAGTATTATTGCAATGTATCTGCTGTATTAGAAAACATGAGTAAAAACCCCAATATTTGTATTTCAGTCCCTTAGGCTGCTGCAGAGGCTTTTTATTATGTTCTGAGATGAGACAGGCTGAGGAAGAAGTGGTGTAATCCCTTTGATAGATACGTCTGACAGACTGTCTTCTTTCTTTTACCCTTTAAGAAAAATGTAGGAGCCGAACTTAAAGGTTCCCTGTTTGTATAGAAAGAGAAACTTGGAAAAGGACAGTATTCTGTATTTGTCAGGTGTGGACAATCAAAGGGCAAGTACACAAAACAAGATGTCTGGGGAGCTTTTTTTTATAGAATTTGATTTTCAGCTTCCTAATTTTTGACAAGTGTAGTGCTATGGGGAGACAGATGATTGCTTGCAATTAGATGAGCGGCTAGTAATGGCAATTCCACAAGTTATTCCTGGCTTTGTTTCATAGACTCTGGATGAGCTGTTCAAACTTTCCGACCTTCCACAGAATAGCAATTATCAGACCAGTTCTCATGATGCCCGTATGAGATAACTCCTTACTTGTCATTGTTTTGCCTGACTGCAGGAAGAAAGGCTGAGTTCAAAATGTGTGAGCTTATGGTAGAATAGATGTGTTGAAAGTAGTGCAGGACTGAGTGAGAAAGAAACCCTGAAACACTAGAGACTATTTTTTTCTTCTCTTTTCTCCCCACAACTGCTTTTATACCCCACAGATTCATGTAACCCATTTTCAAATCACCTGTATCTTTCCCTAGCCCTGTCTGAATGTGAACTCTTTTTTTCTGTCTGCATTGTCTGTACACGCATGTCTCTGCTCCTGCAGCTGCCTTCTTTTTGGTCTACTTGGTATGCACATCTCTTTATTCAAGCTTGAGTTCTTACACAGAGCTCAGATTTGGGCAGCTGGATGAAGTTCTTGAATGGAGCTCTTTCCTGGTTTCAGCTGGGATACAGTTAATTTTCTTTCTAGTGATGGCTGTGTTTCAGATTTAGTATGAAAGGAATGTCAATAATGCATATTGTTTTAGTTGTTGCTAAGTGATATTTGTACTATTCAAGGACTTTTTTCATTTTCCCATAGAAGCTGAGAAAGAGCATAGACAGAGCAACGGAATATTCTGTACAACAGACATTGTGCTCAGTATATAAATGGGGGTTGGCTGGGGGGTGGTAATCCACGATGGCTGCTCAGGTCGGGCACTGGGCAACCAGTTCATTGGGCAGTGAGAGTGACTTGTGTTGTATTATGTTATCTTGTATATTCTTTTACCATTATTGTTGTTGTTATTTTTCTGTTATTGTTCAATTAAACTGTCTTTACCTCAACCCACAAGGTTTTGTTTTGTTTTGTTTTTTCCCTTTCCCCTTCTTTTCGCCCTCTTCTCCCTGTCCTTCTGGGGAAAGGGGGAGCACTGCATGAGCACCTATGTGTTTCTAGCTGCCATCTGGGGTTAAACCACGACAAGCTCTGAGAGCAATTTTAAGTTCAGGAGGAGGAGAGAGGAATGGAGAATAACAGCTAGGTTTCAAAATGGACGTTTCACTGTGTGTATGAACTTCTAGGAGGTGGCCTTAAGGTAATACGAGGAGGAAATATTTTTACGTTATAACAAGAAACAGAAGTTGGTCATATTTTCTGAAGGCAGATTTTTGCAAGAGCATTACCTTAGCTTAAGATAGCAGCAAAGCATGACTTAAAGCTAATTTGGAAGGCTTGCTCTTAGATCTTTCTCTTTAAGCCTATAGAATATATAACTGTGCCTGTAGAACATACAAATCTGTTGATTCAGCATGTCTTCTTTGCCTGCCATTGAAAAGGTGTGTGTGGGAGGGTGGGCTGTGTATATATAATTATTTTCATTTCTGCAGGAAAGAGTATTGGAGATTGAGTAGCTGGCATTGTTATTTCTGAATCAATACCAAGTTCTGCCTTTTTGCGTTCACTGTTTTTCCAATAACCTTGTCTAGCTGAGCTCAGTTGAGAATAAAGACGTTATTTTTGTCCATACACAGGTGCTTCTGCACTCAGTTCACCTAAGTTCTTACAGCAGTTGAATTGCACAGAGCATTCAGTTCTTGTTTAATACTCGTATTAAGCACTGTGATGTTAGTTAGAAAGGTCTACTGCAATAAAAAAGATATTCTTTGCTGGTGAATGTTGTGACCCTGGCAGATACTTTTTACAATGGCTGTTTAGGTGTTCTGAGAAACATCTAGGACACTTTCTAGCTCCTATTAATTCTTCATTCTTCAGATCTCAAAGGATGTCTCATTTATCAGTGAGGTCAGTGATACTTTGCAGTCTAATGAACAGTGTTTTGCCACAATAAGACGGGGAAGGACAGACACAGAGTTCAAATGAAGTTCCCTAGGTCATCCACTAGGTCAGTGCCAGAGCTGGAGAGGGTCTCTCCAGTGTCTTTTCATCACTAAAAGTGCTATTTGATATAGTGGCTAGTAATTGGATTATGTAGAATCTACCATATAGCATGTACCATCTCCTGTTGTTTCTGAGTGTTTCTCATGAGTGCAGTTATAAGCAGCAGAACAGATACTCTCTAAATTCAGAGAACAAAATTATTTCTCTATTGCAAAAGAATTATGAATTTCATTGTTTCATAAATTACTTGGTTGATTATATTTATTAATGTGAGCTAACTCATTTCTTCTATGATATTGCAAGATAATGAAATAGTGAAAATGCAGATAATTTGATGAAATTATCTGTTATCTGAATTTCTATTTCAGATGCTGCTCATTTGATGTGGTTTGAAAGGCTCTATGTGTGGCTTCAGTGCTTTGAGAAATATGTTTTGTATCCAGCTATAATACTGAATGCCCTCACCATTGATGCTTTCTCAATTAGTAAATACAAGAAGCTTGGTACACAGTAAGTAGATTATAACTCAAAGCATGTGATTAGTAAAATATTTGGTTTTAGACTAAAGGCTGAGAAATGAAATTTGTTTCTTAAATAAGTCTGTTTGCTTGTCACAGTCTGCTTTCATGCATTATTAGTTCAGTATACAATAATCATTAGCTTTGCTAAAAGAAAAAAGCAAAACTACCTTAGCACATGTAAGACATGACTGCAGTGAGAGAGAGAAATTAAAATATTAAAGAGCTATATATAGATATATATGGAATGTCTAAATGTCAATTAAAAGCCAGACACACTATACCAGGCTTCAGGTGTTTGATGGGCATAAACGGTGGGGTAACTAGAATTAATCAGATGAAAATGAGAAATCTAGGCTGGATATCAAGAAATATTTCCTAACTGAGGATTTTGTAAGACTACAGTATAGTCTCCCAAAGGAGTTATCAGAAGCTTCACCACATAAGTCTTTTAAGGCAAGACTGAATAAAATATTTAACAGTGTAGAATGGTGGGTAGTCCTGCATTAAGCGTAGTTTGAGAAAGGCTGGGACACAAGTTTTTCCAAAGTCTGATGTCTCTGATATTAAGCAGAACTGGCGATGCTGATCCATGGTCTCACAGTATGATCCTTGCAGACAGCCTTTTATGGTAAATATTTTGGTCAGTGACTTGCCTACTGCAGATATTCAGCAGGCTTAGTGACTGCAGTATCCCCAGTGAGCAGAGTTTCTGCAGTCTTTTTATCAGAATGACAGTGATGCAGATGATAAAAACAAAGAAACAGCCTGTGTTCAGGAAGGAACGTTCCAGTAGTAGGGAAAACTGCCAGGGGTAGGGTGGGTGGCTAGAATTCCTCAGTATTAATAATAATTTAGATTCTTAACTTTAAATATTAGATAAAGGAACTTTGCTGTAAAAAAAGTATTTTATTTTTTTATTATTATTATTCTCTCTCGAAGAGCAACACAGCTTTAGGGACTACACAATTATAAGGAAAAGGTGGTCCTTGCTTTTAGAGGCTGAAACTAGGACTACGGTGTTAGTCAAATTTTCTGCATATTCTTCCCAGACAACGACTTTTCCAGAGAGACTCTTGCCAGTCCCTCAGAGATAGCCTGTGTAGTTCCCCAATGACCTTTTTACCCCAAGCACTTGGGAGATGCTAAGGCCAAGGTCCTTCAGGAGTTTAGGTGTATTGTCCAGGGTGAAACTGATTTCACATTCATCCCTCTATTTGGTTCTGCAAGGCTGGGAGAACGAAAAAGTAGTCAAAATGTCATTTGTCACTGGTTAGCAGATGTGACTGAACATCTGCACAGAGCAAATATGTAGGGTTGGGAAGGTGTTATTTTTACATAGTCATTCCTCCAAGCTAGATTGCACTTTAAAGTAGCACCTTCCTTAAGTGTTCAGAAGTAGTGAGTCAGTCCCCCAGAAATCTTGAGATTAAAGAAAGTAATTACATTTGTCTGCCTCTGATTGTTTGGCCTGTAGGGGAGTACCATCACAATCCTTTCCTTCCCCATCCCTTTTATGTCTGTGTAATCACCTTGGATTTAAAGCCTGTGTTTTCTCCTTTTTCTTATAACTGAGGTCTATCCATAACACTCCCAGTGTCCCTTCTTCTCTGGCACTCCTCTTTAATATGCTTCCCCTACAGCTTCCATGGAAATGCCACGAGCAAAAACATTCATCTTCAGATCCTACCTCTTCCTCCTCAACTCTAAGCCTGTGAAGGCTTCCTGGGTTCTCCTTGCTCCTTCCAGATACAGTGTTACCGAGTGTTATACTTTCTGTGCTTTAATACATAAATATCCATTTTCTGTTGGAACATTCCTTAGTTATTTGCTGCCTGAGCATCAGACCGCACTGTACCTTAGAGAAGGGAAGGCGGCACTCTCCTGCTCTGTGTCTGAAAGTCTCTGAGGTGGTACGTTTTGCATGATTTAATTTGGGAGTTTTTTTTCTCGATTTGAATGTCTTTTTTAAAGAAGCTTCATCTTGGCTTTGTGATTTAAAGGACTGAAGCGGTTTGCTTCTTGAGGAGGCAGAACAGCTCCTTCACAGTCGGGTGTTTGCTTGAGCTTTCCAGACCCTGATGTGCTGGTTATTAATGGGACCCATGCTGACAAGCTGAAAAGCCTGCCCGTGTTACCTGCCACACAGGCTTCAGAAATAAGCCCCTCTTCTCTCTCTCTTGCTTTCTCTCTGCTGGGAGTTAAGGCCCCAGGAAAAGCATCTTGTGTGGCAATATCTTTAAAGAAAAAAGATAATGAGCAAATTATTTTCTGTTACCCCTGAGAGCATTATTTTATAAAATGTCATTTTTTTGGTGAAATTTTCCGCATGTTAACAGATCCAGTAAGGAAAAAGTCCTCCTTTTGCTCTACTATCTGTAAGTTTTCCGTGTGAAAATTCCTCCATGTTGCGAGAATTTTCTTCTTCCTGAAGAATGTGAGATCCAACCGGTTCATACAGGACACACTGGGATGGTTTCAGAATCTATTTAGCTTAGTCACTAGGCTTTCCATTCAGAAATCTGAGGCAAATTGAAAAGAACAGCTTTGACGAGGTGAGAGAAATAAGGTCAGCTTGGCATTTCATTTCAACAGTGACATCCTGGTGATCCTTTGAAATGACCTGCACTCAAAGTTGCATCTGCATTATGGAAGATACACAATAATGAATAAATGCCACATAAAATAAAATCAACCTGGAAATGTACAGACTTATGAGCCTTGCTAGGATGATGAAAACCTGTTTAGAGCTTTCTGGCCTGCCAAGTCATGGTAGCAGGTATTCTTCTGGTTCACAGCAGGATGGAGGAGAACCTTCCATGCATTTTGCAAGTACCTGGCCTACTTCGAGTCACTCATTATGCATTGAAGTCCCCATCTATTTTCACCAGCACCAAAAAATACAGTGCATCTCTCAAAGTGAATGTGCTTAATTTTTACTTAAGAGAAGTCACCTGGCTCTCGATTAACAGGGAGTTACTTGTACATATCTATTAGGTTTGGGTTGTCTTTTCAGGAATAGATCCAGTATGGTTCTTGGGCTTCAACGTGCAAAACTGCAATCCAAATACAGCTGTTCAACTGCCAGAAAACTCTCAGGGTACCTAATATCACTAAATACTTCTGAATTTGACTTGGTGGTTCGCTAGGAGGCTTGAGAGATACTTCTGAACATGCCCAGAGCTTTCTGAATAAATCACTTGTCTGTTACCTCATCCTGCTAGAACGCAGAAATCTAAAGTTTTTAAGCTGAGAACTCTTTGTGCAGCATCCCCAGTAAGTGATTGGGATTGAGTTCACAAAATACTGCTTTGATTTCCTTCCTTTTAAAAAACCTTGATGGAGAAGGTGGTGATGTCGGTTTCATTTAACAAGAGTCCAACCATTAAACACTTGCCAGAAAAGTAGAGGTTATGGGAAGTTTGCTCTTGAGTCCCCCTGCTTTTGTGGTAAAGAAATTTTTATAGGAGTGGAGAATCATGTGTTCCAATTCCTGCTCCTGACCCTGTTCCCATGTGTTTTAGTGGTTGATGGATAAAATGCAGAACCAGACAAGTGTTCGTGTTCTGGAGCCCATCTCAGGGCAATGCCCATCTACCAAACTGATCTAAAAATTAAGGTGTCTGAGATCTTTCTAGGATCTAACCCTTGGAACAGGCTATATTATCAAGAGATCAAAATTGCTGTCCAAGCAAGACCATCTTTCTGATTCTGTAAAGTATCTTAAAAACAAAATTTAAAATGTTAACAACCTAAAGTCTCTAAGTTCATATATATATATCCAGAGACTGAAGCTGTTCTTTAAATTCAAGGGCTGCCAACATGTTATTTCCATCTTTCTGTCTCATGTAATTGTATTTCCTTTTCTTACACAGAAAACTGTGTAGTTTTCTGGAGAGTTAAAAGGGGAATGGTATGTTCTTGGAGATATAGTAGCAATCACTTTAATTTTTAAAGATTGGACTTCTTGTTTTTCCTGTGTGGTCGCTTACTGTTTAGAGTTCTCATCTTACTCTCAGTCTCTGGAATATAATAAAGGAGAGTAAAATGCAGACTGCATGCATTTTACAACACAGAGATGCAACACACAATTGATGAAGGAATTACTATACAGAATAGTCAGCTTTCCAATCAAGAACAATGATAAGAATTTCAAGCACTTCACATCTATGGGTGTTTCTATCCAGAATTTTGGCATTGTTTAATGAAATTAAGAGAATGATTGTAAATTCTGTGCTCAAATGAAATTTCTACTAATAAAAAAACTGGAGTGGGTTCAAGACTTTTTTTCAAATTACAGTATGATTAATGGACATACCAAGATGTTTCTGAAACTGAAATTTTATTTTAAGAGCTCTATAAAAATATCCTTTCTAGATTCTTGGTTTTAAATCGTCAATACTACTGTTTTTAGTACAGAGGTCTGTCTTACAGATTACAAGTCTATGATGATAAGGGAAAAATACAAAGTTGCACGTGGGTCAGATAAATGTGATTATTAAAAGAACATAGAATAAACATATCAGAAATCAATAAGATGTGTACATTTAGATACACATAGCAATCTGAAATACATCTGGTACAGCTATTTATATTTAAGAGGTTCATTATGCTTTATGACTTTGATTTTATTTTTTTTTGTTTTCCTTTCTTACAGCTGTGATATTATCCTGATAACAGTTGCTGGGATGAAACTCCTCCGTTCCTCATTCTGTAATCCTATTAATCAATTTGTTACTTTGAGCTTTACTGTAATCTTCTTCCGATTTGACTACAGAGACATTTCAGAAAATTTCTTGTTGGATTTCTTCATGATGTCCATCGTGTTTCATAAGGCAAGTTTTATAGCTCCTGTTATGTCTTGGAAAATAAATGTTAAATGTTGTCTCTGGTTTTGTGCAATGTTTTGCATTTATTTTTTGCTCACATGTTGCTATAGAAAGTTCAGAATTCTTGTTTTCCAGAGGAGAATCCTCAATGATTTGGAAAGAGCCTCTTGGGTCATTAGTGCAGGGCTGCCCTCCAGATCAATTGCCTGGTGTTTTTATCTAGGTTTCCTTTGAATGCCTCTAGTGTTTGACTCAACAACTTCCTTTGGGAAATTATTCCATTATCTTATCATCCCCATGATAACAAATGTTTTCCTAATGTCAGCCTTAACATTTTTCTTTTCCTATTTTCAGTCTGTTTTCCTTGTGATGCTGCCCTTAACCTTAACCTGAGAGCTCCTTCTGCTCTTTTACATCGTTAACTCTTGAAGTGTGCTCTACTTGAATCTACTTTAAAAAAACCCCACCTTTCTGCATCAGTCACATCAGATCCTGTCTTGATTTTCTATCTATGCTGTTTCAATGAAAGAAGCAGGTTTAACTGATACCTTGATAAAAGATGATAAAGTATTGAAAACTTGCTAAAAGCTTTTACCGGTTCTCTTGTATTTTGATTTATTTTTAAACTTGTTGGTCCCCGATTGCCGTAACATATGATACAGTTATGGGGTAACTCTGGTGAGATGTTTGGTTTTGTTGTTGGCTGTTTGTTTTTTTTTTTTTTGTCAGGCTTGTTTGCTTGGTTTCTTTTTCTAAAATATTCCTCCTATGTGTGTGAGTATGACTCAGCTAGCACCACAATTTCTGAGAGGAGAAAGACATGGAAGTTTCAGGCTTCCTAAGGAAAGGCTCAGTTCATTGGCATTACTGGGAGTTCCCAGTTATTCAAGCAAAGAGTGAAGCAGAAGTTAAATGCTTTTCCTGCTTTATTTCTGTGCTGCTGTAAGGGAGGAGGGAAAGGGAAGAATTACAACAATTCACTGAGGGACCTTGGGCTCTTTCTTTTCTCTGAAATTTTGGACCACACTCCAGTAGGAGGTTCACCTGCTTCAAGCTTTCAACCCACAGACTTGTTCTGCTTTCTCTCTGCTGGGGTGAAGAGGCAAGGGTCAGGGAGGGAGGGCAGAAGAAAAGGAGCAGAAGAGATAAAAAGCCCTGCTTTAAAAAGAACCCTTGTGCCATGCTCTGTCAGCCTAAAATAGGGTTAGAGTAATTTCTTAAGCTTCTCACCTTGGAGTGAAAGACGAGCAGTGGAAGTGATGCAGAGGTTGGTAGCATTGTGGCAGTTCTCAGTATTTGTTGGATTGCTACGTTCCCTAGAGTAAGGAGTGCATTTCTGTCTCCAGAGAGGATTGTCAGTCGTGTGCATCAGTGGAACTCCCACGTCTGGATAATGACTTATTTAGTCTTAAAACTCATTCTCCAAGCACCTCTTTACAGGATCAAAAAATTAGCACCCCAGAATTGAAAATCTCACTATTCATTAATTCTTTTGAAAATGCTGACCTTGTGAGCATATCACAAAATACTGCTGTAGATTATTGCATATTTTTGGGAGAGGGAGAGATATAAAGGCTTTTCAGTGGTGCTTTTTGGGAGGTAGTTGGGTAGTTTAAAGTTACTGTTTACAGTAGAAAGACTAGTGATAGCAATACAAATGAACTAATGGAGAATGCATACCAAATTATGCAGAGGTGTTTGCTAGAATAACTACTGCTCTACTAGGCTGAAAGCTTATACTACAAGTTTTGAAAATGTAGTTTTAGCATTGATCTGCCATCTTCTTCCATATCTGATAATATTTGGAATTTTGCAGGTCATTAGTTCATCAAGTGGACTTGTCCTTGTTCCATATTAAAAAATTGAAATTAAATAGTTGAATTATTTATATTACAAAAGTACATGCACAGTTACACAATGATCATTAAAGCCAGTCTGAAAAATAGCATTCTGGATGATAGCAATTAAACCCCTATTAATCTCAAATCATAAAGGGCATAAGTTTTCTTTACCCTAATTAAGGTCTGAGCTTTTATTAGCCCAATATTGTGGAACTTTAGTAAAGGATATGATCACTTGAGGATAAAGATAACGTGTGTTTATTCCATACTACATGCCCTAAGCAAGCTGCACCCATCTCTGTTCCTAAAAGCTTTACTGGTCTTCGCTGGTTCTGTCTACCTGTAGTTCAGTAATTTTCGTGTTTGTAAATATTTTTAAAAAGCAAAACAAAAGCTGAAATAGTTCCTCTTACCTTCACCTTTGGCTATGCAGAACTTACTATGTGGTCATGGCTGATTCCTGCTTACTCGTTGAAAGCGTCAATTTACCACCATCTGAATTAGGGAACACTAGAAGCGCTGTGCCTTAGTCATAGTGATGGAAATTTTTAAGCATGGTTATCCCACAAAAAAAATATTTGCATGCTCTCAAAGCACTGTGGTAGTAAGCATTTATTTTCTTCTTCCAGGCACTGGGAAAGGATGCATCTAAATTCAACAGACATTCATAACTGCACTAGTGGCTCTTGAAGCAGATTATGTTGAATAAAACTTTGCTAATAATGTTGGGTATACTATTTCTGAATATCTCATTGATTGTGCTTCCCTCCTTTTCCCCATTGTGCTGTTGATTTAATGTAATTTAGTCAAATCAGAAGCTCCAAATGAGCACATTGCTCCCTGAACAAGTTGAGGCACAGAAGTCCGAATTGCTGCTTACAGATTTTTATCTCTGTTTGCAAATAGCCAGGCCACCCACACTGGGGTAACACAGAGAATAAGAGAGTCTATTCAGTTCTGTTCCTGAGGATTTTTTTTTAATCAACCTGGATTTCTTGGTCTTTTTAACATCACAGGACTTATTAATGTGCCACGGTTAATTCACTTCTTTTTAAAAATCATTAGCTGTTTACATTTTCCACATTTTTATGGAATAATTCCACAAGTTGTGGAATATAAAAACTTAATGCTAAAAGCTGATTAGGCATATGCAGAGTGTGCTGTTTTGTCTTTCAAATTGCCGTGGGAAGAGAGCAAGATAAACATTTAACGAAGACTTTCTCATTTATTTTTAAGAATGATTGCAGCTTTCAATTCAAGTGGAACAGAACTTCTCCATCTTTCTTATGCTAAGACTTTCCATGTAGCCAGCTCAGTTTGTCTCCTTGGCTACAGTCTGGGATTCTTCTGTCCAAAACTCCTGTTGTCTATACTCTTTAAACCAGAGCTGAGTGTCTTTTTAAAATTATATGATTGCTCATTCAAAAATTGTAGGTGTAATGCTTTACAGGAAGTCAAACTGGATAATCAAGACAATCTTCCTGGTATTACATGACTCTGTGTAAACTTTTCAAATAAGCCAGTTGTTCTCCCTGGACTTTTCGGGAGATGGTGTCAGTGAAAAGGTTAATAAGAATGTTAGTGTTCGTTGAAAATGGAAACCCACAAATAACTGAGAACATATTCTTCAGAGGCACAGCACAGATGGAATATATAACAGGACATAGGAGATTTCTTCCTAGTCTTCTAACAGTAGGAAACACTTTAAGACTTTTTCTGGAATAGGGTAAAAAATGTAGGAATATCAACCAGTTTGGAGGCATGGAAAGAATAAACTATTTCGGAATGATGAAAAGATGGACCTTTCTTCCACCCTTCTGATGTCTACTGACAATACTTAACTGAGGTAAACCTAATGTGTGAAACACGTACATGAGAGGGAGAGTGGATGGATGGTTGAGTGCATGTCATAGCTCATATAGTCCGTCTTTCTTCAGTGCGATTAAAAAAAAAAAAAAAGAAAAAGAAAAGAAAAAGAGGAATGTGCCCAGCACTGCCCTTCCTGGCAAATGTGCGAGCTGCTTTTAAAGAATGCCTAGAATAACAACTGTTCAAGTCAAGAATGAACATGCATTGTTAAGTGTGAAGTAGAAACTAATGCAAATTGTTCAAATAGTGAGGATATCAGTTTGGAACTGGCTGAGTGTTAACAAAGTTGCTCAGGGCAAGCCTCATCCTCGGCTCTTCTGGTTCTCTTCAAGATGCGGCTTTTCATTTCATCCAGTGCCATCAGCATCCTCTAAATCTTGCTGGTGGAGGGGGGTCATAATGTCTTCCTGAGCTGCTTTTGGAACCTCGAGTGGTGTTGATGTTGAGCTGAAGGAGCAAAGAGAGCAAAAAAAACCAACTTGGTAGTGCAAATGTGGAGGATTCTGACTGTAGTATGCTCTTGGCTACTGAAAAAAAAACCCTGATGACTTGGGTTCAGGGTCCAACCAGCAGCATGTTGGAGATTCCTGTATGCCAAACTGCGTAAACCAGTTCTTTCAGTTTCTAGCAACTTTTTCAACTGAGAAATGATACCTGGCTTTGGAATATTTGCCAAATCTGTGTAGCTTCCTTTAAGCCCTAAATAAAGAGCCACCTCTAGCTTACACAGTCATCTACTATGCAGATCCTGATGAGAATGGTAAGTCCCAGTGTTGTTAACTCCCTAATGTATAGGACTACAACTTCTTATCTCTCTGTGTCTTGTATGTTACTGGCAGGCAATTTAATGGCCTCTTAATTTGTGTGTGTGGATGAACTAATTAGCAATACTAAAATATGAAATCACCTTATATTTTCTTATAGTCAAGTCCTCTGAGGGTTCTGAATTTGTCTTCATGCATAAGGCAAAATAATCAAAGAACCAGAGCTTGTTAAATTTGCCTTCATTAACACTGAATTCATTTGCCTAAGTACTCTTACCCCTGCTGAGCTCACTTAAGAATACAATTTCCCTCTCTGATATTTTTTCTTCTTTTCCAGAATACATTTTCTAGCTAATAAGGAATCTGCATTCTTTATTTTTTATAAGAATTTTTCTCTTTCTGTATACTTCTTTCTGCCGTAGTATCCCATGTCACACATTTATGAAAGATGATCTTTATGTCAAAGTAACTCCAGCTAAGACAGCCAGTTTGTAACAACCTGCCAGACCTGTGCTGATCAGGCTTAACTTTCAACATCCACAACACAATCGCTTGGACAGGAAAGAAATTATGCATGTCATCTTATTTTCCTTCATTTTATAAGAAAGTGCTACCAAGTGCATTGACCTTCTTGGTGCTTTGTTGAAGTCAAGTAATTAACCTATTGGATCTTTTTATTGCCTTTGTGGCAATAAAACTCTTGGCTAGTTGGCATGTCCCATTGATTGATTTAGGTGCTGCTTATAAGTAAAAAGCCTCACTCTTTTTCCTGTCCCCTTCTCATTTTTCATCCTTCTCTAAATCTGATGTCTCACTTCAAAGCTTCTGGCACTAAGTTGTTAATGCATATTTTAATCCATTTCTTGCCATTCATGCATACTGAAATCCAATGTCTTAATCAGCTGCACCCTCTTGGCTCACAGCTGTTTCCTCAACTTTTGATATCTGGCATATAAACTCTGTTAAGACACTTTCTGCTGAGTAAAATACCCAAGGCTACATCTGATATTTGACAGGATAATCCCAGTGGTATTTTCCATAGACTCCTTAACTCTCTTGGGCACTGTACAGTTCATGTTTCCTTTTAATATTGGAGAAATGATTTAATTGATTTTTTTTCATTCAGCCTTCCATTGCTGACCTCCTTGTCAGACTTCATTCCTGACACTATTCCCAAATCGCATTTTCTCTTTCTTTGTGGTTTTTCCTTTAGGATGGGACAAATGCAGTCAGGGGTTCAGGGAGATGTGCACCCACTCCCTGGGTTCAGTCTAGCTCGCTACGCACTGAGGACTATATTCATGTACTTTCATGGTGATAGAGACGTGTTCTGTATCTGTAGATGCAGGCACTGAAAGAGAAATCTTGAATATCTAGTGCTTCAGCACACAACTTACTCTCTGTGGTTTTTTTGTCCACTTCTCATAAAGAAAACTTCTGAGACCATACAGTCTTGGCAGGAGCCATGCCTGTGAAGGCTTCACTGAAGAGGCCGGATCAGTGCAGCTCCCTGCTGATTTATTTCACTTGTCTGGCCCTCTGCAAATTAAGCTGATTAGCTCGGATCTTGTCCTTTTTGCCTACCTCGTGAGATATGGGAGTCTTTCTTACAGTACCACAGACCCCTTCCCTGGGCTCTTGCTGTCAGCCAACAATGTTGGAAGAAGCAGCCTCTGCCATGAGCAGATCCAGGGCTGTTAGGTTTCATCATCATCTTATTGTCATAATCCTCATCATACTTCCTTCTGCCTGATGGCTAACATTTAACTTCAAATGTAATGCTTCCGAGGCTTGTTACTCAAACTGTTTAAAACATACCTGTTTTGTACTCGATGTGCTGAACCCTGTGTTTCAGGAACGTATTCCTCCAAGGTTTGATATCAGAGCCTTGGACTGATTGTATTTTGATCCTCTTATATATGTTGCATTAGACAATGATCTTGAAATCCCACAATATCAAGGCTTCAAATGTCTTGTAAGCAGATGCACATAAAGACAGCCTGGAAAGTATTTGTTGTAGATTCAAACATAGTGCTGTTGTAATGTCATAATGACTTAAGACATAAGCATGAAAAAAGCTTTAATATTTCCAGTAAGTCTTTTTTTGTAGGATTTTGTAGGTGAAGTTTGTTTTAAAAGACATTAAATAAAAACCGGGAAGTAAGTCAAAGATTTGCAAAGCAAAGCCATGAACTAGAATAAAATTATTCCACTTAAGTTTAATTTCATATTCCTAAACACATACATACTCACAACTTTTCCCTCTTAATGTATCTTAATTTTTATTGACATACACAAAACCAGAAATTACCAGTAGGTATTAGAATTTACTTCCAAGGATTGGAGCCAGCAATTGACCAGAACTAGCTTAATGTGAAAAACTAAATACCCACCTAGCATCTGAGTGTCTGACTTCAAATCTGTCTCAAGTTATTAGGATCTAATCTCATTCCTATCTAAACAGGAATATAAAGAAATACCTGTTCAAAGTGGGAAATAATTGCTTTCTGCATTTAACTTTTTTGATCTCTATCAATTTTGTGTTGCATGTAGAGCATATAGCCATATGCATGACAGTTATTTTTGTTTAAAACCAATTTGTACATACACTTTTTCTAAAATACAGCAAAATTCAAGTTTAGCAAAAAAATGTTAATGTTTATGCATTATTTAGTCCCAGTATTGCCAAGGAGTCTCCCCACACAGAATCTCAACAGATGTTAAACAGATAAAGAGGCTGCCAAAAGCTGAAAGCATTGCGTAGTGTCCCTCTCACATTCAGTTTCATTTAAATTCAGGTGCTAATCTCTGCCTAGTTTACTGAAATCTACCAAACTGAGAAAATGAGATCATGTTTTAGCGATGTTTCAGGCTCCTAAATTTTTTTTTTAATATATGTTAACCAATTTCCATTAACTTCTAGTTCGTAATGTTACTTAAATTTGTTTAAGTATAACCAGATTTAAAAGAAATCATGAAAAGATAAGTCTTTGCCTTTGCTTTGTTTATAGATATATAGAATACTAGCTTATGTACCAGACTTCTGTAGAGGCTTCAGAACTCAGAGAGGACTTTAAGGATGATTAAGGTGATAAAATGTTGTGTGTCCACATAAAATAAATACGAAAGATGCATGTTCTGCACTTTCACTTGACAGTAGTGGGAATGTGCTGGTTTAAATTCACTGAATATACTGATAATTTAAACTCTTTATCAAAGACTTAAAAACTGTTTACTGTGCAAAACTGTCACATGAGTAATGATATCTAAGAATACTGGAACTTTATGTCCCCTAAATAATATATCATTTTTCTGCTTAGTGAACTGTAGAAAACTTTGAAGATCTAAGACAGTTTAATAAAAATATTCTTGTGTAAATAATCCTAAACTGAGAGGGAGAAGTCTTAATGAAAAATTAATCTTTGCATGTATGTGTTTAAGGAAATCATTATAAAGAGATGGTTAAAACTCAGCACAGGATTTTTTCTTATTTTTTTTTTTTTCCACTGTCACTTTAGATGGGAAGGTTCCCCCTTTGTATGTAGCACTGTTAAAAATACACCTCACACCCTCAGGAGCAAGTTATTGTCTTCATTCAAAGAAAACTTTGCTGAGGATAAATTGTGTATTTCACAGAATTGTATTTCACAGAATCACAGAAGGGCTGAGAGATCCTATCAGGTCCCATGGAAGTGTTTTTGTCTAGTTTATTTAAATGTACCCTTAATTAATCCTTCAATACTTAGGGTATCTCCATTTCTCCATGCTTTCCCACAGGTCTCAGGGGCCTGCAGCTCCTGAAGTCTTACAGTAAAGACCAAGGCAAGAAAGCATTGAGTACCTTGACTTTCTCCATGTCCTTTGTCACCAGGTCCCCTGCCTCATTCAGCTGCGGGTGCGTGTTTTCCCCAGTCTGTCTTTTGCTGCTGATACAGCTGTAGGAGTCCTTCCTGTTGCCTTTCACTTTCCTCGCCAGGTTCAACTCCAGATAGGCTTTGTCTTTCCTATTTCTATTCCCTTTCTAATCCTAATTGTTTCTGACAATTTAAAAAAGATGTTGAAAGTTTTCCTCTTAAGCTAGTGTCTTATGATTATTGAAGACTGAAACGCAGTTAGTTGTAGTTGAAACAAGAGAACGACTGTTTCTGAATATCACCTTCCTTCTCTTTATGAAGGCAATTTTTAGCAGCTTCAGTTTCTTTCTGAGAAAAGCAATAGAGCTTTGTGAATCTTTCGAGTTCCTTTGTCAGATATAGGAGAAAGTATGTACTAAATCATGTAAAACTGATAAGGAACAATATTTTTTACAGCAAAAATATAAAGCCAAGTCCTCCCTTCCTAAATCTCTATATTGTAGTTGCTAGGTGACATCATCTTTAACAAGCACAGTTAGATATGTAAAATGCTAATGGCACGCTACCCTTAAGGTGTTTTGCAAAATGCGCCCGAGAAGCTATAATTTAAGAGGTAATAGAGGCACTTGACAACTCTTAATGAAAGCAGCACCTTGAAAATCACACGTTTCCAGGCCTTTAGGTGCAGTGTCATAAGGCTCTCAAAAACCAAGAGAGGTTCATAAGAGCGCTCTTCTTAGGTTCATGTTTTTGCAAATGGAAATGAGTTCCATTGCCTGTCTTGTAGAAACATTAGCTGAGAGGCAGGTGTTGAAAGAAGCAAGTTCAAGCAGTGGTGAATGTAGAAGTAGTAGGACTTGTTAGAAGTAACATGGAACTCAGGCTCCATGGCCTGTTTTGCAAGAATGTGTAAATACTAAAGAATGATTAAAACAACGTAATGGAACAAGAAGCCAGAAGGGTCTCCTCCTGGATTTGGTTTCCAAGCAAATGCAAAACCTGAATTTTATTTGAGGCTTGAAAACCTTTTGGTGAACCCTGAGCTTTGACCACAGCTGGGGTGATTTATGGCTTTGTGATTTCAATCTGTAACAGGCAGAACTTTGCTGGGTTGTGCTGCAGTTTTGAATTTTTGAGGTTTCAGATGTGAGTCATTAGGTTTTTTAGCCCTTGACTTAAATCTTTTAGCAGATACAATTTTTCTCCCAGCTTTTCATTCAGACATTTCAGATAAATAAAAACTAAGCAAAAAAAAAAAAAGAAGCAACCCCAAAGCTTGCTAACCAGGGTTCAAATAAATAAGTCAGTTCTAGTTTCAGTTCAGTTTTACTTTCCTACTTTGTCTAATGTAGTTTTCAAGTCACATATAGTATTTCTGAGAGAAAACCAAGTTGACAAGGTCTGAATTTCTCATACTTGAACTAAGTAGGGATAACTAGGCTGTGCCTTGAAGACATCATAACAGCTTGTTTTTATCAGGGACTTGCTGGTTTTAAATAGTATAGAATCATAGAATGGTTAGAGTTGGAAGGGACCTTAAAGATCATCGAGTTCCAACCCCCCTGCCATGGGCATGGACACCTCCCACTAGACCAGGTTGCTCGAAGCCCCATCCACCCTGGCCTTAAACACTTCCAGGGATGGGGCATCCACAACTTTCCTGGGCAACCTGTTCCAGTGCTTCACCACCCTCACAGTAAAGAATTTCCTCCTAATATCTAATTTGAATCTTCCCTCTTCCCAATTTAAAACCATTACCCCTTGTCCTGTCACTACATTTCCTGACAAAGAGTCCCTCTCTGGCTCTCCTGTAGGCTCCCTTCAGATATTGGAAGGCTGCTATGAAGTCTCCCCGGAGCCTTCTCTTCTCCAGGCTGAACAACCCCAGCTCTCTCAGCCTGTCTTCACAGAAGAGGTGCTCCATCCCTCTGATCATCTTCCTGGCCCTCCGCTGGACCCGTTCCAGCAGGAGGTCCATGTCCTTCCTGTGTTGAGGACTCCAAAGCTGGACACAGTATTCCAGGTGGGGTCTCACGAGCGCAGAGTAGAGGGGTAGAATCACCTCCTGCAACCTGCTGGCCACGCTTCTCTTGATGCAGCCCAGGATGCAGTTGGCTTTCTGGGCTGCCAGTGCACATTGCTGGCTCCTGTTGAGCTTCTCATCCACCAACACCTCCAAGTCTTTCTCCTCAGGGCTGCTCTCTAGCCATTCTCCGCCCAGCCTGTATTTGTGTCTGGGATTGCCATGACCCAGGTCCAGGACGCTGCACTTGGCCTGGTTGAACTTCATGCGGTTTGCACGAGCCCAGCTCTCAAGCCTGTCCAGGTCCCTCTGGATGGCATCCCTTCCCTCCAGCGTGTTGACCGCGCCACCGAGCTTGGTGTTGTTGGCAAACTTGCTGAGAGTGCACTCTATCCCACTGTCCATGTCTCCGAAAAAGATGTTGAACAGCACTGGTCCCAGTACCGACCCCTGAGGAACTCCACTCGTCACTGGCTGCCAATTGGACATTGATCCATTGACCACAACCCTTTGAGTGCAGCCATTCATCCAGTTCCTTATCCACCGAGTGGTCCATCCGTCGAACCCATGACTTTCCAATTTTGAGACCAGGATGTCGTGCGGGACAGTATCAAACACTTTGCATAAGTCCAGGTAGATGACGTCTGTTGCTCTGCCCTCGTCCACCAAGCCTGTGGCAGTATTGTAAAAGGCCACCAAATTTGTCAGGCACGATTTGCCCTTGGTGAAGCCATGCTGGCTGTCTCCAATCACCTCTTTATTTTCCATGTGCCTTAGCAGAGATTCCAGGAGGATCTGCTCCATGATCTTGCCAGGCACAGAGGTGAGGCTGACTGGCCTATAGTTCCCTGGGTCTTCCTTTTTTCCTTTTTTGAATATTGGGGTTATGTTCCCCTTTTTCCAGTCAGCGGGAACTTTGCCAGATTGCCACAATTTCTCAAATATGATGGAAAGTGGCTTAGCAACTTCATCCGCCAGCTCCCTCAGGACCCGTGGGTGGATTTCATCAGGTCCCATGGACTTAGGCACTTTCAGGTTCCTTAAGAGGTCTCAAACCTGATCTTCTCCTACTGTGGGCAGTTCTTCATTTGCAGAGCCCTTGTTTTTGCCTTCCGTGACTTGGGCAGTGTGGTTAGAGCCTTTGCCAGTGAAGAATGAGGGAAAAAAGTTGTTCAGTAGCTCAGCCTTATCCATATCCTGGGAGGCCAGGTCTCCCGTTTCCTTCTGGAGAGGGCCCACAACTTCCCTAGTTTTGCCTTTATCCCTGACATATCTGTAGAAGTTTTTCTTATTGTTTTTGATGTCCCTGGCTAGATTCAGTTCTGCCTGGGCTTTCGCTTGCCTGATCTGGTTCCTGGCCACTCGGACAGTTTCTTTATATTCTGCCCATTCTACCCGTCCCTGCTTCCACCCTCTATAGGCCTCCTTTTTGGTCTTGAGCTTGTCCAGCAGTTCCTTGTTCATCCACACAGGCCTGCTGGCTATTTTGCCTGACTTCTTCTTTTTTGGGATGCACCTCTCCTGAGCTTGGAGGAGGCGATCCTTGAATGCCAACAAGCTTTCTTGGGTCCCTCTCCCGTCCAGTTCTTTCTCCCACGCTACCCTGCCAATCAGATCTCTCAGGAGACCAAAGCCTGCTCTTCTGAAGTCCAGGGTAGCGAGCTTGCTGCACACTCTCCTCGCTTTCCTATGAATCTTGAATTCTACCATTTCGTGGTAACTGCAGCCAAGGCTACCATTGAACTTGACATTCCCCGCCAGCCCCTCCTTGTTGGTGTGCAAAGTTAACATAATCTGTATTTTGCATATTGCTCCTAATTTGAGTCATGCCAAAGCATGGAAAGCATGTGAAACACTGCTTGCATCTCAACTGGAAGGTTTATCAGTTATAACTGGAGTTAGCATGACACAGCAGCTGCTTCTGCCATCCTTTGGTAGCACAAAGACCAAATCACATTAATGCTGTCAGTCATTCTTATCTCCCTCCCAATTCAATTGCAGTTACTTACAACAATTCCTAGAGAAGCTCAATGAAACATCTTGTAAGAGAGTTGCTGATGTAGATATAGATGACCAAGTGTTCCTTTGGGGGTGGCAACTTAAGGACAGATGAAGCGTGTGCATCCTCTCTGACTGCCAGTGTACTAGTAAATGAAGAGTGCCTAGGACCATGCTCTGTCCCTGAGGCCAGCTGTCAGGGGGAAGCTTGTGGCCATGCTAATAAACTCTCCCAGTCTCTATGCACGGTGGAGGTATGGAACTGCCACCTGGAAATGGACCATGAAAGGCTTTCATTCGAAAGGATGCCTGGGGATGCCTGGAAGAGGGTTATCTTGGGCAGACCAAAACATTCCCAGGGACCTTTCTAACAATTTGACAACATAGACAATACCAGTGCCTGGGAACATTCCCTGGAAGCATTTCATATACAAGTATTGACATAGCCTCAGTGTCTTTCAGGATGTTGGCAATGTCTTGTTTTTCATGAACTCAGAAAATTGACTCTATGAAGTACAACATATATTTACTATATAAGCATGAAATATTGCATATACTCCTGTTTCACTGTCAACTTGTGTGTGTATTGAGCACTAATGTCTATTGATGGCCAAATCTTTCTTGACAGTTTGTCAGGAATCTGCTCCGCAAAATGAATCTGATGGCCTGATGCAGACGAGACGCAAGATCTGTTTTGGCCTGATGCTGTCAGCCTGAGCTGACAAAAAAAAAAAAAAAAAAAAAAAAAAAAAGAGTATTCTGGGGAATAAGTATACATCATACTTGAATCAGAAACTGCTAGCAAAATTAAATTCAGTGTGTTTTTCAATTTGTACCACAGAACAATAAAAATTCATATTAATGCAATGTTTTTATGGTAGGATGGTTTGATCTTCAAAATGCAGCTACCATTCATGGTTAATGCCAAGCATATGCTTACATAGTGATGTCTTCTCCCATTGATTCAACAAATGAAAATGTTGTGTTCTTAAGAAATAAGTCTGATTTCCATGTACAGATCCACACATTTAGCTCATTGAGCTTCCTTTGTTCGCTATATCTGCTTTCTTCTGGAGTCTTTTCTCCTGTAACCATCTGACTGGCAGTGTGGTATATTCAGTGAATATTAGAACCTGTCTTCCTAATATCTACTTAAAGCAGACATACTTTTGAAGAAAGGTTATCTGAGAGCTACTTCAATATTGTGGTTAAAACCATAGCTCACTGCAAGTTTGAATTTCAAATGAAGAATATACTTCTGTGCCTTATTAAAGTAAGGCTTTAATGCCCATGAAAATTAATAATACAGTATAATATATCTCACGTTCATTCCAGGACGCAGTTCTAAGAAATGTCATTTTCAGATATTAGTAATAATATTACTTCAGTGCCTAAAAATTCACCATGTTTTTCTTTTCTTTTTTTTTTTTTTTTTTTTTTTTTCCAGCTGTGGGACCTACTGCAGAAGTTGCAGTTCATCATGACATACATTGCTCCCTGGCAGATTGCCTGGGGATCCTCGTTCCATGTTTTTGCTCAGCTCTTCGCAATACCTCATATCCTTTATAAATTTGTTATTCTTTACTCTTAAAGACTTCTTCATGTATGTGATTTATTTACAGTGTTTGAACAAGGTGCAAAATTCCTAGTTAACTTATTTTAAAATCTGAAATCAGATCTCCTGAGACATCTCTTGAATCATACAGTTTTTTCTCTTTCTTGGCTGCATGGGATCTGAAACTGGGAAACTGAACCTCTGACTGAAACTGGTCTGTTTATGCCTGCTCACTTCCCATCGAGCCACGTTCTGCAGATCAGTTACTTCCACAGTCCTTAGCACTGACTTCTGATGCATCTGGAAAGAAACATTGTGAGTGACGTATTAGGTCCAACTTGGGTGGACTTGTATGTGTGCAGAAGTTAGTTTGGTAAAGTGCTGGGCTTATGGCTGACTGAGTTTTACCGTATTGGTTACTTTCTCAGTTGCTCTAGTTGGTACCTAAGATACAAAATCATTTCAAATGAGTCAATTTCTCTTGGAGCTGTCCAGATTTATCTTTTTTTTTTTCCATTTCAGAAGCAGCTGGATTATAACATTTTAATGTGCGTTTTTCAATGTGGTGCATTCTCCTTTTTAACATTTCCACTCTGTTTTGTGAGTAACAATGTATGTTCATCAGCACCAAGGCAGTCCTTCGGAAACAGTCTGGTTTAGTGCCGTTTTCAGGGCTGTGAACATTAGTTTTGTGGGTATGGAGAGTAAAACACAGAGTTCAGTAACCCCAAATGTCTGTAGGGTTAAAAAAATATATATTGGATTTTTGGAACAAAAATTTTTCAGCTTAAAGCCCAATTCAATTAGAAACTCGATTTAATACTGGAAAATGATAAAAAATTAAATAAAACACTTTTACTGAACAAATTTAACTTTATTGACATCTAAAACATTTTCAGAGACTAACTGTTCATTTCTTCCTTCCCTCCCAATCAAAGTTGTGGAAGAAGATTGACAAAGTGGTTTTAGTTCAGACCTACTGAAGAGTTTACTTTCTACTGTTTGTTAGATATATGCACTTAAGCCTTTGTCCCTTTCATCCCACAGTGGTATTTTTCTCCTCTTGAGTGATTTCTTCCTTCTGCTCTTTTCTGTGATATATTGAATCATATCCAGCATTGGTTAAC